>NC_140579.1:222618093-223961843 GCF_964204655.1 Triturus cristatus
AGCTATGCCTTCCCTGGACCAAAAACAAGCTTCCTAGGACCGGTTTCTGGCATTTCAGCCATCTTCAGCCAGGCTTGTTTGAATCCAGTGGCAAAGTGAGCAAGGGACTCACGTCTGAGCATACCCAGCCAACTTATGGGGAACAAAGCGGTACAAAAAGGGGTCGTGATGAACGGAGCATCAGAACCAATCAAACACTCACACTGAGTCAACAGATCTGGGTTTGATCCATCACCGTTCTCTAGCCCACTCTGCCACCCCAGTTCAGACATGGCCATATGCAAATCAGTCTGACCCTGTGCCTCATGGGAACAGTCCAGCCCGAACTGCCAAACCATGCCTTCCCTGGACCGGAAACAAGCTTCCTAGACCGGTTTCTGGCATTTCAGCTGTCTTCAGCCAGGCTTGCTTGAATCCAGAGGCAAAGTGAGCAAGGGACTCACGTCTGAGCATACCCTGCCAACTTATGGCGAACAAAGCGGTACAAAAGGGGGTGGTGATGGACGGAGCATCAAAACCAATCAAACACTCACACCCAGTCAACAGATCTGGGTTTGATCCATCACCGTTCTTTAGCCCACTCTGCCACCCCAGTTCAGACATGGCCATATGCAAATCAGTCTGACCCTGTGCCTCATGGGAACAGTCCAGCCCGAACTGCCAAGCCATGCCTTCCCTGGACCGGAAACAAGCTTTCTAGACCGTCTTCAGCCAGGCTTGCTTGAATCCAGTGGCAAAGTGAGCAAGGGACTCACGTCTGAGCATACCCTGGCAACTTATGGCGAACAAAGCGGTACAAAAGGAGGTGGTGGTGATGGACGGAGCATCAGAACCAACCAAACCATCACACCCAGTCGATAGATCTGGGTTTGATCTATCACCGTTCTTTAGCTCACTCTGCCACCCCAGTTCAGACATGGCCATATGCAAATCAGTCTGACCCTGTGCCTCATGAGAACAGTCCAGCCCAAACTGCCAAGCTATGCCTTCCCTGGACCAAAAACAAGCTTCCTAGGACCGGTTTCTGGCATTTCAGCCGTCTTCAGCCAGGATTGTTTGAATCCAGTGGCAAAGTGAGCAAGGGACTCACATCTGAGCATACCCTGCCAACTTATGGGGAACAAAGCGGTACAAAAAGGGGTCGTGATGAACGGAGCATCAGAACCAATCAAACACTCACACTGAGTCAACAGATCTGGGTTTGATCCATCACCGTTCTCTATCCCACTCTGCTACCCCAGTTCAGACATGGCCATATGCAAATCAGTCTGACCCTGTGCCTCATGGGAACAGTCCAGCCCGAACTGCCAAACCATGCCTTCCCTGGACCGGAAACAAGCTTCCTAGACCGGTTTCTGGCATTTCAGCTGTCTTCAGCCAGGCTTGCTTGAATCCAGAGGCAAAGTGAGCAAGGGACTCACGTCTGAGCATACCCTGCCAACTTATGGCGAACAAAGCGGTACAAAAGGGGGTGGTGATGGACGGAGCATCAAAACCAATCAAACACTCACACCCAGTCAACAGATCTGGGTTTGATCCATCACCGTTCTTTAGCCCACTCTGCCACCCCAGTTCAGACATGGCCATATGCAAATCAGTCTGACCCTGTGCCTCATGGGAACAGTCCAGCCCGAACTGCCAAGCCATGCCTTCCCTGGACCGGAAACAAGCTTTCTAGACCGTCTTCAGCCAGGCTTGCTTGAATCCAGTGGCAAAGTGAGCAAGGGACTCACGTCTGAGCATACCCTGGCAACTTATGGCGAACAAAGCGGTACAAAAGGAGGTGGTGGTGATGGACGGAGCATCAGAACCAACCAAACCATCACACCCAGTCGATAGATCTGGGTTTGATCTATCACCGTTCTTTAGCTCACTCTGCCACCCCAGTTCAGACATGGCCATATGCAAATCAGTCTGACCCTGTGCCTCATGAGAACAGTCCAGCCCAAACTGCCAAGCTATGCCTTCCCTGGACCAAAAACAAGCTTCCTAGGACCGGTTTCTGGCATTTCAGCCGTCTTCAGCCAGGATTGTTTGAATCCAGTGGCAAAGTGAGCAAGGGACTCACATCTGAGCATACCCTGCCAACTTATGGCGAACAAAGCGGTACAAAAAGGGGTGGTGATGGACGGAGCATCAGAACCAATCAAACACTCACACCCAGTCAACAGATCTGGGTTTGATCCATCACCGTTCTTTAGCCCACTCTGCCACCCCAGTTCAGACATGGCCATATACAAATCAGTCTGACCCTGTGCCTTATGGGAGCAGTCCAGCCCGAACTGCCAAGCCATGCCTTCCCTGGACCGAAAACAAGATTCCTAGGACCGGTTTCTGGCATCTCAGCCGTCTTCAGCCAGGCTTGCTTGAATCCAGTGGCAAAGTGAGCAAGGACTCACGTCTGAGCATACCCTGCCAACTTCTGGCAAACAAAGCGGTACAAAAGGGGGTGGTGATGGACAGAGCATCAGAACAAATCAAACACTCACACCCAGTCAACAGATCAGGGTTTGATCCATCACCTTTCTTTAGCCCACTCTGCCACACCAGTTCAGACATGGCCATATGCAAATCAGTCTGACCCTGTGCCTCATGGGAACAGTCCAGCCCGAACTGCCAAGCCATACCTTCCCTGGACCGGAAACAAGCTTTCTAGACCATCTTCAGCCAGGCTTGCTTGAATCCAGTGGCAAAGTGAGCAAGGGACTCGCGTCTCAGCATAGGCTGGCAACTTATGGCGAACAAAGCGGTACAAAAGGCGGTGGTGGTGATGGTCGGAGCATCAGAACCAATCAAACACTCACACCCAGTCGATAGATCTGGGTTTGATCCATCACCGTTCTTTAGCCCACTCTGCTCACCCCAGTTCAGTTATGGCCATATGCAAATCAGTCTGACCCTGTGCCTCTTGAGAACAGTCCAGCCCAAACTGCCAAGCTATGCCTTCCTTGGACCAAAAACAAGCTTCCTAGGACCGGTTTCTAGCATTTCAGCCGTCTTCAGCCAGGCTTGCTTGAAACCAGTGGCAAAGTGAGCAAGGGACTCACGTCTGAGCATACCCTGCCAACTTATGGCGAACAAAGCGGTACAAAAAGGGGTGGTGATGGACGGAGCATCAGAACCAATCAAACACTCACACCCAGTCAACATATCTGGGTTTGATCCATTACCGTTCTTTAGCCCACTCGGCTACCCCAGTTCAGACATGGCCATATGCAAATCAGTCTGACCCTGTGCCTCATGGGAACAGTCCAGCCCGAACTGCCAAGCCATGCCTTCCCCGGACTGAAAACAAGCGTCCTAGGACCGGTTTCTGGCATTTCAGCCGTCTTCAGCTATGGTTGCTTGAATCCAGTGGCAAAGGGAGCAAGGGACTCACGTGTGACCATACCCTGCCAACTTATGGCGAACAAAGCGGTACAAAAAGGGGTGGTGATGGACGGAGCATCAGAACCAATCAAACACTCACACCCAGTCAACAGATTTGGGTTTGATCCATCACCGTTCTTTAGCCCACTCTGCCACCCCAGTTCAGACATGGCCATATGCAAATCAGTCTGACCCTGTGCCTCATGGGAACAGTCCAGCCCAAACTGCCAAGCCATGCCTTCCCTGGACCGGAAACAAGGTTCCTAGGACCGGTTTCTGGCATTTCAGCCGTCTTCAGCCAGGCTTGCTTGAATCCAGTGGCAAAGTGAGCAAGGAACTCACGTCTGAGCATACCCTGCCAACTTTGGGCGAACAAAGCGCTACAAAAAGGGGTGGTGATGGACGGAGCATCAGAACCAATCAAACACTCACACCCAGTCAACAGATCTGGGTTTGATCCATCACCGTTCTTTAGCCCACTCTGCCACCCCAGTTCAGACATGTCCATATGCAAATCAGTCTGACCCTGTGCCTCATGGGAACAGTCCAGCCCGAACTGCCAAGCCATGCCTTCCCTGGACCGGAAACAAGCTTTCTAGACCGTCTTCAGCCAGGCTTGCTTGAATCCAGTGGCAAAGTGAGCAAGGGACTCACGTCTGAGCCTACCCTGGCAACTTATGGCGAACAAAGCGGTACAAAAGGAGGTTGTGGTGATGGACGGAGCATCAGAACCAATCAAACACTCACACCCAGTCGATAGATCTGGGTTTGATCTATCACCGTTCTTTAGCTCACTCTGCCACCCCAGTTCAGACATGGCCATATGCAAATCAGTCTGACCCTGTGCCTCATGAGAACAGTCCAGCCCAAACTGCCAAGCTATGCCTTCCCTGGACCAAAAACAAGCTTCCTAGGACCGGTTTCTGGCATTTCAGCCGTCTTCAGCCAGGCTTGTTTGAATCCAGTGGCAAAGTGAACAAGGGACTCACGTCTGAGCATACCCTGCCAACTTATGGCGAACAAAGCGGTACAAAAAGGGGTCGTGATGAACGGAGCATCAGAACCAATCAAACACTCACACCGAGTCAACAGATCTGGGTTTGATCCATCACCGTTCTTTTTGCCACTCTGCCACCCCAGTTCAGACATGGCCATATGCAAATCAGTCTGACCCTGTGCCTCATGGGAACAGTCCAGCCCGAACTGCCAAGCTATGCCTTCCCTGGACTGGAAACAAGCTTCCTAGACCGGTTTCTGGCATTTCAGCCGTCTTCAGCCAGGCTTGCTTGAATCCAGTGGCAAAGTGAGCAAGGGACTCACGTCTGAGCATACCCTGACAACTTATGTCGAACAAAGCGGTACAAAAAGGGGTGGTGATGGACGGAGCATCAGAACCAATCAAACACTCACACCCAGTCAACAGATCTGGGTTTGATCCATCACCGTTCTTTAGCCCACTCTGCCACCCCAGTTCAGACATGGCCATATGAAAATCAGTCTGACCCTGTGCCTCATGGGAACAGTCCAGCCCGAACTGCCAAGCCATGCCTTCCCTGGACTGGAAACAAGCTTTCTAGACCGTCTTCAGCCAGGATTGCTTGAATCCAGTGGCAAAGTGAGCAAGGGACTCACGTCTGAGCATACCCTGGCAACTTATGGCGAACAAAGCGGTACAAAAGGAGGTGGTGGTGATGGACGGAGCATCAGAACCAATCAAACACTCACACGCAGTCAATAGATCTGGGTTTGATCTATCACCGTTCTTTAGCTCACTCTGCCACCCCAGTTCAGACATGGCCATATGCAAATCAGTCTGACCCTGTGCCTCATGGGAACAGTCCAGCCCGAACTGCCAAGCCATGCCTTCCCTGGACCGGAAACAAGCTTTCTAGACCATCTTCAGCCAGGCTTGCTTGAATCCAGTGGCAAGGTGAGCAAGGGACTCACGTCTGAGCATACCCTGGCAACTTATGGCGAACAAAGCGGTACAAAAGGAGGTGGTAGTGATGGACGGAGCATCAGAACCAACCAAACACTCACACCCAGTCGATAGATCTGGGTTTGATCTATCACCGTTCTTTAGCTCACTCTGCCACCCCAGTTCAGACATGGCCATATGCAAATCAGACTGACCATGTGCCTCATGAGAACAGTCCAGCCCAAACTGCCAAGCTATGACTTCCCTGGACCAAAAACAAGCTTCCTAGGACCGGTTTCTGGCATTTCAGCCGTCTTCAGCCAGGCTTGTTTGAATCCAGTGGCAAAGTGAGCAAGGGACTCACATCTGAGCATACCCTGCCAACTTATGGCGAACAAAGCGGTACAAAAGGAGGTGGTAGTGATGGACGGAGCATCAGAACCAACCAAACACTCACACCCAGTCGATAGATCTGGGTTTGATCTATCACCGTTCTTTAGCTCACTCTGCCACCCCAGTTCAGACATGGCCATATGCAAATCAGTCTGACCCTGTGCCTTATGGGAGCAGTTCAGACCGAACTGCCAAGCCATGCCTTCCCTGGACCGAAAACAAGATTCCTAGGACCGGTTTCTGGCATCTCAGCCGTCTTCAGCCAGGCTTGCTTGAATCCAGTGGCAAAGTGAGCAAGGGACTCACGTCTGAGCATACCCTGCCAACTTATGGCGAACAAAGCGGTACAAAAGGGGGTGGTGATGGACAGAGCATCAGAACAAATCAAACACTCACACCCAGTCAACAGATCAGGGTTTGATCCATCACCTTTCTTTAGCCCACTCTGCCACACCAGTTCAGACATGGCCATATGCAAATCAGTCTGACCCTGTGCCTCATGGGAACAGTCCAGCCCGAACTGCCATGCCATACCTTCCCTGGACCGGAAACAAGCTTTCTAGACCGTCTTCAGCCAGGCTTGCTTGAATCCAGTGGCAAAGTGAGCAAGGGACTCGCGTCTCAGCATAGGCTGGCAACTTATGGCGAACAAAGCGGTACAAAAGGAGGTGGTGGTGATGGTCGGAGCATCAGAACCAATCAAACACTCACACCCAGTCGATAGATCTGGGTTTGATCCATCACCGTTCTTTAGCCCACTCTGCTCACCCCAGTTCAGACATGGCCATATGCAAATCAGTCTGACCCTGTGCCTCTTGAGAACAGTCCAGCCCAAACTGCCAAGCTATGCCTTCCTTGGACCAAAAACAATCTTCCTAGGACCGGTTTCTAGCATTTCAGCCGTCTTCAGCCAGGCTTGCTTGAACCCAGTGGCAAAGTGAGCAAGGGACTCACGTCTGAGCTTACCCTGCCAACTTATGGCGAACAAAGCGGTACAAAAAGGGGTGGTGATGGACCAAGCATCAGAACCAATCAAACACTCACACCCAGTCAACATATCTGGGTTTGATCCATTACCGTTCTTTAGCCCACTCTGCTACCCCAGTTCAGACATGGCCATATGCAAATCAGTCTGACCCTGTGCCTCATGGGAACAGTCCAGCCCGAACTGCCAAGCCATGCCTTCCCTGGACTGAAAACAAGCGTCCTAGGACCGATTTCTGGCATTTCAGCCGTCTTCAGCTATGGTTGCTTGAATCCAGAGGCAAAGGGAGCAAGGGACTCTCGCGTGACCATACCCTGCCAACTTATGGCGAACAAAGCGGTACAAAAAGGGGTGGTGATGGACAGAGCATCAGAACCAATCAAACACTCACACCCAGTCAACAGATTTGGGTTTGATCCATCACCGTTCTTTAGCCCACTCGGCCACCCCAGTTCAGACATGGCCATATGCAAATCAGTCTGACCCTGTGCCTCATGGGAACAGTCCAGCCCAAACTGCCAAGCCATGCCTTCCCTGGACCGGAAACAAGGTTCCTAGGACCTGTTTCTTGCATTTCAGCCGTCTTCAGCCAGGCTTGCTTGAATCCAGTGGCAAAGTGAGCAAGGAACTCACGTCTGAGCATACCCTGCCAACTTATGGCGAACAAAGCGCTACAAAAAGGGGTGGTGATGGACGGAGCATCAGAACCAATCAAACACTCACACCCAGTCAACAGATCTGGGTTTGATCCATCACCGTTCTTTAGCCCACTCTGCCACCCCAGTTCAGACATGGCCATATGCAAATCAGTCTGACCCTGTGCCTCATGGGAACAGTCCAGCCCGAACTGCCAAGCCATGCCTTCCCTGGACCGGAAACAAGCTTTCTAGAACGTCTTCAGCCAGGCTTGCTTGAATCCAGTGGCAAAGTGAGCAAGGGACTCACGTCTGAGCATACCCTGGCAACTTATGGCGAACAAAGTGGTACAAAAGGAGGTGGTGGTGATGGACGGAGCATCAGAACCAATCAAACACTCACACCCAGTCGATAGATCTGGGTTTGATCTATCACCGTTCTTTAGCTCACTCTGCCACCCCAGTTCAGACATGGCCATATGCAAATCAGTCTGACCCTGTGCCTCATGAGAACAGTCCAGCCCAAACTGCCAAGCTATGCCTTCCCTGGACCAAAAACAAGCTTCCTAGGACCGGTTTCTGGCATTTCAGCTGTCTTCAGCCAGGCTTGTTTGAATCCAGTGGCAAAGTGAACAAGGGACTCACGTCTGAGCATACCCTGCCAACTTATGGCGAACAAAGCGGTACAAAAAGGGGTCGTGATGAACGGAGCATCAGAACCAATCAAACACTCACACCGAGTCAACAGATCTGGGTTTGATCCATCACCGTTCTTTATCCCACTCTGCCTCCCCAGTTCAGACATGGCCATATGCAAATCAGTCTGACCCTGTGCCTCATCGGAACAGTCCAGCCCGAACTGCCAAGCCATGCCTTCCCTGGACCGGAAACAAGTTTCCTAGACCGGTTTCTGGCATTTCAGCCGTCTTCAGCCAGGCTTGCTTGAATCCAGAGGCAAAATGAGCAAGGGACTCACGTCTGAGCATACCCTGCCAACTTATGGCGAACAAAGCGGTACAAAAGGGGGTGGTGATGGACGGAGCATCAGAACCAATCAAACACTCACACCCAGTCAACAGATCTGGGTTTGATCCATCACCGTTCTTTAGCCCACTCTGCCACCCCAGTTCAGACATGGCCATATGCAAATCAGTCAGACCCTGTGCCTCATGGGGACAGTCCAGCCCGAACTGCCAAGCCATGCCTTCCCTAGACCGAAAACAAGCTTCCTAGGACCGGTTTCTGGCATTTCAGGCGACTTCAGCTAGGCTTGCTTGAATCCAGTGGCAAAGTGAGCAAGGGACGCACGTCTGAGCACACCCTGCCAACTAATGGCTAACAAAGCGGTACAAAAAGGGGTGGTGATGAACGGAGCATCAGAACCAATCATACACTCACACCCAGTCAACAGATCTGGGTTTGATCCATCACCGTTCTTTAGCCCACTCTGCCACCCCAGTTCAGACATGGCCATATGCAAATCAGACTGACCCTCTGCCTCATGGGAACAGTCCAGCCCGAACTGCCAAGCCATGCCTTCCCTGGACCGAAAACAAGCTTCCTAGGACGGGTTTCTGGGCTTTCAGCCGTCTTCAGCTAGGCTTGCTTGAATCCAGTGGCAAAGTGAGCAAGGGACTCACGTCTGAGCATACCCTGCCAACTTATGGCGAACAAAGCGGTTCAAAAAGGGGTGGTGATGGATGGAGCATCAGAACCAATCAAACACTCACACCCAGTCAACTGATCTGGGTTTGATCCATCACCATTCTTTAGCCCACTCTGCCACCCCAGTTCAAACATGGCCATATGCAAATCAGTCTGACCCTGTGCCTCATGGGAACAGTCCAGCCCGAACTGCCAAGCCATGCCATGCCTTCCCTGGACCAAAAACAAGCTTCCTAGGACCGGTTGCTGGCATTTCAGCTGTCTTCAGCTAGGCTTGCTTGAATCCAGTGGCAAAGTTAGCAAGAGACTCACGTCTGAGCATACCCTGCCAACTTATGGCGAACAAAGCGGTACAAAAAGGGGTGGTGATGGACGGAGCATCAGAACCAATCAAACACTCACACCCAGTCAACTTATCTGGGTTTGATCCATCACCGTTCTTTAGCCCACTCTGCCACCCCAGTTCAGACATGGCCATATGCAAATCAGTCTGACCCTGTGCCTCAAGGAAACAGTCCGGCCCGAACTGCCAAGCCATGCCTTCCCTGGAACGAAAACAAGCTTCCTAGGACTGGTTTCTGGCATTTCAGTCATCTTCAGCTAGTCTCGCTTGAATCCAAAGGCAAAGTAGGCAAGGGACTCACGTCTGAGCATACCCTGCCAACTTATGGCGAACAAAGCGGTACAAAAAGGGGTGGTGATGGACGGAGCATCAGAACCAATCCATCACTCACACTCAGTCAACAGATCTGGGTTTGATCCATCACCGTTCTTTAGCCCACTCTGCCACCCCAGTTCATATATGGCCATATACAAATCAGTCTGACCCTGTGCCTCATGGGAGAAGTCCAGCCCGAACTGCCAAGCCATGCCTTCCCTGGACCAAAAACAAGCTTCCTAGGACCGGTTTCTGGCATTTCAGCCGTCTTCAGCCAGGCTTGCTTGAACTGCCAAGCCATACCTTCCCTGGACCGGAAACAAGCATTCTAGACCGTCTTCAGCCAGGCTTGATTGAATCCAGTGGCAAAGTGAGCAAGGGACTCGCGTCTGAGCATACCCTGGCAACTTATGGCGAACAAAGCGGTACAAAAGGAGGTGGTGGTGATGGACGGAGCATCAGAACCAATCAAACACTCATACCCAGTCGATAGATCTGGGTTTGATCCATCACCATTCTTTAGCCCACTCTGCTCACCCCAGTTCAGAGATGGCCATATGCAAATCAGTCTGACCCTGTGCCCCATGGGAATAGTCCAGCCCGAACTGCCAAGCCATACCTTCCCTGGACCGGAAACAAGCTTTCTAGACCATCTTCAGCCAAGCTTGCTTGAATCCAGTGGCAAAGTGAGCAAGGGACTCGCGTCTCAGCATACGCTGGCAACATATGGCGAACAAAGCGGTACAAAAGGAGGTGGTGGTGATGGTCGGAGCATCAGAACCAATCAAACACTCACACCCAGTCGATAGATCGGGGTTTGATCCATCACCGTTCTTTAGCCCACTCTGCTCACCCCAGTTCAGACATGGCCATATGCAAATCAGTCTGACCCTGTGCCTCTTGAGAACAATCCAGCCCAAAATACCAAGCTATGCCTTCCCTGGACCAAAAACAAGCTTCCTAGGACCGGTTTCTATCATTTCAGCCGTCTTCAGCCAGGCTTGCTTGAATCCAATGGCAAAGTGAGCAAGGGACTCACATCTGAGCATACCCTGCCAACTTATGGCGAACAAAGGGGTACAAAAAGGGGTGGTGATGGACGGAGCATCAGAACCAATCAAACACTCACACCGAGTCAACAGATCTGGGTTTGATCCATTACCTTTCTTTAGCCCACTCTGCTACCCCAGTTCAGACATGGCCATATGCAAATCAGTCTGACCCTGTGCCTCATGCGAACAGTCCAGCCCAAACTGCCAAGCCATGCCTTCCCTTCCCTGGACTGAAAACAAGCGTCCTAGGACCGGTTTCTGGCATTTCAGCCGTCTTCAGCTAGGGTTGCTTGAATCCAGTGGCAAAGTGAGCAAGGGACTCACGTCTGAGCATACCCTGCCAACTTATGGCGAACAAAGCGGTACAAAAGGGGGTGGTGATGGACAGAGCATCAGAACAAATCAAACACTCACACCCAGTCAACAGATCAGGGTTTGATCCATCACCTTTCTTTAGCCCACTCTGCCACACCAGTTCAGACATGGCCATATGCAAATCAGTCTGACGCTGTGCCTCATGGGAACAGTCCAGCCCGAACTGCCAAGCCATACCTTCCCTGGACCGAAAACAAGCTTCCTAGGACCGGTTTCTGGCATTTCAGCCGTCTTCAGCTAGGCTTGCTTGAATCCAGTGGCAAAGTGAGCAAGGGACTCACGTCTGAGCATACCCTGCCAACTTATGGCGAACAAAGCGGTACAAAAAGGGGTGGTGATAGACGGAGCATCAGACCCAATCAAACACTCACACCCAGTCAACAGATTTGGGTTTGATCCATCACTGTTCTTTAGCTCACTCTGCCACCCCAGTTCAGACATGGCCATATGCAAATCAGTCTGACCCTGTGCCTCATGAGAACAGTCCAGCCCAAACTGCCAAGCTATGCCTTCCCTGGACCAAAAACAAGCTTCCTAGGACCGGTTTCTGGCATTTCAGCCATCTTCAGCCAGGCTTGTTTGAATCCAGTGGCAAAGTGAGCAAGGGACTCACGTCTGAGCATACCCTGCCAACTTATGGCGAACAAAGCGGTACAAAAAGGGGTCGTGATGAACGGAGCATCAGAACCAATCAAACACTCACACTGAGTCAACAGATCTGGGTTTGATCCATCACCGTTCTCTAGCCCACTCTGCCACCCCAGTTCAGACATGGCCATATGCAAATCAGTCTCACCCTGTGCCTCATGGGAACAGTCCAGCCCGAACTGCCAAACCATGCCTTCCCTGGACCGGAAACAAGCTTCCTAGACCGGTTTCTGGCATTTCAGCTGTCTTCAGCCAGGCTTGCTTGAATCCAGAGGCAAAGTGAGCAAGGGACTCACGTCTGAGCATACCCTGCCAACTTATGGCGAACAAAGCGGTACAAAAGGGGGTGGTGATGGACGGAGCATCAAAACCAATCAAACACTCACACTCAGTCAACAGATCTGGGTTTGATCCATCACCGTTCTTTAGCCCACTCTGCCACCCCAGTTCAGACATGGCCATATGCAAATCAGTCTGACCCTGTGCCTCATGGGAACAGTCCAGCCCGAACTGCCAAGCCATGCCTTCCCTGGACCGGAAACAAGCTTTCTAGACCGTCTTCAGCCAGGCTTGCTTGAATCCAGTGGCAAAGTGAGCAAGGGACTCACGTCTGAGCATACCCTGGCAACTTATGGCGAACAAAGCGGTACAACAGGAGGTGATGGTGATGGACGGAGCATCAGAACCAACCAAACCATCACACCCAGTCGATAGATCTGGGTTTGATCTATCACCGTTCTTTAGCTCACTCTGCCACCCCAGTTCAGACATGGCCATATGCAAATCAGTCTGACCCTGTGCCTCATGAGAACAGTCCAGCCCAAACTGCCAAGCTATGCCTTCCCTGGACCAAAAACAAGCTTCCTAGGACCGGTTTCTGGCATTTCAGCCGTCTTCAGCCAGGCTTGTTTGAATCCAGTGGCAAAGTGAGCAAGGGACTCACATCTGAGCATACCCTGCCAACTTATGGCGAACAAAGCGGTACAAAAAGGGGTGGTGATGGACGGAGCATCAGAACCAATCAAACACTCACACCCAGTCAACAGATCTGGGTTTGATCCATCACCGTTCTTTAGCCCACTCTGCCACCCCAGTTCAGACATGGCCATATACAAATCAGTCTGACCCTGTGCCTTATGGGAGCAGTCCAGCCCGAACTGCCAAGCCATGCCTTCCCTGGACCGAAAACAAGATTCCTAGGACCGGTTTCTGGCATCTCAGCCGTCTTCAGCCAGGCTTGCTTGAATCCAGTGGCAAAGTGAGCAAGGACTCACGTCTGAGCATACCCTGACAACTTCTGGCAAACAAAGCGGTACAAAAGGGGGTGGTGATGGACAGAGCATCAGAACAAATCAAACACTCACACCCAGTCAACAGATCAGGGTTTGATCCATCACCTTTCTTTGGCCCACTCTGCCACACCAGTTCAGACATGGCCATATGCAAATCAGTCTGACCCTGTGCCTCATGGGAACAGTCCAGCCCGAACTGCCAAGCCATACCTTCCCTGGACCGGAAACAAGCTTTCTAGACCATCTTCAGCCAGGCTTGCTTGAATCCAGTGGCAAAGTGAGCAAGGGACTCGCGTCTCAGCATAGGCTGGCAACTTATGGCGAACAAAGCGGTACAAAAGGCGGTGGTGGTGATGGTCGGAGCATCAGAACCAATCAAACACTCACACCCAGTCGATAGATCTGGGTTTGATCCATCACCGTTCTTTAGCCCACTCTGCTCACCCCAGTTCAGTTATGGCCATATGCAAATCAGTCTGACCCTGTGCCTCTTGAGAACAGTCCAGTCCAGCCCAAACTGCCAAGCTATGCCTTCCTTGGACCAAAAACAAGCTTCCTAGGACCGGTTTCTAGCATTTCAGCCGTCTTCAGCCAGGCTTGCTTGAAACCAGTGGCAAAGTGAGCAAGGGACTCACGTCTGAGCATACCCTGCCAACTTATGGCGAACAAAGCGGTACAAAAAGGGGTGGTGATGGACGGAGCATCAGAACCAATCAAACACTCACACCCAGTCAACATATCTGGGTTTGATCCATTACCGTTCTTTAGCCCACTCGGCTACCCCAGTTCAGACATGGCCATATGCAAATCAGTCTGACCCTGTGCCTCATGGGAACAGTCCAGCCCGAACTGCCAAGCCATGCCTTCCCCGGACTGAAAACAAGCGTCCTAGGACCGGTTTCTGGCATTTCAGCCGTCTTCAGCTATGGTTGCTTGAATCCAGTGGCAAAGGGAGCAAGGGACTCACGCGTGACCATACCCTGCCAACTTATGGCGAACAAAGCGGTACAAAAAGGGGTGGTGATGGACGGAGCATCAGAACCAATCAAACACTCACACCCAGTCAACAGATTTGGGTTTGATCCATCACCGTTCTTTAGCCCACTCTGCCACCCCAGTTCAGACATGGCCATATGCAAATCAGTCTGACCCTGTGCCTCATGGGAACAGTCCAGCCCAAACTGCCAAGCCATGCCTTCCCTGGACCGGAAACAAGGTTCCTAGGACCGGTTTCTGGCATTTCAGCCGTCTTCAGCCAGGCTTGCTTGAATCCAGTGGCAAAGTGAGCAAGGAACTCACGTCTGAGCATACCCTGCCAACTTTGGGCGAACAAAGCGCTACAAAAAGGGGTGGTGATGGACGGAGCATCAGAACCAATCAAACACTCACACCCAGTCAACAGATCTGGGTTTGATCCATCACCGTTCTTTAGCCCACTCTGCCACCCCAGTTCAGACATGTCCATATGCAAATCAGTCTGACCCTGTGCCTCATGGGAACAGTCCAGCCCGAACTGCCAAGCCATGCCTTCCCTGGACCGGAAACAAGCTTTCTAGACCGTCTTCAGCCAGGCTTGCTTGAATCCAGTGGCAAAGTGAGCAAGGGACTCACGTCTGAGCCTACCCTGGCAACTTATGGCGAACAAAGCGGTACAAAAGGAGGTGGTGGTGATGGACGGAGCATCAGAACCAATCAAACACTCACACCCAGTCGATAGATCTGGGTTTGATCTATCACCGTTCTTTAGCTCACTCTGCCACCCCAGTTCAGACATGGCCATATGCAAATCAGTCTGACCCTGTGCCTCATGAGAACAGTCCAGCCCAAACTGCCAAGCTATGCCTTCCCTGGACCAAAAACAAGCTTCCTAGGACCGGTTTCTGGCATTTCAGCCGTCTTCAGCCAGGCTTGTTTGAATCCAGTGGCAAAGTGAACAAGGGACTCACGTCTGAGCATACCCTGCCAACTTATGGCGAACAAAGCGGTACAAAAAGGGGTCGTGATGAACGGAGCATCAGAACCAATCAAACACTCACACCGAGTCAACAGATCTGGGTTTGATCCATCACCGTTCTTTTTGCCACTCTGCCACCCCAGTTCAGACATGGCCATATGCAAATCAGTCTGACCCTGTGCCTCATGGGAACAGTCCAGCCCGAACTGCCAAGCTATGCCTTCCCTGGACCGGAAACAAGCTTCCTAGACCGGTTTCTGGCATTTCAGCCGTCTTCAGCCAGGCTTGCTTGAATCCAGTGGCAAAGTGAGCAAGGAACTCACGTCTGAGCATACCCTGCCAACTTATTGCGAACAAAGCGGTACAAAAAGGGGTGGTGATGGACAGAGCATCAGAACCAATCAAAAACTCACACCCAGTCAACAGATCTGGGTTTGATCCATCACCGTTCTTTAGCCCACTCTGCCACCCCAGTTCAGACATGGCCATATGCAAATCAGTCTGACCCTGTGCCTCATGGGAACAGTCCAGCCCGAACTGCCAAGCCATGCCTTCCCTGGACCGGAAACAAGCTTTCTAGACCGTCTTCAGCCAGGCTTGCTTGAATCCAGTGGCAAAGTGAGCAAGGGACTCACGTCTGAGCATACCCTGGCAACTTATGGCGAACAATGCGGTACAAAAGGAGGTGGTGGTGATGGACGGAGCATCAGAACCAATCAAACACTCACACCCAGTCGATAGATCTGGGTTTGATCTATCACCGTTCTTTAGCTCACTCTGCCACCCCAGTTCAGACATGGCCATATGCAAATCAGTCTGACCCTGTGCCTCATGAGAACAGTCCAGCCCAAACTGCCAAGCTATGCCTTCCCTGGACCAAAAACAAGCTTCCTAGGACCGGTTTCTGGCATTTCAGCCGTCTTCAGCCAGGCTTGTTTGAATCCAGTGGCAAAGTGAACAAGGGACTCACGTCTGAGCATACCCTGCCAACTTATGGCGAACAAAGCGGTACAAAAAGGGGTTGTGATGAACGGAGCATCAGAACCAATCAAACACTCACAACGAGTCAACAGATCTGGGTTTGATCCATCACCGTTCTTTAGCCCACTCTGCCACCCCAGTTCAGACATGGCCATATGCAAATCAGTCTGACCCTGTGCCTCATGGGAACAGTCCAGCCCAAACTGCCAAGCTATGCCTTCCCTGGACCGGAAACAAGCTTCCTAGACCGGTTTCTGGCATTTCAGCCGTCTTCAGCCAGGCTTGCTTGAATCCAGAGGCAAAGTGAGCAAGGGACTCACGTCTGAGCATACCCTGCCAACTTATGGCGAACAAAGCGGTACAAAAGGGGGTGGTGATGGACGGAGCATCAGAACCAATCAAACACTCACACCCAGTCAACAGATCTGGGTTTGATCCATCACCGTTCTTTAGCCCACTCTGCCACCCCAGTTCAGACATGGCCATATGCAAATCAGTCAGACCCTGTGCCTCATGGGAACAGTCCAGCCCGAACTGCCAAGCCATGCCTTCCCTAGACCGAAAACAAGCTTCCTAGGACCGGTTTCTGGCATTTCAGCTGTCTTCAGCTAGGCTTGCTTGAATCCAGTGGCAAAGTGAGCAAGGGACTCACGTCTGAGCACACCCTGCCAACTAATGGCTAACAAAGCGGTACAAAAAGGGGTGGTGATGAACGGAGCATCAGAACCAATCATACACTCACACCCAGTCAACAGATCTGGGTTTGATCCATCACCGTTCTTTAGCCCACTCTGCCACCCCAGTTCAGACATGGCCATATGCAAATCAGTCTGACCCTGTGCCTCATGGGAACAGTCCAGCCCGAACTGCCAAGCCATGCCTTTCCTGGACCGAAAACAAGCTTCCTAGGACCGGTTTCTGGGCTTTCAGCCGTTTTCAGCTAGGCTTGCTTGAATCCAGTGGCAAAGTGAGCAAGGGACTCACGTCTGAGCATACCCTGCCAACTTATGGCGAAGAAAGCGGTACAAAAAGGGGTGGTGATGGACGGAGCATCAGAACCAATCAAACACTCACACCCAGTCAACATATCTGGGTTTGATCCATCACCGTTCTTTAGCCCACTCTGCCACCCCATTTCAGACATGGCCATATGCAAATCAGTCTGACCCTGTGCCTCAAGGGAACAGTCCGGCCCGAACTGCCAAGCCATGCCTTCCCTGGAACGAAAACAAGCTTCCTAGGACTGGTTTCTGGCATTTCAGCCATCTTCAGCTAGTCTCGCTTGAATCCAAAGGCAAAGTAGGCAAGGTACTCACGTCTGAGCATACCCTGCCAACTTATGGCGAACAAAGCGGTACAAAAAGGGGTGGTGATGGACGGAGCATCAGAACCAATCAAACACTCACACTCAGTCAACAGATCTGGGTTTGATCCATCACCGTTCTTTAGCCCACTCTGCCACCCCAGTTCATATATGGCCATATACAAATCAGTCTTACCCTGTGCCTCATGGGCGAAGTCCAGCCCGAACTGCCAAGCCATGCCTTCCCTGGACTGAATACAAGCATCCTAGGACCGGTTTCTGGCATTTCAGCCGTCTTCAGCTATGGTTGCTTGAATCCAGTGGCAAAGGGAGCAAGGGACTCACGCGTGACCATACCCTGCCAACTTATGGCGAACAAAGCGGTACAAAAAGGGGTGGTGATGAACGGAGCATCAGAACCAATCAATCACTCACACCCAGTCAACAGATCTGGGTTTGATCCATCACTGTTCTTTAGCCCACTCTGCCACCCCAGTTCAGACATGGCCATATGCAAATCAGTCTGACCCTGTGCCTCATGGGAACAGTCCAGCCCGAACTGCCAAGCCATGCCTTCCCTGGACCGAAAACAAGCTTCCTAGGACCGGTTTCTGGCATTTCAGCCGTCTTCAGCTATGGTTGCTTGAATCCAGTGGCAAAGGGAGCAAGGAACTCACGTCTGAGCATGCCCTGCCAACTTATGGCGAACAAAGCGCTACAAAAAGGGGTGGTGATGGACGGAGCATCAGAACCAATCAAACACTCACACCCAGTCAAAAGATCTGGGTTTGATCCATCACCGTTCTTTAGCCCACTCTACCACCCCAGTTCAGACATGGCCATATGCAAATCAGTCTGACCCTGTGCCTCATGGGAACAGTCCAGCCCGAACTGCCAAGCCATGCCTTCCCTGGACCGGAAACAAGCTTTCTAGACCGTCTTCAGCCAGGCTTGCTGGAATCACGTGGCAAAGTGAGCAAGGGACTCACGTCTGAGCATACCCTGGCAACTTATGGCAAACAAAGCGGTACAAAAGGAGGTGGTGGTGGTGGACGGAGCATCAGAACCAATCAAACACTCACACCCAGTCGATAGATCTGGGTTTGATCTATCACCGTTCTTTAGCTCACTCTGCCACCCTAGTTCAGACATGGCCATATGCAAATCAGTCTGACCCTGTGCCTCATGAGAACAGTCCAGCCCAAACTGCCAAGCTATGCCTTCCCTGGACCAAAAACAAGCTTCCTAGGACCGGTTTCTGGCATTTCAGCCGTCTTCAGCCAGGCTTGTTTGAATCCAGTGGCAAAGTGAGCAAGGGACTCACGTCTGAGCATACCCTGCCAACTTATGGTGAACAAAGCGGTACAAAAGGGGGTGGTGATGGACGGAGCATCAGAACCAATCATACACTCACACCCAGTCAACAGATCTGGGTTTGATCCATCACCGTTCTTTAGCCCACTCTGCCACCCCAGTTCAGACATGGCCATATGCAAATCAGTCTGACCCTGTGCCTCATGGGAACAGTCCAGCCCGAACTGCCATGCCATGCCTTCCCTGGACCGAAAACAAGCTTCCTAGGACCGGTTTCTGGGCTTTCAGCCGTTTTCAGCTAGGCTTGCTTGAATCCAGTGGCAAAGTGAGCAAGGGACTCACGTCTGAGCATACCCTGCCAACTTATGGCGAACAAAGCGGTTCAAAAAGGGGTGGTGATGGACGGAGCATCAGAACCAATCAAACACTCACACCCAGTCAACAGATCTGGGTTTGATCCATCACCGTTCTTTAGCCCACTCTGCCACCCCAGTTCAGACATGGCCATATGCAAATCAGTCTGACCCTGTGCCTCATGGGAACAGTCCAGCCCGAACTGCCAAGCCATGCCATGCCTTCCCTGGACCAAAAACAAGCTTCCTAGGACCGGTTGCTGGCATTTCAGCTGTCTTCAGCTAGGCTTGCTTGAATCCAGTGGCAAAGTGAGCAAGGGACTCACGTCTGAGCATACCCTGCCAACTTATGGCGAAGAAAGTGGTACAAAAAGGGGTGGTGATAGACGGAGCATCAGAACCAATCAAACACTCACACCCAGTCAACATATCTGGGTTTGATCCATCACCGTTCTTTAGCCCACTCTGCCACCCCATTTCAGACATGGCCATATGCAAATCAGTCTGACCCTGTGCCTCAAGGGAACAGTCCGGCCCGAACTGCCAAGCCATGCCTTCCCTGGAACGAAAACAAGCTTCCTAGGACTGGTTTCTGGCATTTCAGCCATCTTCAGCTAGTCTCGCTTGAATCCAAAGGCAAAGTAGGCAAGGGACTCACGTCTGAGCATACCCTGCCAACTTATGGCGAACAAAGCGGTACAAAAAGGGGTGGTGATGGACGGAGCATCAGAACCAATCAAACACTCACACTCAGTCAACAGATCTGGGTTTGATCCATCACGGTTCTTTAGCCCACTCTGCCACCCCAGTTCATATATGGCCATATACAAATCAGTCTGACCCTGTGCCTCATGGGAGAAGTCCAGCCCGAACTGCCAAGCCATGCCTTCCCTGGACTGAATACAAGCATCCTAGGACCGGTTTCTGGCATTTCAGCCGTCTTCAGCTATGGTTGCTTGAATCCAGTGGCAAAGGGAGCAAGGGACTCACGCGTGACCATACCCTGCCAACTTATGGCGAACAAAGCGGTACAAAAAGGGGTGGTGATGGACGGAGCATCAGAACCAATCAATCACTCACACCCAGTCAACAGATCTGGGTTTGATCCATCACTGTTCTTTAGCCCACTCTGCCACCCCAGTTCAGACATGGCCATATGCAAATCAGTCTGACCCTGTGCCTCATGGGAACAGTCCAGCCCGAACTGCCAAGCCATGCCTTCCCTGGACCGAAAACAAGCTTCCTAGGACCGGTTTCTGGCATTTCAGCCGACTTCAGCTAGGCTTGCTTGAATCCAGTGGCAAAGTGAGCAAGGGACGCACGTCTGAGCACACCCTGCCAACTAATGGCTAACAAAGCGGTACAAAAAGGGGTGGTGATGAACGGAGCATCAGAACCAATCATACACTCACACCCAGTCAACAGATCTGGGTTTGATCCATCACCGTTCTTTAGCCCACTCTGCCACCCCAGTTCAGACATGGCCATATGCAAATCAGTCTGACCCTGTGCCTCATGGGAACAGTTCAGCCCAAACTGCCAAGCCATGCCTTCCCTGGACCGGAAACAAGCTTCCTAGGACCGGTTTCTGGCATTTCAGCCGTCTTCAGCCAGGCTTGCTTGAATCCAGTGGCAAAGTGAGCAAGGAACTCACGTCTGAGCATACCCTGGCAACTTATGGCGAACAAAGCGGTACAAAAGGAGGTGGTGGTGATGGACGGAGCATCAGAACCAATCAAACACTCACACCCAGTCGATAGATCTGGGTTTGATCCATCACCGTTCTTTAGCCCACTCTGCCACCCCAGTTCAGACATGGCCATATGCAAATTAGTCTGACCCTGTGCCTCATGGGAACAGTCCAGCCCGAACTGCCAAGCCATGCATACCCTGGACCGGAAACAAGCTTTCTAGACCGTCTTCAGCCAGGCTTGCTTGAATCCAGTGGCAAAGTGAGCAAGGGACTCACGTCTGAGCATACCCTGGCAACTTATGGCGAACAAAGCGGTACAAAAGGAGGTGGTGGTGATGGACGGAGCATCAGAACCAATCAAACACTCACACCCAGTCGATAGATCTGGGTTTGATCTATCACCGTTCTTTAGCTCACTCTGCCACCCCAGTTTAGACATGGCCATATGCAAATCAGTCTGACCCTGTGCCTCATGAGAACAGTCCAGCCCAAACTGCCAAGCTATGCCTTCCCTGGACCAAAAACAAGCTTCCTAGGACCGGTTTCTGGCATTTCAGCCGTCTTCAGCCAGGCTTGTTTGAATCCAGTGGCAAAGTGAGCAAGGGACTCACGTCTGAGCATACCCTGCCAACTTATGGCGAACAAAGC
This sequence comes from Triturus cristatus, assembly GCF_964204655.1. NCBI lineage: Eukaryota > Metazoa > Chordata > Amphibia > Caudata > Salamandridae > Triturus > Triturus cristatus. Next base: position 222,639,330 of record NC_140579.1, read on the forward strand.
GGTACAAAAAGGAGTCGTGATGAACGGAGCATCAGAACCAATCAAACACTCACGCCGAGTCAACAGATCTGGGTTTGATCCATTTTTTTTATTTTATTTATTTATTTATTTATTTTTGGGTTTGATCCATCACCGTTCTCTAGCCCACTCTGCCACCCCAGTTCAGACATGGCCAAATGCAAATCAGTCTGACCCTGTGCCTCATGGGAACAGTCCAGCCTGAACTGCCAAACCATGCCTTCCCTGGACCGGAAACAAGCTTCCTAGACTGGTTTCTGGCATTTCAGCCGTCTTCAGCCAGGCTTGCTTGAATCCAGAGGCAAAGTGAGCAAGGGACTCACGTCTGAGCATACCCTGCCAACTTATGGCGAACAAAGCGGTACAAAAGAGGGTGGTGATGGACGGAGCATCAGAACCAATCAAACACTCACACCCAGTCAACAGATCTGGGTTTGATCCATCACCGTTCTTTAGCCCACTCTGCCACCCCAGTTCAGACATGGCCATATGCAAATCAGTCAGATCCTGTGCCTCATGGGAACAGTCCAGCCCGAACTGCCAAGCCATGCCTTCCCTAGACCGAAAACAAGCTTCCTAGGACCGGTTTCTGGCATTTCAGCCGTCTTCAGCTAGGCTTGCTTGAATCCAGTGGCAAAGTGAGCAAGGGACTCATGTCTGAGCACACCCTGCCAACTAATGGCGAACAAAGCGGTACAAAAAGGGGTGGTGATGAACGAAGCATCAGAACCAATCATACACTCACACCCAGTCAACAGATCTGGGTTTGATCCATCACCGTTCTTTAGCCCACTCTGCCACCCCAGTTCAGACATGGCCATATGCAAATCAGTCTGACCCTGTGCCTCATGGGAACAGTCCAGCCCGAACTGCCAAGCCATGCCTTCCCTGGACCGAAAACAAGCTTCCTAGGACCGGTTTCTGGGCTTTCAGCCGTCTTCAGCTAGGCTTACTTGAATCCAGTGGCAAAGTGAGCAAGGGACTCACGTCTGAGCATACCCTGCCAACTTATGGCGAACAAAGCGGTTCAAAAAGGGGTGGTGATGGACGGAGCATCAGAACCAATCAAACACTCACACCCAGTCAACAGATCTGGGTTTGATCCATCACCGTTCTTTAGCCCACTCTGCCACCCCAGTTCAGACATGGCCATATGCAAATCAGTCTGACCCTGTGCCTCATGGGAACAGTCCAGCCCGAACTGCCAAGCCATGCCTTCCCTGGACCAAAAACAAGCTTCCTAGGACCGGTTGCTGGCATTTCAGCTGTCTTCAGCTAGGCTTGCTTGAATCCAGTGGCAAAGTGAGCAAGAGACTCACGTCTGAGCATACCCTGCCAACTTATGGCGAACAAAGCGGTACAAAAAGGGGTGGTGATGGACGGAGCATCAGAACCAATCAAACACTCACACCCAGTCAACAGATTTGGGTTTGATCCATCACCGTTCTTTAGCCCACTCTGCCACCCCAGTTCAGACATGGCCATATGCAAATCAGTCTGACCCTGTGCCTCATGGGAACAGTCCAGCCCAAACTGCCAAGCCATGCCTTCCCTGGACCGGAAACAAGGTTCCTAGGACCTGTTTCTGGCATTTCAGCCGTCTTCAGCCAGGCTTGCTTGAATCCAGTGGCAAAGTGAGCAAGGAACTCACGTCTGAGCATACCCTGCCAACTTTGGGCGAACAAAGCGGTACAAAAAGGGGTGGTGATGGACGGAGCATCAGAACCAATCAAACACTCACACCCAGTCAACAGATCTGGGTTTGATCCATCACCGTTCTTTAGCCCACTCTGCCACCCCAGTTCAGACATGGCCATATGCAAATCAGTCTGACCCTGTGCCTCATGGGAACAGTCCAGCCCGAACTGCCAAGCCATGCCTTCCCTGGACCGGAAACAAGCTTTCTAGACCGTCTTCAGCCAGGCTTGCTTGAATCCAGTGGCAAAGTGAGCAAAGGACTCACGTCTGAGCATACCCTGGCAACTTATGGCGAACAAAGCGGTACAAAAGGAGGTGGTGGTGATGGACGGAGCATCAGAACCAATCAAACACTCACACCCAGTCGATAGATCTGGGTTTGATCTATCACCGTTCTTTAGCTCACTCTGCCACCCCAGTTCAGACATGGCCATATGCAAATCAGTCTGACCCTGTGCCTCATGAGAACAGTCCAGCCCAAACTGCCAAGCTATGCCTTCCCTGGACCAAAAACAAGCTTCCTAGGACCGGTTTCTGGCATTTCAGCCGTCTTCAGCCAGGCTTGTTTGAATCCAGTGGCAAAGTGAACAAGGGACTCACGTCTGAGCATACCCTGCCAACTTATGGCGAACAAAGCGGTACAAAAAGGGGTCGTGATGAACGGAGCATCAGAACCAATCAAACACTCACACCGAGTCAACAGATCTGGGTTTGATCCATCACCGTTCTTTAGCCCACTCTGCCACCCCAGTTCAGACATGGCCATATGCAAATCAGTCTGACCCTGTGCCTCATGGGAACAGTCCAGCCCGAACTGCCAAGCTATGCCTTCCCTGGACCGGAAACAAGCTTCCTAGACCGGTTTCTGGCATTTCAGACGCCTTCAGCCAGGCTTGCTTGAATCCAGAGGCAAAGTGAGCAAGGGACTCACGTCTGAGCATACCCTGCCAACTTATGGCGAACAAAGCGGTACAAAAGGGGGTGGTGATGGACGGAGCATCAGAACCAATCAAACACTCACACCCAGTCAACAGATCTGGGTTTGATCCATCACCGTTCTTTAGCCCACTCTGCCACCCCAGTTCAGACATGGCCATATGCAAATCAGTCAGACCCTGTGCCTCATGGGAACAGTCCAGCCCGAACTGCCATGCCATGCCTTCCCTAGACCGAAAACAAGCTTCCTAGGACCGGTTTCTGGCATTTCAGCTGTCTTCAGCTAGGCTTGCTTGAATCCAGTGGCAAAGTGAGCAAGGGACTCACGTCTGAGCACACCCTGCCAACTAATGGCTGACAAAGCGGTACAAAAAGGGGTGGTGATGAACGGAGCATCAGAACCAATCATACACTCACACCCAGTCAACAGATCTGGGTTTGATCCATCACCGTTCTTTAGCCCACTCTGCCACCCCAGTTCAGACATGGCCATATGCAAATCAGTCTGACCCTGTGCCTCATGGGAACAGTCCAGCCCGAACTGCCAAGCCATGCCTTCCCTGGACCGAACACAAGCTTTCTAGGACCGGTTTCTGGGATTTCAGCCGTTTTCAGCTAGGCTTGCTTGAATCCAGTGGCAAAGTGAGCAAGGGACTCACGTCTGAGCATGCCCTGCCAACTTATGGCGAACAAAGCGGTTCAAAAAGGGGTGGTGATGGACGGAGCATCAGAACCAATCAAACACTCACACCCAGTCAACAGATCTGGGTTTGATCCATCACCGTTCTTTAGCCCACTCTGCCACCCCAGTTCAGACATGGCCATATGCAAATCAGTCTGACCCTGTGCCTCATGAGAACAGTCCAGCCCGAACTGCCAAGCCATGCCATGCCTTCCCTGGACCAAAAACAAGCTTCCTAGGACCGGTTGCTGGCATTTCAGCTGTCTTCAGCTAGGCTTGCTTTAATCCAGTGGCAAAGTGAGCAAGGGACTCACGTCTGAGCATACCCTGCCAACTTATGGCGAAGAAAGCGGTACAAAAAGGGGTGGTGATGGACGGAGCATCAGAACCAATCAAACACTCACACCCAGTCAACATATCTGGGTTTGATCCATCACCGTTCTTTAGCCCACTCTGCCACCCCATTTCAGACATGGCCATATGCAAATCAGTCTGACCCTGTGCCTCAAGGGAACAGTCCGGCCCGAACTGCCAAGCCATGCCTTCCCTGGAACGAAAACAAGCTTCCTAGGACTGGTTTCTGGCATTTCAGCCATCTTCAGCTAGTCTCGCTTGAATCCAAAGGCAAAGTAGGCAAGGGACTCACGTCTGAGCATACCCTGCCAACTTATGGCGAACAAAGCGGTACAAAAAGGGGTGGTGATGGACGGAGCATCAGAACCAATCAAACACTCACACTCAGTCAACAGATCTGGGTTTGATCCATCACCGTTCTTTAGCCCACTCTGCCACCCCAGTTCATATATGGCCATATACAAATCAGTCTGACCCTGTGCCTCATGGGAGAAGTCCAGCCCGAACTGCCAAGCCATGCCTTCCCTGGACTGAATACACGCATCCTAGGACCGGTTTCTGGCATTTCAGCCGTCTTCAGCTATGGTTGCTTGAATCCAGTGGCAAAGGGAGCAAGGGACTCACGCGTGACCGTACCCTGCCAACTTATGGCGAACAAAGCAGTACAAAAAGGGGTGGTGATGGACGGAGCATCAGAACCAATCAAACACTCACACCCAGTCAACAGATCTGGGTTTGATCCATCACTGTTCTTTAGCCCACTCTGCCACCCCAGTTCAGACATGGCCATATGCAAATCAGTCTGACCCTGTGCCTCATGAGAACAGTCCAGCCCAAACTGCCAAGCTATGCCTTCCCTGGACCAAAAACAAGCTTCCTAGGACCGGTTTCTGGCATTTCAGCCGTCTTCAGCCAGGCTTGTTTGAATCCAGTGGCAAAGTGAGCAAGGGACTCACGTCTGAGCATACCCTGCCAACTTATGGCAAACAAAGCGGTACAAAAAGGAGTCGTGATGAACGGAGCATCAGAACCAATCAAACACTCACGCCGAGTCAACAGATCTGGGTTTGATCCATCACCGTTTTCTAGCCCACTCTGCCACCCCAGTTCAGACATGGCCATATGCAAATCAGTCTGACCCTGTGCCTCATGGGAACAGTCCAGCCCGAACTGCCAAACCATGCCTTCCCTGGACCGGAAACAAGCTTCCTAGACCGGTTTCTGGCATTTCAGCCGTCTTCAGCTAGGCTTGCTTGAATCCAGTGGCAAAGTGAGCAAGGGACTCATGTCTGAGCACACCCTGCCAACTAATGGCGAACAAAGCGGTACAAAAAGGGGTGGTGATGAACGAAGCATCAGAACCAATCATACACTCACACCCAGTCAACAGATCTGGGTTAGATCCATCACCGTTCTTTAGCCCACTCTGCCACCCCAATTCAGACATGGCCATATGCAAATCAGTCTGACCCTGTGCCTCATGGGAACAGTCCAGCCCGAACTGCCAAGCCATGCCTTCCCTGGACCGAAAACAAGCTTCCTAGGACCGGTTTCTGGGCTTTCAGCCGTCTTCAGCTAGGCTTACTTGAATCCAGTGGCAAAGTGAGCAAGGGACTCACGTCTGAGCATACCCTGCCAACTTATGGCAAACAAAGCGGTTCAAAAAGGGGTGGTGATGGACGGAGCATCAGAACCAATCAAACACTCACACCCAGTCAACAGATCTGGGTTTGATCCATCACCGTTCTTTAGCCCACTCTGCCACCCCAGTTCAGACATGGCCATATGCAAATCAGTCTGACCCTGTGCCTCATGGGAACAGTCCAGCCCGAACTGCCAAGCCATGCCATGCCATGCCTTCCCTGGACCAAAAACAAGCTTCCTAGGACCGGTTGCTGGCATTTCAGCTGTCTTCAGCTAGTTTGAGTTTGAGTTTGAAATTACTTGTAAAGCGCACGTCTACCAGCAGTTTCTTGGCGCTATAGTTAACAAAGTCCTGGGCTAGAAGAGTGGGGTAGCTGCTGGCGAATTATTCAAAAGACTTCATGAACAGGAAGGTCTTGAGGTGTTTACGGAATTGCGGGTACAAAGTGATAGAGCGAAGTTCAAGGGGAAGGGAGTTCCAAAGAGTCGGGGCAAGAGAGGCAAATTTTGAACCTCCCCACTTCTTTCTCCGGTAGCGTGGGATGTGGAGGAGGGACTGGGAGGACGAACGTAGTTCCCTGGTGGGAACGTAAGGAATGATCTCGGAAGAGATGAACGCCGGTGTCAGGCCAAGTCGGGCCAAGAAGGTGATGGAGGCGAGCTTGAATTGGACCCTAGCTCGCACCGGGAGCCAATGTAAGGATTTCAGAAGAGGGGTGGAGTGGTGGAATTTAGGGAGTTTGAAGGCCAGGCGGGACGCCTGGTTTTGTATCTGCTGCAGGCGACGCAGGCTATATGCGGGGATACCAGCATATAGGGCGTTGCCATAATCCAGGCGGGACACCACCATGGTCAGGATGATGAGCTTAAGGGCGGGGAAAGTGAAGAAACGGGACACCCTACGTATAGTACGCAGTGAAAGGAAAGAAGAAGATACCACAGAGCTAACCTGGGAGTGAAGGGTAAGTTGAGAATTGATTTTTATACCTAGTGTTTTGACAGAGGAAGAGGGTACAGGAGAGGGGCCAAGGGAGGGGGGCCAGAAAAGAGGAGACCAGGGGCTGGATGAACCACCCGTCAATACCAGCTCGGTCTTGTCGGGATTGAGTTTGAGGTGATTGTGGTTCATCCAGTCCCTGATATGAAGCATGACCGATTGAAAGTTTTGAACAGAAGAGGGGGAAGAGGATAGATTGAAAACAAGCTGGAGGTCATCCGCATAATTGAATACGGCGACCTCCATCTGTTGGAGGAAAAAAATAAGAGGGGCGACATACAGATTGAACAAAAGGGGGGAAAGGGAAGAGCCCTGGGGAACCCCGCACTGAACTTTCCGGAGGTCCGCTGTGAAGTCACCCAGGCGGACAGCCTGGGAGCGGTCCCTCAGGAAGGAGGAGAGCCAGACTAGGGCAGTCCCCCCGATCCCCGCCGCCCTGACACGGGAAAGCAAGATGGTGTGGTCCACCGTATCAAAGGCGGCTCAGAGATCGAGGAGCACTAGGGCCTGGCGCTGATTAGTATCCATACCCTCCCTGAGGTTGTCCAGGACCGAGATGACAACGGACTCCGTGGAGTGTGCGGGGCGGAAGCCAGCCTGGCGAGGGGCAAGAGCTCCATGCGTCTCCACAAAGGAGCTCAGAGCGCAGGTGACATGGCGCTCAAGCACCTTAGCCAAAAATGGGAGGAGGGAGATGGGGCGGAAATTGGCAGGGACAGAAGGGTCTGCCCCAGGTTTTTTCAGAATAGGCACAATAACCGCGGACTTCAAGGGGTTTGGAACTACACCTTGAGCAAGAGAGCTGTTGAGGAGATGAAGGGGGGGGTCTGGGCAGGTAACAAAGATATGGCGGAGAATGTGAGCAGGACAAGGGTCAAGCGGAGAACCAGATTTGACATGGGGAACTAGGGAGGTCAGAGATTCCCTAGTGATGGGGGGAAAGGTGATGAGTTCACCCTTGGGAGGGGGACATTGGGGGTCAACAAAGGAGGGGGAGGGGGGAGGGATGTTGGCCTTGATGGTAGCGATTTTATGAATAAAATAGTTATTGAGGGAGTGACAAAGTTCTTCGGAAGGGGCAGGCTTAAGAGTGGTTCTGTCCGAGAATGCCAGATTGTGGACGATCGTGAATATCTCCTTAGACTGGTTTTCCGCGGCTATAATTTTGGAGGAAAAATAAGATGTTTTGGCCTCCAAGATGTCTTTTTTATACTGGGTAAGGATGGTGGTATACTCCAGTTTTAGAGAGGAGCAATAGTTTCTCCTCCATGCCCGCTCCGCCCGGCGTACTTTTAGTTTGGTGGCCTTAAGCTCTTCATTAAACCACCGATTGGCGTCCTTCTCACGCTTGGAGGAGATGCGCTTGAGCGGGGCGACGGAATCGCGGCCAAGGGAGAGCCACTGGTCTATGGCCTTAACCTGAGAAAGAGTGGAAAGGCTCTGCAAGGAAGGGAGGGAGGAGGTAAGAAGGGAGGAGAGATTTTCCAGATTGACTCGGCCCCATGATCGAGGCTAGGCTTGCTTGAATCCAGTGGCAAAGTGAGCAAGGGACTCACGTCTGAGCATACCCTGCCAACTTATGGCGAACAAAGCGGTACAAAAAGGGGTGGTGATGGACGGAGCATCAGAACCAATCAAACACTCACACCCAGTCAACAGATTTGGGTTTGATCCATCACCGTTCTTTAGCCCACTCTGCCACCCCAGTTCAGACATGGCCATATGCAAATCAGTCTGACCCTGTGCCTCATGGGAACAGTCCAGCCCAAACTGCCAAGCCATGCCTTCCCTGGACCGGAAACAAGGTTCCTAGGACCGGTTTCTGGCATTTCAGCCGTCTTCAGCCAGGCTTGCTTGAATCCAGTGGCAAAGTGAGCAAGGAACTCACGTCTGAGCATACCCTGCCAACTTTGGGCGAACAAAGCGCTACAAAAAGGGGTGGTGATGGACGGAGCATCAGAACCAATCAAACACTCACACCCAGTCAACAGATCTGGGTTTGATCCATCACCGTTCTTTAGCCCACTCTGCCACCCCAGTTCAGACATGGCCATATGCAAATCAGTCTGACCCTGTGCCTCATGGGAACAGTCCAGCCCGAACTGCCAAGCCATGCCTTCCCTGGACCGGAAACAAGCTTTCTAGACCGTCTTCAGCCAGGCTTGCTTGAATCCAGTGGCAAAGTGAGCAAGGGACTCACGTCTGAGCATACCCTGGCAACTTATGGCGAACAAAGCGGTACAAAAGGAGGTGGTGGTGATGGACGGAGCATCAGAACCAATCAAACACTCACACCCAGTCGATAGATCTGGGTTTGATCTATCACCGTTCTTTAGCTCACTCTGCCACCCCAGTTCAGACATGGCCATATGCAAATCAGTCTGACCCTGTGCCTCATGAGAACAGTCCAGCCCAAACTGCCAAGCTATGCCTTCCCTGGACCAAAAACAAGCTTCCTAGGACCGGTTTCTGGCATTTCAGCCGTCTTCAGCCAGGCTTGTTTGAATCCAGTGGCAAAGTGAACAAGGGACTCAGGTCTGAGCATACCCTGCCAACTTATGGCGAACAAAGCGGTACAAAAAGGAGTCGTGATGAACGGAGCATCAGAACCAATCAAACACTCACACCGAGTCAACAGATCTGGGTTTGATCCATCACCGTTCTTTTTGCCACTCTGCCACCCCAGTTCAGACATGGCCATATGCAAATCAGTCTGACCCTGTGCCTCATGGGAACAGTCCAGCCCGAACTGCCAAGCTATGCCTTCCCTGGACCGGAAACAAGCTTCCTAGACCGGTTTCTGGCATTTCAGCCGTCTTCAGCCAGGCTTGCTTGAATCCAGTGGCAAAGTGAGCAAGGAACTCACGTCTGAGCATACCCTGCCAACTTTGGGCGAACAAAGCGCTACAAAAAGGGGTGGTGATGGACGGAGCATCAGAACCAATCAAACACTCACACCCAGACAACAGATCTGGGTTTGATCCATCACCGTTCTTTAGCCCACTCTGCCACCCCAGTTCAGACATGGCCATATGCAAATCAGTCTGACCCTGTGCCTCATGGGAACAGTCCAGCCCGAACTGCCAAGCCATGCCTTCCCTGGACCGGAAACAAGCTTTCTAGACCGTCTTCAGCCAGGCTTGCTTGAATCCAGTGGCAAAGTGAGCAAGGGACTCACGTCTGAGCATAGCCTGGCAACTTATGGCGAACAAAGCGGTACAAAAGGAGGTGGTGGTGATGGACGGAGCATCAGAACCAATCAAACACTCACACCCAGTCGATAGATCTGGGTTTGATCTATCACCGTTCTTTAGCTCACTCTGCCACCCCAGTTCAGACATGGCCATATGCAAATCAGTCTGACCCTGTGCCTCATGAGAACAGTCCAGCCCAAACTGCCAAGCTATGCCTTCCCTGGACCAAAAACAAGCTTCCTAGGACCGGTTTCTGGCATTTCAGCCGTCTTCAGCCAGGCTTGTTTGAATCCAGTGGCAAAGTGAACAAGGGACTCACGTCTGAGCATACCCTGCCAACTTATGGGGAACAAAGTGGTACAAAAAGGGGTCATGATGAACGGAGCATCAGAACCAATCAAACACTCACACCGAGTCAACAGATCTGGGTTTGATCCATCACCGTTCTTTAGCCCACTCTGCCACCCCAGTTCAGACATGGCCATATGCAAATCAGTCTGACCCTGTGCCTCATGGGAACAGTCCAGCCCGAACTGCCAAGCTATGCCTTCCCTGGACCGTAAACAAGCTTCCTAGACCGGTTTCTGGCATTTCAGCCGTCTTCAGCCAGGCTTGCTTGAATCCAGAGGCAAAGTGAGCAAGGGACTCACGTCTGAGCATACCCTGCCAACTTATGGCGAACAAAGCGGTACAAAAGGGGGTGGTGATGGACGGAGCATCAGAACCAATCAAACACTCACACCCAGTCAACAGATCTGGGTTTGATCCATCACCGTTCTTTAGCCCACTTTTCCACCCCAGTTCAGACATGGCCATATGCAAATCAGTCAGACCCTGTGCCTCATGGGAACAGTCCAGCCCGAACTGCCAAGCCATGCCTTCCCTGGACCGGAAACAAGCTTTCTAGACCGTCTTAAGCCAGGCTTGCTTGAATCCAGTGGCAAAGTGAGCAAGGGACTCACGTCTGAGCATAGCCTGGCAACTTATGGCGAACAAAGCGGTACAAAAGGAGGTGGTGGTGATGGACGGAGCATCAGAACCAATCAAACACTCACACCCACTCGATAGATCTGGGTTTGATCTATCACCGTTCTTTAGCTCACTCTACCACCCCAGTTCAGACATGGCCATATGAAAATCAGTCTGACCCTGTGCCTCATGAGAACAGTCCAGCCCAAACTGCCAAGCTATGCCTTCCCTGGACCAAAAACAAGCTTCCTAGGACTGGTTTCTGGCATTTCAGCCGTCTTCAGCCAGGCTTGCTTGAATCCAGAGGCAAAGTGAGCAAGGGACTCACGTCTGAGCATACCCTGCCAACTTATGGCGAACAAAGCGGTACAAAAAGGGGTGGTGATGGACGGAGCATCAGAACCAATCAAACACTCACACCGAGTCAACAGATCTGGGTTTGATCCATCACCGTTCTTTAGCCCACTCTGCCACCCCAGTTCAGACATGGCCATATGCAAATCAGTCTGACCCTGTGCCCCATGGGAACAGTCCAGCCCGAACTGCCAAGCCATGCCTTCCCTGGACCGGAAACAAGCTTCCTAGACGGGTTTTTGGCATTTCAGCCGTCTTCAGCCAGGCTTGCTTGAATCCAGTGGCAAAGTGAGCAAGGGACTCATGTCTGAGCACACCCTGCCAACTAATGGCGAACAAAGCGGTACAAAAGGAGGTGGTGGTGATGGTCGGAGCATCAGAACCAATCAAACACTCACACCCAGTCGATAGATCTGGGTTTGATTCATCACCGTTCTTTAGCCCACTCTGCTCACCCCAGTTCAGACATGGCCATATGCAAATCAATCTGACGCTGTGCCTCTTGGGAACAGTCCAGCCCAAACTGCGAAGCTATGCCTTCCCTGGACCAAAAACAAGCTTCCTACGACCGGTTTCTGGCATTTCAGCCGTCTTCAGCCAGGCTTGCTTGAATCCAGTGGCAAAGTGAGCAAGGGACTCACGTCTGAGCATACCCTGCCAACTTATGGCGAGCAAAGCGATACAAAAAGGGGTGGTGATGGACGGAGCATCAGAACCAATCAAACACTCACACCCAGTCAACAGATCTGGGTTTGATCCATCACCGTTCTTTAGCCCACTCTGCCACCCCAGTTCAGACATGGCCATATGCAAATCAGTTAGACCCTGTGCCTCATGGGAACAGTCCAGCCCGAACTGCCAAGCCATGCCTTCCCTGGACCGGAAACAAGCTTTCTAGACCGTCTTAAGCCAGGCTTGCTTGAATCCAGTGGCAAAGTGAGCAAGGGACTCACGTCTGAGCATACCCTGGCAACTTATGGCGAACAAAGCGGTACAAAAGGAGGTGGTGGTGATGGACGGAGCATCAGAACCAATCAAACACTCACACCCAGTCGATAGATCTGGGTTTGATCTATCACCGTTCTTTAGCTCACTCTGCCACCCCAGTTCAGACATGGCCATATGAAAATCAGTCTGACCCTGTGCCTCATGAGAACAGTCCAGCCCAAACTGTCAAACTATGCCTTCCCTGGACTCAAAACAAGCTTCCTAGGACCGGTTTCTGGCATTTCAGCCGTCTTCAGCCAGGCTTGTTTGAATCCAGTGGCAAAGTGAGCAAGGGACTCACATCTGAGCATACTCTGTCAACTTTTGGCGAACAAAGCGGTACAAAAAGGGGTGGTGATGGACGGAGCATCAGAACCAATCAAACACTCACACCGAGTCAACAGATCTGGGTTTGATCCATCACCGTTCTTTAGCCCACTCTGCCACCCCAGTTCAGACATGGCCATATGCAAATCAGTCTGACCCTGTGCCTCAAGGGAACAGTCCGGCCCGAACTCCCAAGCCATGCCTTCCCTGGACCGAAAACAAGCTTCCTAGGACTGGTTTCTGGCATTTCAGCAGTCTTCAGCTAGGCTCGCTTGAATCCAAAGGGAAAGTAAGCAAGGGACTCACGTCTGAGCATACCCTGCCAACTTATGGCGAACAAAGCGGTACAAAAAAGGGTGGTGATGGACGGAGCATTAGAACCAATCAAACACTCACACCCAGTCAGCAGATCTGGGTTTGATCCATCACCGTTCTTTAGCCCACTCTGCCACCCCAGTTCAGACATGGCCATATACGAATCAGTCAGACCCTGTGCATCATGGGAGCAGTCCAGCCCGAACTGCCAAGCCATGCCTTCCCTGGACCAAAAACAAGCTTCCTAGGACCGGTTTCTGGCATTTCAGCCGTCTTCAGCCAGGCTTGCTTGAATCCAGTGGCAAAGTGAGCAAGGGACTCACGTCTGAGCATACCCTGCCAACTTATGGCGAACAAAGCGGTACAAAAGGGGGTGGTGATGGACAGAGCATCAGAACCAATCAAACACTCATACCCAGTCAACAGATCAGGGTTTGATCCAACACCGTTCTTTAGCCCACTCTGCCACCCCAGTTCAGACATGGCCATATGCAGATCAGTCTGACCCTGTGCCTCATGGGAACAGTCCAGCCCGAACTGCCAAGCCATACCATCCCTGGACCAGAAACAAGCTTTCTAGACCGTCTTCAGCCAGGCTTGCTTGAATCCAGTGGCAAAGTGAGCAAGGGACTCACGTCTGAGCATACCCTGGCAACTTATGGCGAACAAAGCGGTAGAAAGGGAGGTTGTGGTGATGGACGGAGCATCAAAACCAATCAAACATTCACACCGAGTCAACAGATCTGGGTTTGATCCATCACCGTTCTTTAGCCCACTCTGCCACCCCAGTTCAGACATGGCCCTGTGCCTCATGGGAACAGTCCAGCCCGAACTGCCAAGCGATGCCTTCCCTGGACCGGAAACAAGCTTTCTAGACCGGTTTCTGGCATTTCAGCCATCTTCAGCCAGGCTTGCTTGAATCCAGAGGCAAAGTGAGCAATGGACTCACGTCTGAGCATACCCTGCCAACTTATTTTCGAACAAAGCGGTACAAAAGGGGGTGGTGATGGACGGAGCATCACAACCAATCAAACACTCACACCCAGTCAACAGATCTGGGTTTGATCCATCACCGTTCTTTAGCCCACTCTGCCACCCCAGTTCAGACATGGCCGTATGCAGATCAGTCTGACCCTGTGCCTCATGGGAACAGTCCAGCCCGAACTGCCAAGCCATACCTTCCCTGGACCGGAAACAAGCTTTCTAGACCGTCTTCAGCCAGGCTTGCTTGAATCCAGTGGCAAAGTGAGCAAGGGACTCACGTCTGAGCATACCCTGCCAACTTATGGTGAACAAAGCGGTACAAAAAGGGGTGGTGATAGACGGAGCATCAAAACCAATCAAACACTCACACCCAGTCAACAGATCTGGGTTTGATCCATCACCGTTCTTTAGCCCACTCTGCCACCCCAGTTCAGACATGGCCATATGCAAATCAGTCTGACCCTGTGCCTCATGGGAACAGTCCAGCCCGAACCGCCAAGCCATGCCTTCCCTAGACCGAAAACAAGCTTCCTAGGACCGGTTTCTGGCATTTCAGCCATCTTCAGCTAGGCTCGCTTGAATCCAAAGGCAAAGTGAGCAAGGGACTCACGTCTGAGCATACCCTGCCAACTTATGGCGAACAAAGCGGTACAAAAAGGGGTGGTGATGGACGGAACATCAGAACCAATCAAACACTCACACCCAGTCAACAGATCTGGGTTTGATCCATCACCGTTCTTTAGCCCACTCAGCCACCCCAGTTCATACATGGCCATATACAAATCAGTCTGACCCTGTGCCTCATGGGAGAAGTCCAGCCCGAACTGCCAAGCCATGCCTTCCCTGGACCAAAAACAAGCTTCCTAGGACCGGTTTCTGGCATTTCAGACGTCTTCAGCCAGGCTTGCTTGAACTGCCAAGCCATACCTTCCCTGGACCGGAAACAAGCTTTCTAGACCGTCTTCAGCCAGGCTTGATTGAATCCAGTGGCAAAGTAAGCAAGGGACTCGCGTCTGAGCATACCCTGGCAACTTATGGCGAACCAAGCGGTACAAAAGGAGGTGGTGGTGATGGACGGAGCATCAGAACCAATCAAACACTCACACCCAGTCAATAGATCTGGGTTTGATCCATCACCATTCTTTATCCCACTCTGCTCACCCCAGTTCAGAGATGGCCATATGCAAATCAGTCTGACCCTGTGCCTCATGGGAACAGTCCAGCCCGATCTGCCAAGCCATGCCTTCCCTGGACTGAAAACAAGCTTCCTAGGACCGGTTTCTGGCATTTCAGCCATCTTCAGCTAGGCTTGCTTGAATCCAGTGGCAAAGTGAGCAAGGGACTCACGTCTGAGCATACCCTGACAACTTATGGCGAACAAAGCGGTACAAAAGGAGGTGGTGGTGATGGACGGAGCATCAGAACCAATCAAACACTCACACCCAGTCGATAGATCTGGGTTTGATCTATCACCGTTCTTTAGCTCACTCTGCCACCCCAGTTCAGACAGGGCCATATGCAAATCAGTCTGACCCTGTGCCTCATGAGAACAGTCCAGCCCAAACTGCCAAGCTATGCCTTCCCTGGACCAAAAACAAGCTTTCTAGGACCGGTTTCTGGCATTTCAGCCGTCTTCAGCCAGGCTTCCTTGAATCCAGAGGCAAAGTGAGCAAGGGACTCACGTCTGAGCATACCCTGCAAACTTATGGCGAACAAAGCGGTAAAAAAAGGGGTGGTGATGGACGGAGCATCAGAACCAATCAAACACTCACACCGAGTCAACAGATCTGGGTTTGATCCATCACCGTTCTTTAGCCCACTCTGCCACCCCAGTTCAGACATGGCCATATGCAAATCAGTCTGACCCTGTGCCCCATGGGAACAGTCCAGCCCGAACTGCCAAGCCATGCCTTCCCTGGACCGGAAACAAGCTTCCTAGACGGGTTTTTGGCATTTCAGCCATCTTCAGCCAGGCTTGCTTGAATCCAGTGGCAAAGTGAGCAAGGGACTCATGTCTGAGCACACCCTGCCAACTAATGGTGAACAAAGCGGTACAAAGAGGGGTGGTGATGGACGGAGCATCAGAACCAATCAAACACTCACACCCAGTCAACAGATCTGGGTTTGATCCATCACCGTTCTTTAGCCCACTCTTCCACCCCAGTTCAGACATGGCCATATACAAATCAGTCTGACCCTGTGCCTTATGGGAGCAGTCCAGCCCGAACTGCCAAGCCATGGCTTCCCTGGACCAAAAACAAGCTTCCTAGGACCGGTTTCTGGCATTTCAGCCGTCTTCAGCCAGGCTTGCTTGAATCCAGTGGCAAAGTGAGCAAGGGACTCACGTCTGAGCATACCCTGCCAACTTATGGCGAACAAAGCGGTACAAAAGGGTGTGGTGATGGACAGAGCATCAGAACCAATCAAACACTCACACCCAGTCAACAGATCAGGGTTTGATCCATCACCGTTCTTTAGCCCACTCTGCCACACCAGTTCAGACATGGCCATATGCAAATCAGTCTAACCCTGTGCCTCATGGGAACAGTCCAGCCCGAACTGCCAAGACATACCTTCCCTGGACCGAAAACAAGCTTTCTAGACTGTCTTCAGCCAGGCTTGCTTGAATCCAGTGGCAAAGTGAGCAAGGGACTCACATCTCAGCATACGCTGGCAACTTATGGCGAACAAAGCGGTACAAAAGGAGGTGGTGGTGATGGACGGAGCATCAGAACCAATCAAACACTCACACCCAGTCAACAAATCTGGGTTTGATCCATCACCGTTCTATAGCCCACTCTGCCACCCCAGTTCAGACATGGCCATATGCAAATCAGTCTGACCCGGTGCCTCATGGGAACAGTCCAGCCCGAACTGCCAAGCCATGCCTTCCCTGGACCGGAAACAAGCTTTCTAGACCGTCTTAAGCCAAGCTTGCTTGAATCCAGTGGCAAAGTGAGCAAGGGACTCACGTCTGAGCATACCCTGGCAACTTATGGCGAACAAAGCGGTACAAAAGGAGGTGGTGGTGATGGACGGAGCATCAGAACCAATCAAACACTCACACCCAGTCGATAGATCTGGGTTTGATCTATCACCGTTCTTTAGCTCACTCTGCCACCCCAGTTCAGACATGGCCATATGAAAATCAGTCTGACCCTGTGCCTCATGAGAACAGTCCAGCCCAAACTGTCAAACTATGCCTTCCCTGGACCAAAAACAAGCTTCCTAGGACCGGTTTCTGGCATTTCAGCCGTCTTCAGCCAGGCTTGTTTGAATCCAGTGGCAAAGTGAGCAAGGGACTTACGTCTGAGCATACTCTGCCAACTTATGGCGAACAAAGCGGTACAAAAAGGGGTGGTGATGGACGGAGCATCAGAACCAATCAAACACTCACACCGAGTCAACAGATCTGGGTTTGATCCATCACCGTTCTTTAGCCCACTCTGCCACCCCAGTTCAGACATGGCCATATGCAAATCAGTCTGACCCTGTGCCTCATGGGAACAGTCCAGCCCGAACTGCCAAGCCATGCCTTCCCTGGACCGGAAACAAGCTTCCTAGACCGGTTTCTGGCATTTCAGCCATCTTCAGCCAGGCTTGCTTGAATCCAGAGGCAAAGTGAGCAATGGACTCACGTCTGAGCATACCCTGCCAACTTATTTTCGAACAAAGCGGTACAAAAGGGGGTGGTGATGGACGGAGCATCACAACCAATCAAACACTCACACCCAGTCAACAGATCTGGGTTTGATCCATCACCGTTCTTTAGCCCACTCTGCCACCCCAGTTCAGACATGGCCGTATGCAGATCAGTCTTACCCTGTGCCTCATGGGAACAGTCCAGCCCGAACTGCCAAGCCATACCTTCCGTGGACCGGAAACAAGATTTCTAGACCGTCTTCAGCCAGGCTTGCTTGAATCCAGTGGCAAAGTGAGCAAGGGACTCACGTCTGAGCATACCCTGCCAACTTATGGCGAACAAAGCGGTACGAAAAGGGGTGGTGATGGACGGAGCATCAGAACCAATCAAACACTCACACCCAGTCAACCGATTTGGGTTTGATCCATCACCGTTCTTTAGCCCGATTTGCCACACCAGTTCAGACATGGCCATATGCAAATCAGTCTGACCCTGTGCCTCATGGGAACAGTCCAGCCCAAACTGCCAAGCCATGCCTTCCCTGGACCGGAAACAAGCTTCCTAGGACCTGTTTCTGGCATTTCAGCCGTCTTCAGCCAGGCTTGCTTGAATCCAGTGGCAAAGTGAGCAAGGGACTCACGTCTGAGCATACCCTGCCAACTTATGGTGAACAAAGCGGTACAAAAAGGGGTGGTGATGGACGGAGCATCAGAACCAATCAAACACTCACACCCAGTCAACAGATCTGGGTTTGATCCATCACCGTTCTTTAGCCCACTCTGCCACCCCAGTTCAGGCATGGCCATATGCAAATCAGTCAGACCCTGTGCCTCATGGGAACAGTCCAGCCCGAACTGCCAAGCCATGCCTTCCCTGGACCGGAAACAAGCTTTCTAGACCGTCTTAAGCCAGGCTTGCTTGAATCCAGTGGCAAAGTGAGCAAGGGACTCACGTCTGAGCATAGCCTGGCAACTTATGGCGAACAAAGCGGTACAAAAGGAGGTGGTGGTGATGGACGGAGCATCAGAACCAATCAAACACTCACACCCAGTCGATAGATCTGGGTTTGATCTATCACCGTTCTTTAGCTCACTCTACCACCCCAGTTCAGACATGGCCATATGAAAATCAGTCTGACCCTGTGCCTCATGAGAACAGTCCAGCCCAAACTGCCAAGCTATGCCTTCCCTGGACCAAAAACAAGCTTCCTAGGACTGGTTTCTGGCATTTCAGCCGTCTTCAGCCAGGCTTGCTTGAATCCAGAGGCAAAGTGAGCAAGGGACTCACGTCTGAGCATACCCTGCCAACTTATGGCGAACAAAGCGGTACAAAAAGGGGTGGTGATGGACGGAGCATCAGAACCAATCAAACACTCACACCGAGTCAACAGATCTGGGTTTGATCCATCACCGTTCTTTAGCCCACTCTGCCACCCCAGTTCAGACATGGCCATATGCAAATCAGTATGACCCTGTGCCCCATGGGAACAGTCCAGCCCGAACTGCCAAGCCATGCCTTCCCTGGACCGGAAACAAGCTTCCTAGACGGGTTTTTGGCATTTCAGCCGTCTTCAGCCAGGCTTGCTTGAATCCAGTGGCAAAGTGAGCAAGGGACTCATGTCTGAGCACACCCTGCCAACTAATGGCGAACAAAGCGGTACAAAAGGAGGTGGTGGTGATGGTCGGAGCATCAGAACCAATCAAACACTCACACCCAGTCGATAGATCTGGGTTTGATTCATCACCGTTCTTTAGCCCACTCTGCTCACCCCAGTTCAGACATGGCCATATGCAAATCAATCTGACGCTGTGCCTCTTGGGAACAGTCCAGCCCAAACTGAGAAGCTATGCCTTCCCTGGACCAAAAACAAGCTTCCTACGACCGGTTTCTGGCATTTCAGCCGTCTTCAGCCAGGCTTGCTTGAATCCAGTGGCAAAGTGAGCAAGGGACTCACGTCTGAGCATACCCTGCCAACTTATGGCGAGCAAAGCGGTACAAAAAGGGGTGGTGATGGACGGAGCATCAGAACCAATCAAACACTCACACCCAGTCAACAGATCTGGGTTTGATCCATCACCGTTCTTTAGCCCACTCTGCCACCCCAGTTCAGACATGGCCATATGCAAATCAGTTAGACCCTGTGCCTCATGGGAACAGTCCAGCCCAAACTGCCAAGCCATGCCTTCCCTGGACCGGAAACAAGCTTTCTAGACCGTCTTAAGCCAGGCTTGCTTGAATCCAGTGGCAAAGTGAGCAAGGGACTCACGTCTGAGCATACCCTGGCATCTTATGGTGAACAAAGCGGTACAAAAGGAGGTGGTGGTGATGGACGGAGCATCAGAACCAATCAAACACTCACACCCAGTCGATAGATCTGGGTTTGATCTATCACCGTTCTTTAGCTCACTCTGCCACCCCAGTTCAGACATGGCCATATGAAAATCAGTCTGACCCTGTGCCTCATGAGAACAGTCCAGCCCAAACTGTCAAACTATGCCTTCCCTGGACCAAAAACAAGCTTCCTAGGACCGGTTTCTGGCATTTCAGCCGTCTTCAGCCAGGTTTGTTTGAATCCAGTGGCACAGTGAGCAAGGGACTCACATCTGAGCATACTCTGCCAACTTTTGGCGAACAAAGCGGTACAAAAAGGGGTGGTGATGGACGGAGCATCAGAACCAATCAAACACTCACACCGAGTCAACAGATCTGGGTTTGATCCATCACCGTTCTTTAGCCCACTCTGCCACCCCAGTTCAGACATGGCCATATGCAAATCAGTCTGACCCTGTGCCTCAAGGGAACAGTCCGGCCCGAACTCCCAAGCCATGCCTTCCCTGGACCGAAAACAAGCTTCCTAGGACTGGTTTCTGGCATTTCAGCAGTCTTCAGCTAGGCTCGCTTGAATCCAAAGGGAAAGTAAGCAAGGGACTCACGTCTGAGCATACCCTGCCAACTTATGGCGAACAAAGCGGTACAAAAAGGGGTGGTGATGGACGGAGCATTAGAACCAATCAAACACTCACACCCAGTCAGCAGATCTGGGTTTGATCCATCACCGTTCTTTAGCCCACTCTGCCACCCCAGTTCAGACATGGCCATATACGAATCAGTCTGACCCTGTGCCGTATGGGAGCAGTCCAGCCCGAACTGCCAAGCCATGCCTTCCCTGGACCAAAAACAAGCTTCCTAGGACCGGTTTCTGGCATTTCAGCCGTCTTCAGCCAGGCTTGCTTGAATCCAGTGGCAAAGTGAGCAAGGGACTCACGTCTGAGCATACCCTGCCAACTTATGGCGAACAAAGCGGTACAAAAGGGGGTGGTGATGGACAGAGCATCAGAACCAATCAAACACTCATACCCAGTCAACAGATCAGGGTTTGATCCAACACCGTTCTTTAGCCCACTCTGCCACCCCAGTTCAGACATGGCCATATGCAGATCAGTCTGACCCTGTGCCTCATGGGAACAGTCCAGCCCGAACTGCCAAGCCATACCATCCCTGGACCAGAAACAAGCTTTCTAGACCGTCTTCAGCCAGGCTTGCTTGAATCCAGTGGCAAAGTGAGCAAGGGACTCACGTCTGAGCATACCCTGGCAACTTATGGCGAACAAAGCGGTAGAAAGGGAGGTGGTGGTGATGGACGGAGCATCAGAACCAATCAAACACTCACACCGAGTCAACAGATCTGGGTTTGATCCATCACCGTTCTTTAGCCCACTCTGCCACCCCAGTTCAGACATGGCCATATGCAAATCAGGCTGACCCTGTGCCTCATGGGAACAGTCCAGCCCGAACTGCCAAGCGATGCCTTCCCTGGACCGGAAACAAGCTTTCTAGACCGGTTTCTGGCATTTCAGCCATCTTCAGCCAGGCTTGCTTGAATCCAGAGGCAAAGTGAGCAATGGACTCACGTCTGAGCATACCCTGCCAACTTATTTTCGAACAAAGCGGTACAAAAGGGGGTGGTGATGGACGGAGCATCACAACCAATCAAACACTCACACCCAGTCAACAGATCTGGGTTTGATCCATCACCGTTCTTTAGCCCACTCTGCCACCCCAGTTCAGACATGGCCGTATGCAGATCAGTCTGACCCTGTGCCTCATGGGAACAGTCCAGCCCGAACTGCCAAGCCATACCTTCCCTGGACCGGAAACAAGCTTTCTAGACCGTCTTCAGCCAGGCTTGCTTGAATCCAGTGGCAAAGTGAGCAAGGGACTCACGTCTGAGCATACCCTGCCAACTTATGGCGAACAAAGCGGTACGAAAAGGGGTGGTGATGGACGGAGCATCAGAACCAATCAAACACTCACACCCAGTCAACAGATTTGGGTTTGATCCATCACCGTTCTTTAGCCCAATATGCCACACCAGTTCAGACATGGCCATATGCAAATCAGTCTGACCCTGGGCCTCATGGGAACAGTCCAGCCCAAACTGCCAAGCCATGCCTTCCCTGGACCGGAAACAAGCTTCCTAGGACCGGTTTCTGGCATTTCAGCCGTCTTCAGCCAGGCTTGCTTGAATCCAGTGGCAAAGTGAGCAAGGGACTCATGTCTGAGCACACCCTGCCAACTAATGGTGAACAAAGCGGTACAAAGAGGGGTGGTGATGGACGGAGCATCAGAACCAATCAAACACTCACACCCAGTCAACAGATCTGGGTTTGATCCATCACCGTTCTTTAGCCCACTCTTCCACCCCAGTTCAGACATGGCCATATACAAATCAGTCTGACCCTGTGCCTTATGGGAGCAGTCCAGCCCGAACTGCCAAGCCATGGCTTCCCTGGACCAAAAACAAGCTTCCTAGGACCGGTTTCTGGCATTTCAGCCGTCTTCAGCCAGGCTTGCTTGAATCCAGTGGCAAAGTGAGCAAGGGACTCACGTCTGAGCATACCCTGCCAACTTATGGCGAACAAAGCGGTACAAAAGGGTGTGGTGATGGACAGAGCATCAGAACCAATCAAACACTCACACCCAGTCAACAGATCAAGGTTTGATCCATCACCGTTCTTTAGCCCACTCTGCCACCCCAGTTCAGACATGGCCATATGCAAATCAGTCTAACCCTGTGCCTCATGGGAACAGTCCAGCCCGAACTGCCAAGACATACCTTCCCTGGACCGAAAACAAGCTTTCTAGACTGTCTTCAGCCAGGCTTGCTTGAATCCAGTGGCAAAGTGAGCAAGGGACTCACATCTCAGCATACGCTGGCAACTTATGGCGAACAAAGCGGTACAAAAGGAGGTGGTGGTGATGGACGGAGCATCAGAACCAATCAAACACTCACACCCAGTCAACAAATCTGGGTTTGATCCATCACCGTTCTTTAGCCCACTCTGCCACCCCAGTTCAGACATGGCCATATGCAAATCAGTCTGACCCGGTGCCTCATGGGAACAGTCCAGCCCGAACTGCCAAGCCATGCCTTCCCTGGACCGGAAACAAGCTTTCTAGACCGTCTTAAGCCAGGCTTGCTTGAATCCAGTGGCAAAGTGAGCAAGGGACTCACGTCTGAGCATACCCTGGCAACTTATGGCGAACAAAGCGGTACAAAAGGAGGTGGTGGTGATGGACGGAGCATCAGAACCAATCAAACACTCACACCCAGTCGATAGATCTGGGTTTGATCTATCACCGTTCTTTAGCTCACTCTGCCACCCCAGTTCAGACATGGCCATATGAAAATCAGTCTGACCCTGTGCCTCATGAGAACAGTCCAGCCCAAACTGTCAAACTATGCCTTCCCTGGACCAAAAACAAGCTTCCTAGGACCGGTTTCTGGCATTTCAGCCGTCTTCAGCCAGGCTTGTTTGAATCCAGTGGCAAAGTGAACAAGGGACTTACGTCTGAGCATACTCTGCCAACTTATGGCGAACAAAGCGGTACAAAAAGGGGTGGTGATGGACGGAGCATCAGAACCAATCAAACACTCACACCGAGTCAACAGATCTGGGTTTGATCCATCACCGTTCTTTAGCCCACTCTGCCACCCCAGTTCAGACATGGCCATATGCAAATCAGTCTGACCCTGTGCCTCATGGGAACAGTCCAGCCCGAACTGCCAAGCCATGCCTTCCCTGGACAGGAAACAAGCTTCCTAGACCGGTTTCTGGCATTTCAGCCATCTTCAGCCAGGCTTGCTTGAATCCAGAGGCAAAGTGAGCAATGGACTCACGTCTGAGCATACCCTGCCAACTTATTTTCGAACAAAGCGGTACAAAAGGGGGTGGTGATGGACGGAGCATCACAACCAATCAAACACTCACACCCAGTCAACAGATCTGGGTTTGATCCATCACCGTTCTTTAGCCCACTCTGCCACCCCAGTTCAGACATGGCCGTATGCAGATCAGTCTTACCCTGTGCCTCATGGGAACAGTCCAGCCCGAACTGCCAAGCCATACCTTCCGTGGACCGGAAACAAGATTTCTAGACCGTCTTCAGCCAGGCTTGCTTGAATCCAGTGGCAAAGTGAGCAAGGGACTCACGTCTGAGCATACCCTGCCAACTTATGGCGAACAAAGCGGTACGAAAAGGGGTGGTGATGGACGGAGCATCAGAACCAATCAAACACTCACACCCAGTCAACCGATTTGGGTTTGATCCATCACCGTTCTTTAGCCCGATTTGCCACACCAGTTCAGACATGGCCATATGCAAATCAGTCTGACCCTGTGCCTCATGGGAACAGTCCAGCCCAAACTGCCAAGCCATGCCTTCCCTGGACCGGAAACAAGCTTCCTAGGACCGGTTTCTGGCATTTCAGCCGTCTTCAGCCAGGCTTGCTTGAATCCAGTGGCAAAGTGAGCAAGGGACTCACGTCTGAGCATACCCTGCCAACTTATGGCGAACAAAGCGGTACAAAAAGGGGTGGTGATGGACGGAGCATCAGAACCAATCAAACACTCACACCCAGTCAACAGATCTGGGTTTGATCCATCACCGTTCTTTAGCCCACTCTGCCACCCCAGTTCAGGCATGGCCATATGCAAATCAGTCAGACCCTGTGCCTCATGGGAACAGTCCAGCCCGAACTGCCAAGCCATGCCTTCCCTGGACCGGAAACAAGCTTTCTAGACCGTCTTAAGCCAGGCTTGCTTGAATCCAGTGGCAAAGTGAGCAAGGGACTCACGTCTGAGCATAGCCTGCCAACTTATGGTGAGCAAAGCGGTACAAAAAGGGGTGGTGATGGACGGAGCATCAGAACCAATCAAACACTCACACCCAGTCAACAGATCTGGGTTTGATCCATCACCGTTCTTTAGCCCACTCTGCCACCCCAGTTCAGACATGGCCATATGCAAATCAGTTAGACCCTGTGCCTCATGGGAACAGTCCAGCCCGAACTGCCAAGCCATGCCTTCCCTGGACCGGAAACAAGCTTTCTAGACCGTCTTAAGCCAGGCTTGCTTGAATCCAGTGGCAAAGTGAGCAAGGGACTCACGTCTGAGCATACCCTGGCAACTTATGGCGAACAAAGCGGTACAAAAGGAGGTGGTGGTGATGGACGGAGCATCAGAACCAATCAAACACTCACACCCAGTCGATAGATCTGGGTTTGATCTATCACCGTTCTTTAGCTCACTCTGCCACCCCAGTTCAGACATGGCCATATGAAAATCAGTCTGACCCTGTGCCTCATGAGAACAGTCCAGCCCAAACTGTCAAACTATGCCTTCCCTGGACCAAAAACAAGCTTCCTAGGACCGGTTTCTGGCATTTCAGCTGTCTTCAGCCAGGCTTGTTTGAATCCAGTGGCACAGTGAGCAAGGGACTCACATCTGAGCATACTCTGCCAACTTTTGGCGAACAAAGCGGTACAAAAAGGGGTGGTGATGGACGGAGCATCAGAACCAATCAAACACTCACACCGAGTCAACAGATCTGGGTTTGATCCATCACCGTTCTTTAGCCCACTCTGCCACCCCAGTTCAGACATGGCCATATGCAAATCAGTCTGACCCTGTGCCTCAAGGGAACAGTCCGGCCCGAACTCCCAAGCCATGCCTTCCCTGGACCGAAAACAAGCTTCCTAGGACTGGTTTCTGGCATTTCAGCAGTCTTCAGCTAGGCTCGCTTGAATCCAAAGGGAAAGTAAGCAAGGGACTCACGTCTGAGCATACCCTGCCAACTTATGGCGAACAAAGCGGTACAAAAAGGGGTGGTGATGGACGGAGCATTAGAACCAATCAAACACTCACACCCAGTCAGCAGATCTGGGTTTGATCCATCACCGTTCTTTAGCCCACTCTGCCACCCCAGTTCAGACATGGCCATATACGAATCAGTCTGACCCTGTGCCGTATGGGAGCAGTCCAGCCCGAACTGCCAAGCCATGCCTTCCCTGGACCAAAAACAAGCTTCCTAGGACCGGTTTCTGGCATTTCAGCCGTCTTCAGCCAGGCTTGCTTGAATCCAGTGGCAAAGTGAGCAAGGGACTCACGTCTGAGCATACCCTGCCAACTTATGGCGAACAAAGCGGTACAAAAGGGGGTGGTGATGGACAGAGCATCAGAAGCAATCAAACACTCATACCCAGTCAACAGATCAGGGTTTGATCCAACACCGTTCTTTAGCCCACTCTGCCACCCCAGTTCAGACATGGCCATATGCAGATCAGTCTGACCCTGTGCCTCATGGGAACAGTCCAGCCCGAACTGCCAAGCCATACCATCCCTGGACCAGAAACAAGCTTTCTAGACCGTCTTCAGCCAGGCTTGCTTGAATCCAGTGGCAAAGTGAGCAAGGGACTCACGTCTGAGCATACCCTGGCAACTTATGGCGAACAAAGCGGTAGAAAGGGAGGTGGTGGTGATGGACGGAGCATCAGAACCAATCAAACACTCACACCGAGTCAACAGATCTGGGTTTGATCCATCACCGTTCTTTAGCCCACTCTGCCACCCCAGTTCAGACATGGCCATATGCAAATCAGGCTGACCCTGTGCCTCATGGGAACAGTCCAGCCCGAACTGCCAAGCGATGCCTTCCCTGGACCGGAAACAAGCTTTCTAGACCGGTTTCTGGCATTTCAGCCATCTTCAGCCAGGCTTGCTTGAATCCAGAGGCAAAGTGAGCAATGGACTCACGTCTGAGCACACCCTGCCAACTTATTTTCGAACAAAGCGGTACAAAAGGGGGTGGTGATGGACGGAGCATCACAACCAATCAAACACCTGCGCCTTCTCCGCGCAGCGGTACGCGCAGGTGGTAGCCCTCGCTTAGCCTGAGTCGTGCCGGAGTCCTGCCCGTCTGCGCCCGTCAGCGTTCCGGAGGCGTTTGAGGCGACGGGCAGGACGCGACCTTTCGGCTCGAGTTAGCTTGCTTTTCGAGCACCATGCTACACTACTCGGGTCCGGAACTTCGGTCTTGGCAGTACACTAATGGTTTCTGCCGGACGGTTTTTCCTGCTCGCCACAAGGGCAAGCATTGCTGCCCGGAGTGTGGCTGGCGCCCGCAGAAACATCTTGGCGATGTGCCACAGAAGCCGGCGGTTTGCGCTAAACATCTGGGCCTACTGCTCAACACTCGATCTCTGGGCCGGCACGCTCTGGATGTTTTTGATTTGCTAGAGTCAGAAAAACCCCTGTTCCTAATGCTCACTGAGACGTGGCTCGGCGAGGCGTCCAACCCAGACATTGCCACTGCTATCCCGCCCGAGTATAACATCTTCAGGCAGGATAGGCCGAAGGGGCGTGGAGGTGGTGTGGCATTAATAGTTAACAAAAGGGTCACTTGCACCATCATTCCCTCGGACGCGATCAAGGATTGCGAATCCCTTGCCTTTGCCATTGTCCTTTCACCACACCAATCGGTGAAGGGTCTTCTAGTCTATCGGCCGCCAGGGCCCTTGGGCTCTTTTTTTGAAGAGTTCCAGTCGGTGACCTCTTCTTTGTTACTTACATCAGAACATTGCATTGTCGCCGGGGATTTCAACGTCCATATGGACGTGGAAACGGATCCCGATGCGATGAAAATGTTGGAGGTCACAGCCCCTATGGGCCTGGTTCCTTATCATGTTGGGCCGACCCATGAGAAGGGACATACCCTGGATTTGACCTTCTCTACGATCCCGATAGAGATGTTGGCCCCCACCCAGGTGCTTTGGTCTGACCACAGGCTGGTGAGATTTTATCTCTCAGATGCTGGGAAGCCTGCCGGTGTCCCCCGGCAGACTTCAGGGGGATTCAGGCCACTTCACCGGATTACTCCGGAATTGTTGGCACAGTCCTGCGCTGATCATCCCTGTGCCTTAACCGGGAACTTAGAGGAGGATGTGGAGCGTCTGCAGGTCTGGCTCTCAGAGAGGCTCAATGAGCTTGCTCCTCTGAGGCCCCTCCGCAAACCCGAAAAAGGTGCCTCTGCCCCTTGGTTTACGGAAGCATTGGCGGCCTCTCGTCGGCAATGCAAGGTAGCGGAAAGAGCTTGGCGCGTGAAATACGACGCGACGGCGAAACTCGCCTACAGGTCTCTGGCGAAAGCGTACCATCGGAACATTCTCGCGGAGAAGAAGGCTTATTTTGCTAGAAAAATTGAAGCCGCTTCCAATTCCTGTAGGGAGCTTTTCGCCATTGTGCGGGAGTTTACAGCCTCTCGCGCAGCGCCCGCCCAGACCCCCCCTCCTGCGTCCTGGGTCAGGGCGATTGCGGACTTTTTCACCTCCAAGATCCAGCGGATCCAGGACTCCTTCCTTGTGTTGGGTCCTGAGGTATCAGGTCGGGCGGAGAATGCCGCTGCTACCCGACTGAACGCCGGTGTGGCCTTGGCAGCTTTCCCTCCTCTCTCGCTGACAGCTTCATTTGACCTGATGGTGGGACTGAAGTCAGGTTCCCCTCGGGATGCCTGCCCCGCAAAATTCCTGGCTAAAATGGCAGCTGTCATTAATCCACTTGTGAACCCCCTGTTGAACTGTTCTCTTGCACAGGGTGTGGTTCCCCAGTCCTGGAAGCAGGCAATGATTATTCCCCTGCTTAAAAAGCCTGGTCTGGATGTGGAGGTGTTAGCGAATTATAGACCTATTTCGCTTCTGCCGGCTTTGGCGAAGGTCATTGAAAAGCACGTGCATAAGGTGCTTGCCGATTACTTGGAGGCCCACGACCTACTGCACCCTACCCAGTCGGGTTTTCGCGCCAATCTTAGCACCGAAACAGCCCTCCTGGAAGTCTCGGAGGCGATAAAGGAGGTGTTGGATTCGGGTGGGAGAGCGATGCTGGTGATGTTAGACCTGTCGGCGGCCTTTGACACCGTCCCTCATGAGGGTCTGCTTGCTAGACTCTCAGAGATTGGTCTTCGAGGGACGGTGCTCCAGTGGTTTCGATCTTTCCTAGCAGGCCGTCGACAATCGGTCTGGGCTTCTGCTTGCTCCGCCGAGATGTCGCCATTGGGTGTCGGAGTTCCTCAGGGCTCTGTCCTGAGCCCAACTCTATTTAATATCTTCATGACCCCTCTGGCGGCCCTGGCGGAGTCTTTCGGGGCCCAGACCATCTCTTACGCTGATGACACCCAGCTCCTTTTTACCTGTGAGAGGGGTGCAGACTTCGATGGAGGTAGGATCCAGGGTTGTCTTGAGGCTGTGTTTCAGTGGTTCCATCATAACAGCCTCAAGTGCAACTCGGATAAATCCGAGGTCCTCTTCTTTGGGTGCAGCTCGGACCCGGATTGGAAAGTGTGGTGGCCTGAGAACATGTTTCCACCAGCAAGTTCGTCCCAGGTAGCGAAAAACCTTGGGATTAAGATCGACAATGGCCTCGCACTACGCTCGCAGGTAATCGGTCTCACAGGGACCTGCTTTGGCTTACTCCGGATGCTCCGCAAGTTCCTTCCCTTGTTATCGGAGGAACACAGGAAGATCACGGTGCAGGCGATGATAGGCTCGAGAATAGACTATTCCAACGTTCTCTATCTCGGCCTGCCAGAATACCTGCTTCAACGATTACAGGTTGTTCAGAATTCGGCAGCACGTGCTATTTTTGGACTATCTCGCCGTGCCAGAGCCTCGGGCCTTTTGGAGGCTCTGCACTGGCTTCCTGTCCGGAAGCGGATAGTTTTTAAATCTCTCACCCTGGCACACAAAGCCTTGCACACATCTGGAGCAAAATATCTTCAGAAAAGGCTGTCTTTTTATCGTCCTGCCAGATCGCTTAGGTCTGAAGCCTTGTTTTTTGCGGTAGTGCCCCGCGTGAAGAGAGCTCGCGTTGGTGGCCGCTCCTTTAAATTTTTAGCGCCTCAGCTGTGGAATAAATTGCCTGTGTCCCTGCGCAGCACTACCAACCTGTTGGCCTTTAGGAAGGGGCTTAAAACTTGGCTTTTCACTTCTTAGTTTCAGGTCCTATCAGGTCTCTTTTCTTTCTGTTTCTGTTCATTTTTTCTGTTGTGTTTTGCGATTAGCGTGCAATTTAAAGCGTCGGGACACTCTTTCGAGTAGCCGCACGCTATACAAAAACCTGTTTAACATAACATAACATAACACTCACACCCAGTCAACAGATCTGGGTTTGATCCATCACCGTTCTTTAGCCCACTCTGCCACCCCAGTTCAGACATGGCCGTATGCAGATCAGTCTGACCCTGTGCCTCATGGGAACAGTCCAGCCCGAACTGCCAAGCCATACCTTCCCTGGACCGGAAACAAGCTTTCTAGACCGTCTTCAGCCAGGCTTGCTTGAATCCAGTGGCAAAGTGAGCAAGGGACTCACGTCTGAGCATACCCTGCCAACTTATGGCGAACAAAGCGGTACGAAAAGGGGTGGTGATGGACGGAGCATCAGAACCAATCAAACACTCACACCCAGTCAACAGATTTGGGTTTGATCCATCACCGTTCTTTAGCCCAATATGCCACACCAGTTCAGACATGGCCATATGCAAATCAGTCTGACCCTGGGCCTCATGGGAACAGTCCAGCCCAAACTGCCAAGCCATGCCTTCCCTGGACCGGAAACAAGCTTCCTAGGACCGGTTTCTGGCATTTCAGCCGTCTTCAGCCAGGCTTGCTTGAATCCAGTGGCAAAGTGAGCAAGGGACTCACGTCTGAGCATACCCTGCCAACTCATGGCGAACAAAGCGGTACAAAAAGGGGTGGTGATGGACGGAGCATCAGAACCAATCAAACACTCACACCCAGTCAACAGATCTGGGTTTGATCCATCACCGTTCTTTAGCCCACTCTGCCACCCCAGTTCAGACATGGCCATATGCAAATCAGTCAGACCCTGTGCATCATGGGAACAGTCCAGCCCGAACTGCCAAGCCATGCCTTCCCTGGACCGGAAACAAGCTTTCTAGACCGTCTTAAGCCAGGCTTGCTTGAATCCAGTGGCAAAGTGAGCAACGGACTCACGTCTGAGCATACCCTGGCAACTTATGGCGAACAAAGCGGTACAAAAGGAGGTGGTGGTGAAGGACGGAGCATCAGAACCAATCAAACACTCACACCGAGTCAACAGATCTGGGTTTGATCCATCACCATTCTTTAGCCCACTCTGCCACCCCAGTTCAGGCATGGCCATATGCAAATCAGTCTTACCCTGTGCCCCATGGGAACAGTCCAGCCCGAACTGCCAAGCCATGCCTTCCCTGGACCGGAAACAAGCTTCCTAGACGGGTTTTGGCATTTCAGCCGTCTTCAGCCAGGCTTGCTTGAATCCAGTGGCAAAGTGAGCAAGGGACTCATGTCTGAGCACACCCTGCCAACTAATGGCGAACAAAGCGGTACAAAGAGGGGTGGTGATGGACGGAGCATCAGAACCAATCAAACACTCACACCCAGTCAACAGATCTGGGTTTGATCCATCACCGTTCTTTAGCCCACTCTTCCACCCCAGTTCAGACATAGCCATATACAAATCAGTCTGACCCTGTGCCTTATGGGAGCAGTCCAGCCCGAACTGCCAAGCCATGCCTTCCCTGGACCAAAAACAAGCTTCCTAGGACCGGTTTCTGGCATTTCAGCCGTCTTCAGCCAGGCTTGCTTGAATCCAGTGGCAAAGTGAGCAAGGGACTCACGTCTGGGCATACCCTGCCAACTTATGGCGAACAAAGCGGTACAAAAGGGTGTGGTGATGGACAGAGCATCAGAACCAATCAAACACTCACACCCAGTCAAGAGATCAGGGTTTGATCCATCACCGTTCTTTAGCCCACTCTGCCACCCCAGTTCAGACATGGCCATATGCAAATCAGTCTAACCCTGTGCCTCATGGGAACAGTCCAGCCCCAACTGCCAAGCCATACCTTCCCTGGACCGAAAACAAGCTTTCTAGACCGTCTTCAGCCAGGCTTGCTTGAATCCAGTGGCAAAGTGAGCAAGGGACTCACATCTCAGCATACGCTGGCATCTTATGGCGAACAAAGCGGTACAAAAGGAGGTGGTGGTGATGGACGGAGCATCAGAACCAATCAAACACTCACACCCAGTCAACAGATCTGGGTTTGATCCATCACCGTTCTTTAGCCCACTCGGCCACCCCAGTTCAGACATGGCCATATGCAAATCAGTCTGACCCGGTGCCTCATGGGAACAGTCCAGCCCGAACTGCGAAGCCATGCCTTCCCTGGACCGAAAACAAGCTTCCTAGGTTCTGGCATTTCAGCCGTCTTCAGCTAGGCTTGCTTGAATCCAGTGGCAAAGTGAGCAAGGGACTCACGTCTGAGCATACCCTGCCAACTTATGGCGAACAAAGCGGTACAAAAAGGGGTGGTGATGGACGGAGCATCAGAACCAATCAAACACTCACACCCAGTCAACAGATGTGGGTTTGATCCATCACCGTTCTTTAGCCCAATCTGCCACCCCAGTTCAGACATGGCCATATGCAAATCAGTTAGACCCTGTGCCTCATGGGAACAGTCCAGCCCGAACTGCCAAGCCATGCCTTCCCTGGACCGGAAACACGCTTTCTAGACTGTCTTAAGCCAGGCTTGCTTGAATCCAGTGGCAAAGTGAGCAAGGGACTCACGTCTGAGCATACCCTGGCAACTTATGGCGAACAAAGCGGTACAAAAGGAGGTGGTGGTGATGGACGGAGCATCAGAACCAATCAAACACTCACACCCAGTCAATAGATCTGGGTTTGATCTATCACCGTTCTTTAGCTCACTCAGCCACCCCAGTTCAGACATGGCCATATGAAAATCAGTCTGACCCAGTGCCTCATGAGAACAGTCCAGCCCAAACTGTCAAACTATGCCTTCCCTGGACCAAAAACAAGCTTCCTAGGACCGGTTTCTGGCATTTCAGCCGTCTTCAGACAGGCTTGTTTGAATCCAGTGGCAAATTGAGCAAGGGACTCACGTCTGAGCATACTCTGCCAACTTATGGCGAACAAAGCGGTACAAAAAGGGGTGGTGATGGACGGAGCATCAGAACCAATCAAACACTCGCACCGAGTCAGCAGATCTGGGTTTGATCCATCACCGTTCTTTAGCCCACTCTGCCACCCCAGTTCAGACATGGCCATATGCAAATCAGTCTGACCCTGTGCCTCATGGGAACAGTCCAGCCCGAACTGCCAAGCCATGCCTTCCCTGGACCGGAAACAAGCTTCCTAGACCGGTTTCTGGCATTTCAGCCATCTTCAGCCAGGCTTGCTTGAATCCAGAGGCAAAGTGAGCAATGGACTCACGTCTGAGCATACCCTGCCAACTTATTTTTGAACAAAGCGGAACAAAAGGGGGTGGTGATGGACGGAGCATCACAACCAATCAAACACTCACACCCAGTCAACAGATCTGGGTTTGATCCATCACCGTTCTTTAGCCCACTCTGCCACCCCAGTTCAGACATGGCCGTATGCAGATCAGTCTGACCCTGTGCCTCATGGCAACAGTCCAGCCCGAACTGCCAAGCCATACCATCCCTGGACCGGAAACAAGCTTTCTAGACCGTCTTCAGCCAGGCTTGCTTGAATCCAGTGGCAAAGTGAGCAAGGGACTCACGTCTGAGCATACCCTGCCAACTAATGGCAAACAAAGCGGTACAAAGAGGGGTGGTGATGGACGGAGCATCAGAACCAATCAAACACTCATACCCAGTCAACAGATCTGGGTTTGATCCATCACCGTTCTTTAGCCCACTCTGCCACCCCAGTTCAGACATGGCCATATGCAAATCAGTCAGACCCTGTGCCTCATGGGAACAGTCCAGCCCGAACTGCCAAGCCATGCCTTCCCTGGACCGGAAACAAGCTTTCTAGACCGTCTTAAGCCAGGCTTGCTTGAATCCAGTGGCAAAGTGAGCAAGGGACTCATGTCTGAGCATACCCTGGCAACTTATGGCGAACAAAGCGGTAGAAAGGGAGGTGGTGGTGATGGACGGAGCATCAGAACCAATCAAACACTCACACCGAGTCAACAGATCTGGGTTAGATCCATCACCGTTCTTTAGCCCACTCTGCCACCCCAGTTCAGACATGGCCATATGCAAATCAGGCTGACCCTGTGCCTCATGGGAACAGTCCAGCCCGAACTGCCAAGCGATGCCTTCCCTGGACCGGAAACAAGCTTTCTAGACCGGTTTCTGGCATTTCAGCCATCTTCAGCCAGGCTTGCTTGAATCCAGAGGCAAAGTGAGCAATGGACTCAAGTCTGAGCATACCCTGCCAACTTATTTTCGAACAAAGCGGTACAAAAGGGGGTGGTGATGGACGGAGCATCACAACCAATCAAACACTCACACCCAGTCAACAGATCTGGGTTTGATCCATCACCGTTCTTTAGCCCACTCTGCCACCCCAGTTCAGACATGGCCGTATGCAGATCAGTCTAACCCTGTGCCTCATGGGAACAGTCCAGCACGAACTGCCAAGCCATACCTTCCCTGGACCGGAAACAAGCTTTCTAGACCGTCTTCAGCCAGGCTTGCTTGAATCCAGTGGCAAAGTGAGCAAGGGACTCACGTCTGAGCATACCCTGCCAACTTATGGCGAACAAAGCGGTACGAAAAGGGGTGGTGATGGACGGAGCATCAGAACCAATCAAACACTCACACCCAGTCAACAGATTTGGGTTTGATCCATCACCGTTCTTTAGCCCAATCTGCCACACCAGTTCAGACATTGCCATATGCAAATCAGTCTGACCCTGGGCCTCATGGGAACAGTCCAGCCCAAACTGCCAAGCCATGCCTTCCCTGGACCGGAAACAAGCTTCCTAGGACCGGTTTCTGGCATTTCAGCCGTCTTCAGCCAGGCTTGCTTGAATCCAGTGGCAAAGTGAGCAAGGGACTCACGTCTGAGCATACCCTGCCAACTCATGGCGAACAAAGCGGTACAAAAAGGGGTGGTGATGGACGGAGCATCAGAACCAATCAAACACTCACACCCAGTCAACAGATCTGGGTTTGATCCATCACCGTTCTTTAGCCCACTCTGCCACCCCAGTTCAGACACGGCCATATGCAAATCAGTCAGACCCTGTGCATCATGGGAACAGTCCAGCCCGAACTGCCAAGCCATGCCTTCCCTGGACCGGAAACAAGCTTTCTAGACCGTCTTAAGCCAGGCTTGCTTGAATCCAGTGGCAAAGTGAGCAACGGACTCAAGTCTGAGCATACCCTGGCAACTTATGGCGAACAAAGCGGTACAAAAGGAGGTGGTGGTGATGGACGGAGCATCAGAACCAATCAAACACTCACACCGAGTCAACAGATCTGGGTTTGATCCATCACCATTCTTTAGCCCACTCTGCCACCCCAGTTCAGACATGGCCATATGCAAATCAGTCTTACCCTGTGCCCCATGGAAACAGTCAAGCCCGAACTGCCAAGCCATGCCTTCCCTGGACCGGAAACAAGCTTCCTAGACGGGTTTTTGGCATTTCAGCCGTCTTCAGCCAGGCTTGCTTGAATCCAGTGGCAAAGTGAGCAAGGGACTCATGTCTGAGCACACCCTGCCAACTAATGGCGAACAAAGCGGTACAAAGAGGGGTGGTGATGGACGGAGCATCAGAACCAATCAAACACTCACACCCAGTCAACAGATCTGGGTTTGATCCATCACCGTTCTTTAGCCCACTCTTCCACCCCAGTTCAGACATGGCCATATACAAATCAGTCTGACCCTGTGCCTTATGGGAGCAGTCCAGCCCGAACTGCCAAGCCATGCCTTCCCTGGACCAAAAACAAGCTTCCTAGGACCGGTTTCTGGCATTTCAGCCGTCTTCAGCCAGGCTTGCTTGAATCCAGTGGCAAAGTGAGCAAGGGACTCACGTCTGGGCATACCCTGCCAACTTATGGCGAACACAGCGGTACAAAAGGGTGTGGTGATGGACAGAGCATCAGAACCAATCAAACACTCACACCCAGTCAAGAGATCAGGGTTTGATCCATCACCGTTCTTTAGCCCACTCTGCCACCCCAGTTCAGACATGGCCATATGCAAATCAGTCTAACCCTGTGCCTCATGGGAACAGTCCAGCCCCAACTGCCAAGCCATACCTTCCCTGGACCGAAAACAAGCTTTCTAGACCGTCTTCAGCCAGGCTTGCTTGAATCCAGTGGCAAAGTGAGCAAGGGACTCACATCTCAGCATACGCTGGCATCTTATGGCGAACAAAGCGGTACAAAAGGAGGTGGTGGTGACGGAGCATCAGAACCAATAAAACACTCACACCCAGTCAACAGATCTGGGTTTGATCCATCACCGTTCTTTAGCCCACTCGGCCACCCCAGTTCAGACATGGCCATATGCAAATCAGTCTGACCCGGTGCCTCATGGGAACAGTCCAGCCCGAACTGCGAAGCCATGCCTTCCCTGGACCGAAAACAAGCTTCCTAGGTTCTGGCATTTCAGCCGTCTTCAGCTAGGCTTGCTTGAATCCAGTGGCAAAGTGAGCAAGGGACTCACGTCTGAGCATACCCTGCCAACTTATGGCGAACAAAGCGGTACAAAAAGGGGTGGTGATGGACGGAGCATCAGAACCAATCAAACACTCGCACCGAGTCAACAGATCTGGGTTTGATCCATCACCGTTCTTTAGCCCACTCTGCCACCCCAGTTCAGACATGGCCATATGCAAATCAGTCTGACCCTGTGCCTCATGGGAACAGTCCAGCCCGAACTGCCAAGCCATGCCTTCCCTGGACCGAAAACAAGCTTCCTAGACCGGTTTCTGGCATTTCAGCCATCTTCAGCCAGGCTTGCTTGAATCCAGAGGCAAAGTGAGCAATGGACTCACGTCTGAGCATACCCTGCCAACTTATTTTCGAACAAAGCGGAACAAAAGGGGGTGGTGATGGACAGAGCATCACAACCAATCAAACACTCACACCTAGTCAACAGATCAGGGTTTGATCCATCACCGTTCTTTAGCCCACTCTGCCACCCCAGTTCAGACATGGCCATATGCAAATCAGTCAGACCCTGTGCATCATGGGAACAGTCCAGCCCGAACTGCCAAGCCATGCCTTCCCTGGACCGGAAACAAGCTTTCTATACCGTCTTAAGCCAGGCTTGCTTGAATCCAGTGGCAAAGTGAGCAACGGACTCACGTCTGAGCATACCCTGGCAACTTATGGCGAACAAAGCGGTACAAAAGGAGGTGGTGGTGAAGGACGGAGCATCAGAACCAATCAAACACTCACACCGAGTCAACAGATCTGGGTTTGATCCATCACCATTCTTTAGCCCACTCTGCCACCCCAGTTCAGGCATGGCCATATGCAAATCAGTCTTACCCTGTGCCCCATGGGAACAGTCCAGCCCAAACTGCCAAGCCATGCCTTCCCTGGACCGGAAACAAGCTTCCTAGACGGGTTTTGGCATTTCAGCCGTCTTCAGCCAGGCTTGCTTGAATCCAGTGGCAAAGTGAGCAAGGGACTCATGTCTGAGCACACCCTGCCAACTAATGGCGAACAAAGCGGTACAAAGAGGGGTGGTGATGGACGGAGCATCAGAACCAATCAAACACTCACACCCAGTCAACAGATCTGGGTTTGATCCATCACCGTTCTTTAGCCCACTCTTCCACCCCAGTTCAGACATAGCCATATACAAATCAGTCTGACCCTGTGCCTTATGGGAGCAGTCCAGCCCGAACTGCCAAGCCATGCCTTCCCTGGACCAAAAACAAGCTTCCTAGGACCGGTTTCTGGCATTTCAGCCGTCTTCAGCCAGGCTTGCTTGAATCCAGTGGCAAAGTGAGCAAGGGACTCACGTCTGGGCATACCCTGCCAACTTATGGCGAACAAAGCGGTACAAAAGGGTGTGGTGATGGACAGAGCATCAGAACCAATCAAACACTCACACCCAGTCAAGAGATCAGGGTTTGATCCATCACCGTTCTTTAGCCCACTCTGCCACCCCAGTTCAGACATGGCCATATGCAAATCAGTCTAACCCTGTGCCTCATGGGAACAGTCCAGCCCCAACTGCCAAGCCATACCTTCCCTGGACCGAAAACAAGCTTTCTAGACCGTCTTCAGCCAGGCTTGCTTGAATCCAGTGGCAAAGTGAGCAAGGGACTCACATCTCAGCATACGCTGGCATCTTATGGCGAACAAAGCGGTACAAAAGGAGGTGGTGGTGATGGACGGAGCATCAGAACCAATCAAACACTCACACCCAGTCAACAGATCTGGGTTTGATCCATCACCGTTCTTTAGCCCACTCGGCCACCCCAGTTCAGACATGGCCATATGCAAATCAGTCTGACCCGGTGCCTCATGGGAACAGTCCAGCCCGAACTGCGAAGCCATGCCTTCCCTGGACCGAAAACAAGCTTCCTAGGTTCTGGCATTTCAGCCGTCTTCAGCTAGGCTTGCTTGAATCCAGTGGCAAAGTGAGCAAGGGACTCACGTCTGAGCATACCCTGCCAACTTATGGCGAACAAAGCGGTACAAAAAGGGGTGGTGATGGACGGAGCATCAGAACCAATCAAACACTCACACCCAGTCAACAGATGTGGGTTTGATCCATCACCGTTCTTTAGCCCAATCTGCCACCCCAGTTCAGACATGGCCATATGCAAATCAGTTAGACCCTGTGCCTCATGGGAACAGTCCAGCCCGAACTGCCAAGCCATGCCTTCCCTGGACCGGAAACACGCTTTCTAGACTGTCTTAAGCCAGGCTTGCTTGAATCCAGTGGCAAAGTGAGCAAGGGACTCACGTCTGAGCATACCCTGGCAACTTATGGCGAACAAAGCGGTACAAAAGGAGGTGGTGGTGATGGACGGAGCATCAGAACCAATCAAACACTCACACCCAGTCAATAGATCTGGGTTTGATCTATCACCGTTCTTTAGCTCACTCAGCCACCCCAGTTCAGACATGGCCATATGAAAATCAGTCTGACCCAGTGCCTCATGAGAACAGTCCAGCCCAAACTGTCAAACTATGCCTTCCCTGGACCAAAAACAAGCTTCCTAGGACCGGTTTCTGGCATTTCAGCCGTCTTCAGACAGGCTTGTTTGAATCCAGTGGCAAATTGAGCAAGGGACTCACGTCTGAGCATACTCTGCCAACTTATGGCGAACAAAGCGGTACAAAAAGGGGTGGTGATGGACGGAGCATCAGAACCAATCAAACACTCGCACCGAGTCAGCAGATCTGGGTTTGATCAATCACCGTTCTTTAGCCCACTCTGACACCCCAGTTCAGACATGGCCATATGCAAATCAGTCTGACCCTGTGCCTCATGGGAACAGTCCAGCCCGAACTGCCAAGCCATGCCTTCCCTGGACCGGAAACAAGCTTCCTAGACCGGTTTCTGGCATTTCAGCCATCTTCAGCCAGGCTTGCTTGAATCCAGAGGCAAAGTGAGCAATGGACTCACGTCTGAGCATACCCTGCCAACTTATTTTTGAACAAAGCGGAACAAAAGGGGGTGGTGATGGACGGAGCATCACAACCAATCAAACACTCACACCCAGTCAACAGATCTGGGTTTGATCCATCACCGTTCTTTAGCCCACTCTGCCACCCCAGTTCAGACATGGCCGTATGCAGATCAGTCTGACCCTGTGCCTCATGGCAACAGTCCAGCCCGAACTGCCAAGCCATACCATCCCTGGACCGGAAACAAGCTTTCTAGACCGTCTTCAGCCAGGCTTGCTTGAATCCAGTGGCAAAGTGAGCAAGGGACTCACGTCTGAGCATACCCTGCCAACTAATGGCAAACAAAGCGGTACAAAGAGGGGTGGTGATGGACGGAGCATCAGAACCAATCAAACACTCATACCCAGTCAACAGATCTGGGTTTGATCCATCACCGTTCTTTAGCCCACTCTGCCACCCCAGTTCAGACATGGCCATATGCAAATCAGTCAGACCCTGTGCCTCATGGGAACAGTCCAGCCCGAACTGCCAAGCCATGCCTTCCCTGGACCGGAAACAAGCTTTCTAGACCGTCTTAAGCCAGGCTTGCTTGAATCCAGTGGCAAAGTGAGCAAAGGACTCACGTCTGAGCATACCCTGGCAACTTATGGCGAACAAAGCGGTAGAAAGGGAGGTGGTGGTGATGGACGGAGCATCAGAACCAATCAAACACTCACACCGAGTCAACAGATCTGGGTTAGATCCATCACCGTTCTTTAGCCCACTCTGCCACCCCAGTTCAGACATGGCCATATGCAAATCAGGCTGACCCTGTGCCTCATGGGAACAGTCCAGCCCGAACTGCCAAGCGATGCCTTCCCTGGACCGGAAACAAGCTTTCTAGACCGGTTTCTGGCATTTCAGCCATCTTCAGCCAGGCTTGCTTGAATCCAGAGGCAAAGTGAGCAATGGACTCAAGTCTGAGCATACCCTGCCAACTTATTTTCGAACAAAGCGGTACAAAAGGGGGTGGTGATGGACAGAGCATCACAACCAATCAAACACTCACACCCAGTCAACAGATCTGGGTTTGATCCATCACCGTTCTTTAGCCCACTCTGCCACCCCAGTTCAGACATGGCCGTATGCAGATCAGTCTAACCCTGTGCCTCATGGGAACAGTCCAGCCCGAACTGCCAAGCCATACCTTCCCTGGACCGGAAACAAGCTTTCTAGACCGTCTTCAGCCAGGCTTGCTTGAATCCAGTGGCAAAGTGAGCAAGGGACTCACGTCTGAGCATACCCTGCCAACTTATGGCGAACAAAGCGGTACGAAAAGGGGTGGTGATGGACGGAGCATCAGAACCAATCAAACACTCACACCCAGTCAACAGATTTGGGTTTGATCCATCACCGTTCTTTAGCCCAATCTGCCACACCAGTTCAGACATGGCCATATGCAAATCAGTCTGACCCTGGGCCTCATGGGAACAGTCCAGCCCAAACTGCCAAGCCATGCCTTCCCTGGACCGGAAACAAGCTTCCTAGGACCGGTTTCTGACATTTCAGCCGTCTTCAGCCAGGCTTGCTTGAATCCAGTGGCAAAGTGAGCAAGGGACTCACGTCTGAGCATACCCTGCCAACTCATGGCGAACAAAGCGGTACAAAAAGGGGTGGTGATGGACGGAGCATCAGAACCAATCAAACACTCACACCCAGT
Source organism: Triturus cristatus (assembly GCF_964204655.1). Classification (NCBI taxonomy): domain Eukaryota; kingdom Metazoa; phylum Chordata; class Amphibia; order Caudata; family Salamandridae; genus Triturus; species Triturus cristatus. The sequence goes on from NC_140579.1 coordinate 222,679,909, forward strand.
CAACAGATCTGGGTTTGATCCATCACCGTTCTTTAGCCCACTCTGCCACCCCAGTTCAGACACGGCCATATGCAAATCAGTCAGACCCTGTGCATCATGGGAACAGTCCAGCCCGAACTGCCAAGCCATGCCTTCCCTGGACCGGAAACAAGCTTTCTAGACCGTCTTAAGCCAGGCTTGCTTGAATCCAGTGGCAAAGTGAGCAACGGACTCACGTCTGAGCATACCCTGGCAACTTATGGCGAACAAAGCGGTACAAAAGGAGGTGGTGGTGATGGACGGAGCATCAGAACCAATCAAACACTCACACCGAGTCAACAGATCTGGGTTTGATCCATCACCATTCTTTAGCCCACTCTGCCACCCCAGTTCAGGCATGGCCATATGCAAATCAGTCTTACCCTGTGCCCCATGGAAACAGTCCAGCCCGAACTGCCAAGCCATGCCTTCCCTGGACCGGAAACAAGCTTCCTAGACGGGTTTTTGGCATTTCAGCCGTCTTCAGCCAGGCTTGCTTGAATCCAGTGGCAAAGTGAGCAAGGGACTCATGTCTGAGCACACCCTGCCAACTAATGGCGAACAAAGCGGTACAAAGAGGGGTGGTGATGGACGGAGCTTCAGAACCAATCAAACACTCACACCCAGTCAACAGATCTGGGTTTGATCCATCACCGTTCTTTAGCCCACTCTTCCACCCCAGTTCAGACATGGCCATATACAAATCAGTCTGACCCTGTGCCTTATGGGAGCAGTCCAGCCCGAACTGCCAAGCCATGCCTTCCCTGGACCAAAAACAAGCTTCCTAGGACCGGTTTCTGGCATTTCAGCCGTCTTCAGCCAGGCTTGCTTGAATCCAGTGGCAAAGTGAGCAAGGGACTCACGTCTGGGCATACCCTGCCAACTTATGGCGAACAAAGCGGTACAAAAGGGTGTGGTGATGGACAGAGCATCAGAACCAATCAAACACTCACACCCAGTCAAGAGATCAGGGTTTGATCCATCACCGTTCTTTAGCCCACTCTGCCACCCCAGTTCAGACATGGCCATATGCAAATCAGTCTAACCCTGTGCCTCATGGGAACAGTCCAGCCCCAACTGCCAAGCCATACCTTCCCTGGACCGAAAACAAGCTTTCTAGACCGTCTTCAGCCAGGCTTGCTTGAATCCAGTGGCAAAGTGAGCAAGGGACTCACATCTCAGCATACGCTGGCATCTTATGGCGAACAAAGCGGTACAAAATGAGGTGGTGGTGATGGACGGAGCATCAGAACCAATAAAACACTCACACCCAGTCAACAGATCTGGGTTTGATCCATCACCGTTCTTTAGCCCACTCGGCCACCCCAGTTCAGACATGGCCATATGCAAATCAGTCTGACCCGGTGCCTCATGGGAACAGTCCAGCCCGAACTGCGAAGCCATGCCTTCCCTGGACCGAAAACAAGCTTCCTAGGTTCTGGCATTTCAGCCGTCTTCAGCTAGGCTTGCTTGAATCCAGTGGCAAAGTGAGCAAGGGACTCACGTCTGAGCATACCCTGCCAACTTATGGCGAACAAAGCGGTACAAAAAGGGGTGGTGATGGACGGAGCATCAGAACCAATCAAACACTCGCACCGAGTCAACAGATCTGGGTTTGATCCATCACCGTTCTTTAGCCCACTCTGCCACCCCAGTTCAGACATGGCCATATGCAAATCAGTCTGACCCTGTGCCTCATGGGAACAGTCCAGCCCGAACTGCCAAGCCATGCCTTCCCTGGACCGAAAACAAGCTTCCTAGACCGGTTTCTGGCATTTCAGCCATCTTCAGCCAGGCTTGCTTGAATCCAGAGGCAAAGTGAGCAATGGACTCACGTCTGAGCATACCCTGCCAACTTATTTTCGAACAAAGCGGAACAAAAGGGGGTGGTGATGGACAGAGCATCACAACCAATCAAACACTCACACCTAGTCAACAGATCAGGGTTTGATCCATCACCGTTCTTTAGCCCAATCTGCCACCCCAGTTCAGACATGGCCATATGCAAATCAGTTAGACCCTGTGCCTCATGGGAACAGTCCAGCCCGAACTGCCAAGCCATGCCTTCCCTGGACCGGAAACAAGCTTTCTAGACTGTCTTAAGCCAGGCTTGCTTGAATCCAGTGGCAAAGTGAGCAAGGGACTCACGTCTGAGCATACCCTGGCAACTTATGGCGAACAAAGCGGTACAAAAGGAGGTGGTGGTGATGGACGGAGCATCAGAACCAATCAAACACTCACACCCAGTCAATAGATCTGGGTTTGATCTATCACCGTTCTTTAGCTCACTCTGCCACCCCAGTTCAGACATGGCCATATGAAAATCAGTCTGACCCAGTGCCTCATGAGAACAGTCCAGCCCAAACTGTCAAACTATGCCTTCCCTGGACCAAAAACAAGCTTCCTAGGACCGGTTTCTGGCATTTCAGCCGTCTTCAGACAGGCTTGTTTGAATCCAGTGGCAAAGTGAGCAAGGGACTCACGTCTGAGCATACTCTGCCAACTTATGGCGAACAAAGCGGTACAAAAAGGGGTGGTGATGGACGGAGCATCAGAACCAATCAAACACTCGCACCGAGTCAACAGATCTGGGTTTGATCCATCACCGTTCTTTAGCCCACTCTGCCACCCCAGTTCAGACATGGCCATATGCAAATCAGTCTGACCCTGTGCCTCATGGGAACAGTCCAGCCCGAACTGCCAAGCCATGCCTTCCCTGGACCGGAAACAAGCTTCCTAGACCGGTTTCTGGCATTTCAGCCAACTTCAGCCAGGCTTGCTTGAATCCAGAGGCAAAGTGAGCAATGGACTCACGTCTGAGCATACCCTGCCAACTTATTTTCGAACAAAGCGGAACAAAAGGGGGTGGTGATGGACAGAGCATCACAACCAATCAAACACTCACACCCAGTCAACAGATCAGGGTTTGATCCATCACCGTTCTTTAGCCCACTCTGCCACCCCAGTTCAGACATGGCCATATGCAAATCAGTCTAACCCTGTGCCTCATGGGAACAGTCCAGCCCGAACTGCCAAGCCATACCTTCCCTGGACCGAAAACAAGCTTTCTAGACCGTCTTCAGCCAGGCTTGCTTGAATCCAGTGGCAAAGTGAGCAAGGGACTCACATCTCAGCATACGCTGGCAACTTATGGCGAACAAAGCGGTACAAAAGGAGGTGGTGGTGATGGACGGAGCATCAGAACCAATCAAACACTCACACCCAGTCAACAAATCTGGGTTTGATCCATCACCGTTCTTAGCCCACTCGGCCACCCCAGTTCAGACATGGCCATATGCAAATCAGTCTGACCCGGTGCCTCATGGGAACAGTCCAGCCCGAACTGCCAAGCCATGCCTTCCCTGTACCGAAAACAAGCTTCCTAGGTTCTGGCATTTCAGCCGTCTTCAGATAGGCTTGCTTGAATCCAGTGGCAAAGTGAGCAAGGGACTCACGTCTGAGCATACCCTGCCAACTTATGGCGAACAAAGCGGTACAAAAAGGGGTGGTGATGGACGGAGCATCAGAACCAATCAAACACTCACACCCAGTCAACAGATTTGGGTTTGATCCATCACCGTTCTTTAGCCCAATCTGCCACCCCAGTTCAGACATGGCCATATGCAAATCAGTCTGACCCTGTGCCTCATGGGAACAGTCCAGCCCGAACTGCCAAGCCATGCCTTCCCTGGACCGGAAACAAGCTTCCTAGGACCGGTTTCTGGCATTTCAGCCGTCTTCAGCCAGGCTTTCTTGAATCCAGTGGCAAAGTGAGCAAGGGACTCACGTCTGAGCATACCCTGCCAACTTATGGCAAACAAAGCGGTACAAAAAGGGGTGGTGATGGACGGAGCATCAGAACCAATCAAACACTCACACCCAGTCAACAGATCTGGGTTTGATCCATCACCGTTCTTTAGCCCACTCTGCCACCCCAGTTCAGACATGGCCATATGCAAATCAGTCTGACCCTGTGCCTCATGATAACAGTCCAGCCCGAACTGCCAAGCCATACCTTCCCTGGACCGGAAACAAGCTTTCTAGACGGTCTTCAGCCAGGCTTGCTTGAATCCAGTGGCAAAGTGAGCAAGGGACTCGCGTCTCAGCATACGCTGGCAACTTATGGCGAACAAAGCGGTACAAAAGGAGGTGGTGGTGATGGTCGGAGCATCAGAACCAATCAAACACTCACACCCAGTCGATAGATCTGGGTTTGATTCATCACCGTTCTTTAGCCCACTCTGCTCACCCCAGTTCAGACATGGCCATATGCAAATCAGTCTGACCCTGTGCCTCTCATGAACAGTCCAGCCCAAACTGCCAAGCTATGCCTTCCCTGGACCAAAAACAAGCTTCCTACGACCGGTTTTTGGCATTTCAGCCGTCTTCAGTCAGGCTTGCTTGAATGCAGTGGCAAAGTGAGCAAGGGACTCACGTCTGAGCATACCCTGCCAACTTGTGGCGAACAAAGCGGTACAAAAAGGGGTGGTGATGGACGGAGCATCAGAACCAATCAAACACTTACACCGAGTCAACAGATCTGGATTTGATCCATTACTGTTCTTTAGCCCACTCTGCAACCCCAGTTCAGACATGGCCATATGCAAATCAGTCTGACCCTGTGCCTAATGGGAACAGTCCAGCCCGAACTGCCAAGCCATGCCTTCCCTGGCCCGAAAACAAGCTTCCTAGGACCGGTTTCTGGCATTTCAGCCGTCTTCATCCAGGCTTGCTTGAATCCAGTGGCAAAGTGAGCAAGGGACTCACGTCTAAGCATACCCTGCCAACTTATGGCGAACAAAGCGGTACAAAAAGGGGTGGTGATGGACGGAGCATCAGAACCAATCAAACACTCACACCCAGTCAACAGATCTGGGTTTGATCCATCACTGTTCTTTAGCCCACTCTGCCACCCCAGTTCAGACATGGCCATATGCAAATCAGTTAGACCCTGTGCCTCATGGGAACAGTCCAGCCCGAACTGCCAAGCCATGCCTTCCCTGGACCGGAAACAAGCTTTCTAGACCGTCTTAAGCCAGGCTTGCTTGAATCCAGTGGCAAAGTGAGCAAGGGACTCACGTCTGAGCATACCCTGGCAACTTATGGCGAACAAAGCGGTACAAAAGGAGATGGTGGTGATGGACGGAGCATCAGAACCAATCAAACACTCACACCCAGTCGATAGATCTGGGTTTGATCTATCACCGTTCTTTAGCTCACTCTGCCACCCCAGTTCAAACATGGCCATATGAAAATCAGTCTGACCCTGTGCCTCATGAGAACAGTCCAGCCCAAACTGTGCCTTCCCTGGACCAAAAACAAGCTTCCTAGGACCGGTTTCTGGCATTTCAGCCGTCTTCAGCCAGGCTTGTTTGAATCCAGTGGCAAAGTGAGCAAGGGACTCACGTCTGAGCATACTCTGCCAACTTATGGCGAACAAAGCGGTACAAAAAGTGGTTGTGATGGACGGAGCATCAGAACCAATCAAACACTCACACCGAGTCAACAGATCTGGGTTTGATCCATCACCGTTCTTTAGCCCACTCTGCCAACCCAGTTCAGACATGGCCATATGCAAATCAGTCTGACCCTGTGCCTCATGTGAACAGTCCAGCCCGAACTGCCAAGCCATGCCTTCCCTGGACCGGAAACAAGCTTCCTAGACCGGTTTCTGGCATTTCAGCCATCTTCAGCCAGGCTTGCTTGAATCCAGAGGCAAAGTGAGCAATGGACTCACGTCTGAGCATACCCTGCCAACTTATTTTCGAACAAAGCGGTACAAAAGGGGGTGGTGATGGACGGAGCATCACAACCAATCAAACACTCACACCCAGTCAACAGATCTGGGTTTGATCCATCACCGTTCTTTAGCCCACTCTGCCACCCCAGTTCAGACATGGCCATATACAAATCAGTCTGACCCTGTGCCTTATGGGAGCAGTCAAGCCCGAACTGCCAAGCCATGCCTTCCCTGGACCAAAAACAAGCTTCCTAGGACCGGTTTCTGGCATTTCAGCCGTCTTCAGCCAGGCTTGCTTGAATCCAGTGGCAAAGTGAGCAAGGGACTCATGTCTGAGCATACTCTGCCAACTTATGGCGAACAAAGCGGTACGAAAAGGGGTGGTGATGGACGGAGCATCAGAACCAATCAAACACTCACACCCAGTCAACAGATTTGGGTTTGATCCATCACCGTTCTTTAGCCCAATCTGCCACACCAGTTCAGACATGGCCATATGCAAATCAGTCTGACCCTGTGCCTCATGGGAACAGTCCAGCCCAAACTGCCAAGCCATGCCTTCCCTGGACCGGAAACAAGCTTCCTAGGACCGGTTTCTGGCATTTCAGCCGTCTTCAGCCAGGCTTGCTTGAATCCAGTGGCAAAGTGAGCAAGGGACTCACGTCTGGGCATACCCTGCCAACTTATGGCGAACAAAGCGGTACAAAAGGGTGTGGTGATGGACAGAGCATCAGAACCAATCAAACACTCACACCCAGTCAAGAGATCAGGGTTTGATCCATCACCGTTCTTTAGCCCACTCTGCCACCCCAGTTCAGACATGGCCATATGCAAATCAGTCTAACCCTGTGCCTCATGGGAACAGTCCAGCCCCAACTGCCAAGCCATACCTTCCCTGGACCGAAAACAAGCTTTCTAGACCGTCTTCAGCCAGGCTTGCTTGAATCCAGTGGCAAAGTGAGCAAGGGACTCACATCTCAGCATACGCTGGCATCTTATGGCGAACAAAGCGGTACAAAATGAGGTGGTGGTGATGGACGGAGCATCAGAACCAATAAAACACTCACACCCAGTCAACAGATCTGGGTTTGATCCATCACCGTTCTTTAGCCCACTCGGCCACCCCAGTTCAGACATGGCCATATGCAAATCAGTCTGACCCGGTGCCTCATGGGAACAGTCCAGCCCGAACTGCGAAGCCATGCCTTCCCTGGACCGAAAACAAGCTTCCTAGGTTCTGGCATTTCAGCCGTCTTCAGCTAGGCTTGCTTGAATCCAGTGGCAAAGTGAGCAAGGGACTCACGTCTGAGCATACCCTGCCAACTTATGGCGAACAAAGCGGTACAAAAAGGGGTGGTGATGGACGGAGCATCAGAACCAATCAAACACTCGCACCGAGTCAACAGATCTGGGTTTGATCCATCACCGTTCTTTAGCCCACTCTGCCACCCCAGTTCAGACATGGCCATATGCAAATCAGTCTGACCCTGTGCCTCATGGGAACAGTCCAGCCCGAACTGCCAAGCCATGCCTTCCCTGGACCGAAAACAAGCTTCCTAGACCGGTTTCTGGCATTTCAGCCATCTTCAGCCAGGCTTGCTTGAATCCAGAGGCAAAGTGAGCAATGGACTCACGTCTGAGCATACCCTGCCAACTTATTTTCGAACAAAGCGGAACAAAAGGGGGTGGTGATGGACAGAGCATCACAACCAATCAAACACTCACACCTAGTCAACAGATCAGGGTTTGATCCATCACCGTTCTTTAGCCCAATCTGCCACCCCAGTTCAGACATGGCCATATGCAAATCAGTTAGACCCTGTGCCTCATGGGAACAGTCCAGCCCGAACTGCCAAGCCATGCCTTCCCTGGACCGGAAACAAGCTTTCTAGACTGTCTTAAGCCAGGCTTGCTTGAATCCAGTGGCAAAGTGAGCAAGGGACTCACGTCTGAGCATACCCTGGCAACTTATGGCGAACAAAGCGGTACAAAAGGAGGTGGTGGTGATGGACGGAGCATCAGAACCAATCAAACACTCACACCCAGTCAATAGATCTGGGTTTGATCTATCACCGTTCTTTAGCTCACTCTGCCACCCCAGTTCAGACATGGCCATATGAAAATCAGTCTGACCCAGTGCCTCATGAGAACAGTCCAGCCCAAACTGTCAAACTATGCCTTCCCTGGACCAAAAACAAGCTTCCTAGGACCGGTTTCTGGCATTTCAGCCGTCTTCAGACAGGCTTGTTTGAATCCAGTGGCAAAGTGAGCAAGGGACTCACGTCTGAGCATACTCTGCCAACTTATGGCGAACAAAGCGGTACAAAAAGGGGTGGTGATGGACGGAGCATCAGAACCAATCAAACACTCGCACCGAGTCAACAGATCTGGGTTTGATCCATCACCGTTCTTTAGCCCACTCTGCCACCCCAGTTCAGACATGGCCATATGCAAATCAGTCTGACCCTGTGCCTCATGGGAACAGTCCAGCCCGAACTGCCAAGCCATGCCTTCCCTGGACCGGAAACAAGCTTCCTAGACCGGTTTCTGGCATTTCAGCCAACTTCAGCCAGGCTTGCTTGAATCCAGAGGCAAAGTGAGCAATGGACTCACGTCTGAGCATACCCTGCCAACTTATTTTCGAACAAAGCGGAACAAAAGGGGGTGGTGATGGACAGAGCATCACAACCAATCAAACACTCACACCCAGTCAACAGATCAGGGTTTGATCCATCACCGTTCTTTAGCCCACTCTGCCACCCCAGTTCAGACATGGCCATATGCAAATCAGTCTAACCCTGTGCCTCATGGGAACAGTCCAGCCCGAACTGCCAAGCCATACCTTCCCTGGACCGAAAACAAGCTTTCTAGACCGTCTTCAGCCAGGCTTGCTTGAATCCAGTGGCAAAGTGAGCAAGGGACTCACATCTCAGCATACGCTGGCAACTTATGGCGAACAAAGCGGTACAAAAGGAGGTGGTGGTGATGGACGGAGCATCAGAACCAATCAAACACTCACACCCAGTCAACAAATCTGGGTTTGATCCATCACCGTTCTTAGCCCACTCGGCCACCCCAGTTCAGACATGGCCATATGCAAATCAGTCTGACCCGGTGCCTCATGGGAACAGTCCAGCCCGAACTGCCAAGCCATGCCTTCCCTGTACCGAAAACAAGCTTCCTAGGTTCTGGCATTTCAGCCGTCTTCAGATAGGCTTGCTTGAATCCAGTGGCAAAGTGAACAAGGGACTCACGTCTGAGCATACCCTGCCAACTTATGGCGAACAAAGCGGTACAAAAAGGGGTGGTGATGGACGGAGCATCAGAACCAATCAAACACTCACACCCAGTCAACAGATTTGGGTTTGATCCATCACCGTTCTTTAGCCCAATCTGCCACCCCAGTTCAGACATGGCCATATGCAAATCAGTCTGACCCTGTGCCTCATGGGAACAGTCCAGCCCGAACTGCCAAGCCATGCCTTCCCTGGACCGGAAACAAGCTTCCTAGGACCGGTTTCTGGCATTTCAGCCGTCTTCAGCCAGGCTTTCTTGAATCCAGTGGCAAAGTGAGCAAGGGACTCACGTCTGAGCATACCCTGCCAACTTATGGCAAACAAAGCGGTACAAAAAGGGGTGGTGATGGACGGAGCATCAGAACCAATCAAACACTCACACCCAGTCAACAGATCTGGGTTTGATCCATCACCGTTCTTTAGCCCACTCTGCCACCCCAGTTCAGACATGGCCATATGCAAATCAGTCTGACCCTGTGCCTCATGATAACAGTCCAGCCCGAACTGCCAAGCCATACCTTCCCTGGACCGGAAACAAGCTTTCTAGACGGTCTTCAGCCAGGCTTGCTTGAATCCAGTGGCAAAGTGAGCAAGGGACTCGCGTCTCAGCATACGCTGGCAACTTATGGCGAACAAAGCGGTACAAAAGGAGGTGGTGGTGATGGTCGGAGCATCAGAACCAATCAAACACTCACACCCAGTCGATAGATCTGGGTTTGATTCATCACCGTTCTTTAGCCCACTCTGCTCACCCCAGTTCAGACATGGCCATATGCAAATCAGTCTGACCCTGTGCCTCTCATGAACAGTCCAGCCCAAACTGCCAAGCTATGCCTTCCCTGGACCAAAAACAAGCTTCCTACGACCGGTTTTTGGCATTTCAGCCGTCTTCAGTCAGGCTTGCTTGAATGCAGTGGCAAAGTGAGCAAGGGACTCACGTCTGAGCATACCCTGCCAACTTGTGGCGAACAAAGCGGTACAAAAAGGGGTGGTGATGGACGGAGCATCAGAACCAATCAAACACTTACACCGAGTCAACAGATCTGGATTTGATCCATTACTGTTCTTTAGCCCACTCTGCAACCCCAGTTCAGACATGGCCATATGCAAATCAGTCTGACCCTGTGCCTAATGGGAACAGTCCAGCCCGAACTGCCAAGCCATGCCTTCCCTGGCCCGAAAACAAGCTTCCTAGGACCGGTTTCTGGCATTTCAGCCGTCTTCATCCAGGCTTGCTTGAATCCAGTGGCAAAGTGAGCAAGGGACTCACGTCTAAGCATACCCTGCCAACTTATGGCGAACAAAGCGGTACAAAAAGGGGTGGTGATGGACGGAGCATCAGAACCAATCAAACACTCACACCCAGTCAACAGATCTGGGTTTGATCCATCACTGTTCTTTAGCCCACTCTGCCACCCCAGTTCAGACATGGCCATATGCAAATCAGTTAGACCCTGTGCCTCATGGGAACAGTCCAGCCCGAACTGCCAAGCCATGCCTTCCCTGGACCGGAAACAAGCTTTCTAGACCGTCTTAAGCCAGGCTTGCTTGAATCCAGTGGCAAAGTGAGCAAGGGACTCACGTCTGAGCATACCCTGGCAACTTATGGCGAACAAAGCGGTACAAAAGGAGATGGTGGTGATGGACGGAGCATCAGAACCAATCAAACACTCACACCCAGTCGATAGATCTGGGTTTGATCTATCACCGTTCTTTAGCTCACTCTGCCACCCCAGTTCAAACATGGCCATATGAAAATCAGTCTGACCCTGTGCCTCATGAGAACAGTCCAGCCCAAACTGTGCCTTCCCTGGACCAAAAACAAGCTTCCTAGGACCGGTTTCTGGCATTTCAGCCGTCTTCAGCCAGGCTTGTTTGAATCCAGTGGCAAAGTGAGCAAGGGACTCACGTCTGAGCATACTCTGCCAACTTATGGCGAACAAAGCGGTACAAAAAGGGGTTGTGATGGACGGAGCATCAGAACCAATCAAACACTCACACCGAGTCAACAGATCTGGGTTTGATCCATCACCGTTCTTTAGCCCACTCTGCCAACCCAGTTCAGACATGGCCATATGCAAATCAGTCTGACCCTGTGCCTCATGTGAACAGTCCAGCCCGAACTGCCAAGCCATGCCTTCCCTGGACCGGAAACAAGCTTCCTAGACCGGTTTCTGGCATTTCAGCCATCTTCAGCCAGGCTTGCTTGAATCCAGAGGCAAAGTGAGCAATGGACTCACGTCTGAGCATACCCTGCCAACTTATTTTCGAACAAAGCGGTACAAAAGGGGGTGGTGATGGACGGAGCATCACAACCAATCAAACACTCACACCCAGTCAACAGATCTGGGTTTGATCCATCACCGTTCTTTAGCCCACTCTGCCACCCCAGTTCAGACATGGCCATATACAAATCAGTCTGACCCTGTGCCTTATGGGAGCAGTCAAGCCCGAACTGCCAAGCCATGCCTTCCCTGGACCAAAAACAAGCTTCCTAGGACCGGTTTCTGGCATTTCAGCCGTCTTCAGCCAGGCTTGCTTGAATCCAGTGGCAAAGTGAGCAAGGGACTCATGTCTGAGCATACTCTGCCAACTTATGGCGAACAAAGCGGTACGAAAAGGGGTGGTGATGGACGGAGCATCAGAACCAATCAAACACTCACACCCAGTCAACAGATTTGGGTTTGATCCATCACCGTTCTTTAGCCCAATCTGCCACACCAGTTCAGACATGGCCATATGCAAATCAGTCTGACCCTGTGCCTCATGGGAACAGTCCAGCCCAAACTGCCAAGCCATGCCTTCCCTGGACCGGAAACAAGCTTCCTAGGACCGGTTTCTGGCATTTCAGCCGTCTTCAGCCAGGCTTGCTTGAATCCAGTGGCAAAGTGAGCAAGGGACTCACGTCTGAGCATACCCTGCCAACTTATGGCGAACAAAGCGGTACAAAAAGGGGTGGTGATTGACGGAGCATCAGAACCAATCAAACACTCACACCCAGTCAACAGATCTGGGTTTGATCCATTACCGTTCTTTAGCCCACTCTGCCACCCCAGTTCAGACATGGCCATATGCAAATCAGTCTGACCCTGTGCCTCATGGGAACAGTCCAGCCCGAACTGCGAAGCCATGCCTTCCCTGGACCGAAAACAAGCTTTCTAGACCTTCTTAAGCCAGACTTGCTTGAATCCAGTGGCAAAGTGAGCAAGGGACTCACATCTCAGCATACGCTGGCAACTTATGGCGAACAAAGTGGTACAAAAGGAGGTGGTGGTGATGGACGGAGCATCAGAACCAATCAAACACTCACACCCAGTCAACAGATCTGGGTTTGATCCATCACCATTCTTTAGCCCACTCGGCCACCCCAGCTCAGACATGGCCATATGCAAATCAGTCTGACCCGGTGCCTCACGGGAACAGTCCAGCCCGAACTGCCAAGCCATGCCTTCCCTGGACCGAAAACAAGCTTCCTAGGTTCTGGCATTTCAGCCGTCTTCAGCTAGGCTTGCTTGAATCCAGTGGCAAAGTGAGCAAGGGACTCACGTCTGAGCATACCCTGCCAACTTATGGCGAACAAAGCGGTACAAAAAGGGGTGGTGATGGACGGAGCATCAGAACCAATCAAACACTCACACCCAGTCAACAGATTTGGGTTTGATCCATCACCGTTCTTTAGCCCAATCTGCCACCCCAGTTCAGACATGGCCATATGCAAATCAGTCTGACCCTGTGCCTCATGGGAACAGTGCAGCCCAAACTGCCAAGCCATGCCTTCCCTGGACCGGAAACAAGCTTCCTAGGACCGGTTTCTGGCATTTCAGCCGTCTTCAGCCAGGCTTGCTTGAATCCAGTGGCAAAGTGAGCAAGGGACTCACATCTGAGCATACCCTGCCAACTTATGGCGAACAAAGCGGTACAAAAAGGGGTGGTGATGGACGGAGCATCAGAACCAATGAAACACTCACACATAAGGCTATGTCTGAACTGGGGTGGCAGTGGGCTAAAGAACGGTGATGGATCAAACCCAGATCTGTTGACTGGGTGTGAGTGTTTGATTGGTTCTGATGCTCCGTCCATCACCACCCCTTTTTGTACCGCTTTGTTCGCCATACGTTGGCAGGGTATGCTCAGACGTGAGTCCCTTGCTCACTTTGCCACTGGATTCAAGCAAGCCTAGCTGAAGACGGCTGAAATGCCAGAACCTAGGAAGCTTGTTTTCGGTCCAGGGAAGGCATGGCTTGGCAGTTCGGGCTGGACTGTTCCCATGAGGCACCGGGTCAGACTGATTTGCATATGGCCATGTCTGAGCTGGGGTGGCCGAGTGGGCTAAAGAACGGTGATGGATCAAACCCAGATCTGTTGACTGGGTGTGAGTGTTTGATTGGTTCTGATGCTCCGTCCATCACCACCACCTCCTTTTGTACCGCTTTGTTCGCCATAAGTTGCCAGTGTATGCTGAGATGTGAGTCCCTTGCTCACTTTGCCACTGGATTCAAGCAAGCCTGGCTTAAGACGGTCTAGAAAGCTTGTTTTCGGTCCAGGGAAGGCATGGCTTCGCAGTTCGGGCTGGACTGTTCCCATGAGGCACAGGGTCAGACTGATTTGCATATGGCCATGTCTGAACTGGGGTGGCAGAGTGGGCTAAAGAACGGTGATGGATCAAACCCAGATCTGTTGACTGGGTGTGAGTGTTTGATTGGTTCTGATGCTCCGTCCATCACCACCCCCTTTTGTACCGTACCTGCGCCATTGGGCCTTCGGCTCATGCAAAGATTGTCCAGCTTGTGCCTCTTTCCGCTCCAAGAAGACGATCCGGGACCATCAAGCTCGAAGACATCCATTCCCGACGACATCTTCCAAGAAGGCATCAATGTACCGGAGCAGGAGCAGATCCAACACAGCACTGTCGGCTCCTCCGAAGCCAACGACTCCGACGTCGAAGACATCACTCCGGGGCAGCGGGTCGTAAGTACTGATGTCGACCCCTCCCCACTCCCCCTTCCCAAAAAGGCTTCGGTCACGCCTTCGCCCTGTGGCCTAGGTGCACACCGGGACAAAACTTCTCACGCCCGCCTTCGGGCTCGGCGCAGAAGCCAATACAAAAGCCTTCAGGCCACTCTGGATCGAGCCAGCCTGCCGTCGGTGCTGAAACTCCATCCCCGATGCCTTCCTCTGCTCCAAAGCCTACCTCCGCATCGACGCCGAAACCCACTGGCACGGATGCCCCGTCTCCGAAAAAATCCTTGGAACCGAGCAAACACCCGGCTTTAAAAACCTCAGGCTCTCAGCCTTCGGAGCACAGGCCTACGGATCTGAAAAATCCACCGGATCCGAAAAAAACAGTCGGTACCGAAACCACTGTGTGAACAAAAGGACCGTACGGCTGACCAATGTTAAGCACACCAGATCCAAATTCAATATACAGTTTCTTAGTTGGTGCAAAGACACGTCCAGAGCAAGCCGCACTTGTGCTCTACTGGAAAACCAGATATACAAACTTTTTTTTTAACAAAGGGACGGTGCACTCAAGGAAAAGTCTTTTCAAATATCCCAAAGGTTGTTTCTTTATTCTTATTCAAATCCCAGAAAAGTCAAACTCAGCCAACGCGTTTCGTTCTTTACGAACTTCGTCAGGGCTGTAAAACAATACAAATAAAAACATACATGTATATAAAAACACATCTTATACCACATGAAACACAACAACCTACATTACCAACAATACATATAAATCATGACAATACCGTATATTACATACAAATAATTGAAAAACACAAAACACAAACATAATAAATCTCACATATAAATACATTATATACAATTTTTTTAAAAAGGAGGGACATATTAGTCAAATGTACGCACAGAACAAGAGTTAAAGCTTTCACAAAAAACATATACATCCTGCCTCAACATGTATGTTGTCTAATGTTCTAAAAAAGGAAGAATTCCATTTAAAGTATATACATATGGAAACCCAAACCATAAGTGAGTTTGTAGGTATATAATAAGGAGATGGGTCTGTATGCCTGGTAGATAACGGTGGTTTGTATGACCACTACCCTATTAAACAAAAGAACTATAGTTTATACACAAATTCTTACCATGGATATTTTAGGAAACGAACTTCACGAACTTCAAAAGGATCGGCTTCCAATAGATATAAACGTTCATGTAAAAAGGTGTATAACCTAATGAAAATGAATTTTTAAAACAGTTATTACAGCCCCTTGTGGGCATGGAAGACCGAGATCAGATGAGAAAATGCACATTACAACGCTTTCCATTTGAAAGCGAAAACTGCCTTACCTTTCCAAGTAGCTGAAAGGTATACGTATAAGTACGATCGTATGTGCGTCACCGGATAATACAAATAACAGTCAGATTCTTTTTTCGTCAATACGTATCATAGGCAAAATTCAGTCAACACTGTTGTTGTATATTTATGCCCAATGTGTGGGCTCCATATTTCTAAAGGGAACAACACGAAATGGAAAATTATACGAATATCCATCCATGATTTTATTTTATATCACAGATTCCCATTCCTAAACATATCTCCTAGTGTTAACCTTAAACGGAAGAAAGCGACAACCTATATCTCCCATTCTAACTTATGTCCATAGATTAGAAACATATAACTCCTATGTCTGTTGGGCACCGTAAAAATCGAGATCAGGTTTCAAAGGCATATCTTACAATGATAGTGGACAGCAAGTTATAAGCCACAAATCTCTATGATTCATTCAACATGTTTACGCGTTCCCTACGTAATTGTACTTGCGGTGAACGAGTCGTGACATAATTTACGCCATAGAAAAACACACAAAAGGCAAACAAAATGTCTTCATAAATCGAAAAGTAGCGATTCATGATTGCCTGAAAATGTTTGTGCTATGGGTGTTATATTAACGCAAAGCCCACAGAAATATTGTTACCAACAGCATCACATCCAACCATATCACGTATAAAAGTCAACTTTGATTAGTATCAAAAGACTCAAACATATCAGACTAATTCATTACTCCTAATCCACTGCATACATCTTGTCTCACCTTTAAAAGAGCGCGCGTCTTCTGATTACCGGCGAAACCAAGTCCCATAGGTCGGGTGTCTTAAATACGCTCCACCTTCATATCCCGTGATGATACCCGGAAGTGTAAAGGGGCTATTTGGGATATTGGAACATCGCTTCCACCCTATGGGCGCCATATTGGAGTGGTGTACGAACATAATGATTGTTAAGGGATTTAAAAGAGCCAGACATATACACAGTATTGTCCTAAATAAACGCAAGGTCCGTTCGTATATATATATATATTTTTTCGAGATATAAATCTACCGGCAAAATTATATGAAAATATCGGTATATTCCATCAATATTAATCCACCCCATGGGCGCCATATTGGAGTAATAAACGAGAGTGGTGATCCTAAGGAAATATCAGCAAGCCAGATGTATCTAGATCTTAATTTGAACTGAACGCGCGCTTCATTCGTATATATTATTAACAGGCGGAAGATTCTTACAGCTGGAGTATAAAGTCGTATCAGTTTGGCGGAAAAAACACGTAAGAAAAAATCAAAACAAGGGAATCCCCGAACAGAAAAAACGACATATACGTATATGTAATGTGATAGTTGTCCACTATAAATTCAGATTCAGATGGGATAGGGGGAGTCGCCTGCCCAGATGGGCAAAAGATATCAAGAAACATTACTACCATGCCCAGCCGGGCTCGGTATGTTGAATTTTATGCTTCCATAAAACAGTGAATGAACACTAATCAAAACGGCAAGGGAGAAATCAAAACAGACATAAAGACCAGACAAAGTATCAGCATACAAAGTGTATATAAATGCCCGAAGAAAGTATAAGAGCACAAGATCATTCATTCAGGGTCACCGTTAGAAAGGCCTTATGAACAAGGAAAGCGAGTTGATATAACCAGCGGGACTTGTAACATGATGACTACCACTAAGTATTAAAAAATAATTCAAATTTGAAAACGGGGGAATACGGAGAATACAAAATAAGACGGGGCAGATCGATCTGTTGGTACTAATGGATACAAGGGAACTCATATTAACCTACCTATATTATAATATAATATCCAAAACCCTAAGTCATAAGGATCGCTCAGACCTAACAATATGGGTAATTATCAGTAAAAATGTTAGACAATCCAAAAGTTAGTGGAACAGCTAACTAGCTTATGACAGAACCTGGTGTATTGAATGTTCTAACACCCCAACATCTTCACCTATAGGAAATAGTGCATTTCCCCATCCGTGTTATGCCCCAGGCTGATTGCTCTCAAGCGACAAATCCATTTGGATTCTTTTTGTCTCAGCAACAAATCCCTGTTGCCGCCTCTCTTAGGTTTGGGAACATGTTCTATGGCATGAAACCAAAAATTAATATCCTCCGGATGTTCCATGGCATAGTGGTTGGTAATAGGGTATCTAATATCTTTGGTTTTTATAGCCCTTCTATGCTCTTGAATCCTGAGTTTTAAACTCCGGATAGTGCTCCCGACATAGATTATACCACATCTACATCCCAAGACATACACCACATAAGTTGTGTTACAGTTTATGAAATTTTCGATCACAAACTGTCTCGAGCTGTTGTAGCAGAAAACCGAAGTTTTATTCTTACCCAACGGACAGATATTACATGTTCCGCAGGTAAAGAAACCTTTGGGTTTATCTGGTAACCAAGTTTGCGTACTTTGGGGAGTGGTTATATAGCTAGGACAAAGTGTTCTTTTTAAAGAAGTGCCCTTTCTGTACGTAATGGATGGTTTGTTATTAATCACATCTCTTAAACCAGGAACTCCCATCAAAAGGTGCCAATGTTTCCTGAAAATATTGAAAATGGTGTTACTGTGGGAAGTATACTGAGTTATGAATCTGGCTTTGGTGTTAATAACAGGCCTTTTTGGTTTATCCTGTAGTGTCATGTTCCTACTCATCTTGTTGACTCTGAGTTCAGCTTTATCCAAAGTAGTCTGATCATATCCCCTCTTAAGGAATCTGTTCTTAGTGTCACTGATATGTGTGTGAAACATATCTTCCTCGCTGCAATTACGTCTGATCCTCACCATTTCACCGAAGGGGATGTTTTTCTTTACAGAGTGGGGATGTGCACTGGTCGCGTGTAACACAGCGTTACACGCAGTCTCCTTCCTGTACAGATTACTATGTATTTGTCCTTGTCTAATATAAAATTGAATATCAAGGAAATTGATGTGTTCTTTATGATGCATCATAGTAAACTTGACATTGTACATGTTGGTATTCAAAAAAGATACATATTGATCAAGTTGGTCGACCGATCCAGACCAAAGGCAGATCACGTCATCGATATACCTCCCCCAGTACACGATGTAATTGGTCCAGGGGGAGGCATCTCTGTTCCAGGCATGCTCCCTCTCAAACCAACCCATGAAAAGGCAGGCGTAAGAGGGAGCAAACCTAGAACCCATTGCGGTACCGTGTATCTGCTGGAACCATTCACCATCAAACAGGAAAAAGTTATTATCCAGGATGATGTTAATCATAGTGATAATCATCTCATTGTAGTCATAAAATTTCGCATCCTCTCTATCCAGAAAGGATTGGACTGCCTTGATACCAAAGGTCTTGTTGATACAAGTATAAAGGCTCTCTACGTCTAGAGTTACAAACATCAGGTCTTCAGACCAGTCAAAATCTTTGAATTTCATTAGGATATCTTTGCTGTCCCTTACATATGAAGGTAGATTGGGGACATATTTCTGGAGCTTCAGGTCAACAAATTCTGACATTTTCTCCGTCGGTGAACCCACCCCGGAGATGATTGGTCTGCCTGGAGGAAAGTTCCCACCCTTATGTACCTTTGGCAATATATAGATGCAAGGAAAATTAGGACAATTCACCCACATAAATCGGCACTCATCTTCACTGAGAAGGCCAGATTCCCTCCATTCCAGTAATTTAGCATTAATCTTCATTGTACTACTAGGAATGGGGTTTTCATTGATCCTTCGATAGTGTGCCTCATTATTCAGTTGTCTAGATACCTCCTGCATGTAGTCTTCACGATTCATTACAACGATGTTCCCGCCTTTATCGGCCTCCCTTATAACGATATTTGTATCCTTATTCAACCTCATCAAAGCTGACCTCTCAGTTACTGTGATATTGTTGACTGCTTTGGGAGTGAATCTTTGGGGAGTTTCGATGTTATAAAACTCCTCTGTGACCCTGTCATAAAAATCATCGATGTTGTGGTGATAGGAGTGTGTAGGTATAAATTTTGACTTAGGGCGTAATCCACTATCAATACTCGCACTATGGTTGATGTCAAGATCTTCAAGGACCGTGGTCATATTTACCTCATCATCTGGGTTTAGGGAAAGTAAACAGTGTATGTCACGGACCTCTCGTATAGTGTGTGTACCACCACTTTGAAAACCCTTCTCACCCCCAGGTTCATGAGGTCTGGTTGCAAAGAAATCCTTTAGTTTTAATGTCCTAGTGAATTTGAAGAGGTCAATGTGTAGATTTGCAAAATCACCACCTTGTGTGGGGCAGAAATTAAGACCCTTACTCAATAGATTAATTTCGTCATTATCCAAAGTTTTATTTGAGAGATTTATAATTTTCAAATCGGTATTCGCATTCTGACTGGTCATTGGGTACCCTATCCTTCCAAGTCCACCCATAGTTACTTCTTCACTTTGGGCACTGCACCTGACTTGTTCGGCAAGGCTCCCTTTTTGATTATTCTTTGTTCGCCTCCCTCCCCGCCTCTTTTTGTTTGATCTCTTTTTTGTTGGAGGCGGTTGCTTATCCTGAGGTTGGCCAATTCTTTTTGAAAGGACGAGGCCCCCTCTTCTAAAGGGACATCAGGTAATACATTGCTTGATGTGGAACTACCCAAGGAGGAAAAAGATAGGTTGCTGTTGGAACCTGTTTCCTCACTTATGTCTCTATCATCTCTAGTTCTTTTCTTATTCACATCCTCAGTTCCCTGTAGCCCATCAAACTTCTTGGCAAAGGTGTATATTCTGCCATTTTGGTAGTCCCTATCATCCCTTCTTATTTTACTTAATTTTTTGTTCTTCAAATACAGTTGATGATCATCCATCACCTGTTTTAATATCAAATAGTTCTTCTCAATCAAATCTTTTTCATTCATACTATTGATTTCTTTTTCCAAGGTCTCAATCTCTGCTTGTAGTTTCTCCCCCTTCTCTGCAGCATGTCTAACCAATATTTTCATCATCGTTGTAGATGCACCCTCCAGATTGCACTCCCATTCCTTAAGTAGATCCCCACTCAGATCTTCAAAAGTCGGGAAGATTAGGATACGGAGTCCCCTCGGAATTTTGCCATTCTTCATGTACTGTTCCAAGGTGACTCCGTCCCACCACCTGCTTAACTCTTGTTTCCGCAATTTTTCCAGTTTGATAAATAATGCTTTAAGACTCGTGGTAGCTGTATTAGCTTCAGTTGTTGTGTTTTTAGAGACACTAGTCCCAAAGAGATCCATAGCTAATTCTTCACGTCCATCCTGAAATCTAGGCATGGTGTCTGAGGGTATAAAGCCCTCAACTTCGAATCGAATTTATAAAATAACAAGTGGAAAAAGGTGCAGAACGGTCAAACAAATAAAATGTGAACAAAAGGACCGTACGGCTGACCAATGTTAAGCACACCAGATCCAAATTCAATATACAGTTTCTTAGTTGGTGCAAAGACACGTCCAGAGCAAGCCGCACTTGTGCTCTACTGGAAAACCAGATATACAAACTTTTTTTTAACAAAGGGACGGTGCACTCAAGGAAAAGTCTTTTCAAATATCCCAAAGGTTGTTTCTTTATTCTTATTCAAATCCCAGAAAAGTCAAACTCAGCCAACGCGTTTCGTTCTTTACGAACTTCGTCAGGGCTGTAAAACAATACAAATAAAAACATACATGTATATAAAAACACATCTTATACCACATGAAACACAACAACCTACATTACCAACAATACATATAAATCAGGACAATACCGTATATTACATACAAATAATTGAAAAACACAAAACACAAACATAATAAATCTCACATATAAATACATTATATACAATTTTTATAAAAAGGAGGGACATATTAGTCAAATGTACGCACAGAACAAGAGTTAAAGCTTTCACAAAAAACATATACATCCTGCCTCAACATGTATGTTGTCTAATGTTCTAAAAAAGGAAGAATTCCATTTAAAGTATATACATATGGAAACCCAAACCATAAGTGAGTTTGTAGGTATATAATAAGGAGATGGGTCTGTATGCCTGATAGATAACGGTGGTTTGTATGACCACTACCCTATTAAACAAAAGAACTATAGTTTATACACAAATTCTTACCATGGATATTTTAGGAAACGAACTTCACGAACTTCAAAAGGATCGGCTTCCAATAGATATAAACGTTCATGTAAAAAGGTGTATAACCTAATGAAAATGAATTTTTAAAACAGTTATTACAGCCCCTTGTGGGCATGGAAGACCGAGATCAGATGAGAAAATGCACATTACAACGCTTTCCATTTGAAAGCGAAAACTGCCTTACCTTTCCAAGTAGCTGAAAGGTATACGTATAAGTACGATCGTATGTGCGTCACCGGATAATACAAATAACAGTCAGATTCTTTTTTCGTCAATACGTATCATAGGCAAAATTCAGTCAACACTGTTGTTGTATATTTATGCCCAATGTGTGGGCTCCATATTTCTAAAGGGAACAACACGAAATGGAAAATTATACGAATATCCATCCATGATTTTATTTTATATCACAGATTCCCATTCCTAAACATATCTCCTAGTGTTAACCTTAAACGGAAGAAAGCGACAACCTATATCTCCCATTCTAACTTATGTCCATAGATTAGAAACATATAACTCCTATGTCTGTTGGGCACCGTAAAAATCGAGATCAGGTTTCAAAGGCATATCTTACAATGATAGTGGACAGCAAGTTATAAGCCACAAATCTCTATGATTCATTCAACATGTTTACGCGTTCCCTACGTAATTGTACTTGCGGTGAACGAGTCGTGACATAATTTACGCCATAGAAAAACACACGAAAGACAAACAAAATGTCTTCATAAATCGAAAAGTAGCGATTCATGATTGCCTGAAAATGTTTGTGCTATGGGTGTTATATTAACGCAAAGCCCACAGAAATATTGTTACCAACAGCATCACATCCAACCATATCACGTATAAAAGTCAACTTTGATTAGTATCAAAAGACTCAAACATATCAGACTAATTCATTACTCCTAATCCACTGCATACATCTTGTCTCACCTTTAAAAGAGCGCGCTTCTTCTGATTACCGGCGAAACCAAGTCCCATAGGTCGGGTGTCTTAAATACGCTCCACCTTCATATCCCGTGATGATACCCGGAAGTGTAAAGGGGCTATTTGGGATATTGGAACATCGCTTCCACCCTATGGGCGCCATATTGGAGTGGTGTACGAACATAATGATTGTTAAGGGATTTAAAAGAGCCAGACATATACACAGTATTGTCCTAAATAAACGCAAGGTCCGTTCGTATATATATATATATTTTTTCGAGATATAAATCTACCGGCAAAATTATATGAAAATATCGGTATATTCCATCAATATTTATCCACCCCATGGGCGCCATATTGGAGTAATAAACGAGAGTGGTGATCCTAAGGAAATATCAGCGAGCCAGATGTATCTAGATCTTAATTTGAACTGAACGCGCGCTTCATTCGTATATATTATTAACAGGCGGAAGATTCTTACAGCTGGAGTATAAAGTCGTATCAGTTTGGCGGAAAAAACACGTAAGAAAAAATCAAAACAAGGGAATCCCCGAACAGAAAAAACGACATATACGTATATGTAATGTGATAGTTGTCCACTATAAATTCAGATTCAGATGGGATAGGGGGAGTCGCCTGCCCAGATGGGCAAAAGATATCAAGAAACATTACTACCATGCCCAGCCGGGCTCGGTATGTTGAATTTTATGCTTCCATAAAACAGTGAATGAACACTAATCAAAACGGCAAGGGAGAAATCAAAACAGACATAAAGACCAGACAAAGTATCAGCATACAAAGTGTATATAAATGCCCGAAGAAAGTATAAGAGCACAAGATCATTCATTCAGGGTCACCGTTAGAAAGGCCTTATGAACAAGGAAAGCGAGTTGATATAACCAGCGGGACTTGTAACATGATGACTACCACTAAGTATTAAAAAATAATTCAAATTTGAAAACGGGGGAATACGGAGAATACAAAATAAGACGGGGCAGATCGATCTGTTGGTACTAATGGATACAAGGGAACTCATATTAACCTACCTATATTATAATATAATATCCAAAACCCTAAGTCATAAGGATCGCTCAGACCTAACAATATGGGTAATTATCAGTAAAAATGTTAGACAATCCAAAAGTTAGTGGAACAGCTAACTAGCTTATGACAGAACCTGGTGTATTAAATGTTCTAACACCCCAACATCTTCACCTATAGGAAATAGTGCATTTCCCCATCCGTGTTATGCCCCAGGCTGATTGCTCTCAAGCGACAAATCCATTTGGATTCTTTTTGTCTCAGCAACAAATCCCTGTTGCCGCCTCTCTTAGGTTTGGGAACATGTTCTATGGCATGAAACCAAAAATTAATATCCTCCGGATGTTCCATGGCATAGTGGTTGGTAATAGGGTATCTAATATCTTTGGTTTTTATAGCCCTTCTATGCTCTTGAATCCTGAGTTTTAAACTCCGGATAGTGCTCCCGACATAGATTATACCACATCTACATCCCAAGACATACACCACATAAGTTGTGTTACAGTTTATGAAATTTTCGATCACAAACTGTCTCGAGCTGTTGTAGCAGAAAACCGAAGTTTTATTCTTACCCAACGGACAGATATTACATGTTCCGCAGGTAAAGAAACCTTTGGGTTTATCTGGTAACCAAGTTTGCGTACTTTGGGGAGTGGTTATATAGCTAGGACAAAGTGTTCTTTTTAAAGAAGTGCCCTTTCTGTACGTAATGGATGGTTTGTTATTAATCACATCTCTTAAACCAGGAACCCCCATCAAAAGGTGCCAATGTTTCCTGAAAATATTGAAAATGGTGTTACTGTGGGAAGTATACTGAGTTATGAATCTGGCTTTGGTGTTAATAACAGGCCTTTTTGGTTTATCCTGTAGTGTCATGTTCCTACTCATCTTGTTGACTCTGAGTTCAGCTTTATCCAAAGTAGTCTGATCATATCCCCTCTTAAGGAATCTGTTCTTAGTGTCACTGATATGTGTGTGAAACATATCTTCCTCGCTGCAATTACGTCTGATCCTCACCATTTCACCGAAGGGGATGTTTTTCTTTACAGAGTGGGGATGTGCACTGGTCGCGTGTAACACAGCGTTACACGCAGTCTCCTTCCTGTACAGATTACTATGTATTTGTCCTTGTCTAATATAAAATTGAATATCAAGGAAATTGATGTGTTCTTTATGATGCATCATAGTAAACTTGACATTGTACATGTTGGTATTCAAAAAAGATACATATTGATCAAGTTGGTCGACCGATCCAGACCAAAGGCAGATCACGTCATCGATATACCTCCCCCAGTACACGATGTAATTGGTCCAGGGGGAGGCATCTCTGTTCCAGGCATGCTCCCTCTCAAACCAACCCATGAAAAGGCAGGCGTAAGAGGGAGCAAACCTAGAACCCATTGCGGTACCGTGTATCTGCTGGAACCATTCACCATCAAACAGGAAAAAGTTATTATCCAGGATGATGTTAATCATAGTGATAATCATCTCATTGTAGTCATAAAATTTCGCATCCTCTCTATCCAGAAAGGATTGGACTGCCTTGATACCAAAGGTCTTGTTGATACAAGTATAAAGGCTCTCTACGTCTAGAGTTACAAACATCAGGTCTTCAGACCAGTCAAAATCTTTGAATTTCATTAGGATATCTTTGCTGTCCCTTACATATGAAGGTAGATTGGGGACATATTTCTGGAGCTTCAGGTCAACAAATTCTGACATTTTCTCCGTCGGTGAACCCACCCCGGAGATGATTGGTCTGCCTGGAGGAAAGTTCCCACCCTTATGTACCTTTGGCAATATATAGATGCAAGGAAAATTAGGACAATTCACCCACATAAATCAGCACTCATCTTCACTGAGAAGGCCAGATTCCCTCCATTCCAGTAATTTAGCATTAATCTTCATTGTACTACTAGGAATGGGGTTTTCATTGATCCTTCGATAGTGTGCCTCATTATTCAGTTGTCTAGATACCTCCTGCATGTAGTCTTCACGATTCATTACAACGATGTTCCCGCCTTTATCGGCCTCCCTTATAACGATATTTGTATCCTTATTCAACCTCATCAAAGCTGACCTCTCAGTTACTGTGATATTGTTGACTGCTTTGGGAGTGAATCTTTGGGGAGTTTCGATGTTATAAAACTCCTCTGTGACCCTGTCATAAAAATCATCGATGTTGTGGTGATAGAAGTGTGTAGGTATAAATTTTGACTTAGGGCGTAATCCACTATAAATACTCGCACTATGGTTGATGTCAAGATCTTCAAGGACCGTGGTCATATTTACCTCATCATCTGGGTTTAGGGAAAGTAAACAGTGTATGTCACGGACCTCTCGTATAGTGTGTGTACCACCACTTTGAAAACCCTTCTCACCCCCAGGTTCATGAGGTCTGGTTGCAAAGAAATCCTTTAGTTTTAATGTCCTAGTGAATTTGAAGAGGTCAATGTGTAGATTTGCAAAATCACCACCTTGTGTGGGGCAGAAATTAAGACCCTTACTCAATAGATTAATTTCGTCATTATCCAAAGTTTTATTTGAGAGATTTATAATTTTCAAATCGGTATTCGCATTCTGACTGGTAATTGGGTCCCCTATCCTTCCAAGTCCACCCATAGTTACTTCTTCACTTTGGGCACTGCACCTGACTTGTTCGGCAAGGCTCCCTTATTGATTATTCTTTGTTCGCCTCCCTCCCCGCCTCTTTTTGTTTGATCTCTTTTTTGTTGGAGGCGGTTGCTTATCCTGAGGTTGGCCAATTCTTTTTGAAAGGACGAGGCCCCCTCTTCTAAAGGGACATCAGGTAATACATTGCTTGATGTGGAACTACCCAAGGAGGAAAAAGATAGGTTGCTGTTGGAACCTGTTTCCTCACTTATGTCTCTATCATCTCTAGTTCTTTTCTTATTCACATCCTCAGTTCCCTGTAGCCCATCAAACTTCTTGGCAAAGGTGTATATTCTGCCATTTTGGTAGTCCCTATCATCCCTTCTTATTTTACTTAATTTTTTGTTCTTCAAATACAGTTGATGATCATCCATCACCTGTTTTAATATCAAATAGTTCTTCTCAATCAAATCTTTTTCATTCATACTATTGATTTCTTTTTCCAAGGTCTCAATCTCTGCTTGTAGTTTCTCCCCCTTCTCTGCAGCATGTCTAACCAATATTTTCATCATCGTTGTAGATGCACCCTCCAGATTGCACTCCCATTCCTTAAGTAGATCCCCACTCAGATCTTCAAAAGTCGGGAAGATTGGGATACGGAGTCCCCTCGGAATTTTGCCATTCTTCATGTACTGTTCCAAGGTGACTCCGTCCCACCACCTGCTTAACTCTTGTTTCCGCAATTTTTCCAGTTTGATAAATAATGCTTTAAGACTCGTGGTAGCTGTATTAGCTTCAGTTGTTGTGTTTTTAGAGACACTAGTCCCAAAGAGATCCATAGCTAATTCTTCACGTCCATCCTGAAATCTAGGCATGGTGTCTGAGGGTATAAAGCCCTCAACTTCGAATCGAATTTATAAAATAACAAGTGGAAAAAGGTGCAGAACGGTCAAACAAATAAAATGTGAACAAAAGGACCGTACGGCTGACCAATGTTAAGCACACCAGATCCAAATTCAATATACAGTTTCTTAGTTGGTGCAAAGACACGTCCAGAGCAAGCCGCACTTGTGCTCTACTGGAAAACCAGATATACAAACTTTTTTTTAACAAAGGGACGGTGCACTCAAGGAAAAGTCTTTTCAAATATCCCAAAGGTTGTTTCTTTATTCTTATTCAAATCCCAGAAAAGTCAAACTCAGCCAACGCGTTTCGTTCTTTACGAACTTCGTCAGGGCTGTAAAACAATACAAATAAAAACATACATGTATATAAAAACACATCTTATACCACATGAAACACAACAACCTACATTACCAACAATACATATAAATCAGGACAATACCGTATATTACATACAAATAATTGAAAAACACAAAACACAAACATAATAAATCTCACATATAAATACATTATATACAATTTTTATAAAAAGGAGGGACATATTAGTCAAATGTACGCACAGAACAAGAGTTAAAGCTTTCACAAAAAACATATACATCCTGCCTCAACATGTATGTTGTCTAATGTTCTAAAAAAGGAAGAATTCCATTTAAAGTATATACATATGGAAACCCAAACCATAAGTGAGTTTGTAGGTATATAATAAGGAGATGGGTCTGTATGCCTGATAGATAACGGTGGTTTGTATGACCACTACCCTATTAAACAAAAGAACTATAGTTTATACACAAATTCTTACCATGGATATTTTAGGAAACGAACTTCACGAACTTCAAAAGGATCGGCTTCCAATAGATATAAACGTTCATGTAAAAAGGTGTATAACCTAATGAAAATGAATTTTTAAAACAGTTATTACAGCCCCTTGTGGGCATGGAAGACCGAGATCAGATGAGAAAATGCACATTACAACGCTTTCCATTTGAAAGCGAAAACTGCCTTACCTTTCCAAGTAGCTGAAAGGTATACGTATAAGTACGATCGTATGTGCGTCACCGGATAATACAAATAACAGTCAGATTCTTTTTTCGTCAATACGTATCATAGGCAAAATTCAGTCAACACTGTTGTTGTATATTTATGCCCAATGTGTGGGCTCCATATTTCTAAAGGGAACAACACGAAATGGAAAATTATACGAATATCCATCCATGATTTTATTTTATATCACAGATTCCCATTCCTAAACATATCTCCTAGTGTTAACCTTAAACGGAAGAAAGCGACAACCTATATCTCCCATTCTAACTTATGTCCATAGATTAGAAACATATAACTCCTATGTCTGTTGGGCACCGTAAAAATCGAGATCAGGTTTCAAAGGCATATCTTACAATGATAGTGGACAGCAAGTTATAAGCCACAAATCTCTATGATTCATTCAACATGTTTACGCGTTCCCTACGTAATTGTACTTGCGGTGAACGAGTCGTGACATAATTTACGCCATAGAAAAACACACAAAAGACAAACAAAATGTCTTCATAAATCGAAAAGTAGCGATTCATGATTGCCTGAAAATGTTTGTGCTATGGGTGTTATATTAACGCAAAGCCCACAGAAATATTGTTACCAACAGCATCACATCCAACCATATCACGTATAAAAGTCAACTTTGATTAGTATCAAAAGACTCAAACATATCAGACTAATTCATTACTCCTAATCCACTGCATACATCTTGTCTCACCTTTAAAAGAGCGCGCTTCTTCTGATTACCGGCGAAACCAAGTCCCATAGGTCGGGTGTCTTAAATACGCTCCACCTTCATATCCCGTGATGATACCCGGAAGTGTAAAGGGGCTATTTGGGATATTGGAACATCGCTTCCACCCTATGGGCGCCATATTGGAGTGGTGTACGAACATAATGATTGTTAAGGGATTTAAAAGAGCCAGACATATACACAGTATTGTCCTAAATAAACGCAAGGTCCGTTCGTATATATATATATATATTTTTTCGAGATATAAATCTACCGGCAAAATTATATGAAAATATTGGTATATTCCATCAATATTAATCCACCCCATGGGCGCCATATTGGAGTAATAAACGAGAGTGGTGATCCTAAGGAAATATCAGCAAGCCAGATGTATCTAGATCTTAATTTGAACTGAACGCGCGCTTCATTCGTATATATTATTAACAGGCGGAAGATTCTAACAGCTGGAGTATAAAGTCGTATCAGTTTGGCGGAAAAAACACGTAAGAAAAAATCAAAACAAGGGAATCCCCGAACAGAAAAAACGACATATACGTATATGTAATGTGATAGTTGTCCACTATAAATTCAGATTCAGATGGGATAGGGGGAGTCGCCTGCCCAGATGGGCAAAAGATATCAAGAAACATTACTACCATGCCCAGCCGGGCTCGGTATGTTGAATTTTATGCTTCCATAAAACAGTGAATGAACACTAATCAAAACGGCAAGGGAGAAATCAAAACAGACATAAAGACCAGACAAAGTATCAGCATACAAAGTGTATATAAATGCCCGAAGAAAGTATAAGAGCACAAGATCATTCATTCAGGGTCACCGTTAGAAAGGCCTTATGAACAAGGAAAGCGAGTTGATATAAGCAGCGGGACTTGTAACATGATGACTACCACTAAGTATTAAAAAATAATTCAAATTTGAAAACGGGGGAATACGGAGAATACAAAATAAGACGGGGCAGATCGATCTGTTGGTACTAACGGATACAAGGGAACTCATATTAACCTACCTATATTATAATATAATATCCAAAACCCTAAGTCATAAGGATCGCTCAGACCTAACAATATGGGTAATTATCAGTAAAAATGTTAGACAATCCAAAAGTTAGTGGAACAGCTAACTAGCTTATGACAGAACCTGGTGTATTGAATGTTCTAACACCCCAACATCTTCACCTATAGGAAATAGTGCATTTCCCCATCCGTGTTATGCCCCAGGCTGATTGCTCTCAAGCGACAAATCCATTTGGATTCTTTTTGTCTCAGCAACAAATCCCTGTTGCCGCCTCTCTTAGGTTTGGGAACATGTTCTATGGCATGAAACCAAAAATTCATATCCTCCGGATGTTCCATGGCATAGTGGTTGGTAATAGGTTATCTAATATCTTTGGTTTTTATAGCCCTTCTATGCTCTTGAATCCTGAGTTTTAAACTCCGGATAGTGCTCCCGACATAGATTATACCACATCTACATCCCAAGACATACACCACATAAGTTGTGTTACAGTTTATGAAATTTTCGATCACAAACTGTCTCGAGCTGTTGTAGCAGAAAACCGAAGTTTTATTCTTACCCAACGGACAGATATTACATGTTCCGCAGGTAAAGAAACCTTTGGGTTTATCTGGTAACCAAGTTTGCGTACTTTGGGGAGTGGTTATATAGCTAGGACAAAGTATTCTTTTTAAAGAAGTGCCCTTTCTGTACGTAATGGATGGTTTGTTATTAATCACATCTCTTAAACCAGGAACTCCCATCAAAAGGTGCCAATGTTTCCTGAAAATATTGAAAATGGTGTTACTGTGGGAAGTATACTGAGTTATGAATCTGGCTTTGGTGTTAATAACAGGCCTTTTTGGTTTATCCTGTAGTGTCATGTTCCTACTCATCTTGTTGACTCTGAGTTCAGCTTTATCCAAAGTAGTCTGATCATATCCCCTCTTAAGGAATCTGTTCTTAGTGTCACTGATATGTGTGTGAAACATATCTTCCTCGCTGCAATTACGTCTGACCCTCACCATTTCACCGAAGGGGATGTTTTTCTTTACAGAGTGGGGATGTGCACTGGTCGCGTGTAACACAGCGTTACACGCAGTCTCCTTCCTGTACAGATTACTATGTATTTGTCCTTGTCCAATATAAAATTGAATATCAAGGAAATTGATGTGTTCTTTATGATGCATCATAGTAAACTTGACATTGTACATGTTGGTATTCAAAAAAGATACATATTGATCAAGTTGGTCGACCGATCCAGACCAAAGGCAGATCACGTCATCGCTATACCTCCCCCAGTACACGATGTAATTGGTCCAGGGGGAGGCATCTCTGTTCCAGGCATGCTCCCTCTCAAACCAACCCATGAAAAGGCAGGCGTAAGAGGGAGCAAACCTAGAACCCATTGCGGTACCGTGTATCTGCTGGAACCATTCACCATCAAACAGGAAAAAGTTATTATCCAGGATGATGTTAATCATAGTGATAATCATCTCATTGTAGTCATAAAATTTCGCATCCTCTCTATCCAGAAAGGATTGGACTGCCTTGATACCAAAGGTCTTGTTGATACAAGTATAAAGGCTCTCTACGTCTAGAGTTACAAACATCAGGTCTTCAGACCAGTCAAAATCTTTGAATTTCATTAGGATATCTTTGCTGTCCCTTACATATGAAGGTAGATTGGGGACATATTTCTGGAGCTTCAGGTCAACAAATTCTGACATTTTCTCCGTCGGTGAACCCACCCCGGAGATGATTGGTCTGCCTGGAGGAAAGTTCCCACCCTTATGTACCTTTGGCAATATATAGATGCAAGGAAAATTAGGACAATTCACCCACATAAATCGGCACTCATCTTCACTGAGAAGGCCAGATTCCCTCCATTCCAGTAATTTAGCATTAATCTTCATTGTACTACTAGGAATGGGGTTTTCATTGATCCTTCGATAGTGTGCCTCATTATTCAGTTGTCTAGATACCTCCTGCATGTAGTCTTCACGATTCATTACAACGATGTTCCCGCCTTTATCGGCCTCCCTTATAACGATATTTGTATCCTTATTCAACCTCATCAAAGCTGACCTCTCAGTTACTGTGATATTGTTGACTGCTTTGGGAGTGAATCTTTGGGGAGTTTCGATGTTATAAAACTCCTCTGTGACCCTGTCATAAAAATCATCGATGTTGTGGTGATAGGAGTGTGTAGGTATAAATTTTGACTTAGGGCGTAATCCACTATCAATACTCGCACTATGGTTGATGTCAAGATCTTCAAGGACCGTGGTCATATTTACCTCATCATCTGGGTTTAGGGAAAGTAAACAGTGTATGTCACGGACCTCTCGTATAGTGTGTGTACCACCACTTTGAAAACCCTTCTCACCCCCAGGTTCATGAGGTCTGGTTGCAAAGAAATCCTTTAGTTTTAATGTCCTAGTGAATTTGAAGAGGTCAATGTGTAGATTTGCAAAATCACCACCTTGTGTGGGGCAGAAATTAAGACCCTTACTCAATAGATTAATTTCGTCATTATCCAAAGTTTTATTTGAGAGATTTATAATTTTCAAATCGGTATTCGCATTCTGACTGGTCATTGGGTACCCTATCCTTCCAAGTCCACCCATAGTTACTTCTTCACTTTGGGCACTGCACCTGACTTGTTCGGCAAGGCTCCCTTTTTGATTATTCTTTGTTCGCCTCCCTCCCCGCCTCTTTTTGTTTGATCTCTTTTTTGTTGGAGGCGGTTGCTTATCCTGAGGTTGGCCAATTCTTTTTGAAAGGACGAGGCCCCCTCTTCTAAAGGGACATCAGGTAATACATTGCTTGATGTGGAACTACCCAAGGAGGAAAAAGATAGGTTGCTGTTGGAACCTGTTTCCTCACTTATGTCTCTATCATCTCTAGTTCTTTTCTTATTCACATCCTCAGTTCCCTGTAGCCCATCAAACTTCTTGGCAAAGGTGTATATTCTGCCATTTTGGTAGTCCCTATCATCCCTTCTTATTTTACTTAATTTTTTGTTCTTCAAATACAGTTGATGATCATCCATCACCTGTTTTAATATCAAATAGTTCTTCTCAATCAAATCTTTTTCATTCATACTATTGATTTCTTTTTCCAAGGTCTCAATCTCTGCTTGTAGTTTCTCCCCCTTCTCTGCAGCATGTCTAACCAATATTTTCATCATCGTTGTAGATGCACCCTCCAGATTGCCCTCCCATTCCTTAAGTAGATCCCCACTCAGATCTTCAAAAGTCGGGAAGATTAGGATACGGAGTCCCCTCGGAATTTTGCCATTCTTCATGTACTGTTCCAAGGTGACTCCGTCCCACCACCTGCTTAACTCTTGTTTCCGCAATTTTTCCAGTTTGATAAATAATGCTTTAAGACTCGTGGTAGCTGTATTAGCTTCAGTTGTTGTGTTTTTAGAGACACTAGTCCCAAAGAGATCCATAGCTAATTCTTCACGTCCATCCTGAAATCTAGGCATGGTGTCTGAGGGTATAAAGCCCTCAACTTCGAATCGAATTTATAAAATAACAAGTGGAAAAAGGTGCAGAACGGTCAAACAAATAAAATGTGAACAAAAGGACCGTACGGCTGACCAATGTTAAGCACACCAGATACAAATTCAATATACAGTTTCTTAGTTGGTGCAAAGACACGTCCAGAGCAAGCCGCACTTGTGCTCTACTGGAAAACCAGATATACAAACTTTTTTTTAACAAAGGGACGGTGCACTCAAGGAAAAGTCTTTTCAAATATCCCAAAGGTTGTTTCTTTATTCTTATTCAAATCCCAGAAAAGTCAAACTCAGCCAACGAGTTTCGTTCTTTACGAACTTCGTCAGGGCTGTAAAACAATACAAATAAAAACATACATGTATATAAAAACACATCTTATACCACATGAAACACAACAACCTACATTACCAACAATACATATAAATCATGACAATACCGTATATTACATACAAATAATTGAAAAACACAAAACACAAACATAATAAATCTCACATATAAATACATTATATACAATTTTTATAAAAAGGAGGGACATATTAGTCAAATGTACGCACAGAACAAGAGTTAAAGCTTTCACAAAAAACATATACATCCTGCCTCAACATGTATGTTGTCTAATGTTCTAAAAAAGGAAGAATTCCATTTAAAGTATATACATATGGAAACCCAAACCATAACTGAGTTTGTAGGTATATAATAAGGAGATGGGTCTGTATGCCTGATAGATAACGGTGGTTTGTATGACCACTACCCTATTAAACAAAAGAACTATAGTTTATACACAAATTCTTACCATGGATATTTTAGGAAACGAACTTCACGAACTTCAAAAGGATCGGCTTCCAATAGATATAAACGTTCATGTAAAAAGGTGTATAACCTAATGAAAATGAATTTTTAAAACAGTTATTACAGCCCCTTGTGGGCATGGAAGACCGAGATCAGATGAGAAAATGCACATTACAACGCTTTCCATTTGAAAGCGAAAACTGCCTTACCTTTCCAAGTAGCTGAAAGGTATACGTATAAGTACGATCGTATGTGCGTCACCGGATAATACAAATAACAGTCAGATTCTTTTTTCGTCAATACGTATCATAGGCAAAATTCTGTTGTTGTATATTTATGCCCAATGTGTGGGCTCCATATTTCTAAAGGGAACAACACGAAATGGAAAATTATACGAATATCCATCCATGATTTTATTTTATATCACAGATTCCCATTCCTAAACATATCTCCTAGTGTTAACCTTAAACGGAAGAAAGCGACAACCTATATCTCCCATTCTAACTTATGTCCATAGATTAGAAACATATAACTCCTATGTCTGTTGGGCACCGTAAAAATCGAGATCAGGTTTCAAAGGCATATCTTACAATGATAGTGGACAGCAAGTTATAAGCCACAAATCTCTATGATTCATTCAACATGTTTACGCCTTCCCTACGTAATTGTACTTGCGGTGAACGAGTCGTGACATAATTTACGCCATAGAAAAACACACAAAAGACAAACAAAATGTCTTCATAAATCGAAAAGTAGCGATTCATGATTGCCTGAAAATGTTTGTGCTATGGGTGTTATATTAACGCAAAGCCCACAGAAATATTGTTACCAACAGCATCACATCCAACCATATCACGTATAAAAGTCAACTTTGATTAGTATCAAAAGACTCAAACATATCAGACTAATTCATTACTCCTAATCCACTGCATACATCTTGTCTCACCTTTAAAAGAGCGCGCTTCTTCTGATTACCGGCGAAACCAAGTCCCATAGGTCGGGTGTCTTAAATACGCTCCACCTTCATATCCCGTGATGATACCCGGAAGTGTAAAGGGGCTATTTGGGATATTGGAACATCGCTTCCACCCTATGGGCGCCATATTGGAGTGGTGTACGAACATAATGATTGTTAAGGGATTTAAAAGAGCCAGACATATACACAGTATTGTCCTAAATAAACGCAAGGTCCGTTCGTATATATATATATTTTTTTTCGAGATATAAATCTACCGGCAAAATTATATGAAAATATCGGTATATTCCATCAATATTAATCCACCCCATGGGCGCCATATTGGAGTAATAAACGAGAGTGGTGATCCTAAGGAAATATCAGCAAGCCAGATGTATCTAGATCTTAATTTGAACTGAACGCGCGCTTCATTCGTATATATTATTAACAGGCGGAAGATTCTAACAGCTGGAGTATAAAGTCGTATCAGTTTGGCGGAAAAAACACGTAAGAAAAAATCAAAACAAGGGAATCCCCGAACAGAAAAAACGACATATACGTATATGTAATGTGATAGTTGTCCACTATAAATTCAGATTCAGATGGGATAGGGGGAGTCGCCTGCCCAGATGGGCAAAAGATATCAAGAAACATTACTACCATGCCCAGCCGGGCTCGGTATGTTGAATTTTATGCTTCCATAAAACAGTGAATGAACACTAATCAAAACGGCAAGGGAGAAATCAAAACAGACATAAAGACCAGACAAAGTATCAGCATACAAAGTGTATATAAATGCCCGAAGAAAGTATAAGAGCACAAGATCATTCATTCAGGGTCACCGTTAGAAAGGCCTTATGAACAAGGAAAGCGAGTTGATATAACCAGCGGGACTTGTAACATGATGACTACCACTAAGTATTAAAAAATAATTCAAATTTGAAAACGGGGGAATACGGAGAATACAAAATAAGACGGGGCAGATCGATCTGTTGGTACTAACGGATACAAGGGAACTCATATTAACCTACCTATATTATAATATAATATCCAAAACCCTAAGTCATAAGGATCGCTCAGACCTAACAATATGGGTAATTATCAGTAAAAATGTTAGACAATCCAAAAGTTAGTGGAACAGCTAACTAGCTTATGACAGAACCTGGTGTATTGAATGTTCTAACACCCCAACATCTTCACCTATAGGAAATAGTGCATTTCCCCATCCGTGTTATGCCCCAGGCTGATTGCTCTCAAGCGACAAATCCATTTGGATTCTTTTTGTCTCAGCAACAAATCCCTGTTGCCGCCTCTCTTAGGTTTGGGAACATGTTCTATGGCATGAAACCAAAAATTCATATCCTCCGGATGTTCCATGGCATAGTGGTTGGTAATAGGGTATCTAATATCTTTGGTTTTTATAGCCCTTCTATGCTCTTGAATCCTGAGTTTTAAACTCCGGATAGTACTCCCGACATAGATTATACCACATCTACATCCCAAGACATACACCACATAAGTTGTGTTACAGTTTATGAAATTTTCGATCACAAACTGTCTCGAGCTGTTGTAGCAGAAAACCGAAGTTTTATTCTTACCCAACGGACAGATATTACATGTTCCGCAGGTAAAGAAACCTTTGGGTTTATCTGGTAACCAAGTTTGCGTACTTTGGGGAGTGGTTATATAGCTAGGACAAAGTGTTCTTTTTAAAGAAGTGCCCTTTCTGTACGTAATGGATGGTTTGTTATTAATCACATCTCTTAAACCAGGAACTCCCATCAAAAGGTGCCAATGTTTCCTGAAAATATTGAAAATGGTGTTACTGTGGGAAGTATACTGAGTTATGAATCTGGCTTTGGTGTTAATAACAGGCCTTTTTGGTTTATCCTGTAGTGTCATGTTCCTACTCATCTTGTTGACTCTGAGTTCAGCTTTATCCAAAGTAGTCTGATCATATCCCCTCTTAAGGAATCTGTTCTTAGTGTCACTGATATGTGTGTGAAACATATCTTCCTCGCTGCAATTACGTCTGACCCTCACCATTTCACCGAAGGGGATGTTTTTCTTTACAGAGTGGGGATGTGCACTGGTCGCGTGTAACACAGCGTTACAAGCAGTCTCCTTCCTGTACAGATTACTATGTATTTGTCCTTGTCTAATATAAAATTGAATATCAAGGAAATTGATGTGTTCTTTATGATGCATCATAGTAAACTTGACATTGTACATGTTGGTATTCAAAAAAGATACATATTGATCAAGTTGGTCGACCGATCCAGACCAAACGTCACTCCTATCACCACAACATCGATGATTTTTATGACAGGGTCACAGAGGAGTTTTATAACATCGAAACTCCCCAAAGATTCCCTCCCAAAGCAGTCAACAATATCACAGTAACTGAGAGGTCAGCTTTGATGAGGTTGAATAAGGATACAAATATCGTTATAAGGGAGGCCGATAAAGGCGGGAACATCGTTGTAATGAATCGTGAAGACTACATGCAGGAGGTATCTAGACAACTGAATAATGAGGCACACTATCGAAGGATCAATGAAAACCCCATTCCTAGTAGTACAATGAAGATTAATGCTAAATTACTGGAATGGAGGGAATCTGGCCTTCTCAGTGAAGATGAGTGCCGATTTATGTGGGTGAATTGTCCTAATTTTCCTTGCATCTATATATTGCCAAAGGTACATAAGGGTGGGAACTTTCCTCCAGGCAGACCAATCATCTCCGGGGTGGGTTCACCGACGGAGAAAATGTCAGAATTTGTTGACCTGAAGCTCCAGAAATATGTCCCCAATCTACCTTCATATGTAAGGGACAGCAAAGATATCCTAATGAAATTCAAAGATTTTGACTGGTCTGAAGACCTGATGTTTGTAACTCTAGACGTAGAGAGCCTTTATACTTGTATCAACAAGACCTTTGGTATCAAGGCAGTCCAATCCTTTCTGGATAGAGAGGATGCGAAATTTTATGACTACAATGAGATGATTATCACTATGATTAACATCATCCTGGATAATAACTTTTTCCTGTTTGATGGTGAATGGTTCCAGCAGATACACGGTACCGCAATGGGTTCTAGGTTTGCTCCCTCTTACGCCTGCCTTTTCATGGGTTGGTTTGAGAGGGAGCATGCCTGGAACAGAGATGCCTCCCCCTGGACCAATTACATCGTGTACTGGGGGAGGCATATCGATGACGTGATCTGCCTTTGGTCTGGATCGGTCGACCAACTTGATCAATATGTATCTTTTTTGAATACCAACATGTACAATGTCAAGTTTACTATGATGCATCATAAAGAACACATCAATTTCCTTGATATTCAATTTTATATTAGACAAGGACAAATACATAGTAATCTGTGCAGGAAGGAGACTGCGTGTAACGCTGTGTTACACGCGACCAGTGCACATCCCCACTCTGTAAAGAAAAACATCCCCTTCGGTGAAATGGTGAGGGTCAGACGTAATTGCAGCGAGGAAGATATGTTTCACACACATATCAGTGACACTAAGAACAGATTCCTTAAGAGGGGATATGATCAGACTACTTTGGATAAAGCTGAACTCAGAGTCAACAAGATGAGTAGGAACATGACACTACAGGATAAACCAAAAAGGCCTGTTATTAACACCAAAGCCAGATTCATAACTCAGTATACTTCCCACAGTAACACCATTTTCAATATTTTCAGGAAACATTGGCACCTTTTGATGGGAGTTCCTGGTTTAAGAGATGTGATTAATAACAAACCATCCATTACGTACAGAAAGGGCACTTCTTTAAAAAGAACACTTTGTACTAGCTATATAACCACTCCCCAAAGTACGCAAACTTGGTTACCAGATAAACCCAAAGGTTTCTTTACCTGCGGAACATGTAATATCTGTCCGTTGGGTAAGAATAAAACTTCGGTTTTCTGCTACAACAGCTCGAGACAGTTTGTGATCGAAAATTTCATAAACTGTAACACAACTTATGTGGTGTATGTCTTGGGATGTAGATGTGGTATAATCTATGTCGGGAGCACTATCCGGAGTTTAAAACTCAGGATTCAAGAGCATAGAAGGGCTATAAAAACCAAAGATATTAGATACCCTATTACCAACCACTATGCCATGGAACATCCGGAGGATATGAATTTTTGGTTTCATGCCATAGAACATGTTCCCAAACCTAAGAGAGGCGGCAACAGGGATTTGTTGCTGAGACAAAAAGAATCCAAATGGATTTGTCGCTTGAGAGCAATCAGCCTGGGGCATAACACGGATGGGGAAATGCACTATTTCCTATAGGTGAATATGTTGGGGTGTTAGAACATTCAATACACCAGGTTCTGTCATAAGCTAGTTAGCTGTTCCACTAACTGTTGGATTGTCTAACATTTTTACTGATAATTACCCATATTGTTAGGTCTGAGCGATCCTTATGACTTAGGGTTTTGGATATTATATTATAATATAGGTAGGTTAATATTAGTTCCCTTGTATCCGTTAGTACCAACAGATCGATCTGCCCCGTCTTATTTTGTATTCTCCGTATTCCCCCGTTTTCAAATTTGAATTATTTTGTAATACTTAGTGGTAGTCATCATGTTACAAGTCCCGCTGGTTATATCAACTCGCTTTCCTTGTTCATAAGGCCTTTCTAACGGTGACCCTGAATGAATGATCTTGTGCTCTTATACTTTCTTCGGGCATTTATATACACTTTGTATGCTGATACTTTGTCTGGTCTTTATGTCTGTTTTGATTTCTCCCTTGCCGTTTTGATTAGTGTTCATTCACTGTTTTATGAAAGCATAAAATTCAACATACCGAGCCCGGCTGGGCATGGTAGTAATGTTTCTTGATATCTTTTGCCCATCTGGGCAGGCGACTCCCCCTATCCCATCTGAATCTGAATTTATAGTGGACAACTATCACATTACATATATGTATATGTCGTTTTTTCTGTTCGGGGATTCCCTTGTTTTGATTTTTTCTTACGTGTTTTTTCCGCCAAACTGATACGACTTTATACTCCAGCTGTTAGAATCTTCCGCCTGTTAATAATATATACGAATGAAGCGCGCGTTCAGTTCAAATTAAGATCTAGATACATCTGGCTTGCTGATATTTCCTTAGGATCACCACTCTCGTTTATTACTCCAATATGGCGCCCATGGGGTGGATTAATATTGATGGAATATACCGATATTTTCATATAATTTTGCCGGTAGATTTATATCTCGAAAAAAAATATATATATATACGAACGGACCTTGCGTTTATTTAGGACAATACTGTGTATATGTCTGGCTCTTTTAAATCCCTTAACAATCATTATGTTCGTACACCACTCCAATATGGCGCCCATAGGGTGGAAGCGATGTTCCAATATCCCAAATAGCCCCTTTACACTTCCGGGTATCATCACGGGATATGAAGGTGGAGCGTATTTAAGACACCCGACCTATGGGACTTGGTTTCGCCGGTAATCAGAAGAAGCGCGCTCTTTTAAAGGTGAGACAAGATGTATGCAGTGGATTAGGAGTAATGAATTAGTCTGATATGTTTGAGTCTTTTGATACTAATCAAAGTTGACTTTTCTACGTGATATGGTTGGATGTGATGCTGTTGGTAACAATATTTCTGTGGGCTTTGCGTTAATATAACACCCATAGCACAAACATTTTCAGGCAATCATGAATCGCTACTTTTCGATTTATGAAGACATTTTGTTTGTCTTTTGTGTGTTTTTCTATGGCGTAAATTATGTCACGACTCGTTCACCGCAAGTACAATTACGTAGGGAACGCGTAAACATGTTGAATGAATCATAGAGATTTGTGGCTTATAACTTGTTGTCCACTATCATTGTAAGATATGCCTTTGAAACCTGATCTCGATTTTTACGGTGCCCAACAGACATAGGAGTTATATGTTTCTAATCTATGGACATAAGTTAGAATGGGAGATATAGGTTGTCGCTTTCTTCCGTTTAAGGTTAACACTAGGAGATATGTTTAGGAATGGGAATCTGTGATATAAAATAAAATCATGGATGGATATTCGTATAATTTTCCATTTCGTATTGTTCCCTTTAGAAATATGGAGCCCACACATTGGGCATAAATATACAACAACAGTGTTGACTGAATTTTGCCTATGATACGTATTGACGAAAAAAGAATCTGACTGTTATTTGTATTATCCGGTGACGCACATACGATCGTACTTATACGTATACCTTTCAGCTACTTGGAAAGGTAAGGCAGTTTTCGCTTTCAAATGGAAAGCGTTGTAATGTGCATTTTCTCATCTGATCTCGGTCTTCCATGCCCACAAGGGGCTGTAATAACTGTTTTAAAAATTCATTTTCATTAGGTTATACACCTTTTTACATGAACGTTTATATCTATTGGAAGCCGATCCTTTTGAAGTTCGTGAAGTTCGTTTCCTAAAATATCCA
Organism: Triturus cristatus; assembly: GCF_964204655.1. NCBI lineage: Eukaryota > Metazoa > Chordata > Amphibia > Caudata > Salamandridae > Triturus > Triturus cristatus. Next base: position 222,721,397 of record NC_140579.1, read on the forward strand.
TGGTAAGAATTTGTGTATAAACTATAGTTCTTTTGTTTAATAGGGTAGTGGTCATACAAACCACCGTTATCTATCAGGCATACAGACCCATCTCCTTATTATATACCTACAAACTCACTTATGGTTTGGGTTTCCATATGTATATACTTTAAATGGAATTCTTCCTTTTTTAGAACATTAGACAACATACATGTTGAGGCAGGATGTATATGTTTTTTGTGAAAGCTTTAACTCTTGTTCTGTGCGTACATTTGACTAATATGTCCCTCCTTTTTATAAAAATTGTATATAATGTATTTATATGTGAGATTTATTATGTTTGTGTTTTGTGTTTTTCAATTATTTGTACGTAATATACGGTATTGTCATGATTTATATGTATTGTTGGTAATGTAGGTTGTTGTGTTTCATGTGGTATAAGATGTGTTTTTATATACATGTATGTTTTTATTTGTATTGTTTTACAGCCCTGACGAAGTTCGTAAAGAACGAAACGCGTTGGCTGAGTTTGACTTTTCTGGGATTTGAATAAGAATAAAGAAACAACCTTTGGGATATTTGAAAAGACTTTTCCTTGAGTGCACCGTCCCTTTGTTAAAAAAAAGTTTGTATATCTGGTTTTCCAGTAGAGCACAAGTGCGGCTTGCTCTGGACGTGTCTTTGCACCAACTAAGAAACTGTATATTGAATTTGGATCTGGTGTGCTTAACATTGGTCAGCCGTACGGTCCTTTTGTTCACATTTTATTTGTTTGACCGTTCTGCACCTTTTTCCACTTGTTATTTTATAAATTCGATTCGAAGTTGAGGGCTTTATACCCTCAGACACCATGCCTAGATTTCAGGATGGACGTGAAGAATTAGCTATGGATCTCTTTGGGACTAGTGTCTCTAAAAACACAACAACTGAAGCTAATACAGCTACCACGAGTCTTAAAGCATTATTTATCAAACTGGAAAAATTGCGGAAACAAGAGTTAAGCAGGTGGTGGGACGGAGTCACCTTGGAACAGTACATGAAGAATGGCAAAATTCCGAGGGGACTCCGTATCCTAATCTTCCCGACTTTTGAAGATCTGAGTGGGGATCTACTTAAGGAATGGGAGTGCAATCTGGAGGGTGCATCAACAACGATGATGAAAATATTGGTTAGACATGCTGCAGAGAAGGGGGAGAAACTACAAGCAGAGATTGAGACCTTGGAAAAAGAAATCAATAGTATGAATGAAAAAGATTTGATTGAGAAGAACTATTTGATATTAAAACAGGTGATGGATGATCATCAACTGTATTTGAAGAAAAAAAAATTAAGTAAAATAAGAAGGGATGATAGGGACTACCAAAATGGCAGAATATACACCTTTGCCAAGAAGTTTGATGGGCTACAGGGAACTGAGGATGTGAATAAGAAAAGAACTAGAGATGATAGAGACATAAGTGAGGAAACAGGTTCCAACAGCAACCTATCTTTTTCCTCCTTGGGTAGTTCCACATCAAGCAATGTATTACCTGATGTCCCTTTAGAAGAGGGGGCCTCGTCCTTTCAAAAAGAATTGGCCAACCTCAGGATAAGCAACCGCCTCCAACAAAAAAGAGATCAAACAAAAAGAGGCGGGGAGGGAGGCGAACAAAGAATAATCAAAAAGGGAGCCTTGCCGAACAAGTCAGGTGCAGTGCCCAAAGTGAAGAAGTAACTATGGGTGGACTTGGAAGGATAGGGTACCCAATGACCAGTCAGAATGCGAATACCGATTTGAAAATTATAAATCTCTCAAATAAAACTTTGGATAATGACGAAATTAATCTATTGAGTAAGGGTCTTAATTTCTGCCCCACACAAGGTGGTGATTTTGCAAATCTACACATTGACCTCTTCAAATTCACTAGGACATTAAAACTAAAGGATTTCTTTGCAACCAGACCTCATGAACCTGGGGGTGAGAAGGGTTTTCAAAGTGGTGGTACACACACTATACGAGAGGTCCGTGACATACACTGTTTACTTTCCCTAAACCCAGATGATGAGGTAAATATGACCACGGTCCTTGAAGATCTTGACATCAACCATAGTGCGAGTATTGATAGTGGATTACGCCCTAAGTCAAAATGTATACCTACACACTCCTATCACCACAACATCGATGATTTTTATGACAGGGTCACAGAGGAGTTTTATAACATCGAAACTCCCCAAAGATTCACTCCCAAAGCAGTCAACAATATCACAGTAACTGAGAGGTCAGCTTTGATGAGGTTGAATAAGGATACAAATATCGTTATAAGGGAGGCCGATAAAGGCGGGAACATCGTTGTAATGAATCGTGAAGACTACATGCAGGAGGTATCTAGACAACTGAATAATGAGGCACACTATCGAAGGATCAATGAAAACCCCATTCCTAGTAGTACAATGAAGATTAATGCTAAATTACTGGAATGGAGGGAATCTGGCCTTCTCAGTGAAGATGAGTGCCGATTTATGTGGGTGAATTGTCCTAATTTTCCTTGCATCTATATATTGCCAAAGGTACATAAGGGTGGGAACTTTCCTCCAGGCAGACCAATCATCTCCGGGGTGGGTTCACCGACGGAGAAAATGTCAGAATTTGTTGACCTGAAGCTCCAGAAATATGTCCCCAATCTACCTTCATATGTAAGGGACAGCAAAGATATCCTAATGAAATTCAAAGATTTTGACTGGTCTGAAGACCTGATGTTTGTAACTCTAGACGTAGAGAGCCTTTATACTTGTATCAACAAGACCTTTGGTATCAAGGCAGTCCAATCCTTTCTGGATAGAGAGGATGCGAAATTTTATGACTACAATGAGATGATTATCACTATGATTAACATCATCCTGGATAATAACTTTTTCCTGTTTGATGGTGAATGGTTCCAGCAGATACACGGTACCGCAATGGGTTCTAGGTTTGCTCCCTCTTACGCCTGCCTTTTCATGGGTTGGTTTGAGAGGGAGCATGCCTGGAACAGAGATGCCTCCCCCTGGACCAATTACATCGTGTACTGGGGGAGGTATATCGATGACGTGATCTGCCTTTGGTCTGGATCGGTCGACCCACTTGATCAATATGTATCTTTTTTGAATACCAACATGTACAATGTCAAGTTTACTATGATGCATCATAAAGAACACATCAATTTCCTTGATATTCAATTTTATATTAGACAAGGACAAATACATAGTAATCTGTGCAGGAAGGAGACTGCGTGTAACGCTGTGTTACACGCGACCAGTGCACATCCCCACTCTGTAAAGAAAAACATCCCCTTCGGTGAAATGGTGAGGGTCAGACGTAATTGCAGCGAGGAAGATATGTTTCACACACATATCAGTGACACTAAGAACAGATTCCTTAAGAGGGGATATGATCAGACTACTTTGGATAAAGCTGAACTCAGAGTCAACAAGATGAGTAGGAACATGACACTACAGGATAAACCAAAAAGGCCTGTTATTAACACCAAAGCCAGATTCATAACTCAGTATACTTCCCACAGTAACACCATTTTCAATATTTTCAGGAAACATTGGCACCTTTTGATGGGAGTTCCTGGTTTAAGAGATGTGATTAATAACAAACCATCCATTACGTACAGAAAGGGCACTTCTTTAAAAAGAACACTTTGTCCTAGCTATATAACCACTCCCCAAAGTACGCAAACTTGGTTACCAGATAAACCCAAAGGTTTCTTTACCTGCGGAACATGTAATATCTGTCCGTTGGGTAAGAATAAAACTTCGGTTTTCTGCTACAACAGCTCGAGACAGTTTGTGATCGAAAATTTCATAAACTGTAACACAACTTATGTGGTGTATGTCTTGGGATGTAGATGTGGTATAATCTATGTCGGGAGCACTATCCGGAGTTTAAAACTCAGGATTCAAGAGCATAGAAGGGCTATAAAAACCAAAGATATTAGATACCCTATTACCAACCACTATGCCATGGAACATCCGGAGGATATGAATTTTTGGTTTCATGCCATAGAACATGTTCCCAAACCTAAGAGAGGTGGCAACAGGGATTTGTTGCTGAGACAAAAAGAATCCAAATGGATTTGTCGCTTGAGAGCAATCAGCCTGGGGCATAACACGGATGGGGAAATGCACTATTTCCTATAGGTGAAGATGTTGGGGTGTTAGAACATTCAATACACCAGGTTCTGTCATAAGCTAGTTAGCTGTTCCACTAACTTTTGGATTGTCTAACATTTTTACTGATAATTACCCATATTGTTAGGTCTGAGCGATCCTTATGACTTAGGGTTTTGGATATTATATTATAATATAGGTAGGTTAATATGAGTTCCCTTGTATCCGTTAGTACCAACAGATCGATCTGCCCCGTCTTATTTTGTATTCTCCGTATTCCCCCGTTTTCAAATTTGAATTATTTTTTAATACTTAGTGGTAGTCATCATGTTACAAGTCCCGCTGGTTATATCAACTCGCTTTCCTTGTTCATAAGGCCTTTCTAACGGTGACCCTGAATGAATGATCTTGTGCTCTTATACTTTCTTCGGGCATTTATATACACTTTGTATGCTGATACTTTGTCTGGTCTTTATGTCTGTTTTGATTTCTCCCTTGCCGTTTTGATTAGTGTTCATTCACTGTTTTATGGAAGCATAAAATTCAACATACCGAGCCCGGCTGGGCATGGTAGTAATGTTTCTTGATATCTTTTGCCCATCTGGGCAGGCGACTCCCCCTATCCCATCTGAATCTGAATTTATAGTGGACAACTATCACATTACATATACGTATATGTCGTTTTTTCTGTTCGGGGATTCCCTTGTTTTGATTTTTTCTTATGTGTTTTTTCCGCCAAACTGATACGCCTTTATACTCCAGCTGTTAGAATCTTCCGCCTGTTAATAATATATACGAATGAAGCGCGCGTTCAGTTCAAATTAAGATCTAGATACATCTGGCTTGCTGATATTTCCTTAGGATCACCACTCTCGTTTATTACTCCAATATGGCGCCCATGGGGTGGATTAATATTGATGGAATATACCGATATTTTCATATAATTTTGCCGGTAGATTTATATCTCGAAAAAATATATATATATATACGAACGGACCTTGCGTTTATTTAGGACAATACTGCGTATATGTCTGGCTCTTTTAAATCCCTTAACAATCATTATGTTCGTACACCACTCCAATATGGCGCCCATAGGGTGGAAGCGATGTTCCAATATCCCAAATAGCCCCTTTACACTTCCGGGTATCATCACGGGATATGAAGGTGGAGCGTATTTAAGACACCCGACCTATGGGACTTGGTTTCGCCGGTAATCAGAAGAAGCGCGCTCTTTTAAAGGTGAGACAAGATGTATGCAGTGGATTAGGAGTAATGAATTAGTCTGATATGTTTGAGTCTTTTGATACTAATCAAAGTTGACTTTTATACGTGATATGGTTGGATGTGATGCTGTTGGTAACAATATTTCTGTGGGCTTTGCGTTAATATAACACCCATAGCACAAACATTTTCAGGCAATCATGAATCGCTACTTTTCGATTTATGAAGACATTCTGTTTGTCTTTTGTGTGTTTTTCTATGGCGTAACTTATGTCACGACTCGTTCACCGCAAGTACAATTACGTAGGGAACGTGTAAACATGTTGAATGAATCATAGAGATTTGTGGCTTATAACTTGCTGTCCACTATCATTGTAAGATATGCCTTTGAAACCTGATCTCGATTTTTACGGTGCCCAACAGACATAGGAGTTATATGTTTCTAATCTATGGACATAAGTTAGAATGGGAGATATAGGTTGTCGCTTTCTTCCGTTTAAGGTTAACACTAGGAGATATGTTTAGGAATGGGAATCTGTGATATAAAATAAAATCATGGATGGATATTCGTATAATTTTCCATTTCGTGTTGTTCCCTTTAGAAATATGGAGCCCACACATTGGGCATAAATATACAACAACAGTGTTGACTGAATTTTGCCTATGATACGTATTGACGAAAAAAGAATCTGACTGTTATTTGTATTATCCGGTGACGCACATACGATCGTACTTAAACGTATACCTTTCAGCTACTTGGAAAGGTAAGGCAGTCTTCGCTTTCAAATGGAAAGCGTTGTAATGTGCATTTTCTCATCTGATCTCGGTCTTCCATGCCCACAAGGGGCTGTAATAACTGTTTTAAAAATTCATTTTCATTAGGTTATACACCTTTTTACATGAACGTTTATATCTATTGGAAGCCGATCCTTTTGAAGTTCGTGAAGTTTGTTTCCTAAAATATCCATGGTAAGAATTTGTGTATAAACTATAGTTCTTTTGTTTAATAGGGTAGTGGTCATACAAACCACCGTTATCTATCAGGCATACAGACCCATCTCCTTATTATATACCTACAAACTCACTTATGGTTTGGGTTTCCATATGTATATACTTTAAATGGAATTCTTCCTTTTTTAGAACATTAGACAACATACATGTTGAGGCAGGATGTATATGTTTTTTGTGAAAGCTTTAACTCTTGTTCTGTGCGTACATTTGACTAATATGTCCCTCCTTTTTATAAAAATTGTATATAATGTATTTATATGTGAGATTTATTATGTTTGTGTTTTGTGTTTTTCAATTATTTGTATGTAATATACGGTATTGTCCTGATTTATATGTATTGTTGGTAATGTAGGTTGTTGTGTTTCATGTGGTATAAGATGTGTTTTTATATACATGTATGTTTTTATTTGTATTGTTTTACAGCCCTGACGAAGTTCGTAAAGAACGAAATGCGTTGGCTGAGTTTGACTTTTCTGGGATTTGAATAAGAATAAAGAAACAACCTTTGGGATATTTGAAAAGACTTTTCCTTGAGTGCACCGTCCCTTTGTTAAAAAAAAGGTACCGAAACCACTATCGGGATAGAAGAAAATTCCCAATTCCAGGCCTAAAGAACACAAAAAGCCTCCAAGTACACAACCGGCACCCAAAAAGTCGGCGGCGAAAGAACACATGTCTGAGGAGGATCTTACTCAAAGAACACTTCAAAGAGACCTCAAAACACGGCAACTCATACTTAGTCCTTCAAAAAAATTGAAAATGGACAAACTTATACCAGCTCCACTTCCCTTGAAAAAGAGAGACATTGCTACTTCTCCATTAAGGATTCCTTCTCCTCCTCCCCCTACACAGCACTCTCCTATCCCATATTCACCTCTCCCACCATCTTCTCTACCTCCAGATGATAATGACACCTCTGACGACATGGGGGATGATCACCCTTTAGGGGAACCCAGTCCTCCTGGTACCCCAAAGGATCCATGAGAAGATTACGACACACCAGATGTCCCAGACACACCTCAGGACGACATCTACCCATCTAGGCCATCCCCTCCTGAGGACACTATAGGGTTCACTCAACTTATAGACAGGGCAGCAGAATACCACGGGGTAAACCTACATATAGACCCTATAGAGGAACATTTTCTCATGGACAGTTTTGAACCATCCCAAAGGTCCAGTGCCATTCTCCCCATGCTAAAAGGGGTAATCAAACACCCTCCTGAGGTGTTCAAGGATCCCTTAAGGGCCAGAGTCATTAACCCCAGGGTAGAAAAGAAATACAAAGCTGCCCCATCTGACCCTGTTTATATTAAAGGGCAAATACCCTTAGATTCTTTAGTGGTCTCCACCGCCAGGAAAAGGGCCAATTCGCAAACCACAGGAGATGCCCCACCTCCTGATGAAGAATCAAAACTGCTGGACGCATCCGGAAACAGAACAGCTTCCCAAGCAGCTAACATGTGGAGGATTGCCAACACACAGGCCTTGCTCGCAAGATATGATAGGGCACACTACGATGAGCTAGAGACCCTACTGCAACACCTTCCAGATCAATACAAGACACGAGCTATTGATCTCATCCAGGAAGGCAAGGTCATTACAAATACCTCCATTCGTTGTGCTCTCAATGCTGCAGACGCAGCATCCCGGGCTATTAACACCAGCGTCTTTTTACGCAGACATGCATGGCTACGCATTCCTGGCTTTTAGCTGGAGGTCCAAACCACTATATTAAATCAACCATTTGATCAAGAACACCTTTTTGGACCCAACGTAGATTCATCTTTAGAAAAGATGAAAAAGGACACCAACACTGCCAAATCAATGGGAGCCTTGCAATCACAAGCTCCAAGAAGTTCTTTTCGTCGCTCCTCTTACAGAGGCGCCTCTAGAGGTTTTTCCACAGAAAACCCCTCCACTTCGTGCAAGAGTCCAACACAGACCTCATCTACAAGAGGCTATTACAGCGGAGGCTACAGGGGCAATAACAATAAGGGTAGAGGCAAAACTACCAACACTTGTACCGCCTCCACCCCTAAACAATGACTTCCCTCCACTCTCCCCGGACCACTCTACTCCAGTCGGGGGAAGATTGCTACAGTTCCTACCTGTCTGGAACACCATTACTACAGACTGGTGGGTGAGACAAATCATCCAATCCGGTTATTGCCTGGAGCTCTCTTCCACTCCCCCGCACATTCCACCCAGACAGCGTCCAATGTTCGCAGAACACTTAGCGCTTCTAAAACAAGAAGTACTTTCCCTTCTACAAAAACATGCCGTAGAACCAGTTCCCCTTCATCACCAGAACACAGGGGTTTACTCCCTGTATTTCCTCATTCCAAAGAAGGACGGAACCCTGAGACCCATCTTGGATCTCAGACCATTAAACCTCTATATACAATCAGACCATTTCCATATGGTCACTCTTCAGCAGGTCCTCCTGTTACTCAAACAAGGCGATTTCCTTGTCACATTAGATCTCAAGGACGGCTACTTTCACATTCCCATTCACCCTGCTCACAGGAAATACCTTTGGTTTGTGGTAGACGGCCAACATTACCAGTGCAAAGTCCTCTCGTTCGGAGTCACCATGGCACCCAGGGTTGTCACAAAATGTATGGAAGTGGTAGCAGCCCCCTTAAGAAGACAAAAGATTCACGTCTTCCCATATTTAGATGACTGGCTCATAAAAGCAAAGTCAAATATCCAGTGTGTAAATCACACACACGCCACAATACAACTACTTCACGAATTGGGGTTTACCATAAACCTCCCAAAGTCTCACCTCCAACCATCCCACATCCAACAATATCTGGGTGCAACAATAGACACCTCAAAAAGCCTTAATATCCCAGTCCAGCCAGGATAGCAAGCATGCAAGCTCTTATAGCAAGAGTCCAACTGCAACACTCACTTCCAACACTCACTTCCAGCTCGAGTGTTCATGCAACTAATAGGGATGATGGGCTCTTGCATATTCATAGGGGCAGATTTACAAGCCCCGTGCGCCACTTTTCCGCCGCCGTTGCGTCACTTTTGTGACGCAGCGGCGGCGTAAACCCTGCGCCACGTTGCGCCCTATTTACATCGTGACGCATCTATGGAGATGCGTCATGGTGTAAAGCCCTGCACCACATGAAACCTGCGTCAGGTTTCATGTGGGCGTTTCTACGCAGGGGGGGGCGTTCCATCGCAGGAACGCCCCTGAAAAGTGACTCAGTGAAATCTACAAGATTTCACAGTCACTTTTCCAACGCTGATGCGTCAAAACCTTGCGCCTGCTTGAAGCAGGCGTAAGGCTTGACGCACCATGTTAGGGATAGGACAGGTTGAAACAGTGCTGGAGTTGCGTCGCACTTGCGACACAACTTCAGCACTGCGCCAACCTTACCCCGGCAGAAGCGTCACGCATCTGCTTGTCCTGGCGCCACGATGCACCGCATTGTAAATGCGGCGCATCTGCGGTGGCGCAAGGGCAAACTTGCGTGACGCATCTTCCCTGGCGTATCCCTGCTGATTTGCAGGGATGCGCCAGGGAACGTAAATCTGCCCCATAGTACCTCATGCAAGACTCCAGATGAGCCCTTTACAGGAATGCTTAGCACATCAGTGGAACCAAGCTCAAGGTCAGCTGACAGATCTGGTGTTGGTGGACGACCGCACACATCACTCTCTGCAGTGGTGGAAGACCCAAAACCTTTCCAAAGGGCGACCGTTCATAGAGCCGGTTCCACAGATTGTGCTAACAGCAGATGCATCGCTCACCGGATGGGGAGCTCATCTACTTCATCACACCATACAAGGCACATGGACACCTCAGCAAAGGCTACTCCACATCAATCATTTGGAGTTACTAACAATTTTTCTGGCATTAAAATCATTCCAGAAACAGATATCAGGCAAAGCTGTCTTAGTCCGCACGGACAATATGACACCAATGTACTATTTACAAAAACAGGGGGGGGCGCACTCTTTCCAGCTCTCTCAACTACCACAGAGCATATGGACATGGGCCATTCCTCAGAACATTTTCCTATTAGCACAACATCTCCCAGGAACTCAAAATCACATGGCAGATCTGTTAAGTCGACAGACACAACAGATTCACAAGTGGGAACTTCACCCACAAGTTCTCCAACAGTTCTTCCAAACGTGGGGGCATCCAGAGATAGATCTCTTCGCCACACATTACAACACAAAATGCCCAAGCTTCGCCGCCAGATATCCACACCCATTGTCTAAAGGCAATGCGATATGGATGAATTGGTCAGGCATTTGCGTACGCTTTTCCGCCTCTCCCACTCATTCTATTAGTGGTACGCAAGCTGCAACAACAGTCACTCACACTGATCCTAGTTGCTCCAACATGGGCCAGACAATCCTGGTACATAACATTGCTGGAACTATCAGTAGTCCCGCACCAAAAACTACGCCTCTCCCCACAACTCTTAACACAGGACCATGGAGAGATCAGACACCCAGATCCAGCACAGCTCAATCTAGTGATCTGGCTCCTGAAGTCCTAGAGTTTGGCTATCTCAATCTTCTCCCTGATTGCATGAAAGTTATCAAAGAGGCTAGGTGCCCCACCACTAGGGCCTGCTATGCAGCCAAGTGGAAAAGATTTGTTATATACTGTAACAATAACAACATCAACCCTCTAGATGCCTCCACTCAGCACATTATGGTGCCGATTACGATCCTGTAAAAAAATTCCCCGTACGACTCGTATCCGGTCTTTTTACCGTACAAATCGTACAAGTGCCGTACAAACTGCCAACTACGATTCGCATGGGAAAAAGACCATACGAATCGCATTGGGAATTATTCCCCACACGTCCTCGGGTCGAAAAATGTGTCCGACACATCCTCGGACGATTTACCGTACAAATGTAAAAAGTGAAGTCCGACCGCGCTAGTACGATCCATCCCGTGCGTCCCATGTTACAACCGGATGGAAAAAACACCGTCCGCACCGAACTCCCATAGCAACCATGGAGACATGTGCCCGCATACGCGCCCAACACTCCCCCCAGCCCTCCTATGTACGAGTCGAATCCCCACCCGTGTATGTACACCCGTGTATGTACGAGACGCACCCCCACCCGTGAATGTACACCTGTGTATGTACACCCGTGTATGTACGAGACGTACCCCCACCCGTGTATGTACACCTTCATACTTACAGCCCGTACCCTCACCCGCGTACGTATGGAGCGTACCCCCACCCCAACAGTGTATGTACAGCCCGTACCCTCACCCGCGTATGTATGGAGCGTACCCCCACCCCAACCGTGTATGTACGACCCGTACCCTCACCCACGTATGTATGGAGCGTACCCCCACCCCAACAGTGTATGTACGGCCCGTACCCTCACCCGCGTATGTATGGAGCATACCCCCACCCCAACCGTGTATGTACGGACCGTACCCCACCCCAACCGTGTATGTACGACCCGTACCCTCACCCGCGTATGTATGGAGCGTACCCCCACCCCAACAGTGTATGTATGGCCCGTACCCTCACCCGCGTATGTATGGAGCATACCCCCACCCCAACCGTGTATGTATGGACCGTACCCCCACCCCAACCGTGTATTTACGACCCGTACCCTCACCCACGTATGTATGGAGCGTACCCCCACCCCAACCATGTATGTACGACCCGTACCCTCACCCGCGTATGCATGGAGCGTACCCCCACCCCAACCGTGTATGTACGACCCGTACCCCCACCCCAACCGTGTATGTACGACCCGTACCCTCACCCGCGTATGTATGGAGCATACCCCCACCCCAACCATGTATGTACGACCCGTACCCTCACCCGCGTACGTATGGAGCGTACCCCCACCCCAACAGTGTATGTATGGCCCGTACCCTCACCCGCGTATGTATGGAGCGTACCCCCACCGCAACCGTGTATGTACGACCCGTACCCCCACCCCAACCGTGTATGTACGACCCGTACCCTCACCCGCGTATGTATGGAGCGTACCCCCACCCCAACCGTGTATGTACGGACCGTACCCCCACCCCAACCATGTATGTACGACCCGTACCCTCACCCGCGTATGTATGGAGCGTACCCCCACCCCAACCGTGTATGTACGACCCGTACCCCCACCCCAACCATGTATGTAGGACCCGTACCCTCACCCGTGTATGAATGGAGCGTACCCCCACCCCAACCATGTATGTACGGACCGTACCCCCACCCCAACCGTCTATGTACGACCCGTACCCTCACCCGCGTATGTATGGAGCGTACCCCCACCCCAACCATGTATGTACGACCCGTACCCTCACCCACGTATGCATGGAGCGTACCCCCACCCCAACCGTGTATGTACGACCTGTACCCCCACCCCAACCATGTATGTATGACCCGTACCCTCACCCGCATATGTATGGAGCGTACCCCCACCCCAACCGTGTATGTACGACCCGTACCCTCACCCGCGTACGTATGGAGCGTACCCCCACCCCAACAGTGTATTTACGGCCTACGGCCCGTACCCTCACCCGCGTATGTATGGAGCGTACCCCCACCCCAACCGTGTATGTATGACCCGTACCCCCACCCCAACCGTGTATGTACGACCCGTACCCTCACCCGCGTATGTATGGAGCGTACCCCCACCCCAACCGTGTATGTACAGACCGTACCCCCACCCCAACCGTGTATGTACGACCCGTACCCTCACCCGCGTATGTATGGAGCATACCCCCACCCCAACCGTGTATGTACGGACCGTACCCCCACCCCAACCGTGTATGTACGACCCGTACCCTCACCCGCGTATGTATGGAGCGTACCCCCACCCCAACCGTGTATGTACGACCCGTACCCCCACCCCAACCGTGTATGTACGACCCATACCCTCACCCGCGTATGAATGGAGCGTACCCCCACCCCAACCGTGTATGTACAGACCGTACCCCCACCCCAACCGTGTATGTACGACCCGTACCCTCACCCGCGTATGTATGGAGCGTACCCCCACCCCAACCATGTATGTACAACCCGTACCCTCACCCGCGTATGCATTGAGCGTACCCCCACCCCAACCGTGTATGTACGACCCATACCCCCACCCCAACCGTGTATGTACGACCCGTACCCTCACCCGCGTATGTATGGAGCGTACCCCCACCCCAACCGTGTATGTACGACCCGTACCCTCACCCGCGTATGAATGGAGCGTACCCCCACCCCAACCGTGTATGTATGGACCGTACCCCCACCCCAACCGTGTATGTACGACCCGCACCCTCACCCGCATATGTATGGAGCGTACCCCCACCCCAACATTCTAAGTACGGAGCGCACCCCAGGCCCCAACACCAGCACCTTCACCCAACATCGCGCATGTACGAGTCGTACCAAGCCAGACACAAGGACAGCACTGTACAACAAAATTGCCGAAGTACACACCGTACACACGCTAAAAACGCACGTACACAACCAGGACAAAGCACAACAACACAAGAATACACTATTCGAATGGCACAAAGCCACTAAACATGTCCAACAAGCACAAATACAACACATTCACTGACCTGCAACTGCCAAAATCCCAAACAGAGGCCCAAAACACAACCACTCCTTATAACACACCCACCCAAAGTTCAAACACAGCCACACCCACCAATGGACCAATAAAAAGGGCCCACAGACACAAACCATGAGCCTTTGCAACAGACTCACTGCTGCCAGACCCCACAGACAACCTACAGCACCATACTTGAACCTTTACTACACCTTACACTTGCACACCTTCACACACACACCTTCACAAACACCCCCTCATCACATTCACACACACCTGCACAACCACACCCACACACCCACAACCATCCACACCCACACCCCCCACAACCATCCACACCCACACCCCTCACCATGCCCACTAATAAGAATCCAAAGTTCACTAGCCAAGAGTTGGAGGTCCTTGTCGACGAAATCCTCAGAGTCGAGCCACACCTCTTTGGAACATTGGTCAGACAGACCAGCATTTCCGAAAAAACAGCCATGTGGCAGAGGATTGTCGATGCTGTGAATGCTGTTGCGTCCACCAGAAGGACCAGGCATGAATGCCAAGCCAGGTGGTACGATCTGCGGAGGAGGGTCCGAGCCAAAATGACCGACGACCACAACCAGGCCAACATCACTGGAGGAGGGTCGACGGATTAAAAGGACTCCGAGACCCGGGTGAGTACACATGGAGGGAACGTCATCCACAACCAAACTCACAATCAGTCACGCAACCACCCCAAGCTATCGCATGACTCAACCACACTCCATGAACACGCACATGTCACTAGCGCCACCATGCCCCATGCACCCAGCTGGACAATGCAAAGTCACAGGCCACAGAAAACACCAACACAAGACACGGTAAGCCGGATGGCGGGAGTGTGGGCCCCAAAAATCACATAGTGCAACTCAGAAGCAGACAACAATGCCCTCTGCCCATATGGCCTAGGTCACAGCCAGACAAACAGTGAGTCCCCACACAGGAAAGACTTGCCAGCAAATGGCGGACGCCTTGCATTAAGACATGGGGGTGAAGGCACGTTTTTGCACATGACAGCAGCTAATGAACAGCCAACACTGTGAAAGAGTGGCAGCACACACCACCACAGCAGCAGCGCAGACACAGACACTACACCCAATGGGTGCCTGGAGATCAGAAACAAACTCACATCAACAAGCCAAGGGCCATTCAAAGATCTGCTAAAAGTGTGTGCCTAGGAAGCTGGGCTGAGGTGACAGAGGGTGACACACAGAGGGAGGGAGAGGAGGAGAGAGAGGGAGGGAGAGAGACACTGGGAGACGGACAGAGGGAGGAGGCTGACACAGGGAGGGAGGGAGAGGGGGACAGAGAGGGAGTGAGAAAGGGACACACAGGGAGACCAATTCAGCCTTGTGGGGTGTGGGAATGTCTGCTCGTCAGCAGGTGGACTGCGTGCATGTAGACAAGGGTGGATAGTGCCTCAATCCCCCTCTCTTCTCCATGGCCAAACACAGGGCCATGTCTCAACCTGTGCACGAGCACAACGCCAGCTACCTGCATTATATAAGTGTGTGGAACAACTCCATGTGCCCACGTACAGTGCAACACGGAAGGCGCCAATGCATGGCTCGCCACACCTGCTCACTCCACTGCTGACTGCAGTCACAATTGACAAAGCAAGTAAGACTGTGCCACACATAGGTTAAGTCTCAAAAGCTGTGGCCAAGGGATATACCCATGCACAAGTGCACTGTGAATGGAATGCAAGACATATCCAAATTCCCAGAGGAAATGTGCCAACTTTGAAACGAATGAAACATGGATGTTGCATGGAACATAAATAACATTGTCTCTCTCACACACAGGTCAACATCGTGGATCACCCCCCAACACTGGGGGGGAAGACTCACAGGACCCGGCTCTGCGGGATGCCGATCCCACTGGCAGCGACGACTCTCACCACTCTGTGGACGACCCCGACCAACCTGGCCCCTCTGGTGTCCAACCACCTGCAGCACCTGCGTCAGGTACAACTGGGCCAACCACCACCCCCACTCCTGCCACATCCCAGGAGACACCCAGGATCCCTGCCCCACCACCACAATGCAGCCAGGCTCACCAGGAGGGACACGGTATACCGGGCACCCAGGAGGAGGCAGGCGACAACGCTAATGCCACCCCTCAGGGGTCCCGGAGACCCGATGTGCCCACAAGGGCAGGCCAGGTGCAAGTGGGCAGGGGTGGTGGGAGTGGAGGATGGCGGAGGCGCGAGCCTGACCAGTTGGCTGCGGAACTGGTATATGCCCATGTCAGAAACATCCTGGACACATACCGGCAGGACACCACGGGCATGGCCCAGGTTGTGTCCATCCTCGAGGAGATCAAGACCCAGCAGGCCCAGCAACATGCGGAGCAACATGCCTGTCTACTGCGACACCAAGGGCGGATGGAGGACAGACAGGCTGAGCTCGTGACGGTGTTCACGGGAATTCACAGTACACTCCGTCGGATAGCCGACAACATGGGCAACCCTCCCTGTGCCGCCAGGCGTAGAACATCACCACCCACAGGGAGGGATCAGGAGGAGGAGGAGACATCCGACGGAGCATCCCAAGCATCGTCACGGCCTGCTTCTGAGGGTTCCCGCAGGAGGGCGGGTCGTCCACGGAAAAGACCGTGAGGGTCGGCGCAACAGCACCATCTCCCAGGACACCTGCCCTGGCACCTGGCCCACTGGACCAACAGCAGCACATCAGCAAAAGACATTCTCTGCCACATGGACTTGCTGGTCACTGTCTGACCAATGTTGACAAAGACTGTGGCATGGACTCTGAGGATTTCCAATGGCAAGGACACCAACTCCCCTAGTGAACTTTGGATTCCACACACCCGGAAAGCCCCTCATGTCATACCCCCCCCCCACGTACCCCAACAAAAATAAAAGTTACACGATAAAGAGATGATGCCTACATTTTGCATTATTACCTTACATGTGTCTTGTTAAGTCTAACCATGCCTGAGTTCTCTTTTGACTTCAACCATCCACACCCTGGGGCCTGAGTCTGGCACAGGACACACATGGGTCACAATGTATTAGGCAAGACACACATGGAGCACCATACACACCCGTGATGGGCCCAACCAGCTGAGGGGGTGGCCGCACAACCGTGCCGACAGACATATTGAGTACAGCGACAGCCATGCGCAGAGATCAGGGATCATGTGGAGTGTCCTGTGGGGCACCCAGGTACGTGTGGACAGGTGGCAGAACCATGTCCTGTAAGCTTGAGTCAGGTGGATGCAGAGAATGGTGGCCTGGCCAACGTTGGATGCATGGGGATGGCACATGTCACAATACCCACACAGTCATGGACATCATGCACAATACACAGTCTAATCCCACACAAACAGCTTGCATCTTGCTACTCGACACATAGACACATAGCCACTATCACGGGAAACCATGCCAGACATGCTGTGTGCACCGTGGCAACACACCAGCATTGACTGAGAATAGGCACCTTGGAGGCATAGGGACACCTTTATTATTCATGTATTCGGGAATGCAGAGGCAACTCGGAGTACACATAAACAGGTCATGTGGAGTAACATGTGGGTCCAACACTGGAACCCCCCTTCTGCTGCACAAATGCGCGATAGCCATGGAACTGGCACACAAGTGTTGGCTAACAGCTAAACACCCCCTGCTGCTCACGGAGAGGCTGCCATACACCATTGATCCTCTGATGTGGAAGTCCCACACCATGTCAAGCCAATGCAAACCGTATGTGTCCGAGGGCAGTGTTACACACATTGATGCCATCATCACAATCCACTATCCCATCACAGATGACTGTCAACAAGTCTGACCATCTATTCAGGTGTACCCAGCTACATGTCATGTGTACCATGGTGATGCGACATGTCTGCAGAGGAACCAAACATCGACAGGGGCAGTGTGCACACATCGGAAACAACAGCCACACCCAATACACCCCTGATGCATCCCTTACCCTAAGGAGACTTACAAACTTGTCCGTGCGTGTAACGCTGAGTCAGCACACGATGACGTGTCCATGAGGAATAGCAGTGCCACAACAATGCAACCAGCAGACGGCATGCGCAAGTACCTGGGGATGAGAGACACACAAGAAGTCAGCCACAAAAAGCACAGCCACTTGCATGTGCATGTACTCGACACATGTAAGGATGACAACATGCTAGGTCACAATTATGACTGGGGAAATACACTCATCACTGGCACCATCACTCGAGTGACACATCCACACACACCTCTGACTCACGTGGCATACATGCAGATGGACACACACATCGCAACACATGCCACACGGGGACCAATGCGTGCACACACAGACACTGGTACTCACCACTAAGCAAAGAAGTCGCGTATGAGCCGACTCCGGATGTCCTCTTGCGGAACCACATCCTCCACATCACTAGCCCTATGCCAAGCCCTTCGTCCTCCACGGGTGGATGGTCCTGATCATCTTGATCCAGGATGAGTGGCACAGCTTTCTCAACTGCCATGTTGTGCAGCATGCAGCAGACCATGAAGATTTTGCAGACCTTCGCCGGGGCATATGGGAGGGCGCCGCCGGTCTTGTGGAGGCATCTGAATCGGCTCTTCAGGAGGCCAAATGTCCTCTCTATCACTCGCCTTGTCCGGCCATGGGCGGTGTTGTAGCGGAGCTGGGCTGGCGTAATGGGGTTGCGGAGAGGTGTGATCAGCCATGGCATGTTGGGATAGCCAGCGTCCCCTACATGGAAACCACATGGACATGAGTAGGACAGGAGAAGCGGTCATGCTGTAAGTCTACGCAAAATACAGGACAGACAGAGTGTACCCACCAACAACACATGCTCGTTCGTTGCGCAGCTGCGTCATCATTTCAGGCACCCTGCTACGCCTCATGATGTAGGCATCGTGTGCTGATCCTGGAAAACGAGCAGAGACATGTGAAATCACCATGTTGGACAGACACACCACAAGGGCATTGATGGAGTGGTAGTGTTTGCGATTCCTGTACGCTACCTCCTGTGCCTGTGGTGGTACCAAAGCCACATGTGTCCCATCTATGGACCCAATGACATGGGGCATCCCTCCCAGGGCATAGAATCCACGCTTGACCCCAGTCAACAGTTCAGGAGTTGGGAAATCATCCAGGTGAAGCAACATGGCCTCTAAGAAATCATGCAGCACACGGCTGAACATGCTCTGGGACATGCCACCAACATGAGCTATGGTATATTGAAAGGTACCCGTGGCAAGAAAATGTAGGGCTGCCATTACCTTCAGCTTGGGTGTCAGTGCCGTAGGATACCTGTGCAGCGGTTGCAGGTGTGGTGCCAGCCTTGCCGTCAACTCCTCAATCAACGGTTGGGGGAAGCGGTAGCACCGGATACAGTCATTCTCCCGCATGTCAGCCAAGTCCGGAATTGGTTGGGGAAGAGGCGGCGCTCTGCAGTAATTTGGAAGTGACAAGGAAGAGTGAGTGCACTACAACAACAAATTATGTGTACTGAGCATATGTTAATCTGTCAATACACATATGCTACATACGGAGTCAGGTATGTGCCACATGCCCTGGACATGTATGGCTGCCAGGTGACACTCCTACCAAGACCCAGCTACACACGGAGATTGTGAACCTCCACATGCCATGGCATGGGATTAGCTGTGTCCCAGTGTAAGTGAACAGCCAGACGCAACACAGGAGTGACATACATCAACACATCAGCAGAAGTAGGATGTCGATTTCAGAGACAGGTAGCGGAACACTAGAGCCACAGGTCACATGACATTACACTAGGACTGCCCACACACCTTGCCAATAAGGTGTACATGTAATGACTCACCACACATACATTGAGAGGATGCAGACATGTCCTTGTTACGCTACTCCGTGTCCCATGCATACATACGCACCTCACATCCGATACCACATGTGGCCTGGTGTGCGTAACAGTGTGCCATGTCCATCTACACACAGACACATGTTGGTTGCTGCAACAGCTGATGCTTTTGAGGGAGCACCAACATCAAGCTAATGGGAACACACCACACATACATGACATAGACACATCGTGCACCGTGGGTAGTGACATGTCTGGTGTGGTAACCCCTGTAGCGGGCATCAGGGGACACTTGCGTGTGTTGTTGACTGTGCCATGCCAGTGACGCTCATCCCAAGTGTGCAGTACGACATGCACACATGTCAAAGGAGTTAAGGGCATGCCTGGCACACATTGCACCATCACACATAACATCTGTACACATCTCATCATACATCTGTTGCCTTCTCGACTCAGGAGTAATGTGCCACATCACAGACTTTCACACCTGTGCCCCACACATGTAGTAATGCCCAGACAATGCCTTGATGTCCATCCATGGACAAGTATGTCAGCTCTATTCCTTCCTGTGTGCTGCCTGTCACCACTGTGATGTGTGAAAGGCACCGTACATTCGCTCAGAGGGCCTGTGTACGTTCCCTATCACTATGGGTGTGCTCGCGTATGCGTACCCATAGTGATAGTGAGCGTACAGGCGTGTGTACGGTCCGTATCACTATGGGTGTGCTCGCGTATGCGTACCCATAGTGATAGTGAGCGTACAGGCGTGTGTACGGTCTGTATCACTATGGGTGAGCACACCCATAGTGATACGGACCGTACACACGCCTGTACGCTCACTATCACTATGGGTACGCATACGCGAGCACACCCATAGTGATACGGACCGTACACATGCCTGTACGCTCACTATCACTATGGGTACGCATACGCGAGCGCACCCATAGTGATACGGACCGTACACACGCCTGTACGCTCACTATCACTATGGGTACGCATACGTTTGTCTGGACACTCAAGGTGCAGTGAGCCAGTCATGGTGGGCATGTTTTCAGTATTACCTATGCAGCATGCGCCTCAAGTTCATGGATATGGTCCCTGCTCATCCCTATTTTCGGCAACGCTGTGTGGTGCAGATGCAGTGCTGGATTGTCCCCAGGGCCTGGCTCCTCTGTCAAACTCCATTTCATGTCATTTGCTATTGTGTCATGCTCTCCATAGTTTTTCAGTGGCATGGTGGGTCAACCAACTGTGTATTGCATGCCCTACATCTGTACCTTGTTTTGTAGATGTTACTGATCTTTCTTTTCAGGCTATGCACTGTAACCTATGTAGATTGGACTCATGTGACATATGTATACAGGTGTATGATTAATTGCTGTCTCTTCACCTTGCCCACAGCATCGTCGGGGGACACGGAGGGAGACATGAGCACTGACGGAGCGGAGGGACCGAGCACCAGTGCCAGCGGTGACATCGTGGCTGGCACATCGAGTGGAACTGAGGCGGAGGAGAGTGAGGCCGAGGACCTGTCCACTGGCATGACAGAATATGAAGCTGACGGGTCCGAGGATGATCTCTCCGAGTGGGCGGAGGCTGCACCAGCAGCTGACAGCGGCACAACATCTCTCCCCGCCCCCTCCATTGCCATCAGCCGCCTCCCACTTGCTCGTGTCCCTTCCCAGCGTGCCCAGTCACCACATGTCTCCTTCCTGCCAGGCACCGCACCCCCTGCCCCTGTCTCCACTGCTGCCGCCAATGCAGAGTCTGTGGACATCCAGCGGCAGTTGCAGGTTGGTCAGGCTGCGATGCTTAATGTCCTCCATGGCCACAGCCAAGTGCTGAACAACATGGAGGCATACTTGGAGGGCATTTTCTCATCGCAGGCTGACCAACGCAACTTGCTGAGGTCCATTGACTCAACACTGACTGCAGCAGTGGGTCTCCTGCAGCGCTACGTCCAACCCCCTACCCCTGACCCATCCACACTTCCCACTCCCATGCCTGTCCCACGTACACCCAGACGTCAGCATGCACCCACAACAACAGACACAGGCACCACACCAGCAGGGAAGGTCAAACGCACACCTCCTGGCACGCACACACAGGGTGAAGTAGGCACACCCACTGGGTGGGGGGGGCAAACGTGAGACACGCAGCCAGAGTGGGAGTCCGTATTCCACCAAATCCACTCCCTCCAAATCCCCTCTCCTCAGCTCTCCTGGCCACATATCCGGCAAAGACTCCTTCATGGCCGCTCTGTCCCTGAGCCCCACAGTCACACCACCCCGCAAGCGGTCAAGGGAGTCCCCAGGCAGGGTGGTTGAGTCCCCCCCCTGTCCACACCCTCCCCCAGTGGCGCTGCGACCCATCCCTCCGCCCCCCCCCCCTCCTTGGGGCCTGTGGTTCCTTCGGGTGCAGGGGAGTCGCTGGAGGACCTTGCTAAGGTGTGCAGCGCCATCCTGGCCTCCGCCTTTGGCCCTGCCCCACCCCCTGTGGTGGAGTCCTCCATCACTGCACCCACGACGCCTACCCTTCGCCCTCATGTCCCTGCGGTGCCTGGTCCTTCCCCCCCACATGATGCCCTCCCCGCTCTGGAAGACAAAGGAGTCTGACTGTGCAGGCAAGCTAGGGGACACGCGTCCCACTATGTCCCCCACTTTGGATTGCCCTATGGGCATTGTACATTTTGAACTTTCAAGGGACAAACAGATTTTTGGATGCTGAATAAAGCAATTTATTTTTCCTTAGTACACTACTGTCTGTCTGGTATTGCTGTTGGTCGACCTGCCCCATTATTTTGGGTGGTGATTATGTGTTGGGTGTGTGGGAATTGTAGTCTTGTGCTGGTCATAGGGTGGATCCTGGTATCTGTGTGCCATCACAAGCTGTTGGCTACATAACTTTGTTCATGTAAGCAGTTACTGCATGGTGACATCGTCCCAAGGTGTGTTCTTTCCTCTGTGTAACCTGACATCTTCCCTGCAGGGTCTTTCCAATATGTGGTGCTGAGCTGTGTCTACATTGGCTGGGTGTGTGACGGACTCGTTAGACTTGGGCCATGCATGCTGAGCGATGTCTCCACCTGCATCATTCGTGGCGTCCTTGGTGGTCACTGTACTTGTGTATGTAGACTGTTGTCATGACTTCATGTGTACATGTTTTCGTTTTGGCGCTATGCATGTGTATACTCCCAGCCTCGCACACATGTGGTACATGTACTGCAGGATCTTTGTGCACCTGACTGACATTTGTGGGCATTGGATCTGTGGGTACTCCACCCTTTTCTTTGCAGGGGCACTGCTGTGAGTGTTAGGCACCCACCCCTCCTGTGTCTGGGCACTGCTGGGAGGACTCTGCACCCACCCCTCTTGTGACTGGGCACTGCTGGGAGGACTCTGCACACACCCCTCCTGTGACTGGGCACTGCTGGGAGTGTTAGGCACCCACCCCTCCTGTGTCTGGGCACTGCTGGGAGGACTCTGCACACACCCCTCTTGTGACTGGGCACTGCTGGGAGGACTCTGCACCCACCCCTCCTGTGTCTGGGCACTGCTGGGAGGACTCTGCATACACCCCTCCTGTGACTGGGCACTGCTGGGAGTGTTAGGCACCCAGCCCTCCTGTGTCTGGGCACTCCTGGGAGGACTCTGCACCCAACCCTCCTATTTCAGGATATGTACGCTTAGATCATACACGGGTTTGGGTTCGCTCCATGCATACGAGGTGGGGGTACGGTCCGTACGTACACTGTTGGCATGGGGGGTACGCTCCATGCATACGCAGGTGAGGGTACGGGTCGTACATACACGGTTGGGGTGGGGGTATGCTCCATGCATACGCGGGTGAGGGTACGGGTCGTACATACACGGTTGGGGTGGAGGTACGCTCCATGCATACGCGGGTGAGGGTACGGGTCGTACATACACTGTTGGCATGGGGGGGTACGCTCCATAAGTATGCGGGTGAGGGTACGGGTCGTACTTACACTGTTGGGGTGGGGGGTACGCTCCATACGTATGCGGGTGAGGGTACGGGTCGTACTTACACTGTTGGGGTGGGGGGTATGCTCCATACGTACGCGGGTGAGGGTACGGGTCGTACTTACACTGTTGGGGTGGGGGGTACGCTCCATACGTACGCGGGTGAGGGTACGGGTCGTACATACACGGTTGGGGTGGAGGTACGCTCCATGCATACGCGGGTGAGGGTACGGGTCGTACATACACGGTTGGGGTGGGGGGTACGCTCTATATGTATGCGGGCGAGGGTACGGGTCGTACTTACACTGTTGGGGTGGGGGGTACGCTCCATACGTACGCGGGTGAGGGTACGGGTCGTACTTACACTGTTTGGGTGGGGGGTACGCTCCATACGTACGCGGGTGAGGGTACGGGTCGTACTTACACTGTTGGGGTGGGGGGTACGCTCCATACGTACGCGGGTGAGGGTACGGGTCGTACTTACACTGTTGGGGTGGGGGTACGCTCCATACGTACGCGGGTGAGGGTACGGGTCGTACATACACGGTTGGGGTGGAGGTACGCTCCATGCATACGCGGGTGAGGGTACGGGTCGTACTTACACTGTTGGGGTGGGGGGTACGCTCCATACGTATGCGGGTGAGGGTACGGGTCATACTTACACTGTTGGGGTGGGGGGTACGCTCCATACGTACGCGGGTGAGGGTACGGGTCGTACTTACACTGTTGGGGTGGGGGTACGTTCCATACGTACGCGGGTGAGGGTACGGGTCGTACATACACGGTTGGGGTGGAGGTACGCTCCATGCATACGCGGGTGAGGGTACGGGTCGTACTTACACTGTTGGGGTGGGGGTACGCTCCATACGTATGCGGGTGAGGGTACGGGTCGTACTTACACTGTTGGGGTGGGGGGTATGCTCCATACGTACGCGGGTGAGGGTACGGGTCATACTTACACTGTTGGGGTGGGGGGTACGCTCCATACGTACGCGGGTGAGGGTACGGGTCGTACTTACACTGTTGGGGTGGGGGGTACGCTCCATACGTACGCAGGTGAGGGTACGGGTCATACTTACACTGTTGGGGTGGGGGGTACGCTCCATACGTACGCGGGTGAGGGTACGGGTCGTACTTACACTGTTGGGGTGGGGGGTACGCTCCATACGTACGCGGGTGAGGGTACGGGTCGTACTTACACTGTTGGGGTGGGGGGTACGCTCCATACGTACGCGGGTGAGGGTACGGGTCATACTTACACTGTTGGGGTGGGGGTACGCTCCATACGTACGCGGGTGAGGGTACGGGTTGTACTTACACTGTTGGGGTGGGGGTACGCTCCATACGTACGCGGGTGAGGGTAGGGGTCGTACATACACGGTTGGGGTGGAGGTACGCTCCATGCATACGCGGGTGAGGGTACGGGTCGTACTTACACTGTTGGGGTGGGGGGTACGCTCCATACGTATGCGGGTGAGGGTACGGGTCGTACTTACACTGTTGGGGTGGGGGGTACGCTCCATACGTACGCGGGTGAGGGTACGGGTCATACTTACACTGTTGGGGTGGGGGGTACGCTCCATACGTACGCGGGTGAGGGTACGGGTCGTACTTACACTGTTGGGGTGGGGGGTACGCTCCATACGTACGCAGGTGAGGGTACGGGTCATACTTACACTGTTGGGGTGGGGGGTACGCTCCATACGTACGCGGGTGAGGGTACGGGTCGTACTTACACTGTTGGGGTGGGGGGGTACGCTCCATATGTACGCGGGTGAGGGTACGGGTCGTACTTACACTGTTGGGGTGGGGGGTACGCTCCATATGTACGCGGGTGAGGGTACGGGTCATACTTACACTGTTGGGGTGGGGGGTATGCTCCATACGTACGCAGGTGAGGGTACGGGTCATACTTACACTGTTGGGGTGGGGGGTACGCTCCATACGTACGCGGGTGAGGGTATGGGTCGTACTTACACTGTTGGGGTGGGGGGTACGCTCCATGCATACGGGGGTGGGGGTACGGTCCGTACATATCCGTACCCACGCTATGGAATGCTTGTGCGGGCGTACCCAGGCCTTTGTCACGTGGGTACAGCCGTCCCGCCATTGTTGGGGTGACGTAGGTGTGGGCGTGGTACGACTCGTACCCACGCTCTTAAGGCGTGGGTACGGGACGTACCTGTATTGCTGTGTTGCCGGTTCACGTCGTCAAGCACTTCCGTTGTGGCGGACGCTGGCTTTGCTGGACACGCCCCCACCCCCTCGTAGTGACCAGGGCCTGGGGGTCAGGTATGTCCAGGGCATGTGTGCTGTGTGACTTTGGTGGGGGTTTTGTGGCCTGCCCCTGCCCCTGCTCCTGCCCCCCCCTTCCCCCCCTCCCTTTGTTGTTCTGACCTTCTGCGGCGTCTGCATCGTAACCTGTAGAGGAGGTCGACTGCTATAAGGGCCGGGATGACACGTAGGTTCGGGTCCATGTCTGTCCGTCGCGTGCAGGTACTCCTTGTTCGCGTCGTCCTGATTTCCCGGCAGTTTTTGGCTGACGGAAAATATTGTCCATGCGGGATAACGTCGGTGCGAATCGTACTTCCTGGTTCGTGAATGGCAGACTGCGTGCGTCCCGACGTCACGTCGGCGCTTTCCCGGATCACATTTGTATGTTTATTTTCGTCGGTCGGGGTTTTGTACGATTCGTACGGAAATAGTATTTCCGTGCGAATCGTACTTCCATGTTTGTATATTGTTACGACCGGGTACGCGTCGGACGGAGAATATGCTCCGTCCGACGGCTCGTACCCGGTTTTTACAGGATCGTGATCGGCACCTATATGTTATCTTTTGTATCTTCAGAGATGTAATCTAGCATACACATCAATTAGGATACATTTCGCTGCCATTGCAGCTTACTTACAAAATAGACAGCACCTATCACTGTTAAGGGTGCCCGCCATTAAGGCATTTATGGAAGGCCTCAAAAGAATAATTCCTCCCAGGGTAACTCCTTCCCCATTGTGGAATCTAAACAGCGTCCTCACAAGATTAATGGGTCCTCCATTCGAACCTCTGCATAAATGCGAACTACAATTCCTCACATGGAAAGTCGCTTTCCTTGTGGCCATTACATCTCTTAGAGTCAGTGAGCTGCAGGCACTAACCATTCAAGAACCATTTTTACAACTCCATCATAACAAAGTGGTTCTCAGAACAAATCCCAAATTCCTTCCTAAAGTTATCTCTCCCTTCCATCTGAACCAGTCTGTTGAGTTGCCAGTGTTCTTCTCGCAACCACAAACAGTAGCAGAAAGGGCTCTTTATACACTGGACGTAAAGAGAGCACTCCTTTACTGTATAGACAGAACAAAACCTTTTTGTAAAACAAAACAACTTTTTGTATCCTTCTCACCGCCACATAAAGGCAATCCCATATAAAAATCTGGCTTTGCAAGGTGGATTGTCAAATGTCTACAAATTTGCTACCACAAGGCAAAACAAACACTATCTATTCCCCCTAAAGCCCACTCTAACTGAAAGATAGGGGCGTCAATGGCATTTTTAGGGAACATTCCCCTAGATGACATCTGCAAGCAGCTACATGGACTACACCGCACACATTCACAAAACACTATTGTGTAGATGTGCAGGCAAAACAACAAGTTAGTGTGGGCCAAGCTGTACTTAAAACACTATTTCAAACTACTGCAACAGACACTGGTGGTCGCCGCTAAGGAGGAGTACTGCTATGCAATCTATGCATAGTGGGTAATCTACAGCTCATATGCATTGAATGGAAAATGCTACTTACCAGTATGCATCTGTTCTTAGCATTTTCCTTTTCGGGATTGGGTGCGTATTTTCACATATGCACTGATTTTAGTGTGCATATTAATATATTTTTCATCGGGTGATGGATTTTTAAAATGGATTCGCTGTTATTTACTATGGATTTAAGAAAAAAGGACTCTTGGTGAAGTAATGGATGGAATGTAAGTCCAAGAGTTGAAGATAGAAAACTTCTGACGGTAAGAAGACCTGACTTTTATTTATAATTTTAATATTTTTTGAATATGTTCAATTGAATTAGTAGTAGAAGTTTTAGAGTAAAACAGACAAGTAAAATAAATGTGTTTTAAAAGTGTAGGATGTGAGCAAGATTATCAAGGTAGTCTGAAGCCACTGTCAACGAAAATTGTTGAATCACACCCAATAGTCTTTCTGACATTTCCTTAGTTCTGGTAGAAATACATGGGTCCAGACTACCTGTTAATGATTGCGCCATTCTCATTTCTTGGAAACTTTGCTCCGTCTTCAAAATTTCCAAAAAATGATAGAAATTAGGGTGAGGTTTGCCAATTGCTTTGTTGAAGGAGTTGTGCCATCCCTCTATGGCATTGTTTGTTTTTGCTCCTCCTTCTAAGCAGGTTGAGTAACAGTTCTACGAGTCCACATGGAAACGTGGTCTCCTTCTGTGACCTGACCTGCTTAGATGGCCAATCCATGTGTCTTCAAAATAATTTAGTATAGGTGCCAATTTATCTTCATTTGCTGTAAAATATTCAGAGTCAGTAATTGAAGTGTAGTATTCGTCTACACTGTCAGGAGGAACATAGCAAAGTGCAGTTCATTTTTTGAGTTCAAACTGTAGTTTACTGTCTGATATATAATCCTCAATTAAGGATGTTTTTTGAAGTTTGCGCCAATATCCTGAGAAAAGTGAAAGAAACCTCCTTGAATTTGGGTTTCTGGATAGGTTTGTGTAATTGTATTAATCATAGATATTTTAAAGTCAATTATTACTTTTCTAGGACTTTTGTTAGATGTTTTAGATTTTATCACTAATAAAAATTCAGTGTATGCCGTGGATTGGTTATCAGGCAGTAAACTGTATACTAAGGGAATTACTGTATTGTTAATGTAAGCGTGAATAGTGTATATTTGGTTGAATGGATGGGGCGTGCTTTTAAACGTTCCATCCATCATCCAAATATCATTGTTTTCTAACCATACTAAATTTTGTGGTGTGCTGAATATTAGGATTCTCTTTTGAGGGTTTTCGTTATCATGCAATAGGAAAGGTTCATTAGAAGCAGTAACAGAGAGTTCAGGTGGAATAATAATGTCAGAGTATGTTTTGGGGTGTTACTCTTTGTGGGTTACTTGTCTGTTTTTGTTGTTGAATAATTCTTATCAAATTAGGTATTGTGGGCATACTACTTGCAACATGTGGGGGGATTTGTTGTGATACCTCCCTTAAAAGTGAACCACAGGGTTCATTGGAGGTGGATGCAATATCTTTAATTTCATTTATTCTTTCACGAACTTCAATCTCCATGGCAGAGGGGTTATGGTCTGTGGTCCTTAAAACAGTGTCACCAGGTGTAACCGCTCTGCCTGTGCAATAGGTTGAGTAATATTGCACACACCTCCAATGACACCTGGGTTCAGATAGTCTCTCCTTACAATACACATACCCACTATGGTTCAGCAGCCTGTTCCCTCTTTTACTTTGAATGTATTTTACTTCTTTGGATGGTGTTGCCATTCTTTTCCTGTAAAGAGAAGATGGCAATAAACAATGTTATTTATTTAATATTTAGTGATATGTACGTGTTTAGAGGGAAAATGACAGTATGTTCATATTAGTTTTTTCACAGTTTCCAATGTATGCATTTTCAATATCTGGTTGTTTTTATTTTGATGTATCTCTATTTTTGTTGTATTTTAACATAAACAATCATGCTTTATTGGGAGGAAGGAAATTTAATTAATCGTATAAGAAAACAAATCAATTTATCTTACCTTTGAATTAGATGTTGCAATGTTGTTTTGTGTTGGAAAATTAGTTGTGGTTTTCTGTGTTTCTGAAAATAAAAATATATTTTGAGTTGTATTAGATATATGTAGTTTACTGGTGAAGTTTCCTAGTGAGAATAACATAGTTCTTTATATTTGTTGGCTTTTGTTTTTGTAATCTTACCTTTATAAAATTGTTTAGGTTGTTTCTTCCATTTATTTAATATTTTGTGTTGTTTTGTGGTCTGAAAAAGATTACAGAAAATTAATGTTAGTGTATTAGAAATTTGTTACATTATTTCTCTGAAATATAATAGCATATTTTTGGTTCAGGAACAATACAATCATGTTTTATAATCATATACAATGAACTTTTTTTGATGCCAAGACTTAAATTTGTGTTTCTGTCAACATTTCTTACTCAAGTATAATCAATTTATTTACCTGTTATATGACTTTGTGTGGGAGATAAAATATTATTTTCTGGAAAATAATTTCAGTACAGTTTAAAATGGAAATAATTATTGATGTGGAAATTACCTTGTTTTGGGTTGTTTTTTTCTTATTGTTTGAAGGTATGAAAGCTGGAAAAATAAATTGAACATTGTTAATATTTTATGTTGATGATGTATTTTGTGTTTGTATGTTTTCTCATTTATTTGCTTCTTCTTAGTTGGTTATATTTGAGAGAATTACCTTGGTATATGATTTTGCTGCTGTCCAGTGGATTTTGAGATTTCTTAGTTGAGATGTTGTTTATTTTTGATGTTGTATTGTAGTAATCTGTTGATATAAAAAAATAATTAGAGTAGGAATAGTAATTTTAACGTTTTAATATTATGCATGTTTATTGAAAGAAGCAGCTTTTGGAGTAAGAATATTTCTTTTAATCTCATCACTATCCAGCATTTTCTCTGAGTCAAGCATATTTTAGAGTAGGTATAGTAATATAAACATACTAGTATCCTGCACATTTTCAGAATCAAACGCATTTTGGAGTTATTTCAACTTAAACACTATCCAGAATTTTCTCATAGGTAAGCATTTTTTAGAGGAGGAATAGTAATTTTAATACATTATTATCATGCACATTTTCAGAATCAAACACCTTTTGGAGTTGGAAAAGTTATTTTAACCTAAACACTATCCAACATTTTCCGTAAGGCAAGCACCCTTTGGAGTTGGAATAGTTATTTTAACCTAAACACTATCTAGCATTTTCTGTGAGGCAAGCACCTTTTGGAGTTGGAATAGTTATTTTAACCTAAACACTATCCAGCATTTTCCGTAAGGCAAGCACCCTTTGGAGTTGGAATAGTTAATTTAACCTAAACACTATCCAGCATTTTCTGTGAGGCAAGCACCTTTTGGAGTTGGAATTGTTATTTTAACCTAAACACTATCCAGCATATTCTCTTAGGTAAGCATCTTTTGGAGTTGGAATAGTAATTTTAATCTAAACACTATCCAGCGCTTTCTGTGAGGCAAGCATTCTTTGGAGTAGAAATAGAATTTTTAATACATTATTGCATATTTTCAAACACCTTTTGGAGTTGGAAAAGTAATTTTAACTTAAACACTATCCAGCATTTTCTCTTAGGCAAGTATTTTTTGGAGTTGGTATAGTTATTTTAACCTAAACACTATCCAGCATTTTCTCAGAGGGATGCATACTTTGGAGTAGGAATAGTTATTTTAACCTAAACACTATCCAACATTTTCTCACAGGCAAGAACCCTTTGGAGTAAGAATAGTAATTTTAATACATTATTATTATGCACATTTTCAGAATCAAGCACCTTTTGGAGTTGGAATAGTTATTTTAACCTAAACCTTATCCAGCATTTTCTCACAGGCAAGCACCCTTTGGAGTAAGAATAGTAATTTTAATACATTATTATCCTGCAAATTTTCTGAATCAAGAGTAAAAAATGTTTTAAACAGAAACATTATTTCAACTTTGAATATATTTTGTAAAGTGAATAATAATAATTTGTTTTGGTGAAGTCTCATTTATTTTAGCATTATTTACTATAAAGCAACTATTTTGCATTTTGTTTTAAACGAGAATAAAAAATATTTTGTGACTTACTTTAGATATATATTGTCCCGAATAGAGTATTTAGTAAAGTTGGTTGGAAGTTGTAAAATTTTGTAACATACTGAAAAAATAAATATGTTGGAATTTAGTTGATTTGCGTCTTTAAAAATTGTTAAGTAGCTATACATTTCTATAGTTTGTACTTACTTCGAGTTTTAGCTCGCTTTCTTCAACGAGTCGAATTTGCAAAGTGTAATCCCCCGTGCAGTCTCTGGTAATCAGGTAACTACAATTTAAAAAATGGTGGATGGCTCCTTTTATACTTTTTTTTGTCTTGAACGTTATTTGAAAGTAAAATATGTTTTGCGTTAAATTTTTCTTTGTGTTTTTAATGGTGTGTGAGAATATAAATAATTATTTTGTTATGTTACTTTTTGTATCTTTTTTTTTAGTAGGTTTTAACATCAGTTTTTGCTATTTCCGGGTCAAAGTAATTTCAGTGAAAGAGTTGTAGGACTTTTTTTTTGTATTTTTAAAACGGAACATTTCTTTTTGGTGTTAGTATTAGTTGTGTGTTATACTGTTTTTGTTATGTGAAAATTTACGATTTATTAATAGTAGTTTAATTTGTGTTATTAAGTAGTGTTTTCATGTTTGTGTATTTTTTTTGTTTACATAATAACATTTTGAAAATGTTGGTTAAATGTATATTATGTTAAAATGTCGTAAATAAATTAGTTTATATAAATTTAAGTTTTATATTCAATTTATATGTGTATTATGCATGTGATGTAATGGTAGTTGCGTTATAAAAGTTGCGTTGTAAAAGCAAGCGTTGTATTTGTTTGTGTTGTAACGTCATATATTCATCTCAGTTTAGCTGGGTAGAAAAGTACCTACTGGGTACCTGATGTCATGTTGTCTTGGCACCTTCTTGATAGTAATAAAGGTACCTTTTTGATTCTGTAGCAGGTTCATGTAGTCCAAGTCTACCTTAAGTCCATATATCTGCCATAGGCAGTGTTTGTTTTGCTGTCTGAAGGAGTACAGCGCTATCCAGGAAAGTTCATTAGCCTTGCTATGATCGGGTGGGGGTTCGCCCATGGTTGCGGCGGATACAACGGGACCCTGTGGGCTCTTTCCACGGAGAAGATTCTAGATGGTTTCCCCTGGAGCACTGTCTTGTCCAACCATTCCTCCACAAACAGTTCGATATTTGGCCCCTCCAATTTTTTCAGGTATTCCTATTATTCTTACGTTGTGGCAGTGGGACCTGCCTTCAGCGTCCTCCATTCTATGAGGACGCAATGTGCACCGCAGTTCTCTGCTTATGATGGTTCCGTTTCCCCCTCCCCAGTGTTGCACCCCAACAGCTTCTCCCCCTCACTTAAGCCGCTGTTCTTCCTGCAGGCCTCCGTCACATGGAGCACCAATGCAGGCACACAAAAATCTCTCCTCTTTCCCCCTTTACTGGTAGTCCCCGCTGCTGCCCTCTCACAAATTTCAGCAACTAGGCCCGTGGAGAGTGCCGGCTCAGTCACTGCGCCTTTGCCTCCCTGCCTCTACCCCCCAGTCAGCCTCTTGTGCTCCCTGTCTGCGCTTGCCACTCACTTCGGGGCCAGCCAGTCCATCCGATACAGTCTGCCAGTAGGGGCTGCTGCACCACAGTCGCGAGCCCATGCGCGTTGGACGTGCGCTCCCACTTCACTTCGCACCCCCCAGGGCTCCATGGAGAGGCGAGCGGGAGGAGGTCGGGCAAGTGTTTCAATTTGGCAGGCTCCTCTCCTGTCACTGCAGGCACATCATGTTCTCTATCCGGTGTTCCAAAGCTGTTGCAGCATCACTTGCAGGTGCCAGTTTGCCCATTGGGGTAACCGTTGTGCTGGGGCCTTATTACGTCTCCGATGACCTCAGGACGGGCAATGTGACCCCACAATCGCCTCACGGGCGAGGTTCCTGCCATCTGCAGGGTCGGTCGCTGGCTTAAAAATGAGGATTATGGAGGCATCTGAGCTCGAGAACCTTGAAACCCTAGTTTTGCATCCTATTGCATGGATGCCCAGGCCACATCTTCCCCTCACACATGAACAAAATTCTCCTTTTGTTACTGATCATTCAAGATCTGCAAATTAATCCTAGTTGATTAAATGTATTACTGTATTTTATCTTAGAAAAAAGTAGTTAAGTGATATCTTGCAGTGATTGTGATGTTGGCTGTAAATTAAAAATAACAAACTTTTAAAAATAAAAAAGGACTAGTGTTGCGTTGGAATAATTGTATAACACTTTACACTAATCCTATTGTCGCTTCAAAGTGATTGGAGATAGAAAAGAGGTCCCAGTTGAAAAAGAACAAAGAGTACATGATAGAGGGACTGAAGAGGGAGACTTGTGGATTAAGTGGTCTACGTCAAACTTTCATTGTCTCACCAGGCATAATGACAATGTGTCATGTGTTTCTGGTCTTGGGAAGTTGGTTGGCATGTTGGGGTAGGGAGAGCAGTAGTAGTGATGGAGTAGTTGTAGTGTACGGAACAGGAAAGGAGATGGAAGTCCAGGAGATTGATGGGGTGATGAGAGAAATCAGGCCATAACTAATCTGGAACTCACTGTCCACTCTGAGATTCTAGGGCAAGGCACCCATTGCTCTGGGAAGGCAGAAGACCGCTTCTTTGTTGTCCTTCTATGCAGTTCTCTAATGCAGTCTGTCGAAATGTACACTTTTAGTTGCACACAGGTAAAGTAGTTTGAGTAAGGGGGGGGATCAAAGGAAATACTCGAATACTGAAATGCCTGGGTTTCTAGAAGTGATAAAGTTCAGGGCGTTGCAGCATGCTGATGACTTGGTCCTAGCTCTCGTCTAGCCTAGTGTAAACTGGACTCGGCCTTCAGTGCTCAAGAAATTTAGATTGATATTCATACACCTGCTTTGTATGTTGTCTTCCTATTCTGTTTCTTGTGAAATGCTCATCATTTTTTTGTCTGTCTCTCTTCTGGAGAGGCACAGAAACGAATATTGATTATCTTTCCTAACTGATGTCAGTCACCTAAGTATTAAGTAGGTATAGCTTCCATCAAACTTTTCTGGCCGCAAAAGTGACAGGTCTGGGCACAAACGCTGGCCGCAAAAGTGACAGGTCTGGTCGCAAACGTTGGCCGTAAAAGTGACAGGTCTAGTCTTAAATTTGACAGGTCTAGTCTTAAACTTCTGGCCTTAAATTTGACAGGCCTGGCCGCAAAAATGGACATGGCTGGGTGGTTTGCAGACAGCTGCAGGGGAACAGCTGCGGGGGCAGTCCTGAGGCCACGTGACCGTGTTGTGTTGTAGAGGTGTACGCCTCTTTTAGGGGTTGTGGCTTCTTAGAATACATATAAGCATGTGGCAAGAGCCGTGTAAATCAAGCAGACGTTTGAATACGAAAAGGGACCCACAGCCAAAATGAAGAGATACAACCCGTTCGTGAAAAGCACCGGGGTGGATGGCTCCCAGACCCTTATCAATAGTTATTACCGCAGCTTAACACCTCTGGTAATGGACGAGAATGCTCAACAAGAAACACCTCGGGATATGGGCTGCGACGTTACTGGTTCTGGCACCGGCCTGTGTAGGCCTATGGGAGAACTTAGGCTCAAGGATTACGGATGTCGGATGGTCCTGGTTAAGTGCGACAGCAGCGAAAGTGAGGGATCGTGTAGTGACAGTGTGCTTGCTGGCCTCAGCTCAGTGGACATGGAGGACGTTGAAGAAGTTGTAGCACCTCCTAACACACCCGTCTGTGAAGACATGGACCTTCAGGAGAATACAGCTGCTGAGAAGGACGGTCTGCAACAGCCTGGGGCAAGCGTCGAAGATGTTGGGGCCTCGCAGGACATTAACGACTCAAGATTTCAGAGCCGCAGCAGAGGGCTGTGATAATGCAGAGGTTAGTAGGAAAATGTTATGAACAGGTAGTTACAAAAATGATGTATTTTATTTCTTCAACTAACGTATTGTCATTCTGTCTTCTTTTGACCCCTAGAGAGCAAAACCCTCTGGATGCACATACTTCATAATGCACTATGGTAAAGAGGCTGTAGAACCCCCTAACACAGCCGTCTATGAAGACATGGACCTTCAGGAGAATACGGCTGCAGAGAAGGAAGGTCTGCAACAGCCTGGGACAAGCGTCGAAGATGATGGGGCCTCGCAGGACATTAGCGACTCTCAAGATTTCAGAGCCGCCGCAGAGGGCTGTGAAAATGCAGAGGTTAGTAGGAAAATGTTATGAGCAGATAGTTACAAAAATGATGTATGTTATTTCTTCAACTAACGTATTGTCATTCTCTCGTCTTTTGAACCTAGAGAGAGACCCCAAAAAGGTCTGCTACAGAGTGGAGGCATGTGTCAGGGTGGCGACCTGCAAAAGCGAACAATGTAATTTTCAATTGTCTGTGGTGTTCAAAACAAACTGAAAGTTCCATATGTCAAAACCGTGAGGGCTGCGATAAGTGTGTATGCGGCTCTGACGCGTGTGAAAAGAAAGAGCAAGGATTGCCCGACGACGCCCGACAGGCAGTTAAGGCTTTCGCCGCGTCGGTGGTACTAAATTGTGTCAAACGGGACTATTACAGCCTTTGTCAAGGTCATCAAATCAAAGATCCTCAGCAGGCGGCGCACGAATGC
The DNA here is from genome assembly GCF_964204655.1 of Triturus cristatus. Classification (NCBI taxonomy): domain Eukaryota; kingdom Metazoa; phylum Chordata; class Amphibia; order Caudata; family Salamandridae; genus Triturus; species Triturus cristatus. Next base: position 222,757,619 of record NC_140579.1, read on the forward strand.
TTGTGTGAATCATACAGAACAAGAACAATACGTTATATTTGTACTTTGCTAGACCCTTACAAGGTATATAAACTGCTAAGGGTTGTGTATGGTTTGTACAATGAAAAGAAATATGTCCACCCCGATATGTTGATGATCTTGATAGGGGCACTCAATGAGATCCGATACGCCTTAGACCCGAGCTCAAAACTAACCGTTATGCAGGGAATGGACACTGCTTTCAATAGAAGGATGATAGAAAGACTCATAGCAAGGCGTATGTGTAATGTGTATAAAACAAATAGACAAGCAGGGTCTTTGGCCCCCCGAAGACTGTTTTAAGCAGGTTCTTATGTAACGTTACATGATAGCGTGTATTTAGAACAAACTAGTAGAATGTTAAACCCAAAAGGGTGACGCTGTGTTAAGTTGTACTATGTAGAATGTGAAAAGATATGAAACCAATGTCTGTGATTTTGCTAATAGTCTTTATTTTTTAATAAAATGTTCTTACACAAAACAAGCGTCATTCATTGCATTGTGTAACGGCTGATAACATGCAGGGGGGAGTGTTAAGAAAACTTTATTACGATACTCGGGGAGTTGGTAGCTTGGGGAGCGCTGAAGCTCTATATAGAAGGGCTGTGGATGAAAAGGAGCCGGTAAGCAGAGAAGCTGTGAAGACTTGGTTATCAGGCGAGGAGGCGTATTCACTCCATAAACCGGCCAGAAGACATTTTAAGAGACGCCCAACAATCGTTAATGCGCAAATAGATTATCAATGGCAAGCGGACATAATAAGTCTACAAGATATAGCAAAACATAACAACGGATCTTGTTATATATTAACCGTCATAGATGGGTTGTCCAAGTACGCCTACGCAGAGGCGCTGCGTGATAAAAGTGGGGCTAGCGTCACAGCCGCTTTTAAAGCCATCTTCGATAAGGGGCGTATTCCTCAAAAACTACAAACAGACGCCGGAAAAGAATTCTTAAACAAGGCATTTCAGAAATTATTAAAGCAACACAATGTTCAACATTTTGTAACACACACGGAGGTAAAAGCAGCTGTTGTAGAACGGTTTAACAGAACCTTAAAGTCTAAGATGTGGAGGTATTTTACGGCCCACGACACCTACAGATACGTGGATGTCCTGCAGGCTTTCTTAGCTATATATAATGCCAGTTATCATATGACCATCAAAAGGGCCCCCGAAGATGTGACACCTAGTAATTCGTTAACTGTTTGGAGAAATGTGTATGGTCGTAATTTCGATACAAAGGTGAAGAAGCCTGTTTTTAAAAAAGGGGATCACGTAAGGATTTCAAAATTGAAAGGAGTCTTCACGAAGGGTTACCAGCAGACTTTTAGCGATGAAATATTTATAGTGGAAAGTGTGGAGCTTAAGGAAGGGCTGTATATTTACAGGTTAAAGGACTACGATGGGGAAACGGTGTCTGGGGTTTTTTACAAGGAAGAGTTACAAAAGGTGCCAGATGATCCGAACCGGGTGTACAGGGTTGAAAAGGTTCTGAAAAGGAAAGGTAGCGGGGCTAAGAGCCAGGCATATGTCAAATGGCGGGGGTGGCCTGAGAAATGTAACAGTTGGGTGTTGGCCAGTTCCCTGAAGGGTGTGTGAGCTCAAAACAGCTGATACGATGGAGACAAAACCCTTTTATATAACCTTACCATCCAACGCCTCTAAGGGCATGTTCCCCAACAATCAGATTTCTAATTACACCGTCAAATTGGCTAAGCCTGTGGACCTGAAAGGGGACTGGGAGGTTGCCCTAACAGAAATCCAGTACCCTAGAACATGGAATACCTTTACAGCGGCCAAAACCAAGTTCCATTTCAAGCGTGAACAGGACCCCAAGGTCATAAACGTATCCTTCCCTCACGGCTACTACCCAAGCGTTTCAAGCGTTGTCGAAGCCATCAACAAATCCATAGCTGCCATAGAACCGCTGCCGAATATTCATCTGGTGCTAGATAAAGTTAGAAGGAAGGTGTTTCTCAAATCCATAAACCGCAATACCCTGTTTAACTGCTCCGGTAAATTAAAAAGGGTTTTAGGGACAGTACAACATGTGAAAAGTCGGGTGGAACAAGATCACACGTGCCCCGATATTAACGGGAGGTTCGACACACTCTGGTGCCGATCACGATCCGGTAAAAAAATTCCCCGTACGACTCGTATCCGGTCTTTTTACCGTACGAATCGTACAAGTGCCGTACAAACTGGCAATCACGATTCGCATGGGAAAAAGTCCATACGAATCGCATTGGGAATCATTCCCCACACGTCCTCGGGTCGGAAAATGTGTCCGACACGTCCCCGGACGATTTACCGTACAAATGTGAACAGTGAAGTCCGACCGCGGAATTACGATCCATCCCGTGCGTCCGATGTTACAACCGGATGGAAAAAACACCGTCCGCACTGAACTCCCATAGCAACCATGGAGACATGTGCCCGCATACACGCCCAACACCCCCCCATCCCTCCTATGTGCGCCGTACCCCCCCCCAGCCCCCGTACGTTCGAGTCGTACCCCCGTGTATGTACACCCGTGTTCGAGTCGTACCCCCGTGTATGTACACCCGTGTACGTTCGAGTCGTACCCCCACCCGTGTATGTACGGTGCGTACCCCCAGCGCGTACATACACGGGTGGGGGTACGACTCGAACGTACACGGGTGTACATACACGGGGGGTACGACTCGAATACGGGTGTACATACACGGGGGTACGACTCGAACACGGGTGTACATACACGGGGGTACGACTCGAACACGGGTGTACATACACGGGGGGTTCGACACGTACACGGGTGTACATACACGGGGGTACGACTCGAACTTACACGGGTGTACATACACGGGGGGTATGACTCGAATACGGGTGTACATACAGGGGGGGTACGACTCGAACGTACGGGGCTGGGGGGGGTACGACTCGAACGTACGGGGGCTGGGGGGGTACGACTCGAACGTACGGGGGCTGGGGGGGTACAATTCGAACGTACGGGGGCTGGGGGGGGTACGGCGCGTACTCACGGGGGCTGGGGGGGGGGTACGGCGCGTACCGGGCCCCCTATTCTGGTCGTTTCGCAGCATACTTCGCATTTCCGGCACTTTTTGGGTGCCGTGAAAATATTGCCGTCCGGACTGCTGTCGGTTCGAATCGTACTTCCTGGGTCGTGAAACGCTGCCTGACAGCGTCCCAACGTCACGTCGGCGCATTCCCGGATCACATTGGTATGTATAATTTCGTCGGACGGTGTGTTTTACGATTCGTACGGAAATGGTGTTTCCGTGAGAATCGTACTTGCATGTTTGTAAAGTTTTACAACCGGGTACGAGTCGGACGGAGAAAACGCTCCGACCGACGGTTCGTACCCGGTTTTTCCAGGATCGTAATCGGCACCCATATGTGTATGGCAATATTGTAGAGGCTCAGAGGATCGGGGATAGTTACTCGCCGCTGTTAAGATGTGTTCATGTACAGGGTGATAATAATACCATGGTCAATATCCAGTTTAACAAACCTGACTACGTCGCCGTTTCTAAAAACCATTTTGACACTATTTCAATTATGATCTACGATGATCAGTCTGAGCCGGTGGCCTTTAAATACGGGAAAGTTATTGTTAAGCTTCATTTAAGGCCTAGACACGACAGAGGGTATTAAGCAGCCATCATGGTGGTTATGAAAACCTACGGAGATCCGTCTATGTACAGAGACTATTACAGAAGTCAAGCCGGTTATGGAGGACCGCCGTACTTTCAAGGGTCACCTGTTATGTACGGGGCTGGATTAGGAGGATTCTTTAGAAGTCTGTTTAGAAGAGCTATGCCTTTCCTGAGAAGAGGCTATGAAATTGCAAAACCCCATGTTAAGGCGGCTGCCACGAACATTGCCCAGGAGGTGGTGGGGTCTGTTACATCGGCGGTTGCAGAGCGCATGAACAAGCAACCTCAAGAAGGAGCGGGTTTGATGTATAAACCACGCGCGAGTGTCAAAAGGAAACGTGGGGTTTCCAGACGCAGGGGTCCTCCGGCCCCCTATAAAAAAAGGAGGAGCTCTTCAAAACGCACTCAGAAAAGAAGAGCCCCAAGAAGGAAGAGAGCTGCGAAGAAGCGAAACGGCTCTAAAGTAAATATTTTTTAAAGCCTCGTAAACAGCACTATGGCCTTCGTACATTGTGGATCAGGAGAGTGCGCCAAATCAGAGTTATACTTGTTTAGTCTAAAACCAACGCAGACAAGCATCGAAAACAGCTTCTTCATGGAGGTATCACCTTTAGCAGCATTGACGCCGCTGGCCCCCATAGAGTTTTTTGTGTCAGGGTCCACGGATATGTATTTGGATCTCAACAACACGTTGCTACATCTTATGTGTAAAATCGTCAAAGCCGATGGGACCGACATTGAAGACGACGCTAAAGTGGCAACGATCGCTTACCTGCTAGCTACCCTGTTTAACCAAGTGGACATAACCTTGGGTGATCGACTCATCACCCAGAACGATAACATGTACGCCTACAGAGCCTACATTGAGAGCATTCTAAATTACAGTAGCGATGCCCTTGACACACAACTTTCAGCGGGTCTGTTTCACCGGGATACATACGGACAGTTTGAAATCACAGCTCTGGATGGAGCCAATAAGGGTTTTATAAAAAGAGCCGTGCAGGCATCAGGTAGTCGTACCTTTGACCTCCTGGGTCGCATACATTCAGACCTCTTCTTCCAAGATAAACTGCTCATCAATGGAATTGATCTTAAGCTCAAGCTCACTCTCAACAAGGACTCATTCTGCCTCATCAGCGGGGATGCGGAACACTACAAGCTGAGCATCCTGGCCGCGAGCCTGTTTGTAAAGAGAGTGAAAGTGTCACCGAGCGTCAGGCTGGCGCACGCCGAAGCTTTACAAATATCCAACGCCAAGTACGCTGTGGAAAGAGTATCTCTGAAGGTATTCAGTATCCCTGCAGGAACCCGCTTAACACAGCAGCAGAATTTATTTCTGGGCCAGCTACCCAAACTCATCATCATAGGTTTTGTGGACAAAACAGCTTTTAGCGGTACCTATGCCTCAAACCCCTTCAATTTTAAACACTACAAAATCAACTACGCGGCACTGGTCCACAAGGGCAATGTGATTCCTGCAAAACCCTACACACCCAGTTTTGCAGCCGGTCATTACATCAGGGAATATCAGGGTCTGGTTTCGATAACAGGAAAGCATCAAAGGGACTGTGGTGTAGCCGTGTCAAGAGAAGGCTATGGGAGCGGATACACGCTGTTCGCATTCGACCTGACACCAGACATGGAAGATGGCGATCACTACAACCTGGTCAAAAATGGGAATCTAAAAGCTGAAATACGTTTCGCCGACCCGCTGGCGGCTAATGTGAACATGGTCGTATTCTCGGTATTCGACAGCATCATTCAGATCAACCACGCAAGACAGATTTTGTTTGACTATCTTTAAAAACATTTGCGAAATGAATACTGTACAGATACGTGACTTCTTAAACAGACATAAATACGCTAGGAAATACTTTTTGGGTGTTTTCCCTAGCGATGGGTTACCAAGCGAAATAGGGCCAGAAAGACCGTGCACCCTAGTCTTTAACACAGACCCGCATGACCAGGCGGGGACACACTGGGCCGCCTTGTTTATAGCTAGGGACAAGGTTACAGTGTTTGACAGTACAGCAGAGTTCCCTGAACACAGACTCTATACACGGCCCATATTCAAGTTTGTGAAAAAAGCTGCAGCGGTGGTGGAGTATAACAAGCTAAGGGTGCAGGATTCCATGGCCATAACATGCGGTGAACACTGTATTTATTTTATCAGTAAAATGTCAGAGGGTCTTTCCTTTAGAAATTTCTTAAATCTGTATTCGAGGGATCTTGTTAACAATGACAGTATAGTTGTGAAATATGTAAAAGAAAACACAAGGTCGTCGGTCAGACCTGTGAAAACAGAATATGCAGCTTGTCAAAACTGTAAGGGTTTATAACAGGCGTATGCTTAATGTTGAACATGTAAAATAAAGACAATATATTTTAAAAAAACATGTATTCAGACTCCGTATTTCAATATACATACACCTTAAATGTTTTAAAAGACGACTGAGACGGATTGAAAAGTTATAACAAACGTTTATTACAAACAGGTTGGTAGTGGGGTCATTAGTTTCACAAACTTTATTGAAGAAACCAATGAAGTAGAAAAAACCAGGAACGTTTTTACATATAATACACACAATTATTCAAAAAGTCTGCGGAACCATCAAGGCGTAATCCACGTGAGGGGTTTGGGCATAGTCTTTTTGCGGGGCGGCACCGATGCTGCAGGGGTCGACCATGTCGGGGATAGCCTTCGAGCTTCAGAACCTGTAGGCGATGGTAGTAGGGGGTCCTTCAAAGTGTCTAATAGTCTTCGGTGTTCATTATTACCAACAAGCGTGGAGGGTATATTGAGTTCAGCAGCGGCCCTCAGAAACTGCTCCCACCCTCTCAGTGCATTTTGAGGCGTTAGGATTTTGGGGTGCGTGAGACCTTTGACTAGATCGTACATATGCGACCCTGCAACCGGCTGGCCCTTGTAGAGAAACTCTCCTCGTTCATTCCAAGAGGTCAGGTCTTTAGAAGCGGCTAGTTTACTCATTAGCATCTGCGCAGCCCCTCTGTGCCTTTGACCTATATTTTTTAAGAGATCTCCAACAAAGGTATCTGAGGATGTCGCAAGATCGGGAGGCGGTTGTAGGGGTTGCGGGGCGTTGACTGGAGCTGGTGGTTGTTCAGAGTCTGGGGCATATAGAGTCAGCTTGTTTTTCTCGGTATTCCACATGGTGTATGAATTTAAGAATTTTTTGAGAGTGGCTGTGTAAAGGTTAGCCTTGTCGTAGGGATTTAGATCAGTCCTGCTCAAAATGTCTTGAATTTCAGTATCCAGGCGTAGAGTCTCATTTCTACGTATATCCCAGGCGTTGTCCGAGGAAGACCCCATATGCTCCATTTGTTGTCTAGGCACCAGATACATTTTTGTGGCATGTTCCATCACCGCCCCATGATGAGGCTTGTAATTATAGGTATAGCAATGCCCAACAAGTTACCTATAAAACCCCCAGACTGTTTCACCAGTTTCTTCTTTGTGATGAGCGAGGCCCTTTTATTACTGAGCTTCCTGATAAGACCCCTCTTCTTCTTCAACACCTGTAACTGACACTTTGATATAGGAACATTGCCTTTTAGGGTGTTTAGGGCTATTTCGGAAATGGCAGACACTAAATCGTCAGAAGCGGCGCCCAGGATGGCCTTTCTGTGTTGGGGGCTGGCGGTAGCAAGCATTTTCAGGAGCGCTAGATTGCGACGTAGGCGGGCAGACATGGTCACCACTGAGCGTTATAATGGCTGAACTGTAAATGGCTCTAAAAGACATCAGCGTTGCTTTTTATAGGATCTAGTCTTGGGCTTTGGGGTGTAAACTACAGGGAGCTCTGGGGGAAAAATATCAGCCCTTAGTCTATAGTCTTCTAGAGTTTCATTTTTTAAGTCTACCAGCAGGTACCCGTGGGGTTTTGATGTAGCGTCGCTAAAGGCCTCCATGAAGAAGTGTGTGTTTCCGGGGTACATCTGTTTAGCTATGACGGATATTTGTTGTTTGTCACGGGGGGTTTTAAATAAAACAAGGTATGAAGCGTTGAGAGCTATAGACCGACTGTTCTTGCCCTTGTAAAACAAGTTCTGTACAATGTAGCAGATGCTTAGATTGCGATGATGTGAATATTGAGTAAAAGCTCTCTCTAACTCGGGATGATCACCCCCTTCACGCATCAGGTCATCAACAATTATCATATTTACATGGGTTGGGGCAGTAGCTCATCATCGTTGAGGTTATCCGGTATACCCTCTATAAATTTGATATGGGGGGACCGACAGCCCAAGTCTGTATAAAGAGGCTGCCAGCATGAATAAAGCCATATAATATTGTTAGGGGTTTGTGATAAAGCAGAGTTGGCATTTTCTAAGAGCTTTTTTATAAAGTAGCTTTTACCGCAGTTTGAGGGGCCTGCTAGAACGCAGGAGAACGGATGCTGTAACCGGGTGTCCATGTCGTGGCGGTTGTCTCTCTAATGGGTCTAATAACCATAAGGCAGTGTTTTATAGTCGCTGGTCAGGACCCTTTTATCAAAAACAACTCGCAATGTTTTATGTAGAGGTTGGGTTGTGATTTTCCACTTCTTTTTGGATCTGACTATGCAGGGCTGGTTCACGACTATGGTTTTAGCATTCTCAGAATCGTCTGCTGTAGCGTATTCTTGCACCAGATTCTTCAGACTATCAAAATTGATTTTTAGGGTGTTGCTGACATTTAATGTTATCCCTTTGACCTTCATACACACCTTATTCTTGTTGGTATGGTAACTGTATGTTTTAGGCCCTGAGGAAGTATATTCTTTTATATACTCATCCTCATCTAGCTCACTGGTTAGATTACCCAGATAATCTCCTAGAGGAGGGTCTTCATCCCCAGGCTTGCTGAGAAAAATCACTGAATCTGTATCGTGATACAAGCAGCGATCCTGGAGCTTATCCATAACCCCATAAAGCTCTAGACGAGCGTGGGCTGTCGTGAAGCAGGCTATGAAAATGTTTATGTTGTTACTCGTTGTGGGGTACTCTTGGGCATATTTCCAACACAAAGCCGCGGTATCGTCATCGATAAAATCGCAGCTGGACACCTCGTAGCAGGGGGCAAACAGGTACTTGAACAGTTCATCAGGATCTGATATTAAGGTAGTATTTGAAAGGTTTGTGCGCTGTGCAAATTTTCCCCATAAGGAGTTGAGACAGAGTTTGGCTAACTGTCGGCGTGCAGGATTGACCTCTATCAGGTGGGGGCGTAAACGGATACCCTCATGAGCGTAGTAGTCGGCGATGTATTTCTGTTTTGCACCCTGACTAGTACACCATTCAGGATGCCCTGAGGCCTCCTGTTTGTCTCTGAGAAACAAATTAATGTAGGGGGCAAAGAGTTGTGTTGTAGTGCTCTTAAAATGCCACACTTTGTGTACTCTACCTAACCTGTACCCTTTCTCTAAGGCAGCTTGTACCTCGTTGCTACACCAGGTCCCTGTGAGCATCCTTTGTTCATCGGTGTGTCTGCACCCCGCAACCTCTTTAAACATCGCACATGTTCGACAGAGGGGGAACAGCAGCTTACCATCGACTCTACATGGTAACACAGGGAAGTAAAGCTGCTTAGGCGGATAGATTTCACATTTGATAAGCCCAAAGTATTCGGATAGGGGCTTAAAATCTCTATAGATGATGGTGGGATGACCCAGAGGGTACAACTTCATTTTGTTCACAAAAGGGTACAGACTGGTGAAGTCGTAGTAGTGTATTTTCTCACCCTCATCAGCAGCCTTGTACAGTTGTATGGCATTTGTACGCCCCCCAAATAAGGCATCTCGGGGCTCCAAAGGTGTGGGGAAATCATGAGTCTTAAGAAACGAGCAGAGGGCTGTGTCAGTTTTTAACATATCTAACCACTCGTGCTCCCAAAGAACTCTCATAGCAAAGCCCTGATTTTCAACATACTGGGCCTTTGTCAGAGTACGTCTGTATAAGTGTTCAAATTTGGTACCCAGCATTTTGTTATACTCGTGGGGTTTGTAACACTTGGGGCAGCCGTGGTAAAAACAACCGTTGAATTCAAAGGCTGTCGGCACACCCTTAATTACAGAGTACCCGTCCAGGTAATAGGGTCCCAAGCGGTATTCACCACCCTGTAAGGCATGTTGAATCTGGATGTCTTCCTTCTCAGAGATGTGCATGAGCCACTGGATAGAGGGGGTTGAATAACGTTTCTGTTTACCGTTATAGAGGTCTGGCGGTACTAGAGCTATAGTTTCCGACACTAAAAACATGTGTTTGTAGATGGACATACACATGGATGCCAGAGTGACGTTTTGAAATGGGTCTATGTATTCGACCGCATGTTGTATTTTAGGGGTTTTGGATGTCAAGGCCTTGACTTTCTTAGGCATTGTCTTAGGTTTCAAGACCGTGACTTCTTTAGTCATAGACACCACAACATCTCTGAAGAGGTTACAAGCTTGCCTGAGGATCATTACATCAGCCTGACAATAAGTTTTCAACTCTGTTTGAAAGTGAAACTCCTTTTCACGGTTTTCAGAGTACCACTGTAGAAAGCGCGCTTTCTCATCAGGCATCATGTATTCAACCCCGTAGCTGTCAGGAGGAGGCATAGGACCCACATAATTCTGGTTAGCCCAGGTGTTAAAAAAGTGTGGAAAATAACCTTTACATCCTGGGAACCCGAAGGCCTTTGGCAGCATGCTCAATTTCATGGGGAGGAAATTCAGGGTGTCTATGAACCGTATTTTTAAAGGGCATACCGTCATCAGCATCAGTTTAGAACCTTGGGTTATGAGTTCCACCTGTATCTTTTCACGAATCATGTCGCGTAGAATAAAGAAGGAGTCATAGGCTTTCGAGTTGTGGGCGAGCATGGTATATCCTTGGAATTTGGCTTGAATGAAAGTGCTTAGGAAATCACCAACACACGTTCGCCCCTCAAACTCCCAACTGACGTCGGAGGTTAGATGGTGTGCGTAAATGTAGTTAGGCTGGTGTACCCCCGTCTCTTGTGTGCACTCTATATCAAATACTATATAGTCTTCGGTCTTGGTCTGCGGGGGACCTTTAACCATATAACATTGGTGGTTGGTGCCGGCCTTGTAAGACACGTGGCAGCGGCGACATATCATACCTTTGCACTTGTGATCCACTGTCACATATCGCCCACACTCGGTGCAGTCCTTTTTAGGGACACAGTTGTAAGATTTCTCGTGTATGCTCAAGCAGTTTTGCGAGCGACAAAACATGCTACATGTGCCACACCTCACCTTCAGGGTGGTGTCTTCTATACAGCCGTCCCTCTGACACATCTTACAATGCATTTCACACTGGTGAAATGCTTTATTGGTGTATATATGGTCGCAGTGGGTGCACACATACCTGGTTCCCAGAAAACCTTTAAGGTTCAAGATGCCGTAAAAATGATTTTCAACGTGGAGGACATATATGGTCTTGTTTCTCACAGGTCCCCCGGTTGTAAAGTACTTCCAGGAACCGTTGTGATAAAGAACTTTCACCGTCACGGCGAAATAGTTCTCAAAAAGACCTATATCGCCAAAGCCGACCATTCGGTCAGGAGGTATTTCAAGAACCTCATGGGCTTCAGCAGCTCTAGACATGAAGACAGCGTCAGCGGTCTTGCGATCCATCAGCAGCCCCACGATGCTGGCCGCCAGACATTTATTGGCCGAGGCGCTGCTAAAGTTGAGCAGCCACCTCTGTTTCTTATCAATTAGTTTACTGTATAGTATGCTCTTTAAGGGTCTGGAAACACCTCCCCCTCACGCCCTCGTACAATAAGGGCTATGACTCTAAAAGTGCCATAGGCGACTAGTTCAGCCTTACTCTGTAAAAGCCTTGAGAGGTTTTCTAAAAATTGCACAGCGTCAAAAACATCTCGGCTCTTCCGCCTGGTGAACAAAGGAGTGTCAAAACCCTGCCCCTGGAAGCGGAGTTGGAAAAAGTCATTAGGCCCCACATCGTGTAACAACCTTTCTATGAGCGCCTGCACAGCCTGATGTATAGCTAGAACACCATGAGTGTTTGATGTTATTTGGTGTAGGTTAACAAATCTAAACTCCTCATAGTGTTCTACGGCCCTAAACCTCTCTACTTCGCGAGTGTAACTTCTAACACTCTCTAGAAACAAGGGCTTGGGACCCTCATCAGTAGGAGTGCGATTTGTGGAGGTGTTCTCTGATGTGTCATTTTGGGGGGTCGGGGTGGGATCTGTCTCAGGGGTCCTGGAAACCTACGGGTAGCGCATATTCTAGCCTTCTTCAGCTTCTGTATTAAAAGCCGTCGTTGCTTTGTACTATTAAGCCACTTGTGTTTTTTTTACGGGCCCAGGCTTTTCTAGATACAAAACCCCCGCTTATCTGAACAGGTGGGCCGGTATCATTGGTCGCCTTATTCATGGAGGCCGTCGCTACAGTTCCACCCCCTAGGTCCTTCTGAATGCTGTGGTGTTTGGAGTTTTAAAGTCAGACCCCCTACCCCCTTCAAATGGCCAACCCTCGGTATGTTAGACCCTGACCCTATGTATTGGCGGTGGTGAAGTGTTGGTTTAAGTGTTTCAGGCGTTGCTGTTGAAGCTGCGGTACCTTGTTTGAAGGGGTTTAGGGAAACATCGGGGTCTTGTCTGAGGGGATGTGGGGAAACAGGGGGGTCTTGTCTGAGGGGCTGTGGGGCAGCAGATGGACGCTGCTTGAGCAGTTTTAAGAAGCGTACAGACTTTGTCACTAGCCTCTGGACCTGACGGCTATATTTTAGAGACCGCTTATGAGCACCAGTCGCTGTGGGGGTCTTTAGGGGTTGGTCTTGTCTTAGTCACCATTGTATACCATGTATGTCGGCCACGGTTGTCTGACACATCTGTATGATCCCATTTTTACACAGCCCAGTCCTTGCAGCGATCAGATGTTGGGCCTCCCTCCTGTTACAGCTCTTGGTAAACCCCAGATCAATTCTCATGATTGCGCGGTTCCCCTGACGCCTTAATTTTCGAACAGCCATCTGCATCTCTTTTACATGAGCCTTGAATACATCTTCTGCGTTTACAGACACATCTTGTCCCTGCTTAGGGGGGCACACCTTGCACGGTCTTATAAATGACGGCAACTCCGCAGCACCAGCTATACTGCCAATAGCGGGCGCGGGGCTGGAAACAGGACTGTACACTGGTATGGCAGAGGGGATGGACACAGGCCTGTACACGGGCCTGGCATCGGGGCTGGACACAGGACTGTACACGGGTATGGCAGCGGGGCTGGACACAGGTCTGTACACGGGGTTGGCAGTGGGGCTGGACACAGGACTGTACAAGGGGATGGCCCTGGGGCTGGACACAGGACTGTACAAGGGGATGGCCGTGGGGCTGGTAGGGTCGTATGCTCCCGGTGGGGTACCAGGGGACATAGGGTATGAGGATTGTGAGGAGTTGTCATTGTAATCCTGGGGCCTCGCTGAAATGTCTGTGTTAGGGTGTTGTGCATGGTTACCTGTGTTCTGTAAACCCTCTATGCTCAAAGACCCTTGGTACGCCTCTTCTGGGGTTCTACCTATGCTGTCTACCAACCCCCTCATCAGCGTGAGTGCGTCGGTATCCGTGCTAGAAGGACCTTCTAGGGGATGTGTATTACCCACTGTTGAGACCCTTGGCTGGGCCTGAACACTTACAAACGGCTTTGGCGTCTGCTCAGAGGCGTGCACCTCTACACGGACAGTTATTTGATGTGCCAATGTCTGGGGTTTCAGGACGCTGGGTGGCTCCACCGCTGCTATCTGCAACTTAGGGACCCCCTGTTTCAGCTTCAGATAATTTCTTGAGAGGCGTGTTGTTTTAGCGGGTTGCGGGGGCGCCACCTCTTCTACACCCTCCGGTACATCTATTGTTGCCATGGGTCTCTTGGGTGTATAGGCCTCATTCAGGGGCTTAGCATCCTCTTTTACAGATAAGTCTAAGGGGCTATCTTGGGGCTCGGGGGTCCTCTGGTTCTTCTCAGGGCTTAAGAGCGTGGCTTGGACCTCTGGGAGCACCGGCGCTGTCTTCTTGAGGTTTAAGGGCTCGGATTGGGGTTCTGTGAATACCTTGATGGACTTCACACGATTTAAAGGGTTGTGACGGTTCTCAGAGGGCCTATGATCCTTCTTAATGAGGTCTGTGATTGAGACACCTTTCCCTTTTAACACCCTGAGAGGGCTCAGACCCTTTGTAGCTGTTTTACACAGACCCGCCCCGGTGTTATCTGTGTTTGTAAGCATCGCCGGTGTTGAACCCGCCCCTGTGCAGAATGTTCAACCTGTTGTTTGGGGTGTAGTACGTAGAGAGTTTCTCCTGGCGTACACTCCTACTCACGCCTTTTGCGCCGCTTCTGTTGTTCTGGACGACTGTTATGTCCCTTAAGGGCTGCGCCGACCCCCCACCAGCCGCATGCTTCTGAGACGCTTCTAAAATATAAACAGAATATATATATATATATTAGATGAAACATAAAACAACACATGCAGTCAAAACCATCCTGAGTTCTACACAGCCACCTTTTTATATAGGCCTTGCTACAAGCCGTTGTACCCTTCTGCTTGAGAGTCTGTAGCACTGGTAGTACTTTTCACACCCTTTTGTAACAAACACACCTGGTAGCGGTCTTTTTGCAGCTCCTTTCTTTGACAGGGGTCCCACTTTAGAAGTTGAAGCTTTCCTCTTCAAAGGGCTTTCTTTTGAACGCTGCGCCGCCTCTTGGTCCATGCCGCCGTCCTGGCATAACGTGGGGGCACCTGTAAAGAAACACAATACCCAACATTAGGCATCTTTCGCCGGCGTCCTCCTATACACCCTCAGGGTCAGAACTCTGGCCTACCCCGACAGCTCCCTAGCTCCTTAGACAGTTTAAATAACAGCGGTCTTTTTAATTACTTGTAGGAACTGTAGTGTTTTGCACAGTGTTCATAGCTCCTTGAGCCTCGATGTCCCCCATTAGCTCTTCAAAAACTTGCTGTAGGTCCGGATCATAAGCTGTAAAATCATACATACACGAGAACCGCATTAGAAAAAAGAGACCTTATGCGTTATTGGTTTACAAAACTACGTAGAACTACACAACTCCTAATATATATACCTGGTTGCGGTGTTGTCAACTGTACTGGGTTGCTAGTTATTACATTGGTGTCCATCGCCAGGGGTACACATGTACCTGCGGCATTTGCAGGGTCTTGCATCTGTATTAAATAAAAAGCAACTGTTTTAAAACACGCCTTTTCTTAAACAATGTATTACAATTTCAAACAATTCAAGTAGGCATTTAAAAAAAATTTTTTAAAAAATTTAAAAAAATAAGCTGTTAGGAGGATGTCACAACCCACAATTATAAAAACTATAAAAAGCGCTCCATGTGGTGCTCTAAAACACATATTCAAAATGGCTGCCTGTGTAGCGCCGAAGACTGCACTTTAATAACGCTGGCATTGGGGCTAACCTTGGCATACAGTGGTCACCACTGTCACCTGTAACGTAACGTTTGTTTTAGTGTTTTGAGTGTGCCATTTATTTAATTTTTTTTTTTCATCTACGTGTACTATGTATGCTTTTGTAACATGTACACGTTACTTTATCCTTTTGTTTGGCTCTTGATACTTGTACATTGTCACTATTGTCTCATGTAACGTAACTTTTGTGACACACACACACACACACGTAACGTATCGTTTGCTACCTCTTGTATTTTGCGTGCCCTTGATACTTGCACAATTGTCACTATTGCCTCATGTAACGTTATGTTTGCTACCTCTTGTATTTTTTATGCTCATGATACCCGCACAATTGTCCCTATTGCCGCTTGTAGCGTAACGTTTGCTACCTCTTGTATTTTGTTTGCTCTTGATACACACACACACACACGCACACGCACACACACACACAGACTTTCTACCTGATGGGAGCTTCGCCTCAGGGTCTGCAGTGATGTCACCATACAGTCACTGTAGGGGTGGGGCCTTGCACAACAGACCCGGAGGCAAAACAGGCAGCAGCTGGCCCTAAGGAGCCCCCAGGAGCAGCGCGACCCACCGGAACCAGGCAAAAGACCCCTGAGCAGCGCCACGCTGAAGCGGGCTCGGGGGTCTTTGGAATTTTAAAATACAAAAAAAGAGCGAGGCATCGCCGCCCCCACGGACCAACGGATCCTCCCACAACCCCCGAGCAGCGCCACGCTGAAGCGGGCTCAGGGGGGCATTGGAATTTTAAAATAAAAAAAGAGCGAGGCATCGCCGCCCCACGGACCAACGGACCCTCCCACAACTCCCGAGCAGCACCACGCTGAAGCGGGCTCGGGGGACATTTTTGAAAAAGGAAATAATTTTTTTTTAAAAGAGCTGCACACGGCCGCGAGGCAACTCGGCCCCCATGGGCCATCGCAGCCTCCCACAACCCCCGAGCAGCGCCACGCTGAAGCGGGCTCGGGGTTAATTTTTTGAAAAAACGGCCAAGCCAGCATTCGGGGCCCGGAGCCCCACACAGACCATCGCAGCCTCCCACAACCCCCGAGCAGCGCCACGCTGAAGCGGGCTCAGGGTAAATTTTTTGGAAAAAAAAAAGCGGAAAAGACATCATTCGGGGCCCGGAGCCCCACACGGACCATCGCAGCCTCCCACAACCCCCGAGCAGCGCCACGCTGAAGCGGGCTCGGGGTTAATTTTTGGGAAAAAAAGCGGCAAAGACATCATTCGGGGCCCGGAGCCCCACACGTACACCAGCGCCAGACCCCCTCAGCCCCGAGTAGCGCCACGCTGAAGCGGGCTCGGGGCAACTTTTTTCAAAACAAAGCGGCAAAGCCAGCATTCGGGGCCCGGAGCCCCACACGGACACCAGCGCCAGGCCCCCTCAGCCCCGAGCAGCGCCCTGGAGAAGCGGGCTCGGGGTGACTTCTTTTTAAAAAATAACAAAGCGGCAAAGACCACATTCGGGGCCCGGAGCCCCACACGGACACCAGCGCCAGACCCCCTCAGCCCCGAGCAGCGCCCTGGAGAAGAGGGCTCAGGGGTTCATATTTTAAACAAAAAGCGGTAAACACCGCATGCTGGGTCACGGATCCCACCAGGACCCACAGCGCCCTGCCCATGATCAGAGCCATCAATTCCTACAACATTAGGTCTCTTTGGGGTGTTTTTTAAAACGATGCACGCAAGGACCCCTGAGCCACCCAGGAACCATGGACCCCTCCAACTCAACCCTCCTACAGGGGCTCCTGCACGGCTACAGACCCCTACTTCTACCCCTCACAACAGCGGCTTGGTGAGTACAAAAAAGCTTTATTTTGACCTGTATGAACTGTACATTGCATGTTTGTGCACAACCACACTTAAAGCAGCAGTAGCCTCTAACATTTTATTGCCATTAAATGTATAACAGCTTTTTTAAATGTTTCTAGGCTCTGTAAAATATACATTACCCCTCTGCAGGTACCCCCCTAAGGCCTACAACATTGTGCCCATTAAATACAAACCCTGTAAACTCTACCCTACACCCAGCCCCATTAACATTAAATACCTACAAACACACAGCTTTAAACTCAGCACCTCAACAAAACCTTTATTCACTTTAAACACATTTACATCGCATTTCACGTCTTGTAAAAAACTTCAGTGTCACCATTAAACACAACACATAGATTTAAAGATTAACAGTTTACAATCCAACCTACATAGTACTATTTAGCATTTTTTTTAAAGTACAACTTTTTTTTAAAACCTGCATATACACCCTAATACATAATTTGCGTCATCCTTTATTTACCTGATTTACATGTTGACAGGCTGCTTCAATCTGGGAGAAGTTGCTCAGCGCCATTCTTGCCTTAAGTTTCAAGGGTTGGCTCTGTACCTCCAAGACAATCCAGGCCAGTCACTCCCAAGGGTTTTGAACAGGTGCTGGGGCAAAAATCCACAAGGTGTAGCAAAGCAATCCAGGCCAGTCACTCCCAAAGGTTTTTGAAGGGCTGTTGGTGCAGAAATCCACAAGGTGCAGCAGAACAATCCACGCCAGTCGCTCCTCAAGGGTTTTTTGAATGGGTGTTTGACAGTGTTCCTTGAGGGGGCCTTTTATACTTGTCCTAGCAGGCTAATTAGAAGCCCCCCACACCCTTTATGACTTGAGGAGTGTTTAGAACAACGTCCTGGAGGTCTTTGATGGGAACCTTTTTTTCGGTCCTTGTACAGTATAACCAGTACAGCATTTATTACTTTGGGGGCTTGGGTGGCCATCCCCAAAACTCTTCACACCTGCGTGACACCTCCTCCTGGGAAGTAGGGAGCCCGGGAACAGGGTCTAGCTCCAATCCTAAACCCACCACCTGTCTTTTTTTTTTGAAGTCCAGAGTTTTTTCCTGCCAGAGATGTCAAATTTCCAGCCAGCCTTGTCAATTTGGGACTAGCCTGTCAAAATTGGGACCAGGGGCTTTGGGTTTGTGTGAATTACATCCTAGCAGCTGACACCCTGCTTCAGGTTCTCATGGGAAGCTTTGGCTCTACAGGACACCAGTCTTTTTCGCATCTCAAAGCTCCTTGGTGGCTGGGGTTTATATTTTATAATGGGCTTGTATTAGCATATTTTGGAAGAACTGCCAGAGGAAGGATTGTGAGGAACCTTTACCACTTTGACACCTACATGCCATAGCCTTCCTCCCAGGCCCTGGGCTGGGGAGACTCAGGACTTCCCCCGCAGCTGTTCCCCCTGCAGCTGTCTGCAAACCCCCAGCCATGTCCATTTTTGCAGGCAGGCCTGTCAAATTTAAGGCCAGAAGTTTAAGACTAGGCCTGTCAAATTTAAGACTAGACCTGTCAAATTTAAGACGAGACCTGTCACTTTTGCGGCCAGCGTTTGCGACCAGACCTGTCACTTTTGCGGCCAGGAAAGTTTGATGGAAGCTATACCTACTTACTACTCACCTATACCCTGCATAGCTGCCCTAGCACATGTAGATATGCACAATGTCAAGACTAGCTTTCCAAGCCTTTCTTCTCTTTCAAATAGAATCCAGCTCACCAAGTCCCAGTGTTCCTTCTTACTTACCCTTTTTGCCCTGATTTCCATGACCTACCTTCAGAGGCTTGAGTTATGATCCAGGGATTGTTATATGTATTCTGCCTAGACACCCTGAGTACGGTAGTAGGAGAAGGGCAACAGAAGAACCCCTTGTGTCTTCATGATCGGAAAGCAGCAAGTTCTGTTCCTGCAAAGAGAAATGCTTTACAGGCACTTTGAGGGAATGCCAAGCAGGCAAAACTTCTAAAAGGCTATAGAGAGGCAGTGCGTTGTTCAGTAGAGCTTGAGCAAAGTCCGTCATGCTTGTATTTTTTTTTAAAGTCCTAAGGAATAGAAGCAGAATTGGTTGCATGTCTTGTGGGTTCCCTTTAATAAGGTCGGTAGAGCACGTTATTGTGACTTATGTGGAAAGTTAGCAGGCCTGTGGAAAGACCAGTTGCATGACACTGTCTTTTAAAACTGTGCCCTTGAAACGAACCAAAGTCCCATGTCACAAATGTATCTATAAAAGAGCCGGTAAATGTGGGCAGTGTTGGTTATATATTAATATACGCCTGTGGGAGGTTAAAAAGGAGTGCAGCAGAGTTAGCGAAATGTCAGGCTTGCAAAATGCAATTAAATAAAATCCCTATCCCCTTATACTAAGTGATAATAGACCAGCACTGTACACTCGCCAACTTGTTTTCATTTTATGCACAACTGTTGACACAACATCCCATGGAGGATTTGGCTGCACAAACATCAGGAAATGTGTGCGATGGGATTTATAAATGAATTAGGTGATTGCCTTTTTGAGGGAATGGCCAGACAAACGCCCACATAGGAGTACAAGCCTGTGTCTCAGTCCTATGCAAGTGTCTAATATAGATTTGTCTGCTGGGAGCATCTAAGCTATCTACCTTCCAGTTTTAATAGGATCCCAATGTTGTCTCATTGCTGCTCACTAATATGTGTATAGATATTTATTTTAGGCACCGAATAATCTTTTTTTTTGTAATGTTATTGAAAATCTTTATTTGAAAATTTCTGAACCCAGCAACCTCCTAGAAATCGGATAGTTTAAATCTAGTTTTTGATTTATTCCCACAAGAAAGAAAAACAATGTGTTAAGCATATTCAGAATTTTACAATTCCGTGTGTATTTGGGCTTAAATTAGATTTCTGTTTGGTCCCACTTTTACAACCTTTTTTTTCCGCACAACAAAACAAAATCATCTATTCACTTATCTGCAGGCAGGCAAAAATGTGAAGTGTCTATAGTCTTAACAAGTTCCAGCTCAAAACGACCTCTCAATAACATTAACTTTTCAGAATCAGAAGCATAGGAACTACATTTGTCAAACTAAAACTTCTATATAAAGTCTCTTTTTGGTTGGCCAATATGCATGAACTAGTCTTGTTAGAATAAACACACTTCATATTTCTAATCCTAATCATGCATTGTTTTCGTCTGGCCCTGATGCATCTAAGTGAGGCATCGGACTCTTGAGAACTTGAAATGAGTTACTTGTCTGCCTCTTTAATGTGCATTGAAAAGAGTGACTGTGGGTTTGCCATGCTCGTGTTTATAAAATGTATTCAGGTTTTGGTTATATTTTTGCAGAAAATCACTGTAGAAACAAAATGCGTTATTTGCAACCAGGCCTGCGACATCATTTTCTAAATAACTGTTTATATGATGCCAGAAGTATCATTTTCATGTTTATCGGAGCTACTCTTTAACTTTCTTTATCCTACTACAGACAAAGATCGAATGTTTGAAATTTATTAGCATAGTCACAAAACCCCCAAGGCCGGATTAGTGACTAACTGTCTTGTTCAGATGTTTGGTTTGAATCAGTTGTTCTGGCTGTGCGCTTAACTTGGTTCTGGGTTCCAAACACCTTAATTGTTTTCCTGCTGCACTAGCTTGTGAGCTCAGTAGCTTTGTCAAATTAGGGAAAATAAAATGTGCTTACAGACTAGAACAGGCATTGGCATAGCCAATAGGTCTCGCTTTTGGGACCTTATAAGTATTTAGTTATGCAGCACAATATTTTTGGTGCAACAACAACTGTTGCATGGCTAAACACTTATAAGGCCTGCGAAGGTGTGAACTTTTATGCATGACATTATTGAAAAATCCACTGTCGATCCCGCCAGACCACAATATTTAGGTGTCACCAATGCACATGGTTGTAGTCGGTATGGACCTCATAAAGACCCCTTCCAGGTCATTGCTGCTGCCTATCCTTACTTGAGATGTTAAAACCCTGTGGTCTTCTATTGCTCAACCTTAAGCACTACAGTCCCACCTTCCAGGATAGCTCAGGAGCAATCTCAAATATCGTTTCAAATTATTTTGGCTATTTCTATTGGTGCAAAGTTTGCCACGACAGGATTACAGAATACTTTACACGTGGACAAACGTTTACATTATGTTGAGGAATATGGTCGGTCAAGCAATATAAACTTCAACGGATAACCATTTTACATGATAGTAGGATACCTTTTACATTTTCTTGGGGAATACAGAAGTTCATAGGTACATATACTATGCAGTGTGAGAGGTTAAACAAAAATGAGGTACTGGACCCTAGTGGTGTGCTGAACTATGACTTCCAAACGTTCTTATGTCACAGCAGTGTAGAATAATCGACTCACCATAGGCTATTCAGCAGTGAATGAATTGTGTTGCTTAACACTGTACAAACGTTGCTATAATTTCAAACTACTCAGACCCTCTGGATATTTTTAGACATTCAAACAAATATCCTAACTCTTTTATTTGGTTGAGATAAAAACAAAAGTAGACTTTGCATTCTCAAAAGGTGTGTTTAAGGCTGCATGCTTGTTGCAGGTGACATAATCTTGTGTTGCATCATATTAACACAAAACAAAATTTCAGAAATGCCTTGCTTGAGCATGTGTGAATGGGTCGAGAGCTATGCATAACAGAGGATATTAAATGCATTGTAGTTAGAGTGCCTCTGAAATGCCCAGTTTACCTCACGCCTACTTCTTTGAGAAAGAAAAACTAGCGTTTAAAGAAATGGTGTGTATTGTGTTTGCGGGCAACCAGGGTCCCATGTTTCTTTTTCATATACATGAATAGATATGACGTGAAAACGGAGAGGGAAGAAGACGAGTTCATTTGGCACACCCGTGGATGGTGGGAAGCTAGATTAGATGAGGGTAAGTGTCAGGGCAAAGGCGTTCGCACTCTGTCTACATGTGTTAACCGCGTTGCTGTATTCAGAGTTTTAAACAAGACTACGTATTTTGGAATAAAGTAAATTGGCTCCTTTTCTAATTTGGGAAATACTTTTATGAGGTTTGCACTTTGTTGAATTAAGGGGTGGAAGTAAGAGCCTCTTTATATCATATGAGTATAGGGTTATCCCTTTCTGCATCTTCTTACAGCACACGTGTTTGAAGGCAGTAAGATAATGAACATCGTTTACAGTTTTAGTCCAATTTAAATGTCTTTTGCATTTGATTTCTATTCAACCAATATACAAATTAAAGCTACGTAAAATATACAAAACAGGTGTGCATACCTTAATCACATGTAATACATTAAATTCCATTAAATTCCCACGTAAGGAACCAACCAGTTATATTACTTTTCTTAGAATTATTTAATTGTTGTATTGGATATTTGGTAGAAAAGAATGTTTCACCTCGGGTTGAAAAGGTGACAACAGTTCCATACCCATTTGGCATCCCCCTCTCAAAAGTAACCCACACTGCAGAAAAAGTACAATCCACATAAAAAATACATTGATAATGTTCTGGTTAACAACTCCAAAAAGTACTTAAACACTGTTTTGTATGCGACGACAGCTCCTAATCTGAGTTTACACTAGTGTCGAATGTGATATGACAGTGCTAGACTATGGAGCAAACACGATTTTTTCTAGTCCTGCGACGCACTTGAGAGGAGATGGTACGTTGAAGCAAGGCAGCTCCACGCGTCTATTAGAGCGCCAACAATCGGGATGCTGAGTACCTCTGGGGCACTATTAAGACAGGGAGAACTGTGACACGCCAACTGACACGGTGACAGCAGGCTGGGGTCATCAGAGGACTTTAAAAAACAGTCTTGTTATTTGGTCCTTAACACTGTCCACACTTTTGCTATAATACAATCGTGGGTGTCTGAAGTTAGAAACTGAAACAGGGTGCAAGCTAGACACGCGGCCTTCGTAGCTAGTATCTGTTCTTTAGTGCTGACTACGACTGCAAATTGCTCAGGCTGTGCACGAGGGATCTGCACGCACGCCTACAAAGCGCGGGTACGGACATCTGCTGTCTGGCCGGGAGTTCAGGCAGGGAGATCAGCGTGGCTGGAGCCCAGTGGAGGCACGTGCAACGAAGGGCAGAGCGGACAGTTCGGCGCCAGTTAAGGATGTGACCTGTTGGCACCAAGATCACAGTTGGAGCTGTAGTGTAAAAGGGAGCACAGAGGTCTTAAAATAGGATCTGCGAAAAACCGCAGCTTTATATAACCTTCTATTTTTGTTATGATTAATTGTGCAAATTCCCGAAGACATCCTGGCGCGAGCTTCAATGAAGCTGACGAGGAGGGAGTGGGAGAAGGGAGGGGGTAGAGGAGGGGATTCACGCGCGCGCTGTAAGGCTTAATGAGCCATTACAGAAAGCCAGATGGCAGCTGTGCACGTTGCGCGCGCTTCTGCGCGTAACAGCAAGCTGGTGGCCGGCAAAAGCCTGTGGGTAGCACTTTTAAAACCCAGCTACTAAATGTCTCGCCAGAGCAGTAGTGCATGCGCTGGCTCAAGCGAGACCTAAAAATGACTTTTCCTAACTGATCTATTAGAAATCCCTTTAAATAAGTCAGTCTGATTGTGAGAGCTAATTCCCTGGATCCTCCTGGTCCCCAAAGACGGGGCACATAGAGGTGAGTCCTCTAAGAACAGCATCCTGCAGCATCACAGGTCAATAGCCGTGTACTCTATCTTTTTCTCCAGTTAGTCTTATGAGCGTACACACATTAATGTAGGCGCTTTGATTACTAGTCGGAGTGTCCTACCCTCGTAGAAAGACTCTCTGAAACGACTGCACCCATTATGGCAGACAGTTCCTAAAATACATGTTCAAATAATGCAGATTGTTTCTCTAATCGACAGTTCAATAACAGCTGAAAATGTATGCTCATGTTCTGTACTCAGCACATGTTTTGTTGAAGATTCAGTTGCTAATCCTCTTAATATATGGCCTACATGTGCTTATCTGTGAGGAAATCACTGTACATGAGTATTTCATACTTTTTTTCGCGAGCCTTTTGTTGCATCTTTTGTAAGAATGGAAGTTTGGGGTTTTTTAGGTTCTAGAATGAAGGTGAGGGGTGATAGTTGCAGGACGTCTCCTTCCCGGTCAGAGGTGAATAAATAACCTCAGCACTTACTTTGAAGAGTTGACTTCACCTTTTTTCACTGGCAACGAGGATAGGATGGACACCCCCTGCCCAATATAGGTAAAATGCTGACTACCATCAAGGGGGCCGAAGGGGTTTTCTACTTTACATCTGTCATCATAATACCTCCCGATTGTATTACATCTTGATTCTCATCCATTGTCATCTTTTGTTACGCCAGAGGGGCTATATAAGTACAAGGCTTCATATAAGTACAAGAGGATGCCGGTTGGCATACCCTCAGCAGCCTCAGTATTTCGACGGGCTATGTACCATTTGCTCAAAACCACACCCACGTTACATATTTTCAGGATGATATTCTGGTGTTTGGTTAGAATGTGATGGAACATGACTGGACGTTGAGAACAGAACTAGAAATTTTACAAAAAAGTGGTTCAAGAATCAAGAAAGAGAGAAGTTCAGAGTGGATGGTGTAGAGTATTTAGGACATTGAATTGGTGAGAATTGAATTTCCCTGATAATTAGGCTGGTTTCAGTCATAGAAAAAGGTCCTTCTCTTGCATGTAAGGACATGTTGAGGTCATCATCAAAATCCTTTATTCGATATTTAGAAAATATCATAAAAGTACAATGGTACAGTTAAAAACATTACAATACAATTCATTTTGTACTGACAAAAAAGGGGGGCCATTTACATCAAAATGTTCAAAGTAACCCTCTTGTGCGTCTCAATCTTAGTGCAACTCTAATAAAATTCATAATACAAGCTAACGTCAATGGATTCCCAGCCTTTTGTAAATGTAAGAGAGCAACCTTTGCATGTCTAAAATTCATTTGTTTTAAAATCCTTACTAAAAAACGACGTCTGGGCACTGAATAAAAAGGGCAAAGAAGTACAAAATGAAGGGTATCCTGCGGAGACCTATTGTCGCAGCCGCAGGTACCCTTCTGCTCAACTGTGGCCGTAAAGCCAGATGGGTCAGCCAAAAGATGATGTAAAAGGTTGAGCCTAAAACGGGTAATTAAAAATCTGTCTTGTGCATTATATAGCAAAGCAAGGTAGGGTTCCATACCTACTACTGATTTAACTAGATTGAAAGTGCAAACAGTAGGCTTACTTTCTTCTGAGGCGGCTCTACGGGCAGACTCCTTTGACAAAAAAAGTTTTTTAATACGGGTTTTATCCGCAGCGGTTATTGTTGTAGGGTCAATAAAAAGATTCTTACAATCTAATCCAGACAGGGCACCCTTAACGTAGCTCATCCATGGGATATCCATCCCCTTGTCTCTACCCATACAGTCACTAATTATCTGCCTACTCAGACCCGCCTCACTATTGGTCCATATTCTCAACCAGGCCATGAGTGGTCTAACTTTAATCAGGTCCTCTATGTACACCCTTCCCAACTCAGCATGTGTGATATAGACTGACGTACTTTGTGGGATTTGTAAAATTTTCCTAAAGAATTTGTTTTCCTCAGTTTGAATTAGTGCGGGGTTTGCAAAACCCCACACTTCTGCCCCATAAATTATTTTGGGACAACAAACTGAACCATACAGATGCATGACCTGTTCAGGTGACCACCTGCCCAACCTATGTCCATAGCTCATTATAGCCCCGTGGAGGCCACTACTTTAGCACTTCTACCTTCAATTAAAAGTTTAAAATTTAAAAACCCATCAAATAAAACACCCAGATAGGAAAAGGATTTAACCTGTTCCATTACGTGTGTGCCAATTTTGAAGCAAGCATTTTTACATGATTTAGACCCTGCCACCAGTACGTAAGACTTGGCTAAATTGGCGGAGAGATCAAAACTGGCCATAAAGCTAACAAACCCAACCAGCAAGATCTGGAGGCCTTTCGGTGTTCTGGCTAAGAGTACCGCGTCGTCCGCATATAACAACACCGGTACTGCTCGTGCACCCACTCTAGGGGTATCTACATTTAAATTACGAAGTGCCAGTTCTAGCCCGTTTATGTATAATGAAAACAGAAACGGGGCCAGGATGCAACCCTGGCGCACCCCGCTAGTGCAGGGAAAGGGAGCTGTAGTATCACCCTCTAGGTTATAACGTACTCTAGCAGAGGTGTTCCAGTGGAGTGCTCTTAAAATAACCACCAGGCCATCTTCTACCCCTAGTTTGATCATTAGGTTCCAGAGCTTTTCTCTATTGACGTGGTCAAAAGCCGATGAGAGGTCCATAAACCCCATATAAATCGACTGATTGCTTGCAATGGTATACTTGGCCGTTAGGAGGTAAAGATTCAGACACTGGTCTGTAGTTGACTTTCCTGTTCTGAACCCATATTGCAAGTCGGTTATTATGTGGTGATCCTCCGCCCAATCCAGGAGGCGGTTCAGGACAACTCTCCCCAATACTTTAGCTGTTACGTCAATTAGAGAAATTGGACGATAGCACCGGGGGTCATGCTTTTTCCCTTTTTTGAAAATTGGGACTATCGTGGCTGCAGCCCAGGATCTCGGCATGCCTGTAGAAACAGCCGTGTTTATTACTCTAGTGAGGATAGGTGCCCATAGGTCAACTTTACTTAGGTAGAGGTCTGGGGGAATACCGTCCGGCCCAGGGGCTTTATTCTGTGTCAACCCTTTGATCCCCACTACCAGTTCATCCACCGAAAATTCTACGTTTGTCACCCATGGGCAAATAGCCTCACCCCTCCCTGACTGCTCAGTGGCATGGTTATATAAACCTTTAAAATGGTCAAACCATTGTTCGAGGAGAATGGTAGTGGCAATCACCGGTGCAGACGCATCCTGGAAACAGGGGTTATTAATTATTTCCCAAAATGCTCTAGGATCTTTTCTGTCAGCAGCCTCCCGTAAATTTTCCCATGTCTGTGATTGGAGGACCAATTTCCTTGACTTAATGGCCTTTTTGTAGACTATCCGACATTGTGCAATACGCCCCTTATCTCTAGGGACCTTTTTTAGACTTTCTTTCAAATCCTTGTGGGCCCTAGAGCAATCTCTATTAAACCATCTGGGGGAGCATTTCATCGGCCCAGGCGCGGGTGACATTAGTAGTCCATCAATGAGGCGTGCCAGTGCCTCAAATGCTTTGACCACCATGGGGCCTTCAAAGGATGGGTCTAAACAAACCCCAATCGTTTCCTTACCGGCATCCATTAAAGATCTGTAGAAGGCATCCCCGTCCACCCGGGCCCATCTAAGTCTTCTCCCCTGGTCCGTGGGCCTCAATATACTATTTACGTTACCATTTTCCTTATTTTTACATGGGGCCCAATTCTTCATCCGCAGAACTAAGGGGTTGTGGTCACTAAATATGCTCCATTCTATGCTCGCCTTACATATCCAGTTCACAAAAGGGATAGAGACTGCTATGTAATCTATAATGGAGCAGGACCCTCTTCCCTTAAATGTTGGTATAATTTTATCACCTGCTTTGGGCCCCATCAAATCTATTGTGTGCCTGAGCGCATGGCTATTCAAAACCCTTTCTAACTCCAATCCCTCGGAGGTATGTTCAAGATGTGGTCCTTTTTCTACTGTGCAACCAGTCCAGGCCCCCTCCGCCCATCTTAGATTGGGACACAAATGGCAATTTAGATCCCCCGCTAAAATCACATATGGGGCTACTGCTCTCTTTCTCGACATTAACTCCATACTTAATAGGTTGTCCAAATTACAAATTATTGAGCTATTCCTATTACCTGAAACAGCATTATAAATGTTAATAAAAACAATGTTCATGTTCCTGGATTCGAATCCAATAGCTTGTATATTGACAGAGTTCCATTGCAAGTCAACCCAGGTACCTTCAAGCTGTAGATCCACATATGTAATTAACCCTCCCATAGGTCTTCCCGGCGCCGATTTCCTTGCAGGCACAGAGAAGCACTTAAACCCTTCAAGATGGAAGGGATTGTGGTCCACTACCCAGGTTTCTTGTAGGCAAATCACACTAAATTTGCCAACGTACTGTCTCCACTCCTGGTTATGGAATTTGGAAACCAGCCCTGCGATGTTCCAGGAGATCATTTCTATGCCCTCATTCCTTCCTAGGTCCAAGGGATCCATGGGAGTGGTCGGTACAAAGTCCTTGGGGTCACCTGCCTTATTCCTTTCCGGTGTTAATTCAGTTACTATACTATTGTTGTCCTGGAGTCTCTCCCCGACCAGATAACCATGACCTGAATCACCCCCCATGGGGTAAACCAGTGCGCTACCTGTGGGGGGGGATTTGGCAATGGACGGTTCCTGCACAATGACCCCTAATCCCTCTGGGTCAGTTGTGTCTTGAGTGGCCTCTGTCTCTGGCTGTTTTGGGGCTATATTAACCTTGTTCTGAGGGTGGGTATCCTCTAATCTTTCAGTGGCTTTTATATATTGCGCTTTGTCCACCTCTATGTGATTGGGAGCAACATTAGCCTCCATCTGGCCCCTCATATTATTTGTATGTCAATCGCAATCTTCCAGGCCAGATAGTGCATCATATCTGTTACTCAAATGTATCCTCCCTCCAATACCCCTCACTTTTTGCCATCCAGAGTGCTGTGTGCCCCCCCTGTCAGCATTTCCATTTACATAGAAATAAGATAGGGGAAGAGGATAAATTGAGGTGGCTTTATCATCATGAAGCCAGTTACAAATGAAGTCCGCCATCCTCCAGTCCCTAAAATTGATTATAATGCAGTCACCTTCCACTGCTTTTTGTCTATACCCCACCCAACCCACTCTTCTTGTTAAGATAATTTCCGCAGAAACATGAGTTGGTAATGGGCGATTCTTGTTGAGCCAGTGGATACATTTATTTCTTAGCTCCTGGTGGGACTCCCTCTTACCCCAACCTAAAGGCGGAACCCCCACCAGGACCACTACATATGGTGCAGATTGTGGGGGGAGCTGAATGTGTGGTGGAATGACTTCATCGTCGCCCTTTGTATTTATGGCCAGTGCTTCCTTTTGTAGCTCCAGAGTAGCAGGCTTTCTATGTAAAAGACAACTGTTCTCTTCAGCAGGGTCAATCCCTGATGAGTTGTTAGTACATAAAGCAGAACTTCTATCCCGGGGATGTGTCAGATTAACAGGTGCAGGGATTTTGTTGGTCAGTGTAGGCTGCTTTCCTACTGGGGTGGGGTTCTCTATTCTAGTTGTCATATTGGGGCCCTTGCAACCTTTACCAGACTCTATTTGAGTTCTGCCTGAGTCACTAGCTAAATCTATTTTCTTGCCCCGTGATGAGGCTAGCTGAAGTTCGAGGCAAGTCAGTCTAGAGTCTATTGAGTCCAAGCGTGTCACGATAGGGACACAAGCTTTTTTAATCAAACATTCCATTTTTGACCAGAAGGTGGGGTCCAACTCGCTCACGTTCTTTCCCCCGGTGGAATTGCAGGTGTCCCCATTGTCGTCGAGAATACAGGCATTTCCAGTGTTTTGTAGTGAACCATGGGATATTAATTTATCAGATCTCTGGGATTCACTAGATTTTGACTTCTTGCCCATTGTCTGAGATTTATTACTTTGACGGGGCCGTTTCAATTGGGGGGCCTGATCCGTCCTGGATAATTTAGATTTTGCCCTGGTATTTGGACGGGTCTTAATACCCGATGAGCACGCATCCACAGGTCCGACAGGCGTCACCACATCTATGATTTTGTCTGTTACGGGCAGATTGTCCGGGACCTCAATAGACAGCGGCCCTGGTGTATCCGGGAGGCCCCTCATCCCCTCGTCTAGGGAACCCACGGAAATTAATGAGTCTTGGGTCTTAGTCCGACAGGACTCTGGTGACTGGACTTCAGCTAACAGACCCATAGAAGATCTTTTATTGAAAGCAATGTCAAGAGATAGCCTTTTTTCTGTCAGTTCGATGTCCTTCGCAAGTACAGAAGACACTCTTACTAAAAAGTTGTCCAGGGTGCCCATTAGTGCTCCTCCTGTCAGCCTTTTTTTGTCCACACAGCTTTCATTTCTAGCCAATGGAATGGCAGACATGACGTCAGCAAATGATAGATAGTGACCTCCCCGAACCAAGCACTCAGTCACTTACCAACAATCCTTGTATATGGGCTACTCACTGGCCTTCCAAATGGAGATGGGTGTCGCTGTTGGAAAGGGGTAGGCCCGTCCCGGCCTCTTACGGTCTCGAACGGGCACAAACGGGCCCGCCCTTGGCCCGGGCTTCGCCCGGCGCGTCCCGCGAAGCGGGGCTCTCTCTGCTTTGTATCCGCCTCCCGGCGCTGTTGCGTCGTCAGGGCAGCACGCCGCCGCTTAGGCTGCCGGGGATTGTAGTCTTGGGGCAGCGACGCGAAGGATGCAGCTTTCCTGGTGTTCTCCCGATGCTGGCGTCGTGGAGTGCAAGCCCCCAGGTCTCTCGGCAATCACGGTGGCGGTGAAATACAGGTGACCGGCTATTCAGAAGCGTTCCCCCCGCTCCGCCGGTCTCTCTCTGCTTTGTATCCGCCTCCCGGCGCTGTTGCGTCGTCAGGGCAGCGCGCCGCCGCTTAGGCTGCCGGGGATTGTAGTCCCGGGGCGGCGACGCGAAGGATGCAGCTTTCCTGGTGTTCTCCCGATGCTGGCGTCGTGGAGTGCAAGCCCCCAGGTCTCTCGGCAATGACGGTGGCGGTGAAATACAGGTGACCGGCTATTCAGAAGCGTTCCCCGTGTTGAGGTCATTCTTGGGCCTAGCAGAATATTTTTCTAGGTTTGTTCCCATGTTTGTAGATAAGATAAAACATATGCACAAACTGATGGTGAAGAACGAGAAGTTTGTTTGGTGTGGAAAATGTGAAAGTGAGTTCAAAGAACTGAGAGGAAGCATTACATCTGCACCTGCACTTAACCATTTCGACATCAATTATGCTACCATAATCATCACTGATGCCAGTTCTGTAGGTTGAGTGCTGTTACTGCAGAGAAGGAATGACAAGGAGGTTACCAACCCCTATGCATCCAAGCCATTAAGGGATGCAGAAAAAAAATGAATCCACCATTGAGAGAGGCATTGACTGGTTGGGTGTGAAGCATTTCATAACAGATGTATGGGAGTTCCCCATTCGGACTTACCACCACCCTTTGGATTTTTTGCCAGCCATGGGACGAAGGAGAGCTTCTTCCAGAATTGCACATTGGATGAGGAGTATGTTAGTGTACAACTATCGGATGGAGTATGTTCCCGGGAAGCGAAATGTTTTGGCTGATTCTTTGTCCCTGTTGCCAGCTAATGAGAGTTCAAGCGTAGAGTGCAAGCAAGATGAATGGTTGGTGGCTAATGTGGATGTGATCACAGAAGACAGAATTTTCCATGAGGAATAGATAGTTGCCTCCATGAATGATGCTAAATTCCAAGAAGTAGAAAAGTATCTTCACGAAGGTTGGCCAGCAAGAGGAAAAGCTTCTGGGGATGCAGAGTGTTTCCACCAAGTGAGTGGAGAGTTGTCGGTGGTGGTAGAAGGGGTACTGATGCAAGGGGAATTGTTGGTTGTACCTGCACAGTGGTAAGAACGTGCAGTGAGACTGGTGCATGAGGGACACATAGGTATGAGCACTACCAAAAGACACGTCAGGGCAGAGTACTGTGGCCTGGGGTTGAACATGATTGGAGAGGAACAGCAGATAATGCATGCTGTGTGCGTGGAGTGACCATTTGCAGAAGACAGTGAAGTACCCTCCTGTGGTAACTGGTAAATCTGATGGTCCATGGAAAAAGGTTTCAATTGATGTGACAGGCCCATTACATGTGTTGGGTAACTGCCCCTAGTATGCTATAGTGGTAGCGGATTAATTTTGCCGAAATGCTCTAGGTGAAATTTACAGGGCACGTCACTTCTGAGACTGTGTCTGAGTTTTTAAAGGAATTGTTCATGAGAGAAGGTGTACCCGAGATCATTGTTTTAGATAATGGAGTTCAATTTGTTTCATGACTCATGAGAAAGATTCTCATGGAGTATGGTGTGGAGCACATTCATTCATCAGTGTACTACCTTCAAAGCAACGGTCTCATTGAGAAGTGTAACAGGACGCTGAAAGAAGGTTTGCAGTTGGCATTGAGTGGTTTAGAAGACTGGAGAAGGGCAGTGGGAAATTAATTAGGTCATATCGTAAAATACTCCATTGTGTGACTTGGAAAGCACCTTTCCAAATGATGAGAGGTTGCAAATCTCGATCATTGTTGTCTAAGGGAGCAGAGAGGGACTGGTCTGCTATGGAAAGAGTTGAAGGAAAAGATTGTGATTATGAGGTTGGAGATTGAGTCTGTATGTTGAAGGAACACAGAGTTAACAAATGGGAATCCAAGTGTTCGAGCCCTCGCCAACTAAGAAAGTAGAACAAATGCACACATTCATGGCAATGGCAAAGATTGGAATTGTAAGAATGTGGTGAGGGTCCCGTGGGGTGGAACGGAAAGATCTGACAAAGCAAGAGAACAGTGAAAAAGGGTTGAATGGAAATGAGACCGGATCCATGATTCGAATTCAGAGTAAGTTTGATGAGCTCTTTGCGTTTAGTTATATACAGTGCTTAATTTGTAAAAGTTTAAGCACCAGGGCTCTGACCAGGAGGCCACTGCAGCTTGCACGACCCATCGCCCTTGTCATTGCTGCCAAAACAACTACTAACCATCTCTCTTGCATGTAAATGTGACAGTTCCGATTATTCCTGGTCCCCAAAGCTTAAGGAATGGCTGGGGAGGTAGGTATAAGCAATTTGAATGTATATTGTATTCCTAAACTACCGTTCTGCTCATCTCTAAATTAGATGAGCAGCGCCACCATGTGGTGGACTGTTCCAAGTATTCTGTTGACAATTAGGTGCTGGTGCCAAGCACCGGAAACCAATTAAGTACCGGTGCTTATCACCGGAAAGCCCCAGCTCAAATTAAGCACTGGTTATATATAGTTAAATTGTATGTTCGTGGCATATGAGCTGTAGATTGTATACTTTAGCATAGATTGTCATCTGGTGTTGGGCTCCGATGTTTGCAATTTTTTTTTGTCAAAGAAGTCTTTGTAGTCACGGGATAGGTGACTCCTCCTTATGATGATAGCGCGCATGGGCATTGACTCCATCTTCAGATTGTTTTTTTCCACCATTGGGTTCGGATGTAAACGACTGCGCTCCCGGTCAGTATCGTATTAGATTCCCCTCAATGCGCAAACCTTCACCGCTCGACGGTATTGTTTCGATCGCGCACCTCGACGCGGATCCCTAAATCTCAACACCTTCGATTCCGGTAGTCGACGTGGGCCGGTGGGCCTATCCTCACCATCAGGCCTTACAGCTAATGGAAAGAACTCCATTCAAAAAATGCCCCCTGTATGGTGCCAAATTCCCACACACTGATCTCCACGAGGTTTGAAAACCTTTATCTGTCTCCAGAAAATGAGGACAAAGATTGCCCGGCCTATGCTTCATTTCAATCGAAGAAAACCATAAGTGACCGCCGGGCTCGACATCACGTCATGTCTCGATCCACTACCTCGGTGCCAGATGTCATCTTCGATGCAGGCCCTGATGCTCCCGAAGATCAAGAACTGGACAATGAATACATCAGCGTCTCCGAGGCCGACGAATCAGACACCGAAGATCAGACGATTACTCCAGGTCAGCGAACTGTGAGTACCGATATCGACACCCCCTACCTCGTCTCAAAAACATAAGGCTCCGGTAACACCTTCACCTTCTGGCTCAGGTCAACACCGTGATAAAACTTCGGACGCCCCGCCTTCGGGCTCGGCTCCGAAGCCCAAAGACAAGCCTTCAGGAGGCTCTGGACCGAGCCAGCCACGCATCGGTACCGAACTACCATCCCCAGTACCAAACCCAAACATTTGGCACCGAAACACCAGCAGGATAAACCCTCAGAGCCAAAGTCGGACCACAAATCTTCAGAGCCAAAAAAGAGCAAATCTTCAGAACTGAAAAAATCCTCGGAGCCGAAAAAGTCCCCGTACTCCGCACCTCCTCCAAAGCAAAAGGACAGTAAAACCCCTCCTAAAGCTTCGGAACCAAAACAACCAAAATCGTCAGTGCCGAACAAAGATTCTGGATTAAAGGACCTTTTTTAACCAGATCCAGTGGATCCTAAACAAAAAACTTTTCACATTGACCCTAAAACTGGTCATATTAAGACAGTTCTATCTAAAAAGAGACCTTTGGAATTCCCAGACGACCCCAAGGTACCCTTAAAGAAGAGAGACATGGGAACTTCTCCAGCCAGACCCTTCTCTCCTCCACATATCCCCACAACACCACTTTCTCCAGCACACACTCCAATGCCTCCATATTCACCTACACCACAAGATGATGATGATGGTGATCACCTTGGGGGTGGGGGTGGAGATTAGACCCCACAAGACGATAATGATGATTACCATCCTCCCACCACCTGAACCTTGGGAGGATTACGATATTCCACCAGATGTCCCAGATACAGACTCCTACCCATCTACGCCCCCCCCCCCCCCCGACGACAACATAGGGTTTGCAGAGCTCATAAATAGAGCTGCACAATATCATGGGGTGGAATTGCACTCAGACCCACAGGGGGAAGATTTCTTGTTAGAAACTTTTACACAGTCACAAAAATCAACAAGCATTCTACCCATGTTAAAAGGTATCATCAAACATGCACCTGACGTTTTTAAAGATCCGGTCAGAGCTAGAGTTCTCAACCCCAGGATTGAGAAAAAATATAAACCAGCTCTCAACGATCCAGCTTTCATTAAAGCACAGCTCCCTCTAGATTCCTTAGTTGTGCCAAGTGCACGTAAACAAGCAAATTCCCAAACATCAGGGGATGCCCCACCTCCAGATAAAAAGTCTAAATTGCTAGATGCATCTGGCAAACGCATTGCCTCCCTAGCAGCAAATCACTGGCTCATTGCCAACACCCAAGCTTTGCTGGCCAGATACGACAGGGATCATTACGACGAGCTTGAAAAGCTCACACATCTCCCCGATGAGTATAAGACCAAAGCCAATGATCTCATACAAGAGGGAAAATTAATTACAAACACTTCTATAAAGTGTGCTCTTGATGCAGCTGACACAGCATCTCGTGCAATTAACACATGCCTGTTACTACGCAGACACACATGGCTACGCATATCTGGGTTTAAGCAGGATGTGCAGTCTACAATTCTTAATCAACGTTTTGATCAAGAACACGTATTTGGACCCACTGTAGACACATCCTTGGAGAAAATGAAGGACTCAGAAACTGCTAAGTCCATGGGAGCCCTACAGGCAACAACCTCTAGAGGTTCTTTTCGTCGCTCCTTTTACAGGGGTGCCTCTAAAGCTATTGGGGCGGACAACATCTCATCCTCCTACAAGAACAATACTCAAACCTCCCCTAGCAGAGGCTATTTCGGAGGAGGCTATAGAGGCAACAACAACAAAGGTAGAGGCCACGGTAATAACACCCCCACCTCTCCTACTACAAAGCAGTGACTTCCCTCCACTTCCCCCCGACCATTCCACCCCAGTCGGGGGAAGACTATCACAGTTCCTACCTGTCTGGAATTCCATCACCACAGAAAAGTGGGTAAGACAAATTATCCAGTATGGTTACTGCCTGGAACTCATTTCAACTCCCCCATTCATACCCCCAAAAACAACGTCCAATGTCCACAGAACATCTGACGCTGTTAAAACAAGAGGTTCTCTCATTATTACAAAAACACGCAATAGAACCGGTCCCCTTACCTCAGCAAGGAACAGGGGTTTACTCCCTTTACTTTCTAATCCCAAAAAAGGACGGTACTCTCAGGCCAATACTGGACCTACGACCGTTAAATCTCTACATACAGTCGGACCACTTCCACATGGTCACTCTCCAACAGGTTCTCCCATTGTTCCAACAAGGCGATTTACTTGCCACTCTAGACCTCAAAGACGCCTAATTTCATATTCCCATTCACCCCACTCACAGAAAATATCTACGGTTTGTGGTGGACAGACAGCACTATCAGTTCAGTCCTCCCATTTGGAGTGACTACAGCACCCCCGAGTCTTCACAAAATGTCTCGCGGTAGTCGCAGCTCATTTGCGCAGACAACACATTCACGTGTTTCCTTACCTCGACGACGGGCTAATAAAAGCCAAGTCACACACACACTGTGTACACAATACACACAGAACAATCGAGTTACTCCACGACTTGGGATTCACAATAAACCTACCCAAGTCACACCTTCAGCCGTCCTACCTCATTCAGTATCTAGGTGCCACAATAGATACCTCAAAAGCCCTTGCATACCCCAATCCAGTCAGGATAGCCAGCATGCAAGCTCTCATATCAAGGTTCCAGCCTCAACACTCCCTTCCAGCTCGAGTGTTTATGCAGCTAATAGGGATGATGAACTCTTGCATCCTCATCGTTCCTTATGCAAGACTCCAGATGTGCCCCTTACAGGAATGCTTAGCACATCAGTGGAACCAAGCTCAAGGACAGTTAACAGATCTGGTGTTGGTGGCCAGCCGCACACATCGCTCTCTGCAGTGGTGGAATACACAAAACCTATCCAAAGGACGGCCGTTCCTTGACCCGGTTCCACAGATAGTGCTAACCACAGACGCATCGCTTACCGGCTGGGGAGCTCATCTCCAAAATCAAACCGTTCAGGGTATATAGACCCATCAACAAAAACAACTCCCCGTAAATCATCTGGAGTTACTAGCAATCTTTCTAGCACTAAAGTCTTTCCAACTCTTGCTAAAAGGTAAAGCTGTCTTAATCCGTACAGACAACATGACAGCAATGTACTACACACAAAAGCAGCGAGGGACACTCTCCAGCTTTCACAACTAGCGCAAAGCATATGGAGATGGGCCACTCCTCAGAACATTTACCTTCTCGCAGAACATCTACCAGGAGTACACAATCAGATTGCGGATCTGCTCAGTCGTCAAATAAAGCAGATCCACGAATGGGAACTACATCCCCAAGTTCTTCCATTCTTTCAAATGTGGGGTCATCCAGATATAGATCTGTTCACCACACACTAAAACGCAAAATGCCCTAGCTTCGTCTCCAGATATCCACGCCCATTGTCCAAAGGCAATGCGCTATGGATTAACTGGTCAGGCAGATTTGCATACGCTTTTCCACCTCTCCTGCTCATTCCGTTACTGGTTCAGAAGCTCAAACAACACTCCCTCACAATGATCCTAGTTGCTCCATCATGGGCATGCCAACCATGGTTCACAACCCTGTTGGAACTTTCAGTAGTGCCTCATAAAAAGCTATACCTTTCCCCCAAATTCCTCACTCAGAATGAATGAAATGGCATTTGTATAGCGCATGGCTACCCGGGAGCATCCCAGCGCTGAAGTGGTAACTAGAGTAGACAGACAACCTAAGAAAAGAACCAGGTCTTTAGCTGTTTTCGGAAGGCTAGATGGTAGGATTCCCTGCGAAGATACAGAGGTAGGGTTTTCCAGAGCTTGGCAGCATTATACGAAAAAAGCCAGCCTCCACTTCTGGCTTTCTTGATCCTGGGGACCACTACTAGGTGGAGCTCATTAGAGCGCAATTTTCTGTTTGCCTTATAGAGATGAATCATGGCAGTGTTGATCGGTGGCCCGCTCCCTTGCAGAGACTTAAGAACAACGCAGAAGGCCTTAAAGCTGATTCTCTCCTGCACCGGAAGCCAATGGAGAGAGTGTAGCGCGGGCTTTGCTGAACGATTGGGGATCCCCATCAGCAATCTTGCTGCACAGTTTTGTACAGTTTGAAGTTTCACGACCACTGAGTTTGGGGCACCAAAATATAGAGCGTTGCCATAGTCTATCATTGAGAGGATTAGTGCTTGAATAGCAGTTTTTGTGCTTGAAACGGTAGGAGGGGAAGTACTTTGCGGGACATTCTAAGCATGCCATAGCATGAAGCAGCAGTCTTCCTGGCTTGAGCTTTGAAGGCGAGGTCCTGGTCTAGCCAGATGCCCAGGCTTTTTATCTCGGTTTTTGGGGCCTGCACCGGGCCCATGCATGCTGGCCACATAGTGCTTGATTTGAAGCTTAGAGGGTTGCCGAGAATCATGAGCTCGGTTTTCTCACCGTTGAATTTTAAATGTGACCGACTCATCCACTTGGCAACTTCCTCGAGACAGGAGTGGAGGCCATTGGCGATCTGATCTGCCTGGTTCAACGCTGCAACCAGCTGTGTGTCATCAGCATATGTCACTATGTGGATCCCAAAGAGGGCTACAATATCTGCCAACGGGGACATATAGACATTAAAAAGGGTGGGGCTCAGAGATGAGCTCTAGGGGACTCCACACCGTAGGGGGGTGGGTTTTGAGGTGGTATCGCCTTCAAATACCTGGAAGGATCTTTCTACTAGAAAAGATTGAGGCCATAGTAAAGCTGTACCCGTTACTTCTGCGCTCCTGAGACAGTGAACCAGAATACGATGGTTCACTGTTTTGAAGGCTGCGCTAAGGTCAAGGAGGATTATGGCTGAAGACCCTCCTGAATCAAGAATCTTTCTAGATTCTTCCACCACAGCCAACAAGGCAGCTTCAGTGCCTTGGCACGGGCGGAATCCCGTTTGAGAGGGGTGGAGCAGATCATGGGACTTAAGGAAGGCGGAGAGCGTGTGGTTGACATATTTCTCCGCGATCTTACTGATTCCAGGGAGGAGCGAGATGGGGCAATAATTGCCCAAGTCGGCAGGATCCAAGTTGTTTTTTTTTAGCAGCGCTTTCACCATTGCCCTTTTCCACTTAATGGGAACCGTACCTGTGGAAAGTGAGGCATTGATCAGGTCGGTGATAGAGGGGGCAACTGTTGGTGCTACCAGTTTCAAGATGTTGGGTGGTGCCGCGTCTAAAGGCTACCCACTTTTGACCGAGGACAGAAAAAGTACTTCTTGGGTCAGTAGAGCGAAAGTCTCCAAGGAATGTTATATTATGTGCGTACCCGAGTCATATGCTTGATTACGGTGTCGCTATCTTTCTGTGGCAGGCACTTGAGGATGTTTTGTACTTTGGTGGAGACGTACTCTGCCTGTTCATTGGAGCGCTGACCCGAGATGTCAGGTACGGCCGGAGGGCCGGGAGCTTTGAGTAGCTTTTTTGCAATAAGAAAAGTTTCTCTAGGGGAATTAGCAGCTAATGAGATCTTTTCCTCATAGTAGGAGGCCTGGGCTTTTTTTATTTCTGCCTTATATGTGCCAATGGCCACCCTGT
The DNA here is from genome assembly GCF_964204655.1 of Triturus cristatus. Lineage (NCBI taxonomy): Eukaryota > Metazoa > Chordata > Amphibia > Caudata > Salamandridae > Triturus > Triturus cristatus. The sequence goes on from NC_140579.1 coordinate 222,796,881, forward strand.
ATTACAGCTTTTTATTGAATGAGAAATCTTTCCTCCAAATCCTTTCCAGTTTTTTGCAATACTGTTTTAAGGTACGTAATTTGGGGGAGAACCAGGGGGACTTGTTAGGTCTGCCTTTCTTTTGGATCGATTTTTTTGGGGAGCACCACGTTCAGTGAACCCTCAATACAGTTGCAGAATCTATCATTGGCTACGACTGAGTTAGGGTCGGAATTCGGCCTGGTCTCTCCAAGTTCTTGAGCCCACTTGTCTAGAGGGAGTTTAGTCCAAGGATGAGTTAGGGTACATAAAGGCTGGGTTTGTGATACGGTGATCAGTGGGGACCAGAGAAAGGGATCAGAAAATGATCCGACCACGGGAGGGGAATGGGATCTTTCCCTTTTTAAATCCCCTAAATTAGAGAAAATGAGGTCTAGAAGGTGCCCTTTAACATGAGTCGCTCGCAAAATCTTCTGTGGCAATTGAAAAGCCGTGAGGTCTTGCGCTAATTCAGTTGCGGTGAGCGCTGCGGGGTTGTCGAAATGCAGATTAAAATCTCCTAGGAGAGTAAAGTTAGCAGCAGTACTGGCAAGATTAACAACTGCTTCTAGCAAAGATTTACAGAATTGGCCCGTTACCCCTGGTGGGCGATAGATGAGAATACCTGAGAAAGAAAGGGTGGGTGTGAATTCTATTGAGAAGTAGGAGTTCTTGCAGTCTGAAAGTGGGCTGCCTAGCAGGCGACAGGTTAGATGGTCTTTGTAGATAATAGCGATACCACCGCCCATGCCTGTCGTTCTGTCCACCCTCTGCATTAAATACCCCGGGGGAAGTGCTTGGATGATGTCTGGCTCCGAGCTGGGATTAAGCCAGGTTTCTGTAATCGTGCATCGGGTTTAGCCACTGACCCAGCTTCTAAAGTGCGTGTGCTGATAGGGAAAAGGGGTGCCCACCACCCCTGAGCATTGAACACAGCTCCCCAAGATACAACAAAGACGTTTAAAATCAGTTTTTAAAACTAATAGCAGCAAGTTTAAAAAAAAAAAAGATTGTAGCAGCAGGTAAAACTACTCTGACTTCTGCGAGGGTTCTGTCTCTAATTACCTCTGGGCGGTCGCGTCACCTGGTGCCTTTATGGGCGTCAGCCGTGCGTCTGGTTCCGCCACTAGAGCGCCGACCTGGCGTCTAAAGTGTGTGTGTTGATAGGGAAAAGGGGTGCTCCACTACCCCTGAGCTTTGATAGATAAGACACCCAGATCCCAATCAACTCAATCTTGCGATCTGGCTCCTGAAGTCCTAGAGTTTGGCTATCTCAATCTCCCGCCAGACAGCATAAATGTCATTAAAGAGGCTAGACGTCCTACTACTAGAGCATGCTATGCAGCAAGTGAAAGCGATTTATCATTTATTGTACAAATAACAAAATCAATCCACTAGATGCTTCCATCCAAAATATTATCTGATATCTTTTGCATCTACAACAATTTAACCTGGCATATACATCTATACGGCTACATCTTGCTGCAATAGCTACTTACCTCCAAAACAGACATTTGTCGTCGTTTCAAGTACCTGCTATCAGAGCGTTTATGGAAGGACTTAAAAGAATAATTCCACCTAGAGTTCCACCTTCTCCTGTATGGAATCTCAATATAGTCCTCACCAGTCTCATTTGAACCTATGCACAAATGCGAGTTACAGTTCCTTACTTGGAAAGTAGCCTTTCTCGTAGCTATCACATCACTTAGAGTTAGTGAACTCCAGGCATTAACCATACAGGAACCATTTCTACAAATACACCATAGTAAAGTGGTTCTAAGACCTAATCTAAAATTTCCAAAAGTGGTATCTGCCTTTCACCTTAATCAGTCGGTTGAACTTCCATTATTTTTCCCTCAACCAGACTCCGTAGCAGAACACGTTCTCCACTCGCTAGACTTTAAAAGAGCAATACTCTACTACATTGAAAGGACTAAAGGTTTTAGGAAAACAAAACAACTTTTTGTAGCTTTCTCCCCACCTCACAAAGGCAATCCCATTTCAAAAACAGGAATTGCAAGGTGGTTTGTTAAATGCATCCAAATATGCTATCTCAAAGCTAAACGCACATTAACTTTTCCCCCTAGAGCTAATTCCACAAGCAAACTAGGGGCTTCTATGGCATTCTTAGGGAACATTCCCCTAGATGACATCTGAAAAGCAGCAACTTGGTCTACACCGCATACTTTCACTAAACACTATTGTGTAGATGTGCAAGCAAAACAACAAGCTACGGTGGGTAAGGCTGTGTTAAGAACACTTTTTCAAACTACTGCAACACATACAGGTTCCCACCGCTAGGGAGAAAAACTGCTTTTTAGTCTATGCTAAAGTAAACAATCTGCAGCTCGTATGCCTCGAACGGAAAATGCTACTTACCAGTATGCATCTGTTCTTGGCATGTAGAGTTGTATACGCCCACCCACCTCCCAGGGTACCTTTATCTGTTGCAGTATTATCTTATTTAGATACATCACATGGACATCCCTTTCTATTCTCTTACTAACTCCATCATTGACCCTTTATGGCGAAAAACAATCTGAAGAGGGAGCGCACTATCATCATAAGGAGGAATCACCTATCCCGTGACTACAAAGACTTCTTCGACAAAAACAAATTGCAAACATCCGAGCACAACACCAGATGGCGATCTATGCTAAAGTATACAACTCTACAGCTCTACATGCCAAGAACAGATGCATACTGGTAAGTAGCATTTTCCTTTCTTTTGGTTTTACAATTTAATTCTCTATATGTATTTTTGTTTTCTTTGCTCTGTAGTTATCAGGCATATTTTTTGTTGACTTTTTTCTTTATGCCCCTACATTTTTGTACCGATGAGCTATGCATATGTTGTAGTATTATTTCCTTCTTGTCAATGTTAAGGGAGGGAGAGGTGTTGTAACTTTTGTAAGAGTGGAAGGTTGGGGTTTTTACGTTCTAGAATGAAGGTGAGGGGTGACAGTAGATGGAAGTATCCCTCCAGGTCAGATGTGAATAAATAACCTCTGCACTTACCTTAGTTTGCTTCATTTCTTTTCACCCATCTTACAGGGAAAGACAGTGTGAGACTTTAGAAAACATTAGATGTGTTTTTTATTTAAAGGACAAAGTTATTTTGAATACATGCGTGTCAGACGCAGTCGTACATCTGCGGCTAGTGCAGCTTAGTGACCTCCGTTCTCAATAACAGAAAAACGCCAGGGTCACAAGAATATGTCATTGCCTTTCATTTTACAAATTTGTTGTATTAGCCCATTGATTGAACTGAAGAGAAACAATACTGTTGCTTAAAGGACACATGAAGGTAGCCCGTCGGTGGTGGCTTTCTGATAGGGTGTGATACGGTAACACATCGGCCTTTAACAGTGGGATAATAGCAATACTAGCACTGTTTCAAAGTTAAAGCTCTATGCTGCTTTCGAAACAATCAATAATAAACTCCACTTACACTTGTCATGTTAGGGATCATAGGAAAGTCCTGAATAAACTCTCTATCTTTACTTTAACCATTCCTAATAATTATATTATTCTTGTATATCTCAATATTAATGCCACAGACCTTACTAACCTCAGAGGCCTAAAAGTTGTGTGATCTCCTGACCTACACGTGACCTAGATAATATTTTTCACACTTAGCACCACACTTTTGTTATTTGTAAGCACTTGAAATAACTGATGTTACTATTACCAAATTTAATGGTATTCGATTTACTGATATCAGAACAATTGAAAATTGAGTGGCTTTGCCAGTAAAACAAATTATGGCCAAGAGATCTTAGTAAATGTCATAGTGAAATAAAGGTGCCCATAACACCGGATTCCGAAGCAACCACAGCACCGAGACAGCCCTACTCTCCGCCTCCGACGACATCCGCACCTTCCTCAACCAAGGCCACACCGCAGCCCTGATTCTACTCGACTGATCCGCAGCTTTCGACACCGTCTCCCGCCGCACACTCGCAGCCAGTCTACACGACACCGGCATACAAGGCACCGCCCACGACAGGATCAGATCGTTCCTCACCGGCAGGAACCAAAGGCTCAGACTGCCACCCTTCCTCTTCGTACCCACAGAAATTAACTGCCGAGTCTCACAGGGATCATCACTCATCCCACCTCTCTTCAACTTCTACATGGCTCCCCTCGTGGCCATCGTACGACAACACGGCCTCAGCATAGTCTCCTATGTCGACGACACCCAGCTCATCCTCTCCCTCACCAAGGACCCCACCACCACCAGACTCAACTTCCAGGAATGAATGCAGGACGTGGCAGCCTGGATGAGCAACAGCTGCCTAAAACTCAACTCCGAGAAGATGGAAGTCCTCGTCCTCGGAACCACTCCTTCGGCATGGAACAACTCCTGGTGGCACACCGCCCTCAGCACCCCCCTGACCCCCACAGACCACACCAAGAACCTCTGCATCGTACTCGACTCCTCCCTCTCCATGAATCCTGGAAGATCCTTCTCCTACATTGCGGCCAAGACCTGGAACGAGCTCCCCACCGACATTAGACGTACCCCATCCCTGAACACCTTCAGGAAGTTTCTGAAGACCTGGCTCTTCGACTGATACGGATCTGCTGACCCCCCCTCAGCCCCCCCACCCCAGCGCCTTGAGAACCTCACAGGTGAGTAGTGCCCTTATAATCCCCTTGATTGATTGATGACATGGTGTTTAAGTACCTTATGTCACAAACAAGTGTTTAACTTGATGAGCCATTTTGATTCCATTTATCCTAATTCATTCAACTGTTAACCAATATTAGCCTTCTTCTTGTTCCCTCTGGAGTCTTTAACCGACATATGTAGCCAACCTGTATCAAACCATTATGAATATGCAGGTGACTCCTTGAGGCAGGTAGTCATAGAGGATTGAATCGTCAGATTTTGTAGTCTTACTATGTATTTCAAAGTTCCTTATTGATGCAAGTTCACCATTTATGGAAATTCCTATTAACCATTCCATGGTATCACCTTTCTACAGCTCTAGGGAATCTAGCAATTTTCAGCACTTCATGAGAGTGGCTAATAACAATAACCATGCTCTGATTAGTATGCCTACAACATAACCATGTCGGTCCACAGGCACGGACCACCCTGGAATTGAAGTAAGACGGCAGGCAAAGACTTGATTGGAGCAAAGAGCTCTACTGTTTTCATTGTTGCTTAGATTCTTATTTGTTCTTTATGGTAGAATGTCAAGTTGTTATACCGACACAGTGTTTATCCCTGTATGATTGTGTTTTGTACACTGGTGATGAAGAGAACACTACCACTCCAGTGAGCTGGTGAACTGATGCCATAACTCAAATACGCAACAGCAAATGTGAGGGCGAGGTACTGTAGTCACAGCACATGTCCTAATCAGTAGGTTTTGGTGAGTCTGACATCGGAAATGGTCATGTGATTTAGTGCTTCTAATGGAAATGCCTAATGTTCGGGATCCTCCCCCTACCTCTGATGTTTGATGTATTGAGATTAAGGATTCCTGTGTTCCAAATGGAATAGATCCTTCAGAGACTTTAACAACTTTATCATAGCCATAGGCTTAAAAGACGAGGAGCACAAAAGGGGAGTTCTCATGCACTATATAGGTCTGGATACAGACATATTATATGCCTGCCCTTTATGAAAAGTTCAGCAACATTTGTAGTGGAGCCATGTATAGGGTTGGTGTTACATTTGAGGTAGCAGCGATTTTGTGTAACTGCAGCATTGTGCAGAATTTTCAAAGAAAATTCCCTACGTAGTTGTATAGCACTTGGTCTATGCATCAATGTATTGATTCTGCTTAGTGTATCACTTCATTAGTGGTATAATGGCTTCTGCTATTTGTTAGTGAACATTATATTCCATGTAGCACACATTTATATGATTGAGGTGGTTGTCTTCTTCCACACAGGCCCCATACAGTTGTATAGTGCCTGGTTTGTGTCTCCATGAAGGTGTGTAGTATTTATTTTGTTAATTCGTTTTTATAGTTACTGTTCATGAACATTAAAATCCTTGTATCGCCATCTTGTGGGATAAGAGGGTCATGGCCTTTGCCTAAACTGGTCCCATGTAGATGTATAGTGCCTAGGTGTGGCTCCATTTAGATGTATTGTGCCTTCTGTATCATGTAGTGCATTTTTTATTATTGAAGGCAAAAATCTAATTTCAGGTAACTTTAAATTGTACTGTCTGAGGGGCTATTTTTATGTACATGCCAACTTTGGAGTATGTTTTTATGTGCATGTTTGTGACTCTTGCTAGGCTTTGCATACAGCCTCCACTGTATATTTATGGAAAAACTATAAATGACAGCTCATAACACACCATCGGTAAATAACTCGCATGCAAACAATTTAAATTAAAGCAAACTTTACCATGAATGATGTCTCGTGGGATCGGAGAATTACCGAAGTTACAAATTTAGGAGGGATCCCCGTTGGAAATCTCCTCTTTCAGTGAATGACTTCCTTGCAAGAAATAACTGAAATTGTAAAGAACAACTACTTAGATTGGTTTTACAATTATAGTTCTTGCCCTAATATTACCAGACTGTTGCCGGCGAGGGCTGCACTCAAACGTAGGGCGTGAGATTCTACAGTCCGGCTCCAGAGGGTATATGCAAGCTTTAGGTTTATACTGAAGCATCTTGGTGATCTCAGACACATCCAGTCTGTTGTGTGAGGTCTTGTGCTCTTCAGGCAGGGTCACAGGCAGCACAGAACCTGCCTGTAATTACCAGGGCCCTTCTGAACCAGGTAATGGTGGGTCAGGTACAATGCTTTAAATTTACTAATATTGCTGTAACATGTTTATCAACTGACTGATTATATTTTAATTTATGGGGTATTTGCATAACATATGTTTGTGTGTAGTTTATAGTGTAAAATATTTTGCATAAACTAGTACTTTGTAGTATTGGATGGACTGCTTTATTAGGTACACATATATATCCTGGCATGCCCTAGAGTTAGCAATAGCATCATATGCCTCAACAATTTTAGACCTTAACTTTGTCAATGGTGTTACGAAATGGTAACTAAATTACATATTTCGGCGATGTACCTTATAGTGGTTTGTAAAGGATTCTCAACAAGCACTGGGGTTGCGTTTTTGCGGCAAGGCAAGTATCTGCCACCTCTTTGAAAGTTTCAGTGCCTCTGAAAACAGTGTTGAAAGACACCTTTTTTTTTAGCAGAGTTTAAAACTGTTTTTATACAGGTTTACATACACAGATTGCATGCTATTGCAAAAGCTACCTATACTGCTATATTCCTAAAATCCTGCATGAAAGATTTACTTAAAATTTCAATTTTTCCCTTCTTGATTAATTTTAAACAGCCCTCTTCATCACTTCTACCTTTTGCATGGCTCCTGTGTAGTCTTCTCTGTTGAAAATATGTCTGCCTTAATCTCGGTCTTTAAAACCATATACCTGCAGTCTGCCAGTATTTTATTCATTCTATCAACCGTTTGCTAATGGTCACACCTCACACATTAACGTACCACAAATAAAGTGGAGTGAATGCATGGAATGGTTTTCTTCAGAGTGCAAGATTTATCCCAATAACTGCTGGATTAACCAACAACTTTGGGTTTCTGAGTAGTGTGCTACTTGCTTTAAAACACTTCAATTCCTCGTCAAGGATAGTAAGCGATATGTAAATGCAGTTTCTACAATTCAATTTAATTGTGTATTGTCTGTGTATATGTGTCCAGCTGCCTGGTGCTGTCTAGAGTGTAATGGGTCTGAGCAGGACACTGGAGGAGGGATAGGGTCGGGAGTAATGTGCAGAGTGTATTTATGGTAGTTGAGAACTTAGTGATGAAATAAGCAAATGTATTAGTAGTGGGCTTGGGCCAAGGAATAGTAGTAAAAAAAGAGGAGAGTGTTGTATTTGGAGGATTTATAAATCACGTAGAGTCATCTTTGGGCACCTCAGAACATTTGACTCGGGTGCAGGAAACTAAAACATTGTGGCAGGGAGTTGGAGCTCAGAAGGAAAGGCGATTAACCATGTCAGAAATTCTTCGATCGTGAACCCTGTTCTCTAATGAGTTCAGTTAAAGGCCAGTCAAATAGCTTGGTGTGAGAAGTTGGCCTGGTATATGATGCTCACCAGTTAAAGTGATCACCTTGTACCATGCCAAGCAACCCTTATGGTGTGGTTGTAAGTCAACCTTTTCGGACTAGCTGCCCTAGTGGTAGCGTAGGCTAAGCAGTCTTTGAGGCTAAACTCGTGAAGCGTGTTAAGCCAGCTGTTTTACCAAATGCAACCCCCTTTTATACCAATGAAAGGACACCACACAGATATATATTCAAAATATATATGTATTTATTTCTCAAAGTAACCCCTAGTCTCTTTATGAGCACAGGAGCACAAATCGTCAAACAAGATTACAGTAGAATACACAGAAGTTGCACTTTATATGGATAGGCCCTGGTGGCCGCTCAAACCATATACTAAAATAGTGGTATAAGTACCACGAACAGAAAAGGGAAAAGGCCTAGGGCCTCTAGAATCGCTGGGCCTACAAGGAGCTAACTTCAGTTAGTGACCAGGAGGTCCACGGGTGGCGTGTGCAGAGCAAATAGTCACACTCGTGCTCCCATAGGTTTCAATGGGTGCGTAAAAAGTACAAAGTTACTGCAAAGCGGATCTTCCGGATGGACTAGGAACTCAAGATTTGGAACACAGGCACTAGAGATGTAATACTACACTTGGGCACAGGTGTGCCAGCTTTACCTCACCCACAGGAAGCGGGTGCATAGGCCTCGAAGTGCGTCGGGTTTCTTCTATCTGTTCCGTGGAGCTTGAAGACAAAGATGCTGCAGGCGGTCGGTCCGGGAGAGATGCAGTGGATCCAAGAGTGGATCGGAGATGTTGAAGACCTGTAAGCAGAGGGGACAGTGTTCACAGTTACTAGCCAGTGACCAGCGTGGCACCAGGTGGGTACCAGGCAATGTTGGGTGCAAACAGGAAGAAAGGTGTAGCTTGTCTCTGCAGCCACGTGGTCCCTGGAGGTCGACGACGTCCAGGAGTCGGTTCACGAGCTGTCCCACGCAGGCTCTCGCTGTTGGCGGTGTCGGCGACTTGATCGAAGCAAACAAGCCTTGGCAAAAGCAATTGTTGTAGGAGATGAAATAAGCTGATGGTTCTGACCAGCAAGGTCAGAAGAACTGCTCCTTTGGAGGGGAGCAAGGGCCAGTCTGGAGCAACCAGACCAGTGGTGTATTTTGTAAAGTTCGTCGCCAAGATGGCTACTAGCCAGCGGGCCAGCAACCGGTTAGGCGCGTCAAGTGGCAAAATGCAGAAGGGCCCCACGCAGATCGTGGAGATGCTGGAGGGCTCACCTTTGGTGCAGATGCTGCTCGGGTGTTGGGCTTCTCAGATCCCAAAGCACAACTTGGAGGGAGCCTCGGTTGTTGCACTTGTCAGCTTGTCGTGGTCGTTTCAAGATGGCTGGCTCCACGTGTCTCGGTGCCTCCACGGGTCTCCTCTTTTCAGGGACTATGGATCGGGCAGTGAGAAGTCTGGAGGTCCAGGTCTTGTCAGTCTCTGGGCTCGGGCTCCGGCGGGAGGCGGCGGCAAAGCAGCCGTTGATTCGCTGGATGGTGCTTGCGTTAGCAAGGTGGTCACTCCCTGACCACAGGGGAGATTTCCTTCAGTCTTCTGTGCAGCAGAATGTCGAAGTTCCCGTCCTCTTCTTAGTTTCAAGTTGATTCCAGGATGTCTGAAGTCTTAGGACACAGCTCCTACCTTTAAGCGGATTCTAGGGGCCGGACTACCTGCTAGGTCCCTCCCTATGGGTGGGACCAGGAAGGGGGGTGGTTACACCCCCAATCCTTTGTCCAGCTCGCCCCAGGCCCGGGACTGGTGTGCCCCAGGACCGGTTTGAACTGGCATATGCACCGAGGCTCCTTGTGAGCCACAGGCATGTCTGGTTTCTTTCAAGCCCTACCTGACCAATACACAAAATCCTGTCTGGGGTGGTGCATGCACCTCCCCTGGCAGGAAACCCTTTGTCCACACCTCCCAAGCTGGAAGGACTCCCAGCAGCAGGAGGGCAGACTTGTGTCTGTGGTGGCAGCATCCATTTTGTGGAGCTGAGGCTATGTCTGATTTTACCCGGGTTTCAGGTACTGTACATGTCGTGTCCCTCTAGAAGGGTGGAATGCTAACCCCGTCGCCAGAATTGGCGAGGGGTTAGTATTCCAATTCGTATGACACCTTACTCGACATGTTTTGATAAAGCCAAACCAAAGATAGCATTTAACCGCGAGGTTCATAATGCACTTAAGAGTATATGGTATGACGATATCTGGAAACAGTAGAAGGAAGTTGTTCCGACCACTGCAGACAGGCTCAGCTCATGCCAGAGCACCATCTCACATGGAACCAAGCACTCTGCCTTCAGGATTGTTAAGGCCTGCCATAGGAGTGACTTATAGGTTACCAGGTGTCCCATTTAAGGTTAGGTATAGGTATACTACACCTAAGTAAGAGGTGATTACACCAACTTACCCCAGCTGAGTGATCAGCCAGTTGTGTCAAATTGTTAGGCCAAGCCTGGGGTGGCATAATACATGCTTCAGCCCCTGGCAGGCCTTGGGTACACCAATGCCTTGGGTACCTAGTGTACACTGGTACAGGGGCTGACAGGGTGATCCACTTCCAATTGGTTATGCACCTAGGGTGCATAGTTTTAATTTAGTAGAGAGAACAGCAGGCTGGGGGTCTGATTGGCAGGCCCACAGCCTCAATATGTCAAAAACCAGTGAAGCAAAAAGCAAAAATTTGGGGTGACCATAGGATAGCAGACCCTACTCTCCTACACTTGGTTTCAAAAATGTCCTGAGGCCGTTGTAGTTAGGTTCGAATCTCAAATTTAGGATGAGGGCTAGATTGCCTGTGTGGAATCTCTTTCTGGGGGTAGTAATGGAGTGAATATATGAAGTTTGTGTGATTATGTTAATGTGGCCTCATGTAGGGCGTTTGTTGGCGCGCTAAGACCACGTTGTTAGAACTGAGATTCTATGCGGTAACGCACGTCTTCCATCTGTATAGATTGACGTCAGTGAAGAGCGTAGAAGAAACCCTAGGTACGGGGCAAAGGTATGCAGTAGTTGAATGTTTCAATTAATGTTTGGTGAAATCGTCAAACAGCTGTAGCTTAAGTAAGGAGGATGGATTGTCAATCATTTGGTGTGGGTGATATGGGATTGTGTTGTGTCAGAGATCTAGCACACTGCTGGTTGGGGTGTTGAGTACTGGTATTTGAACAGACGTGAATAAGAGTGATCTGAGGATGATGGGCAACATTAGCAGCTAGATGCATTAAACAGCCAGGGGCAGCACCATTGTGAGTGAACAGAAAGCAAGCTAGTGTTTAGGATCACCTAGTCCTGGTGTAAGGCTGGAATTATGTGTGTTTTTAAGGTTAAAATCATTAATAACCGTAAGGGAGCATCACCATGGCTGTGTCAAGGCTGGAGCAGAGGTGTTTAAGAAAAGTCAAGGAGGGTGGTAGCCTACTGCCATGTGGGGTCAGAAAGGGGAAATAATGGTGATAGTAATATGGTGTGTAAGTAGTAGGTATAGCTCACGAACTAGAGAGGGGTTTGTTTATAATGATCCTTACGTTCCACTATCACACAATGCTATAAGAGAGTGGAGGAAGGCAGCATGGTGTGGGCCAAGTGCTGCTGGTGCAGCTGTATGTTTTTAGTCATCCCATTCGATGATGGCGAAGTAGTCTTGTATGAAGATGGTTTTATTGCATATGGATCTGGCAATTCACATGCAGTAAAGATGTAGCATATGTTGTATTTTTAGGTTTGTTTCGTAATTATTAGACGTTAAATTGTAGGGTTTCATAAAGTTATGTCAGTGGGACTTGTTAGGGAATTTATGGGGGTATTGTGAGGGAGCTAGAAAGTAAGCAGTACTTCAGGCTGTTGGAATTCACGTAGGAAACTGGTGACAGTATGAAAGAACAGAGGCAGAGTGCAGTGTTAGATGTGTGAGAATTGAGATAGTAGAGAGCTCTTATTTCCTTTTGTCTTGGAGAAAATTAGATAATGAGTGTGAAGGTGGCAGGATAACTAATATTTGGTGCTAGATACTGTGCAAATAATGAAAAGGTGTTCAACATAGAGTTGAAGAGCAAAGGCGAGATTCGATGGATGCAGTGCAGGGCTCTACTTTCTCAAGGCAGGCACAGACCCTACCAAGGCTGTCAGTGCCAACATACACTCAAACGTAGGGCATGAGATTCTACAGTCAGGCTCCAGAATATATATGAAGGCTTTAGGTTTATTTATAATACAAAGTTAAGATTTACTTTTATAAAGACAAGCAGGCACAACACATTGTACATGAATGTGAAAGTAAAAAGTAGAAGACATGGACCAGTGAGTGAATTGCAGTCTCTGGAAGCATTAAATCTAAGCTGGAATCCCACTGTCTTCTGCTTGACGTTTTTTTAACAGAAGGTATTCTGTGAGGCTGTATCTTGTTCGTCACTTCTCAAGTTCTCTAAACATGAAAGCCTTGATGTAGATGAAGGGATCATTTGAATGAGCAATCAGTCAGCATTTGCTGGATTGCCCTGAAATTCTCTATACGTCTTAGAGCTTCCTGATGTGGTCATTCTTGTGAAAGTCTTTCTTTGCAAAGAATCTTCAGAAAGAAGCATCCATTAAAGAACAAGTTAGTTATTCTCTTTTGGTAAATGCTTTCTGAGGGATATTTTCAACAGATTCCTCACTATCCCCTTCTTCTAAAAAAAATTATTTGTTCTTCCATAACGCTCTTTCTGATCACCTACAGTTTGCTTTTTTAGATTTCACTTGCAAAATCTCTGGTTTTTTCTTTTAATCTTAAAAGGGGTTCGAGCCTGCCCATTACTTACCTCTATTTACCATAGGCTGGCTCCCATGTGGGTCTCATTTCCTTGCATCGTATTGGTCAGCACCTCTTTATTTACCATTGGCTGGCTTCCACCTAGGTCTCATTTCCCTGCTTGCTATTGGTAAGCGCTCCTCCTGGCCTCTGGCTTCCACCTCCTGGGCTTGGAGTCTTCCTCCATGCCATGGATCAAGTACTGCTTCCTTAGGCCAGTGTCCTTCCACTGACCACATGCTTCCCAAGGTACTTTTTTTTTTAACTTTTACAAATGCACTCTCTAGGAATGCAGGAGTGTCTGTAGTCCGTCTCCCAAGCCCACTATCTTTACTTTTCCCAACTTCCTTCTTCCAACCGTGTTTAATGAATTTACCCACATTACAACCTACAACCATTGTTCACCACTTTATAAAGCAACAACAGGCTAGAACACCCAATCCCTCGAAAAATAATTAATTTGTCACTGCTTATGTCAGTCTTTAGCTGACTAGCACATCTATTGGCAGAGTGCACAAAGACATTTGCAAATCTCTTCTGACACACACCCCAAATCAGCGGTATCAATGCTCTAACAAGCATTTGCAATGCAATAGGTCTCGCATTTGTGAGACTTTGAGCTACTGGCATTGTAAATGACAAATCTTTATCTATGTGTTGGTTTTAAAAACATATACATAAAAGACATTGTCATTTACAATGCCAATAGCTTAAAATTTTGTAAATGCGAGACCTGTTGCATTGCAAATGCTTGTTAGTTTTATTGATCTACGAAGGAGGCCTGCTGCTCGACACGATGATTACTTGTATCGTTGGCTGAATAGGGCTGTGGCTGCGCAGTATGCTGGGAGGGCCGTGGGCAAAAATATTGCTCATTGGGCCACTCCGGGTACACACTTGCCGATTCGCCAAACAGGGGCGAATTTGCAACCCTTCACCATTGATTGAACGATTTCAAAATGGGGTGTGACCTAACTTACGCCGAATCAGGGGCCCAGAGCGACACCAAAGGGGATGATGGACAGAGCGTTTGAGCAAATCAAACACTCACCCCCAGTCAACTGATCTGGGTTTAATCCATCATCATTCTTTAGCTCACTCCACCACCCCAGATCAGACATGGCCATATGCAAATCAGTCTGACCCTGTGCCTCACGGGAACAGTCCAGCCCAAACTGCCAAGCCATGTCTTCCATGGACCAGAAACAAGCATCCTGGGACCGGTTTCGGGTTCATAACCCTCATCAGCCAGGCTATCTTGAATCAGGGTCCCAGGCAGTTTCTGGCAGTATTGTGTGGCTCACAATAAGGTGGGCAGCTGGGCCGCGGCAAGCAGCAACATCCAATTTGAAATATTTTAAACACACGCAGTCACATGAGAGATGAGCTCTTCGCTGGGGAGACTGGGGCCCGTGTCAGAACTTAGTAAGCAACGTGCAGTGCAACCAATTGTCAATATTTTGTGTAGAGTGTAGATCGGCCCTGTAAAATAGGTACCAGTGCTAATTAAGCACTCGGGGACAGAGAGCTGACAGGCATTGGCAGCGAAGGGGCGCGAGAAGGGCGTGTGAGGAAGAAAGGCTGAGAGGGCGATGTGGTGATAGGGGGAGAAATGGTGACAGCATGGAAATGAATGAAGGAGAAAGTATGGTGGAGAGAGGAGTGAGTGGAGATACGGCAAAGGAGAATGAGGGGGAATCAAGAGGGAGCGCGTGAAGGAGGGTGGAACATTGTCCTTATAGAAGAAACACGATGAGGCAGGATCGGGAATGAATGAAGTAAAGCGGGTGGGGGCTGGCGGGGGAATCACAATCATGGTGGAGTGTGGGGGACAGCTGGAGCTTGGCAGGAAGCTGGAGCGGGGTGAAGCACGCACTGAGGTCCGAGGTAAAGGGAGTGAAGGAGAATGACGCGGGAAATAACATTTTATGGAGGGAGGCAAGAGCCTATTAATGAGGGAGCGCCTGGCAGAAAAGAGGGAGCATAACACGGAAGAAGCATGGTAACGGGTGGAGAGCATGTCAAGGGGTACAGAGGAGGGTGTCACATACCGTAGACAGTTGTCTGTAAGTTACCCAAAATCTATAGAATTATTTGGTTGAAGGGAGTATTCTTTTTAAATATTTAACCAAATAACTGCAGAGGAATTTGGGGTAAATATGGGAAAAACAAAGGAGGTAGCGAAGTACAGTGTGTGTGTGCCCTCAGATCCATCACCCCCCTTCCCGCCCTTGTATGCCCCAGTGGTTTGCTAATCTGCACTAAATACGAAGTGGGCTGCGACTGGGAAAAGATAAAACATGCGACCATCAATCCAGCTGGTTTTGTGAGCTACCCTGTCTAAGTACTGTGGCAAAATATTACACCTGCAATTTCGATTTCCAGGTGAGACTCTTTTCTTTATTTATGTTTGCCGTTTTATAAAGCATATTTGAACATCTTTCAGATACTTCAGAGTGCTGCATCTGTTTAAATGTCTGTACTGATACAATGTTTTATTCCTCCTTACACATCTAAAATACACAAGTGGGCAACTCAAGTTCCTAATGCACTCAGTGTGGAAAACTGGGGTTCCAATCATCTAGCAATGTTAGTTTTCCCCCTTACTTGTTCTGTTGTTTTGTTTCAGTGTTTATTTATATATTTTGAAAGTGTGTGTCAAAACGTCACGAAAGATTCTGGGGCCTGACGTACATGCAGACATACGCAAATGGGTGCATACTTCGCACTGACATTTTACGACCTGCCTGTCATTTTGCTGTACTAATTAATGTACTGATAGGTTACATTTATAAAAGCCTATTCATTCACTGATTGTCACAAAACAACCTGCCTGAAGAATATTATTTAGGCTGATCACTATTTTCTACCACCTGTGCTTTGATATGCCCAGGGGACTGCACTCCACCATCGGCCCACTGTGCTCACATCCTCAAACGGGAAACATTTTGTTAAACCATATCATGTTCATTAAAAGAACAGATACTGCTTTAAAAAAAATCCCACGTGGGAGGACCTCCCCTGGACACCTGTCTGCTGCCCCCAGAGTCACCTGTTATGGTCCTTCAGCGAGAAGCTTTCCCCTGTGGGCAGCATTCCCACAGCAAATCGTATGGTCGTCTTGGGAGTCGGTGGCTGCTTAATGGTTTGTGACTACAATTGGAGCCATAGGTAATTGACACACGCTGAACTCTGCCTCCGCCCCGCCTCACAGTCGGCAGTAGAGCAAGGAGGAAGACGCCGAAAGACACTGGACCGCCGGCTCCTGGCTTGTCGCCCCAGCCCACCGCACCCGCTGTCCTCCAAACACCAAGGGTCTCCACATAACTCCTGGTAGCCACGAGCAGCCATGGGCAGCCCGGTGCCAAGTGCGGTTGCCGGAAGAGTGTGGTTTTCTTTGGTGATTTCTCCCCATAATGGCACATCGTGTTGCATCGTGTTGCCGCACTTTCAGCCACCGCAACAGAGGCAGCACCGACGGGGGAGCTAAGGTGAGCCTGGAAAGGCAGACGGGTTCCACCAGAGCAAGCAAACGGCAGCGGCTTCGCCTAGCCTGTGACCCGGTGTGCACTCGTGAGCCCCGCTTACCTCCCCTCCATCTGCTTCCTGGTCCTGCTTCCAAGCCACCCGGTTGGAAAACAATCCTACACCTTGGGCTTACCTTGGGCACAGTGCACAGTGCACAATCACGTCCTCTTCAATGCCATATCCCTGTATAATCCAGCAATAATCCAGCATCGACAAGCATTAACAGCATTGACAGCACTAACAGCACTAACAACACTTACCTGCCACTGCCTAATGCTAGAGTCAAAATCAAAGTCTGCGGGGGAATCCAGTCCAGGTTTTCGGATGAACCAGAGCCAGCGGCTACCAGGGAAGCAGAGCGGGAGCGGAGCGGGAGACGCTGAAAGAAACGCTCCAGCCGCTCTAAACCACCCTCCCCGCTGATTGCCTCTCTTGCCTTGACTCCCCCCTTCAATTGAGCCTTGAACTGAGCCAAGCTGAAGTTGGCACCTGACACCCTGCCACCCGATGCCCGGAGCGGGAGGCGCAGGGCAAGGCTCGGTGCTCGGAGCGTGCCTCCAGCTATTCCCGGAGAAGCAGGAGACGCCAGGAAACGCCCAGGAAACGCTCCCCGCACTGCGCTGAGCACTGCGCTGAGCACTGCACCGGCGCCGAGTAGCGTGAAGAGCGAGTCGAGGGCCAGTCGGCCAAGGGCGATCGATGTGGGGGCTGTTCGGCGCTGCGACCTAGGTTTGTGTAGACTGTGTGGGTCGCAGATGGGGCGGCTGTCATCAAAGCGCTGGAATGAGTGACCAAAGGAATTCTGTACACAGTGAGTGGAGTGAGTGGAGCCCCGGATATATGAGAGGTACTTACGGCTCTGGACCTTGGACCTTGTACTGAGGGAGGAGTGTTGGGACGGGACTGCGAGGACCAGCAGCCCCGTAACTTTGTGCAGCTGTGTACCTCTTCCCGCCCCCTGCCCGTACATATTTAACTGCGAAGGTTTACTGTGTAGCCAAGGTCCCCTGTAGCCCGTTTGAGCCCAGAGGGGGCCGGACTGCCATCTTTGGAAATTTCTCCTTTTTCAAAAATGTCCCGTAAGTACTTTGTTTAAACTGATCCAGAACTCCTTCCAGTTCTCCTCGTAGAAACTCTTTTTAGATTTTTTTTCCGAATTATGGCTGCGAAGGAGAGTAGGAATAAAGCTCCTAATGGTAATCTAACGGGTACCCTGGACAACTTCATACTGAGAGCTAATTCCGTGATTGACCAAGGCATTGTCCTGATGGAACGCAGAGTTTCACAGGATCTTGCTATGGCCAAAAGGTCTTCAATGGGCCATTATGCAAATGCCCGTACACCAAAAGCCATTAGGGGCTTGAACACTGAAAATCCTGAGAATCCCGAATTGTCTACGCATAACCAATCTCCAGTACAGCGTTTGGTTGAGTCTTCACCTCATGGATTCCCTGTGACTTCGGGTGATTCCACGCCGCTCAAGACTATGGAGTTACCTATTACCCGCCAGCTCCGGGGGAAAGGTACGGGTGCGAAATCGAAAAAGAAGCACCCCACTGCAGGAGCCAGGAAAGCCAAACCATCTAAATGCTGCAGTAATAACACACAGCAAATTAGCTCCAAGGATGATGAGGGATCCGGGGGGTGTGCCATGCCTGATTTACCCCTACAACGAGTAAGTTCTGGGAGCGGCATTGCGCAAGGTCCGGTTGCATCTACGGACGTACTATCATCATCAGGGGAGGATTCTATATGTATGAAAATCACTGCACTTCTATGTGTTTCACTCCGTCCGCTGGAAGAGAGACTTGCCCGGATTGAGAGTCAACTCTCTAAGTTTGAGCATGTTACATTGGGTATCTTAAATAGTATTGCTAATAAAACACCAGACCGGGGTGATCGAAATTCAATTAATATAACTAGAGGGGTCGAGACCCATGACAAACTAGTTATTTCTGCGACTTACCCGATAGATGGCAATTATAGTACATCCCGGGAGTGTAATGTCGCAGCCCCAAATCCATTGCAAATCAATTCGGGAGTGGGACCCAGGGTAGATCAGTATTTAGTCCCCAACAGTACAGGAGTGGCCCACACTGATACGGATAGACATGATGGGTGGGTCCTGACGGATGGGGGCACGACAGAGGAACCTAGAAATAGGACAGAGGAACCTAGAAATAGGCCTAGAATTGACCTACCACCAAAGGTGAGTCCATACTTGGCTGTTCTAACTGGGGTCCCTGAACTAAGTGATTTGAACGTTGAGACATATAGTTCTTTAAAAAATAAAACCATCCATTGGCTCAATATGTGTAGGACACTCCCCCCTCATATTACTAGTGAAATATCAATGGTTCGAAGGGTGGGATGGGTGGGTCGTACTCCAAAAACTTCAACTGGCGATTGTGTACTGGTCAACTTTAGGGACTCACAGACCGCAGCATATATCTGTAACTGGAGTGTATCCAGCCCAGGTACAAAAATCGTAGCTCGCCCCCTTTCGTTTTTCTACCCCAGGGAACACTTGAGAAATCTGGATGATGGCTGGTCTCTTGTATCATACCAGCGAGGGGGGAGGGGTGGGAAGGATAGGTACGGCCACAATTTGCTAGCCCAGAGCCATATCCCATGCCACAATAGGTATAGTGGCCTGGAACAGGTTGATTGACTGAACGTAACAAGGCTCGAATCTCTAGGTAAAACCTCAAGTCGGGATGATTATACGGAGGCTACTAAGGTTCTAATGGGAAGCCTCTCAGTGACAGTATTACAAAGAGCCCATCATCCCCCACAAGGGAGCAGTATGAGTAGTGGTATGCTTGATATAGGGAGGACACCACAGGATCAGAAACCATCACTACCATTAGAAATCACCGGTGCCGATATCCCTATGGGGAGTGACAACACTCCTGTAGTTATAGCACGTCAAAATCTTGCTAATACGAAGCATATGCTTATTTTGTCATTGAATGTGGCGGGTCTCCCAAATAAACTAGCTTGTCCGGAGTGGGGCTCTTTTGTGGATAGTAATGATATATGCTTATTCCAGGAGACTTGGGCTAGGGAGGACCAATGCAGAGTAGGCTTTGCGGCCTTTAACATTGCTGCCCGCTGGGGAGGTAAGGGGCGACCATCTGGGGGCCTTACAACCTGGGTTGGGTTACATCTAGGCTGCAAGGGTGAGTTTATCCCGACCAACTCTGATGACATCCTGTGTGTCCTCCTGACATGGCCAACCTCTTATAAATTCGCAATCGTGAACGTTTACTCCCACCCGATAAGTGTGGCCAAAGAGTCTAGTACCATTGGGGAGCTGTCAATTTTTCTTGACTCCCTCAGTAATGATATACAATATATGGTGGCTGGTGACTTAAACTGTCACTTTGAGCCGCTGCGAGGGCTGAATGAGGGAGCGTTGACGGGGGAGGACGAATATTGGGGAATCCCGCCATGCCAGTCTCCCTATGCAAAGTCTTGGTCCCCACTGGCCATGCAGATTACGACCCTAACACTAAGCAACTCAATCAGGGCTTGCAATGGTCGGATGCCCTCTGATATCCTCTCAAAGTGCACCTTTAACAAGAGAGATCAAGAATCACGATTGGATTACATTATGGTGGAGACACGCCTATGGTCGAAGGTTGTTGACTTTGAGGTGATATCAAGGCCAGACAGCGACCATAATGCATTGAGTCTGAGGATGGACTTCCCACGCCCAAGGGCGAATGAGAATGAAGTTGCCCCAGATATGGTAGATGGGTTGATAACCACCAATAAAAGACGTAGGGTCAAGTGGGGGAAATTGGTGGCTTCCCAAGATGCACTACCTAAATTATATAGCACAATTTTACCATTCCTCACGAAGGCCAGTGATATAGTGGCTCAACCCTTGGCACTAGATTCCCTTGGAAACATGTTGACCATGCATCAGGATTTGGTAGACTGTCTTTTGAAATGTTTTAACCCGCTTAGCCTTAGCAGGAGGAGTAGGGTGCCTGTATCTTCCTGGTATAATGTTTCTTGCAGGAAGGTAAAAACGAAGCTCATGGAGGCTGTAAAAGATGGGAGAGATAAACCAAAAATCCGCTCTTTAAGGTTACTATATAAAGAAACAATGAATCATGCGAAGAAAGAGTGGGACATGGAAAGATGGTTAAATCTCTCCTCCTCCCTAGACATGAAAGATGCACGTAGATTCTGGGCAATAGTCAGCACGGGGTCAGGTGAGCCCAGATCTGCGATTGAACCCAATATTGAGGCAGGGGTTTGGGAACTTCATTTTAAGACCTTGTATGCAGCAGCTACTGGCCTAGACAGCATACAGTTATACACACTGCCAGCTGCTGAGTTTGATGAACTGGAATTTACACCAGAGGAGGTCTATATTGCCATAGGGAAATTGGCTACGGGAAAAGCTCCCGGTTTAGATAAACTCCCAGGCAACCTTTTTAGGGATCAGCCAAGGATTTGGGCTCCTTACCTCTGTACCCTATTTAATGCAATCCTGGGAGGCATGGAGGTGCCGGGTACTTGGCTGGGAGCAGAGATTATCCCGATTTTCAAGAAGGGCTCTCCTCTGCTCCCAGCTAACTACAGGCCCATCAGCCTCATCGACGTCCCCCAAAAAATCTTCTCTCGACTAATCCTAGATCGTTTACAGGAGTGGATGGACGAGCACGATATTCTTAGCCCATTTCAGGCCGGATTTAGGAGGAACACATCCACCATGGACCAGATCTTCCGTTTAATTCTGTTATACTGGAGGACAGTCACAGGTAGAGGGTGGCAGCCTCTACATGGTGTTTGTGGACCTCCGGTCCGTGTTTGATATGGTTCCTAGGGGGAAATTGTGGGCGGTGCTTTTGGATATGGGAGTCCCACATGCAATATTGGGGGTATTGATGAGGTTGCATGTACAGAACTTTGCACAGGTCAGATGTGGGAGAAATGGGGTACTGTCTTCCAGGTTTCCAGTTTGCAGGGGGGTTAGGCAGGGGTGTATTTTGGCACCAACCCTGCTCTGCCTCTATGTGAACGGTGTAATATGACACCTGGACGCAGTCCCCAATAATGACGCACCCAGACTGGCAGGCAGGAGGGTGCCTGCGATAATGCTTGCCGATGAAACCCTCCTGCTTTCCAAGTCCCCTATGGGGATACAACACGTACTGAATGGGTTTATAGATTTTTGCTTACTTAGGGGTCACGATAAATGAAAATCTTTCGTGGGACCCCCAACAGGTTAAGTCCCAACTCAAACTGTCTCAACTAACGGGGGGCATCCTTAAGATGTCAAATGCATCGACATTCAAGCCAGTGAGTCCCGCGCTTGAGATTTATAAAGTCATGGCTAGGGCAGTGGCCCTCTATGGGGGGGAACTCTGGGGGCACTCCTGCAGGCTCGAAATCCTAAACGTGGAGAATAAATTTATGAGACAGCTATTGGCCCTCCCCCCAAAGTACACCCCTCCTACCATTAAGGTTAGATCTAGGACTAAGTCCTATCCAGGATGAGCTAGCCCTAAAACCTCTCAGGTTCTGGCGGAGGCTCTAGATAACGCCAGAACTCTTAAATTACAGGCTTGCATTGAAGGACGTACTGAGCCATAGTAAAGCAGCACAAATTCCCTGGCTTGTATTTGTGAAACAGGAACTGAAGAAAATGGGACTACCTGCCCTGTGGTATGAACCAGAACAGGCGTGCAGGGAGGTTTCAGGTAAATCCCTTACGAAGTCCTTCAGGGTTTATAAACGCAACATCTGATTCTCGAGTCGGCACTTTGACAAAACTATTTTTAAATAACAAGACTGCCTATGTGTTCAAGGACTTCCTGAATGTTATCTATCCAGTAGCAGCAAGGAAGCTCTATATTCAATGGAGGTATGGTACACTACCATCAAGGGCCTTTACAAGCAAATGGCCCTCCTCTTTGAATGAATCTTGCCCAGGATGCGGTGCCGATCAAGAGGATGAACTCCACATACTCTTTTTTTGTCCTGCTTACAGTAAAGCTAGGAAGTATTGGTTAGTACCTTTATGTAAGAACTTGGGCTTTGACAAATGCTCGGTTGCTATGAGAATTCTTAAGACCGACACCTCAGGGCATATCGTCTTTGCACTATCGAAGTTTCTGATAGCCATGTGGTCCAAGAGATGGTTCATAATTGCGAATAGTAGCCAGGGGTGACTGTATATTTCTGTTTTTATGGAATTTTATTGTATATTATGAATTGACAATTTTATATTATGTGTTGCAATGTCTGTTTTAACTTGTAAATCTTTTATGGCTGAAATAACGTTGAAATAAAGATCAAATGATGATGATCAATTGACACACGTCATTGCACATTTTAATTAGCAGGGGGTGCCCCTTTTCCAGCCCCTCCTAATTGTGATTCAGAATGAGTCATAGAAACCATGTTTTGAGTCGAAAACGCATTTTTTTCCCACCAGAATTTAGTAATTAGTGAAAAAACTCTTTTGTGGTCGCAAACTGTGATTTTGCAAATCGTAGGGCTTGGGATTGCAAAACGCTTTGCACTTCGGCCATTTTGACTAGAAACCATAGAATATATGGCAGTTTTTTTGCAGAAGACAACATCGAAGGAGCATAAAAGGGTCATGTTGAGTGGCCGTCGTTGCCCCTTTGCATTTCTTGCAGGCTGCCAGCGGCCAGCCTCTTTTTGAGTCATTGCATGGATCAATCCGTGAAGGCGTCTGTCGTGTGATCCATCGCCCTGCGCTGTTTATCGCCTTCCAGGAACCATCAACAACACTCGTTATCCGGTCTGTGGGCACTTCTCCTACTCTCATGCAGCGTCAGCCACATTCACTTCTTAAAATGAATGATAAGGAGGTTAAATCCATCTTTGACTTCACTTTGCTGAAACTCTGGTTATTAACTGGGAGTTGGTGGCTTGGGCCTCGGACGGTGACTGCCAGTGAGGCGCTTCTGAGCTGCAGTGTAGAAGATCTCTACGTAATAGGGTTCTTTCCCACAAACTGTCTAAGATCTTCTTGCAAATGCTAGTTTGTAAGGATTTTACCCCAGACGCATTTTTTGCCTTTATTTCTTTTTCAACAAGGGGACAAAGCAGAGATGAAAAGAACTGCAGAGTAAGATAAAGCAGTAGGAAATATAGACGTGGAAGAAAGAGGCATAAGGTTAAATTAAAACTAGGTAGTATTGGAATCTGGTACCCTAGAATTAGTCAGCGCTAGCAATGTCCTCCTGAGAAAAAACATAGGTTCCCTCAAATTATTGTATGCATTTATTTCTTTATTTATTCACATGGCAATCACTTATTTAACACTGTACTTAGATACATTTTTGTTTTAAGTCTATCGTCCTTCTTGCCTGTTGCTTTCTCTAGTAAAGCAGCATTCCTTGCATTTGCTTTGAAATTCATTTACCGGGGCGTGGCTTGGACGGCAGAGCTAATGGCTGCCTGATCCTGCCGAGGAGCACCAAACCGCCAAGAAAAAGAAACGCAACGCGGGGGATCAGAACGCGCGCACCACAGAGTGTTACCATTGCGGAGAGGTATGCTCACCCCAAAATGCCAAGAGATGCAAAACTAAGCCAAGAAACGGATGGAGGACTGAGGTATCCAAGATGGCGCCCAAAGAAAACAACGGGAGAAAAATCGAAACTAAAGGCGGCCACCCAAAATACACAGCCTACGTGAAGAACGTGTGGTGAGGAACAAAGACCATCATGCAGTCACCAGAGGTGAGCGTTGAGCGGGGGGAGGCGGGCGATCCAAACGCCAAAACAAAAAAGTAGCACGTCTCGAGAGCCCCCCCCACAGCGCACAGCGATATCCCCGCTCTTGCCTCTGAGTCACCGCTCTGCAGTCAGATTAGCGGGAGGCTGCCGATACACACGCACACGCTGCGGAGAGGAAGGGGAGTCGCCGGAGGTATCAGGGGGAGAAACTGAAGAGGGGAGAAAAAAAGAACGGGCATAAGTGCAGAGAAAGGGATCCAAAAGACGCAGCGATAGCAAATCACCCGATATAGGGAATCGCAACGATTAAGCGTACAGCGATACCCCCCATTCCTGCCTCTGCATTGCCGCTCCACCGCCAGAATAGCGGGAGGCTGCCAGGGACGCACGCGACTGAGAAGACACCCGCCGCTCCTACCTCTCACCTCAAGGCCACCTCAAAGCGGTATGCTGCCGGAACCGTACACACTACGGACACACTACGGAGTGGAGGGGGTATAAAAGACACAATTGAGCAGAAAAGGAAACTAAAAGTGCCAGCAATAACAAAAAACAGCGCTGCTTTCGAGAGTTCCCCTCCCCACACACAAAACACTGGAATAGAGAGCCCCCGCTCTTTAGCCAGAACAGCGGGACGGCGAAGAAAGGAAGGGGAGTCATCGGAGGTAGCGGAGGGAACGAAAAGGGGGGAGAAAAGATTGGACAATGCAGCGGAATAGAGCGGAAAGAAGTGAAAGTAAAAAGGAGAACAAAAGCTGAGTGTTGGCCAAATCCTACCAAACAGGCAAGCATAACAGAGGAGAAAGCGGGAGAGCTTAACCAGCCCGACCTCTTGCACCCCACCGCGGGCAAAGTACCACCGACCCCCCTGACTTTCCACGAAGCACTACAACAGCTAAGGAACAATAGGTGCCACAGTGCTCAGGCTAGAGCTGACAATATAAGAGTCTTTGGGGCATACCCCAGGAATTAAGCATCACAGTGCGGAGGGGACAGGAGGCAGGGAAGAAGCAGGAGAGCCGGAAAAAACAGGATAAGCAACAAATCAGAAAGAATAACGCTCAAAGAGAGGCAACACATACTACACCCTGGGCAGTAAAAAGTAAGAAGGAAAGAGCTAAGCAACTCATGTCAAGCGCACGAGACAAGGGGGACCAAAGACGCAAGAGAGAGGCATAGGCAACAACAGACGACAGACAAACAGACAAACATGGCGGACAGGGAAACCAGGCTACATCAGCAACAGAAGACAAGTAAGGGCGAACCACAGACATCGGACTCACCAATCAAACAGAGGCCAGACATAAACACGCTAGAAACAGTACTTAAGAAACTAGCAGAGGTGCACGACTTGGCAAAGTCAACCAAGCTCACCACTGAAACAATTGAATTAGAGATTGCAGCGGTTAGAGCAGACCTGAATTCGGTGAACATCAGACTAGCAGCGGCGGAGCAGAGAATAAGCGACACGGAAGATGCAGGACATGTCATGGTTAAAGAAGTAAGATCATTAACGGAAATCACGACTGCTCTGCAGCAGCAAACAGCGGAGATGGAAGATAAAAACCGAAGGGGGAACATTCGAATACTCGGAATCCCAGATGGTGCAGAGGATATGGCAGGCTCTTGCTCTGCATTCCTGGAGGACCTGATACCAAAACTCACCAACCTAAAGTTCAACCGCCAATTTGAGCTAGATAAAGCATTCAGAATACTGGCTGCCAAAACACAGACTTCCCAGTATGCAAGACCCATCATATGCAAGCCCCTGAAATCACAACACACGGAGGAAATTTTTAACTACGCCAGGAAAAACCAACAGATCAACTGGAAGGGCCACAGAATCATCCTAACCCAAGACTACTCAAAGCCCACAGTGGACACAAGGAAAGGAATCCTTGCTCTTCGCCAGAAACTTAAACACAGGAACATTCAATTTTCGTTCATTGCCCCTACAAGATTCAAAATAATAGACAAAGGGAAAAATCACATCTTCACGGATCCACGTGAACTGCACAAATAGCTAGAGGGCCCAATGTCACTACCCATGGACACAGCTCTACAGTGCTCAGCAAAGAGAGGCCCTTCCCCAGAACACAACAATGATGGAGACACCAGGTAAACTAAGGGTAAGAGTAAAAGTAAAAGCGACGAGATCGATAAACAAAGACAAAGACAATGCCAAAGTCAATGCGCAACACATCTACCTCAACCTCATCTACCTCATGAACCGCTATCTGCTACCTCATGACCGATCCCACAACAAAAAGAGTGCAACATCGAGGAACGATGAGACAACACGCTCCGGGAGGCGAAAAGGCGATCCTGCCGTCACACCTTCCGTATCCTAATGAAGAAGGGGGGTGGGGGGGGGGGGGGGACAGAGGGGGGGATCTTAAAGCTAGTACTTCTCAGGTACTCACTCTTTTCTTCTTTCATCCTTTCCTTTTCCCAAACGACACATACTCAAATGAAGACCAATGTACTAGCCCGTGCAGCTCTAGGAAAAATAAAGCGGGGGCGGAGACACGAGCATACCCGGGGTCTTTGGAGATTAGACAACTTATAGTGCTGCACCACAGGGATTTAGATGACCGGTAACAAAACTTTCACACTAACCACAGACCTTAAAATAACATCACTCAACGTCAAGGGCCTTAACCACCCCATTAAACGCAAGAAAATACTAAACTACCTAACAAAAACCAAGAGCGATGTAGTCCTGTTACAAGAAACAAAACTAGAGGAGGAAGACGCCAAACTAATCAGAGACAAATGGATAGCGCAGAACGCAAGCTCACCTGCAGTTAACAAGAAGAGAGGAGTGCTGACCCTAGTATCAAGGAGATCGAGCCTAGCAATAGTAGCGCACACACAGGATAAAGAGGGCAGACTGCTAGTAACAACGCTAGCCAGAGGAGAAGAAAAACTGCACATAGCGAACATATATGGCCCAAACATAGACGACCACTCATTCTGGACAGAGGTATCCGACTCCCTAGACAAACTGCCACAGGATGAAATCATTATCGTGGCAGGGGATCTCAATTTACCACTAGACCCTCTAATAGACAGGCAATCCACGTGCAAATTTCAACCTACCAGGTCCCACACAGCACTACTAAATGTATGCTCTAAATTCAACCTTAAAGATGCGTGGAAGTTACAACACCCAACCGAAAGAGACTACACCTTCTACTCCAACCCTCACAAGTCATACACGAGGATAGACTACATCCTAATCTCAGGGATCCACACACACATGATCGAAGAGTCGACTATCGAACCAAGACTGGTCTCTGATCATTCAGCCATTGGTCTAAAACTCAGCAGCACACACAACGAAACAACACCGAAAAGATGGTGCTTTAGGAGCGACACCATCAGAGACCCTGGCAACAAAAAGGAGATTGGGGAGGCCACAGTGGACTACATAGCCCATAATGACAATAGTGAGGTGAGCACCAACACCCTATGGGAGGCACTAAAGGCAACCATCAGAGGGAAACTAATAAGCATCAATGCAAGAATAAACAAGAAAACGAAACTCCAACTAACACAGCTTGAGAAGGATATTAAAAAGCTAGAACTAGAACATATAAACACTCAAGACAACACAACACTCTACGCATTAACACAACAGAAGTACGCATATAACAAGATCGTAAGCGAGAGAGCGGGCATGTGGTTCGACAAATGCAAGGCACTCAACCTCTGCGAGTCGAACAGAGCAGGGAAACTGTTAGCATCATACCTAAAATACAAGTGTAACCAGGTAGCGATCGCATCAATTACAGATCAACACAACAAATCACACACAAGACACAAAGAGATACTCAAGACATTCAAAGACTTCTATGAAGAACTCTATAGGAACCAAAAGACGCTCGACAAGGAGCTCTGCAAAAAATTCCTAGAGAGGCTCAAACTACCAAAACTAGATCAAGCTGACACTGCAAGACTAGGACCGCAAATCAACTCCACGGAAATAGAAATAGCAGTCAAAGCGCTAAAACAAAAATAAGGCCATGGCACCCAGATGGCTTCACAGCCGACTTCTATAAAGCCTTCCTTCCCCAACTATCCCCAACCTTGAAAAAAGTATTCAATCATACTGCTTCGTCCGGGGTGGTCCCAATGTCAATGACAGAGGCGACAATAATCGTCATACCGAAGGAAGGTAAAGACCACCAACACCCGGGGAACTATAGGCCCATATCACTTATCAATGCCGACTGCAAAATATATGCCAAAATACTAGCGGCCAGACTGAACCAGCTCCTGCCAAAAATAGTACGCAACACCCAAGTGGGATTCATTCGAAACCGAATGGCAAGCGACAACACACGGCTATTCTGCCACGTACTGGAACAAGTCTCAGGGAGCCAGACACCGGCAGTGGCCATAGCATTAGATGCTGAGAAAGCTTTCGACAAAGTATCGTGGGCTTTCCTAGAACAATGCATGTACAGTTTCAATTTGGGGAAAGATTTTATCAGAATGTCAATGGCTCTATACCAGTCTCCCAGGGCCCGCATCGTGATAAATGGCTCACTCTCAGACACATTTACACTACAACAAGGGACCAGACAAGGGTGCCCACTCTCACCGTCACTATTCCTCCTAGCACTAGAACCTCTCATTAAGGACATAAAAGTAAATGAAAATATCAAGATGATAAACTTTAGTGGAATGAACATAAAACTGGCAGCCTACGCAGACGATATCCTGATAATGACAGAGCAACCCCAGACATCAATAGTAGCACTAATGTCCACAATAAAAGAATACTCGGAACATTCAGGGTACAAGCTTAACACTGACATATCTGAGTGCAAGCCGCTGAATATCTTCTTCTCCAGAGAAGTCCTGGGAGACTCAGGGCTGACCTGGCAGACCAACTATATCAAATACTTGGGTATACTATTTGGTAGTGACCTACCAACCACAATACGACACAATGAGAAACTTCTACTGATAAAGATAAAGAAACAACTAGAGGACTGGTCACCAAAATTTATGACATGGTGGGGACGAATCGAAACACTAAAAATGATGATCACACCCCTGGTAAACTACCTATCGGGGATGATCCCCATCTTCCTAACGGATGATTTCCACCAAAGGGTAGATAGACTGTGCAC
The DNA here is from genome assembly GCF_964204655.1 of Triturus cristatus. Taxonomy (NCBI): domain Eukaryota; kingdom Metazoa; phylum Chordata; class Amphibia; order Caudata; family Salamandridae; genus Triturus; species Triturus cristatus. The sequence continues at coordinate 222,826,207 of NC_140579.1, forward strand.
CAGATTCCTGTGGAGGGATAAGAAAGCGAGGATAAGAATAAAAAAACTAAGATTACCGAAAACACAAGGAGGGGTGAACCTGGCAGATTTCAAGCTCTTTCAACTTGCCAAACAAGGCATACAGTGGGTAGATCAAACACCGGAATACACACCGGTATGGTACCAAGTAGAAAAGTCCATTCTGAACAACTGGAACCCACTAGCCCTGCTAACAGCAAACACATACCCACACGCACACAACCCCATACTGAAGAACACCAAAATAGCACTGCTAAAACTCGACAGTAGAATGAAGGTCAGCATCAAAGGATCAAAATTAGAAGCGATCTGGGGGAACAACAACCTTAAATACAGGGGGAAAACCATAAGATTCGACACCTGGATAGAGAAAGGCATCTCGCACCCGCACCAACTAGAAAAGGGAAAGGCGCCAATCACATTCACTGAATTGAAGACAACCCATCAGCTAGAAGACCTAGACCTGTACAGGTTTCTAAAAATAAAGACAGCCATAACAAAATCAAAACTAAGAGACACAACGCCCTCGATACTCCAGTATGTAAAGAACATAAACAAACTAGGTCACCAAGCATCGAAAATTTATAAAACACTAAGACAGCTCAAACATAACCTGAATAACAAAACAAAGGGATACTGGGACACACACTCACAACCCCCTATAAAAGAACAGGAGTGGGAAACTATATGGGCATCAGCCACACAAAATAAAATCACACCTGTTCTCGCACAAACCAAATTATGGCTCCTTCACAAAACTTTCTGGACCCCAGCCTGACTACACACACTAGGCCTAAGAGATAACCCAGCATGCTGGAACTGTGGCACGGGGAGGGGAGGTTTAGAGCACCTGATCTTCCAGTGCCCAAGGCTCAAGATCTTCTGGCATAGGGTTATGGACTTTATAGACAATGTCTTTAAGTGCAAAATCACCAGGAACTTTGCCTCACTCATCACAGCGTTCATTCGAACAGACCTCCACAACAAAGGGAGAGAGAGAACTGCTGGACCTACTTCTAACAGCGGCAGTCAAACTCTTGCTAAACAACTGGAAAGACTCCTCAAAAACATCCTACAAGAGCTGGCTCAACTGGATTACTTACCTCAGAGGAGCAGACAGCCTAGCACTGCAATACACGCCGTGGAAGGCGTCTTCCAGAGGTCTCAGAGGTCTATGGGAAGCGCTGAACAAAGTGCTAGTGCCTCATGATCCACCATAGGAAACAGATACAGTCAGACGCCAAGGCTAAGGCCTGAATTAAAGGGCTACCTAAGTTCTGAGAAAAGTATGCGATCGCGCTTCTTTCCTATCTTTCTACCTCAACTTATTCTAATCTATCCTATACACTCCCACCTTAGGAACTCTCTCTTCACTATATGAAACGAGCTAACAATGGGGGAACTGCCCTAAAAGTAACACTATACTAACAGGAATACCATGTAACCTAAGGGCAACCTCGACAGACAAATGATATGTATGTCATGTATATGTATAAAATACCTAATAAAAATACTATTAAAAAAAAAAGAAAAAAAAGAAATTCATTTACCAAGTACAGCCGTTTGGTCAGGAGGTAGCAAGCAGTAAACTCTGTACCTAGCAGCCTGTTAATGACAGTTATCTCTCTAAACTGCGTGCTGCAACTGAAACCGGATCCCTAGCAACGCCCTATCCTGAAGGTAGAAGAAAGAGGTGGGAAGCCTCGTTTCCCAAGGCTCGAGATGCTTCTAAGATAATTCCTTGACACAGATGTGTAAATATTGTGTTCTTTGCACACATTACGAGACTCCCACTTTGCACGAAGACCTGCCAGAACAGCCTTACACCAGTTCCTATCATTACTGAAGTGCTGGAAGCAGCGTGTGCATAATTACGGAAACCTCGGTGTCGTTTAAACTTCAAAGTTAGTTGGAGGGGTACACACTTACAAGCAAAGTGCCTTCGTTTTTAACACAAAGCTTTGAAATCATCACCAACTTTTGTTTATTTTTTGCACCGCTACGACATGTGTGAATATAGAAGCTTAAAGCAACTTTACGTGGCTGTTATTTCTGTACCTACAAAAAACAAGCATTGGCATAGCCAATAGGTCTCGCTTTTGGGACCTTCTAAGTATTTAGTTATGCAGCACAATATCCGTGGTGCAACCACATCAACTGTTGCGTGGCTAAACACTTACAAGGTCCCAAAGGCAAGACCTATTGGCTATGCCAATGCTTGGTGTGGTTGTGTGTGTGGGTGGGTGTGTGATTGTGTGTGGTTGTGTGTGTGTGGTTGTGTGTGTGTGTGTGGTTGTGTGTGTGTGGTTGTGTGTGTGTGGTTGTGTGTGTGTGGTTGTGTGTGTGGTTGTGTGTGTGTGGTTGTGGGTGTGGTTGTGTGTGTGGTTGTGTGTGGGTGTGGTTGTGGGTGTGGTTGTGGTTGTGTGTGGGTGTGGTTGTGTGTGTGGATGTGTGGTTGGGTGTGGTTGTGTGTGTGGTTGTGTGGGTTGCGGCTGTGTGTGTGGTTGTGTGTGTGTGGTTGTGTGTGTGGTTGTGGTTGTGTGTGTGTGGTTGTGTGTGTAGTTGTGTGGTTGTGTGTGTGTGTGGTTGTGTGTGTGTGTGTGTGTGTGCTTGTGGTTGTGTGTGTGTGCTTGTGTGTGATGTGTGTGTGGTTGTGTGTGGTGTGTGTGTGGTTGTGTGTGTGTGGTTGTGGTTGTGTATGTGATTGTATGTGTGTGTGGTTGTGTGTGTGTGGTTGTGGTTGTGTATGTGATTGTATGTGTGTGTGGTTGTGTGTGTGTGTGGTTGTGTGTGTGTGGTTGTGGTTTTTGTGGTTGTGTGTGTGTGTGGTTGTGTGTGTGATTGTGTGTGTGGTTGTGTGTGTGGCTGTGTGTGTGGCTGTGTGTGTGGCTGTGTGTGTGTGGTTGTGTGGCTGTGGTTGTGTGTATGGTTGTGTGTGTGGTTGTGGTGTGTGTGGTTGTGGGTGTGGTTGTGGGTGTGGTTGTGGGTGTGGTTGGGTTTGGTTGTGTGGGTGGTTGTGTGTGTATGTGGTTGTGTGTGTCTGGTTTTGTGTGGTTGTGTGGGTGTGGTTGTGGGTGTGGTTGTGTGTGTGGTGTGTGTGTGTGTGTGTGATTGTGTGTGTGGTTGTTTGTGTGTGGTTGTGTGTGAGTGTGGTTGTGTGTGGTTGTGGGTGTGGTTGTGTGTGGTTGTGTGTGTGGTTGTGGTTGGGTGTGGTTGTGGTTGTGTGTGTGGTTGTCGTTGTGTCTGTGACAGTAATACTAAAAGCATCTCAAAATAAAGGAAAACAAACATCGAGTTTGTGGAAAGAGAAAGCACATTGTAAGTCAAACAGGCGCAGCAAAGCATTAACACAACAACATGTTCTTTGATGTTTGATGTTCTTTGAACGAGAACATCAAAGGAGCGCCACGAAAGTGATCGCTGGCGCTTAACGAGCATGACGAGGTTTGCAAGCCTCTGCTCCTAAGTGAGCGCCCGCGCACATGCACTGTAGCTCTAGGCTGGCCATGGTAGCATTTTTTGAGCCCTCACTAAAAGTCTCGCCAGACCAGCGCATGCGCTGGGTCAGGCGAGACCTAACAAGGCAAGTCTGAGCTGGAGCATGGAGATCTCTTGTCTTTATGGGGCCATGTGTTTAAACACATGGCCCCATAAAGATAAGAAAGTGCTTCACGACAGCTGTGAAGCAGGCCACCGAGTCCAGATCACAAGCCAAAGGGAGGCAACCCAAACACCTAATTTCCATTGGCAGGCCACCGTTTAACATAAACGGTGACGCCGGCCAATGGGAATGAGGGGCGGGGCTTAAAGTCCTCTTCTGAAAATCCTCTCATACAAAATCTCTTGCGGAGGCGGACAGGGCTCTGCCCTGCAACGCACGCAAGACCTAAAAATATAGATGTTTACGGTGTGGAGAAAGTGGCCAGTGATAAACAGCATGTGGCAGATCTATTGAGGAAGAAGCATGGCTTGTGCGCATCAAAAACAGCCTAGTCAAGACACACGTGGTCTCAGTGTGAATGTAAAGTCTAAGATAAAGCAGCGACTCCTTGACCAACACAGCTTGTCACCAAGCTCTACAAATAGGTACTGTCAATACACCTGGTCTGCCATATGCGATAGAATCAAAAATAAAATAGAATCAGGCGTAGTCATGAAGAATTATAAACAAAAATAATGAATTTACATTAGTGATGAGTAGTCTAAGCCTATGTTTATTCTACACTGGGTGACTTTCACAATCAGCTGTGTCCCGCCTTACGATTGTGAATGGCTCCCAAACCTGCTCTCACATATATCACGGCTGACCTTGGAGCGTGCCCTGCTGCTTCTGGGGCGCAGGGCAGCATATCTTGTGCTTCCTGCAGGTTAGTGTCCATGGATGCCCCACAAAGAAATCTGTGTCAGTCACTTTATTACTACCAGTGGATTAACGTCACACTAATTGGCCCTGAGCCTCATCCCCAGACCAAGGAAGGAGGAGGGTTATAACCTCTTATCCATTAGCTCGTCACCAGGTCTTCATTCCCTGTGTTATGAATCTGAAAGAGACCGTTAGTTATTGATATATTACCTTAGAATTATCCCCAGGCGTCAGACTGGATACGTAGATAATTTTTCTTCTTCCCCGTGCGTGTCGGCAGGTGGCGGCCGTCGACTCCGCATCCATCGTTGAGGTTGGCGGGATGACGTTGCGGTGCCTACTTAGACGCTGCCCCTGCGCTCTGACGTCAGTTCATTGTTTCCCCGCTAGCATAGTGCAGATCCAGAGAGAGCTACCCCTTTAGTCACTTTTTGACTAAACTTTTTCAACGTTTTGCTGACTTCTTTTTCGAGTCTTCGACTCCTGGTGTGCGAGGGATGTTCCACCGTCAGACCAAGTTTAACTCTTGCGGGGCCTGTCACAGGCTGATGTCTGTGACGGACCCGTATCTGCGCGTCACTCCCGGTATCCTTTGAGAGGAAGGTTTCAAGGCTACTTGCGGAGCCCCCACACCTCATCCCATTCCAAGTCTTTGAAGTCCTCTGGCAATTTGAATCACACAAGGAAGCACCCACTCTCTTCGCCTTCTCCCCGTCGGTTGGCTGATGCGACATGTGACCCGGCGTATCGGTGCTCTAAGGCTCTGTCTCCGGTGCCTCCTTCAGGGACGACTCCGCACCTCCCCCTGTTTCACGGAGCCGGGGCATCCCCTGCCCAGCTTCATACATTTTAGGAAGCAGTCCACCGTATCTTTGAGCAGCCTGACTCCACCGGCATGCCTTCGGGCCTGTGCAGAGCTGGTCGGGGGTTCTCGACCTTCAATACCGGCGGCTCTGGAGCCGGAGGGCCCTTGCAGATCCAGGCCTGGATACGGATCGACACCGGTCGATCTTACACCACCTTGCCCGGCGCAGATGCCAGCCGTGCCCCCTGCCGACGCCATCCCCATCCTGACCCCCAAAATGACCCGGAGCCGGACCAACGTCTGTCGACGTCGAATCCGACACCGGAGGGTATTTTTGTTCCTCTGTTTATCCCTGGTTTCCCTATCACCCAGAAGGTGGTGATGAGGATTGGGAAGAGTCGCTGGACCCTTTGGCAGACCAGCTTGAAGAGCCGGACCAGAGGGAGGACCTGGGTGATGGCAGTGGTCTCGACACTTCTCCATACCTTGGCGTGCTTTCCCCCACTACCGTGGCAATAGAGGAGGGAGCGTCCTACGCTGTGGTGGTTCGAAGGGCAGCCGAGGCCTTGGGCCTGGAGCTCCCTTCAGTGGCAGTCAGGACTAATCTCCTGACAGAGGTGCTTCAGCCTGCAGCAACCTCCTCTGAACCCCTTCTGCCCTTCAACAAAGCCCTCATGTCCTTCTGGGCACCTGGTCCAAGCCCAGCACAACGGCTCCTGTGGAAAGGACGACTAGCCGCCCCTACTGCCTGGCTCCGGTGACCCAGTTTTCCTCACCTAACACTCTTCCCCCGAGAGCTTAGTGGTCCAAGCCTCTTCTTCAAAGGGCACATTCCCTTCTGCTCCCCTAGACAGGGAATCCAGAAGCTGGATCATCTTGGGAAGCGCATGTTCTCTTTGTCCAGCTTGGCACTGCGGTCCATGAATACCGCTTGCCTCTTGGGCCGATACTCCCATACTATCTGGGATACGGTCGCTCAAGTGGGGCCTTAGTGCCCGAAGGAGGCCCGGGCTGTTCTCTCCCAAGCAGTGGCTGATGGGAGAGACACAGCTGAATTCACAATTCGATGTGGACTGGATACAACCGACTCACTAGGCAGAACGATTGACGTTGGTCGTCCTTCGGCGCTATGCCTGGTTGAGGACATCCAACTTTTCGGGGGATGTCCAGTCAATTTTGCTGGATATGCCCTTTGATGGCTGTTGCCTTTTTGGCGACAAAGCAGACTCGGCGCTGGACAGCTTTAAGGATTCTCGGGCTACGGCCAGATCCTTGGACCTCGTTGGATCTTCCCGTCCACCCCAGTCTGCTTTTCACCCCTTGCGTGGCTACGGAACAGGCACCCCGCCACGTCTGGCACAGTCTAGCCACCGGTTCACACAAGCTGCCCAGCCTCTGCGTGGCCGCGGACGTGGGACCCAGCAACCTTGCAGGTCTGGGAACCAGCGGGCGGGCCAGTCCACCCTTTTCGTCCCCTGCAGCAGCCTACAAAACCTCAGGACCATCTACGGCCAGTGGGTGGCAGGATTCGCATCACCTCCCCCACTGGCAATCCATCACGTCAGACAGGTTGGTTTTGCAAATAGTCCAAAAGGGCTACTCCCTCCCCTTCAAGACTACCCCTCCCTCCATGTCACCATCTTTCGATCGCTTGTTGTAGGATCATTTGGCGCTTCTCCGCCCTCTTGGCCAAGGGAGCTATCGAAAGGGTCCCTGCGCCGGAAGTAGGTCCTGGTTGCTATTCCCGCTACTTTCTGGTGCCCAAGAAGGACAAAAGCCTGCGTCCTATTCTAAACTTCAGGGACCTCAACTGCTTCATCCGGAAGAAGTTCAAAATGTTCATTTCGGCTCCAGTCCTGTCTGCCCTTGACCCTGGAGACTGGATGGTGGGGTGGACTTGCAGGACGCCCATTTGCATATTCCTGTCCTGCCAGCCCACAGACGCCATCTACGGTTCACGGTAGGCTACGAGCATTTTCAGTTCACAGCGCTCCCCTTCTGCCTTACCAGTGCCCCTCGGACCCTATGTCAAGAGGCTCTTCACCTTTGGACATGGCTGGAACATCAGGGAATGACTGTGGTGGTTCAACACCTGACAGTGTCTCTGAACGTCAGAGCAGACAAACTAAGCCGTCGGTGCTTGTTAGATCACAAATGGTTTCTTCACTCAGAGGTGGTGCAAGGTCTCTTTCAGCCGTGGGGAGAGCCAAGGTTAGATCTGTTTGCCACCAAAGAGAACGCATAATGTCAGCAGTTTTGCACGTTAGAGTTTCCAAGGCGGCAATCGCTCGGCAATGCTTTTTGTCACAAGTGGAACCGTGGCCTCCTTTACGCCTTTCCGCCTGTACCACTTCTGCCCCAAGTGCTGAAGATGATCAAGCGCGACTGGGTCCAAGTCATTCTTGTGGCTCCGGACTGGGCGCAAATAATCTGGTACCCTGAGCTCCTGAGCATGACCATCGATCCTCCAATCAGACTGCCCCTTCAGGAGGATCTTCTGTCGCAGCAACAGGGGACGGTCCTCCACCCGAACCTGTCCAGCCTCCACCTCCTTGCGTGGAGATTGAGCAGCAACAGTTGACAGCTTTTGACCTTCCACCCGAAATCTGTAACGTCATCTTGGCAGTCAGGAGTGAATCCCCTCTCAGCACCTCTTTCTGAGCTTCTCTTGTCCATCCTTTCTTTGGCCCAGCATGGCTGTGCTCTGGGCACTCTAAAAGGCTAACTTACAGCTATTTCTGCTTTCCTTCTGCTGCCAGATCAGCCCTCCTCGTTCAAGTCCCCTATTGTAAACAGATTCTTTAAGGGTATTATTCATCTCTTTCCGCCATCACCTTTCATAATGCCCCAGTGGGACTTGAATCTTGTCTTAACGTATCTTATGTGTGCTCCCTTCTAGCCTCTTCACAACTGTCCTCTCAGGCTTCCTACTTTGAAAACTGCCTTCCTTGTTGCCATCACATCTGCTCGCAGGGTGAGTGAGCTTTAGGCTCTTTCCTCTAAGCCCCCATTCTTCTCCGTGCATCCGGACAAAGTGGTGCTTAGGACGAGGCTCTTGTTCCTTCCTAAAGTGGTTACAGCATTTCACATAGGACAAACAATCACTCTGCCCACCTTTTTCCCACCTCTGCACCCTTCCAAGGAGGAGGAGGAGCGACTCCACTTTCTGGACCCAAAACATGTGCTGTCCTTCTACCTTGATCGCACAAAAGATTTCCGGGTGGATGATCAACGCTTTGTTGTCTATGTGGGTGCCAAGAAAGGTCGGCTGTCCAAAACTGCACCATCTCCCGATGGGTTGTCCTGTATATTAACATTTGTTACGCTTTAGCTGAAAAATAAACCTCCAGTGGGGCTGCGTGCTCATTCCACTAGAGCCACAGCAGCTGCTACTGCATTGGCACGTGGTGTTCCACTTCTTGACATCTGCCAGGGCGGCAACGTGGGCCTCTCTGCACACCCTCACCAGAAATTACTGCCTGGACAGCCAAGTCTGGAGGGACGGCTATTTTGTCTGTTCGGTCCTCCAGGACTTTCTGGTTTGAACTTAGTTTGCAGTCCCTCCTCCGGGGATGGTATTGCTGGGGGTATCTATTTTAAGGTAAGGAATCCATAACTAACTATCTCTTTCAGATGAACAAGTTACTTACCTTCGGTAACAATGTATCTGTAAGAAACATAGGTTAGTTATAGATTCCTTACCGCCCCACCCATACTCCCTACTCTGTGAACTGCTTTCTAGGGATAGTTGTGGCGACCCAGTGGTCAGTGTCTTTCATGGCTCTGTGCTTCTGGCATAGAAAGTCATGTCAGAACTGATGTCAGCGCACAGGGGCGGCATCTAAGTTGGCACCACAACGTTATCACGGTGACCAAGACTCCGATGACGGACGCAGAGTCAACCGACGCCACCTGCTGACACGCAGGGGGTACTGCTAAGAAAAAAGATTATTCTCCTGATCCAGTCTGACGCCTGGGGGTAATTCTAAGGTAATGAATCTATAACTAACCTGTGTCTCTTACAAATATGTGTTCTTTACCTCCCGGAATAAGTGATTTAGGGGCACATGCATCAAAGGTTTTTGCGAGCGCAACTGGTGTGATTTGCAAAAATTGTCCGTTTGCGCCCGCAAAAAGCCCTTTTGCGATGCATGAAAGTGTTAGGCACTCGCAATTTATTGCGATTTCTTAAATCGCGATTGCATTTAAGGAATTGCATTTCGCGATTCCTTAAATGCAATGCTAGAAGCACTTAGAAATAGCGAATTTGCTATTTGGGGCCACAAAATACAGAGATATTACTCTTGTCTGTATTTTGGAAAAACCTTGACAAATGCACTAAAGTGTATTTTTCAAGGTTTCAGGTTACACACACAAATGCCCTTGGGGCATGTGTGTGCGCAACATGGGTGCACATCAAAATTTCATGGGTGCAACAGGGTGTCATTTTGATACTTTTGCGCCCTTGAAATTGCATGGGCAATTTACGAGTACCTATTGGTACTCGCAAATTGCGCATGCAATTTCCCATTCATTCATGAACGGGAAGCCAATCCTTAATTGCGACTCGCAATTTGCGAGTCACAATTAAGGAATGTTTAGGAATCGCTATTTTAATAGCGATTCCTACTAGCATAGGCTTTTGAGAGGTCTTAATTGCGATTCCTTAATAATCGCAATTAAGGACTCGCAAAAACTTTTGTTGATGCATGTGCCTGTTAGAGTTATTTATTGGTTAAAAAGCATTACAAGATGACAAATATCAATTTCCTGTGGTAGATTTTTTATGACCCAAACACATTGCTATCATTGGTGCAGTAAGTAAAGCTGGATCATGACCCAGGAGTGGGAGATGCACTTACAGCAGCATTGTGATTGGTCTTAGCGCCATGATTTGGAACTCAGAAAGGGACTGGGACCCTGGGCATGTTGTCCACCAAGGCTGTAGTGCAGCCTAGGTGGAGAACATGCAAAGTGCGCATGCCGGTTTTGCCGGCCCGTGAGAGCTGGCCAAACCATCATGTGCACTGAAGTGCCCACCACGGCTCCCATTGCTGGCTGTGACGCCCGCGTGTAAAATTCTGCAGTATGGAAAAATAAAATGATAATAAAATTTAGTTAGTATCACTTTATTTTTACTTTTTCCACTGCTTGAAGAGCTGCGGGCGGCCCTCCTCTGCCTTAGCTGAGGAGCTGCTGCCGCTTCTATATGAGAAATATGAAGGAAGATACAAGTACTCACCAGGAAAAAGGGTACCCCCTAGAACATTGATTTGAACTCTCTATGCACTTGAGACACTCCTTGTGGCCGTGTTCACTGTAATGTCTACCAGTGATGCAACTTGTAGGCATTGGGAACCCTCCGAGGGTCGCCCAATTGTTCCGATGAGCATGTGTGGCAGCCGTGGAGCTCCAGTAGAGCCGTGTGTGGTGCTTGTGCCTCATGTGTGTCCGGTCTGGCTCCTTCGGTTTTGTCCTGAGTAGTGAGTAGAGCATGTGAGATGGCCACGGAGCACCCGTAGAGCTTTGCGCGGTGCTCATGCCATATGCACGCCCTTTCTGGCCTCAGAACATTTGGTCTGGCGCAGTGCCCCTACTGCCAAGAAGCACTCTCTCACATGGCGCACGGTATAGGGAGGAGAGGAGTGCACCATGGCCTGGCTAGCGAGAGAGAAGGCCTAGACAAAAAGTCTGTGCCTGCTTCAATCTCAGAACAGGGGTTGCCCCCACTTGCTATGTTGTAAACCATTCGCAAGCACCACCCTTGAGCCTTTTCTGGACCCAGCCCGCACATCCCAAGTTCTGCGGACACCAGTGGGAGAGGAGGTGCATAGAAGCCAGGTACTCCTGGCCAGTGCTCTCCAAGGGTGGAGGACCAGACTAGCCGTGCCACCATCTCTGTCTGCAGCTAACATGCCAGTGCCTGTGTCAGGCTAGCCGGGTGGCAGATACTTAGTGGGGCCTCCCACATCATCAGCATGGCCCCGATTCCTGTGATAGAACCCTTTGCCATTGAGGGGGCACCCGCTGCTCAACCGCCCAGAGGGAGAGATTGGGTGGAGAGGCTGTAACTGTACTTTGAAGCCACGGAGATGGCAGACGAAAGGAAAAGGGCTCTGCTCTCCACCTGGGAGTTAAGACCATCCACAAGATTTCACAAACACTCAGAGGTGACCCCAAAGATACATGCTACCCTAATCACAGCTCTTCATGCATATTTTGAGACCATGGCCAACAGGGACAACAAACGTATAATATTTTCCGCCATGCCCGACAACACCCAGAAGAGTCGATGGACGCATTCTACTCTAGAACTTGCCAGCTGTTAGATTTGGGGGTCTCTAGTTGGCACAGGTAGGTACTTGTGACAAATCTGCCTCTAGTCAGGGTAAGGAGGTACACTCCTAACATAACCCCTGCTCACCCCCTTGGTAGCTTGGCACGAGCAGACAGGCTTATCTCAGAGGCAGTGTGTAAAGCATTTGTGACCACATACAGTAATCCAGTGACAACACTACAAATGGACACCACACAGGTTTTATATAAAAAATAAGTATACTTTATATAGATTTACCACAAGATCATAAACGACAAAAATACACAATACTATTACTTTAAGATGGTAGTTTTTAGCTTAGTTCAGTCCAGTTCTTAAGATGCGACACTTTGAGTCAATGTACCTTACGATGCGTTGCGCTTCCACGACAAGCAATGTCGCAGCGATGGAAATGCGGCAAAGTTCTGGTGCAAAGAAATAGAGACGTGAAGATCTTCCAGATGCGGCACGCTTCTCCGGGGATGCGAGAAGTTCTCGGTTCGATGCGTGAACTGCAGAGGCGACACCCTTGTTCAGAAGTGCGACGGCAACAGCTCCAACTGCGACACTCATCTCCCACGATGCGTGAAGCTTCCGCACGATGCGACAACTACAGCGGTGACATCCTTGTTCAGAAATGCGGCAAAAGCAGCTCCGACGGCGGCGCGCTTCTCGGGGATGCGAGGCGCTTTCTCCGATGCGGTGCAATGCGACAGTTCCAGCAGCGACACCCTTGTTCAGAAGTGCGACGGCAGCAACAGCGACGGTGACACGCTTCTTCCTCGTTGCGAGACTCTTCTCTCGATGCGGTGCAGTGCGACAACTCCAGCGGCGACACCCTTGTTCAGAAGTGCGACGGCAGGCAGCAGCGACGGCGACACTCTTCCTCTTCGTTGCGAGATGCTTCTCTCGATGCGGTGCAGTGCGACAACTCCAGCAGCGACACCCTTGTTCAGAAGTGCGACGGCAGCAGCAGCGACACGCTTCGGCTTCGTTGAGTCGTGCTTCCAGCTCCTTGCGACAGGCAGTCCCTCAGAAGGCCCAAAACAGCAGCAGGCAATTCCAAAGAACTCTGGGGAGCTGGAGGTTGAAGTCTGTTGTCCCTGAGACTTCAGCAGGAGGCAAGCTCTGTTCCAAGCCCTTGGAGATCCTTACAAGTTGAAATAAGCACACAAAGTCCCTTCTCCTTCCTTTGGCAGTCAGGCAAACCACTGCAGGCCAATCCCCCAAGCAGCACTTCAGCTTAGGGATAGTCTCTCCTCAGTTTCTTCAGGTTCTGCTCCTCAGTAAAGGTTTCTTCTTGTTCCAAAAGTGATCTAAATTCTTGGGATCAGGGTCCCACTACTTATACCCCGAAATCCTTTGTTCTCTGAGGGGAGAGGGGCCTTTTCCCAGTCCAAACCAGTTCCTGAGCACTCTGTTTACCAGACCTCTCCTTTCCTTTCACAGTGCAGGGCAGAAACATCAGACGCCTCACAGGAGGTGGAGCCAGCATTGTGGAAGGCAAGTACAGCCCTGGAGCTCTTTGTTGACAGGATTCCTTCTCTTCATTCACTGTGCAGGGCAGAGACATCAGCCGCTCCCCAGGAGGTGGAGCCAGCATTGTGGAAGGCAGGCACAGCCCTATTCAAGTCCCAGGTGCAACACCTCCCACCCATCTGGATGCAGATCTCTCTATTCACCACTGGGACACCTCACCCTGTCTCCTGGAATTCCCCAGCCCTGTCACTCAAACTCCAGACAAATGAATACACAGCCTAGCAGAGGCAGGTTTGAAAGGTAAGGCAAGAAAATACCTACTCTCTAAAAGTGGTATTTTCAAACACAGAATGTTAAATTCACCTTCACTAAAAGATGCATTTTATCATTCTGAGTTCAGGCATAATAAACTCGAATTTCTACCATGTTCTCTGAGTCAGTTAAGATTATGAACATGTAATAGTCTAACAGCCCACTCTGGCCTATGGAGAACAGGTAGCCTTGCAATAGTGAAAAACAAAAATGGCTGTAATTCACTATTAGGACATGCCACACACATCAGGGCATGTCCTACCTTATACTTACAATGTACCCTGCAAGGGAAGGTTTAGGGACTGGCAAGTGGGTGCACTTGCCCAGTCAGCATGACTGTACCAGACTGCATGCAGGCTCTGCAATGGCAGACCTTAGACATATTTTACAGGGCTGCTTCTGTGGGTGGCACAACCAGTGCTGCAAGCCCACCAGCAGCATTTGGATTTACAAGCCCTGGGCACACTTAGTGCACTATACTGGGGTTTGACAAGTAAACCAAATCAGTCAATCATGGAATCACTAATCAATTCATTCATTTACAGTAGGGTGCACTTGCACTGTGGCACTGGACAGCAGTGGCACAGTGCCCAAAGCATCTAACACCAGCAAAAACATATGAGGCCACAGCAACAAATGGAAGGGAGACCCACGCCAATGGTGCCAGGTCTAACACGTGTCCCCTCCAGCTGAAATGTGGGGAGAACTACCCTACCTCCTGGGAGTTCTCATCACTAAGGCGGAAAAATCTGGACAGACCATCAGCGTTGGCGTGTTCTGTACCAGGGCGGTGTTCCACTGTAAAGTCCATACCCTGTAGGGAAATGGACCACCTCAACAGCTTTTGATTCTCACCCCTCATCTGCATTAACCATCTGAGGGGCCTGTGGTCGGTCTGAACCCGGAAGTGAGTCCCAAACAGGTAGGGTCTCAGCTTCTTCAGTGCCCAGACCACAGCAAATGCCTTATGCTCAATAGCACTCCACCTCTGTTCCCGTGGAAGTAGCCTCCTACTGATGAAGGCTACAGGTTGATCTAGGCCCTCCTCATTCATCTGTGACAAAACAGACCCCACACTATGCTCTGAAGCGTCTGTCTGAACGATAAACTCTTTGGAGAAGTTAGGGGCCAGGATCACGGGCGCCGTGCACATGGCAACTTTCAGGGCCTCAAAAGCTTTCTGTCAGGTGTCAGTCCAAATCACTTTCTTGGGCTGCTTCCTGGAAGTCAGCTCTGTCAAGGGTGCAACGATGTTGACATACCCCTTGACAAACCTCCTGTAGTACCCAGTGAGTCCTAAAAAGTCTCTCAACTCTGTCTGGGTTTTGGAGGGCTCCCAAGCCAGGATGGTTTCAATCTTGGGCTGCAGGGGCACCACCTGGCCGCTCCCAACTTGGTGTCCCAAGTACACCACGGAACCCTGCCCGATCTGGCACTTACTCGCCTTGATCGTGAGGCCTGCCTTCCGCATCGCCAACAACACTTCCCAGAGGTGGTGCAGATGTTCTTCCCAACTGGCACTGAACCCTGCGATGTCATCCAGGTAGGCGGCACTGAACTCATCCAGTCCAACCAACACCTGGTTGACCAACCTCTGGAATGTGGCAGGGGAATTCTTCATCCCAAAGGGCATAACCCGGAACTAGAAATTCCCATCTGGTGTGGAGAATGCTGACCTCTCTTTTGCCCCATCAGTCAAGGTGATCTGCCAGTAAGAAGACGTTAAATCAAACGTGCTGAGGTACCGTGCAGCCCCTAGCCGATCAATGAGCTCATCAGCTCTGGGGATGGGGTGCGCGACAGTCTTCGTGACCGAATTGAGCCCTTGGTAGTCCACACAGAACCGGAGTTCTGGTGTGGCACCCGGCGCTGCAGCCTTTGGGACAAAGACCACTGGGCTGGCCCAAGGACTGCTCGAGGACTCAATCACCCCTAGCGCAAGCATCTTTGAGACCTCCTCTATGATGCAAGCCCTCACCCTGTCAGTTACCCTAAAAGGTTTGTGCTTCACAGGTAAGCTGTCTCCTATATCTACATCATGGACACACCAATCTGTGATACCTGGAACCAGGGAGAACAGTTCAGAAAACTGTCCCAGCAACTGGCGGCAGTCATTCTGTTGTTCAGGGGTCAGGGTGGAAGAGAGGTTTACACCATCCACTGACCCATCTTGCTCTGTTGCAGACAGGAGGTCAGGAAGAGGCTCAGTCTCCTCCTCCATTCCAGCATCTGTTGCTAAGAGCATGTCCACTTCAGACGTCTCCAAATGGGGCTTAAGGCGGTTGACAAGGAGGACCCTCAAGGGGTTCCTGGGAGACCGCAAGTCCACGAAGTAGGTAACTGGACTCTTGCACTCCACAACCTCAAACGGTCCGGTCCACTTATCTTGGAGCGCGCAGGGCTCCACTGGGGCCATGACCCACACTTTCTGACCAGGCTGAAGCTCTACCAGAGTGGCATTCTGGTCATACCATCGCTTCATCTCCTCCTGGCTGGCTTCCAGATTTGCCTCAGCGAGTTGCCTGAAACGCCGAGTCTGGTTCCTGAAGGCCAGCATGTAACTATATACATCCTGGGGAGGTTTCCTGGGAGATTGTTCCCAGCCTTCCTTGACCAGACTCAGAGGTCCTCTGACTGGGTGTCCATAGAGAAGCTCAAAGGGACTGAACCCTAGAGATTTCTGTGGCACCTCACGGTATGCAAAGAGTAGGCATGGTAAGAGGACGTCCCACTTACACCTCATGGGTTCCTCAAGACCCATTATCATGCCTTTCAGGGTTCGGTTAAACCTTTCAACCAACCCGTTTCCTTGGGGGTGGTAAGGAGTGGTGAACTTGTAAGTTACCCCACACTCTTGCCACAGGGACTTCATATACTTAGAGATGAAGGTGGTGCCCCGGTCAGACACTACCTCGTGAGGGAATCCCACTCGGGAGAAAATTCCCATCAGTGCTCATCCCATCACGGGGGCCGTCACTGTCCTCAGAGGTATGGCTTCCGGGTACAGGGTGGCATGGTCCACCAAGACCAGGATGAACCTGTTGCCCTTGGCTGTCTTGTGGTCCAGTGGCCCCACAATGTCAATCCCCACCCGTTCAAAGGGGGTACTGACCACAGGGAATGGCTGGAGAGGAGCCTTCTGCTTCCTCCCACTCTTTCCACTTGCCTGGCAAGTCTGACAGGTCCTGCAATGGGTGTCTGAATGCTTGCGCATTTGGGGCCAATGAAAGTGGTTGACAAGCCTTTCAAAGGTCTTGTCCTGCCCCAAATTTCCTGCTAACGGCACATCATGAGCCAGCCCCAGTAGGAAGGCTCTGAAACTCTGGGGTACCACCAGCACACGGGCTGACCCAGGTTCAGCAACCTTACACTCACTATACAGGAGCCCATTCTCCCAGTAAATCCAATGTGATCCTGACTGATCACCTGCTGCCTGGCTTGCAGCCTGTCGCCGCAAGCCCTCAAGAGAAGGGCATTCTCTCTGCTCTCTGCAGAATTCTTCCCTGGAGGGACCTCCTTCTTGCTGCCAATGGGTCAGCTCAGGCAGGTCCCCCAGTTCCGCTACTTGCTCCCCGGTAGGCTCCAGGGCATCCCCCTCAGGGTCTACCTCCTCCTGGGCCGTGGGAACTTCGGGGGCCGGTTTCCTGCGCCCCCGGCCTCTTCTCTCTAAGGCAGGTTCCTGGGCCTCCCTCTCAGGATCCAGGTCCTCTTGAGCACCCCTACTGTCTACCATTGACCAGGTGGTCACACACGCCCAGTCAGGCAGACCCAATATCTCCAGGTGAGTACTCTTTTCCTCCTTTCCCCAAGGTGAGCTCTCCAAATCGTTCCCCAACAGTCAACAGGCATGGCGGGCCTCACAGCTACCTGAAGAGAGTACCAGAGACCCCCCCCCCACTCAAAGGGAACCTGAGCCATTGGACAATGGCTCTCTGTGTTGTCGGCGGCAACAACTCGGCAAAATGCATGAGGGACAATCTGCTCTTGAGACACCAGGTGACACTTGACAGCTGTCACACTGGCTCCTGTATCTCTAAGAGCCTCCACCTTGTGGCCATTGATGGTCACCCACTGCCCATATTTCTTAGTGTTCCTGGGCAGTTGGGTCCCTGGGACCACCTCATAGTCTCCTAAAGAGACAAGGGACATCTCTGCGGGACCCCACCCACCTTGGACATTTATCTCCTCCCCCAAGGCTACACTAGCCATCTGCCGGGGCGGAGCATCAGTGGGTGCTGTCTGTCAAAATAGGCGGCACCTGGGATCATTCGCCTTATGACCCAGGTCCCCACATTTGTAACATTTATGGGGCCCCTGTGGAACAGGACTACCTGTCGGGACCCCCTGCTTTCTCTCAGGGGGAGGCTGGGAACCTTTCCCTTGGTTCCCTTGGGGATTACTTTGGGGCCCTTTACGGAACTCCTTCTGTTTACCCTTGTCCCCCCTACTCTTCTGCTGGGGACCATGCCCACCTTTGGCTGAGTCTCCCATGTGACCCTTGTGGACCCTGGTGCTAACCCAGCGGTCCGCCTCCTCAGCAAGCTTCCTAGGGTTAGTCAGCTTGCTATCTATCAGATGCTGGCGCAGCTCTGGAAAACAATTATCAGACAAGTGCTCCCATGCAATCAAATCAAAGAGACCTTGAAAATCATTAACCTTGCTGCCCTTCACCCAACCATCCAATGCTCTGCAAACGAAAGTGACATATTCTACCCATGTACTGTTTTCCAACTTATTGCATTTCCTGAACCTCTGTCTATAGAATTCAGGGGTCAAACCATACCTAGACATTAATGCATCCTTCATGTGGCTGTATGAATTGTGGACCTCAGAAGGCAAGTCTAACAGTGTGTCCTGCCCCTCACTAAGGAACCTTCCCCACAACCCCACTCCCCAATCTCTCTCAGGGACCCGGTGGGAAGACATGGCTACCTCATAGTCTCTGAACCACTGCCCAATATCATCATTTTTATAAAATTCTTTCACCACATCTTTGGGAATGTATACTCTAGCTTCCACAGGCACTGACGGTACGTTGCCACCAGAGGGAGTAACCTCTAAACTCTTGGTTTTAAACTCCAACTCCCTCAAAACCTTGTCATGCTCAAACTGTAACCTTTTTTCCTCTAGGTCTAATTTCCTATTTTCTAACTCCAGTTGCCTGTTCACCTTGAACTTGGTCATCTCCATTTCGTGCCTCCTAGATTTCTCTCTGTCCTCCAACTCCTCTGGAGACAGACTCTTGCCAGAAGCACTGCTACCTGCGGGGGAAGGTACTTTCCTTCCTCCTCGGCCCACTGGCCCTCCCAGCTGTACATCTGCATGGTCATCCCCCTCCTCAATTTCAGGGGTTTTCCTTGCTTCTACCCAGGCCCTCAGCACCTTGTAGAATTCTTCCTTCACTCTGAACCCAGAAGTGGAAACATTAAATTTCTTGCAGAAGTACTTCAACTGTGATACTTTGTAGCTTCCCAGCCTCACTTCTTCCCAATCACAATCAATAGAGGCCTCAGATTCTGCTCTCTCCATGACAACTGAATTTGGCATCTTTCAAAAATAGAAAATTCAAAAAGGGATCTACCAAAAAGTATGTGGTTGCGTTATGGTCTGCACTCACTAAGTAGTGTTCACCAATCACTGTTCATAAGTCACAAATGCAAGCCCAGAATCCCACTGCTGCCACCAATGTTAGATTTGGGGGTCTCTAGTTGGCACAGGTAGGTACTTGTGACAAATAGGGACCCTTGCCTCTAGTCAGGGTAAGGGGGTACACTCCTAAAATAACCCCTGCTCACCCCCTTGGTAGCTTGGCACGAGCAGACAGGCTTATCTCAGAGGCAGCGTGTAAAGCATTTGTGACCACATACAGTAATTCAGTGACAACACTACAAATGGACACCACACAGGTTTTATATCAAAAATAAGTATACTTTATATAGATTTACCACAAGACCATAAACGACAAGCAATGTCGCAGCAATGGAAATGCGGCAAAGTTCTGGTGCAAAGAAATAAAGACGTGAAGATCTTCCAGATGCGGCACGCTTCTCCGGGGATGCGAGAAGTTCTCAGTTCGATGCATGGGCTGCAGCGGCGACACCCTTGTTCAGAAGTCCGACGGCAACAGCTCCAACTGCGACACTCATCTCCCACGATGCGTGAAGCTTCCGCACGATGCGACAACTACAGCGGCGACATCCTTGTTCAGAAATGCGACGGCAGCAGCTCCAACGGCGGCACGCTTCTCGGGGATGTGAGGCGCTTTCTCCGATGCAGTGCAATCTGACAGTTCCAGCGGCGACACCCTTGTTCAAAAGTGCGACGGCAGCAACAGCGACGGCGACACGCTTCTTCCTCGTTGCGAGACTGTTCTCTCGATGCGGTGCAATGCGACAACTCCAGCGGCGACACCCTTGTTCAGAAGTGCGACGGCAGGCAGCAGCTACGGCGACACGCTTCCTCTTCGTTTCGAGATGCTTCTCTCGATGTGGTGCAGTGCGACAACTCCAGTGGCGACACCCTTGTTCAATAGTGCGACGGCAGCAGCAGCGACGGCGACAGGCTTCGGCATCGTAGAGTCGCGCTTCCAGCTCCTTGCGACACGCAGACCCTCAGAAGGCCCAAAACAGCAGCAGGCACTTCCAAAGAACTCTGGGGAGCTGGGGGTTGAAGTCTGTTGTCCCTGAGACTTCAGCAGGAGGCAAGCTCTGTTCCAAGCCCTTGGAGATCCTTACAAGTTGAAATAAGCACACAAAGTCTCTTCTCCTTCCTTTGGCAGTCAGGCAAACCACTGCAGGCCAATCCCCCAAGCAGCACTTCAGCTTAGGGATAGTCTCTCCTCAGTTTCTTCAGGTTTCGCTCCTCAGTAAAGGTTTCTTATTGTTCCAAAAGTGATCCTAGTTCTTGCGATCAGGGTCCCACTACTTATACCCCAAAATCCTTTGTTTTCTGAGGGGAGAGGGGCCTTTGCCCAGTCCAAACCAGTTCCTGAGCACTCTGTTTACCAGACCTCTCCTTTCCTTTCACAGTGCAGGGCAGATACATCAGACGCCCCACAGGAGGTGGAGCCAGCATTGTGGAAGAAAAGTACAGCCCTGGAGCACTTTGTTGACAGGATTCCTTCTCTTCATTCACTGTGCAGGGCAGAGACATCAGCCGCTCCCCAGGAGGTGGAGCCAGCATTGTGGAAGGCAGGCACAGCCCTATTCAAGTCCCAGGTGCAACTCCTCCCATCCATCTGGATGCAGATCTCTCTATTCACCACTGGGACACCTCACCCTGTCTCCTGGAATTCCCCAGCCCTGTCACTCAAACTCCAGACAAAGGAATACACAGCCTAGCAGAGGCAGGTTTGAAAGGTTAGGCAAGAAAATACCTACTTTCTAAAAGTGGTATTTTCAAACACAGAATGTTAAAATCACCTTCACTAAAAGATGCATTTTATCATTCTGAGTTCAGGCATAATAAACTCGAATTTCTACCATGTTCTCTGAGTCAGTTAAGATTATAAACATGTAATAATCTAACAGCCCATTCTGGCCTATGGAGAACAGGTAGCCTTGCAATAGTGAAAAACGAAAATGGCTGTAATTCACTATTAGGACATGCCACACACATCAGGGCATGTCCTACCTTATACTTACAATGCACCCTGCCCTTGGGCCTACCATAGGGGTGTCTGATATGAAGAAAAGGGAAGGTTTAGGGACTGGCAAGTGGGTGCACTTGCCCAGTCAGCATGACAGTACCAGACTGCACGCAGGCTCTGCAATGGCAGACCTTAGACACATTTCACAGGGCTGCTTCTGTGGGTGGCACAACCAGTGCTGCAAGCCCACCAGCAACATTTGGATTTACAAGCCCTGGGCACATTTAGTGCACTATACTAGGGTCTGACAAGTAAACCATATCAGTCAATCATGGAATCACTAATCAATACATTCATTTACAGTAGGGAGCACTTGCACTGTGGCACTGGACAGCAGTAGCACAGTGCCCAAAGCATCTAACACCAGCAAAAACATATGAGGCCACAGCAACAAATGGAAGGGAGACCCACGCCAATGGTGCCAGGTCTAACACCAGCACATGTGCTTTTACAGACGAAAGGGAGGAGATCAGAGGGCAGATAATCCAGGAATGTTCCTCTACAAAACTATGAGAACACATCCTACAGGAATCAGGAAAATAACTGACTATTTTGACCATGGGCTGCTCCAAAGAACTGTCAAAATCTCGTGCCTCGCTTATGGAAGCAGTGCTACAAAGGCCAGT
Organism: Triturus cristatus; assembly: GCF_964204655.1. NCBI lineage: Eukaryota > Metazoa > Chordata > Amphibia > Caudata > Salamandridae > Triturus > Triturus cristatus. The sequence continues at coordinate 222,847,774 of NC_140579.1, forward strand.
AAAAGTGGAAGCCGTCCATTCTGTCATGCCTTGCAGAGGACTGGGAGAACTGGAGAGACCCTAGACGGCCCCAAACTAATCCTAGACCTATGGCGACTGTGGGTCCAGTCCATCGTTAGGCAGACTGTCCAACGAAGGTCAAGAGGTGTGCAGGGTATGAAAAATTTGCTTTGGGAGGTTCTGCAGGTCCAGGAGAAATCAGAAACCACGAGTGACTGTCAATGCGATTCCAGAGGCCCAGGAAGAGACCAGCGACATGGATGATGGAGTCACGGAATACATGGTGCACTCCATCCTTGGACCAAGAAGCTCCACGAACACCCAGCAACCGTTACAACGATGTCCGATACTCATCAGTAGATACCCCTGATTGCAAATGTGGACACTGGTGCATCTATTGATATGCTGTTGGCTGAGGGATTCAATAGCATGACACCAACACAGACCCTTCAAATGGCTGCGATCCGAGTATTCGCATACTGACAAGACAGACCATTACCCTTGCTAAGCATGTTCACAGCACCCATCACATATGGATCAAGCACAGTAGATGCACACATCAACGTGGCGGAAGGTGGCCCTGCTCTTTAGTGGACACACCGCTCAAGCCCTTGGACTTGGTCACGTTCGCATTTAGCATTCATCATGAAGAAATCTTGCACTTTCCAAAACGCTTCAAGGATGTATTCAGTGGCATGGGGTGCCTGAAAAGTAAAGTTGATCAGCTGCACATTGACAGCTCAATCCAACCGGTGGTGCTCTAACATTGTCGCATTGTATTCCATGTGAGACCGCAAGTGGAGAAAGATTTGGAGAAGTTGGAAGCAGCTGGGATCATTGAAAAGGTGCCTGGACCCACCCCGGGGATTTTGCCCATAGTCGTCATCAGAAACCAAATATATGAGACTGCTTAATGTGGCTATCAAGAGGGAAAGTCCTCTAACTCCCACTAGCAACGACCTCATTGGAAAGCTAAGAGGGGGGCCTGCTAGTTCTCCAAAGTGGACTTGAAGTCTGGGTACCACCAGCTGACCCTAGATGAAGAGTCACGCTACATCACATTTTTTCCCACCCATGTCAGTCTGCAGTGCTATAAAAGGCTCACTTTCTGAATATCGAGTCGCATAGAGGTGTTTCAAAACACCATTCAAGAACTGATGGTGAGGCTTCCTGGTGTCAGATGTGAGTACCGTGCTCTCCATGCCACTGGAATCAAGCTATCCTGGCTGAAGAGGGGTGAAACCCCGAAACCGGTCCTAGGATGCTTGGTTCCAGTCCAGGGAGGACCTGGCTTGGCAGTTCGGGCTGGACTGTTGCCATGAGGCACAGGGTCAAGACTGATTTGCATATGGCTGGGTTCAAACTGGAATGGCATTGTGAGCAAAAAAACGATGGATTTAGGCCCAGATCTCTGTATTGGGGTGACTGTATGACACTGTTCTGCATTCTGTCCATCAACGGTTGTTTTTGCAACCAACACAAATGACGACATGCTTGTGTTTGCCACGTCCGTGCAAGAACACAATGAAAGATTGAAGGGAGTCCTCCAGATGATAAAGGAGTTGGTACTCACCTTATTTCAGAGCAAATGTGAGTTTCTAAAACAGCGAATCATCTTCTTTGGCTACACTTTTTCTAAGGAGGGAGTGACTCCTGACCCGGAAAAAGTTTGAGACATCAAGGAAGCGTCCCTGCCAACCAGCCTCTCTGAGTTACAGAGTTTCCTAGGCGTGGTAAGCTACTGTAGCAGATTAATCTGGGATCTGACCACCCTGACCCAGCCACTCCGAGACCTGACCCAGTCCTCTGCTACCTGATGTGGGGCGAAGAACAAAAACAATCATTCCAGGCTACCAAGAATGCCCTCCCAGTGGAAACCACGCTTTTATATTTTGACCGCAGACAAAAGTCCATAATAGCTGTGGATGCTAGCCCCATGGGGTAGGTTCAGTGTTGATGCAAAGGCAGTAAAATGGGGAATGGGCACCAGTGGCATACATGAGCCGCTCATTGATCCCAGCGGTACTCGCAAATAGAAAAAGAATACATTGCGACACACTGGGGGATACACCATTTCTACTTGTATGTATACGCCCATCCTTTTGTGGTCAACACAGACCACAAACCTCTGATGCCACTTCTTCCAGGGACATCATCGAAGCAACCACCACGCACTGAAAAATGGATGCTACAATTGCAGGAATATGATTGCGAAGTAGAGTATTGTCCTGGAACCAATAACCAAGCTGACTATCTGTCACAGCATCCCAGAGTGGCCAACCCTGAGGAGGAAGAGTAAGCTGATGAGACGAATGGGTATGTGCAGTTTGTGGCCAACCAATCTCGACCCCTGGCATAGAATATACGGCACTGCACCAACTTGTCCACTAATTGACTCCCAAAATGCTGACATGGCCCACATGTTTTGGACTTGCCCAGAGGCAGCGTCGCTGTGGAAGGCGGTCACAGATGTCTTGGGAACTAATAAAGGGAGGGAGAACCTATACAGTATGAAAGCAGGTTTACTGGAGATGTACAGGCGTAAAAAGTGGGGGGGGCGCCTCTAACTAGTTTATAGACCTGGCATTGCGAATAGCTTTGAGAACAATCGCAATGAAGTGGAAAGCTGCCCCCTTCCTGAGTTACCAAACTGGAACCCTGCCACACTGAAATGGGGTAAGGCTAAATCGGTTGCACTCAACATGGAAGAAGTTAGGGGCCAGCACAAAGTCCACATTGCTTTGAAGCTCCTCCATGAGCTACAGATACTCTCCGAGGAGCTCTAGTATTCTGGGATAACTGGAGAGTTATGACATCCAATACACTCTCTCGCACTTTGTGAGGGACCATACCTCCTGCCATACCTGCCATACCTCCTGCCCCCATACCCTCCTATTGCCTCTTGGTTCAAACATAATGTCTGCTATTGGGCTACCTTTCTGTGTAACTTTCACTTCACTACTGCAATTGCACTTGGATAGGAATCCTATGGTTTTCACCAACAAGTGCCACAATGCTTATATATATTATTTGAGCAGTGATTTAGAAACTCTGTGACTGTTATGACCTGCCAGCCATAATTGTTTTACAAGTTCATTGAATAATGGAATGATTTAATTAATACCTCCTGTAGTGCTTGATGCCATTACTAAGTGTATCTAGACCCTTTTGGAACCCGTACTGTGATGTAGCTTGTATTCGACTTTCATTGATGTAAAATTGTCTGCATTGATTGAAATCAATACAAATGGTTGAAAAAGTGTTGACGGGTCAGAGCATGAAGGTGGCCTGTCAAATGCAACGCCTGAAGCTGACATGCCTGAACGAGTGGACAATGGCCGTAGCGAAGGGGTTGGTGTTGCAGATCCCCTGGCTGCAAAGACAATTGACTCACAGGCACCTGCATGAAGCCAGGAAGCCCACACTAGATATGGTCTAACAAGTAATCAGTGCTGTATCAGATGATTTAAGACATGCTATCACCGCTTGTCTGCATGAATGAATGGCTCGATGGTTAAATGGTATCCTTAGCAACCTGCCCCTTAGATCCAATAAAGCCGGGCATATGCAGATTAAATGAATGATGTTCTCTTTGGCAGCCTGTGTTGTTTGTCTCAACTACGGAATTGCATGTGCGAGGCCTGGAAGAACTCTTTGTCCTTTAACATTGATGTTTTTTTTTTTGTTTTTTTTAATTGCAGTGGTCGGTGGCTTATCCCATAAAGGATAAATGAACAGATCTTCTATTGCCTCAGTTAAATACTTCCATGTTGGTGAATTTGGATTTGTTTGAACTTCATGAGGGCTTGGTCTAATTGATTTAAAATATTTGATTTTATTCTTTTCCAGGTTTTCACATACGATCCTTTTCGTGCAATGATTTGGTTTAGCAGACCAAATTCTAATCTTATATGAGCTGGCGTTGCATTGATAGTTGGTAGAAGTTTTGGGGATATTATCTTTAGTAGTGGTTGGTAGCTAAAGCCTCCTAGTGACCTCTGTAATGGATGAAATGGCAAGAGTAATGAGTTTACTTTCCCTTGTAAATCCATTTTATGTTGCTTGAAGGAGACATTCTCATCAAATATTACTCCAAGATATTTATATGTTTTAACTTGTTCTAGTTGCCGAGTTTGTATATTTTTTATGAATCTTATTACTTACCTCCATCGCCTTTGTTTTTTTTCCATTTATTACCATATTGTTAAGTAACAAATAGTTTGATGTTTTATTAGTCGCTGTAGACCAACCTTTGTTTGGCTCAGTAAAATCACATCATCAGCATATAGGAGATGTGATATATATTTGTCTCCTAACCTCCGAGGATGTGCATTAACTTCATCCAGCTCTTGCGTTAAATCAGCCAAAAACAGATTAAGTATGGTGCAAGAATGCAGCCTTGTTTCAAACCCTGGGAGGTTTTAATTTTCCTTGACAAAAGGGAACCATCACCCATTTTCACTCTTATCCATGTGTCTGAGTATAACATTTGGATTGCCTTTAATAGGCAGGGTGGGATATGCAGTTTAACCAGCTTTTCCCACAGAAGGTTGCGTTGGGCGCAATCAAACGCAGATTTAAAATCCACAAAACTGAGGTAGATTGGTTGTTTCCCTAATTTGTATTTATCTATCATTACTGAGAGCGCTGAAATATTGGATGACGTTCCTAAACCATGAACAAACCCAGTTTGATTTGAAGGGATAATCTGCTTTTCTCCTGCCCAGTATAAAAGTTATTTCAAAAGTATCCCTGCAAAGAGCTTAGCTTCAGTGTCCTGGAGCGTAATAAAGCTGTAGTTTTCTAGTTTTGACCACTCCCCTCTTTATGTATCGGTACTATTATAGAGCCTTTCTAAGATTTAGGAATTGTTTTTAATTGCAGAATGTTATTAAAAACATTTGCTGGGTACCCTGCCCAAAAAGGTGCATCTGTTTTGTACAGGGCTTGCGGGATATAATTCGGGCCAGGTGCGTATTCCCCTGTAACGTTTTGTTCCAATATGATGTTACTATTTTCTTCACAGTTAGGGTATGTTTTTTGCTTCGCTTCAACAACTGAAGTGCTTTATTAAGAACCCTACCCATGGCGATTCTGTTATGGTTGAAGTTGTAATCTTCACTGGGGTTCAAGGTGTAGATCATTCTCCAAAAAAACCATGAATTTTTTTCTTTTCTCAGGAACAGAGCCTTAGCAAAAAGGGTTTGCTTTGTTTTAAACTTCTCTTCCCAGATTTTCCTCAGGTAAACTTTGTTTATTTTCTTGGCTTTAATCTGAAACTCCGGATTCCAGGGGTACTTCCTTTAATGACTTAGAATTCTATTGTGGTTTCTGTTCAGAATGCGGCATGATTCAGATACTTTTACCCTGTTTAGATTCTGTGTCTGAGATTTACGTTGGCGATTAATCATTTTTGTTTCCAAAGAGGAGACACCTAATAATTGTTCTGTAAACTCTGACCATTGGTCCACCACAGATCCTGCCTTAAATGAAAAACATTTTTTTACCAAAAGTGAGGCCATCTGGCTTACAGCCTCTAGTGATCCTTCAGACCAGTACAATCTCCTATAATTAGTTGTTTTTAACTTGCCTGGAAGGGATTCTGCTTTTTCATGATACTTTGGTTGGACTTCTATCTCAATAATTACCTGGTCATGGTCACTTTCTCCTGTCTTATAAATCTGAAATTAAGTTATTAGATGCACTAAAGACAGAGTTACTACTGTAAAATCTATTCTTGATTGTGAGCCTGCAGCCTGTTCAGTCCATGTAGGTGGTACGTCGCTTTGGGGCCGCCTGTTCAGCACCCTTAAGCCAAGGGATTCAAGATCTTTTACTACTTCCAAACCGCTTTCACCATTTCCATCAAGGGTGCAATATTGAATCGGAACAGACCGTACATAAACTTGTTGTAGTATGCTTTCTTCTCGGGCAAAAGGCCACAGCAAATTCATGTTGAAATCCCCTGATATCATAATATCTAATAGTTCTGACAATATTCATGTTAATTTATGGGACATCGATTTCCTAGCCTTTGTTTACGGGTGTATATAAATATTGATCACGACAAGTTTGCTCCTGGTGTATTTATTCCAGTTCCTGAATTTTACTATTAGGATATTATTATCGACTGTTATCACCTGCTCACTTTTAATCTTTAAACTAATGGATAGGAATATCACCAAGCCCCCACTTGGGCAGCCGTATCTTCTGATTTTAATGGCTGGGTTAAAGTAGCCAGTAAAGCATTCCATCACAAATGGTTCAATTTCCCAAGTTTCTTGTAGTAGTATGATATGGAATTTTCTGAATAGTGTATTCATTTTTGTGTCTTATTTCTTATTTTTCATACCATTAATGTTCCATGAGCACAATTTATTGGTTTCCTGCAGATGCTTTACTTGTTTCTCCTGAATATTCTGTGCTTTTATTTGTCATTGACATGGGCTGCCATGCAAGGCTGTTAACCAGCCTAAGTTAAGTTGAGTTGTGCTCTGAGTTACTAACTGTGAGTTTACCTCTGAGTTTGTTTGTCCAATTGAGTTTTTAAGTTCTGAGTGTACTTGTGTGTTACCATTATCGCTACAAGGCTCTTTTGGAAGAACAAAAGGACTTGGGTAGAAGATTGGTGGTGACTTGCTAATTTTAATTCCCCACTTTAAAAAGGAATCCTTTTCTTGTAGCACTTTTTCCACAAGCTGTTCCGAAACCCAACTCATCAAAGTAAGTTCTTGCAAATTACAATCCGATTTGGGGTAGAAACTAAATAGATTCTTTGTCATTTGTCGAAACTTTTTCTAGAGATGGAATTGCCATAAGAAGTCTTAGGACATATCCATGATTTAGGATATAGTGGTTCCCTCCAGATTGATATTTTGGAACAAAAATTATTTATGCAGTTTCATCCACTGATGAACAAGCGATAGGCGCATTACCAGGTTGATTTATTAACCTTGGCCTTTTACAATCCTCAACTGGATTATGTTCATCATTTATCAAAGCTTTTACTTCCCTGGGTTATTTGGAAGTGACATTGGCTTAACTCTCGGTGGAGGCTGCGCCAATACCAGCTCTGGTGATGGGCTATTTGCTTTGTTCTCCCCCATATTTTCGGTAAACCACCTGCATCCCATTTGATTGTCATTTTGCTTTTGCAAGTGACGGCTCCTGGATTGTGACCGTTGCATATATTGGTGGGTTTCTCTCTTCAGGATAGGCCGTATTTTGTACGTTCTTCCATTGTTTTTTATCGAATCAGAATAAGATATTTTTTTTTCCCGATACATCATTATATGTTTCAGTTCGAAAGTTCCTTCACTCCATGGTTTCTTTATTCATTTCCTCCCTTGGTGTTCGGTTGTCCTTTACATCCTGGTCATTTACCACACTAAATGTAATTTTATTTCTGGCTTTGCGTTGTTTTTTCTTCTGCTTTTTTATCATTATGTGCGGTGAAGAGGATGTGAGAATAAACCTGTAGGTTCTGAGCTATGTCTTCTCGCTTTCCCTCTTTGTCTATATTCTCGCTTTGGGCTATTGCTTGTCTAATGGATTCTGAGTCTGTGTTTTTGTTTTTGCTACCATCTCTTTGAGCCATTTTCGCAATTGTTTGCTGAGAATAAGTAGGAGTTTTGTTACAAGCAACATTAGCTATATTGGTTTTTATGGTTTAAATCTTTTTATTGAGTTTTGCTAATAGAACAATAGCCGCCACCTACATCCAGTGGCTGGTGGGGAAAGTCATTATAAGAATGTTTAGAAAAAAGTGAGGTAAAGTGTAGCAATGAGTCGAGGGAGAGAAATAGGAGAGGAAAGTCTGAAAGATCTAATGATTGCCAAGAGTTCAAGGAGCAAAGCACGTCCTTCCTGTGTTCAAATCTACTTCTGTGAGGTGTGTCTATAGGTCGTGGGACTGGTTCGGGTGAGTCAAAAAAAACGTAGATATCTTGGGCATGTGATTTTGGTGAATTCAGTTGACAAGAACTCTATAGTGGATCCCCTTGTTTTGTCAAAGCGATAAAGCATATGTGTAATACCTGCTGTTATCTTCTCCATGGCAATCACCTCCCATAGCTTATGTAACCTATCCAACCTAGTTGGGACTCAATCCGTTCCCCATTTAGAGAGTAGCACTTGCTTGGCAGCACTCAGTGCAGGGTAATGGCTCTTCCCCGGCAGGACCCTACAAGTTAAGTTAAGGTGTTGGAGGGACCAAGGAGTATGTAGCTAGGGAATCTTGGTAAATCGGTGTCATAGGTGGCATTTATGTTGGGTAGTATTGAGTCCCAGAAGGGTTGTATCTTCGGGCAATGCCATAACACGTGTGACAAAGTGCTCACCTGGCAGCAGTGGCGCCTGCAATGGGCATCCCGCCCGGCTTCCAGCGTGCCACCCTGTCGGGGTGTAGCACCAGTAATGTGCTATCTTGAGAAACATCTATTTCCCAGCGGTGCTGCAAGAGGAGGCCATGGCTCTGTGCATTATGTCATGCCATTATTAGGGAGAGAACTCCCATTTGCACTCTGACTTCCATCTACGTGGTGCAGGGGACTTAACTCGCTGTGTGGGTGTAAGAAGACAGGAATATACATCTGAAAGCAGGTCCAATTGTCGGGTTATAAACCATTTTGCAAATTTTATTAATGGGCGGCTTGAGTGTGGGCAGATATGTTGCTGCATAACCCAGTGCCGTAAGGCCAGGTATTGCTAATAGGCTGCTTCAGGTATGCCATAGTTGGCAGATAGTTGGGGGAAATCCATTATCCCTTCTACGTTGAAGAGGTCGCCCACTCTTTTACAGTTGGCTTCCTGACATTTGAGGTAATCCTGTCCTGTCTGAGTGGGAGGGAATTCCGGGTGACCTATAAAGGGTGTCAGGGGGGACATAGGGGTGGATAGACTGTGGGACACTTGAACCCTGTCGACCCGGCCGGGCGGTGTCGTTGTGGGAGCCACACGTGTATGCCAGCAATCGCGCGATCGATAAAGCACCAGTGCTTTTCTGACACAAGCTTATACCATTCGATCATGTAGCTCAGCTAGGCTGCTTAGTAATATCGCTCTAAGTGCGGAACCCCTCGCCCTCCATCTTCCTGTTTCAACTATGTTTGGAGACTTGCCATCCGGGCCCTCCTTCTACCCCAGAGAAAGTCCACCAACACGTGTTGCATTTTACCCAGTGCATGGGGAGGGCGTTGCAGCAGCAGGGTCTGCATTACATACAGGATGCGGAGGAGTAATGTCATTTTAATCATGGCAAGCCTGCCTAGCCAGGATAGCGTGAACTGTCTCCAGTTCTGAAGCTCCGACTGAATATTGTTCAAGAGGGCACCATAGTTCTCACGTGCTGTACGTTCAACCGTAGGGAATATCTGTTAACCCACATAGGTAACGCCCATTGGGCCCATCCAAAGGGAAACCCCGCCATTACGTGCCCCTGTTCAGTTTTTGAGATAGTTAGGCAGAGAGCTTGTGTTTTTTAATATTAATTTTAAAGCCAGATATTAGGCCAAACCCTTCAATCTCTTTCAGGAGGAAAGGCAGGGAGGTGAGCGGCTGCGTGAGGAAGAGCTCAACATAGTTGGCATAAAGAGAGGTTTTACGCTCCCTGTCACCCATATAAATCCCAGTGATTGCGCCATGTTGGCGAATAGGCTCCACAAAGGGCCCCATGTATAGAGCGAATAGCAAGGGCGACAGGGGAAATCCCTGTCGGGTACCTCTCAGGATCTTAAAGGGCCGTGAACGAACACCGTTCACACTGCACATTTGTTTTTAAATCCTTAATCAAGGTGGTCAGAACTTCCGGGATTGTTGCTAGTTTATCATTCATTGGGCAGCAAGTACACTCCATATACAAAGTAGCTGTATGAGATTGTACCCACGTTATCAGGTTATTTAAGTTGGCCAGCTTGTGATCGATCACTGGGATTGCTTTTGCCATAATATTGAGCAGGTCTACTTGGACATCCATCTTGTTCGATTGATAAGTCTTTGGAAACCACTGACATTATCGTTAGAATAAGCTGAAGCCATTTTGTTTGTGGCATCCATATTAGTTAGCCATGTGCTTCTTCCATCTTCACTGTTGCCTGCTTTTGTATTCTGCTTGAGTCATCAACTATAGTTAACTCTTTCAGTACTGACCCAGAGCACTGCGCATGCTCAGAAAGGCCTGTAGCTGCTTTACTACACCTGTCTAAGAGTGTACCTGTCAGGCTGTTTTTAACTGACTAAGCTGTACTATGTCTCCTCCCACGTTGCTGAGAAAGTAGTTTCTGTCTGCCCATGTTAGTCGATAGTTATTCTTGTATGTGCCAGTACCTCCCCTTGGTCCCATGCTGACTGTGCAACAAATATGGTATAAAAGGCCCCTGGTTTCTGTACTCCTTGTACTATCTCAAACAGTGCCAGAGGGTGTTGTGTCGATGTAGTCCCACTCAGGAGTGATTAATAAACATTGTTTTTATATTCCAGCCTCTGTGCCAATCTCTATCTTGTTGGTTTAAGGACCAGTGGACTGATAAGGGAGAACCCCTGCAGCAGTGAGCCCCTAAAAAGTCTTATTTCTTCCACAAATTGGCACCTGAATAGGGACTCATCTGAGACGCGGCCATTCAAAAGTGCGGTCATGACGGAGGGCAGAAATCCACTGAGGAGGTACATGGCACGAGGAGACCCTTTGTCTTTGCAGACCGACGTGTTTCTCCGGTTTTCCCGATCTGACCGTCCAGGTGATGGCCGGTCCCGACTGAGATCTCCTTTGGTGTGAGTATCTTGAGCAGACCGTTAGGTCAACCCAGAGCTTGGCAGGAGGAGGTTGGAGACTTTGGTTTGGTAAGGTCACTGTAGCGACACTCTTGTTTTGGATTAGCTTGGCCAAGATTCTGGTTTGTTTGCTGCAGCAAATAAAGGCAGGTAATGAGGAGATTTTTCTCTACTTTTTGATAATTCTCAGGATAAATACGCTTTGACTATAATATTATATTGCATTGTAATATTTTTGGCATGCCTGCTCCTAGCACACTTCATAGAATGAGTTGCTGTCTTGGTGGTACCAATATGGATTTAGAAAGTACTCAGCCGGCTCCCCTAGAGGGGATACCTAATAGGTTCATGTACATTAAATACAGTATTTCTTCCATAACGTATAGTACACTGTGGAACAAATACACCAAAAAGGATCCTGATCTACGATGGCCAGTAAATGGGTTGTTTGACCTTAAGAAGATTCAGTATGTTGAGCAGTGTTTGTTAAAGAAGAAAAGCCGTCAGGCTCTGTTTGATTGTGTAAAAATGTGGGTGAAAGAGGTGAATGAGAGATTGAGTAGAGAAGAAGCTATAGCAGAAAAAGAACAGCACAGGACAATCTTCCAGAAGGACTTGGAATTGAAAAATAAAGAGATGAGGGAAACTAAAGAGAAAGAAGAAAGGGAGCATCATTTAGAAGTAACTGGCCAGTACTCTATTCGGCGCCCCCTTTATCCCATGCTTAATAGACCACAAGATAATTCTATTTTGTTAGATAGACCGCCGCCCCTGTATAAATCCCCTAGTGCCCCTGAGAAGGAAGTTTCTGAGCAATGGTCTGCGAATGAGAAAGATAAGGATAAATTAGATGGGCGGGCAACTCGCTCTCCTTTGACCACTGATCGTAAGGCCACTCTTAAATCTGCTGCCCGTAAAGCAGCTTATGGGCATGATTCCGCTCCAGAGATTCTTACAGTGATTCAACAATGGTCAGACCTAGAGCAGGTATATTTTTCAGACATTTACTTGCGAAATAGTTGCCAGATTTAGAAAATATTCCGATACTCTGGAGCCTGCTGATATCAACTCTGATTATAAACAGTTATATGATGTCCAATCTAATTAGGCAAGTGGTTAAGTTGCGCGCTGATGTATTTCGATTACGAGAGGAGAAAAAGGCAGCTGAGAAAGCAGCAGCTGAGCAAACAGTTCAGATCCCAGTACACCAAGAAGGAGCTACAGGGACTGATACAGACACTGGTAATCCTGTAGTCACTGTAAAACCGATGCGTGGAGGACGGAGGCAAGATGGCGGACGACTCTATGGCCGAGTGAGCTGGGTCTGAACGCTCCCTGCGGACGATCTCCCCTTCTCGTATGCCATTATTTTGAATGAGCTCTGAGGTTGCGGTATTCAAGAAAAATCTTTAAACAACTGCACTGAAAGCAGAGTTTGTTGACGGAAAAGCCCCCGGCGATGATACTACTCACTGCAGCGTCTTACCTGACTTTGACGCGCAGAGGCACCTGGTGTCTCGGAGCTTTCTGTTGTGGAATCCGATCTTTTTTTTACTCCACGTTGACTCTCGGCAAATCCCTTCTGCCTGCCGGTAGAATGCCACCCAAGCCAGCCGTCAAGAGCTCAGCAAGGAGCTCCAAGCTCCGTAGCGGTCAGCTCACAACAGGCACAGTCTACACCTGGGGGATTGGTGAAGACAACGCCCAAGGATACCGGGCCTGATACTGCCGTGGACTCTGCATCTAACACGAAGATTTTTGCGGGTAAGACTCCTTCTGCTTCTGCAGCTACGACCGCGATAAGGCACACGGCACCGGCACCGTTATTTTTGAAACGCTCAGTTAAAAATTTGCCACAGACTGTATCTAATTCTAAACCTGCTAATACTGGTATGTTGCAACCTTCGGATTCTCTTTTGAACTCCCCATTGGAAGGGCATAAGCAGGTTGATCTATCTGTAAAGATCCCTTACGGCCAAGATCATGGGGGTGAAAATACTATGAGTCAGTTGGTAGTTACAGATTTGGCTGTTGGTTCTCAAGCGGACCTGGCTGGTCCCTCGGGGTGCATACTGGGATCTGAAGTTCTTTCTATCAGATCGGTAGAGGCCTTGGGCGATACTCTGGAGAGTGGGCTTCTCCAGGGGGGCGCTGCTTGTGGTAGAGCTGGGTCCAATTCAGATAATGACCCACTAGACAATTTCTTTTCCCTGTCAGATGCATCCACAACTTCAGATGATGATGATACAACTAGCCGGGACTGGGCTGAGCATGAGGCCGGGTCAGTCAGTCAGGGAGAGATTGATGACTGTGTATCGGGTGGATATATGAACTTGGCTTCCCGGGGTGGTACAGTTCGGAAAAGTAAGATTCTGAGCAGACAGGCGATTTCTTTGGGTTCCATTCTGCCCGATAACAACTCTGACTCTCAGGTGGAGAATCTGACTTGGGATTATTCATTTTCCACTGTTCAGCCATCTGTCTCGTAACGATGGGGAACAAGGGGTCTCTGCCACAGCCAGCTCTTCTGATCCTCCGAAACCAATCACGTTGGAGATGATTTATGATACGATGTTATCATACAGGGCCGAGACCAGACTTGAGAATGCTAGAACACAGGGGGCTTGTCGCAAATTACAAAATGCTATTAGACGTATAAATAAGACAAGCGCTGAGATTGGCACCCGAGTGAGCGAGACAGAAACTCGTATATCCATTTTGGAGGATGATTTAACGACACAGAAAGGAGTGGTTGATGAATTAAAGATGCAGAAAGATGATGTCACCTGGAAACTGTCTGAACTTGAAAACCGAATGAGGCGTAACAACTTACGAGTCTTGGGCATTCCAGAGGGGGCAGAGGGGGCTGATACGAGGCAATTTATCATCCAGTTATTTGTAGAGGCCTTCCCGGAATTCTCTCAATGGGACTGGGAGATTGAACTACAGAGAGCTCATCGATTTCCTTTTCATAGCAAGCAGCAACCTGCCCATCCCGGGCATGAACTGGCCCATTCTCGTGCCATCTTGATTTCAATTAGCAACTTTCCTGCGCGAGAAGCTGTTTATGATCTGGCAAGACCGAATCAGAAGAGATTTGCTAAAGGGGTCCATTTTTTCGTTAGGCCCGACTTTTGTCATGAGACAGTTGTGCGAAGATGGCAGTTTCGCCAGTTGATACCTCTCTTTCAAGCCAAGGGGGGGCAGGCGTTTTTACTTAATCCCGCAAAGTTAAAGGTTGTATACCAGGGCCAGAATACGTTTTTTTTTCTGAAATCCAGGTTAAAGAATATTTACATATAATGGGACCTGGTCCCTGAAGGTGGAGTGGCATATGTTGATTAATTGAATGATTTTTTCTGTCTTTTCTAAGGGGGGGGGGCACCGCGGGGGAGTGTCACCAGCTTCCCATCACTAGGGACCTAGGTCCCATTGCCTCAATTAAGGGAGGGTGTGGGGGGTGGGAGGGTGAAGGGAGGATGGGCAGGGTGAGGATGTGGGAAGAGGAAGGGGTGGGACCCAGGGGGGTATTAAAAGAAATTATGTTCCACATAATGATTCTAGATTTATATTTTCTATTATTGTTTTTGTGCTTTTTCTTGCTTAATATCTGTCGTACTTGTGACTGAGTTTTCTTTTTCTTATGTTGGTATTTCAACATATGAAGGTAATGGCTAACTTGAGGATAAAAATTGGTACGTATAATGTCTGTGGTCTTAATAACTATGATAAACAGAAGAAGATGCAGGCTGAATTAAAAATTATTAATTCGGATATTATGTGCATTCAGGAAACGCATCTTTCTTGGTCCCACAGGCAAAAGCTAGCTGATTTAGGATATGTTACACTGGCTGCCTCTAAACAATTGGCTACGACGCGAGGGGTTGCTATATTAGCACGACCCTCTTTAGTTAAGACAGTGAGCTCTCTGGTAGACATACACGGTCGCTGGGCAATTCTCGAATGCTTAGTGGGAGAGATACGGTTTACCTTGTGTACCGTGTATGGGTCTAACTTGGATGAGGCAAACGTGTTTGATTACCTGAATGGGGAACTCGCTCTATGGCCCTCACCGTTAATATTTTGTGGAGATCTTAATATTCATTTGGATGGTGACTGGGCGAGCTCCTCTTCTCAGGTATATAGGGGTCGTAAGCCTAAGGTTTTCCAGGCATTAAGAAATTTGATGTGTGATCATGGGTTGGCAGATGTGTGGAATTCCGTATATCCACAAGATCCTGGATATACGTTTTTTTCTTCTCCTCACAACAAATTATTTAGATTGGACTATTTTCCTATTCCTGTAGCCTGGGCCTCCTGTAGTCAAATCCAAATTTTCCCCAGACTATTATCGGATCATGCTCCTTTAGTTGTCTCTCTTTTGAATGTTGTGATTCACAGATATATTAAGGCTTTTTCTTTTGATAGGAAGCTTTTGTTTGATACTCTTTTTTTGAGCCACATGAAAAAATGGATCCCAAACTTTTTTCAACTTAACCGAGGTACAGCCGACCCTGCGGTAGTGTGGGATTCTTTTAAGGTATGGTTTAGGGGTGAGGTTTTCAGTTATGGTTTTCATGCACAAAAACTACGCAAACAGAATATGTTACAACTGTTTACCCAACTGAGGAATGCTGAATTAGATCTTTCAGTCCAACTCCAGGCAATGGCTGATCCTAAGGATAGTCTTGATAAATTGGCTTATTGTAAGGCAAATATTAATCGTGTATGGGCCCAGGAGATCGCGCTTAAACACCATCTTTATAGGAGGCAACTCTATGAGTTCGGGGAATCATCCGGGAGATATTTAGCCCAAAGAATTTGCGTGAAAAATCAAGCATTAAAAATTAATTCTATCTATAACGATCAAAATATACTAATCTATGAGCCCCAGGCTATTATGAAAGTATTTCAGCACTTTTATTCTGATTTATATAGCCAGCCGGATATTGGAGATCTTCCTTTTGATCTTGGGCTACCTGTATTAGAATGGGAAAAGCTTGATCCGGTAGATGTGGAGAGATTAGATATGCCTTTTTCTAGTGAAGAAATTGAACAGGCACTTCTTAAATTGCCTTCTGGCAAGGCGGCTGGACCAGATTCTCTCCCAACGGAGATTTATAAGGTCTTTTTTTCGGAATTGCGTGAGGATATGTTGAATACTTTCCAGGCGGCTAGGATGGGATTCTCCCCACGTTCATGGGATGAAGCACATGTAGTTATATTTCCCAAGAAGGGGAAACCTCCCGATCAACCAGGATCTTATCGTCCGATCTCCTTGGTTAATTGCGGTGGCAAACTGTATGCCAAACTCTTGGCAAATCGAATGGCCCCGCTCGTTGCCGGACTGGTATCGCCGCAACAGCATGGCTTTGTACCAGGCCGGGGCACAGTTGACCATATTAACAGGGTCATTGCTCTTCTCGACGTCGCGCAGGTCGAGTCCAGGTTTCTGGGTCTCGTCCTGCTCGACGCCGAGAAGGCATTTGACCGGGTGTCATGGCGTTTTTTATGGGAGATAATGGCACGGTCGGGGTTTGGCTCCGGATTTATTCGCGTCCTTCAGGTTTTCTATCAGGCCCCTATGGCTAAGATATGTGCAATGGGCATTAAATCGGAGGGGGTTCAGATTAGCAGGGGGACCCATCAAGGCTGTCCCTGCTCCCCACTTCTCTTCGCTTCTTATATTAATCCATTTATTAAAATGTTAGAACTCAACTCACAAATTCCCCCTTTTATAGTTCAGGAAACGCAGTATAGCGTTCTTGCCTACGCGGACGATATAGCCGTGGTTACGTCAGATTTAAACATCGCTCTCCCCGTCATAGAACATTTAGCGGAGTGTTTTGGTAGATATTATGGGTATAGGCTCAATACTGCCAAGACACAATGCTTATGTACGGACCGAGCTATAGTGTCGGATCCTAGGATAGTGGAGGAAGTGGTTTATTTAGGCATCAAGATCAGATCCAATTTGGATGATGTGATTACGGTTAATTGGAAGGATATTTCGGATAAAACCAAATCTGCCTTGGATTCTTGGCAAAGCCTTCATCTTACACTTGTTGGTAGATCTAATTTGTTAAAAATGATGATTTTACCTAGAGTACTTTATTTTTTTCGAGTTGTTCCTCTTTTGGTTCCTAAACTTCAGATTCGCCAACTTCAGTCAATATGTGAAAAATATCTTTGGGCCCCAGGGAAGATTCGTAGAGCTTCACGTTTGATGACGTTACCATCTGCCCGAGGAGGGTGGGGAATCCCGGACTTTGCATTATATCAGATCTCGTGCTTACTTCTCAATATGCGTATTCTTCTTACGGGTGAGGAAGTTGGTAATCTGGCGGAAGCTCCATCGATCTATCAAATTGCGCTTGGCTCGGCTGCTAAAAATTGCCTGATATCCGAGGTCGATGGTAGTTATTATAAACGTACTCGATTTAAAACTATTGTTTCTGCTTTTACTGTTTGGAAAACTGTTTAAAAATGTGCCATATCCTTAAATATACAGTATATACTCCTCTTACTGCATCACACCTTTTACCCCCTATTTTTGGAGATTCAGTCATGCAATACTGGTATTCTAAAGGGATCACATGTCTAGGGGATTTTGTTTCAGAGGAGGGTGTCTGTCTTTCTTTTGATGCACTTAGACAGAAATTTGATTTATCGAATAATCAATTTTTAAATTTCTTCAGATTCGTGATTTCCTTTATAAGCATACTTCTCAACTTACCTCTATTCGCTTCATTGATGTTGTCAGATCTCAATTACGAATAGGATTAATTTATTTTGTGCTGTTAGAATTTAGACCAGACGATCTCGATAAAATAAATGAGAAGTGGAGATGTCGGCTTTCATCTTCATCTATTAGTATCAAAGATTCTATTAAGATTGCCCATATGGTTTTCCATTCTGCTTCATTAAAGGCTCAGCATTATAAAACCACGTTTTATTTATACCGCACTCCTGCAGTGATGATGAAATGGGGCAGCTCTTCTCAATTTTCTAATTCTGGGGAATGTTTTCGTTGTAAAGCATGTAATGCCGATATAGTTCATATTTTTTTTTCCTGTCCCTCTTTGCTACCTCTTTTTAATCAAATTAGAAGCTTTTTAGGTTATGTTCTTGGTAAACCCATCTCACTGTCCGCGAGTATGATCTTATTAGGGATAGGTGGGGATCTTACTCAAGGGCAACCTCTTTTTGAATTTCGTTATTTTCTTTTCATTATAGCTGCAGTAACACGATTAACAATAGCTACAGCCTGGCTGCAACCCCAGGCTCCGAGCTTTGATTGGTGGCGCGCCAAATTATTTAATTTGTATAATTTGGAAATTAGTATGTATTCGCTTAAAAAACCGCGTAAAAGGAAATTTGGTCTTGTTATCTGGCGTCCGCTCAAGGATTATTTCACTAATTAATTAAATCTTTGTTGTTTTGCTTGTTGTAATGAGTTTTTTTTTTATATAGATTTCTTTTTTATATTGGTTTTTATTATTAGTATTTATTAATTGTTATGTACTTATTATATACTTGATGTTAAAAGGGTATTTGTATGTTATGCTCTTATTTCATTTGTATGTTACTTGACTCTTTTGTGGAACATTAATAAAAAAAAAATTTAAAAATATAAAAAAAAGTAAAACCGATGCGTGAAGCTGCACCTCTGTATGTTCCTCCAAAGGGCGCGGGGACGAGTGACGATAAAACTTCAGATAACGCAAAAGGATATTTTGTTTATAATTAGGTCTATACCCCTTGGAGTAGAGCAGACATTACGGCTCTTAAAGCTGCTTTGCCTGATCCACGCAAAAATCCAGCCACTTTTAATGAAGTGGTAGAAGGAGCTTTAGTTCTTGTACTATGACATTGCCTGATAGTGACATGTTCTTTGGACTTATTTTACCCCTGCTATGTGGAGATCAATTCGGAAGATGGATGATAATGTAGCTTATTGTGATACTTGGGTGAATTTAGAGGGAATAGATGCCGATGGAGCACCTGCGCAGAAACCACAACAGGTGATATTAGATCTTCCCAAAGCTATTGTAACTAAGTTGAAAACTCTTATACCCCCTAACAAAATAGATTGGACTACATTAGCGTCTTGTAAGCAGAAAGCAAGTGAGTTAGTTTCTGATTTCTTTACATGATTCGAAGAGACATTCCATGACTTTAGTGGGCAGTCATTGACAGATGACACGGGTAAGCATCTGTTTGTCGACAAATTTGTCACTAATATGTTGCCAGAAATAGCTGATCGCCTAAAGGCCAGTGAGAGTTCATGAACTACGTCCTCCCCAGTCTCCCTTTTGACTATGGCCCAGAATTATGAGCGTCAGGAATTGGAAGCAAAAGGCAAGGAGGATAAAAAGGTTAAGGATTTGAAAACTAAAGTTATGTTGGCTCAAGTCTATGGTCCACCATTTAGAGGTAGCGCGAGAGGTGGACATGCGATGTATCACCCTGGTGTACCCCCTTTCCCTCAAACAAGTTTGTCTTCTGATCAATGTGCGTATTGTAAGGAGTTTGGACATTGGCGTTCTGGGTGCCCCCTTTTGCGAGGTCAGCCGTATCAGCGAGGTAGAGGCAGTATGAGAGGCCACCCATGGAACACAGGAAATAGGGGAGGCATGGATAATCGTACCAGATATGAGCCAGCTGGAGCTAATCCTACTTCTTTTAATACTTTTGACAGATGAAATCAATACCAAATGTCTGATTATTTGGCTGACGGCCCTAAGGATTCGTATTATGCACAGGAATGCCTAGGATGGGGTAAGGAACCAGTTGAAGTCTCAGTAGATCAGAGGGGTCCCTATGTCGATGCAAACGTCTTGGGTTCTACTGATCGCTTTCTGGTTGATACAGGAGCTACTCGTAGAGCTTGGTCTAAAGAATTGGTTCCTAGGGCTCCCCTGTCTGGCGCAATGATAACATCGTTAGGATTCAATGGGACACCTTCCCTTAGCCCACTGTCCCAGCCACTTGCATTCAGTCTTGATAAATTCACTGCAGCATGTCCATTTCTGCTTTCCCCTAACACACCGGATAATATTGTGGGTATTGATATGCTTTAACATTTTCGTGCTACAATACGTTGTTTCCCAGAAGGTGTGCGTGTTATTTTAAATGACAACTATCCCATGGTCTTGTCTCATTAAAGAGGATGTTGTTCTTGCATCGTTACCTAGCACTTTGTGGGCTACATCTGATACCGATGTGGGACAAATGGTTATCCCACCAGTGCATATTCAAGTAAAAGAAGGTGCTTCATTGCCTCGATTACCCCAGTATAAAATCTCTCGAGAAGGTGAAGAAGCATTGATACACATTGTGCAGGAATTGATTGGAGTGGTGGTTGTGGAGGAAGTTCCCTATAATATCTGTAATAGCCCTATTCTTCCCATTTTGAAAAAGGACACTGATTCTAAGGTTTATAGATTTATCATTGACCTGCGAGAAGTCAATAAGATCGTAGTGCCCCAATACCCTGTTGTCTCTGATATCACAACACTTCTTACTATGGTTCCTCCTACTGCAACTACATTCAGTGTGATCGATTTGAAGAATGCTTTCTTCTCGATGCCTATTCATCCTGACAGCCGTTACTTGTTCGGCTTCACTTTGAATAATCGATCCTTCAGATTCTGTAGAGCTCCACAGGGGTATACAGAGAGTCCTTGCATTTATAGCCAGGCATTGAAAAGACAGCTTGATTCTTTCTCTGTACCGAAAAGGGTGGCTCTTATTCAATATGTCGATGACATCTGGTTGGCAGCTGATACCCCTGAACAGTGTGAAGAAGGAACACTGTTATTGCTTTCATTTCTAGCATCCCATCATCACAAGGTTTCTCAAAAGAAATTGCAGTATTGTAGACAGCAGGTTACCTACTTAGGTCACCTCCTGTCTAAGGAGGGACGTGCACTCACACCAGATCACATTCAAGCTATTTTGGACACTCCTGTGCCCTGTACTCAGAAGGATGTTCGTGCACTGATTGGCCTTGCTTCTTTCTGTAGGCAGTGGATTCCTAGCTATTCTCACATTGTTAAACCCTTGTTGGCCCTTTTGACTAAAGATACCTCGATGCCTCTCCCATGGACTACTGAATGCCAGAATGCTTTTCAACAGTTACATCACGCTCTTTGCTCTGCACCAGTATTAGGAACTCCAGACTACACTAAGGCCTTCACACTCTACGTATACAAGAGGGACGGTTGCGTTCTCTCGGTCCTAACCCACACACACGGTGATAAGCAGCGTCCTTGTGCCTATTTTTCAGCTGTCCTTGATCCAGTTCCTCGTGCGTTGCCTAGCTGTTTTCGAGCGGTAGCGGCGACAGCTGTGTCCCTACTTCAGAGTGAGGGAATAGTCTTGTCTCACAGATTGTTTGTGTTAGTGCCCCATGCAGTTGACGCCCTTTTGAACCAAACGAAAACACAACACTTAACTGTTGCTCGCTTGACAGGTTATGAATTGACACTTTTGGCCCCTCATATCACATTGAAAAGATGTACGACCCTAAACCCTGCTACACTATTGCCATTTCCAGCCACTCCGCCTCAGTCACAAGAGTCACATGACTGTATATTCCTTACTGAAGAGCAAACAAAGGGTTGTGTTCACCTACAAGATACGCCCCTTTCTAGTGTTGACGGGGAACTGTGGGTTGACAGGACTTGCTTGAAATCACCCGATGGCACAACATCTGCTGCTTATGCAATTACGACACTTCAGACTGTAGTTGAGACAGCTCGCATTCCACAGAAGTCCACTCAGGCAGCTGAACTGATAGTGCTCACAAGAGCATGTGAGCTTAGCACTGATCTGTCTGTTAATATCTATACTGACAGCCGCTATGCTTTTGGAGTGGTTCACGATTATGGGCTACTTTGGAAGGAAAGAGGCTTCCTTGCATCACACGGGATACAATTTGTGCATGGAGAACTAGTGCATAATCTCCTGACTGCTTTAACATATCCTAGAAAAATAGCGATTGTTAAGTGTAGCGAACAAAAGAAAATTCTGATAAAATAGGACAGGGAAATGCCTTTGCGGATCATACAGCCCGTGAGACTGCAATGCAGCGAAGCACTACATCTATGTCTGTGGTTATGTCACAGGCTGAACGTTGGCATGATGCCAGGCAAGAGGTGCTGGACATGCAGCGATCTGCCTCTGCTGAAGAATTAGACCAATGGTCTAAGGAGGGAACATTGGATGATGAGGGCTGTTGGAGGAATAAAGACATGACTAGGTGGAGATTGCCCACAGCCTTTTTACATCCTATGATTCACATGGGCCGGCACATGTTGGAGCATCCTCAATAGCAAAACTACTTATGCAGGTTTGGGACCCTCCAGATATTGCCGGCATAGCTAAAAAGATAGTCCAGTCTTGTCTGATTTGTCTCCAGTATAATCCTGGAAAGGGAACACAAACTCCAACAGGAGGGTTTGCCATACCAACTGCACCTTACGAGATTCTGCAAATGGATTACATCCAGCTAGAACGCTGTTATAATGTGAAGTATGTCTTGGTGGTGGTCTGTGCCTTTATTAAGTGGATCGAGGCGTACGCTACAAAAGATAATACAGCTCTTACTACAGCAAAGGTGCTCCTAAAGGAGTTCTTCCCCAGGTTCGGCGTTTGTCGAGTCCTGTGGAGTGACAATGGATCTCATTTCATTGGGCAAGTTGTTGAGTATGTCTTGAAAGGATTGGGGATTAAGCAAAAGATTCATGCAGCTTTTCATCCACAGTCAGAAGGTTTGGTGGAACGTTACAATTTCACGTTGAAATTGAAACTTGCTAAAATTCTGGCTTCCACCTCTTTGAAATGGCCTGATGCACTGCCCCTTGCTCTGCTCGCCATTAGATCAATACCACATACACGATCTGGCCCCACACCGTATGAGGTGGTATTTGGGAGGCCAATGAACATTTGGGGGATTCCTAAGCCACGCCCTATACATGATGTACCTTACGTGTTGATGAGCAAATATTTGTCTCAGTTGACTGACAGCTTGCTTTCTATTCATCAACAGGTTCGAGAAGCTCTTCCTGACAGGTCGCAAGGTGATGGTCATGATCTACGGCCCGGTGACTATGTGATGATCAAGGTGTTCCAGCGGTCGAGCAGCCTAGAACCCAGATGGCGAGGTCCTGAACAAATCCTCCTGGCCACCAGAACTGCAGTCCGAGTGACCAATCGGAAGATCTGGGTGCATTCCACGCATTGAAAGAGGGTGCCGTCCACCTTGGTGGAACCTGCTACATTGACCGATCATCGCGACATCCTGGACACAGAGAGAGGCCAAGCTGCATCACCTACAGAACCTGAGGAAGTCTTCCTGGACTATAAGTTCCCTGGTGCATCTCGATATCAGCTGTGACTTCGGAAACCAATGACCGCATTGCTGAAAAAGACTGGTTGAGGCGCCGTCATGGGTTGGTGAAAGGCTAAAGGGGGGGGACCCTTGTAGTGATACCCGTCTCAACCCTCAGTGAAGAAACCAACGCCTGCCCAGTACCTTAGGACTCCATTTGTTTTGTTTTTCAACATCGAGGTGAATATGTCTGCAGAGAAGAGATCAACTGCTGCGAGAGTTTGTGACAGAAAGGCGATGTTTATTGTTGGACTCACTTCCATTGTTATCGTCATTGCTACGATAACATGGGTTATAGAGAGAGTAACTCCTGCTCGAAATCTACTGACTGTCACTACTCCTGTCCCCATTGAACATCATTATTACCCTCTCCCTTATCATAAACAGAAGCATCGACAGTCCTATCTCAACAATATGTTCATTCAAATGTTGCATCACACCCATAATGCTACAAACGTCACCAACTGTTGGGTGTGCGGAATGATGCCAGCTCATCAGAAAAAGGGAGGAACACCTTTCATTCCTCTACCGTTTTCACACAATGGTTCTCGCTAGGCTTGGTTTGCCCTGTTATGGGCATCTGAAGTTACTAATATTACTTATGCTGATGTAGGAAGACTAATTTTTCAGCTCAATAAGGTGTGTTACCTGATGAAGACGGAGATTCACAGGCTAGAGGAACTGTATGGAAAATGGAGGAGTATCGCCGAGGAAACCATCGCATGTTATGTTTTCTCAAACACTCGAACAACCAAAGGAAATGGATCTCCTGTTATAGCTGTTACTAGAGCTCGAGCAGACCTATGTGTGCGCAGTATTGGTAGGATTCCTGTGGGGAAAAGTGATTGCACCAAAACACTGAACATTGCTGGAATAAACAACAGTAGTCTTTTGTCATCACATAATACCTACTTTATCTGCGGAAGTAAAGGGTATTACCACCTACCTATGGGGCGGTCAGGTAGCTGCTATGTGTCCTTTTTGCTACCACCTGTGTTTTTGGCTCCTGCAGCCTACCACAAAGACTATAAACTGTATAATGTCATTTCTAAGAACCGATATAAGAGGACAATAAATCATGATGAGGTGGATCAAACTGATACTGCACTATAGCAATATGTTGACTTCAATTTGTGGCTATTCTTTGTTGGTGCGGCCTTAAACAGCAGAAAAATCAGGCGCTTGACACATGTTGTGGAGGCTGTAATCAATCAGACAGCCATGGCACTTGGAAATATCACGGAAGAACTACAGATTGCGAGAATTGTGGCACTCCAAAATAGGATGGTCCTTGATGTCACCCAAGCCGACCGTTGTGGAGCATGCCGCATCATTGGGAGCAGCTGCTGTGTGTACATACCAGACCACACCCCTTCTATTTTTGAAGCAATTTTTTTTTTTTTTTTTTTTTTTATTTGCAACAGAGACTGTAGGCAGTACATGGTTATGATTCATTAGGCAGCATATACCAACATTATATTCAGATATATATATTAATGCAGTTCTTGGGCACTCCAGTCCAACCCCTTGTCTCACCGTTCGGAGCCTCTTGACTGTGATCTCTATTATTCACTCTCGTCAGTTGTTGTTGCCTCTTGTGGAGGTTCGCACATATTGCCACAAAAGGTGTTCCAGTCACCCCACACCCGGGTCCATTTCTTGGGGCAACCTCTATGCGCATATACTGCCTTCTCTGTTACCATAGCATTATCCATATCACAACACCACTTTTGCTGTGTAGGAGTGTGTCCCGATCCCCAGTTACGAGCTATATTGCGTTTCACGAGTGCCATACCCAGTGTCACCCAGTCTTGCTTCGAATGATTAAGGTCTGTTGATTCCCATATGTTGATTAGATGTCTTTTTGGTCCGGGTGGGACTTCTACCCCCGTGACCTGTGAGAATGTACTCATGACCGCCTCCCAATATGATATGATTTTGGGGCATTCCCAGATTGTGTGAAAAAATGTGCCAGCTAGGCCGCGTTGCCTAAGGCATAGCGGTGTGTCAGTTGTTCCCAGATTATGTAGTAGCGTCCACGTATAGTATGTGCGGTGCAGGACTTTTAATTGTATTAATCGCAGTCTAGAGGGGATCGCTACCTCTCTAGGGGACGATAGGGCTTCTTGCCAGTCTGTTTTGTCTAATGTACCTAGATCCTGTTCCCACCATTCCTTAAGGACTATCATGGGATCTGGCAGGTTGTTTATGATTTTCTTGTATATCAGGGAGATGGCTTTTTGACTTAAATAGTCTGTGAGGAGTCTGTCTTCTAGAGGCAAAGCTTCTGGTAATTGTGTGCCCTGTGGGATCACCGCCATGAGTGCATGCCTAATTTGCATGTATCTAAAGATCTCTGTTGGTGCTAATTTGTACGTCTCCTGCAGCTGGACTAGCGGCACCACCCGCCTTTTTTCCAGAGATCTCCGACTTTGGTAATGCCTATCAGGTCCCACTGTCTGAATCCCTTTGTGTTTATTAGTTTGCCTAGGCGTCTGGTGTCCCATAGTGGCATAGCCTGTGTTATCACTCCTTCCCAGCTCATCTTACGCTGTGCAGTAAACCATATTTGAACCGAGTGAGCTGTTGGGCCTGTGAGTGTCGATCATCGTGTTTGGTTGTACAGTGTCCCCATGATTCCTTCTTTATCAAGGAGGTGTCGGTCCATGCGGAGTGCAGGCTCATCCTGCGGCAGATGTAGCCATTGGTTTATGACCATGAGTTGTGACGCCCAATAAAACTGTTGTATATTGGGGAGGGCAATTCCACCATCATGCCACCCTCGCATGAGTTTATGCAGGGCAATCCGACCTGCCTTGCCGTCCCATAGTAGAATGGATACTTCCACGTTTATTGCCGTGAAGTATGTGGGGGCGATCGAGAAGGGTGTATTTTGCAAGGCATAGAGAAATCTGGGGAGATGAGACTTTTCCCCAATTTATCATGTATCCGGAAACCCGCCCGTATGCCGCGCATATATCTAATAGCGCATTTATGGAGCGGGCGGGGGACGCTAAGTATAGAAGTATATCATCCGCATAAAGCGAGATGCGGTCTTCCCAGCTCGTCGTCCATTTCAATCTGCTGATAACCTGACATTGTCGGATTCACGCCGCCAAAGGTTCTATCACCAGCACGAAAAGTAGTGGAGATAGAGGGCATCCCTGCCATGTTCCTCTCCCCAGAGGAAAGTCTGCCGAGATGCGGCCATTTACTACCACGTGTGCCATTGGCTTTGTGTAGAGGAGCTCCACCCACACGCAAAACCTTGGGCCAAACCCCATATGGCGAAGTACCGGGAATAGGAAGGGCCATTCCACCAGGTCAAATGCCATTCAGGCATCCAATGACAGGATGATCGCATCTTCCTCTATCGTGTCTTTGCGGGCCACGACACTATTCACTCTACGGAGATTAAGCGCCGTGTTGCGGTGCGGCATAAACCCGGATTGATCCGGGTGAATTAGTGTCATAAGGTGTGGTTGAAGCCACAGGGCCAGCGCCTTGGCAAGCACCTTTGCCTCAGCGTTTATTAGCGAGATCGGTCTACACGACCTGCACTCGTCTGGTGGTTTTCCTGCTTTATGTATTGTTACTATCGTCGCTAGACGTTGATCCCTGGGTAACTCCTTTTTTTCCAGACTCTCTGCGAACATAGTAAGCATATGGGGCACAAGGTGGGTCGCTGCCCTTTGGTAGAGCTCTACTGGCAGCCCGTTGGGCCCCAGAGCCTTTCCCATGTGTAATGCCCCCAAAGCTATCAGTAGTTGGTCACCCGTCAGATCGTGCTCCAGGTCTTGTGCCTCTTCAGGCCGCAATGTTGGCAATTGTATATCCTTGAGGAAAGCCGAGTTTTCGGCTACTGTAGTCGTGGCCTGGGACGTGTATATTGCTCAAAATGTACAGCGAAAGCGTTGACTATCTGTTGTGGGTCTGTAGTGAGTGTGCTCGCCTCCAGTCAAATTTGTGCCACCCACCTGCTAGCCTTCTCCTTTTTGTCGAGCCATGCTAACAGTTTTCCGGCTTTGTCTCCCATTTCGTAGATTATATTTTGGGTGTTGGAAATCTTAGATTTTGCCTCTACCCATGCATGTGTCCTGTTTTCTCGCTGGGTTAATTGCAGTCTATGCGCCTCTAATTCGCCAGTGTCAGCTGTGTATTTAGCTTCGGCCTGGGCTACTTCCTGTTCTAAGGACTCAATTTGCCGCCTTTTGTCCCGTTTGTGTTCTGTCACTAGGGATATGGCCTGTCCCCTGATCACCGTTTTCCCACAGCATTGACGGGGATGAGACTGTATGCTCGTTTTCCATGAAATATTGTTTTGTGGTCTTGAACAGTTCTTTCCCAATTTTCTCGTTTTTAAGGAACCCAGCGTACAGCGGGAATGTGCAACGCCATCCCATAGTGTGTGCTCCATAAGTAAGCAACACTGGGGAATGGTCCGAAATACCACGGGATAGATGTGTGATTTGTGTCATTTCTAGTCCCATTGCTAATATATAATCTATTCTGGAGAGGCTGCCGTGTACCCCCGAAAGTAACGTGTAACCCCGCTCTCGCTGGTACCTGAGACGCCAGATATCTACTAGGCCGAATGCCTCCGCAAAGTCATGTAATTGTCAATTCAGTCCATTGGGGTCTCTGGGGGATTGCCTATCTACTGATGCGTCCATTGTCGTATTGAAGTCGCCCCCTATTATGAGTTCTCCCGGCGGGAGTATTAAGAGAAATTTGCCCAAGGCTGGGAAGGTTGCCTGATGCAGTGCCGGGGGGATATACACTGATACCAAATTATAGGATCGTCCCTCCCATTGGCAGGCCAGTGCTGCGAAGCGCCCTTGGTCATCAGCACAGAACCCCAGTATTATAAGTGGAAACCTTTTATTGATTAAGATCCCTACTCCCCGGGAGCCGGAGGTGAAGTCAGAGTGCGTCACCATTTTGTAGCCCTATCTATCCATGGCTTTACCTGCCGAGCCCACCAGGTGTGACTCATGTATGAGAGCGACCGCAGGGCCCGTGCGTTTAATATATTGCAAGACCAACCAACGTTTTATTTTGTCCCCACGCCCGTTCCCATTCCATGAGAGTATCGTAAAAGGAGGGTGTGCCGTTTGGTGCACTATGTCCCCGGCAGTGGGGTCAACTGTTAACGTGTCAAGGAACTTTTTTTGTGCCATCCTGGTTGTGCGTGCATTTCGTGCTCTGTCTGGTGACCATTATGCTGCCTATCTGTACATTGTTTCTCATCTCAACCGTTGTGTGTACCGTTACAAACATTATTCCATACAACTGTCCCCAAAAACAAAAATTCTGAAACTGGTACCCATCCCCCACCCCCGCCCTGCCTCCCTGCCCGGCGGATCCAGAACTACCCGCCACCCCAACTGAGCAGAGTGCGTCCGTCCCATAACTTGAACTAGCATGAGGGGGGAATCTTCTAGCAATCTCCGGAGGTTATCCCCTTAGAAAACTATACCACCTCGGTCTTCTGCATATGTGGCGGCGCGTCTTGCACTGCTGTGAGGGCGGCTACCCCTGCCACCTCATCAGATGCGTAGCAACCCATTAATTTATAACCTACCAACCATAGGGGTAGTCACTCGTTAAAGTCTCTGTGTCATTAACGAAGATCATTACCGGCTGGGACTGGGAACCCAGTCCATCATACCCATTACCAGTCTCGCAGCTAGGGTGTCCTCAGTCTCTCGTCACGCTGGACTCTCTGGATCTGTCCGGTGGTGTCATCATCCCATGGCGCTGCTGTCGATTATCCTTTCCTCTTTGTCTTCCAGCCAGTCGCCATCCCTCTAGCCAGTCTAGGGCCTCCGTCAGTGTCGAGAAGAACCAAGTTTTTCCCTCCGCCTCGACTCTCAATTTCGCCGGAAAGATCATGGAGTATTTGAGTTCCCTGGTACGCAGTTCCTTCTTCACCTCCAGAAAACTGCGACATTGTCTGGTTACTGCAGCCTTATAATCAGGATAGAGAGCAATAGTGCAGTTTTCAATACGGATGGGGGGGGCTATCCTTGCTGCCTGCAAGATCACATCTCGGTCTCGGAAATTAAATATCCGTGCCAGTATGGGTCGGGGGGGCCCCGACCGGGGCCTGCCACCCAGGACGCAATGTGCCCTCTCTACGGAGAAAAAGTTAGAGAGTCCTCTGGGCTGCAGCTGGGTTTTGACTAGATCTTCCACAAATAGATCTAAGGCTGGCCCCCCCGCAGATTCTGGTACACCAATAATGCGTGGGGAACAGCCATTACAACGCAGTTTTTACCACGCACAGCTTTTACATCGCATGCGTTACAACGCATGCGATGTTACAACGCTATGCCATTACAACGCAAGTCTTTACATCGACTTGCGCTAGATGGCGTGCTAACATTACAAATAGTGTAGTTTACTATCCCAACACCTTCCCTACTGTTAAGTGGACTGGAGTTGGAATAGTAAATTACACTTTTCTAATGTTAGCACGCCATCTAGTGCAAGTCGATGTAAAGACTTGCGTTGTAATGGCATAGCGTTGTAACATCGCATGCGTTGTAACGCATGCGATGTAACTGCAGGCGTAGTAATAACACGCGTTGTAATGTCATACATTCATAATGCGTATATTGTTACCCCGTGACCGGCCTTCTTGGTCGTCCAGTTAAGCAATGATCAACTTATTGTCCTCCTCCAACTTGCGAACTTGATTTTGTAGGGCAACTGTGTCTATAGAGAGCACTGCCGTGGTGGTTTCGACCTCTGAGATACGTGCAGTCAATTTAGAGAAGTCCGCACAGATTAGTGAAATAACTGTGGATGCTGTCCCTATGGAGGTTTGGACTATGTGCAAGGCAGCCATAACATCGACCAGCGTGACCTCAGTTGGTTTGGTAGATGCGGGGGCTGCAGCTTGATTAATGTCTATGGGCGGCTTCTCTGAAGGATCTTTAGTATATGCGTAGTTTTCCAGCTTGTTGGTGTTTAGGCCTCGCTGACCCCCAGCCTCCCATTGTTCCCTGGTCACTCGGGAGTCTGCTGAGCCCACGGGTGGAGGGCAGTATTCACTGCTGTCTGCCGCGTGATTTGCTATCACGCGCGGCCTGTCGGCTTTCCTACCTCCTCCTCCCACTGTTGTTTCAGGCGGCATCCAGTCAGGCGTATAGTGCGGGTCGCCGCTTCCCAGGTCAGCAATTCTGGTGACACCGGAGTCCTCAAGAGGCGAGCCCAGAGCGAGGCCGGTCCCGGTGTGTCAGGGCTGTGTCAGAGCTGGGCAGGATAGATGCGTCGATATGCGAACCCTCCGGCCCCAATGTGCCCCGATGCACCCCTCTTGTGGGCTGGCGCAGGCCCGATTGCACCACGTCCGCCACCTCCGCTGCCAAGTACGTGGAGTTAGAGTCCTGCAAGTACCCCAGGGTGCGCCGCCCCTCAGCTTGGCTGCGGCGTGTAGTCTGTTTCCCCTGCCACTGGAATGACCCGGCGCGCTCGTTGGCCCCTCTGTCCTCCTACCGCCTCCACCTTCGCCGCACGAGATCCTGCCGCTTCTTCGTTGCGGGCCGCTCAGTGTCCGCCTGAGCGGTGCTTGCCACTCTACCGCTGTCATTTCTGGCCGGCTGCTCCGCAGTGGATTGTCGTGATCTTCCTTACAGGTATGCCGGCGGTGGGCTGGGGAGGCACGCAAGGTCCCGGTTGCGACTTGTCCCGCAGGCCTCAGCTCCGCCCTCCTCGCTGATCGGTCGCTGCTACTCCCTCAGGCCTCCGAAGCGGCTCAATCTGTTCCGCGTGTGGTCCGCACTCAGAAATATTTATTTATTGCCGTCGAGACTAAGGATAAATGGACGGATTGATGGGGAAAACCTCCGTAATCACGGAGCTCTCTCAGGCTGCGGCCATCTTGCTCGGTCGCTAGCCACGCCCCCCTTGAAGCAATTTCTAAATTACACAAAATAGCCACTGAAATCCACCCTGATTCAGGGACATGGACTTGGACTGGTTGGTTTTGGACACTATTCTCTGCTTGGGGCTGGAAATTATTATCCGCCTTATGTATATTTATTGCAATTCTTTGTTCCTGCTGCCTGTGTATTCAATGTGGCCCAATGCTCTGTTCCCTATGTATTTCTACTTGCACCTCTTGTGCACCAGTTAAACGTAATGTGCCGAAAGGAAATGCCCAACTAGTAACTGATCAAGAGATTAGCCAGTTAATGCTAATTAATATGGAAGGTGATCTTCATGTATTCTCTATTGCATAGTGATGTCTTCACTTCAGCTAATGCTAAAAGGACCGTCTGTGGAAACCGCTGACATTATCGTTCGCATAAGCTGAAGCCGTTTGTTTTGTGGCATCCATTTTAGTTAGCCATGTGTTAGCCATGTGCTTCTTCCGTCTTCACTGTTGCCTGCTTTTGTATTCCGCTTGAGTCATCAACTATAGGCAACTCTTTCAGTACTGAGCCAGAGCACTGCGCATGCTCAGAAAGGCCTGGAGCTGCTTTAATACACCTGTCTTAGAGTGTAACTGTGAGGCTGTTTTTAACTGACTAAGCTGTACTATGTCTCCTCCCACGTTGCTGAGCAAGTAGTTTCTGTCTGCCCATGTTAGTTGATAGTTATTCTTGTATGTGCCAGTACTTCCCCTTGGTCCAATGCTGACTGTGCAACAAAAATGGTATAAAAGGCCCCTGGTTTCTGTACTCCTTAAACTATCTCATACAGTACCCGAGGGTGCTGTATCGATGTAATCCCACTCATGAGTGATTAATAAACATTGTTTTTATATTCCAGCCTTTGTGCCAATCTCTATCTTGCTGGTTTAAGGACCAGTGGACAGGTAAGGGTGAACCCCTGCAGCAGTGAGCTCCTAAAAAGGCTTATTTCTTCCACAAGTCAATGCTTCTAATGTAAGTTGTGATGTTTTAAAAAAGATGTCCCGTATAGCTCTTGGATCAGTAAATGATGCAGAGTCATTTGATTCGAGATTTTGATGATGATTACTTTTACCCTTTCCAGGCTATTGCTAGAAGCTGGTTTACTCCCGGTTTCTGAACAAATTTGTATAATATAATTACTATTATGCATCCAGTAATCCAATCTCTCTTCGGCTGCGTTCCAACAAGCTAGCCCTTGAGGGATAGGGTTCTCACCACCTAATAGTTCCTTCTTTATATTGTTTTTAATTTTAGGGGAACCACACCGGAGAGCTCAAGGTGTATGTGGTTTTTGTAGGCAGTTGTTCATTTTGATTTATTTCTGCATAATGTATTTGCTCTAGTTTACAGCTTGAATCCTTTGATTTCTCTATTTCTCTATGATTAGTATTGATTTTTACATGTACTGCAATTGGTTGCTGGACCCCACTTCTTAGTAATTGTTCTTGGGTTTTTGAGGAGGTGAGTATTTATTAATTGGTTGTGGAGAGTGGGCTCCTATTGTAAGTAATTCTAGGTCCGTAATAGATCCCTATAGTGGGTCTTTGTTTTCCATTGATTCTTGATCTGGCTGTTTCCCAGTTGGATCTATAATACCATTAAATTAGTCCATAGTCAAATTTATTTTAATCATTGGTGTAATCGGTAAGGGTAACATCTGTTTCTCCTTGATTGTATAACATCGCTCCTGCTGGATCTTTTTAAAATCTAATTGGTTTGGAATTTTAGTTGATTTTACGAACATTTGAAACGCTGGTTAGATTTACGGTTGAGCCTCCCCATCAATTTTTGCTTTAATGTTTTTACCGTCAAACCTTGACATTGTTTTTCTTTCTTTTGAAAGGGGGAAAGGTGCTCTCTCACAACCTGACCTCGTGGTTCACTCTTATGAGGGCTTGTATGTTTTCTTACTTTTCATTTTGTTATATTTTATTATTTCTATTCTTTTGTTATCTTCTATTGGTTAATAATCGCCTGTTATCTAAATGGATAACCTTTTATAATACTTTTAAATCGAACAGTGCCCATAAAGTGCCAGCTAATCCTCCATATGCTCCTTCAGCGACCCTTCAAAAGTTGCTGCAAACTGTTGGTTTTATGGTTGCCAAACCCTACACACCCGCCTCATTGCTTTCTGCGCCATCAAGGGCTGCAACTACAGAGGCCACAAGGTGAGGACTATGTCCACTGTTTTCCCAAAAGAGGCCTCAGACTCCTACAACAGCAGCTTCAGCAGTGGCAACGGCAACCACAATCACAGACAGCTGCCACCAACAATACCCACCACCAGAACCTTGTGTCGATAAATTTAGATCTGAATTATTTCTAATAAATTTGGAATAGAACTCACACATCCCTAGGAAGGACCTAAGTTGATCTTTGCCCTTAGGATGCTGAGCCTTTACAATTGCATCCACCATACCAGGTTTTTGTTTGACACCCTCACAAGAAAGAATATGGCCAAGATATTCTATCTCATGGACCGCAAAAATACATTTTCATTTCCTCAGTCACACCATTTTCACCTAATACCTTTAACACCTTTCTAAGAGTATTATCATGTTCCTCCAAAGTCTTAGCAAATATTTGAATGTAATCTTGAAATGCCACCACATTTTTAATCCCTTGCAACATTCTTGTCATCATTTTCTGAAAAACAGAAGCAGCAGATGCCAGACCAAAAGGCATTCTACAAAACTGAAAAGTCCCATCATGTGTGACAAAGGCTGTAAGATGAAGTGATTCAGCCTCTAATACCACCTGGTGGTATGCTGCCTTCGAATCCAACTTAGTGTACCATTTGGCCAGTCCAACCACTGTGATCAGATCTATCCATGGTGACAGAAAATTTTCCACCTAGATGGCCCTGTTTACACTTCTTAAATCAATACAAACTCGCAGCTCACCTACACTCTTCTTCGCTAAAACAACTAGAGATAACCATAAGGTGGCATCAAAGGTTCAATAATACCATCTTGCTGCATTTTGGTTAAAATTTTGGACAAATCATCGCTCACACTGAGAGACACATTACGTAACTTGTGCTTAATGGGTACACATCCATCTTTAACCTTAATACTGTGTTTAAAGTTCTTAACTTGACCTATTTAATCTGTAAATACTTAGGGATATTCTGAAATCCAACGGACAGTTTCCTTAGATATTACACCACCAATGTCACAAGACTTCTCAAGAATGACAGGTGGTTCTCTGCCTGGTTTTATTACAATACCAAAGTCAGCTTGGTGCCACTGATGGAGCAGGGTTTTTACTTTAAACCCAAATACCTGTTTCATTTTCGCATGTTATAATTAAAAGTACTCCTGATTAATTATTAATCACTAAAGATTTGTCGAGTCTGGTCTAATCAACCTTTTAACAGAAGAATTACACGTGGGAATGCTATTGCATGGCTAAAATAATAAGTGAACTAAGTTGGTGAGCAAACTGACAGAAATAGATGTTGCTTATGTGATTTTATGTTGTTTTGTGCTTATAATTAATACGCATTAATGGCTTTTGATGTCACAAATAGCTAGGTAAATGCATACACATAAGGGTATTAGCAGGGGAATAACACTGTATAATCATTTCTATGCAGTAATTATGTTTTGTGTTTCTTTTTACTTAAGTTGACCATTGTGGCCTGCTAAAATATGGCTACCACCCGCAGCCTGCATTTGAGTAGATGAATAATTGAAAGGAGGCTTCGCGCTGACTGCGACCTTGCCCTCCTGCTGAACCGAAAAGCCAATCATCATGACGACAAATCCGGGAGAGATGCCAAATGCCCCTGAATGTGAAGATTTGATACAAATCCAAATGCCGACATGATGAACTTATAGTGGTCTCACGAAGGAGATACAATTTACCCTAAAGAGACATCCGTAGAAGTAACGAATTAGTTATGGACTCCTAATTTCTATTCATTATTTGAGACTATCAATGCGTGTGAAAATCTACCGTTGTATCTCAATGTACCAAGACAACATAATTTCAGCCATTCGACTGTTTTGTAAGATATGATTGAAACATTTGGAATGTAATTTTAGTATAAATATTAGTAGACTAGAGAGGTCTAGCGCCACTTCTTCCCGAACTGATGATCAGAGGTCCCGATGCTGACGGAGAGGACGGTGACTCTACATGACGGCTAGAAACTCTAACTATTTTGCTGAGGACCGGTTCTGACTTAGGATCTGACTTTTAGCCAGAATAGGTAAATATGAGAGAAATGAACTTGCATTTTATTGGCTTTTCTTACAATTTTAGATAAACAAAATTCTGTTTGAATAACTGTGTCGGGTGGTTATTTTATTGTCATGATACTTGAATATTGAGTGTAATATGATGTTTTTCACCAAATCTATAGCAACTAGTTGATGCCATTGACCTCAAGGTATATGCAGATTGGAATAGGTAAAGGAAAGGTGTTTCCCCTTATACATGGCACGAATAGAGTGGTAGGATGAATGTTGGTGATATGGGCCCCACCAGCGTGTGATGTGTGTGTGCGCGTGTGACTGTGAGATCACTCCGTCCGTGGAAGTAGAGGGGATTCGGAAGCTCTGATCTGCACCAGTTTCTTGGTAGCAGAGGATGGTTTTGATTCATCGACCGCTGGGTTATGGACCCAGCACGCTTCCGCTACACCACTCTGCTACGAGATGGCGAGATGCCAGCATGACTGAGGGATTATATCCTGTGAGAACTGCAGAGGAGACAGAAGGGAGAAAGTGTACAGAAAAAGAACATCATGTAGAGACAAGGAGGTATGGGGCGAATGAGTCTGATGACGATGTCTTAGATGACATGTTCTACAAAAGACCACCCCGTATAGACGAGAACCAGAGGTAGGAACAGCAGTTACCCCAATGAGAGACACCCTGCGGATTATAAAGACAGAAGTTATGACCCCTGAGTTAAAAAGCAGTAATTCCCTTGGAGAGAGAGAGAGAGAGAGAGAGAGAGAGAGAGAGAGAGAGAGAGAGAGAGAGAGAGAGAGAGAGAAAGAGAGAGAGAGAGAAAGAGAGAGAATGAAATTGAGGATGAGAAGACCAGAGAACCAGCAAGGACCACATTTGAATTGACAGAGTAAATCAGAGAACTGACTAAAAACCTTGAAGCAGTTACGGTGCCTGTGACAATAGGTCTGGTTATGCCGATTTTCGACAAGCAGAGGGTTGGCGAAAGTGGTTTGACAGTTCCATATGTAGCCAACAGGTTGATTGTTCCTCCAGAGCAGGCAGAAATGAGAACGGGAGAAAATCAGTGGAGAACAGGAGAAAATCAGTGGAGACATACCATATGTGGAGGAGAGTTGAATGTGCAGACTAACACAGGTTTGAGTTACGGTTGTGTGGAAGGGAACAGAATGATTGGAGGATCGATCTTAGAACCACAAAGAGTGACAGAACCAGGGGGTGCAGAAAAATCCGCAGGGATAACTGCGTAAGATTTGAATGATTGGCTGAAAGCTTTGCAGAGGAAAGAAAAGGAATCCCAGGGAATTGATGTAGCTAGAATACGTATGGAAATGGAGGAGCTGATTGTAGGAACAATCCCTACAGAAACGCTGAAAAATTATCAGGAAGGGGAGATTTTATTCCTGTGCAAGAGTATCACGTGGAGAGCAAAGAACATACATGACAGGTTGAAAGGAATAGCCAGTGAAATGGGGATCGACATGGAGAAAGTAAAAGCTTTACAAAAGCCTGACCGAGTGGATTTTACAGATAAAGACATTGAGAATCTGAACAATGCAGGCCGAACAGGACAGATTAAGGAGATGATTGCTTTGCTGAGAAAATGGGGAGATGTGGAAAGATGGAAAGATAGATGGTATAGAAAGCGAGAGGATGCAGCAGACAGAACTTACTCAACATTTCCCCTAAAAGAAAAGGAGAAAGCAGTGACAGCTTATCCCATGAGAGAGATTCCAGGAGGAGGGTACATACATGTCCCATGGACCAGACAAGATATTTTGTCATTTACCAATGATTTCCCTCGGCTAAGGGAGAAGCCCGTCAAGTGGTATAGACAGGTTGACAGGTTTGTGAAGTTGTCCAAAGTGCTGTGGATCGACCTGAATAGTCTGTTTGATATAATTGTACCAGCAGACCTGTGGGCTGAATGTAAAATAGTCATAGACTGGCCCACTAAAGAATACCCAAGAGATCCAAAGACAGGAGCTCCAGACCCGGAGGTTATGAAAAAGTATGAACAGGTTATGGCGTTCCTGAAAAATAAGATACCCCCCAAGGAAACAGACTGGGTTAAAATAGATCGAACACATCAGGAAGTGAAAGAATCAGTCCATGCTTACTATGAAAGGCTAATACTGGCTTTCAAACAGTTCAGTGGAGAGGAACATCTGGGTGACAAAGATCTGAGCCATTTTGTATATAGATTTGTGTATGGCTTGCGACCTGAAATCAGTGAAATGATAAGGCAGCATACCGTAGACTGGCAGAGCAAAAAGATTAATGAGATCCTGAGACATGCCAAATACTTCAGTGATGAAATTGAGGCAAAGCAAAGGAAACTGAAGGAAAAGGCAATGTGGGCACAGGTGAAGGTTGCAGAAAGACAGGAAGCTCACTTGGTTGAACAAGCAAATAACCCAGGAAATAAACCCAGATTTGGCCCAGGAAAAGGGAAAGGTAATATTGAGGAAGCAAAGAAAAGGTTTCCTTGCCACAACTGTGGAAAATTAGGGCACTGGAAATCCGAGTGTAAGAATCCACCGTCTACTAATGATGACAATCCATCATTGAATTCACAGGTGCAGAGTGAGGGGTGTGGTCAGCATCAGCAGAAGGCTGTTAAGCAGCAGAATCAGGTGCCAAAACCACCCTTGCCACAAAGAAGAGGATCCCAGAAGTACAGCCAAGATTCGGGGTTCTACGATGAAGAGCAGGTAAAGAAGCCAAAACGCGCAAGCGCTGTGTCACAATACTGGCTAAGGAATGAGGGAAGTGATTCTGAGGGAGAATTCTGACGGTGCCGAAGAGAGGAGGAGGAGTGCGTACTTGGCGCAACTCTAGAAATAGACCAGGCAGGACCATTTGTAGATGGAAAAATCAATGGTGAAAGTGTTACTTTTCTAGTTGACACAGGAGCCACGAGATCAACTGTCAGGTCAGCTGATATAAAGAATCTTCCTCTCTCGGATGAAGCAATCCAAGTAGTTGGTGGGTCCAACACACAGATCAAAACTCATCTTACTGAACCAGTAAGAGTTAGAATAGGGAAATTTTCAGAAATGCAGCGATTTGCGGTGTGTGACACTAGTCCAGTGAACTTGCTAGGCAGGGACCTGCTGTGCAAGATGAATTGCACTATTTTCTGTACTCCAGATGGAATAACCTTTGAAACGCCAGATGAGGATGTCTTATACAGAATGACCATGGATAACAGGGAATGTGAGGCTATGGGAACATATGCTGTGTTTAATCCAGCTGCATTACCCCCAGAATTAAAGCAGACAGTAAAAGCAGCAGTTTGGGATTTTACTGGAGAGGATGTGGGTCTGATGAGAAATGTAGATCCAGTAAAAATTACCGTAAAAGAGGGAGTGGTTTACCCAAACATTCCACAATACAGACTGACACCTGAAATAATTGAAGGAATAACACCCATAATTGAGAAAATGATCCAGCAGGGGGTGTTAAGAGAAATATTGAGCAGTCCATGTAATTCACCAATAATGGGACTGAAGAAACCTAATGGAAACTTCAGAATAGTACAGGATTTGAGAAAAATTAACAAGATTGTTGTGTCATGCTGTCCCATTGTTCCAAATCCATCAGTGATCTTGTATCAGATTCCCCATGATGCAGAATGGTATACAGTAATTGATTTGTGCCATGCTTTCTTTTCAATCCCGTTGCATCATGACTGCCAGCCAATTTTTACATTTAGATTTGGAGAGCGAATTTTGGCATGGTGCCGAATTCCACAAGGGTATACAGAGAGCCCTTCGATATTTAATCAATTGCTGAAGAAATCTCTGGAGAGTCTAACAATGCCTGAAAATTCAGTTTTGGTCCAATACATTGATGAGCTGCTTGTGGCATCAAAAACACGAGAAGCCTGTGAAGTAGACACCATTGGTCTACTGAATCACTTGGCAGATGGAGGATTAAAGGTATCTCCAGCCAAATTGCAATTCTGCAAAAAAGAAGTCCAGTATCTGGGACATAACATTGAGAAAGGCCTGAGAAAAGTGACTATTGACAGGATTAAAATCATTAGAGGGATGAGAGCCCCAATGACACAAAGAGAAGTGAGAATGTTCCTGGGAATGGTTGGTTACTGTCGTCAGTGGATAAGTAACTTTTCCCTGATTGCCAAGCCACTGATTAAATTGACAAAAAGTGAGGTGAAAGACCCATTGGAATTAAACCCAGAAGAAATGGCAGCATTTAAAGAGTTAAAGAACAGACTATGTGAAGCTCCTGCCCTAGGAATGCCAGATTACGAAAAAGAATTTGAGCTGTACTGTAGTGAGAGGAATGGATGTGCACTTTCAGTGTTAATCCAGAAACATGGATGTCTGAGAAGGCCAATTGCATACTTCTCATCAACACTTGACCCAGTAGCTGTGGGTTTACCAGGTTGCCTGGAAGCAGTAGCTGCTACATGCAGAAGTCTGGAACAAAGTGAAGGAATCATAATGGGATATCCTGTACGGGTATTCGTACCTCATGATGTGGCAATCCTTTTAACAAGGAGCCGGACACAGTTCATGTCTCATAGTCGGCTGACTAAATATGAGAAAGTCATTCTTGGTGCAACAAATGTGAGCCTTGAGAGATGTGTGAATGTGAATCCAGCGACACTGTTGCCTGATGCTGAATGTGTGGGAGTGAGGAATGAAGTTGATCATGACTGCCTGGATGTGCTTGATTACTGTACAAAACCAAGACCAGACATAAGAGATCTGCCACTGCCTGAGAGTGATCATGTGTTTGTGGATGGATCTTGCTTGAGAACGGATGAAGGAACACTGAGTGCTGCATATGCTGTGTGTACAGTTTCAGGAGTTGTGGAAGCATCACCTTTGAAAGGAGTTAAATCCGCTCAGGTGGCAGAATTGGTGGCCCTAACGAAAGCTTGCAAGATTGGAAGAAATGTGAGAGTGACTGTGATGACTGACAGCCAGTATGGCTTCGGAGTTGTCCATGATTTTGGCCAGCTATGGCTACAAAGAGGTTTCCTGACCTCAAGTGGAACTCCCATAAAGAATGCTGAAGTGGTTGGAAAACTGCTAGAGGCGATACAGCTGCCTAAAGAACTAGCAGTTGTAAAATGTGCTGCTCATGGTCAAGGTGATGATTTTGTCACTGTTGGGAACAAATTTGCCAATGACATAGCACAATACTGTGCAATGAATAATCATTCCATTAATCGGAGTAAAGAAAGAGAAATGTCTTCTTGTTCCTTAATGTTTACTAATGCTGTGGGAACATGGGAGGAAGTGAAGCAGTTGCAGGATGAGGCAGGAGATGAGGAAATTAAAGATTGGGTGAAAGCAGGTTGTGCACCAAGGGAAAAAGACCATGTGTGGGTCTATAGGGATGGAAGACCAGTTATGCCCAATAGCATGTTGTCAACAATGGCAAGGATGTATCATGGCCAAGGACACCTGGGGAGGGATGCTATGATAAGGGCCTTTAAGAAGACCTGGTACAGTCCAAAATTCAGGCTGATAGCAGAGAGTCTCTGTCAGAGATGTCTGATATGTCAGCAATTCAATCCTGGAAAGAGAACAGTGGTGAGCCTAGGAACCATAGGCAGGGAGGGAGGACCCTTCACAAGAATGCAGATAGATTTCATCGAAATGCCCCAAGTCAACAGATTGAGGTATGTCCTGGTGGTGGTCTGTTTGTTCTCCAGGTGGGTGGAGGCATATCCAACACGAAGAAATGATGGGATAACAGTGGCCAAGCTACTGTTAAGAGAATTCATTCCATGGTATGGGTTCCCAGTGACCATTGAATGAGACAGAGGAGGACATTTTTATAACAAAATCATGGGTTTGATCTGTGAAGCATTGAGTGTACAGCAGAAGCTACATTGTCCTTACCGACCAGAGGCTTGTGGTGTGGTTGAACAAATGAATGGTACCATCAAAAACAGAATTGGCGAAATGTGCCTAGCCACAGGAATGAAATGGCCTGATGTCTTGCCTCTAGTCCTGATGACAATTAGGTCTACTCCAGACAGAACCACAGGTTTGAGTCCACATGAAATTATCATGGGACGTGCTATGAGACATGCCTTTGTACCAGTCAACAAGCTGATGACTATAACTGATGACATGATTTTGGATTACTGTAAGGGCCTGGCTGACGCAGTTCATTCTGTGTTTCACCAGGTTGGAGAAGACGCCACCACGCTCGAAAAGAAACCAGCCCATGATCTGAGCCCAGGGGACTGGGTAAGAATAAAAGTCCACAGAAGAAGGAATTGCCTGGTTCCAAGGTGGGGAAGGCCAAGACAAGTCATTCTGACCACAACGACTGCTGTGAAGTGTGCTGGAGTGAAAAATTGGATACATGCAAGTCACACACTGAGAGTTCCAAATCCAAGAGACGGTACTGGAAAAGAATACTTTGAAGAATCAGATTCCAGTGATGATGCAGACAGTGAGGCAGTAAAAAGGAAAAAGAATCCTGAAAGTGGGGAGAGTGAGTCAAGAGAAATTTTCATCCTACCAGAGGAAGTTCTAAAAAGAACATTGCAAACTCCTGAGACGAGTCCAGATTCTGAAGAAGTGCCTGAAGTTCCAACTGACAGTGACAAACACAAAAAGAAAGAAAGAAAAGAACATTCCAACAGAAGTGACACCTGAATCAAATGAGATAATTGGACAGGTCCCACCTGAGATAATTCTTGAAGAAGAAGGGACAGAAAAAGAAAGAGAGGGACAGATTGCGGAAAAACCCCGAGGAGGTGTAGGGAACATCAATAACAAGCTAGGTGAAGGGACAAGTAGACAGCAAGAAGATTGCGTGTCGGAGACCCGAGGAGGGACAGAAGTAGGGAAATCTCAAGTGGTGGAAAAAGAGACTGTTGGAGAAAAGGAAGCTGTTGGAGAAAAGAAAACTGTTGATGAACAAGAGACAACTGAGACAGAATCTGATGAAAGTGAAAATGAAATACATGGAGGACGAGTTCTGAGAAAGAGAACTTGGATTGGAGAAAGAAACAATAAAGAAGGAAGACAAAAGAGAAATGCTAAAGGAGAGCTTTGGCCCAACAAGATAAAGAGACTGAGGTATCGACTGACACGAGTTAACTCTTCGAAAGCTGAACAAGTGAACGAAGTGTCAAGTCACAACCCAACAAAAGAAGAAGAAACAAAGATATCTGAAGGAACTAAAAGAATCAGAAAACCAAACCAGAAGTATAAGTCACCAGAATTGACATATGTGGCACTGCCTGAACAAGGAGAAGAGGCAGACAGTCAAGGAAGTCCAGAGGAGGCTTTACTGAAAGTGGTTGATGAAGAAGAAGCAGTGGGAATCCTGAGAGTTATCTTGTCCGACATTGGAGAAGAGACGGATGTTCAGGACCTAATACAGTTTGATGATGATGAAGAAACAGTGAAAAGTGATGAAAATCCAAATTGAATAAATCCAAAGAAATCATTTGGAGAAGAAAGGAGAAGAAGTAAAATTAAAACTAGTAGATTGTAATAATCTGTTGGGTACTTGCTGCCCTAAAAGTTCGGTAGTGGAGTAGAAGAGGCTAAGTCAAAAGACACGGTCAAATTAACAAGATGGCTAACACTGAGAATAATAAAAGTAGATGTACCTTCTTGAAAAGATGGTGCAAGATGTGCTGCTGCTGTACAGGATTATTAATGCTGCTTTGGAGCGTGCTTGCTCTACTGATCTTTTTTAGAGTAACAATAGACACTTTAGAAGGGCATACAGAGAACAGGACTAACATAGGGAAGAGTTCACAGAAGATAGTTCCAACTAGAACTAGCAATGTATATATACATAAGGATAGGTCAATTAATGATTTTTCTAGTAAAGTATTTTCAAAATTGCTGTATGAATACGTAAAGACAATGGATGTAAGGGATCGCTACGTCTGTATGCAATTACCTGCTTCTGTTTCGGAAGGAGTGACTTATCATCATCTTCCGGCTACGTATGGAATTTCATGTAGTGTGTTGATTAGTATATTTTATCAATTAGGGAAATTAGATTATAACATGTCTAATGTAGATAATATTCTTGGGCAACTGCCTATGAATAAAGAACTGAATCCAGCAAAAGAAGCTAACACTTTAGGTGAGATTTTTTTAGAAACCAGAGAATTAACATTAGAATATGTTTTTAGAAATAATTTAACTTGCAGTTTGAAAGAAGAAGAGAAAACTTTTCTAGACACGGTGGAGAGAAGAAGGTTGAACATGCACAAGAAAGCAGAAGGGCATAAAATGAGTGAAACAATGTGGGATATTGAGAAAGAAAAAGAGTTGAAAAATGGAGCCAGTCCAACTATGGCTATAGATGCACCACAGAAAGGCAAATTATGCATTACCAGGAAGAGATCCCAGTATGATTATTATTTCATAGGGACTAGTGAGTGCCATGATACATACTTTATTGCAACCGGATGGGTTTTTAGAGGAGGAGAAGATCCCGTTTTTCCGGGAGTGTATTATATTTGTGGGAACAAGGCTTATTACCGTTTGCCTGACCATTGGTTTGGCACATGTTATGTTGGCCTGGTCTTTCCAAAGATTTTTCACATGGATAGAGTAGACAATGCTGAACATACTAATCCCTTAACACGCTATAGAAGAGAAACATGGACAGAAATTGTAGGAGATATTTTTGGAGCTTTAATTCCAGCAGTGGGAATTTCTTTTAATGCATTTGGCATTCGGAAGCTGTCAACAGTGGTAGATCGCTTGTCAACAAGCACCGCTGGAGGCTTTCTTTTGGTAAATACTGAAATGGTTGCTTTACGCGCTATGGCGATGCAAAATCGACTTGCCCTCGACATTCGTTTGGCAAAAGAGGGTGGAGTCTGTGGAATGCTGAAAGTTCAACATTGTTGCACTTACATTCCTGACGAAAGCAAAGATCTAAAAGTCTATATCAAAAATATTACTGATTTACATGAAGAATTAGTACCACTGGAAGCTGAAAGTATCTGGACTAAAATGGCTAATAAGAT
Organism: Triturus cristatus; assembly: GCF_964204655.1. Classification (NCBI taxonomy): domain Eukaryota; kingdom Metazoa; phylum Chordata; class Amphibia; order Caudata; family Salamandridae; genus Triturus; species Triturus cristatus. Next base: position 222,892,069 of record NC_140579.1, read on the forward strand.
GATTGCTATTAAGAATTTTGTAGCTAAAATAGGTAGAACCATTTTTGGTAAGATATTATTTCCATTAACGTGTGTAATTGTTGCTTTATTGGTTCTTAGATTAGGGTGTATGTGTTGTAGATATAGAAGAAATAAAAAGAAAATAACAAGAGAAAATGTTAAAGAGACAAAAGAAACGAGAAAGAGATCCACAAGAAATAGAATTAGAAGAATTGAGGGAAAGCATGTATATAGAAACTAAGAGGGAAGAAGATATGGAAACAAGAGTTTAAAATTAAACAAGAAGACATTTTGAATTTCTTCAAAAGGGGAAAATTAAATTGATTTTTTGGGTTTTGATTTTTGTGGTGATAAGATATCACCAAAGGGGGGATTGATGGAGCAGGGTTTTTACTTTAAACCCAAATACCTGTTTCATTTTCGCATGTTATAATTAAAAGTACTACTGATTAATTATTAATCACTAAAGATTTGTCGAGTCTGGTCTAATCAACCTTTTAACAGAAGAATTACACGTGGGAATGCTATTGCATGGCTAAAATAATAAGTGAACTAAGTTGGCGAGCAAACTGACAGAAATAGATGTTGCTTATGTGATGTTATGTTGTTTTGCGCTTATAATTAATACGCATTAATGGCTTTTGATGTCGCAAATAGCTAGGTAAATGCATACACATAAGGGTATTAGCAGGGGAATAACACTGTATAATCATTTCTATGCAGTAATTATGTTTTGTGTTTCTTTTTACTTAAGTTGACCATTGTGGCCTGCTAAAATATGGCTACCACCCGCAGCCTGCATTTGAGTAGATGAATAATTGAAAGGAGGCTTCGCGCTGACTGCGACCTTGCCCTCCTGCTGAACCGAAAAGCCAATCATCATGACGACAAATCCGGGAGAGATGCCAAATGCCCCTGAATGTGAAGATTTGATACAAATCCAAATGCCGGCATGATGAACTTATAGTGGTCTCACGAAGGAGATACAATTTACCCTAAAGAGACATCCGTAGAAGTAACGAATTAGTTATGGACTCCTAATTTCTATTCATTATTTGAGACTATCAATGCGTGTGAAAATCTACCGTTGTATCTCAATGTACCAAGACGACATAATTTCCGCCATTCGACTGTTTTGTAAGATATGATTGCAACATTTGGAATGTAATTTTAGTATAAATATTAGTAGACTAGAGAGGTCTAGCGCCACTTCTTCCCGAACTGATGATCAGAGGTCCCGATGCTGACGGAGAGGACGGTGACTCTACATGACGGCTAGAAACTCTAACTATTTTGCTGAGGACCGGTTCGGACTTAGGATCTGACTTTTAGCCAGAATAGGTAAATATGAGAGAAATGAACTTGCATTTTATTGGCTTTTCTTACAATTTTAGATAAACAAAATTCTGTTTGAATAACTGTGTCGGGTGGTTATTTTATTGTCATGATATTTGAATATTGAGTGTAATATGATGTTTTTCACCAAATCTATAGCAACTAGTTGATGCCATTGACCTCAAGGTATCTGCAGATTGGAATAGGTAAAGGAAAGGTGTTTCCCCTTATACATGGCACGGATAGAGTGGTAGGATAAATGTTGGTGATATGGGCCCCACCAGCGTGTAATGTGTGTGTGCGCGTGTGACTGTGAAATCACTCCGTCCGTGGAAGTAGAGGGGATTCGGAAGCTCTGATCTGCACCACCACCATCCCAATACCTTGATGCCTTTCTTTTTTACATACACTTTTCCCTTGATAGTTTTATTGGAGAAAGTGAGGGATGCCCAAAAATGTCTTGCAAATTAATCAAACCAAAGCTGTGGTGACCTGATTGGACCATTTTCCATTGAACTTGGAAATATCAGTAATTCTAGCACCTGAATCTACCAATAGGAAAATAGGAGTTCCATTGATGGTAAATTCAACGGATCACTGTAACACTTTGTGTGATCTTACCCTTTAATTTCTACCACATTTACTGCCAAAACCAGCTCCTCCAATATATTTTCTGTATCATGTAGATCAACATCCGATTCCTGATTCTGTACAACACAAATTTGAACCCCTCTCACACTGCCTTTACTACTGGTAAAATGTCTTCCACCCATACACACCTTGCCGAAATGTTTGAGTTTATTGAATTTCCAACATTCTTGAGATGCAGCCAGACAATTTTTAAAAGAAGTTACATGGTACTGTGAACCACATCTGAAGTACTGAGTTTCGATACCTTGTCCCCTTACGCCAGTCACAACTCCCATTTGTGCACTGCTAGTGTGATGATTTTTATTGAAATTACCTTTATTGGAACTCTGAATTACACTAGCAATTTGTTGAATTTTGGTGTGAAAGCGTTTTGAATCTTCATTGGATGACTCAATACCTTTAGCTATGTCAACCGCCTCATCTAATGTAGGATTTGTGCAGGCTAATAACCTCTCTTGAATCTTATTGGAACCACATAAGTCGCAATAAGAAGCTAACATTTTTAAGGCAGTCACATATGTGTCAATGGATTCAGGAGGTGCGTGTACCCTAGTAAAAAAACTGGAGCCAAATTAACTTTACCCCCGAAGTGAATATCTAGCTATTTCACTTCAAACTGAAATTCATCTAGTACATCATTTGAGTCCGGTTTCAATTCCGGTAAATGGTCAAAAACATTTTGCCCTTTCACACCCAAGTAATAATACAACAAATTTTTCTTTCTATCAGGCCGAAATTTCTGACCATCAATAGCTCCTAAATAGACATTGAAGGATCTTAACCATAAACGCCATTTCAATGGTGGTTCTCCAGGTTCCTATAGAAAATGTGCAGGTGGGGTGACCGTTTGCATCATGGCCACACAAAGTATATAGAACACTTTCTCCTTTTATTTTTACCTATTCAACTTGTACATCAAGTAAGCTTCAAACGATAACAATAGATAGAGCACACGAAAAAGAAAAAAAATGACATTGAATTAGCACAGCAATAAGCGTGCCAATCGCTGCAGAATAAGAATTCAATTAGACCATAAAGCGTGCCAATGATTGTAAAATCTGAATTCAGATAAGCACTGAAAGTGTGTCCAACTTTGTTGAAAAGCATACAGGATAGATGAATACAATTCATCATGCTAATCTTTATCAGCACAACCATCCACTAGATGGCAGACTTCCACAGATAGCAAGCATGCCAATCGCTGTCAGCACCAGAAGGAAGTAGTATCACAGGAAGTAGTTTCACACTACGGAAGTTAGTGAGATGATGAAGATGTGTGGAAAGGCTTCACTAGATAGAACTGGTCAGAAATGCTGTTTTGAGCGTGCCGCACGGTGACCTGAGCTTGACAGAATGCTGTTTGAGACGTGTGTTTGTGCGCGCTGTGCAGGTAGCTGCGCTCGAGTCCGCACCGTGACGTTATCTCGAGCCGCCCGTAGGAAATAGGGCCAACTGCAAGCAGAGACATTTACCCACCAAAATAAAGTAAATGATGTTACCATCAACACCACCTCTTTCCACAGTGTACTTGTTGAAGAGAAATAGCCCGTTTATGGGTCTCCTGAGCTCTAGGTAAAATCGCGGTAGTCCATGAGGTGTCCGTAAGCCGCTCCTTAAGTTCTCCTCGTCATCAATGTGGCAATGATGATACTGTTGTATATATATATTCGTTCATGGCGCGTGGTGTCCACGAGCAATCTTGCATCTTGCTCGTGGAGACCACGTGGAGTGTTGTGTTTTAAAACGGGGAGACTCGGGTGGTGTGAGCGTTGGGAAAACGTTGATTCATTCTTGTTTGTACTTGGAGTCTGGAAAGACGAATAAACTTCTGCTTCATCTAAACTCTGGCTGTTACTCGTCATCCTTAATAAATGAGACTTTTTAACATTGGCGACGATCGGGCACGGACCGCCCATACATATTAGAAGAAGAAAAGTGCATTTTAAAGGGATAATTTCTACAAATGAAATTGGCTTCGGAAGGAGTGTTTCAAAAAGGACGGCATATACAACATCAGCGAATATAATTCTAGCCTTCTGGATTACAAGGGTATCTGCAGCTGTGGCTCATCGGGAAGCACTTGGCCTGACCAGGACTGTTTAGGGCGTTTGGAGCGCAGTGCGGAATTGTCGGAACAGACGTATCAAGGAAGTGATTAGCTTGGGGAAATGACAAGGATCTCGTCGGAAGTTAAAAAATAAAACGAGTTCATTCACTCACTGTAGCAGACGAATCCTGGACTTGTTTCCTTTTGATTTTCCCAGCGTAGATGCGCATGCGCGCATTGTAACGGCACGTCACACTGTTTGTCAAGACGGTAAATACAATTTTGTTTTTGGATTAACAGATTCAACAAAAGGAACCGAGTTTGTATAATTCACGTAAATTTAAGTTTTAGTCACTGGAAGTGCATTGTATCAACGCGCACGTCAGTCGTCTAGATCGTAAATACAACCTTGGTTTTGGATTGCTTGATTCAACAAAAGAACCGAGACTGCATAAATACAACCTTGGTTTTGGATTGCTTGATTCAACACAAGAACCGAGACTGCATAACCCATGTAAATTCAGTTTTAGTCACTGAAAGTAAGGTTGGTGTGTGATTAAATTGTTATATTAATGGAAGATAACCTACAAAAGTCGACAAACAATATGTGAGTTATAATAATTTCTGTACCATAAGTTAATTGATGTTCAGGATAATAACTATTTTGCATGTAAAAATTTACAGTTGGTTTACCACTTAGAGTGCAATATGTCTGGTATCGTACCTCCCCCTTCATTTCTATCATCATCGGGCGATCCTCCCATGCCATGGGAAGTATGGGAACCAGTATTTTTGGCATATGTGGAGGTTCTAGAAGGCGAGGATTGCGAACCAGAGAGGAAATTGTCACTGTTAAAACATTGTTTAGGTGGATTTGGCCTAAAAGAATTTCAAACGTTACCTGCGTTAATTAGTCCTGGGAGAATTAATGTTTACCAGTATGGTTCGACACAGCTTAATATTCGTTTTGGAAAAAAAAAAAATGTAGTGATGGAAAGATTTATCTTTTACTCCCGTAAACAACGCAGCGATGAGTCTATTGAAGACTACGTCTCAGCACTCAGATCGTTGGCAGCTTCTTGCAAATTTGAGAATATATCGTACGAACAAGTACTGAGAGATCAAATCTTAATGCGTACAAACAGCAAGATAGTTCAGGAAAAGTTATGGTCAACATCTGATTTGTCATTAAACGCAGCTATTGATATTGCAAAATCCATTGAACACTCTGAAGAATTCGTGAAAGAAATTAGGGGAAATGAGAAAACAGATGTATTCAGTGTCAACAAAGAGTCAAAAGATGGTGACAAACAAAAAAAAATGTTACTCAAAGATCGGAGAATTTTGCGAAAAATGGAAACAAACCTAAGTATCCAAATGCTAGGTTTGAGAAACATAATTCATTATTACTGTGTTTCAGGTGTGGAAGCAACAGCCATCTAGCAAATTTTAAAGGGTGTCCTGCTTTTGAGAAAGTTTGTTCCAAATGTAATAGGAAAGGTCATTTCAGTAGGTTTTGCAAAACACCCACAAAGAAAGTAAATTACATACAGTTTTCAGATGATTATGAACCGTCCTATGACAATGATGAAAATGAAATTAATACTGTAATTAATGTATGTAATGATGACAAGGTTTCGAAATTTCCTTCCTGTCTCATCAGTGTTGATGGTGTTTTTTTGAGATTCTTGGTTGATTCTTGCGCCTGGTACTCTATTATTTCCTTGAAGGTTTTCCACGAAAATTGGCCAAAAAGAGAACTTAGTGACCCTGATGTTTCTCCAGGTGGTTACACGGGGCACAAGATTGATTTGATTGGTTATTTTTATGCGAACATAAAATTCGCAGGACGGCAAACTTATAGTAAAATTTATGTGGCAAAGTCAGGGAAATCACTTTTAGGGTGGCCACATCAACACGAATTAAGCATCAAACTTGACCCCAGAGCCAATCCCCCAGTGTGTGTTGTTGACCAAGAAGTTCACTATAGGTCGGTCACTGTGGATGAGCTCATTAAGGAATTCCCTAGTGTTTTCAGTGGTAAGCTTGGGAAATACGAAGGGTTTGAACATGAAATTAAACTCCATGAGAATGCCATTCCCGTACGCCAAAAAGTAAGAAATGTCCCATTGTCATACAGAGATAAATTGAAGAGTATGTTAAAAACTCTGTGTAATGATGGCATTATTGAACCAATAGAATCTTCCCCGTGGGTTTCTCCCATCGTAATTTCAGTCAAATCTTCAGGGGAACTCAGATTATGTGTGGACTTGCGCAGTTTGAACCGAGTTATTTGGGTAGATGCACATCCTCTTCCTAATTTGCATGAGATGGTTTCCACTCTATCTGATGCGCAAGTATTTTCCTGTATTGATTTGGCAAGCGCGTACCACCAGGTAGTTCTGTCTGACAGCTCAAAAAATTATACGGCGTTTATCACACCTGAAGGTCTATTCAGGTATCGTCGTATGCCATTTGGGTTGGCTAGTGCCGCTTCTGTTTTCCAGAGGTTGATGAAAGAAACTCTAGAAGGGCTATCAGGCGCCATCGCTTTCCAAGATGATATTTTAGTTTTTGGGAAGAATGACGAGGAGCACGATGAGAACTTACATAACGTTATTGCAGTTTTAGCAAAAAAAGGCCTTACTCTTCGGTTAGATAAATGCAAAATAAAAGCTAAGGAAGTGGATTATTTAGGACACACTATCAGTGGGAAGGGGATTAAACCAAAGCATAAGCACATTGAGAGCATTACCAATGCCCCTCTACCGACCTCGAAAGAACAGTTGATTGCCTTTCTTGGATTGATTGAATTTTATGCTAAATTCATTCCTAATTATTCCATGAAGACTGAACCGTTCAGGTGTCTATTAAAAAAAAATGCAAAATTTGTGTGGACAAGTGACATGACTGAGGCGTTTGGGAAATTGAAGGCATTCATAGTTAATGCACCCTGTTTAAGACCGTTTGTTCCAGGAAAAAAATGCATAGTTATGGTAGATGCAAGTAATCTAGGTCTAGGTGGTGTCTTACTGCAGAAAGATAATTCTAGTGAATGGATTGTAGCATATGCGTCCAGGGTTTTGAGAGATGCAGAGAAGAACTACTCTGTTATTGAAAGAGAGTTACTTGTTTGCGTATGGGGAGCAGAACACTTTAGAAGTTTCTTGTGGGGGACTGATTTCATAATAAAAACTGATCACAAACCGTTAGTTTTTCTAATGTCTCCTGGCGGCGGTAGATCCATGTCTGCACGGTTAGCTAGATTGTCATCACGGTTACAAGCCTTTCGTTTTCACATTGAATATGTCCAGGGGAAAGCAAATATGCATGCGGATTGCATGTCCAGGATACCTTTGGATAGTGATAAAGATTATCAGGAGGATGATTGTGAAGTTGCTTTCACAACACATGATATCAACCTGTTACATGGTGATAAGGCGTGTCTAGATGAGAAAAATTGGATGGAAGCAATGAGAAATGATAGTGAATTGAGCAAGGTTAAGAACTACATTGTGCAGGGATGGCCGGAAGAAAGGAAATTATCTGGTGATATGATGAGCTACGCCAAGGTCCATGATGAATTAGCCATTGAGAATGGGTTGGTTATGAGGATGGACAGAATAATTCCTCCCTTTTCTCTTATAGAGACCATTATGGAAATTGGCCATGAGGGACATTTGGGAGTTTCATTTACTAGGAGGCGAATAAGGGAGGCATTTTGGTGGCCTGGCATTGATTCCGCTGTTGAACATTTCATACGCAAATGTGACAAATGTTCGAATAGTGACAAATCTGCGGTGCCTCTAAGAGTTGAGTCGTGTCCTGTGGAGTATCCTGTTGGGCCATGGAGGAAACTAGGGCTCGACATTATTGGTCCATTTCATGTTTTGCCCAAGGATAAATGCTTTGGGATCGTTTTAATTGATTATTTTTCAAAGTGGCCTGAAATTAAGATGGTTAAGGAAGTTACGTCACAAAGTGTCATTGAATTTCTTGATGGTATATTTTGTAGGGAAGGTATTCCTCAGGAAATTGACACAGACAATGGTCCCCAGTTTATTAGCAGAGAAATGGAGTCATTCTTTGGAAAATGTGGCATAACTCATAGGAGAATTTCAGTTTTCCACCCAGAGTCAAATGGGCAGGTGGAACGTTTTAATCGTGTTGTGAAGGAAGCGATTCGACTTGCCATTAAGGGTGGACTCAATTGGAGCAATGCTCTACAGTCCATGCTATTAGCATATAGGACATCTCCTAATTCAGTAACTTTAATCAGCCCATTCGAGCTTTTGAGAGGACGGAAACCCAGCACTTGTTTGGTTCCGTGGTGGCTAAAGAAAGGTATGGATGAAAGGAAGTTGGTTGCTGTTGATTACAATGTAGTTAGACAAAGGGTCAGTGAGTATAAAAAAAAAATGAAAGAAGTTATGGACCAGAAGCGAGGTCCAATGAGCACACAAAAAATTGGAGTGGGTGATCTGGTTCGCATAAAGAGGAAAGAGAATGTCCTCAAGGGTTCCCAAAGCTGGTCAGATCCAAAGAGGGTTGTACAAGTTTTCAGCAATGCGGTGAGAATAGAGGGTGGAAGTGTTTGGAATTTGAGCAGAGTATCTGTATTTAAGGGTTCTACACAACCATCTGGGAATGCAAACAATGACATGTGTTTAGATGATGTAAGCAATGACATTTCATTTAAGAATGTTAAAAATGACACACGATTGGAGAATGTGCACAATGAAATGGGGTATGATCAACAACCAGGGTGTTCCCATTGGAGAAGGGATTTTTCTAGAAGAAAACGTGAACACCATTGTCCGGGAAGGTTTAAAGATTTTATTATGATTTAGTGTAACGCATAATAATGTGTAAGGAAAAAAATAAATAATAAAGAGGGGGAGATGTGTTGTATATATATATATTCGTTCATGGCGCGTGGTGTCCACGAGCAATCTTGCTCGTGGAGACCACGTGGAGTGTTGTGTTTTAAAACGGGGAGACTCGGGTGGTGTGAGCGTTGGGAAAACGTTGATTCATTCTTGTTTGTACTTGGAGTCTGGAAAGACGAATAAACTTCTGCTTCATCTAAACTCTGGCTGTTACTCGTCATCCTTAATAAATGAGACTTTTTAACAGATACCGGATCACTCAACTTCAATATAGTACTCTTTAAAGAAGATTATTGCAGAAGAAAGAACAATACAGTCAGTCAAAGTATGCTTTATTCGAATATTATTCATAAAAGCAAAAACATTTACAATAAAAAATTCATACAGAATAAAAAGAGATTAAATTGGAATCGATATATACAAAGCATACATATGTCATGTACAACACCATAACATATAATTCATCGAGGATAAGGAGTTAAAAAAGTTTTTTTTTTAAAAAAAAAAAAGATAAAACATTAGAGAGAATAATCAGAAGACTAGCAGTCTCTCCTAAATCACGAGAGTAGTCAAATGACTAGCAATCTCTGCCTGATTGTCCACGCCCAGCCTAAATATTTAGCAGTGGCCACTGAGATCCATGGCAAAGTATTAGTACGTATTATACGCAAGGCCACACTGCCACTAGTTGTTCCTAAATTTTTGCACATCGGAGACAACTAGTAACGCCTTGGTGCCGCGTAAAACCTGCAGACAAATAAAAAATGTCCAATAGTCTCCCTGTCTGCACCACAGGCAGGACATCCATCACATAAACCCCCTGCCCACTTAGATGTCAAAGATTTGAGGGGAAGAGCGCCTACTCTCAGTTGGAAAAGGAGCTTTCTTTCCAGGGGCCTCGTTATAATGTCCCAATATGGTTCCAGACAGGGATACATCTTAACCTCAAGAAAGTCTGCAGTCATGGAACCAGCACACGAACTGCTCCAGTTCCGTCTTGCAACCGACTCCCAATATATATTCTTTATGGCAATTTTAGATGGAAAAGATGCTCTCGCCGGATCATCCCAAAGTGTGCGCAGGCCAAGATTACACAGAGATGTCCTAAGTGCCTTTAGCCAATCTATTTTATGGAAAGCATCTGACCTTATGATATCTAGAAAACCCTCTACATAGTGAGAAAGGGCAGGAGTTGTCCATATCCTGCGCCAATACAGAATAGGGCGCAGTTGTGCCAAATCCGAGATTGCTTTTCGGCCCAGATCATAATTAAGAGGCAACAATGGGGTACTTTTAGGTAAACCTGTTATTGCCCTTAAAAATTTATTTTCTGAAATTTGGAGGGCAGCAACCTTCTCAAAGCCCCAGAGCTCTGCACCATATAAGGCGGAGCCTATAGCTTTAGCTTCGTACACCTGTAAAACTGGTTTTATAGGTTTGGTCAATGATTTTCTATGTTCTGAGGAAATGGCACCTGCCAATTGTCTGTGCCTAAGTGTAGCTAAATCAGTGTGATGTCGCCAATTTTGCTCGGTGGAAATATGCATGCCCAAATATGTAAAGGTGTTTACTACTTCCAACGGGCGATCATTCAAAATAATTTTTGTTTTGAAGCTACAATGAGGATTGAATGTCATTAACTTTGTTTTGGTAGTGTTAATTTCTAATCCATATTCCCTACAAAATTCATCAAAAATGGATAAGGCATGCTGGAGTCCACTTGGAGTCTTAGATAGGATGAGCGTGTCATCAGCGAACATTAAAATGGGAATTTTGGTCCCAGCTAAAAAAGGGGCATCCACTTGGGCAGAAGTCATTCGGGCTACAACATCATTAATGTATAGGGTGAATAGAACAGGAGCCATCGAGCAACCCTGCCGCACTCCCCTTTCGACAGGAAAGTCCGAGGTTACCGAGCCGTGTCCTCCCCACTGGATTCTGGCATAGTTAGATTCGTGCAATCTCATAATCAAAGACAATAAATCGCTTGGAAGTCCCTGTTTATTTAATACCAGCCATAGCTTAGAACGGGGAACGAGGTCAAATGCGGCCCGTAGATCGACAAAGGCAGCGTACAAGCTGCCTTTGCCCAGCGTCACTGTCTTCCATTGAATTAAAGTAAAGCGGAATGCCTGGTCCACCGTACTTGTGGACCGTCGGAAGCCAGCCTGGAATTGTGAGAGAGCATTGGTCTCGTCCGCCCATTCCAGGAGCCTGTTGACAATCACACGTCCCACGACCTTCTGGATGGTATCAATAAGGCTTATTGGCCTATAATTGCCTGGCAGGGATCGATCGCCTTTCTTGAAAATTGGGATAATGACTGCACCCTGCCAAGTTTTTGGGACCGTAGCACCGAGGGCAATAGCGTTGATAAGAAGGAGAATATACTGGCACCAACGATCCTTATCATTTACAAATAAGTCTGCTGGGACACCGTCGAGACCAGGCGCACGGCCACGGGCAACCGTGTTCAATGCCGTCGCGATTTCATCTATATCGAAGAGATTCACTTTGGGAAGGTCAAACCTAAGGTCCTCAGCCGTGCTATCACTATTATTATTTGGGGCGGCATACTGATTTTTGAAAAATTTTATCCATTCCTCTTCAGGCACATTGTTATTTGGGGGCTCTGGAAGACCTGTTTTACCCCATCTAACAATATGCCAGAATAACCGGGAGTCCCTACTATCACTGGCTGCCTTTAGCTCCGTCCAGTGATGTTCATCCCAATCTTTTTTGGCCTTTGATATACTTGTTTTATAATTCTTTCTAGCGGCCTGAATTAGAATAGATTGCCCCCCCTTGATAGCTTCGCCCAGGGTTAATCGTGATTTTCTACATTGATCGTTATACCATTTGGCTGGCTTAGGGACTCTATTAGCTTTGTTTTTTACAGGTTTGACAAAGTACTCCTTAATTTTGCAAAAGAGAGAGTTGTGTAAGCCTTCTACCTCTCCTAAGCCAATCCCAAGTGAATTAAAAAGTTTTATATCCGATATTGCAGTGTCCACCCGAGAGTTAATTTCTGCAATGGCCTGTTGGTTAATAGCTACCTTTTCCCACCTTAATCTCCGCATATCGTTTGTGGGGACGGCCCGAGGGGGGGCAGTCACAAAAAGACCAGACAATAAGGTGGTGTAAAGCCACCATTTATGAGTGACACACAAAGGATTGTGATCGCTCTCTATCCTCTTCACAACCTCCATATCACAAATTGAGGGCCATAGTTTTAGACTGCAGATCACATAATCAATCCTAGAGTTGTGTCTGCCATTATCAAATGTACTTGACCCATCTCTATCACCAATAGTCCTGCCGTTTAGAGCTCTAAGGCCCTTTTCATAGCATAAAGTATTTAGGGCTATGATATCTACCGTCCATCGCGGAACTGGTGAAAGTTCTAATTTGGGAACAGCCCATTGTCGATCCTCTTCGTCGTCAGATAAGTCATCGTTATTCAATAGGGGTTCAAATGTTCTATTGAGGTCACCTGCAATAATGATATTATTATTTGTAGAGTTAATATCTATTAAACTGCTTAAAGCACCTAAGGTGTCAGACCTTCTCCCCTTATTACTCCGGACATAAACATTGTAAATGTCCAATATGCCTAGTTTGTCTGTTGCCAGTCTGATCAGTTGGATATCTTGGTTCTTGGTGTCAATGACTTTAATAACCAGCTTAAGACACTGGCGAACCCATATTGTTAGTCCTCCCATGGGTCTGCCCCTAAGACCCTTGGAAGCCGGCACAGAGTAGTTCAAAAATCCCTGAACAAAGCAAGGTTCACATGACCATGTCTCCTGAAAAATGCAAAGGTCGTGTTTGTTAACAAAATCAGTCCAATCTTCTGATTCCAATTTGGAGTTCAGGCCAGCAATATTCCAAGACAATAAACTCCCCCTGTTCCCCTGTACATTATTGGGGCAAATATCAGATGGTAAGGGATCATACGTTTGTTTAGGACAAATATCAGTAATTACCTCCTTATCATGATTTGGTGGCAAATTGCTAAAAGAGGAAGGATCAGACAATGGCTCAACAGGCTCAGCAACTCTTGCTGACATGACACGATTATTATCAAGTCAATCTACCTCTTCGAGGTCAGCTAGGACCTCAAAACGATTTCTCATTGGGATCGATACATTGGGTTGAGCCCTTATTGAGGCCCCAAAGTTAAAAGTGGAAGCTAACCTAGGTCTAGGAAAAAAATAAGTTAGTTCCCAAGTGCTAATGGCGGACCTCCCAGAGTCAGTATACCCGTTTAGAATATAATTAACAGCCCTAGAATCCCTAAAATTGACCAAAATGATGTCTCCGCTGATGTTTTTCGGTGTGTTGCCTAACCATGGTAAACGCCTGACATGTAAGATTTCTCCATTGATATAGTGTGGAAGGGGACGATTTTGTCCTAACCAGTAAATAACCTTATTTTTTAGTTGAGAATATCCCTCTGTAGCCTCGCCTTTCAAGGTAGGGACACCAGCAAGCACCACTGCAAGAGGGACAGCTTCGGGTGGAATGTTGACAGAAAGAGATTCGTGCATGTTTGTCACTAAAGCCGGGCAACGACTCTTTCTGTCACAGTTAACAACCCCAGTTGAGGGAATAGTCCCTCCCTGACTTAAACTATTCTTTTTTAGCTGGGTTGCCATAGAAGTAGTGGTTTTCGCTGCACAATTATTTGTCACATTCATCACACTACTCTCACCCTGTCGAACTGTCTGTAGGGGTAAAATAGGAGTTGATACCTGGGGAACAGACACATTGGAATACTGTCCTGGTAGCTTCGTAGGACTCGAAGATAAAACCCCTTTATTACCCAGTAAAGATTCGACTTTCGCCAGCCTAATTTCAATAGTTTGTAGGCTGTCGACAATGGGTTGCATATGAGTTTTAAGCAGTTTCTCTATATTGCCCATTAGTTCCGCTAGTGTAATATCATTTATAGAGCAAGATGACGAAGTACCAGGAGAGGGCATGTCAATAGAGTTGTGAACAGGGCCAATTCCAATGTGAGCCAGATTGGGTTTATTACCGGCTATATGATTCCCTTTATTCTTCTGAACTACTACATCCAGCTTTCTTCTTTTCTTAGGTAGCGGGCCTGCTAGATTAGGTACCCCTAGAGAAACTGGAGTTTGAGGCGGGGGTGCCACTAAATGTAGGTTGTTCAATGCAGCTGGGTGGCAGGTTACCTCAATGGAACGAGATATAATAGTAGGAGACAAATCATTACATGATTCAGGCATGGTTGGGTTACCAGAGGGTGATGACATAATTATAGTGTCCAGACTTGGTATACAGTCATGGCAAGAAAGGGCACTGTTGTCAGATAGAGTCACTTCATGGGACACATTGGCAGTATGAGACAAGCTTTTTATATGCTCTATGGAGCTACGTCGTCTCGCCCTTATCTCGGCTAAATTCGCTTCTTTGTCAGCTCCAGGGTTAACTTTCCACACATAGCCATCAAGAGTACCCTTATTGGATTTACTAGCCATAGTTATTCAATCACAGTCCCCCTAAAGTACGTTTCTAATAGTAGCTAAGCAAAACACACAAAACCTACTTGAACCGATGCAGCATCGAATAGTGTCTATCTCACAATCTCTGCAATGCCGCATAGAGTTCGGAGGCAAGAAAGTAGGCCCAGTCCAGTCTCTTCAGGCCTCTGAGGGCCTAAGAGGGCCCGCCCTTTGCCCGGGCTTAGCCCGCGCGCGGTCCCGCGACGCGGGGGCTGCTGCTCAGTTTTATGCGCCTCCTGGCGCCAAAATCGTCTCCGGCGGCTCTCCTGCCGCAAGAGGTGCTGGGTAGTGTAGTTTCCGGTCTCCACTCCGCGGCCGCGAGCGATGAGGACACGGCGGCGGGAGACCGGAGCTTAGCGGGATGCAGTGCCAGCAGGGAGTGCAGTGGTGAAGGCAAGGTACTGATGGCCTGAAACGAGCAAAGGAACCCGCTCTGCCGGGGCTGCTGCTCAGTTTTATGCGCCTCCTGGCGCCAAAATCGTCTCCGGCGGCTCTCCTGCCGCAAGAGGTGCTGGGTAGTGTAGTTTCCGGTCTCCACTCCGCGGCCGCGAGCGATGAGGACACGGCGGCGGGAGACCGGAGCTTAGCGGGATGCAGTGCCAGCAGGGAGTGCAGTGGTGAAGGCAAGGTACTGATGGCCTGAAACGAGCAAAGGAACCCGCTCTGCCGGGGCTGCTGCTCAGTTTTATGCGCCTCCTGGCGCCAAAATCGTCTCCGGCGGCTCTCCTGCCGCAAGAGGTGCTGGGTAGTGTAGTTTCCGGTCTCCACTCCGCGGCCGCGAGCGATGAGGACACGGCGGCGGGAGACCGGAGCTTAGCGGGATGCAGTGCCAGCAGGGAGTGCAGTGGTGAAGGCAAGGTACTGATGGCCTGAAACGAGCAAAGGAACATTCACAAGTATCATACGTAAAGAGCCAACCACCGATATCAACCGTCTCGCCTGCCTGCTCCACGTCGCTCACGTCCCCAGCATCACCCACACATACCAACTACACCACAAATCTTCTGCCTGGCGATGGCTCCTAATCCACAGGGCTGGTGACAGGAATGTCTGACTGCACTGCAATTCCAAAAAGCGCCCCCAGGGAGCAGTGGCAGTAGAGGCAGCCAGACCCTCAGGCCACCCAACAACCGTCTCCTCGCCTCTCTGTGCTTCGGGCTGCAGAGGAAGGAGGAGTCACTTCCCCAATTCCACTCCCCAGCCACAGCGAACACAGCAACACAAGAATGGAGCGGAGTAGAGGGAGCGAAGCAACGGCCTCGTTTCCTCGCCTTTTCACCTCTCCACGCCTCTCCTCAGCTCCCCATGCTACAAGGGATCAGGTTGGTAACCCCCAGCGTGGATGAGAGCGGAGTGTGGTGAAGAGCCGGCAGCCCAAGGCCCAAATCTGAAGGCTGCATCAATCTGGACTGGAGGCTGGATGGATGCCAAAGTCTGAGACGTGGCAACGTGGAACACTGCAGCCAACTGAAACAGTTGGGCAGTGGAGTTGGCCCGCTGCTCTCTGTTGGAGAGTTGAGTGCTCATGAGGTGGGAAAAGCGCTGAATAATATCTGTGCAAGTTGATTCTTGTGCAGTACCCGTCCAGGTTGAGTGACGGCAGAGGTGGCGCATGGTGCTGCTTGCGACACACGCATTATTCAGAATCGGATGGAATTCCTTCTAATTTCTGGGAGCACCCAAGGGAAAGAAAAGTGCTGGGTGGTGACCACACCGATTTGGGGGGGAGGGGTGTATGGTGTGGTTTGTGATGCACACACCATTTGAAGTTTTAACTCCACTCCTTAAACATTATATAGCTGTAATTTTATCTTATTTTAAGTTGGTCCCACTTCAAGAAGAAACTTCAACAGAAGCGAAGAATCCCGATAATATGGTGTTGGCCCCTATAATCAAAGTGAAGGCAAAAAAGAAAAGAAAGGAAGAAACTAAAAACTAACAAGAAACAGGAGATTCCCAAACAAAGCAAGTGGAAAATAAGGTTCAGTGAGTAATCATTATCTGCTTATGCTGAATAACCTTCTTCAGAGCCTCAAATTCAAGTTGATTTTACAAACTCTACTGTAACAGTCCAAAAGGGAAACTCAGAAGCAATTGGTGCTCAAGTGTCCTCCCATAGTCTTGGTGCTGACCAGTTGTAGCTCAGAGCTCTTTTGCTCTTTTGCTCCTCCAAAAACAAGTAGGCAAATAGGATTGGGGGATGGGGGGTGAGTCCTGGTACTAAAAACCTTCCCCAAGACCTCACAGAGCTAATTTTTAATTTTTACCTCAGCAAGAAGTAAGACATTACTGAACTCTTGCATAGTCCATTTACCTCCAATTTTCAATCCCACTGATCTCCAAGACTAAACGTAGAAGTACGGAACTCCATATCACCTGAAATTTTATTACCAAACTAAAGTAAAAACTTTAGC
This sequence comes from Triturus cristatus, assembly GCF_964204655.1. Classification (NCBI taxonomy): domain Eukaryota; kingdom Metazoa; phylum Chordata; class Amphibia; order Caudata; family Salamandridae; genus Triturus; species Triturus cristatus. Next base: position 222,908,936 of record NC_140579.1, read on the forward strand.
TACTAATACATCTCTTCACACCACTGAAATCTTTCTTCTGCAGAAATTAATATCGTATCTTTGCCTGATCAGAATAATTTGAAATTCAAAAGAGCGGAATTCTGGTCTAATCTGGCCCCTAATGATATTCTTTTAAATTCTAATTTCTTCAGGAAAAATGCATACGATATTGTTGTAATTTCCCCTTTAAGTTCTTGTTCCCTGCCAGAATGTTAATGACAGTGGAGCCGTTGTCAGTTGCTGTGTCAGCTGATGTAGCTGTTTGTCCGGTGGGTGTATAATAAACTCTTTGAAATGACATTGGAGTATCATTTCATTACTTGCGACGAGTTGTGAACGCCCACCGAAGAACCCAGCGTGCCACGAAGAGAACTGACGTGAAGTCCAGGAAGGAGGTCAGTTCGTCTTATTTACCTTTAGCGCAAGAAGAAGTGTTTAAGGAGCAGTGCGGAAGCTCAACAACATTTGAAACAGTTGTGCGACTTCAAGCAGGAGTGAAACGTATTCATTTTAAAGAAGGGAATTTAGGAAGACTACTTGGCAACCGTTATCCCAAGCAGATGCACATTTTTCGAGCGGAGCGCGAGGAGAGTGTGACACGTGCATAGGTTCAGCGGGTGAGAACAATTGAGCATTACCATAGTAGAGCGCGAGGAGGCTGTGACGCGCATTGGCTCAGTGTGTGAGCATAGACGCGCATTGTTAAAGAAGAGTGCAGGAAATGTTGGCCACCCGCACTGTTTCATCGCGTGAATGAAATAAACAGCTGGCACATACATCAACAAAGGCAAGGAACTTGAACTCTGATGTGTGTTGTCAGAGTGTGCCCGCATTAGAGATATTAGTTAGAAGCATCAAAGCGACGTGCTGGTACATGTTTGAAAATAACATTGCGCTACCATCTGTTTATAGAACAGCTATTGGACTCAGTTTTGCCTAGTTTTGAAAGAGGCATTTCAAGGAACATGGCAGTGTTTATCCGAAACAAATTATTTGTTTTAACTTATTATGTTAATTTTAATCTTCAGTTTATCTATATTTAACTTTTAAAGCAGCATCAACAAGTGTTTTATGGTGCATTTGGAATAGCTTAAGAAGCAAAACAGACGGGGCATTAATTCAACAACGAGTTTGGTTAGCTTGATATTTTACTTCTTTATATTAGATTGTTATTTTATATTATTATATTAGATTATTTTGTTAGTTTGTTAAGTTGACTTCTTTTTCAGCATGTCGGCATCCAGTGGTATGAGCCAACCTCCACACTTTTTAAGTGAGCGAGGTGAGCGTGTCCTGCCTTGGAAGAAATGGAAAACGCTTTTTGATTCCTATCTCTTAGCCATTGGCGATGAGAAGTTTTCTGCCACAAGGAAACAAGCTGTTTTACTCCATATTCTTGGCATTGAAGGCAGAAATATTTATGACCATTTAGATTCCATACCAATAGGCAGAGGAGCAGGGGAATCAAGTGATGTTTATGAGATGAGTATACCAATGCTGCAAACACATTTTGGACCTCGCTTAAATGTAGTCATGGAAAGACACAAGTTTTGTATGCGTGTGCAAGCAAAAGGAGAGAGAATTGGCAACTACGTAGCAGATTTAAAGTCATTGGCACAAACCTGTGAGTTCGAGCAGTTGACTGATTCTCACATCCGTGACCAAATGGTGCGGTGCACAAATGAGACTAAAATTCAAGAAAAGTTAATATCCAAAAATCCAAATCTTAAAGAGGCCATAATGATTGTCGAGAGTATTGAACACACTTCCAACGGGGTCAAAGAGATGCGCAGTAGCTAAACTTCTGGTGATCCCGCTGCAAACATTAGCAAAGTGGATCATGAATATGTTCCAAATGACGCACCAATTGCAGCTGTTAGTAAAACGAATGTTAAACAAGAAAAGAATCCTACTAAGCTTGACAGGCAAAAGTGTAATTTTAATTCAAACAGGGATGGTAAGTTAAATGTACTAGGTGTGGAAGCCAAAACATGGACCGAATTTTCCGATTTTGCTGTGCAAAAAGTACCAATTGCAGAAATTGTGGGAAAAGAGGACATTATGCCTGGATGTGTAGGAGCTCCAAGGTGAACGTAATAGAGGATGATGATGAATTCTCTCAGCTAGCAATTCACTGCATCACTGATAAAAAAAAAATGAGCCTGTGAATAATGTAAAACTGGTAGACACTGGTGATGTGATCATGCCCAAATGTGATGTGTATATATAGGAGAAAAACGTGTTCCAGTTTTAGCTGATTCAGGTTCACCATATACGCTTTTGATTGACAAATTTTGGTATTCCACCTTTGGGTCTAGCAATATCAAACTCCTATCACCTGACATGAAACCTGTGGGATGGGGGGGCGTGGCCTGGCGTTCGGCAAGATGGCCGCACAGTAATGTTGCTCTGCCGGCTGCCGACTAAAATCCTGTGAAAATCCTTCCTCTACCGAGCCATCTACTGCAAAAATCTGTGGAGAATCGCTGCGGACATCGAGGGCGATCTACTAGTGTTTTGTTCCCTGGAGTCGAGGCCCCAGAGGATGCTGTACTGGTAACGACGCACCCCGGACCCGAGATAATGGCTGCTGCATAAACGTGGTGGAATCGACTTCTGAGCTTCCTAACAGCGCCCGGGGTGTGAGCTGAAGCATCTGGTGACGATCGGAGGGCAGCGGGAGAGGTGCTGTCTGCAGCGGCGGCTCCGGGTGTGACTGATGATGCTGGGAGCCTGTGCCGGTTGGTGAAGTAAGTGCGTGTGAGGCCCACACAGCGCGACCGGGGCCTACAGTACGGGAGCGGCCGGCGCCGGCCTTGCAGATAGGCCGCAAATAGGCCATGAAGGCGACGGACAGCGCCTGCGGAGCCCACCCTTGTGGGAGGTCGATATTGTCTGGGCCCCCCTGGAATAACCCCTGGACTCTGAAACGCTGATCCCAGGGTGCACGTGTGCCCCATTTTAAGTGCGCTGTGCTATGGTGACGCTGCCGGGAGCCTCTGTGGTTACATTATAAACTACAAGAAGGAAAAGCAAAGATAACGCCCTAAACGTCGGAAAGAAGCACAAAAGGCACGCTGTACTGCCAAACGGAAGGGGAGACCGAACTGAGTTTAAACTACACCACGTCAGGGCCTGGGGGCATAACACATAAGTGCTGGAAGGGTTGGTTGTTCTCCACCCCGCATGGCCTCCTGAACGCGTGCCCCCTGCCACTTTAAGGGCTGGACCGTTGTGCAAGAGACTTTCGGCCTCATAACTGCTGTGGATATCATCGGGGCGGCAGCTTGCCGCTCTGCGCTACTGAAAGAGCGGTGCACGACACGGGGGTTCCTTCTCAAAGAATTACTACTTCTGGGCCCAACACATACCCAACCTACTTCTAGGCGCAGAGAATACCGGTCCCTTGAGGAGTACGGTACGGCGGTACATATTGCGACATCATCGCGCGCTGATCTTTGACAACGCAGACAACCGTCTTCTGGACGCACACGGCATTGTGTTCTACCTGAGCAGTGCCTCCCAGTTGAGGAATACAAGATGGGAGAACCGGAGAAAAACCAGCCACGACTCACGTTTGAATTGCGGAAGGGTGGTAAGTCCGCACAAAACGCTGCATCAGACTCGGAGTTAGATTAATCGTCCCAGGCCCCCACAGCACTCGAAAAATCACTGTCTGCCACTCAGGCCAGTCTACAGGACATAGATTGTAAAATTGAAGTCCTTAACCGAAGGATGGACCATTTTTCAGCAAAATTGGATAAGCAGGTAGCGCGGCTTGGAGAAGCCGAACAGCGCATTTCCGATGCTGAAGATGGACTACAACATGTTGCCGCAAAAACGTCCGACATCACGAAACTGCTTGTTGTTATCCAGGCGAAAAACGAAAACATTGAAGCGCGGTCTCGGCGCAACAACGTGCGCATTTTAGGCCTTCCAGAATCCACCAATGTGGGGCGCCTAGAAGACTACATGGAGACATTGCTGCGGGACGTATGTGGTACCGAGAACTTCTCAACCATGTTTGCTGTGGAGCGGGCTCATCGATCCTTGGCGGCGCGCCCTCCTCCTGGCGCTCCTCCAAGACCAATCATTGCCAGGTTGTTAAATTTTAGAGACCGTGATACTGTACTGTGCATCACACGTCAAAAAGGCACGATAAACTATCAGGGTATTGTTATATCATTCTACCCGGACTTTACGGCGACAGTACAGGCGGCCCGGAAGGAGTTCCAAAACGTGAAGAAACTACTAATGAAAGAGCAGATCCCGTATGCAATGCTTTATCCGGCGCGGCTGCGGATAGGAGAGAAAGATGACGCCAAGATCTTCACCAACCCTAAGCAGGCCATGGAGCACGCCAGATCCCTGCGCCGGCAGCGTAGTTCTCCGGCCCACACATCGGATGTTGACAACTGAGTAGTAAGGGGCCCTGAGCCCTGCAAATGTATTTTGTATGTCTGTATTTGTGTGTGCGATGATAGTGCCCAGAGTCGCTCTGCATGTTTCAATTGTTACATTTACAGTATATGTTGCCTACACACAGTATATACGGAGTGAGGCACCCCCAGATATCTGGTGTATTATTGTAACCATGACTGCTCGTATATCAATGTTAAAAGATGGGGCATTATAGGCCTATTGAGTTATGCGGTTGATTAATTAGGTCATGCCTCATAGCATGTTGTTGTAGCTACAGGTCTCTATATCCGGTGCCCTACACCATGCACCCTAACACGGATCCACTGGATTGGCTACGGGTAGTAGGGTAAAATGGGTTATCGACGGCCCCCTCCCACCTAGATCTGGTAGTGGACCTCGCCGCTGCGACCACCAATGGGCATTCCCCACTTGACATGTTATATGATGTTCTTTTTGCTGGGTGAAGTTTTCCATGAGGGTCTTGTCTTTGGCAAATTGGGGTTGCTGAAGTGGGTGGGGGGAGGTCTGGGTGGGATTGGTTTAGATTGGAACTGCAATGATACCTGCGTTGTGTGTAGATATATGTGCATGCTCTGTATAATATCACGCTATATCAGTTGCCTTGTTTATCACTATAGATGACGGGGAAATGTATAAATGTATAACTTGGAATGTCCGGGGTTAAAATACGCCAAAGAAGATTAGGCAAGTGCTAGCATAGTTGGATAGACATGCTGTGAAGATCGCTCTTTTGCAGGAGACCCACCTGAGCAAATACACAGAGGGCAAGGTGGCATGCCGATGGGCAACCTACCGGTTGGCCTCATCATACTCTACCTACTCAAGGGGTGTCCTTATCCTCATTAAAAAGGGAGTACCGTTCCAACCTATACATAACTGCGTAGATACTGAGGGCCACTGGGCCATGGTGCAGGGCAAGCTGGGGATGGCGCTGGTGACAGTGGTGAATATGTATGGCCCTGTCGTAGATGACACAACGCCTTTTTTGCAAATAATTAATATATTGCGCACTTGGCCTGAGTCTGCGATCCTTTGGGGAGGTGACCTGAATACCCATCTCAATCCTCTAGTGGATAAATCTAACCCATCAGGTGCGCGCACCCAAAGAGTTGCACAGTGTATAAGGAACGCCATGACAGAAATGGGGCTGCTGGACGTTTGGCGACTGCGTAATGAGGGAGTACTGGAGGGCACACACATAACTCCTGCGTTTAACAGCTGGTCACATCTGGACTACTGGCTGCTTAATGATGAGGCCAATGGGTGGGTGGAAAAAGTTCACATGCTCCCGCGTACACTATCTGACCACAACCCTGTTGTCCTTGATATATCAATTCCCACTAACCCGCACCGCCCCTCTACGTGAAGATTTAGGGCAGAGGCTCTACTAGATACGATTTATAACAAAATTGCGGGAACAGCTATTGTACAATATTTTGAATTAAATGTGGGCTCTGTGGACAGTCAGGCGACCCTATGGAAAGCCTTTAAGGTGACGATTAGAGGGGTGTGTACAAGTACCTCAGCGGGGATTCTTAAGGACATTAAAGGCCAGTTGCCCAAGATAGAGAGAGGACTAGAGGTGCTTCCGAAACAATACCAGCGAGCTCCGATCACGGCTATATTGGCGCAAATTCACGAGCAACTGGAAGAATATAGGGCTTTAGCAGATGCAGAAGTGAGGTATCTATCTAAACGCCATGTGGCCCGGGTTTATGGAGAGGGGGGAAGGCCGGGTAGGAATCTAGCTGGAAAATTGCGTTCTAGAACGGACAATCCCCCAATTGACCACATCATTGATTCTAACGGTACGGCATATTACACCCCACATGCTATAGTGGAGCAATTCCAGAGGTTTTTTTCAGATATATATGCCACACGCAGCGGCATGGAGTATGCAGCGATCAATGACTACCTAGAAGACACAGCCTATGCATGGCTCTCCGACTCCCATAGAGACTATCTAAGTCAGCCCATTGACGAGGCCGATGTCAGAGAAGCTATTCTCTCTCTTTCTAATAATAAAGCTCCAGGGCCGGATGGCTTACAAAGCTTATGCGGACCTTCTCATACCACACTTGCTAGAGATGTATGCAGAAGCTCATGAGTCAGGGATTCTCCCTCCCTCCCTACGGCAGGCCCTCATTATCACCCTTCTTAAGAAAGATAAATCTCCCACACACTGAGACTCTTATCGTCCACTCTCACTGATTAATTTAGATGCAAAAATTTTGGCCACTAAAATACAGCCTTTAATGCCACTTTTGTGCTCCCGGACCAATCTGGGTTTATTCCGGAATGCTCTACTTCCCACAACTTGTGTACTATCTTTGCCATGTTCCACGTGCTTAACCCTGACCGGTCGGCTGTTGCAGTTCTGTTGGACGCTGCAAAAGCGTTCAACTCTATAGAGTGGAAGTATATAATGTATATTTTACACAGAATGGGATTCCCCTTCATTTTGACTCGCTGGATACAGGTCCTCTATACGGACACCTCAGCGAGATTTTGAGTGGGCGACCTCACATCAGAACCGTTTAAGATAGATCGTGGTACCAGACAAGGCTGTCCCATGTCCCCCCTTCTTTTCGCCCTCGTTTTGGAGCCTCTAGCGTGTAAAATCAGGCAGCGTCATAGGGCTGCTGCCCTCAATTTTAATCACCGGCCGGTCGGGATTTCCCTATATGCGGACGATATGGCCCTTTTTGTTCGTGAGCCCCAGCGTTATCTATCCCAGATTATACGAGAATATATAAAATTTGGCCTATTTCCAGGGCTACAGATAAATTGGGCAAAATCTGTCATCATCCCTCTAATGCTAGCCTTGGCCCCACCCCAAGTGGACTACTCATTGGTATGGTCAGAAGAACCGGTCAAAAGCTCGGTGTGGGTACATCGAGACCCTGAGGTTTTGGTCAAGGTGAATAATGGTCAGGCTTATACCACCTTGGTGCAGCAGGTTGACCGGTGGGCCCGACTTCCGCTGTCCCTGGCAGATCGCATAGCTGTAATAAAGATTGTCATACTTCCTAAATTCTTGTATCTTTTTTGCAATATTCCAATCCCACTGACAAAACAATTTTTTTAAAACGGTACAAACTCAACTATTGAGGTTAGTATGGGGGAATAAGCAACCTAGAATTAGCTGGCTTACATTAACGGTGACTTATGAGAAAGGAGGGTTCACTGCTCCAGACTTCTATGTGTACTACCTATGCGCGCAGGCCCAGTATGCATACTACTGGTTTAAATCTCATGACTATATCCTGCATGTGGCTGTAGAAGACGGGGATGCTCATCCTGTGCCTTTGAGGAGCGTCATCACACACACTCATAGACGGACGCCTAGGACGGAGATCAACACAATAGACACCACTGTTGCGGCCTAGCAGGCGATTGGCTGGCGGGCACACAAACTCCCCTTGTACGCGCCAGCACTGCCTCTTGATGGGCACGCGGCACTATCCGTGGCACGAGAAACTAGGCCTATAACTGCTCTCAGAGAGGCCGGAATCACACATATGAGCGATCTCTACTCTGTGGGAAAGTACATCACAGACGACGATTTAAATTGCATCCAAAATCCCACCCCGATATTTCAGTACACCTGCTATAGATTGAAGCGTGCAGTGAGGGACCATTACACTACTTTTCCTGATGAGCCGGAACCACTTAAGTCCCTACAATTATTGATAGTAGCCCCAACTAGGAAGAAGCTGATCACTAAGTTATACAAAGCTGTTCAGGGGGAAACAGTCCATGGACCAGACAGGAGTCTGGAGTGATGGAACGCTATACTGACTTCCCCGATCACTGACAGGGACTGGGAACAGATTTGTGCACTGACTGGCCGTTTGATTTCCAACAGTAATCTGAGAATCATTAATTTTAAGTTTTTGCATCAGGTGTACTACACTCCTGTTAAATTACACAAAATGGGCCTTAGAGATTCCGACACTTGTAGGAGATGTGGCCAAGGTGGGGCTGACTTCTTTCATCTTGCATGGCAATGTGTTCCGGTGTTCAATTATTGGGAAACTGTTGTTACTATTATACACACTATGACGGGACAGGTTTTACAATGCACACCACTGGAGTGCCTCTTGGGATATGTCCCCAAAATCAAGGCCACTGTGGGAAGGTTTGTGAGAGTGGCCCTCTTACTTTCAAAGAGGCGAGTTTTATTTACATGGGAAAGCAAATTGGTTCCAAAAGCTGATATGTGGGTAAAAGATATGATATACTGCCGTGACCAGCTGGAATTATATGTTGAGGAACTGTCGTCAACTTCTAGACCCACGGATATCTGGACACCTCTGAGAGATTATTTATTGACTCAAAATGATGTAGATTCTGTATAATTTATAACTGTGAAGGGCGCTTAATATTATTATTATTATTATTATTATTTATTTAATTTCTAACGCGCACAGCTACCCACAGTGGGTTTCCCGGCGCTCGAGGAAAGACTGAAGAGGGAAGGAGAATGGCACGCTAAAATTACTATGCTGTCAATTGCTGCTGAAAGAGCCAAGTTTTAAGTCCCTTGCGAAAAAAAATGAAGTTGGTTTCTGTCTTTAGGGTCACAGGAAGAGCATTCCAGTACTTAGGACCCAAATAGGCGAAAGAACGTCCTCCCATTTTTGCCAGCCTGAATCTGGGGACGGAAAAATCGCCGTATGTAGATGATCTAAGAGTTCGACTAGGTTTGTAGGCCTGGATAAGGTCCTGAAGATATTTGGGGGCTGAGCCGTGTTTGATTTTAAAGACATGACACAGGGCTTTAAATTTAATTCTGTTTGGAATTTTGAGCCAGCGAAGATCACGAAGTGCTGTGGAAGCTGATGTTCTCCTAGGAATGTTGCAGAGCAGTCGGGCGGCAGCGTTCTGCACAACCTGAAGTTTTTTTAAGGTAGTTTGATCGGCTCCCAGATAAAGGACGTTACCATAGTCCATGCGGGAAACAACCAATGCCTGGACTACCGAACTTTGAGTGGAAGGAGGTAACATCCACAAGATCTTCTGAAGCCATCTCAGGGTGGCAAAACAAATGGAGGTCACCTTAACAGCCTGCTGTCTCATTGTAAGTTTCTCATCAATGAGAAACCAGAGATTGCGAACCGCAGTTACCGGTTGCGGGGTGGGTCCCATGTCACAGGGCCAATGATGGGGACCCCAGAGATCCTTGTTCTTGCCTAGTATCACAACTTCGGTTTTGTCACCGTTAAGTTTCAAAAAGTTACTCTTCATCCATTTGGAATCACGGGTCAGACCTTCTTTCAAAGCAGAGATGTTGTTGCACTCTTTGTTAGAGAGAGAAAAAATGATCTGTGAGTCATCGGCGTAGGAGTACAGAGTAAGACCGGCTTCCTCTACAATAGTAGCAAGGGGTCTTACATAAATGTTAAACAATAAGGGGCTGAGTATCGAACCCTGGGGAACACCATACGCCGAAGGATAGGTTATAGAGGAAGCAGAGGCAGAGAACACCTGGAAAGTGCGATCTTTTAAAAGAGGCTATCCAGCCGAGAGCTGCACCCTCTACTCGCAGGGACCGAAGAGTCGCGAGAAGGATGGAATGAGACACAGTGTTGAACGCCGCACTTAGATCGAGAAGGATCAAGGCTGATGTTTCTCCACTATCGACACTGTGTCGCAGACTCTCGGTAACTCCTAGGAGTGTGGTTTCAGTCGAATGATGCGCTCTAAAGCCTGATTGGGACGGATGTAAAAAACCAGAGCTCTCCACAAGATGTGTCAGCTGAGTATTAATGTGCCTTTCCAGGATCTTTGATAGAATAGGGAGCAATGAAATAGGTCTGAAGTTGGACAGATTGGTAGTGTCCGCTCCGGCCTTTTTTAATAAAGGAATTATCATTGCATGCTTCCACTCCTGTGGAACATATGACTCAAGTAATGAAGAGTTAAGAAGTTGCATTAACACCTGACGTGAACTAAGTTCAAGTAGTTTTAAAATCTTGGTAGGTACCGGGTCTCGTGGGGAACCAGATTTAATGCTGTTTAGGCAATGGGAGAAAGAAGCATCATCGAAGGCTAACCAGTTTGCAAGTTTCGTCATAGTAAGGAGTGAAACATCAGGAATCAGGGTAGATTCTGGCAGAGAAGTATCATTTGATGTCAAAGGACTTAATGAGTCGTAGATACGCTCTACTTTAGATATAAAATAGTTTGCTACAGAATTGCATTGAGCCTCTTCCAGAGCGGGAGGAGCTGGTACCGTATCTGCTCCAGTAAGTTTCTTCACAACCGAGAAGAGCGTGCGAGGACAATTTTGTGCATTGATGACTGTGATCGAAACATAGGCAGCTCTAGCCATTTTGCAATGATGGTAGTCCCTAAGGGCTTCCTTGTAGGCTGTTTTACGGGAAGCAGAGTAAGAACGTCTCCATCTCCTCTCAAACGTCTTACATCTAGATTTCATACGTTTTAGATCATCGGAAAACCAAGGTGCAGGCGGACGGTGGGATGAAGAGTTTTTGAATGTTAAAGGAAGAAGTTCATCAATGGTGGAATTCAGCCATTTGAATACTTCGGAGTTTAGTACAGATGTAGGTGTGTTAGTGTTAGGGAGGGTATTCGATAAACGAGCGTTAAAATCAGTGATATTGAGTTTATGCCAGCGACGTATAAGCATATCTTTTTTTTTTAGTGTTAGTGTTATGAGAATCTGTCTGAGATAAGGCAAAGTGTACAGCATAGTGATCCGACCATTCTAAAGGATGGGCAGGAGGAGAACATTCAAAAGGAAGATTTGAAAGGACGGGGTCCAGTAAGTGCCCAGCAGAATGTGTAGGCCCAGAATTACGTAATAGGATATTTAGGGCTTCCAATTCGGATAAAAATAATTTGCTGACATTACATTGACCATCTTCTAGATGGAGATTCAGGTCGCCAAGAATGGAAAAATTGGCAGCTTTCAGAGAAAGAGGGGCCAAGGTGTCTGCAAAGGAAGTTATCCAGGTGTTAGCATTGCCGGGGGGACGATAGATCAGGAGACCAGACAGGGTGAGCTGAGGGCTAATAGCAAGCTTAAAAAGTCCGGCTTCACAACCAAACATGGGGAAAACATCAAAAGTACATGAGTAATTTGACTTGAAAATTATCGCAATGCCACCTCCTGTGCCAGTGTCCCTGTCTATTTTTACCAATTTATAGCCGTCGGGAATCGCTATGGCAATATCAGGCTCTGAACTAGCCTGAAGCCAGGTTTCTGTGAGGAACATGGCATCTGGATTTTCGTCTACTATAAAGTCATGGATGTTAATCTTATGCTTTGGAAGGGATCTACAGTTCACACTCCAAAATGTCAGTATTGAGAGGGAGGAGGACGTTTTTGCCGTTCTTGTTCTACCCCTCGGTTTACCCCGTTTATGAATTACTTTCAGTTGGTTGCACCTTGACATTCGGCCCATGGTGAAGCCGCAGTGGGTGCATTTAAAGTTATGAACTGGCAACACACATGTATTGCACTGTGCGGGGGGGTGGTGATTGAGTCGCTTTAACTCCTCACCTGTGTAGGTGTAAGTAGTGCCATGAGGAACGTGGAGTGCTGGATGCGGAACCCGGTCCAATGTCCCTAGGCCCGTCCTGGCGTGGACGGGCGTAGACGGGCCTGACTCTGGCGCGGGTCAGGCGCGCCCGCTGAGCGCGTTCGCTGCGCGAAGACATGGACGTCCCTTTTTATGCGCAACTAGAGCGCTGTCACTCCCACCCACACCCAAGATGGCCGCCGCTGTTCCGTGTCCGGGACCGACTCCACAGCGTCAATACTCGGCTGGGAGTGGCCCAGGGCAACGGGAAAGAGGGGGAGCGAGGTGGGTACTTCTAGCTTTGTAAATCAAGCCAGTTTGCACCGAGTTGGAATAAAGTGAAAAGCGGCGATTTAGCAGTTTTTTAGAGCAGGTAAAAACAAAGCAGTGCCAAGCAACACAGCCTCCCAGCTTCCGCCTCAAGAGGTGCAGGATCAGTCATACAATTAGGCGTTGGCCAAATCGGGACCCCTTTTATGCGCAACTAGAGCGCTGTCACTCCCACCCACACCCAAGATGGCCGCCGCTGTTCCGTGTCCGGGACCGACTCCACAGCGTCAATACTCGGCTGGGAGTGGCCCAGGGCAACGGGAAAGAGGGGGAGCGAGGTGGGTACTTCTAGCTTTGTAAATCAAGCCAGTTTGCACCAAGTTGGAATAAAGTGAAAAGCGGCGATTTAGCAGTTTTTTAGAGCAGGTAAAAACAAAGCAGTGCCAAGCAACACAGCCTCCCGGCTTCCGCCTCAAGAGGTGCAGGATCAGTAATAGGGAACCACAACCCCCCCGGACTAGCTATTTATGTAGAGAGAGCAAAGAGAGCAATATGCATGTATGCTATATACCAATCAATAGAAGGTACCTGTTGTTGTTTTTATTTTTATTTAACCCCTTCGCTGCCAGGCCTTTTCCCCCTCCTGTGCCACGCCTTTTTTTGGCTATTTGGGGTAGTGCGCGTTGAGGCCACTGTAACTTTTTGACCACATAAGGTATCCACACCAAATGTGCGTAATTTTCTTCCAACATCATGGGGATTCTAAAGGTACTCAGGGTTTGTGGATTCCCCTGGAGGGGTCACAGAAATGCTCCAAAATACAGCTAAATTATGTTTTTTGGGGGAAAAACGGGAAAAACGGGCTGCAAATGAAAGCCTCTGGGTTTTTCCCTGCAAATGTTATCAAAAAGGGGTTGTGGGGCTGAAATCACCATTTTCCCAGCTTATAGGGGATACCAGACTTTAGTCAGAAACCCAACATTTTTTACACAGTTTTGGCATTTTTCTGGGACATAGCCTATTTTTGCTATTTTTTGTGCTTTCGACTTCCTTCCAGTTAATGGTAGAAATGGGTACAAAAGCAATAATGGTTCCTGGAAAGCTATACATTTTAGAGAAGTAGACAAAATTCTGACTTCAGCAAGGGGTCATTTGTGTAGATCCATCAAGGTTTCTTTATAGAAACTAACAGTTAAATATAGGATAAATTGAAAATTAGTTGAAAAAAACAGCCTTTTGTGTCAACGTTTTCACCTGTAACTTCTTCTAATTAGGACAGCTCTTTTAAAGCAATATATTGTTACATCCGCTGGACATTACTGGTTGTGGGGATATATAGGACTTGTAGGTTCACCAAGAACCCGACGAACCCAGAGCCAAAAACTGAGCAGCAACCTGCAATGGTTTTTTAATATGTACCGGGAATATAGTAAATATTCTGTAAAAATGTGTACATGGAAAATCGGTATGAAAGACACCTACGTGTTTCCGAAATGGGAACAAAATATAGAGTTTAGAAACAGTAGATATTTGCACATTTCCGAAATTGGGACTACTCATACTAGCATGAGAATTATCAGTCATTTTTTAAAATGACTTCTTTTTTACACAATGTCTTTCATTTGGAAGGCAGAAATGCATCGAAAGTCAATAGGTAATAACAGTTCCTTTACAAATCTGAATTACCCTAAGTCTCCCGATAAAAATGGTACCTCACTTGTATGGGTAGGCATAGTGCCCACAACAGGAAATGGCTCAAAACCCAACGTGAACACACCACATTTTCACAATGCAAAATTACCCTTTTTTAGCAAAGTGCCTAGCTGTAGTGTTTTAACCCTAGCTCTGCCGGCATCTAGGGAAACCTAGCAAACTTATACATTTTTGAAAACTAGACACCCAGGGGAATCCAGGATGGGGTGACTTGACTGTCTCTCACCAGGTTCTATTACCCAGAATCCCTTGCAAACCTAAACTTTTGTAAAATAAAACATATTTTCCTCACATTTCTGTGGTGTAAAGTTCTGGAATTTGTGTGGATCCACAAATTTCAACCCACCTCGCATTCCCCAAAGTCTTCCGAGAAATATGGTACCTCACTTGTGTGGGTCGGCCTAGTGCCCACGACAGGAAACGGTGCAAAACGCAACGTGGACACACCTCAATTTCGCAGTGAAAAATGACCCTTTTTTGGCAAAGTGCCTAGCTGTAGTTTTTGTACCATAGCTCTTCTGGCACCTAGGGAAACCTAGCAAACCTATACATTTTTGAAAACTAGACACCCAGGGGAATCCAGGATGGGGTGACTTGACTGCCTCCCACCAGGTTGTGTTACCCAGAATCCCTTGCAAACCTAAAAAATTGCCAAAAAAAACACTTTTTCCCCACATTTCTGTGGTGGAAAGTTCTGGAATCTGCGTGGATCCACAAATTTCCACCCACCCCGTGTTCCCCAAAGTCTTCAGAGAAAAATGGTACGTCACTTGTGTGGGTCAGGCCTAGTGACCGCGACAGAAAATGGCGCAAAACGCAACGTGGACACACCTCAATTTCGCTGTGAAAAATGACCCTTTTTTGGCAAAGTGCTTAGCTGTAGTTTATGAACCATAGCTCTGCCGGTATCTAGGGAAACCTAGCACACCTATACATTTTTGAAAACTAGACACCCAGGGAAATCCAGGATGGGGCGACTTGACTGCCTCCCACCAGGTTCTGTTACCCAGAAACCCTTGCAAACCTAAAAAATTGCCAAAAAAAACACATTTTGCCTACATTTCTGTGGTGGAAAGTTCTGGAATCTGCGTGGATCCACAAATTTCCACCCACCCCCCATTTCCCAAAGTCTTCCGAGAAAAATGGTACCTCACTTGTGTGGGTCGGCCTAGTGCCCACGACAGGAAACGGCGCAAAACGCATTGTGGACACACCTCAATTTCGCATTGAAAAATGAACCTTTTTCGGCAAAGTGCCTAGCTGCAGTTTTTGAACCCCAGCTCTGCCGGAACCTAGGGAAACCTACCAAACCCACACATTTCTGAAAACTAGACACCCGGGGGATTCCAGGGAGGTATGGCTTGCGTGGATCCCCCAAGGTTTCCTTACCCAGAATGCCCTGCAAACCTCAAAGTTAGCTGAAAAAAATCACCTTTTTCACACATTTTTGTGTGGGAATGTTGTGGCATCACCGGGCTGACACAAATTTCCTACCACCCAGCGTTCCGCCGGGTCTCCCGATAAAAACGGTGCCTCACTCATGTGGGAGGCCCAAGTACCCGCGACAGGCAAGGGCCCACAACGTGTTGAGGCGACATGAAAATTGCCTCATGGGACCCCCTTTGCAAAACCAGGTTGTTTGTGTAATTTTGATGTCTCCTCAATTGGTTTGGGGCCCTTGCCTGATGTGGGCACTAGGCCTACCCACGCAAGTGAGGTACCTTTTTTCTCGGAAGACTTTGGGGGACGCGGGGTGGGTGGAATTTTGTGGACCCACACAGATTCCAGAACTTTTCACCACAGAAATGTGAGGGAAATGTGTTATTTTGGACACATTTTTAGGTTTGCAATGGATTCTGGGTAACAGACCCTGGTGAGAGCCAGTCAAGTCACCCCATCCTGGATTCCCCTCGGTGTCTAGTTTTAAAAAATGTACAGGTTTGCTAGGTTTCCCTACGTGCCAACTGCGCTAGGGCCCAAAATCCACAGGTAGGCCCATTGCTAAAAAAAAGTCAGAGCCCAGTGGGCTTTCTGCCGCCCTGGGGGGATATCGGGGAAGGGGGTTTCATCCCGATATGCCCCTAAAGGGGCAGAAAGACTGTGGCTATTTTTTGTGGGGGTGGGGGCATTGGTATGATCATTTTGGGCAGCCCCCACCCCCACGCATAAAAAAAGCCTGCGTACTCCATGGCACCTAGTGGGCTTTCTGCCCCCCCCCCAGGGGCCAGATCAGGGGCCACTGCCACCATCTGCCCTCCCGGGGGGGGGGGGGGGGGGGAGGCAGAAAGACTGGAATTTCTCTGGGGGTGGGGTGGGGTGGGGGTGCTGGAGCGGGTAGAACAAAATTTTGTATACCTCCCATTCTGCATGTTTATATTAATCTGAATAATTAACTAATAGTAATCTTATTAATTGATTTGCAGTGAAATACTTATCAATCATATTAACAAAAGAATTACACATGGGAATTGCACTTTGCATGGCTATATTAATTGTAAACTAACTTGTGTACGCATACTAATAGTAGAAAATTAGAATATTGCATGATATATGTTGCTTTGGTGATGTATTTGTAATTTGTGCTTTATTAAGTGAGTATAAACCGCTTTGAGTGTTGCTTGCTGCTAGATAATTATACACACATATGGGTATTAGCGAAGGAATAACATTTTATTAGCCATTTCTATGTTTTAATTACGTTTTTGTGTTTCTTTTGCTTAAGTTGCCCATTTCGGCCTAGACAAGATGGCTGAACGAGACGTTGAACGTGACTGCCCTTGACAACACGAGGTTCTGGGTGAAGTGCGCAGGCATTACCGCCAGCAGCAGTGGCCTGGACCTGACCCCGGGAGAACATGTACCCTTCAAGGTCTTTCCGGGAACTTTGCCAGCAGCAAAGACAATGGACAATTTAAAAACCGGAACCAGCAAGTGCAATGAGTTCATTACACAGACACCATGAGAACTTTACCCCGCGACCCCAATTCGACCAATCAGGACATTCTAAAACCCCGATCTTGATACTTTTTGACATTATTTTCATTATAAAAGTAGGTAGGGAATTGAACTAAAAAAAAACTTGCTCTTCTTTGACAAACTCGATTTCCTGACATTATGCTGACGGAGAGGACGGTGACACTGCTGGACAGCTGTTATCCTGAATCTTTGGGAGACTGAATTGCGGCCTAACTTTGCTGAATAAAGATTTTTCCCCGACCCGACTGACTTAGAGGACGACTTTTAGCCAGGTTAGGTAAATATGATGTTCTGCAATGCTGATGATGATTTCTAATGATTTTGCAATATTTCTTAGATAAAAAATATTTGATTAATTGACAAATGTGTTGCGTTGATTATTTGAAGAAGAGAATTTGATTTAGTATGTAAAGAGTAGATAAAGGATTGTGACACTAAACCTATAAAAACAACTAAATGATTCATTGCCTTATGAGGGGAATATCTTAGGATTGGAGTCAACGTATTTAGAGTAAGGTAAAGGTATTCCTTTCATGTCAGCGTTTGGAAGCTTATTCCTCTAGGGAAGCAGATCAATGGAGTGTGAGTATTGGTGTTATGGGCCCCACCAATGAATGTATTTTAGTGAATTTGCTGTTGAGGTATTTGGTCGGTGACGAAGAGGGAATTTGATGTTCCACGCTGCAGCAGTTTTTCTGGTAGCAGTATGATGGTTTTTATTGTTTGGTTTGGTGATTATTGCTTGTAAATAGCTTATTGATTATTGGTTATTGATATTGGGTTATGTACTAACACTCTATGTTGAGTCGCGTTGAGTTTTATGTTGTTTGCACGGCTTCTGGGATGTAGGGAGTCGGAAGTTTGTAACGGTTCCGTAGTAGAGCAGAGGTAAGCGCTGTTCTCGGGAAAGACGGAATTGTTGTTACCCTGTAGGTACACAGGGGAAACGTGTGACGATTGAAGTTGCACGACGCATTGTCTCGGTTCGATTCGGTGACATCGTCGTGTGTTGCCATTAGAGACATTTTCTGTGTGAGAGAAGTGTGTATGATAGCGAAGGTTACCTGTGAAATTTTGGTCTTAGGTACCAGGGATCCAAATGGCATCCCGATAACGCTTATCACTGGAAAGGTAATAGGTATTCTCTGAGCTTGTTAGAAGGACAAAGGAGAGGGAAGCGCTGCTTTGTTAACACATGTCATAATCCTGTAGTAGGGCAGACTGTTCGCTGTTCTCGGGAAAGACAGAATTCTGTGTGAATGTACTACATTTTCTTGTGTGAAAGTGCGTTAATGTAAAGGCATTTATGTTAATTGTGAAACTCTAGTTTTATTTCTCAGTAGCATTGGGCCTCCAACTATGTGTCTTAATTCTGGAGAAACGGTTAGCTAATGCTTGTTAGAAGGGTAAGGTAGAGGGATGTGCTACTTTATCAACGGAAGTAACGATTCCGTAGTAGGGCAGAGGTAAGTGCTGCTCTCGGGAAAGACGGAATTCTCGTGAGAAAGGTCTATTGCTATTCCTTGGTTAGCGAAGCGGACAATGGTGGCGTTTTTATGTTGTTACTAACAGAATTGTAGAATTTCAAAACAAAACTTACCGAGCGGATTTGTGAAGGAGGGGTAGACCGGAGCAGGAGCTGCTGACGTCAGAACGACCGCGCTGGGATTGGACAGTCGGTCAGAACCGTAAAACGCTCCGGATTGGTGCGTTAGTGTGCACCGCGCTAGGAGTGGAGAAATACAAGGTGACGTAAACGCTCCCTATTGGTGCGTTAGTGAGAGTCGCGCTGGGATTGGAGAATTGTAAAAGTGACAAACGCTCCGGATTGGTGCGTTAGTCTACGATTGGACAGAAAAGCGGTACAGTTGTAAAAGAGACTAGTGAGACACGAAAGAGAGGAAAATGTATTACGATCCACCAGAAAAGGAGAAAAAGTCATGGTTTGGTAGAATTAAGAAGTGGTTTAAGAAGGACAAACCAATTGCAACTAGGAAAGGACAGTTACTTCCTCCACCGAAAACCCCTGCATCCTTTATTGTTGCGAAATATGGATATCACACTTGTATTTGGTTAGATAATTGGGTCAAGTATACCGAGAAGGACGGAGTGTTGGCTTTTCCAGAACATGGTTCATTTAATTTGGCTGTTTTGAGAAATTTGAGAGACAAAATGATGAATTTAGAACCAAGACCTAGACCGACTCAATTTGAGGCTTTGACGGAGTGGGAAGACGAGATGCATGACCGAGAAAGACAGAGAAACGGTAGAGTATATAGGTACCTGTTTGGCAGATCATACGGACATGAGACGCATGATGATCGAATGAGAAGGTGGCGGAATGCAAGAATGACTGAGGGTTTGTTTCCCATAAGAACTGCAAAAGAGAATGAAGGACGAAAGTGTGTAGAAAAGAGGCATAATGTGGAATCGAGAGGGTATGGAATGAATGAATAAGAGGATGATGTTCTTGATGATGTGTTTTATAAGAATCAACCTCCATATCGACCAGAACCAGAAATATTAACCCCAAGTGCCCCAATGAAGGAAACAGAACGAATCATAAAATCGGAACCAGAGTTCCAAGATTTGGGAAGAAACAATTCCATTAGAGAGGTAGAAAAGAAGTCTGGAGGAAAATTAGATGGAGAAAATTCTGTAGAACTAGCAAAAACGACCCTAGAATTAACCGAGAAAATAAGAGAATTGACTAAGAATCTAGAAGCGGTAACTGTTCCAGTAACAATAGGTCCAGTAATGCCTATTTTTGATAAACAGAAAGATAGCGAACATTGTTTGACGGTCCCTTATAAAAGTAGTAAATTGGTTGAACAACCAAGAATGAGTCAGAGTAAGAATCCATGAGTATGATTGAACCAAATTTTTCAAATAAGCCGTTTTTAGGTCAAAACTGTGCAGAAAAGCGTATGACGATGATAGAGAATGTCAGAAACTCAAAAAGATTTTGGACAAGGAAATGTAGAAAAGCCAGTAGGACCATCAACAGAGGAGTTGAGTGAATGGTTGAGAAGCTTACAGAAAAAAGACAAAGAATCCCAGTCAATAGATGTGGCCAAATTACGAATGGTACTGGAAGAATTAATAGTAGGAACTATCCCGACAGAAAAGTTAAAAACTTACCAAGATGAGGAGTTGTTATTTCTGTGTAAAAGCGTAACATGGAGAGCACAAAGTCTCCATGAAAGATTAGAAGAAGTGGCAAATGAAATGGGTATTGATATTGAAAAGGTAAAAGCACTACAGAAACCATATCGAGTAGATTTCACCGAAAAAGACATTGAAAACATGAATACCACAGGACGAATAGGTCAGATTAAAGAAATAATTATTTTGTTGAGAAAATGGGGAGATGTGGACAAATGGAAAAGCAAATGGTATCGAAAACGAGATGAAGTTTCAGACAAAACATTTTCAGCTTACCCTGTGAGAGAAAAAGAGAAGGTTGTGACAGAATGCCCTATGAGAGAAATTCCAGGAGGAGGATATGTACATGTCCCATGGACTAGACAGGATATTTTGTCATTTACGAATGACTTCCCTCAACTGCGTGAAAAACCCATCGAGTGGTATAGACAGGTGGACAGATTTGTGAAATTATCCAAAGTATTGTGGATTGATCTGAATAGCTTGTTTGACATAATAGTACCAGCAGATCTATGAACAGAATGTAAAATAGTAATAGATTGGCCGACACAGGAATACCTAAGGGATCCAAAAACAGGAGCTCCAGACCCCGAGGTAATGAAGAAATATGAACAGGTTATGCCATTTGTTAGAAATGGGGGTCTCTAGCTGGCAATGGCTGGCCACTGTCCAAGTAGGGACCCTTCTTCCTAAGTCAGAGTAAGCAGCCTACACCCTTTGACAACCCCTGCTCAACCCTGTGGTAACGTAGCACAAGCAGCTAGGCTTATCTCAGAGGCAGTGTGTTAAGCATTTATGACCATACACAGTAATATAATGAGGAACACTACAAATGGACACCACTCAAGTAGTTATGAAAAATAGGTATTTTTATATAGACTTAATCACAAGACCAATAACAGTAAAAATCCACAATACGATAAAAATATAATTACTTTAGAAATGCTGCAAAAATAGTTCAAGGTGCACAGAAGGATGTTTAGTTCAAGGCAGTGGTCTCTGCGACCCTTTTACTCACAAAGTATCTGGTTCCTGGAGCAAAGCAACAAAAATGTCGCTAAGGAGCTGTAGCGATAAATTTCCTCCCGCTAACCAGCGATGCGTTGAATCCTTACCGCAAGGGAGGATGATGCGCTGGGTTGCGGGCAGGACAAAGCGACAAACTTCTTCACGCTAAGCCGGTGATGCGATGAAATCCTTGCCGCGAAGGGAGGATGATGCACCGGGCCTGTGCATGTGCGATCGTGCTGCGATGACGAAAATGGCGCTCCGCGAGGGAGCGACGATCCAGATGCGATGCGGGGAAAATGGCGAACGCTCTGCGTCCGCGCTGCGATGATCCTGTTGCGATGATTTTCAGATAGCGGGCGTTTTCGGGCCCGCTGACAAATGATGCGATCTTCTTGGGGATAGCGAGCACTCTGCGACAACGGAGCGGCGATTTTCCTCACGCTCACCAGCTGCAGTGGCTCGCTAACGGGGGTTAGCGACGATGTTCAGCGCTCTCTTCTCAGCAGTAGAACTAGAGGCCCTGGAACACACAGGGGCCTCACCTGCAGATAGTAATCCTCGCTGGGAGGAAACAGGAGGCTGATGATGGAGTCTGATGTGCCTGAGACTCCAGCAGGAGGCTAGCTCTCTTCTAGCCCTTGGGTGATTGCTGAAGCACAAAAATAAAAACTCCAATCAAAGTTCTTTTCCTCTTCTTGAAGTCCAGTAGTAACAGCTGCAGGCCAGTCCCAGAAACAGCACACAAGCACAAGGACAGTCCTTCTCCTGCAGATTCTTGTAGCCACACGGACAGAGGTTCTTCTTGTTATCCAGGAGCAATACCAATTGTAGGGGTTTGTGCACAAATATTTATACCCCCAAAGTCTTTGTTCTTAGGGGTCCCAAGCCTCTGAACCCAGCCAGAACCAGTTTTGCCCAGCCCTGGAGCACTTTGTTGATCAGGCTGCATCCTTCCTTTCAGAAAGAGGGGGTCTGCCTCAGACGCACAGTGGGAGGTGGAGCCAGCTTTCACCTTGCCAGGCACAGCCCTATTCAAGTGCAGGAGCTACCCCTCCCCTCACACCTAGGCAGGTCGCTCTATTCAACCCAGGTCTGACTCAGCCTGCCCTGTCCCTCCAAAACCAGACAGCCAATACACATAATAGCAGAGCAACTGGAAGGCTTAGGCAAGAAAGTACCTATACTCTAAAAGTGGTAGTTTCAAACACAGAATATAAAAATAACCTTCACCAAAAGATGTATTTTAATATTCTGAGCTCAGGCATACTAGATTCGTTTTTCTACCATGTTCTGTGGGTCAGTTAGGACTATAGGATGTAATAGCCCAGACCTCCCATTCTGGCCTATGGAGAACAGGTAGCCTTACAGTAGTGAAAAACGAAATTGGGTGTAATTCACTACTAGGACATGCTACATACAACAGGGCATGTCCTACCTTACACATACAATGCGCCCTATCATAAGGGGGGCTTACATGATGCCAAGGGAAGGTTTTAGGGGCTGGGAAGCGGGTGCACTTCACAGCCAAGATGGCAATTCTGGACTGCACGCAGACACTGCAGTGGCA
Organism: Triturus cristatus; assembly: GCF_964204655.1. NCBI lineage: Eukaryota > Metazoa > Chordata > Amphibia > Caudata > Salamandridae > Triturus > Triturus cristatus. The sequence continues at coordinate 222,931,631 of NC_140579.1, forward strand.
GGTCTGAGACACACTTTACAAGCTGCTTCTGTGGGTGGCACAAACCAGTGCTGCAGGCCCACCAGCAGCATTCGGTTTACCAGCCCTGGGCACACACCGGCAACGCTACTAGGGACTAACAGGTAAACTGAATAAGCCAATCATGGATGTACCAATTCATATGTCATCTTTACAAAGGGAGCATTCGCGCTGTGGCACTGAATGGCAGCGGCACAGCGCCCAGAGCATCTATAACCAGCAAAAACAGAAGAGACACAGCGAAAAGAGGAAGGGAGACTCACGCCAATGGTGCCAGGTCTAACACGCGTCCCCTCCAGCTGAAATGTGGAGAGAACTACCCATCCCCTTGGAAGTTCTCTTCACTAAGGCGGAAAAATCTGGACAGACCATCAGCATTGGCGTGTTCTGTACCAGGGCGATGTTCCACCGTAAAGTCCATACCCTGTAGGGAAATGGACCACCTTAACAATTTGGGATTCTCACCCCTCATCTGCATCAACCATCTGAGGGGCCTGTGGTCTGTCTGAACCCGGAAGTGAGTCCCAAAAAGGTATGGTCTCAGCTTCTTCAGTGCCCAGACCACAGCAAATGCCTCACGCTCAATTGCACTCCACTTCTGTTCCCGTGGAAGTAACCTCCTACTGATGAAGGCTACGGGTTGGTCTAGTCCCTCCTCATTCATCTGTGACAGAACAGCCCCCACCCCATGCTCTGAAGCGTCTGTCTGGACAATAAATTCCTTAGCAAAGTTGGGCGCCAGGAGCACGGGCGCTCTACACATGGCAGTTTTGAGGGCATCAAAAGCTTTCTGACAGGTGTCAGTCCAGTTCACAATCTTGGGCTGCTTCTTGGAAGTCAGCTCAGTCAAGGGGGCAACGATGCTGCCATACCCCTTGACAAACCTCCTGTAATAACCCGTGAGTCCTAAGAAGGCCCTCACCTGGGTCTGGGTCCTTGGGGGCTCCCACGCCAGGATGGTTTCAATCTTGGGCTGTAGAGGTGCCACCTGGCCACTCCCTACCTGGTGTCCTAAGTACACCTCCGAACCCTGCCCAATCTGGCACTTACTGGCCTTGATTGTGAGGCCTGCTCGGCGCAGTGCCATCAACACTTCCCAGAGGTGGTGTAAGTGGTCCTCCCACGAGGAACTGAATACTGCAATGTCATCCAGGTAGGCGGCACTGAAATCCTCCAGCCCAGCCAACACCTGATTGACCAACCTCTGGAAGGTGGCAGGGGCATTCTTCATTCCAAAGGGCATCACACGGAACTGGTAGTGCCCATCTGGGGTGGAGAATGCTGACCTCTCCTTTGCCCCATCAGTTAAGGCGATCTGCCAGTACCCAGACGTTAGATCAAACGTGCTGAGGTACCGGGCAGCCCCTAACCGATCTATGAGCTCATCAGCTCTGGGGATGGGGTGCGCGTCGGTCCTCGTGACCGAATTGAGACCTCGATAGTCCACACAGAACCTAAGTTCTGGAGTGTCACCAGGCGCTGCAGCTTTTGGTACCAAGACCACGGGGCTGGACCAGGGGCTGCTAGAGGACTCAATCACCCCTAGAGCAAACATTTTGGAGACCTCCTCCTTGATGTAGGCCCTTACCCGGTCAGTCACTCGGTAAGCCTTGTGCTTGACAGGAGGACTGTCCCCGGTGTCCACCTCATGGACGCACCAGTCAGTGACACCAGGCACCAGGGAAAATAAATCAGGGAATTGCCCCAACAGCTGGCGGCAATCTAACTGTTGCTCAGGGGTCAGTGTGGTGGAGAGGACCACACCCTCCACTGACCCATCCTTTTCTCCTGCACACAGGAGGTCAGGAAGAGGCTCACTTTCCTCCTCCATTCCTGCATCTGTGGCAAGGAGCATGCCCACTTCAGACCTCTCAAAGTGGGGCTTCAGGCGATTCACATGCAGGACCCGCAGGGGGTTCCTGGGAGATTTAAAGTCCACCAAATAGGTAACTTGACTTTTGCGCTCCACCACCTCAAAAGGACCAGTCCACTTATCTTGGAGCACACAAGGCTCCACTGGGGCCAGTACCCAAACCTTCTGACCAGGTTGAAATTCGACCAGAGTGGCATTCTGGTCGTGCCAACGTTTCATCTCCTCCTGGCTGGCTTCCAGATTTGCCTCAGCAATTTTTCTGAAACGCCGAGTTTGGTTCCGGAAGGCCAGGATGTAGCTAAATACATCCTGGGGAGGTTTCCTGGGAGATTGCTCCCAGCCTTCCTTGACCAAACTCAGAGGTCCTCTTACCGGATGGCCATAGAGCAGTTCAAAGGGACTGAACCCTAAGGACTTCTGTGGCACTTCACGGTATGCAAACAACAGGCATGGCAAGAGGACGTCCCACTTACGCCTCAGGGGCTCTTCTAGGCCCATGATCATGCCCTTCAAGGTCCGGTTGAATCTCTCAACCAGACTGTTACCCTGGGGGTGGTAAGGAGTGGTGAACTTGTAAGTCACCCCACACTCCTTCCACAGGGACTTCATATACTGGGAGATGAAGTTGGTCCCTCTGTCGCTCACCACCTCTCTGGGGAACCCCACACGGGAGAAGATCCCCATCAGTGCACGTCCCACCACGGGGGCCGTCACTGTCCGGAGCGGGATGGCTTCAGGGTACCGGGTGGCATGGTCCACCAAGACCAGGATGTACCTGTTGCCCATGGCTGTCTTGGGGTCCAGAGGCCCCACAATGTCGATGCCCACTCGCTCGAATGGGGTGCTAACAACTGGGAAGGGTTGGAGTGGGGCTTTGATCTTCCCCCCACTCTTTCCACTTGCCTGGCAAGTCTCACAGGTCCTACAATACGTATCTGAACTCTTGCGCATCTGGGGCCAATAAAAGTGGGTGACCAGCCTTTCAAAGGTCTTAGTCTGCCCCAGATGTCCTGCCAATGGGATGTCATGAGCCAACCCCAGTAGGAAGGTTCTGAAGCACTCGGGTACTACCAGCACACGGGCTCAGCAACCTTAGGCTCGCTATACAGGAGACTGTTCTCCCAATAAATCAGATGTGAACCGGACACATCACCTGCTGCCTGGGCTGCAGCCTGTTGCCGCATACCCTCAAGAGAGGGGCAAGTTCTCTGATGTTCAACAAAACTCCTCCCTGGTGGGCCCCCCTTCCTGCTGCCACTGGGTCAGCTCAGGCAGGTCCCCCAGGTTGGTACTCTGCTCCCCGGTAGGCTCCAGGGCATCCCCCTCAGGGTCTGCTCCCTCCTGTGCCGTGGGAACCAAGGGGGCCGGTTTCCCGCGCCCCCTGCCCCCTCCCTCTAAGGCAGGGACCTGGGCCATATTCTCAGGCTCCAGGTCTTTCTCAATACTCTCTTTGGCTGCCATGGACCGAGTGGTAGCACATGCCCACTCAGGCAGTCCCAACATTTGCAAGTGAGCTCTCTTCTCCACCGTAGCCCACGGGGAGTTCTCCAAATCATTGCCCAACAGACAGTCCACAGGCATGGCGGGCCTCACAGCTACCTGAAGAGTTCCTGAGACCCCCCCCCCCCACTCAAAGGGAACCTGAGCCACCTCACAGTGGCTCTCTGTGTTGTCTGCAGACACTACTGGGTAGAATGCATGGGGCACAACCTGCTCTTTGGACACCAACCGGGAGCTGACAGCAGTTACACTGGCTCCTGTGTCCCTCAGAGCCTCCACTCTATGGCCATTGATGGTTACCCACTGCCTGTATTTTTTAGTGTTATCAGGCAGTGCAGGCTTAGGAACCATTTCAAAGTCTCCTAGTGAGACAAGGGTCAACTCTACGGGGTCCCACCCACCGGGGGCACCCATCTCCTCCTCCCCCAGGGCTACACTAGCAAGCTGGCGGGGCGGTGCACGGGGTGGTGCAGGAGTATCCTTTTGGGGACACTGGGGGTCAAAGTATCTGTGGCCCACCTGGCCACATTTAAAACAAGTAGGGGGCCTCCTTGGAACAGGATTACCTGTTGGAGGCACGGGCTTCTTATCCGGGGGAGGCTGGGATACCACTGCCTGGTTCCCTTGGGAATTATCTTGGGGCCCTCGGTGGAACTCCCTTGGTTTACCCCTGTCCCCCCCACCTCTCTGCTGGGGACCCTGCCCACCTTTGGCGAAGTCTCCCACTGGACCCTTGCGAACCCGGGTGCTCACCCAGCGGTCCGCCTCCTCAGCAAGCTTCCTAGGGTTAGTCAGCTTGCAATCTATCAGATGCTGGCGTAGCTCAGGAAAACAGTTACTAGAAAAATGCTCCCATGCAATCAAGTCATACAGTTGCTCAAAAGTTTCTACTTTGCTGCCTTTTACCCAGCGCTCCATTGCTCTGCCAAAAAAAGACACATATTCTACCCACGTGGTACCCTCTATCTTCTTGCAAGTTCTAAATCTCTGCCTGTACATTTCAGGGGTCAAACCATAGCGGGTAATCAAAGCTTCCTTCATGTGGGCATAAATCATTCTACTTTCTGGGGGTAGGTCCAACAAGGTATCCCTCCCCTCACTCACAAAGCGTCCCCACAGCCCCGCTCCCCAATCCTTCTCAGGGACCCGGTGGGACACCATAGCTAATTCATAAGCGGCAAACCATTGCCCAATATCCTCACTTTTATGAAAATCCTTAATAACCTCTTTAGGTATATACACTCTACTCTCATTATGCACTACCGGTATGCTGCCACCAGAGGGGGAGATCTAAATACTCTTGGCCTTAATCTCCAACTCCCTCAAAATTCTCTCATGTTCAAATTTCATCTTCATTATCTCAACTTCCAACTTCTTATTCTCTAGGTCTCTCTGACCATCCAATTTAAGCTTAGCCATCTCCATATTATGCCGCCTATCTCTCTCCCTGTCCTCCATCTCTTCTGGAGTCAGGCCCCTTGAGGACACACTAGTGCCCGGGCTGGAAACTGCTTTATCCCCTACCAAATCTACAATTTCGTCCTGCCGCTCTCCTGCATCCTCTCCTCCCTCCACAGGCTCTTCTACATTCTTTGGGGCATCCCTGGCTTCTAACCAGGCCTTCAGCGCCTTGTAATACTCTTCCCTTTTAGTGAGACCTGTGATAGGGACTGTGAAGCGTTTGCAAAAATATTTGAGCTGCTTGGCATTGTAGGTGTCTAATTTCTCTTCTTCCCAGGAGAGATCCTCAGAGGCATTGGATCTGGGCTTGGCCATTGTAATAATAACTGGCAATATCGATCAAAAATAGAATCAAAAATCTCAAAAACGTACGTGGTTGTGTTATGGTCTGCACTCACTAGTAGTGTACACTATAATTACTGTATGCAATCATAAATGCAAGTCCAGATCCTCACCGCTGACCACCAATGTTAGAAATGGGGGTCTCTAGCTGGCAATGGCTGGCCACTGTCCAAGTAGGGACCCTTCTTCCTAAGTCAGAGTAAGCAGCCTACACCCTTTGACAACCCCTGCTCAACCCTGTGGTAACGTAGCACGAGCAGCTAGGCTTATCTCAGAGGCAGTGTGTTAAGCATTTATGACCATACACAGTAATATAATGAGGAACACTACAAAATGGACACCACTCAAGTAGTTATGAAAAATAGGTATTTTTATATAGACTTAATCACAAGACCAATAACAGTAAAAATCCACAATACGATAAAAATATAATTACTTTAGAAATGCTGCAAAAATAGTTCAAGGTGCACAGAAGGATGTTTAGTTCAAGGCAGTGGTCTCTGCGACCCTTTTACTCACAAAGTATCTGGTTCCTGGAGCAAAGCAACAAAAATGTCGCTAAGGAGCTGTAGCGATAAATTTCCTCCCGCTAACCAGCGATGCGTTGAATCCTTACCGCAAGGGAGGATGATGCGCTGGGTTGCGGGCAGGACAAAGCGACAAACTTCTTCACGCTAAGCCGGTGATGCGATGAAATCCTTGCCGCGAAGGGAGGATGATGCACCGGGCCTGTGCATGTGCGATCGTGCTGCGATGACGAAAATGGCGCTCCGCGAGGGAGCGACGATCCAGATGCGATGCGGGGAAAATGGCAAACGCTCTGCGTCCGCGCTGCGATGATCCTGTTGCGATGATTTTCAGATAGCGGGCGTTTTCGGGCCCGCTGACAAATGATGCGATCTTCTTGGGGATAGCGAGCACTCTGCGACAGCGGAGCGGCGATTTTCCTCACGCTCACCAGCTGCAGTGGCTCGCTAACGGGGGTTAGCGACGATGTTCAGCGCTCTCTTCTCAGCAGTAGAACTAGAGGCCCTGGAACACACAGGGGCCTCACCTGCAGATAGTAATCCTCGCTGGGAGGAAACAGGAGGCTGATCATGGAGTCTGATGTGCCTGAGACTCCAGCAGGAGGCTAGCTCTCTTCTAGCCCGTGGGTGATTGCTGAAGCACAAAAATAAAAACTCCAATCAAAGTTCTTTTCCTCTTCTTGAAGTCCAGTAGTAACAGCTGCAGGCCAGTCCCAGAAACAGCACACAAGCACAAGGACAGTCCTTCTCCTGCAGATTCTTGTAGCCACACGGACAGAGGTTCTTCTTGTTATCCAGGAGCAATACCAATTGTAGGGGTTTGTGCACAAATATTTATACCCCCAAAGTCTTTGTTCTTAGGGGTCCCAAGCCTCTGAACCCAGCCAGAACCAGTTTTGCCCAGCCCTGGAGCACTTTGTTGATCAGGCTGCATCCTTCCTTTCAGAAAGAGGGGGTCTGCCTCAGACGCACAGTGGGAGGTGGAGCCAGCTTTCACCTTGCCAGGCACAGCCCTATTCAAGTGCAGGAGCTACCCCTCCCCTCACACCTAGGCAGGTCGCTCTATTCAACCCAGGTCTGACTCAGTCTGCCCTGTCCCTCCAAAACCAGACAGCCAATACACATAATAGCAGAGCAACTGGAAGGCTTAGGCAAGAAAGTACCTATACTCTAAAAGTGGTAGTTTCAAACACAGAATATAAAATAACCTTCACTAAAAGATGTATTTTAATATTCTGAGCTCAGGCATACTAGATTCGTTTTTCTACCATGTTCTGTGGGTCAGTTAGGACTATAGGATGTAATAGCCCAGACCTCCCATTCTGGCCTATGGAGAACAGGTAGCCTTACAGTAGTGAAAAACGAAATTGGGTGTAATTCACTACTAGGACATGCTACATGCAACAGGGCATGTCCTACCTTACACATACAATGCGCCCTATCATAAGGGGGGCTTACATGATGCCAAGGGAAGGTTTTAGGGGCTGGGAAGCGGGTGCACTTCACAGCCAAGATGGCAGTTCTGGACTGCACGCAGACACTGCAGTGGCAGGTCTGAGACACACTTTACAAGCTGCTTCTGTGGGTGGCACAAACCAGTGCTGCAGGCCCACCAGCAGCATTCGGTTTACCAGCCCTGGGCACACACCGGCCACGCTACTAGGGACTAACAGGTAAACTGAATAAGCCAATCATGGATGTACCAATTCATATGTCATCTTTACAAAGGGAGCATTCGCGCTGTGGCACTGAATGGCAGCGGCACAGCGCCCAGAGCATCTATAACCAGCAAAAACAGAAGAGACACAGCGAAAAGAGGAAGGGAGACTCACGCCAATGGTGCCAGGTCTAACAGCATTTTTGAAGAACAAGGTACCCCCTAAAGAGACAGATTGCGTAAAAATTGACAGAACACATCAGGAAAGCAAAGAGTCCGTACATGCCTATTATGATTGGTTAATTTTAGCTTTTAAACAATTCAGTGGAGATGAAAATTTAAGTGACAAGAATTTGAGTCATTTCTTATACAGATTTGTATATGGTCTTAGTCTAGAAATTAGTGAAATGATAAAACAGCATACAGTAGATTGGCAAAATAAGAAAATAGACGAAGTATTGAGACATGCTAAATATTTCAGTGATGAAATTGAAGCAAAACAGCGAAAACTGAAAGAGAAGGCTATGTGGGCACAGGTAAAGGTAGCAGAGAGACAGGAAGCACAATTAGCAGAACAAGCTGGGTCAAAACAAAAATGTAATCCTGGGAAAAATAAAGGGAATATTGAGGAAGCTAAAATGAAATTTCCGTGTCATAATTGCGGTAGGATAGGGCATTGGAAATCCGAGTGTAAATTTCCTCCAAGCACTAACAATGAAAATCCATCATTGAATCCACAGGTGCAGAATGAGGTGAGTGGTCAACAGCAACGACAACAGCAGGGTGTACAACAACAGAATCAGGTGCCAAAACCACCTTTTCCACAGAACAAAAATTGCCAGAAGTATAGTAAGGAGAATGGATTCTACAACGGAGAACAGGTAAATAAGCCGCAACGCGCTAGCGCTGCTTCGCAGTATTGGCTGCAACGCGATGAAGAAGAGGGTTATTGACGGTGCCGAAGGGAGGAAGAAGAGTGCGTACTTGGCGCAACTCTAGAAGTAGACCAGACAGGCCCATTTGTAGATGGAAAAGTTAATAATGAAAATATTACTTTCCTAGTTGATACTGGTGCTATTCGATTAACTGTTAGATCAGCTGATGTCAAGAATCTTCCTCCCTCGGGTGAAATGATCCAAGTAGTTGGTGTATCCAACAGACAGATTAAAACTTACCTTACAGAACCAGTGAAAGTTAGTATAGGGAAATTTTCTGAAATGCACCGATACCAGTCCTGTGAACTGGTTAGGTAGAGATTTATTGTGCAAGATGAACTGCACAATATTTTGTACTCCAGATGGAATAGCCTTTGAAACACCAGATGATGATGTGCTGTATAAAATGGCAATGCAAACAGAGAGAAAGAGGTTACGGGAACCTATGCTGTATTTAACCCTGACGAATTACCAAAAGAATTAAAACAATCTGTAAAAGCAGAAGTTTGGGACTTCACAGGAGAAGATGTAGGATTGATGAGGAATGTAGATCCAGTAAAAATAACTGTAAAAGAAGGAGTATGTTACCCAAATGTCCCACAATATAAATTGACACCTGAAATAATCGAAGGAATTACTCCTGTGATTGAGAAAATGATAAAACAAGGAATTTTGAGAGAAATAATGAGTAGCCCATGTAATTCACCAATAATGGGACTGAAAAAGCCTAGTGGGAAGTTCAGGATAGTACAAGATCTGAGAAAGATAAACAAAATTGTCGTACCATGTTGTCCCGTTGTACCGAATCCATCTGTGATTTTATATCAGATCCCTCATGACGCAGAATGGTATACAGTGATTGATCTGTGCCATGCTTTTTTTTCCATCCCATTGTGGTAAATATTTCGTTACCGGTACTATTTTTATGCGGTAAAGTCTTAGTGAGAATAACTCAGTAAAAATAAGAGGCAGAATCCGTGGTATTAGAGGTTTTAAAAGGCTTTATTCCTATACAAAGGAATACAATTCGAATTGTAGGCATTCTATTCCATCACCACGAAAGTTCAGGAAGGAAGGGCATATATTATTGACAGATAAGCAGTTTTATAGAAAATGCATTACAGTGAAACAGATGCAAGAGGCGTAACAGCTGATAATACAGATAAACTGTGCATACGTAACTAATAGAGGCGTATACATGGGTGTAACTAAAATACGTCATTAAACATGATGTCACAAGTGGGTGGATCCACAGAAGAATCCTGCAATGTCAGCAGAAATATTTGGCAGAGATGCGCGCGCAGCCGCATGACGTGTGATTGACGTGCAACTAGAGGGTGAAGGGGACTTGACATTTAGCTCTACATGTGGAGACAGAAGTCTGGGGTTATGTCAACCTAATCCCAAATCATATCTAATATCCTATGTTTAAAGAACTGTGTTATCCAAAAGGAAAGGTCTCTAGGATAGAATCTATTCTATACTGACTGTTAGTGCGTGTACAAGCGTCTAAGTGTCTACACTAGATGCGAGGGGGTAGGAATATTCCATGGTAACGGGGCTATGAATTACTTGCATGAGGACAGCGAGGCCTGGCCCCTTTGCACGGTAGCTGGAGGAATGTTTACCTAAACTGCTAGACAGGAATGCATCGGATGAGGAGGGAGGAGATAATCTTGAAGGTGAAATACAGTTTTTGGCAGGCGATAGGCTGGATCAGGCACCGTTAGCCGCGCAGTGAGTAGGACAAAGTTCATGGATACAGATGCAGGCTCAGACTGGAGCTTTCAGAGGCAGAAGGCAGGAAAAGGCTTGATGACAGAATTCAGGGCCTACTCGCCTGAATCTGTAAAATGTGGAAAGTGAACCACATAAAGTCGGTGGCCTTTCATACTTAGGAATGGAATATCTGACCCATTCATGGCGGATCTGAAAGAGGACATGTTGACGGTGGACGCACATATATTTGCGTCTTCAAAACTGGAGCAGGAGGGAACATACATGTACTTATAGCATGTACATGGAGCCGTTGGGGTCTACGATAGGGGACATAACTGATCACAAAATTCATATTTCCTCATTCCCTCCTTGTCCCCTACGGACCCTCAGGAGATATCGATCTTCATCAATCCATCGATCTGTTCATATAGCATCATTTGTTCTTCTTTCTTCTTCCGGGATCTTGAATGAAAACGTGGATGTGGGATACACGATGTGGCACACAGACCACAAATCGCTGGCCCGCATTGTAGACATAAGCAGCAACTGAATAGTATGAGAAAGCCAATACCTAGGAAGGATAGGATTCTCCATCCCCAGGCTGACAACACGCCCCAGAACCAACCGGACCAAGTCCAGGTGCCTGGACTCTGGTGTATCTGGCTTATAATCTTATGAAGGCGGGTTATGGCTTTATATACTGACGGCGAATTTTCTGGTATGAAAATGCAACAACTTGATCCGATGACCCTACAAGCTCCGCCCCTATCGGCCAGGATGACGTCAAGGACAAGACGATTTTGAAGCACAACAATCCGCATAGCAGACTGCTCTTCTGTTAAATTGCCTAAAGCGGAAATAGTCTCGTTCACTACTGCTTCAAGGGTTCTGGTTAATCTACGTATCAGCTTACTATCAGTGACTGTACCTATATAGGGAAAGAATCCTTTATTGAAATCTGTGTATTTTTCCCATGCTGTTTCAGTGTAATCGACAATTGGGAGATCTCTCTGTTGTCTATTGTGTACTAAATGGGTATTTCTATGATAATCTGGAGGAGCTAGGAAAACAGGTGGCAGAAGGAATGCTATGTAACAAGTACCATCCCAATCTAGAGGTAGACATATATATGCGGTCTGGCCACATATGAAGTAGGAATGATGGGAAGCTCTAAATGTAGACTTGCCTTGATCACTGAATTTTATTACAGTGGTGCATTTACTATGGCCCATGTGTATGGAACCATTCTTTCTTATACATAATTCCCCTTTTACTGGGAATACTGACATGGCGGACAAGATTGGTGTGGCTTCAGATTCAACGTTCAGGATCATGAGGTTAAGTGTAAAATTACCTAATCCATATACTTCATTTTCTAGATCAGTTCCTGTTCTTTTGGGAAGTCCCTCTTTGTTAGGGTAGCAGACTTTAAGCAAAACTAGGTTCAGGTTTCCCCATACCCAGTTGTCTTGAAAAACTGCGGAATTTGAATCTAGGGAATTAATCAAACTAAACCATGCTCCACAGGAGCCATTGTGTGTGAACGGATAGGGAAAGAGGGGCAAAACTCCCTTATAGTTCTGATAGGGAGGGAGTCGGCCACATATCCAACAATTTGTGGCATTGCTGGTCTGATGGGAATGATGTAACATACTAATGAATGTGTTGTTGCGCAGCGCAAATCTATATGACAGCTCATGCGGAGGTAATTCGCTAAAAGAATGTTCTGCAGTTACATTGTAAGCACGCTTAAGAATAGGGTAATACATATGCAATAGTATGCTAAAAATAATGATCAGAAGACTTAGAAAAAACAAAATTAATAATGTTACTGTGCAGTGACTACGAAGTGATTTACAATACGCATGCTTTTTAAGCTGCATTCGCTGATTTCTTTCTCTATTCCGGTCTAGAGGATACATGTCAGAAACAAATTCAACCGATTCACCTTGGAGAGGACTTAAACAATCAAATTGTCTGACTTACTAGACCTCAATTTTAGTTTATAAAGTTCTGGTTTTGATTTCTCAACCAAGGGGAGCTTTGAGTCTGTCTGTGAGGGAATACAGGGTTGAGTATTCACACTGGATGGTAGTCCATAAAATTTCTTGATATGACTCGAGTGCAACCACCCTTTGCGACCCTCAATCTTCACGGCAGTCCTTGTAGTCAGTAGAACCAACTTAGGCGACTTCCACCTAGGATCCAGTTGGGTCTTCCGGTCGAAATTCCTGACCAAAACCAGGTCACCAGGAACCACGTCATGGGGCTTCACCTCAGTATTATCGGGAAAAGCTGCGGTTACCTGTGAACGACAAGATTGTAGTGCAGACATCAAGGAAGCCAGGTAATCTGTCAGCATATTACAGTCAACATCAGTGATTTTGCGAGGTATAGGCGTCCCCCACATATTTGGTGGTCTACCGAAGATCACCTCGTACGGGGATAGCCCAGTTCGAGAATGTGCTACCATTCTCATGTAAAAGAGCGCAACTGGTAAGGCTACTATCCAGTCGACACCTTTTTCCCTACATATTTTGGACAATCTAATTTTCAGAGTTTGATTATGGCGTTCCACGAGACCTGCGGCCTCGGGATGCCGGACACAGTGGAATTTCCATTGGTAGCCTAACAAAAGGGAAACGTGTTTCATTAGTTCGGATGAGAACGGCTGGCCGTTATCTGAGTAGACAACACGTGGTAAACCGTACCGTGGGAAGAATTCTCGAACTAACTGTTTGGCAGTAGTCGGAGCAGTGTAATCTGAAACCGGGTACGCTTCTGTCCAACGGGAAAGAGCACAGACAACCACGAGAACATATTTGAATCCTCGACATCGTTCCATCTGGATATAATCCATCTGGAGGACTTCAAAAGCATGATTAGGAGGTTGAAATCCACCCTGCTCTACGGGGATGCTTTTACCTGGATTAAACTGACAACATATCATACAGGTACGAACTTTTTGTTTAGCTGCTGCTCGCAAGTGCTTGTTGAACCAAATGTGTTGAATGCTGTCTAGCATAGCTTTTTCTCCTAGGTGCGCTGGACTATGTATTGTGTTAATGATGACTTGAACCATAGAGTCGGGAAGAAACCATATAGATTTTTCCTTCGTCATCCATCCTTGATCCGTTTGGATCCCTCCTAATTCAGTCCATTTCTTTATTTCTTCTGGTGTAGCATGTGTCTGTATGTCAATTACATCAAGGGCGGGATCCTTAACTGTCATGCAATGTGTTAGTGTCGGAACTATTGTCTTTGTCATGTCAGTTGTGAGAGTCTGATTCTGAGCAGTCTGTTTAGCTGTTCTGTCAGCTAGGTCATTACCCTGAGAAATGATATCGGTAACTTTTGTATGGGCTTTGCATTTCATAATCGATATTGCAGTAGGTAGATGAATCGCGTCTAATAGGGTTTGAATGAGGGGTCCGTGCTGGATGTGGGCACCGTGAGAAGTTAAATAACCTCTCTCTCGCCACAGTACGCCGAAGTCATGGACGACTCCGAATGCATAACGTGAATCTGTGTATATGTTGACTTTCTTATTTTTGGCTTGAATACAGGCTTGTGTCAGAGCGATGAGCTCTGCTGCTTGAGCTGACAAAGTGTTAATACGATTTGTTTCAATGACTTCAGTGTCTGTTGTGACTGCGTAAGCAGCCACTAACTCTCCTGTACTTGTTCTCATACATGACCCATCTACATACAATGTCAAGTCTGGATCTGACAAAGGGATATCTGTCAAGTCTTGTCTGGGTTTCGTCGTGATAGTAATGATTTCGACACAATCATGTGCCAATGGATCTGTTCCGCCCACTGGTAACAGTGTGGCAGGATTTAACGTATTACAACGTCTGATTTCTATGTGTGGCTGAAACAATGTCAGTTCGTAACCGGTGAGTCTCGCTATAGTCAAGTGTTGTGTTTGTGTGCGGTTCAAGAGAACCTCTACTGCATGTGGTACTTGTACTGTCAATTGATGTCCTAACACTATGGCATCGCTTTCTCTGATTGCTAAAGCTGTTGCTGCCACCGATTTCAGGCACGCAGGAAGAGCCTGAGCTACTGGATCTAATGTACTAGAGAAATAAGCACATGGTTTGTGTGATCCTGCTTGTTCCTGAGTGAGTACTGACAAAGCAGTACCTTCGCGTTCTGTAACAAAGAGTGTAAACTGTTTGCTGTAACATGGTGTTGCTAAAACAGGTGCTTGGCATAAAGCTTTCTTTAAACTTTCAAAGGCGTGTGTATGTTCTTGAGTCCAAGGGAGGACAGTCGATGTGGCTGCCTCCTGTGTTGTCAACTGGATGAGTGGTTTTGCTAGAAATGCATATTGAGGGATCCACTGCCTACAGTATGAAGTGAGGCCTATAAAAGCCCGTACCTCCTTTTGTGTCTTGGGTGGTGGCATGTTAGCGATTAACTGGATGCGGTCGAGTGTAAGCTGCCTTCCCTCCTTGGACAGCGAGTGTCCAAGGTAAACAACTCGCTGGACACAGAATTGCAGCTTAGAAGGGGACACCTTGTGCCCCTTGTCGGCCAGAAATTTCAAAACCGTCAGTGACGCTTTTTCACATTCAAGTTCGCTTCGAGCGGTGATCAGCAGATCATCGACATATTGAAGCAAGGCAGTGTTAACTGGCATGTGGATACTGTCAAGTTCTCGTTTCAGTGCTTGGCTATAGATGCTGGGGCTTTCTGTAAATCCTTGAGGTGCGCGTGTGAATTTAAAACTTCGTCCATTTAAACTGAATCCGAACAAATATTGACTTTCCGGATCGATTGGGACACTAAAGAAAGCATTCTTGAGATCAATTACAGTGAAGAACGTTGCTTCTGAGTCAATAGCTGTTAGTAATGAAGAGATATCTGGGACCACAGGGTATTGTGGTACAATACATTTATTTAATTCGCGCAGATCAATAACTAATCGATATACTGGTGGTGCCTTTGGATCCGTTCTTTTAAGAATCGGAATTATCGGGGAATTACATACATTGGAGTCGGTTTCGACAACCACTCCTTGTGCAATGAGCTCGTCAATCATTTGCAGCAAAGCCACAACAGCATCGGGTGGTAACTTATATTGTCGTATTCGTGGTAGTATTACTCCTGTTTTTAGTGTGACACGATATGGTGTAATATTCATGCAACCAACATCAGTGGGGCCTTGTGCCCATAAATGTGTAGGTAAATTCTGCAGTCGGTGATCCATGTCTCTGGACACATAGTGACCTTTAAAGTCACGTAAAAATAGTCGTACTCCTTCCGGAGAACAACATATTATAGCTCCTAGAGCTTTCAATGTTTTTATACCTAACAAGTTTTCTGGACATGATTTAGTAAGCAATAAATCTGTAGTACGTGTCAATGGACCAATCGTAAGTGGAAGAGGTTGTGTCACGTCATTTATTATATGTTTTCCTGAGAATCCAAGGGAAATATTCTGTGAGCCTGAGAGGGGTGCCCCTGGAACTTCACTGCGTCTTATAGTTGTTCTGCTTGCCCCTGTATCAAGTAAAAACTTTCTGTCTTCCCCTAATAGTTCACTATGTACATAAGGTCCCTCTTGGTCTACAGGAACCTCAAAAAGGGGTAAGCCAACTTCCCTCTCTAGGCTATCTCATGAGTATCGCTGATAATCGGGATAATCTGCTTGTGCATACTGATACATCTGTTGTGTTGTTGCTTGTGTTGCAGCAATAGGCTGCGCTTGTGGTGGTGCTATGGTCTGTTGTGGAGCTCCCTGTTGCGGAGCTAGTTGTTGCGGAGCTAACCTAGGTTGTGCATGCTGAGGAATTTGTTGTTGATTCTGATCCTGTCTAGGTGGACGTGGTCTCTCCTGGGTTCTACCTGTAGCAATATTATGTTTCAGGACGGGACAATCGTGTATATAATGACCTGGTTGTTTACAATAGTTGCATGTCCCTTTCGTAGGACCTGCGGAATTACCCTTTTGATGACCATCAGCTGGAACTGACTGTGCAACAAGCATTTTCATTTTTGTATCTTTCATACGTCTTTGTTCATGTTCTTGTTCTTCTCTAATTCTGTTGTGATGATATTGTAACATCTGTAACATCTGTGATGGGGTATTACCTTGCCAGGTACTTTCGAATTTCAATACTCTATTCTTGACTTGTAGCAGAGAATTTTCAACTAATTTTGTCACGAACAGATGTGGATATGACTCACTACTCGCTTTTATGCCACTATTTATACCAAAACATTTTTCAAATCGGGAATAGAAATCACTAGTGTCTTCATCTGGTTTTTGTTTACAGGCTGATATTGCACCCCAGTCTTCCTTTTTCGTAGTTAATAAACGTGGCAGTACCTGCACTAGTAGTCCTGCTAGTGCTGTAGTCTTTTCCCCAAGTCCTGCTCCTGCAGCTCGGGCCCTTTCTTCGTTTTCTAATGCTGTCCAATCTATCTTTTGGTCTCCCACCTCCCATTCCTTTTCTCTGAGTTTCTCATAAACACCGGCGGGTAATAGGACTTTTAATATTTTCATAATGTCGGGGTAGGTATACTCTCCCATGAGTAACATGTCTTTTATCTCGCGGTGCAAACCTGCTGGGTCCTTGTCATGGCTGGGTACTACTTTCTTCATTTCTAATAATTCCAGTTTAGTTATAGGCGTGTACACAAACACGCGTGTAAAGTTATTACCGTCACCTCTGATTGGGTGTACTTCGCGTAACGGGTTCTGTCTATCTATGTGATACATTTTTCTTCCTTTGATGGGAACTGGAACGTGTTCTGGGCATACGAAATTTAAATATTGGTTTCGGAATTCTAGAATTTCTTTGATCAAATCAGTACCTGACCCTCTCCATATATTCGTGAGCAGTTCTGTCAATATGTCAGGTAAGGGTCCTGGATCGGAGTGTTGGCTTTTATATAATATAAGGAGGTGTTGAATCATGTATATACTAGCTAAGCGCTGTTCGTATGGGTCAAGATTCAGAAACGTGTGTGCAAGTACATCATCATTGTAGTCGCTGGGACTGTCAGCCCATTGTACTGCTGACCTAGCTAATTCTTGTTCGTCCATGGAATCGAGCATATGGTACCCTCTTCGATCTCGGAGTAATTTATCAACGGCTTGGAATAGGTGTTCGGGGGATTTTGTATTTAACATAGGGTTTGGAAAATGTCTATTATATTCTGGACGTATTGGACGTATCGGGTCGTTAAAGTCTCTAGTATTATTATGGGGTCTTCCTCTACCTACATAAGCTATTGTTTCGACTTGTTCTGATTCTTGCTCCTCCTCCTCTTCTGATTCTACTCTGTCTGTTTCTCGTCTTTCTTTATGTATTCGTTCTACTTCCTTGCGGATCTTTCGACACATGGCGATTATACACGCCTGTCTATCATGTTTCTCTTCTGATATGTTCTGACCCCATTTGACAAGTCTTTGCATGGTATCGTGATCTGCCCCGGGCCTGTCTTGATTCCTAATTACACAATTTATGAAAAAACGTAGTAGTTGTCTTTGGACATCCACTTTCTGGTATTCCATAGCTTCGTTAATACTTTCTGGACCTCGCCCTGTTTGGACAAAGCGATATATTTCGTCTAGGTGTTCACCCATTCCTGGTATCGTCATTAAATATAATGTAGCTCGTCTTATACGTAGTGATGATATGAGCAATTTATCCTGTCTACCTGGTACTGGGTCGTATCTACAATCCACAAGCTGTTCTTTAAACATGTCGGATGTCGCTAATTGGGGTGTACGTTGGAGTGCTAAATCTCTAAGGGTCTGTTTATTTCGCGGCGGGGTGGCAAACATGTCTGTCGTACCTCCTGTAGCACCATCTGAGGCGCTAGGCACGAAAGGATTCGTTGGACGTAGGATAGAGATTGTAGATGCAGGAAAAACTGCAGAAACGGACGGACCTGTGGGAACTTGTGTAGGAGTTTGTAGTTGCGGGGATACAGACGGATGCTCTTGGTGTTGAACACCATCGGCAAGCGGTATGTGCGGTATGGCATTAGCATACTCGGGAGCTACGTCATCTAAATAGGAGGAAAGGAAAACGTCCTTTGCTGTTTTGGGATGTGCTTTGGGATGTGCTTTTATCGGGAGCAATGGAGGAGTTAAATCTTTTGGTATTTCCGGGGTAGCCTTAGGTAACCCTTCGGCCAGAAGAGGATACATACCATTCATAAGAGTGTTTCTTTGTCTATCTACTTGTTCTGATTTTACTCGGGTACCTTCCTCAAGTAATAGATTTTCTCGAGTTTTATTTGAATTCTCTCTACCTTTCTCTTCCTGTCTGTGTGCTTTTTCTGTACGTCTGTATGATTCTTTACGCCATAATTCAATGGCATCTTTCTGTGACTGTCTGGCTTTCTTTTTCCATAATTCTTCTTCTACTCTCATGATGCAATCTGCATCCCAGGTCCCCGTTGCGGGCCATCTCTGACTCTCTGGTAATTCTTTGGTGTAGTCCACCCATAAATCAAGAAATAATACGGCATCTAGACCATGCTTATGATACATAAAGTATCCTGGAGTATCCCTAGGTGGAATGGGAACAGCTTCTTCGAGTACACCTTTTCTAGTTTTGATCTGTCTTAGTTTCGAAAAGAGCGGCATTTTTAGATCTTGTTTCTAGAACACACTTTATACGATGAACACAATAATGAACAGTCATTCACACCACAATGTATAGAACGTATTAAAACATTTAACATTTAACAGTTTTAACGAACAATGGTAACTAATAGAAAACTAGTTACTGACATAATACTGATACTAGATAATACTTATTTATATGCAAGACATACTATATATACTGCTAAACAGTACAGATACACTGCTGAAACAGTGCAGACCGGATTTGTGTACCCAAACCCGTCTTGACCGGCACAGACTATGTGCACGTTAAGTGCCTCCCCGGTAATGGTACTCACCGGGTAGCTCGGAACGGAAGGCCTCGGAACGGAACTGAAACTGGGCCGGACTGGACTCGACTCGACTGGACTCGGAACTTCGGAACCTGGTGGGCCTCTGTATACCTCGGATCTTGCTCTCTCAGCTAGGCTCTGGTCGGGATACTTCGCACTTCTCACCGCCTCGTCTGGGTGTTGATCGCAGCCTCAGTCACTCCCGCTTGGCCGGAGGGAGATACAGGAAATCCTGCAGGTACGCGTTTTTGTCCGTTCAGCTGTGGCAGGAGACCGGGCCTGCAACGCACCGCCGGCGCGTGAGATGAGAAAGTGTCCCTGTTCGGGCGCCAATTTATGTGGTAAATATTTCGTTACCGGTACTATTTTTATGCGGTAAAGTCTTAGTGAGAATAACTCAGTAAAAATAAGAGGCAGAATCCGTGGTATTAGAGGTTTTAAAAGGCTTTATTCCTATACAAAGGAATACAATTCGAATTGTAGGCATTCTATTCCATCACCACGAAAGTTCAGGAAGGAAGGGCATATATTATTGACAGATAAGCAGTTTTATAGAAAATGCATTACAGTGAAACAGATGCAAGAGGGGTAACAGCTGATAATACAGATAAACTGTGCATACGTAACTAATAGAGGCGTATACATGGGTGTAACTAAAATACGTCATTAAACATGATGTCACAAGTGGGTGGATCCACAGAAGAATCCTGCAATGTCAGCAGAAATATTTGGCAGAGATGCGCGCGCAGCCGCATGACGTGTGATTGACGTGCAACTAGAGGGTGAAGGGGACTTGACATTTAGCTCTACATGTGGAGACAGAAGTCTGGGGTTATGTCAACCTAATCCCAAATCATATCTAATATCCTATGTTTAAAGAACTGTGTTATCCAAAAGGAAAGGTCTCTAGGATAGAATCTATTCTATACTGACTGTTAGTGCGTGTACAAGCGTCTAAGTGTCTACACTAGATGCGAGGGGGTAGGAATATTCCATGGTAACGGGGCTATGAATTACTTGCATGAGGACAGCGAGGCCTGGCCCCTTTGCACGGTAGCTGGAGGAATGCTTACCTAAACTGCTAGACAGGAATGCATCGGATGAGGAGGGAGGAGATAATCTTGAAGGTGAAATACAGTTTTTGGCAGGCGATAGGCTGGATCAGGCACCGTTAGCCGCGCAGGGAGTAGGACAAAGTTCATGGATACAGATGCAGGCTCAGACTGGAGCTTTCAGAGGCAGAAGGCAGGAAAAGGCTTGATGACAGAATTCAGGGCCTACTCGCCTGAATCTGTAAAATGTGGAAAGTGAACCACATAAAGTCGGTGGCCTTTCATACTTAGGAATGGAATATCTGACCCATTCATGGCGGATCTGAAAGAGGACATGTTGACGGTGGACGCACATATATTTGCGTCTTCAAAACTGGAGCAGGAGGGAACATACATGTACTTATAGCATGTACATGGAGCCGTTGGGGTCTACGATAGGGGACATAACTGATCACAAAATTCATATTTCCTCATTCCCTCCTTGTCCCCTACGGACCCTCAGGAGATATCGATCTTCATCAATCCATCGATCTGTTCATATAGCATCATTTGTTCTTCTTTCTTCTTCCGGGATCTTGAATGAAAACGTGGATGTGGGATACACGATGTGGCACACAGACCACAAATCGCTGGCCCGCATTGTAGACATAAGCAGCAACTGAATAGTATGAGAAAGCCAATACCTAGGAAGGATAGGATTCTCCATCCCCAGGCTGACAACACGCCCCAGAACCAACCGGACCAAGTCCAGGTGCCTGGACTCTGGTGTATCTGGCTTATAATCTTATGAAGGCGGGTTATGGCTTTATATACTGACGGCGAATTTTCTGGTATGAAAATGCAACAACTTGATCCGATGACCCTACAAGCTCCGCCCCTATCGGCCAGGATGACGTCAAGGACAAGACGATTTTGAAGCACAACAATCCGCATAGCAGACTGCTCTTCTGTTAAATTGCCTAAAGCGGAAATAGTCTCGTTCACTACTGCTTCAAGGGTTCTGTTTAATCTACGTATCAGCTTACTATTAGTGACTGTACCTATATAGGGAAAGAATCCTTTATTGAAATCTGTGTATTTTTCCCATGCTGTTTCAGTGTAATCGACAATTGGGAGATCTCTCTGTTGTCTATTGTGTACTAAATGGGTATTTCTATGATAATCTGGAGGAGCTAGGAAAACAGGTGGCAGAAGGAATGCTATGTAACAAGTACCATCCCAATCTAGAGGTAGACATATATATGCGGTCTGGCCACATATGAAGTAGGAATGATGGGAAGCTCTAAATGTAGACTTGCCTTGATCACTGAATTTTATTACAGTGGTGCATTTACTATGGCCCATGTGTATGGAACCATTCTTTCTTATACATAATTCCCCTTTTACTGGGAATACTGACATGGCGGACAAGATTGGTGTAGCTTCAGATTCAACGTTCAGGATCATGAGGTTAAGTGTAAAATTACCTAATCCATATACTTCATTTTCTAGATCAGTTCCTGTTCTTTTGGGAAGTCCCTCTTTGTTAGGGTAGCAGACTTTAAGCAAAACTAGGTTCAGGTTTCCCCATACCCAGTTGTCTTGAAAAACTGCGGAATTTGAATCTAGGGAATTAATCAAACTAAACCATGCTCCACAGGAGCCATTGTGTGTGAACGGATAGGGAAAGAGGGGCAAAACTCCCTTATAGTTCTGATAGGGAGGGAGTCGGCCACATATCCAACAATTTGTGGCATTGCTGGTCTGATGGGAATGATGTAACATACTAATGAATGTGTTGTTGCGCAGCGCAAATCTATATGACAACTCATGCGGAGGTAATTCGCTAAAAGAATGTTCTGCAGTTACATTGTAAGCACGCTTAAGAATAGGGTAATACATATGCAATAGTATGCTAAAAATAATGATCAGAAGACTTAGAAAAAACAAAATTAATAATGTTACTGTGCAGTGACTACGAAGTGATTTACAATACGCATGCTTTTTAAGCTGCATTCGCTGATTTCTTTCTCTATTCCGGTCTAGAGGATACATGTCAGAAACAAATTCAACCGATTCACCTTGGAGAGGACTTAAACAATCAAATTGTCTGACTTACTAGACCTCAATTTTAGTTTATAAAGTTCTGGTTTTGATTTCTCAACCAAGGGGAGCTTTGAGTCTGTCTGTGAGGGAATACAGGGTTGAGTATTCACACTGGATGGTAGTCCATAAAATTTCTTGATATGACTCGAGTGCAACCACCCTTTGCGACCCTCAATCTTCACGGCAGTCCTTGTAGTCAGTAGAACCAACTTAGGCGACTTCCACCTAGGATCCAGTTGGGTCTTCCGGTCGAAATTCCTGACCAAAACCAGGTCACCAGGAACCACGTCATGGGGCTTCACCTCAGTATTATCGGGAAAAGCTGCGGTTACCTGTGAACGACAAGATTGTAGTGCAGACATCAAGGAAGCCAGGTAATCTGTCAGCATATTACAGTCAACATCAGTGATTTTGCGAGGTATAGGCGTCCCCCACATATTTGGTGGTCTACCGAAGATCACCTCGTACGGGGATAGCCCAGTTCGAGAATGTGCTACCATTCTCATGTAAAAGAGCGCAACTGGTAAGGCTACTATCCAGTCGACACCTTTTTCCCTACATATTTTGGACAATCTAATTTTCAGAGTTTGATTATGGCGTTCCACGAGACCTGCGGCCTCGGGATGCCGGACACAGTGGAATTTCCATTGGTAGCCTAACAAAAGGGAAACGTGTTTCATTAGTTCGGATGAGAACGGCTGGCCGTTATCTGAGTAGACAACACGTGGTAAACCGTACCGTGGGAAGAATTCTCGAACTAACTGTTTGGCAGTAGTCGGAGCAGTGTAATCTGAA
Organism: Triturus cristatus; assembly: GCF_964204655.1. NCBI lineage: Eukaryota > Metazoa > Chordata > Amphibia > Caudata > Salamandridae > Triturus > Triturus cristatus. Next base: position 222,954,520 of record NC_140579.1, read on the forward strand.
ACCGGGTACGCTTCTGTCCAACGGGAAAGAGCACAGACAACCACGAGAACATATTTGAATCCTCGACATCGTTCCATCTGGATATAATCCATCTGGAGGACTTCAAAAGCATGATTAGGAGGTTGAAATCCACCCTGCTCTACGGGGATGCTTTTACCTGGATTAAACTGACAACATATCATACAGGTACAAACTTTTTGTTTAGCTGCTGCTCGCAAGTGCTTGTTGAACCAAATGTGTTGAATGCTGTCTAGCATAGCTTTTTCTCCTAGGTGCGCTGGACTATGTATTGTGTTATGATGACTTGAACCATAGAGTCGGGAAGAAACCATATAGATTTTTCCTTCGTCATCCATCCTTGATCCGTTTGGATCCCTCCTAATTCAGTCCATTTCTTTATTTCTTCTGGTGTAGCATGTGTCTGTATGTCAATTACATCAAGGGCGGGATCCTTAACTGTCATGCAATGTGTTAGTGTCGGAACTATTGTCTTTGTCATGTCAGTTGTGAGAGTCTGATTCTGAGCAGTCTGTTTAGCTGTTCTGTCAGCTAGGTCATTACCCTGAGAAATGATATCGGTAACTTTTGTATGGGCTTTGCATTTCATAATCGATATTGCAGTAGGTAGATGAATCGCGTCTAATAGGGTTTGAATGAGGGGTCCGTGCTGGATGTGGGCACCGTGAGAAGTTAAATAACCTCTCTCTCGCCACAGTACGCCGAAGTCATGGACGACTCCGAATGCATAACGTGAATCTGTGTATATGTTGACTTTCTTATTTTTGGCTTGAATACAGGCTTGTGTCAGAGCGATGAGCTCTGCTGCTTGAGCTGACAAAGTGTTAATACGATTTGTTTCAATGACTTCAGTGTCTGTTGTGACTGCGTAAGCAGCCACTAACTCTCCTGTACTTGTTCTCATACATGACCCATCTACATACAATGTCAAGTCTGGATCTGACAAAGGGATATCTGTCAAGTCTTGTCTGGGTTTCGTCGTGATAGTAATGATTTCGACACAATCATGTGCCAATGGATCTGTTCCGCCCACTGGTAACAGTGTGGCAGGATTTAACGTATTACAACGTCTGATTTGGTAAATAGACATAATATCGAAAAAAAAATATCGAGTAGCAAGAATATCGAGTTTTTAATATCGAATGGACAGAATATCGACTTGCAAAAATATAGTGGTGAAGAATATCGAAAAACAGGTAAGAAATATCGATTGCAATAATATAGTTGTTAAAAATATCGATTTTTTTATAGTGTTTTAAGTGTTAGTATATGTGTTAAAAGTATGTATTAATATTGGAATGTATGTTAGAATATTTTTAAATTATTGAATTTTATGTTTTTTTATTTTTTTGTAATTAAATTCCGTAGCGGGTTGTGGGTTTATAGGGGAGTAGGGTGGGAAGTAATTTAATTATAGTACATTAAATAATAATTTATAGGAATTATTAATTATTTTTAATTTAATTTTGCGTTTTACTTCTGTAGCGGGTTGTGGGTTTATAGGGGAATAGGGTGGGAAGTAATTTAATTATATATTATTAAATAATAATTTATAGGAATTATTAATTATTTTTAATTTAATTTTGCGTTTTATTTCTGTAACGGGTTGTGGGTTTATAGGGGAATAGGGTGGGAAGTAATTTAACTGTTATTAGTTAATTATTAATTGGTATTGCAAATTAATTGGTTGTTGATTAATTATTAATTGGTAAATAATTAGTATTAATTGGTAATTAATTTGTATTAATTGTTTAATTGATAATTATGTTAATTGTATTCATTTAATATTTGTAGCGGGCAGTGTGTTTATAGGGGAATATGGTGGCAAATAATATAATTGTAAATAAATAATTATGTAATTTATTTGTGTATATTGTTAATTAATATATCTTTAATTTAATTTTGCATTTTACTTCTGTAGCGGGTTGTGGGTTTATAGGGGAATAGGGTGGGAAGTAATTTAATTGTTATTAGTTAATTATTAATTGGTATTGCAAATTAATTGTTTGTTGATTAATTATTAATTTGTAAATAATTAGTATTAATTGGTAATTAATTAGTATTAATAGGTAAATTGATAATTATGTTAATTGTATTCAATTAATATTTGTAGCGGGTATTGTGTTTATACGGGAATATGGTGGGAAGTAATATAATTGGAAAAAAAAAATGTATTTAAATAATTTGTGTATATCCTTAATTAATATATTATAAATTAATTATTAATTGGTATTATTTGCATTTATTAATGTTTGTTATTGAAAAACAATTGTTTGTTAATTAATTATTAATTGTTAATTAATTAAACAAAAATGTATTGGTATTTAAAAATGATCAATTCTTGTGTGATTGGTAATTAATGGTAATACTTGTTTTTGTATTAATAATTAATTAATTTAAAAATAAAAATACATTTATTATTTTCTCTACTATTGCACTTACTTGAGTGGGAATAGTAATTTTTACCCCTACGCTATCCAATGCTTTCCCTATTATTGCACTCTCTGGAGTGTGAATAGTAATTTTTACCCTCCCGCTATCCAACGCTTTCCCTACTGTTGCACTCACTGGAGTGGGAATAGTAATTTTTACCCTCCCGCTATCCAACGCTTTCCCTACTGTTGCACTCACTGGAGTGGGAATAGTAATTTTTACCCTCCCGCTATCCAACGCTTTCCCTACTGTTGCACTCTCTGGAGTGGGAATAGTAATTTTTACCCCTACGCTATCCAACGCTTTCCCTACTGTTGCACTCACTGGAGTGGGAATAGTAAATGTTACCCTCCCGCTATCCAACGTTTTCCCTACTGTTGCACTCTCTGGAGTGTGAATAGTAATTTTTACCCCTACGCTATCCAACGCTTTCCCTACTGTTGCACTCACTGGAGTGGGAATAGTAAATGTTACCCTCCCGCTATCCAACGCTTTCCCTACTGTTGCACTCTCTGGAGTGGGAATAGTAATTTTTACCCCTACGCTATCCAATGTTTTCCCTATTATTGCACTCTCTGGAGTGGGAATAGTAATTTTTACCCTCCCGCTATCCAACGCTTTCCCTACTGTTGCACTCTCTGGAGTGGGAATAGTCATTTTTACCCCTACGCTATCCAACGCTTTCCCTACTGTTGCACTCACTGGAGTGGGAATAGTAAATGTTACCCTCCCGCTATCCAACGCTTTCCCTACTGTTGCACTCTCTGGAGTGGGAATAGTAATTTTTACCCCTACGCTATCCAACGCTTTCCCTACTGTTGCACTCACTGGAGTGGGAATAGTAAATGTTACCCTCCCGCTATCCAACGCTTTCCCTACTGTTGCACTCACTGGAGTGGGAATAGTAAATGTTACCCTCCCGCTATCCAACGCTTTCCCTACTGTTGCACTCTCTGGAGTGGGAATAGTAATTTTTACCCCTACGCTATCCAACGCTTTCCCTACTGTTGCACTCACTGGAGTGGGAATAGTAAATGTTACCCTCCCGCTATCCAACGCTTTCCCTACTGTTGCACTCACTGGAGTGGGAATAGTAAATGTTACCCTCCCGCTATCCAACGCTTTCCCTACTGTTGCATTCTCTGGAGTGGGAATAGTAATTTTTACCCTCCCGCTATCCAACGCTTTCCCTACTATTGCACTTACTGGAGTGGTAATAGTAAATTTTACGCGCCCGCTATCCTACACAGAAAATATTGAATATTTTTAATTAATATCACGTTAAGATATATGTATTAATTTTTTTTTTTACTTACTTTAATTATTCATTAAGTTTACTGTTATTTAAGTATTTTTAAGTATGTGTCAGTTAATTATATGTATTATTTCATTTATTTAACATTACTTTTAAAACATTTAAAAAATTCGATATTTTGACTAACTATATTACTTACAACGATATTTTGGATTCGATATTTTTGTAATTTCCTGTTTGGAGATAGGACTTCGATATTTTGGCATTCTATATTTTGGCATCGATATTTTTGTAAGTCTATATTTTTGTAGTCGATATTATGTCAGTGATCCGTCTGATTTCTATGTGTGGCTGAAACAATGTCAGTTCGTAACCGGTGAGTCTCGCTATAGTCAAGTGTTGTGTTTGTGTGCGGTTCAAGAGAACCTCTACTGCATGTGGTACTTGTACTGTCAATTGATGTCCTAACACTATGGCATCGCTTTCTCTGATTGCTAAAGCTGTTGCTGCCACCGATTTCAGGCACGCAGGAAGAGCCTGAGCTACTGGATCTAATGTACTAGAGAAATAAGCACATGGTTTGTGTGATCCTGCTTGTTCCTGAGTGAGTACTGACAAAGCAGTACCTTCGCGTTCTGTAACAAAGAGTGTAAACTGTTTGCTGTAACATGGTGTTGCTAAAACAGGTGCTTGGCATAAAGCTTTCTTTAAACTTTCAAAGGCGTGTGTATGTTCTTGAGTCCAAGGGAGGACAGTCGATGTGGCTGCCTCCTGTGTTGTCAACTGGATGAGTGGTTTTGCTAGAAATGCATATTGAGGGATCCACTGCCTACAGTATGAAGTGAGGCCTATAAAAGCCCGTACCTCCTTTTGTGTCTTGGGTGGTGGCATGTTAGCGATTAACTGGATGCGGTCGAGTGTAAGCTGCCTTCCCTCCTTGGACAGCGAGTGTCCAAGGTAAACAACTCGCTGGACACAGAATTGCAGCTTAGAAGGGGACACCTTGTGCCCCTTGTCGGCCAGAAATTTCAAAACCGTCAGTGACGCTTTTTCACATTCAAGTTCGCTTCGAGCGGTGATCAGCAGATCATCGACATATTGAAGCAAGGCAGTGTTAACTGGCATGTGGATACTGTCAAGTTCTCGTTTCAGTGCTTGGCTATAGATGCTGGGGCTTTCTGTAAATCCTTGAGGTGCGCGTGTGAATTTAAAACTTCGTCCATTTAAACTGAATCCGAACAAATATTGACTTTCCGGATCGATTGGGACACTAAAGAAAGCATTCTTGAGATCAATTACAGTGAAGAACGTTGCTTCTGAGTCAATAGCTGTTAGTAATGAAGAGATATCTGGGACCACAGGGTATTGTGGTACAATACATTTATTTAATTCGCGCAGATCAATAACTAATCGATATACTGGTGGTGCCTTTGGATCCGTTCTTTTAAGAATCGGAATTATCGGGGAATTACATACATTGGAGTCGGTTTCGACAACCACTCCTTGTGCAATGAGCTCGTCAATCATTTGCAGCAAAGCCACAACAGCATCGGGTGGTAACTTATATTGTCGTATTCGTGGTAGTATTACTCCTGTTTTTAGTGTGACACGATATGGTGTAATATTCATGCAACCAACATCAGTGGGGCCTTGTGCCCATAAATGTGTAGGTAAATTCTGCAGTCGGTGATCCATGTCTCTGGACACATAGTGACCTTTAAAGTCACGTAAAAATAGTCGTACTCCTTCCGGAGAACAACATATTATAGCTCCTAGAGCTTTCAATGTTTTTATACCTAACAAGTTTTCTGGACATGATTTAGTAAGCAATAAATCTGTAGTACGTGTCAATGGACCAATCGTAAGTGGAAGAGGTTGTGTCACGTCATTTATTATATGTTTTCCTGAGAATCCAAGGGAAATATTCTGTGAGCCTGAGAGGGGTGCCCCTGGAACTTCACTGCGTCTTATAGTTGTTCTGCTTGCCCCTGTATCAAGTAAAAACTTTCTGTCTTCCCCTAATAGTTCACTATGTACATAAGGTCCCTCTTGGTCTACAGGAACCTCAAAAAGGGGTAAGCCAACTTCCCACTCTAGGCTATCTCATGAGTATCGCTGATAATCGGGATAATCTGCTTGTGCATACTGATACATCTGTTGTGTTGTTGCTTGTGTTGCAGCAATAGGCTGCGCTTGTGGTGGTGCTATGGTCTGTTGTGGAGCTCCCTGTTGCGGAGCTAGTTGTTGCGGAGCTAACCTAGGTTGTGCATGCTGAGGAATTTGTTGTTGATTCTGATCCTGTCTAGGTGGACGTGGTCTCTCCTGGGTTCTACCTGTAGCAATATTATGTTTCAGGACGGGACAATCGTGTATATAATGACCTGGTTGTTTACAATAGTTGCATGTCCCTTTCGTAGGACCTGCGGAATTACCCTTTTGATGACCATCAGCTGGAACTGACTGTGCAACAAGCATTTTCATTTTTGTATCTTTCATACGTCTTTGTTCATGTTCTTGTTCTTCTCTAATTCTGTTGTGATGATATTGTAACATCTGTAACATCTGTGATGGGGTATTACCTTGCCAGGTACTTTCGAATTTCAATACTCTATTCTTGACTTGTAGCAGAGAATTTTCAACTAATTTTGTCACGAACAGATGTGGATATGACTCACTACTCGCTTTTATGCCACTATTTATACCAAAACATTTTTCAAATCGGGAATAGAAATCACTAGTGTCTTCATCTGGTTTTTGTTTACAGGCTGATATTGCACCCCAGTCTTCCTTTTTCGTAGTTAATAAACGTGGCAGTACCTGCACTAGTAGTCCTGCTAGTGCTGTAGTCTTTTCCCCAAGTCCTGCTCCTGCAGCTCGGGCCCTTTCTTCGTTTTCTAATGCTGTCCAATCTATCTTTTGGTCTCCCACCTCCCATTCCTTTTCTCTGAGTTTCTCATAAACACCGGCGGGTAATAGGACTTTTAATATTTTCATAATGTCGGGGTAGGTATACTCTCCCATGAGTAACATGTCTTTTATCTCGCGGTGGAAACCTGCTGGGTCCTTGTCATGGCTGGGTACTACTTTCTTCATTTCTAATAATTCCAGTTTAGTTATAGGCGTGTACACAAACACGCGTGTAAAGTTATTACCGTCACCTCTGATTGGGTGTACTTCGCGTAACGGGTTCTGTCTATCTATGTGATACATTTTTCTTCCTTTGATGGGAACTGGAACGTGTTCTGGGCATACGAAATTTAAATATTGGTTTCGGAATTCTAGAATTTCTTTGATCAAATCAGTACCTGACCCTCTCCATATATTCGTGAGCAGTTCTGTCAATATGTCAGGTAAGGGTCCTGGATCGGAGTGTTGGCTTTTATATAATATAAGGAGGTGTTGAATCATGTATATACTAGCTAAGCGCTGTTCGTATGGGTCAAGATTCAGAAACGTGTGTGCAAGTACATCATCATTGTAGTCGCTGGGACTGTCAGCCCATTGTACTGCTGACCTAGCTAATTCTTGTTCGTCCATGGAATCGAGCATATGGTACCCTCTTCGATCTCGGAGTAATTTATCAACGGCTTGGAATAGGTGTTCGGGGGATTTTGTATTTAACATAGGGTTTGGAAAATGTCTATTATATTCTGGACGTATTGGACGTATCGGGTCGTTAAAGTCTCTAGTATTATTATGGGGTCTTCCTCTACCTACATAAGCTATTGTTTCGACTTGTTCTGATTCTTGCTCCTCCTCCTCTTCTGATTCTACTCTGTCTGTTTCTCGTCTTTCTTTATGTATTCGTTCTACTTCCTTGCGGATCTTTCGACACATGGCGATTATACACGCCTGCCTATCATGTTTCTCTTCTGATATGTTCTGACCCCATTTGACAAGTCTTTGCATGGTATCGTGATCTGCCCCGGGCCTGTCTTGATTCCTAATTACACAATTTATGAAAAAACGTAGTAGTTGTCTTTGGACATCCACTTTCTGGTATTCCATAGCTTCGTTAATACTTTCTGGACCTCGCCCTGTTTGGACAAAGCGATATATTTCGTCTAGGTGTTCACCCATTCCTGGTATCGTCATTAAATATAATGTAGCTCGTCTTATACGTAGTGATGATATGAGCAATTTATCCTGTCTACCTGGTACTGGGTCGTATCTACAATCCACAAGCTGTTCTTTAAACATGTCGGATGTCGCTAATTGGGGTGTACGTTGGAGTGCTAAATCTCTAAGGGTCTGTTTATTTCGCGGCGGGGTGGCAAACATGTCTGTCGTACCTCCTGTAGCACCATCTGAGGCGCTAGGCACGAAAGGATTCGTTGGACGTAGGATAGAGATTGTAGATGCAGGAAAAACTGCAGAAACGGACGGACCTGTGGGAACTTGTGTAGGAGTTTGTAGTTGCGGGGATACAGACGGATGCTCTTGGTGTTGAACACCATCGGCAAGCGGTATGTGCGGTATGGCATTAGCATACTCGGGAGCTACGTCATCTAAATAGGAGGAAAGGAAAACGTCCTTTGCTGTTTTGGGATGTGCTTTGGGATGTGCTTTTATCGGGAGCAATGGAGGAGTTAAATCTTTTGGTATTTCCGGGGTAGCCTTAGGTAACCCTTCGGCCAGAAGAGGATACATACCATTCATAAGAGTGTTTCTTTGTCTATCTACTTGTTCTGATTTTACTCGGGTACCTTCCTCAAGTAATAGATTTTCTCGAGTTTTATTTGAATTCTCTCTACCTTTCTCTTCCTGTCTGTGTGCTTTTTCTGTACGTCTGTATGATTCTTTACGCCATAATTCAATGGCATCTTTCTGTGACTGTCTGGCTTTCTTTTTCCATAATTCTTCTTCTACTCTCATGATGCAATCTGCATCCCAGGTCCCCGTTGCGGGCCATCTCTGACTCTCTGGTAATTCTTTGGTGTAGTCCACCCATAAATCAAGAAATAATACGGCATCTAGACCATGCTTATGATACATAAAGTATCCTGGAGTATCCCTAGGTGGAATGGGAACAGCTTCTTCGAGTACACCTTTTCTAGTTTTGATCTGTCTTAGTTTCGAAAAGAGCGGCATTTTTAGATCTTGTTTCTAGAACACACTTTATACGATGAACACAATAATGAACAGTCATTCACACCACAATGTATAGAACGTATTAAAACATTTAACATTTAACAGTTTTAACGAACAATGGTAACTAATAGAAAACTAGTTACTGACATAATACTGATACTAGATAATACTTATTTATATGCAAGACATACTATATATACTGCTAAACAGTACAGATACACTGCTGAAACAGTGCAGACCGGATTTGTGTACCCAAACCCGTCTTGACCGGCATAGACTATGTGCACGTTAAGTGCCTCCCCGGTAATGGTACTCACCGGGTAGCTCGGAACGGAAGGCCTCGGAACGGAACTGAAACTGGACCGGACTGGACTCGACTCGACTGGACTCGGAACTTCGGAACCTGGTGGGCCTCTGTATACCTCGGATCTTGCTCTCTCAGCTAGGCTCTGGTCGGGATACTTCGCACTTCTCACCGCCTCGTCTGGGTGTTGATCGCAGCCTCAGTCACTCCCGCTTGGCCGGAGGGAGATACAGGAAATCCTGCAGGTACGCGTTTTTGTCCGTTCAGCTGTGGCAGGAGACCGGGCCTGCAACGCACCGCCGGCGCGTGAGATGAGAAAGTGTCCCTGTTCGGGCACCAATTTATGTGGTAAATATTTCGTTACCGGTACTATTTTTATGCGGTAAAGTCTTAGTGAGAATAACTCAGTAAAAATAAGAGGCAGAATCCGTGGTATTAGAGGTTTTAAAAGGCTTTATTCCTATACAAAGGAATACAATTCGAATTGTAGGCATTCTATTCCATCACCACGAAAGTTCAGGAAGGAAGGGCATATATTATTGACAGATAAGCAGTTTTATAGAAAATGCATTACAGTGAAACAGATGCAAGAGGCGTAACAGCTGATAATACAGATAAACTGTGCATACGTAACTAATAGAGGCGTATACATGGGTGTAACTAAAATACGTCATTAAACATGATGTCACAAGTGGGTGGATCCACAGAAGAATCCTGCAATGTCAGCAGAAATATTTGGCAGAGATGCGCGCGCAGCCGCATGACGTGTGATTGACGTGCAACTAGAGGGTGAAGGGGACTTGACATTTAGCTCTACATGTGGAGACAGAAGTCTGGGGTTATGTCAACCTAATCCCAAATCATATCTAATATCCTATGTTTAAAGAACTGTGTTATCCAAAAGGAAAGGTCTCTAGGATAGAATCTATTCTATACTGACTGTTAGTGCGTGTACAAGCGTCTAAGTGTCTACACTAGATGCGAGGGGGTAGGAATATTCCATGGTAACGGGGCTATGAATTACTTGCATGAGGACAGCGAGGCCTGGCCCCTTTGCACGGTAGCTGGAGGAATGTTTACCTAAACTGCTAGACAGGAATGCATCGGATGAGGAGGGAGGAGATAATCTTGAAGGTGAAATACAGTTTTTGGCAGGCGATAGGCTGGATCAGGCACCGTTAGCCGCGCAGGGAGCAGGACAAAGTTCATGGATACAGATGCAGGCTCAGACTGGAGCTTTCAGAGGCAGAAGGCAGGAAAAGGCTTGATGACAGAATTCAGGGCCTACTCGCCTGAATCTGTAAAATGTGGAAAGTGAACCACATAAAGTCGGTGGCCTTTCATACTTAGGAATGGAATATCTGACCCATTCATGGCGGATCTGAAAGAGGACATGTTGACGGTGGACGCACATATATTTGCGTCTTCAAAACTGGAGCAGGAGGGAACATACATGTACTTATAGCATGTACATGGAGCCGTTGGGGTCTACGATAGGGGACATAACTGATCACAAAATTCATATTTCCTGTGCCATGCTTTTTTTTCCATCCCATTGCACCATGACAGTCAGCAAATTTTTGCATTTAGTTTCGGTGAGCGTATTTTGGCATGGTGCCGAATTCCACAAGGGTATACAGAAAGCCCCTCAATATTTAATCAGCTATTGAAAAAGTCTTTGGAAAGTCTAGAAATGCCTGAAAATTCAGTACTAGTACAATATATCGATGACCTGCTTGTGGCATCGGAAACTCGTGAAGCTTGTGAGGTAGACACAGTAGCTTTGCTGAATCATTTGGCAGATGGAGGACTAAAAGTGTCACCATCAAAATTACAGTCTTGTAAGAAAGAAATCCAATATTTGGGATACAGCATTGAGAAAGGACACAGGAAAATAACCATAGACAGAATCAGGATCATAAAAAGAATGAGTCCACCAATGACCCAAAGGGAAGTAAGAATGTTTCTGGGAATGGTTGGATATTGTCGTCAATTTTTCATTGATTGCAATACCAGTCCTGTGAACTGGTTAGGTAGAGATTTATTGTGCAAGATGAACTGCACAATATTTTGTACTCCAGATGGAATAGCCTTTGAAACACCAGATGATGATGTGCTGTATAAAACGGCAATGCAAACAGAGAGAAAGAGGTTACGGGAACCTATGCTGTATTTAACCCTGACGAATTACCAAAAGAATTAAAACAATCTGTAAAAGCAGAAGTTTGGGACTTCACAGGAGAAGATGTAGGATTGATGAGGAATGTAGATCCAGTAAAAATAACTGTAAAAGAAGGAGTATGTTACCCAAATGTCCCACAATATAAATTGACACCTGAAATAATCGAAGGAATTACTCCTGTGATTGAGAAAATGATAAAACAAGGAATTTTGAGAGAAATAATGAGTAGCCCATGTAATTCACCAATAATGGGACTGAAAAAGCCTAGTGGGAAGTTCAGGATAGTACAAGATCTGAGAAAGATAAACAAAATTGTCGTACCATGTTGTCCCGTTGTACCGAATCCATCTGTGATTTTATATCAGATCCCTCATGACGCAGAATGGTATACAGTGATTGATCTGTGCCATGCTTTTTTTTCCATCCCATTGCACCATGACAGTCAGCAAATTTTTGCATTTAGTTTCGGTGAGCGTATTTTGGCATGGTGCCGAATTCCACAAGGGTATACAGAAAGCCCCTCAATATTTAATCAGCTATTGAAAAAGTCTTTGGAAAGTCTAGAAATGCCTGAAAATTCAGTACTAGTACAATATATCGATGACCTGCTTGTGGCATCGGAAACTCGTGAAGCTTGTGAGGTAGACACAGTAGCTTTGCTGAATCATTTGGCAGATGGAGGACTAAAAGTGTCACCATCAAAATTACAGTCTTGTAAGAAAGAAATCCAATATTTGGGATACAGCATTGAGAAAGGACACAGGAAAATAACCATAGACAGAATCAGGATCATAAAAAGAATGAGTCCACCAATGACCCAAAGGGAAGTAAGAATGTTTCTGGGAATGGTTGGATATTGTCGTCAATTTTTCATTGATTGCAAAACCTTTGGTACGATTGACAAGGAGTGATGTGAGAGATCCAATTGATTTGAACAAAGAGGAGTTGGCAGCATTCAAGAGATTGAGAGAAGGTTTGTGTGAAGCACCTACATTAGGAATGCCTGACTACGACAAGGAGTTTGAGCTGTATTGCAGTGAGAGAAATGGATGTGCACTCTCTGTTCTAGTACAGAACCATGGAAAACTGAGGAAACCAATTGCGTATTTTTCATCCATGTTGGACCCAGTAGCTGTAGCCCTTCCTGGGTGTTTGAAAGCAGTAGCTGCTACATGTCGAAGTTTGGAACAGAGTGAGGGAATTGTGATGGGATACCCTGTGAAAGTGTTTGTACCTCATGATGTGGCGATTCTTTTAACAAGGAGTCGTACTCAGTATATGACGCAAATGATGGAGTGCTGAGTGCAGCATATGCGGTATGTACAGTTGCAGCAGTGATGGAAGCATCCTATTTGAAAGGAGTAAGGTCGGCCCAAGTAGCTGAACTTGTTGCCCTGACCAGAGCATGTAAGATTGGGAAAAGTGTGAGAGTGACTGTGATAACTGATAGCCAGTATGGCTATGGGGTGGTCCATGATTTTGGCCAAATTTGGCTACAGAGAGGTTTCCTAACCTCAAGTGGAACTCCCATTAAGAATGCTGAAGTGGTTGGAACGTTGCTTGAGGCAATACAGCTGCCTAGGCAATTGGCCGTGGTAAAATGTGCTGCCCATAGTCGCAGTGGTGATTACATTGCCACTGGTAATAAATGTGCTAATGATATGGCGCAATATTGTGCGCGAAATCAGAATTCAATCAATCGGGCAAAGGAAAAGGAATTGATTTCTTGTTTCCCAATGTTTACTAACACTGTGGGAACATGGGAAGAGGTAAGACAATTGCAGGAAGAAGCAGGAGAGGAAGAAATTAAACAGTGGGTAAAAGCAGGCTGTGCACCAAGAGAGAAAGGTCATGTGTGGGTTTATCGAGATGGAAGACCAGTTATGCCTGGTCAGGTTTTAGGAAAGCACACTCCACAGAATCAGCTCTGCTGATGGCTACTGAGACCCTGAGAAAATTTGCGGACGAGGGGAAGACAGCGGCGCTCATCCTGCTGGATTTGAGCGCTGCTTTCGATACTGTCTCACATCCCCTACTTCTACAGAGATTAGAAGCGTGTGGCATACGGAAATGTGCACTTCAGTGGCTGACCTCCTTCTTAGCCCAACAAAGTTTCCAAGTAGCACAACTATCACACATATCGGATAGTCATCATTTGAAACAGGGAGTCCCTCAGGGTTCCACCTTAAGCCCTACCTTGTTTAACATATATGTAGGACCACTAGCCGAATGTGTACAAAAACATGAGGTATCGATAGTATCATACGCCGATGATACCCAACTAATAGTACTACTATCCCAAAATAGTGATCTGGCTGCTATCTGTTTTTCTGAGTGCCTTGAGGAAGTGGCACTATGGATGAATAACCACGGCCTAAAATTGAATGGGAACAAAACAGAGGTTCTAGTAGTTGGCAAAACACCTAACATATGGTCCTCGGCATGGTGGCCAAACTCATTAGGACAGGCCCCCCTTCCCAAAGAAGAAGTGAAGAATCTTGGTATCTTGGTCGACGCCAAATTATCATTCGACAGCCAAATACGTAAAATTGCGGGAAAATGCTATGGAACAATGAAAACTTTAAGGAAAGTTGTGGACCTTCTCCCCGTAAAAGCCAGGAAAACGGTTGTTCATGCTGTAATCACATCCCAACTAGACTATGGCAATGTATTGTATCTGGGAGCCTCTAAAAAAGGACTCACGAAACTGCAGAGAATACAAAATGCAGCTGCCCGTCTAGTCCTCAGCCTCCCCAGGAGAAGTAACACGAGGAAAGCTCTGACCACCCTACACTGGCTACCCATTGAAAAAAGAATCATGTTCAAAGCTATGTGCTATGTACACCGCATTTTGACAGGTAAGAGCCCCCTCTACCTCAAGTCTCTGGTGTCAAGATACTCTCCGGCTTGGGTTCTACGGTCTAAGGATATGGCCTTACTGAATATCCCGAGAATTTTCAGAGCCAGAATGGGAGCTCGCTCATTTAGGTACCTAGCGTCAAAACTATGGAACACGCTACCTATAACAATGAGAACCGAGCCTAACAAACTCGTTTTCCGCAGACAACTAAAGACATGGCTATTTCTGAACAACAACTCATAAGCTATTGCTCAGTCTCTATCTAACATCCTCGTCTCGAGGTCTCAGCGCAGGGACACACCGTTAGGTATAACCATGCGCTCTATAAATGAATGAATAAATAAATAAATAAATAAATAAATAAATAAATAAATGCCTGATAGCATAATGTCTGCCATGGCACGGATGTATCATGGACGGGGACACATAGGGAGAAACGCCATGATTAGGTCTTTTAAACAAACCTAGTACAATGCTAAGTTCAGACTTGTAGCAGAAAGTATTTGTCAAAGATGTCTAATTTGTCAGCAATACAATCCAGGAAGAAAGACAGTAGTGAGTCTAGGAACAATAGGTCGCGAGGGAGGGCCTTTTACCAGAATGCAAGTGGATTTCATTGAGATGCCTCCTTGTAAGGTTGAGGTATGTTTTGGTGATGGTATGCTTATTCTCCAGGTGGGTAGAGGCGTTCCCAACGAGAAGAAATGATGGAATGACAGTGGCAAAATTACTCTTGAGGGAATTTATCCCTAGATTTGGGTTACCAGTAACAATTGAATCAGACAGAGGAGGACATTTTCATAATGAGATTATAAAACTGATTTGTGAAGCATTGAATGTACGACAAAAACTGCATTGTGCCTACCGACCAGAGGCTTCTGGTGTAGTAGAACAAATGAAAGGTACTATCAAAAACAGAATAGGGAAAATGTGTTTAGCCACAGGTATGAAATGGCCCGATGTCTTGCCTCTAGTACTCATGACTATTAGATCAATTCCAGACAGAACTACTGGTTTGAGTCCACATGAGATCATCATGGGACGTGCCATGCGCCATGTGTTTATACCAGTTGTTAGACCTGGCACCTTGGCGTGAGTCTCCCTTCCACTTTTTATCGCTGTGCCTCATGTGTTTTTATGTTGTTGGCCGCTCAGAGCACTATGCCACTGCCAACCAGTGCCACAGTGCAAGTGCTCCCTATGTAAAATGTATATGTTGGTTGGATTCCATGATTGGCTTATTTGGTTTACTATCAGACCCCAGTAAAGTGCACCAGGAGTGCCAGGGCGTGTAAATACAAATGCCGCTGGTGGGCTCGCAGCACTGGTTGTGCCACCTGTGGTAAATAAATTAATTACCTTATCTGAATTTCTATAATTATTAAGAATAATAATAAATGAATCGAGGAGTCCGAGGTATTCGAGTAAAATCGGGCTTTATTCAATAACTCGAGTTAAGGGAGAGCTCCTTCACCTCTGCAGGTTCGGGAGTGGTCTGAAGCTTTATTCACGGGATACAGTATTTATACAGTACATCACAAGTCATTGGGAGTTGCCCTCCTAGTTCCTAGCAAAAAGACCTTGCAAATTAACATTGCTCAAGACACATAAGCAAAACACAGATAAGTGCGTACTGTTCAAGGAAGCAGCCTGGGGGGATGTTCTCAGAGGGTGGGGGGAGGCTCATGCGTGTGGAAACAGGATGGATGTGGTGAGTGAGCGATAGGCGGGCTGGCGCCTGGGGGACACGAGATAAACTTGTTTTTCTCAGAAAAGAGCCGGCGGGTAGGCTATCTCTCAGAATCGGTTTGACCACAAAAATGCGTGGGTGCAACTGATTGAATACCAGGTGCAATTTGAGGAAATACTTGAACTGGCTGACCCTGCGCAAGCTGGAGTGAATTCTAAGATGGTTGCTGTGTCTAAGATGGATGCTGTATAGAATTGATTAGAGCAGCAGAGAAAGGAAAGTGTGCGAGGGGACAGAACCGGGAACGCGATCTTTTAATTTTTAATTCCTCATTCCCTCCTTGTCCCCAAGCGCAACTTATTTTTCTTTTCAGGCCACTTCCATGGCCATGAGACAGTCCACATGGGCTTGCAGCATAATTTTCTCATTTTCTTTTGCTCTATTGATTGGCTTTGGGACGAGGCATGTAGCACAGAGACCTCATAAAGCGGGGCCGCACTGGACACAGAGACAGCAGGACAATACTACCATCAACACGAGGCCTAGCACTGAAAGTACCTTCCAGCCCCATGCTGATAACACACCCCACAACCATCCCATTAGTGTCCAGGAGCCAGGCTCTTGGTGTATGTCTGCAGCTATTTTGTGCAATTTGGAAATTGCCGCATAGACTGATGGAGAGTTATCAGGAATATACACACAGCAACTAGACCCGATCAATTTACATGCTCGGCCCCGGTCAGCCAATATGACGTCAAGAACAAGACGATTTTGGAGAGTTACCATCCTTATGGCAGTTTGTTCCTCTGTTAGATTACCCAGAGCTATTATTGTTTGGTTAATGACGGCCTCCATTGTTCTAGTCAGTCTACGTATCAATTTACTATTTTGTACGGGACCTACGAAAAAGAAGAAGAATCCCCTATTGAAATCCATATACTGTTCCCAAGTCGTTTCAGTCTGATCAACCCCTGAGGTATCAATTGATCTTCTCCTTCGCTTGTGCTGATATAGCTGGAGATCCTTATGATAGGAAGCAGGTGCCATAAAAACTGGTGGGAGGAGAAATGCTATGTAGCATGTGCCGCCCCACCCTTGTGGTAATTGGAAATAGGCTGTAGAACCACATACGAAATAAGTGTGCCGGAAGGCTAAGAAAGAGGACTTGCCCCTGTCCTCAAAATCTAGGATCTGAGAGCAGACACTATGTCCCAATCGTATGGACCCATTATTTCTGACGCACAGGTGACCTTCTGCTGGTGTCACCAATATAGATAGTGGGCCATTATTCTTTCTGGACCTAGTGTTCAGGATTTGGAATACTTTAGTCTTATTATCTTTCTGGTATTCTTCTTGTTCCAACGTGGACCCTCTCGCTTGTGCGTCGCCATTGTCATCAGGATAACAGGCTTTGTTCAGGACTTTGTTTAAATCTCCCCACGGCCATCCGTTTTTACAAGTGTTATTGTCGTCGGGGCATACTAGGGAAACGTTTATGGCTCCTATTATGGCATCCCAAGCCTGGCATGATCCATTATAGGAAAAGGGTAAGGGGGAGAGAGGCATTCCCCCCTTATTCTGGTGGGCTGGGAGTCGGCCACAAATCCAGCAATTTGTTGTATTGCTGACCTGAAGGGTATGATGTAACATCTGTATAAAGGTATTATTCTGTAAGGCCAGCCTGTGACTCTGCTTGTGGGGGGTAAAGTATGGTGTGTGTGTTCTTCAGATGTGTTAACGTATCCTTGTTGGTGTGTTGTTGATGTCTCAGAGGGGAAAGCAACATGCAGTATCCACCCCACACATGTCAATATGGCACATATTAAAAATAAAACCATCGAAGTCATTATGAATCTGCTATGCAACATCTTTCAATACTTTCTTTTCATTGTAATCTTTTTACTTGGCCCCTGGGCCATCTGCCGTAACGCAGCAACCATCGTTTGACCGCTTCACCAGTCAGTTTATACCAACTGGACTTAATTGATCAAAACCTGAGCTGTTTTGGCTGACCGCAATTTTGAACGATAAGTCTGTTGGGGGGTAGGGTCCCAAAGAGGGGGTGAATATTCAGTATTCGTTTTATCCTGAGCAATGTCCTCAGTGTTCCCAAAGTACTTTTTACAATGGCTGGCGTGAAGCCATCCTTTCCTCCCTTCAACCTTCACTGCCGTCCACGTGGTCAGGAGTACCAACTTCGGCTGCTTCCACCTGGGCTCCAAGAGTGATGTTTGGTCAAACTTCCGGACCAGGACCCAGTCCCCAGGCTTTATCGCATGCTCTTCGGGATTGGTGTGATCTGGAAAGGCAGCCGCCACCTGTGAATGACAAGAACGTAGTGCAGACATCATGGCGGCAAGATAATCTGTCAACATATTTATGTCAGTATCTGTGATAGATTTAGGCCTAGGTGTGCCCCACATGTTTGGAGGTCTCCCGAAAACTGGAGTGGGAATAGTAAATGTTACCCTCCCGCTATCCAACGCTTTCCCTACTGTTGCACTCACTGGAGTGGGAATAGTAAATGTTACCCTCCCGCTATCCAACGCTTTCCCTACTGTTGCACTCTCTGGAGTGGGAATAGTAATTTTTACCCCTACGCTATCCAACGCTTTCCCTACTGTTGCACTCACTGGAGTGGGAATAGTAAATGTTACCCTCCCGCTATCCAACGCTTTCCCTACTGTTGCACTCACTGGAGTGGGAATAGTAAATGTTACCCTCCCGCTATCCAACGCTTTCCCTACTGTTGCATTCTCTGGAGTGGGAATAGTAATTTTTACCCTCCCGCTATCCAACGCTTTCCCTACTATTGCACTTACTGGAGTGGTAATAGTAAATTTTACGCGCCCGCTATCCTACACAGAAAATATTGAATATTTTTAATTAATATCACGTTAAGATATATGTATTAATTTTTTTTTTTACTTACTTTAATTATTCATTAAGTTTACTGTTATTTAAGTATTTTTAAGTATGTGTCAGTTAATTATATGTATTATTTCATTTATTTAACATTACTTTTAAAACATTTAAAAAATTCGATATTTTGACTAACTATATTACTTACAACGATATTTTGGATTCGATATTTTTGTAATTTCCTGTTTGGAGATAGGACTTCGATATTTTGGCATTCTATATTTTGGCATCGATATTTTTGTAAGTCTATATTTTTGTAGTCGATATTATGTCAGTGATCCGTCTGATTTCTATGTGTGGCTGAAACAATGTCAGTTCGTAACCGGTGAGTCTCGCTATAGTCAAGTGTTGTGTTTGTGTGCGGTTCAAGAGAACCTCTACTGCATGTGGTACTTGTACTGTCAATTGATGTCCTAACACTATGGCATCGCTTTGTCTGATTGCTAAAGCTGTTGCTGCCACCGATTTCAGGCACGCAGGAAGAGCCTGAGCTACTGGATCTAATGTACTAGAGAAATAAGCACATGGTTTGTGTGATCCTGCTTGTTCCTGAGTGAGTACTGACAAAGCAGTACCTTCGCGTTCTGTAACAAAGAGTGTAAACTGTTTGCTGTAACATGGTGTTGCTAAAACAGGTGCTTGGCATAAAGCTTTCTTTAAACTTTCAAAGGCGTGTGTATGTTCTTGAGTCCAAGGGAGGACAGTCGATGTGGCTGCCTCCTGTGTTGTCAACTGGATGAGTGGTTTTGCTAGAAATGCATATTGAGGGATCCACTGCCTACAGTATGAAGTGAGGCCTATAAAAGCCCGTACCTCCTTTTGTGTCTTGGGTGGTGGCATGTTAGCGATTAACTGGATGCGGTCGAGTGTAAGCTGCCTTCCCTCCTTGGACAGCGAGTGTCCAAGGTAAACAACTCGCTGGACACAGAATTGCAGCTTAGAAGGGGACACCTTGTGCCCCTTGTCGGCCAGAAATTTCAAAACCGTCAGTGACGCTTTTTCACATTCAAGTTCGCTTCGAGCGGTGATCAGCAGATCATCGACATATTGAAGCAAGGCAGTGTTAACTGGCATGTGGATACTGTCAAGTTCTCGTTTCAGTGCTTGGCTATAGATGCTGGGGCTTTCTGTAAATCATTGAGGTGCGCGTGTGAATTTAAAACTTCGTCCATTTAAACTGAATCCGAACAA
This sequence comes from Triturus cristatus, assembly GCF_964204655.1. NCBI lineage: Eukaryota > Metazoa > Chordata > Amphibia > Caudata > Salamandridae > Triturus > Triturus cristatus. The sequence continues at coordinate 222,974,466 of NC_140579.1, forward strand.
ATATTGACTTTCCGGATCGATTGGGACACTAAAGAAAGCATTCTTGAGATCAATTACAGTGAAGAACGTTGCTTCTGAGTCAATAGCTGTTAGTAATGAAGAGATATCTGGGACCACAGGGTATTGTGGTACAATACATTTATTTAATTCGCGCAGATCAATAACTAATCGATATACTGGTGGTGCCTTTGGATCCGTTCTTTTAAGAATCGGAATTATCGGGGAATTACATACATTGGAGTCGGTTTCGACAACCACTCCTTGTGCAATGAGCTCGTCAATCATTTGCAGCAAAGCCACAACAGCATCGGGTGGTAACTTATATTGTCGTATTCGTGGTAGTATTACTCCTGTTTTTAGTGTGACACGATATGGTGTAATATTCATGCAACCAACATCAGTGGGGCCTTGTGCCCATAAATGTGTAGGTAAATTCTGCAGTCGGTGATCCATGTCTCTGGACACATAGTGACCTTTAAAGTCACGTAAAAATAGTCGTACTCCTTCCGGAGAACAACATATTATAGCTCCTAGAGCTTTCAATGTTTTTATACCTAACAAGTTTTCTGGACATGATTTAGTAAGCAATAAATCTGTAGTACGTGTCAATGGACCAATCGTAAGTGGAAGAGGTTGTGTCACGTCATTTATTATATGTTTTCCTGAGAATCCAAGGGAAATATTCTGTGAGCCTGAGAGGGGTGCCCCTGGAACTTCACTGCGTCTTATAGTTGTTCTGCTTGCCCCTGTATCAAGTAAAAACTTTCTGTCTTCCCCTAATAGTTCACTATGTACATAAGGTCCCTCTTGGTCTACAGGAACCTCAAAAAGGGGTAAGCCAACTTCCCACTCTAGGCTATCTCATGAGTATCGCTGATAATCGGGATAATCTGCTTGTGCATACTGATACATCTGTTGTGTTGTTGCTTGTGTTGCAGCAATAGGCTGCGCTTGTGGTGGTGCTATGGTCTGTTGTGGAGCTCCCTGTTGCGGAGCTAGTTGTTGCGGAGCTAACCTAGGTTGTGCATGCTGAGGAATTTGTTGTTGATTCTGATCCTGTCTAGGTGGACGTGGTCTCTCCTGGGTTCTACCTGTAGCAATATTATGTTTCAGGACGGGACAATCGTGTATATAATGACCTGGTTGTTTACAATAGTTGCATGTCCCTTTCGTAGGACCTGCGGAATTACCCTTTTGATGACCATCAGCTGGAACTGACTGTGCAACAAGCATTTTCATTTTTGTATCTTTCATACGTCTTTGTTCATGTTCTTGTTCTTCTCTAATTCTGTTGTGATGATATTGTAACATCTGTAACATCTGTGATGGGGTATTACCTTGCCAGGTACTTTCGAATTTCAATACTCTATTCTTGACTTGTAGCAGAGAATTTTCAACTAATTTTGTCACGAACAGATGTGGATATGACTCACTACTCGCTTTTATGCCACTATTTATACCAAAACATTTTTCAAATCGGGAATAGAAATCACTAGTGTCTTCATCTGGTTTTTGTTTACAGGCTGATATTGCACCCCAGTCTTCCTTTTTCGTAGTTAATAAACGTGGCAGTACCTGCACTAGTAGTCCTGCTAGTGCTGTAGTCTTTTCCCCAAGTCCTGCTCCTGCAGCTCGGGCCCTTTCTTCGTTTTCTAATGCTGTCCAATCTATCTTTTGGTCTCCCACCTCCCATTCCTTTTCTCTGAGTTTCTCATAAACACCGGCGGGTAATAGGACTTTTAATATTTTCATAATGTCGGGGTAGGTATACTCTCCCATGAGTAACATGTCTTTTATCTCGCGGTGGAAACCTGCTGGGTCCTTGTCATGGCTGGGTACTACTTTCTTCATTTCTAATAATTCCAGTTTAGTTATAGGCGTGTACACAAACACGCGTGTAAAGTTATTACCGTCACCTCTGATTGGGTGTACTTCGCGTAACGGGTTCTGTCTATCTATGTGATACATTTTTCTTCCTTTGATGGGAACTGGAACGTGTTCTGGGCATACGAAATTTAAATATTGGTTTCGGAATTCTAGAATTTCTTTGATCAAATCAGTACCTGACCCTCTCCATATATTCGTGAGCAGTTCTGTCAATATGTCAGGTAAGGGTCCTGGATCGGAGTGTTGGCTTTTATATAATATAAGGAGGTGTTGAATCATGTATATACTAGCTAAGCGCTGTTCGTATGGGTCAAGATTCAGAAACGTGTGTGCAAGTACATCATCATTGTAGTCGCTGGGACTGTCAGCCCATTGTACTGCTGACCTAGCTAATTCTTGTTTGTCCATGGAATCGAGCATATGGTACCCTCTTCGATCTCGGAGTAATTTATCAACGGCTTGGAATAGGTGTTCGGGGGATTTTGTATTTAACATAGGGTTTGGAAAATGTCTATTATATTCTGGACGTATTGGACGTATCGGGTCGTTAAAGTCTCTAGTATTATTATGGGGTCTTCCTCTACCTACATAAGCTATTGTTTCGACTTGTTCTGATTCTTGCTCCTCCTCCTCTTCTGATTCTACTCTGTCTGTTTCTCGTCTTTCTTTATGTATTCGTTCTACTTCCTTGCGGATCTTTCGACACATGGCGATTATACACGCCTGTCTATCATGTTTCTCTTCTGATATGTTCTGACCCCATTTGACAAGTCTTTGCATGGTATCGTGATCTGCCCCGGGCCTGTCTTGATTCCTAATTACACAATTTATGAAAAAACGTAGTAGTTGTCTTTGGACATCCACTTTCTGGTATTCCATAGCTTCGTTAATACTTTCTGGACCTCGCCCTGTTTGGACAAAGCGATATATTTCGTCTAGGTGTTCACCCATTCCTGGTATCGTCATTAAATATAATGTAGCTCGTCTTATACGTAGTGATGATATGAGCAATTTATCCTGTCTACCTGGTACTGGGTCGTATCTACAATCCACAAGCTGTTCTTTAAACATGTCGGATGTCGCTAATTGGGGTGTACATTGGAGTGCTAAATCTCTAAGGGTCTGTTTATTTCGCGGCGGGGTGGCAAACATGTCTGTCGTACCTCCTGTAGCACCATCTGAGGCGCTAGGCACGAAAGGATTCGTTGGACGTAGGATAGAGATTGTAGATGCAGGAAAAACTGCAGAAACGGACGGACCTGTGGGAACTTGTGTAGGAGTTTGTAGTTGCGGGGATACAGACGGATGCTCTTGGTGTTGAACACCATCGGCAAGCGGTATGTGCGGTATGGCATTAGCATACTCGGGAGCTACGTCATCTAAATAGGAGGAAAGGAAAACGTCCTTTGCTGTTTTGGGATGTGCTTTGGGATGTGCTTTTATCGGGAGCAATGGAGGAGTTAAATCTTTTGGTATTTCCGGGGTAGCCTTAGGTAACCCTTCGGCCAGAAGAGGATACATACCATTCATAAGAGTGTTTCTTTGTCTATCTACTTGTTCTGATTTTACTCGGGTACCTTCCTCAAGTAATAGATTTTCTCGAGTTTTATTTGAATTCTCTCTACCTTTCTCTTCCTGTCTGTGTGCTTTTTTTGTACGTCTGTATGATTCTTTACGCCATAATTCAATGGCATCTTTCTGTGACTGTCTGGCTTTCTTTTTCCATAATTCTTCTTCTACTCTCATGATGCAATCTGCATCCCAGGTCCCCGTTGCGGGCCATCTCTGACTCTCTGGTAATTCTTTGGTGTAGTCCACCCATAAATCAAGAAATAATACGGCATCTAGACCATGCTTATGATACATAAAGTATCCTGGAGTATCCCTAGGTGGAATGGGAACAGCTTCTTCGAGTACACCTTTTCTAGTTTTGATCTGTCTTAGTTTCGAAAAGAGCGGCATTTTTAGATCTTGTTTCTAGAACACACTTTATACGATGAACACAATAATGAACAGTCATTCACACCACAATGTATAGAACGTATTAAAACATTTAACATTTAACAGTTTTAACGAACAATGGTAACTAATAGAAAACTAGTTACTGACATAATACTGATACTAGATAATACTTATTTATATGCAAGACATACTATATATACTGCTAAACAGTACAGATACACTGCTGAAACAGTGCAGACCGGATTTGTGTACCCAAACCCGTCTTGACCGGCATAGACTATGTGCACGTTAAGTGCCTCCCCGGTAATGGTACTCACCGGGTAGCTCGGAACGGAAGGCCTCGGAACGGAACTGAAACTGGACCGGACTGGACTCGACTCGACTGGACTCGGAACTTCGGAACCTGGTGGGCCTCTGTATACCTCGGATCTTGCTCTCTCAGCTAGGCTCTGGTCGGGATACTTCGCACTTCTCACCGCCTCGTCTGGGTGTTGATCGCAGCCTCAGTCACTCCCGCTTGGCCGGAGGGAGATACAGGAAATCCTGCAGGTACGCGTTTTTGTCCATTCAGCTGTGGCAGGAGACCGGGCCTGCAACGCACCGCCGGCGCGTGAGATGAGAAAGTGTCCCTGTTCGGGCACCAATTTATGTGGTAAATATTTCGTTACCGGTACTATTTTTATGCGGTAAAGTCTTAGTGAGAATAACTCAGTAAAAATAAGAGGCAGAATCCGTGGTATTAGAGGTTTTAAAAGGCTTTATTCCTATACAAAGGAATACAATTCGAATTGTAGGCATTCTATTCCATCACCACGAAAGTTCAGGAAGGAAGGGCATATATTATTGACAGATAAGCAGTTTTATAGAAAATGCATTACAGTGAAACAGATGCAAGAGGCGTAACAGCTGATAATACAGATAAACTGTGCATACGTAACTAATAGAGGCGTATACATGGGTGTAACTAAAATACGTCATTAAACATGATGTCACAAGTGGGTGGATCCACAGAAGAATCCTGCAATGTCAGCAGAAATATTTGGCAGAGATGCGCGCGCAGCCGCATGACGTGTGATTGACGTGCAACTAGAGGGTGAAGGGGACTTGACATTTAGCTCTACATGTGGAGACAGAAGTCTGGGGTTATGTCAACCTAATCCCAAATCATATCTAATATCCTATGTTTAAAGAACTGTGTTATCCAAAAGGAAAGGTCTCTAGGATAGAATCTATTCTATACTGACTGTTAGTGCGTGTACAAGCGTCTAAGTGTCTACACTAGATGCGAGGGGGTAGGAATATTCCATGGTAACGGGGCTATGAATTACTTGCATGAGGACAGCGAGGCCTGGCCCCTTTGCACGGTAGCTGGAGGAATGTTTACCTAAACTGCTAGACAGGAATGCATCGGATGAGGAGGGAGGAGATAATCTTGAAGGTGAAATACAGTTTTTGGCAGGCGATAGGCTGGATCAGGCACCGTTAGCCGCGCAGGGAGTAGGACAAAGTTCATGGATACAGATGCAGGCTCAGACTGGAGCTTTCAGAGGCAGAAGGCAGGAAAAGGCTTGATGACAGAATTCAGGGCCTACTCGCCTGAATCTGTAAAATGTGGAAAGTGAACCACATAAAGTCGGTGGCCTTTCATACTTAGGAATGGAATATCTGACCCATTCATGGCGGATCTGAAAGAGGACATGTTGACGGTGGACGCACATATATTTGCGTCTTCAAAACTGGAGCAGGAGGGAACATACATGTACTTATAGCATGTACATGGAGCCGTTGGGGTCTACGATAGGGGACATAACTGATCACAAAATTCATATTTCCTGTGCCATGCTTTTTTTTCCATCCCATTGCACCATGACAGTCAGCAAATTTTTGCATTTAGTTTCGGTGAGCGTATTTTGGCATGGTGCCGAATTCCACAAGGGTATACAGAAAGCCCCTCAATATTTAATCAGCTATTGAAAAAGTCTTTGGAAAGTCTAGAAATGCCTGAAAATTCAGTACTAGTACAATATATCGATGACCTGCTTGTGGCATCGGAAACTCGTGAAGCTTGTGAGGTAGACACAGTAGCTTTGCTGAATCATTTGGCAGATGGAGGACTAAAAGTGTCACCATCAAAATTACAGTCTTGTAAGAAAGAAATCCAATATTTGGGATACAGCATTGAGAAAGGACACAGGAAAATAACCATAGACAGAATCAGGATCATAAAAAGAATGAGTCCACCAATGACCCAAAGGGAAGTAAGAATGTTTCTGGGAATGGTTGGATATTGTCGTCAATTTTTCATTGATTGCAATACCAGTCCTGTGAACTGGTTAGGTAGAGATTTATTGTGCAAGATGAACTGCACAATATTTTGTACTCCAGATGGAATAGCCTTTGAAACACCAGATGATGATGTGCTGTATAAAACGGCAATGCAAACAGAGAGAAAGAGGTTACGGGAACCTATGCTGTATTTAACCCTGACGAATTACCAAAAGAATTAAAACAATCTGTAAAAGCAGAAGTTTGGGACTTCACAGGAGAAGATGTAGGATTGATGAGGAATGTAGATCCAGTAAAAATAACTGTAAAAGAAGGAGTATGTTACCCAAATGTCCCACAATATAAATTGACACCTGAAATAATCGAAGGAATTACTCCTGTGATTGAGAAAATGATAAAACAAGGAATTTTGAGAGAAATAATGAGTAGCCCATGTAATTCACCAATAATGGGACTGAAAAAGCCTAGTGGGAAGTTCAGGATAGTACAAGATCTGAGAAAGATAAACAAAATTGTCGTACCATGTTGTCCCGTTGTACCGAATCCATCTGTGATTTTATATCAGATCCCTCATGACGCAGAATGGTATACAGTGATTGATCTGTGCCATGCTTTTTTTTCCATCCCATTGCACCATGACAGTCAGCAAATTTTTGCATTTAGTTTCGGTGAGCGTATTTTGGCATGGTGCCGAATTCCACAAGGGTATACAGAAAGCCCCTCAATATTTAATCAGCTATTGAAAAAGTCTTTGGAAAGTCTAGAAATGCCTGAAAATTCAGTACTAGTACAATATATCGATGACCTGCTTGTGGCATCGGAAACTCGTGAAGCTTGTGAGGTAGACACAGTAGCTTTGCTGAATCATTTGGCAGATGGAGGACTAAAAGTGTCACCATCAAAATTACAGTCTTTTAAGAAAGAAATCCAATATTTGGGATACAGCATTGAGAAAGGACACAGGAAAATAACCATAGACAGAATCAGGATCATAAAAAGAATGAGTCCACCAATGACCCAAAGGGAAGTAAGAATGTTTCTGGGAATGGTTGGATATTGTCGTCAATTTTTCATTGATTGCAAAACCTTTGGTACGATTGACAAGGAGTGATGTGAGAGATCCAATTGATTTGAACAAAGAGGAGTTGGCAGCATTCAAGAGATTGAGAGAAGGTTTGTGTGAAGCACCTACATTAGGAATGCCTGACTACGACAAGGAGTTTGAGCTGTATTGCAGTGAGAGAAATGGATGTGCACTCTCTGTTCTAGTACAGAACCATGGAAAACTGAGGAAACCAATTGCGTATTTTTCATCCATGTTGGACCCAGTAGCTGTAGCCCTTCCTGGGTGTTTGAAAGCAGTAGCTGCTACATGTCGAAGTTTGGAACAGAGTGAGGGAATTGTGATGGGATACCCTGTGAAAGTGTTTGTACCTCATGATGTGGCGATTCTTTTAACAAGGAGTCGTACTCAGTATATGACGCAAATGATGGAGTGCTGAGTGCAGCATATGCGGTATGTACAGTTGCAGCAGTGATGGAAGCATCCTATTTGAAAGGAGTAAGGTCGGCCCAAGTAGCTGAACTTGTTGCCCTGACCAGAGCATGTAAGATTGGGAAAAGTGTGAGAGTGACTGTGATAACTGATAGCCAGTATGGCTATGGGGTGGTCCATGATTTTGGCCAAATTTGGCTACAGAGAGGTTTCCTAACCTCAAGTGGAACTCCCATTAAGAATGCTGAAGTGGTTGGAACGTTGCTTGAGGCAATACAGCTGCCTAGGCAATTGGCCGTGGTAAAATGTGCTGCCCATAGTCGCAGTGGTGATTACATTGCCACTGGTAATAAATGTGCTAATGATATGGCGCAATATTGTGCGCGAAATCAGAATTCAATCAATCGGGCAAAGGAAAAGGAATTGATTTCTTGTTTCCCAATGTTTACTAACACTGTGGGAACATGGGAAGAGGTAAGACAATTGCAGGAAGAAGCAGGAGAGGAAGAAATTAAACAGTGGGTAAAAGCAGGCTGTGCACCAAGAGAGAAAGGTCATGTGTGGGTTTATCGAGATGGAAGACCAGTTATGCCTGGTCAGGTTTTAGGAAAGCACACTCCACAGAATCAGCTCTGCTGATGGCTACTGAGACCCTGAGAAAATTTGCGGACGAGGGGAAGACAGCGGCGCTCATCCTGCTGGATTTGAGCGCTGCTTTCGATACTGTCTCACATCCCCTACTTCTACAGAGATTAGAAGCGTGTGGCATACGGAAATGTGCACTTCAGTGGCTGACCTCCTTCTTAGCCCAACAAAGTTTCCAAGTAGCACAACTATCACACATATCGGATAGTCATCATTTGAAACAGGGAGTCCCTCAGGGTTCCACCTTAAGCCCTACCTTGTTTAACATATATGTAGGACCACTAGCCGAATGTGTACAAAAACATGAGGTATCGATAGTATCATACGCCGATGATACCCAACTAATAGTACTACTATCCCAAAATAGTGATCTGGCTGCTATCTGTTTTTCTGAGTGCCTTGAGGAAGTGGCACTATGGATGAATAACCACGGCCTAAAATTGAATGGGAACAAAACAGAGGTTCTAGTAGTTGGCAAAACACCTAACATATGGTCCTCGGCATGGTGGCCAAACTCATTAGGACAGGCCCCCCTTCCCAAAGAAGAAGTGAAGAATCTTGGTATCTTGGTCGACGCCAAATTATCATTCGACAGCCAAATACGTAAAATTGCGGGAAAATGCTATGGAACAATGAAAACTTTAAGGAAAGTTGTGGACCTTCTCCCCGTAAAAGCCAGGAAAACGGTTGTTCATGCTGTAATCACATCCCAACTAGACTATGGCAATGTATTGTATCTGGGAGCCTCTAAAAAAGGACTCACGAAACTGCAGAGAATACAAAATGCAGCTGCCCGTCTAGTCCTCAGCCTCCCCAGGAGAAGTAACACGAGGAAAGCTCTGACCACCCTACACTGGCTACCCATTGAAAAAAGAATCATGTTCAAAGCTATGTGCTATGTACACCGCATTTTGACAGGTAAGAGCCCCCTCTACCTCAAGTCTCTGGTGTCAAGATACTCTCCGGCTTGGGTTCTACGGTCTAAGGATATGGCCTTACTGAATATCCCGAGAATTTTCAGAGCCAGAATGGGAGCTCGCTCATTTAGGTACCTAGCGTCAAAACTATGGAACACGCTACCTATAACAATGAGAACCGAGCCTAACAAACTCGTTTTCCGCAGACAACTAAAGACATGGCTATTTCTGAACAACAACTCATAAGCTATTGCTCAGTCTCTATCTAACATCCTCGTCTCGAGGTCTCAGCGCAGGGACACACCGTTAGGTATAACCATGCGCTCTATAAATGAATAAATAAATAAATAAATAAATAAATAAATAAATGCCTGATAGCATAATGTCTGCCATGGCACGGATGTATCATGGACGGGGACACATAGGGAGAAACGCCATGATTAGGTCTTTTAAACAAACCTAGTACAATGCTAAGTTCAGACTTGTAGCAGAAAGTATTTGTCAAAGATGTCTAATTTGTCAGCAATACAATCCAGGAAGAAAGACAGTAGTGAGTCTAGGAACAATAGGTCGCGAGGGAGGGCCTTTTACCAGAATGCAAGTGGATTTCATTGAGATGCCTCCTTGTAAGGTTGAGGTATGTTTTGGTGATGGTATGCTTATTCTCCAGGTGGGTAGAGGCGTTCCCAACGAGAAGAAATGATGGAATGACAGTGGCAAAATTACTCTTGAGGGAATTTATCCCTAGATTTGGGTTACCAGTAACAATTGAATCAGACAGAGGAGGACATTTTCATAATGAGATTATAAAACTGATTTGTGAAGCATTGAATGTACGACAAAAACTGCATTGTGCCTACCGACCAGAGGCTTCTGGTGTAGTAGAACAAATGAAAGGTACTATCAAAAACAGAATAGGGAAAATGTGTTTAGCCACAGGTATGAAATGGCCCGATGTCTTGCCTCTAGTACTCATGACTATTAGATCAATTCCAGACAGAACTACTGGTTTGAGTCCACATGAGATCATCATGGGACGTGCCATGCGCCATGTGTTTATACCAGTTGTTAGACCTGGCACCTTGGCGTGAGTCTCCCTTCCACTTTTTATCGCTGTGCCTCATGTGTTTTTATGTTGTTGGCCGCTCAGAGCACTATGCCACTGCCAACCAGTGCCACAGTGCAAGTGCTCCCTATGTAAAATGTATATGTTGGTTGGATTCCATGATTGGCTTATTTGGTTTACTATCAGACCCCAGTAAAGTGCACCAGGAGTGCCAGGGCGTGTAAATACAAATGCCGCTGGTGGGCTCGCAGCACTGGTTGTGCCACCTGTGGTAAATAAATTAATTACCTTATCTGAATTTCTATAATTATTAAGAATAATAATAAATGAATCGAGGAGTCCGAGGTATTCGAGTAAAATCGGGCTTTATTCAATAACTCGAGTTAAGGGAGAGCTCCTTCACCTCTGCAGGTTCGGGAGTGGTCTGAAGCTTTATTCACGGGATACAGTATTTATACAGTACATCACAAGTCATTGGGAGTTGCCCTCCTAGTTCCTAGCAAAAAGACCTTGCAAATTAACATTGCTCAAGACACATAAGCAAAACACAGATAAGTGCGTACTGTTCAAGGAAGCAGCCTGGGGGGATGTTCTCAGAGGGTGGGGGGAGGCTCATGCGTGTGGAAACAGGATGGATGTGGTGAGTGAGCGATAGGCGGGCTGGCGCCTGGGGGACACGAGATAAACTTGTTTTTCTCAGAAAAGAGCCGGCGGGTAGGCTATCTCTCAGAATCGGTTTGACCACAAAAATGCGTGGGTGCAACTGATTGAATACCAGGTGCAATTTGAGGAAATACTTGAACTGGCTGACCCTGCGCAAGCTGGAGTGAATTCTAAGATGGATGCTGTGTCTAAGATGGATGCTGTATAGAATTGATTAGAGCAGCAGAGAAAGGAAAGTGTGCGAGGGGACAGAACCGGGAACGCGATCTTTTAATTTTTAATTCCTCATTCCCTCCTTGTCCCCAAGCGCAACTTATTTTTCTTTTCAGGCCACTTCCATGGCCATGAGACAGTCCACATGGGCTTGCAGCATAATTTTCTCATTTTCTTTTGCTCTATTGATTGGCTTTGGGACGAGGCATGTAGCACAGAGACCTCATAAAGCGGGGCCGCACTGGACACAGAGACAGCAGGACAATACTACCATCAACACGAGGCCTAGCACTGAAAGTACCTTCCAGCCCCATGCTGATAACACACCCCACAACCATCCCATTAGTGTCCAGGAGCCAGGCTCTTGGTGTATGTCTGCAGCTATTTTGTGCAATTTGGAAATTGCCGCATAGACTGATGGAGAGTTATCAGGAATATACACACAGCAACTAGACCCGATCAATTTACATGCTCGGCCCCGGTCAGCCAATATGACGTCAAGAACAAGACGATTTTGGAGAGTTACCATCCTTATGGCAGTTTGTTCCTCTGTTAGATTACCCAGAGCTATTATTGTTTGGTTAATGACGGCCTCCATTGTTCTAGTCAGTCTACGTATCAATTTACTATTTTGTACGGGACCTACGAAAAAGAAGAAGAATCCCCTATTGAAATCCATATACTGTTCCCAAGTCGTTTCAGTCTGATCAACCCCTGAGGTATCAATTGATCTTCTCCTTCGCTTGTGCTGATATAGCTGGAGATCCTTATGATAGGAAGCAGGTGCCATAAAAACTGGTGGGAGGAGAAATGCTATGTAGCATGTGCCGCCCCACCCTTGTGGTAATTGGAAATAGGCTGTAGAACCACATACGAAATAAGTGTGCCGGAAGGCTAAGAAAGAGGACTTGCCCCTGTCCTCAAAATCTAGGATCTGAGAGCAGACACTATGTCCCAATCGTATGGACCCATTATTTCTGACGCACAGGTGACCTTCTGCTGGTGTCACCAATATAGATAGTGGGCCATTATTCTTTCTGGACCTAGTGTTCAGGATTTGGAATACTTTAGTCTTATTATCTTTCTGGTATTCTTCTTGTTCCAACGTGGACCCTCTCGCTTGTGCGTCGCCATTGTCATCAGGATAACAGGCTTTGTTCAGGACTTTGTTTAAATCTCCCCACGGCCATCCGTTTTTACAAGTGTTATTGTCGTCGGGGCATACTAGGGAAACGTTTATGGCTCCTATTATGGCATCCCAAGCCTGGCATGATCCATTATAGGAAAAGGGTAAGGGGGAGAGAGGCATTCCCCCCTTATTCTGGTGGGCTGGGAGTCGGCCACAAATCCAGCAATTTGTTGTATTGCTGACCTGAAGGGTATGATGTAACATCTGTATAAAGGTATTATTCTGTAAGGCCAGCCTGTGACTCTGCTCGTGGGGGGTAAAGTATGGTGTGTGTGTTCTTCAGATGTGTTAACGTATCCTTGTTGGTGTGTTGTTGATGTCTCAGAGGGGAAAGCAACATGCAGTATCCACCCCACACATGTCAATATGGCACATATTAAAAATAAAACCATCGAAGTCATTATGAATCTGCTATGCAACATCTTTCAATACTTTCTTTTCATTGTAATCTTTTTACTTGGCCCCTGGGCCATCTGCCGTAACGCAGCAACCATCGTTTGACCGCTTCACCAGTCAGTTTATACCAACTGGACTTAATTGATCAAAACCTGAGCTGTTTTGGCTGACCGCAATTTTGAACGATAAGTCTGTTGGGGGGTAGGGTCCCAAAGAGGGGGTGAATATTCAGTATTCGTTTTATCCTGAGCAATGTCCTCAGTGTTCCCAAAGTACTTTTTACAATGGCTGGCGTGAAGCCATCCTTTCCTCCCTTCAACCTTCACTGCCGTCCACGTGGTCAGGAGTACCAACTTCGGCTGCTTCCACCTGGGCTCCAAGGGTGATGTTTGGTCAAACTTCCGGACCAGGACCCAGTCCCCAGGCTTTATCGCATGCTCTTCGGGATTGGTGTGATCTGGAAAGGCAGCCGCCACCTGTGAATGACAAGAACGTAGTGCAGACATCATGGCGGCAAGATAATCTGTCAACATATTTATGTCAGTATCCGTGATAGATTTAGGCCTAGGTGTGCCCCACATGTTTGGAGGTCTCCCGAAAACTACCTCATAAGGAGATAGACCGGTCCTTGAATGGGCTACCATTCTCATGTAGAAGAGGGCTACCGGCATGGCCGTGACCCAATCTACACCCTTTTCTGCACAAACTTTTGTTTTTAGTGTCTGATTATGTCCTTCGACTAGGCCTGCAGCTTGTGGGTACCTGACGCAGTGAAATTTCCAGGTGTATCCTAATAATAATGACACCTGTTCCATTAGTTTGGAGGAAAAAGGTTGGCCATTGTCGGAGTAAATGACTCGGGGCAATCCATACCGGGGAAAAAATTCCCTAACCAATTGTCTGGCTGTTGTTTCGGCTGTATAATCTGGTACTGGATAGGCTTCTGTCCACCTAGTCAATGCACATACGACCACTAGTACATATTTCTGTCCCCTATTTCTGTCCCCCACATCTATCCATCTGTATATAATCCATTTGTAGGACTTCAAAGGCGTTTTCAGGGGGGTGAAATCCGCCTTGTTCTACAGACACCCCTTTTCCTGGATTAAACTGGCAACATATCATACATGTTCTGACTGTGTTTAGCAGCAGCGCGTAGATGCTTGTTGTGCCATAAAAGGCCGTAAGCTATCTATCATTCCTTTCTCACCTAGATGTGCTGGACTATGTGCAGTTTCTATGATTATGGGTACCATCGAATCGGGTAGGAGCCACACTGTTTTGTCTTTTGCCACCCACCCCTGTTCAGTCTCGATCCCTCCTGCTTCAGTCCATTTTTCCTTTTCTTCTGGGGTGGCGTGGGCCTGTATGTCTATGACGTCTTTGGAAGGGTCTCTCACTACCAGAACTGTGTCCTGCCCTATTTTGTGGGAAATGGCTACTGTCTGAGCTGTCTGTTTGGCAGTTTGATCTGCAAGATCATTTCCTTTGGAAACATCGTCAGTAACTTTGGTGTGGGCTTTGCATTTTAGGATCGCTACTGCCGTCGGTAGGTGTATGGCGTCCAACAAATCCTGTTCTTAAAGATCCATGTTGTATTTTTGCTCCATGGGAGGTCGGAAAACCTCTTTCTTTCCATAGAGTCCCGAAATTGTGAACCACTCCAAAGGCATACTGTGAGTCTGTGTAAATGTTTACTTTTAGATTTTTCGCCCACTTACATGCCTGTGTGAGGGCTATTAATTCCGCAGCTTGGGCTGAAAGGGTGTCTATTTTGTTTGTTTCTATGACTCTGCTATCAGTTGTTATTGCATAAGCTGCCGTTAGTTCTCCTGTCCTTGTCCGCATGCATAAACCATCTACAAAAAGCGTAACATCTACATCTGACAGGGGAACATCAGTCAAATCTTGTCTAGGTTTGGTGACAATCTCTATCACTCTAATGCAGTCATGCGTATCTTCGTCATTCGTGGCATTAGGTAGTAGTGTGGCAGGGTTAGTGTGTTACACCTTCTTATCTCTATGTGTGGCTGGAACAATGTCAGCTCATATCCTGTTAATCGTGCGACTGTAAGATGTTGTGTTTGTGTTCTGTTGAATAGGAGTTCCACTGCATGAGGTACAAATACTGTCAGGGGGTGCCCAAGGACAATGGCATCACATTGTCTAATGGCTAAAGCTGTGGCAGCTACAGATTTTAGGCAGGCAGGTAGGGCTTGTGCGACTGGGTCTAATGTACTTGAAAAGTAGGCACTGGGTCTGTTTCTTCCTGCTTGGTCCTGCGTGAGGACTGAGAGTGCTGTACCGCCTCGATCTGTTACAAATAGTGTGAAGGATTTGGTGTAATCTGGAGTAGCCAGGACTGGGGCCTGACAAAGTGCTTGTTTCAGTTCCTCAAAGGCCTATGTATGCTCAGTTGCCCATGGCAAAGATGCCAGCCTCCAAAGTGGTCAGTTGTATCAAAGGTTTGGCCAAATGGGCATACTGAGGAATCCATTGTCTACAATATGATGTTAAACCAATGAAGGCACGTACTTCTTTCTGTGTTGTTGGACGTGGAATAGTGGCGATTAACTGTATTCGTTCCTGTGTAAGTTGTCTACCCTCCTTGGACAGCAAGTGTCCTAAGTAGGCCACTTGCTGTGCACAGAATTGTAACTTTGAAGGCGACACCTTGTGTCCTTTGTCCGCAAGAAATAGTAATACTTGGAGGGAAGCTCTTTCGCACTCTGTTTCTGACTGGCTTGTTATGATGATATCGTCTACATACTGTATCAGTGTTGTGTTGACAGGCATCTGAATGCTGTCCAACTGTTTCTTCAGGGCCTGGCTATAAATACTGGGACTTTAAGTATAGCCCTGAGGAGCTCTTGTAAATCTGAAGCTTCTGCCACATAATGAGAATCCGAAAAGGTACTGACTCTCCTCATGAATAGGAACGCTAAAGAAGGCATTTTTCAGATCTATCACAGTAAAAAATGTTGCTTTAGGGTCTATGGCTGTCAAAAGTGATGTTATGTCCGGTACCACAGGATATTGTGGTACAACGCATTTGTTTAATTCTCGCAGATCCACTACCAACCGGTATACAGGTTCGGCAGTCGGGTCCGTTCTTTTAAGTACAGGAAGGACAGGTGAGTTGCAAATATTAGAATCTGTCTCTACTACTACTTTGTGTTCAATCAGGTCGTTTATTATTTGCAATAATGCTGCTTCAGCTTGGTGAGGTATTTTATACTGTCTGATTCGTGTCAAGACTACACCTTCCTTTAGTGTAATCTTGTGAGGAGTGATGTCCATACAGCCTACATCGGTGGAATTAGTTGCCCATAGGGCTGGCGGAATTATTTTTAGTCTGGCATCCAGTTCTTTTTTCAAAAAATGTCCCTTAAAGTCTCGCAAAAATAGTCTGATGCCTTCTGGGGAGCAACATATTACGGCACCCAGTTCTTTCAGTGTGTTAATACCTAATAAATTTTCAGGACAGGTCTTTGTTAATACTAGATCTGTAGTACGTGTCAACGGTCCTACTCCTATGGAAACATTTTGGGAAACTTTATTTATGACCGTCTTTCCCGAAAAACCCAAGGAAATACTATGTGAGCCGGAGAGAGGTATCCCTGGGACCTCATCATGGTTTATTGTTGTCCTACTGGCCCCTGTGTCAAGGAGGAATGTTCTATCTTGCCCCAGAATGTGTGCTTGTACATAGGGGCCACGTTGGTCCACCGTGACAGGAATCAGGGGCAAGTCTTTTTCTCTCTCCAGGCCCTTTCATGAATACTCAGGGTATTCGGGGTATCTTTCATCATTGCGTTGGTACATTTGAGTTTGTGCGGGGGCGTTAGTAGGGGGGTCGAACCTGGGCCGTAGGGGCTGGGGCCTCATTGTTTCGAGGGACATAAGGGCGGGCTTGCGTTTTTCCTGTTGCTATATTGTGTTTCAATACAGGACACACCCTGACAAAATGGCCAAGTTTCTTGCAATAATTACATGACCCCTTGTCAGTGGATTTTGTATTTTTCCCTGTACTTGGTACAGTCGTTGTCTGTGCTACCAGGGCTTTCATTTTAGTGTCCTTGACACGCCTTTTATCCTGTTCCTCTTCCTCTTTAATCCTATTGTGGTGATATTGTAACATTTGTAACATTTGTTGAGAAGTGTTCGCTTGCCACGTACTCTCAACCTTTAGGACCCTGTTCTTTATTGGGGGAAGGGCATTTTCCACTAACTTTGCAACAAAAAGACGTTGATATCCTTCACTGCCTGACGAGAGGCCACTATTAATGGCAAAACATTTCTGTAATCTTACAAAATAGTCTCCAGTTTCTTCTTCTGGCTTTTGTTTACATGCTGAAATTGCGTCCCAGTCCTCTTTTTTAGTTGTCAATAACTTCGGTAATACCTGCATAAGAGTATCGGGAAATGCTCGTATCAGGGGCCCTAATCCCTCCCCAGGCTGTCGGGCTTGATCTTCGTTCCCCAATGCCGTCCAATCTCTAGTCCTCCCCCCCTCTAAGTTCCAATCCTTTTCTATAAACTTTACATATATTCCCTCGGGCAGGAGGACCTTAAGTAATATCTTTATGTCCACGTAGATATAGTTTCCTAAACTCAGGATATCCTTTATCTCTTTATGAAAGCCTGCAGGATCTTTTTCATATGGTGGTACTATTTTTTTCATTTCCAATATTTCTAACTTGGTAAGGGGGGTGTACACATGTACCCGCTCAAAGGCGCCATCAGCACGTGTCCTCGGATGCACCTCCCTTAGGGGGAATTGTCCTTTGTCATGGATATCGGTACCGGACATTTCAGTCTCAAACTGTCTGTAACGTTGTCTGAAATCTAGGATTTAAGTAATAAATTCTTCGTCCCTTGTTGACCAGAGACCATCCATACAGTCACGTAATAGGTGGTGTATTTTCTTGGGTGCGGGACATGTTGTTTCGTACAGTGTTGCTAGATGTTGCAACATGAACATGCCCGCTATTCTTTGGTCAGATAGAGATAAAGAGAGAAATATCTGTCCTATTATATCAGGGTCATAAAGTTGATGTTGGCTAATCCAATCAATAGCCGACCGTGCTATTTCGTTTTCATGTCGGGTAAAAGGTGGGTCGTCATTGAGCCAGTGTTCTAACGACTGGACGGTGGACTGAAACATTTTATCAGAGGTCGTATCCTGTCTGGCGGCTTTACGTTGGACAGGGGGAGGAGGGGGAGGAAATCCGGAATAGCGACGGGCCAGTCCCAGGAATGTGGTTCCGTTTTCCTCTTCCCCATCTTTCCCCTGTTCTGAAACATTCTCTGATCTTTCCCTGTTCTGATGTATGGTAAAGACATGACTTATTAATCATGTTAGTACTTCATCTGGGCGTTTGTGTTGGGTAAACCTGGACTCTTCAAGTGAGTCACTTAGGTCCATCAAATAGTTGGGGACCTCGTAGTCTGCCGAGTCCAATACCCTAATAAAACAGGACACTGCGAATTGCAACATAATCTGTTTTGTGGCAACATTTCTGTTCTTCATCATTGTTACCAAGGCCTGTTCATTGTCTCCTGTTCGGAGGTAATCAAAAAGCGCGGCCAATTGTGGATCGATATTTGGCATTTTCTGGAGGCCAATGAGGGCTTGTCTCACTCTCCGAGATATCGGAGCCATTCTGCCTATTCCGGGACACTCATCATAGGGACATTCCGAAAAAGGAATGTCAATTTTATTCTCTGTCCCGTCTTTCACATCTTCTGGGGGAGGAGCGGTGGCCATTTGGCCACCCGTCGGTATTGGTGGTATTTGATGCGGGACTTGTTGTTGAACCACATAAGGCGGTGGAGTTTCTATTAAGTAAGAGGACACAAAATCCTCTGGGGGAGTTATTTTTATCCTTCCCATTTTCTCCTGGACGGACAACTCTTCACTCGTCTCTAGGGGCAAGACGGGATAAATTCCATCAACAAGGGCGTTCTTTTCTCTTTCTTGTTGCTCAGTAATAACTCTCTCGCCTTCTTCTTGTAATTTCTTTTCCTTAGCCTGTTCCGACATTCTCTTCCCCTTTTCAACTTTAGTTTGTTCTTTCTGATACCTCCTATGAGCTTCCTTGCGCCATAATTCAATTGCCTTCTCTTGTGTAGGCCTTACTTTCTTTTTCCAATACTGTTCTTCTACTGCCATAATACACTCCATGTCCCACGTACCTGTAGAGGGCCACTTAAGCCTGAGTTCTAGATGTTTGGTATAATCAGACCAAAGGTCCAAGAACATTACCCCTTCGATACCATGTTTAGTATACATGAAGTGTCCAGGTGTATCTCTAGGTGGGACCGGAACGGCCTGTTCTAATAACTTTTTCTTGGTACTTAATCCTCGTAATTTGGAAAATAAAGGCATTTTGAGGTGTTTTAACTAGACCTTATAAAGATGAGAATTCCGAAAACAATATACTTGATATCTTTATACACTGAGGAGCCAGTGCAACTTTACCGTGTTCTGTCACAGAACCCGTCTTTATACATTCCCAGTAGTACTCACCGAGAAGCAGAACTTGAAGACCTGGTCATCGAACTGGAGCGCTGCGCAGTGGACTGAGGAACAACGGGACTCTGGAAACCTCGGACTCGACAACTTCACTGGTTGGGCATTGGGTCGGAACACTCCGCCATCTTCTTCACCGCCTCGTGTGGATGTTTAGTCACAGTCTGTCTCCTCCTCGGCTCGAGGGAGTCGGTGGGAATACCCCACTTCTTGTGCACTTGTGAGTCCGTCGAGGGTCTGGAAGGGACAAAGACCGGATCTAGATCTCCGGCGCGTGGTAAAGGGGGAGTGTCCCTGTTCGGGCGCCAATTTTGTGGTAAATTAATGAATTATCTTGTCTGAATTTCTATAATTATTAAGAATAATAATAAATGAATCGAGGAGTCCGAGGTATTCGAGTAAAATCGGGCTTTATTCAATAACTCGAGTTAAGGGAGAGCTCCTTCACCTCTGCAGGTTCGGGAGTGGTCTGAAGCTTTATTCACGGGATACAGTATTTATACAGTACATCACAAGTCATTGGGAGGAGCCCTCCTAGTTCCTAGCAAAAAGACCTTGCAAATTAACATTGCTCAAGACACATAAGCAAAACACAGATAAGCGCGTACTGTTCAAGGAAGCAGCCTGGGGGGATGTTCTCAGAGGGTGGGTGGAGGCTCATGCGTGTGGAAACAGGATGGATGTGGTGAGTGAGCGATAGGCGGGCTGGCGCCTGGGGGACACGAGATAAACTTGTTTTTCTCAGAAAAGAGCCGGCGGGTAGGCTATCTCTCAGAATCGGTTTGACCACAAAAATGCGTGGGTGCAACTGATTGAATCCCAGGTGCAATTTGAGGAAATACTTGAACTGGCTGACCCTGCGCAAGCTGGAGTGAATTCTAAGATGAATGCTGTGTCTAAGATGGATGCTGTATAGAATTGATTAGAGCAGCAGAGAAAGGAAAGTGTGCGAGGGGACAGAACCGGGAACGCGATCTTTTAATTTTTAATTCCTCACACCCACAGAAGCGGCCTGGTAAAATGTGTCTAGGTCTGCCATTGCAGAACCTGCGTGCAGTATGGTACTGACATGCTGACTGGCAAGTGCACCCACTTGCCAGTCCCTAAACCTTCCCTTAACTTCATGTTAGTCACCCCTATGGTAGGCCCAAGGGCAGGGTGCATTGTAAGCATAAGGTAGGACAAGCCTTGATGTGTGTGGCATGTCCTAATAGTGAATTACAGCCATTTTCGTTTTTCACTATTGTAAGGCTACCCTGTTCTCATAGGCCAGAATGGGCTGTTAAGATTGTTACATCCTATGATCCTACCAGACCCAGGGAACATGGTAGAAAATCGAGTTTAGTATGCCTGAACTCAGAATAATAAGGTCCATCTTTTCGTAAGGTTTATTTTAATATTCTGCGTTTGCAAATGCCACTTTTAGAAAGTTGGCATTTGCTTGCCTAACCATTTCAGCCCGCCTCTGCGTGATGTGTATCTGTTGTCTGGCTTGTGTGAGTGACAGGGCTGGGGAAACCCAGATGGGCAGGGCTAGGTAGCCTGGTGGTGAATAGGAAGATTGACAGATAGATGGGTGGGAGGAGTACACCTGGACTCTGAATAGGGCTGTGCTCTGCCACCACAATGCTGGCTCCGCCCCCTGTGGAGAGTCTGATGGCTCTGCCCTGCACCCTGAAAGAAGCAGCCTGCATCATGTCAACAAAGTGCTCAGAAACCGGACTGAACTAGGCAAAGGCCCCCCTGGCCTGAAAGAACAAAAGAAATGGCGTATAAATGTAGGAGCCCTGCTCCTAAGAGATTAGATCCTGTCCTGCCAAGAAGAAACCTCTGTCCGACCTGAAGGAACTGGAAAAGCTGCATGGAGGAGTACTGTCCCTGACCTGGGGGATTGGCCTGCAGTGGTAGCCTTGCTGCTGAAGAAGAGGAAGAAAAGACTCAAGAAACTTTTATTTGACTTGTGCTGAGAGATCTCCAAGGGCTTGTGAGTGAGCTTGCCCCCTGAACGAAGTCCCAGGACCAGTGGACTTCACCGCAGTGAGATCGCCTTGGAAAACAGACCGTTTTCCCCGCATCTTCGACTCAAACTGCTGCGTACGTCTCGCTGATCGCAGCGTACCCCCTGCAAGCTGGTATCCCGCTGTCCGGCCCAAACAATGCGTCTGAGGCCCCTCTACGAGCCGTAGCTCGCACCGCAAAGGAAGGTATCATCCGGCCTGAGCAACGCGACTAACAGGCCCCCTACGAGCCGTAGCTTGCACCGTAACGGAAGGACTGTGAACCGTACTTGCTACTATCCCCTACGAACCGTACTGCCGGCGTACGCTCCTTTCCCCTGCTTTGGAAAGGCTGCGGCGCGTACGGTAGTTGCATACGTCTCCCCTGTGTGGAGCGTACTGTTCGCTTGTATCCAGCGCTTTGAATCAAGATTGCTGATCACATGGTACGGCACGAACGCCGCGACGAACTTTGAACGCACTGTACCTACGCACCGTCCCCTGAAGCACTGCATGCCCAAGGTCCAACGTACCGTAGTACGCATCGCACCAGGAGGACGACGCACCGTACATCTCGCTTGATGTCAGCGCAGCTTCCGTGCCGAACTCACCAAAAGTAAAGGTACTGTGCCTGTTCGCACCATAGGGTGTACGCTTCATCCCGAAGCACCTACAGTGCATATGAGACCCATTCCCAAGCAGTTTTTACCGCGTACGAAGCGTACGGACAGGAACGAAGTGCACAGAACTTTAAAACTACGCTAAAACCAAGAACTCTTTGTTTAATAAGTATTGTGGGCCGTTTAAACGTTATCTGGTCTTGTGCTAAAACCTAAACTATATATATAAAGTATTATTTTTCTATATCCCAATGTGGAGTCCATTTGTGGGGTTGTCACTGAGTTACTGTGTGTGTGTGCACAAATGCTTAACCTGAACGCTCTGAGATAGGCCTGGTCTGCTCGCGCCAAGCTACCTAAAGGGTGAGCAGAGGTTATTGTTGGGGTGTACCCCCCTACCCTGACTGGAGGAAAGGTTCCCTGCTTGACACAAGTACCTACCTGTGCCAACCAGAGAACCCGGATTCTAACATTGGTGGTCAGCGGTGATGATTACGAATTTGCATTTGTGATACATACACAGTGATTGGTGAACGCCACATAGTGAAGGCAGACCAATAGCGCAACCACTTACTTTTAATTCTCATTTTTTGGGAAATCGCCAGTTGTTAAAGAAATCATGCCTGGTTCAGTTGTTGTGGAAAGGGCAGCATCCGTAATCTCTGAAACTGAAGACATGGCATGGGAAGAAGAGAGATTAGAGAGCTACACCAAGGCCCAGCTGAAGGGCTTCTGCAGAAAATTTAAAGTCCCCACTGTTGGATGTAAACTCAAAGTAGATCTTTGCAAGGCGCTGAGGGCCTGGATGGAGTCAAGAAAAGACTCTGATGAGGTGGAGGAAATTGAGCAGGCAGAGAGCATCGCTAGCTTGGGCAGAGGCCTGTCGCCAGAGGAATTGGCCGACAGGAAGGAAACCAGAGCTCATGAGATAGAGATGGCAAAACTAAATGGACAACTGGCGATGGAAAGAAAAAGGCTAGAGATGGAAGAAAGGAGAAGCCAAATGGAGCATGAGATGAAATTGAGGGAGCTGGAGTTGAAAGCCCAGGGCTTGGGAAGCACTCCCTCTGGTGGCAGCACACCCCCAGTGCAGGTAGAGTCCAGAGTGAACATACCCAAAGATGTAGTGAAGAATTTTTTTTTAAATGATGACATAGGGCAGTGGTTCAAAGCCTACGAAGTAGCCATGTCCTCCCACTGGGTCCCTGAGAAGGATTGGGGAGCGGGGTTGTGGGGGCAGTTCTTGAGTGAAGGGCGGGACACACTGCTAGATTTGCCCTCAGATGTGTATAACTCTTACCCCCATATGAAGGAGGCTTTAATGGCTAGGTATGGGTTAACTCCTGAAATGTATAGGCAGAGATCAAGGGGTTGCACTAAGATTCCCAATAGTACGTATGTGGAGTATGTGACTTTTTTTTGCAGAGCACTGGATGGTTGGGTGAAGGGTAGCAAGGTTGATCATTTTCACGGGCTTCTTGATTTGATGGCATGGGAGCACTTGTCCAGTAATTGTTTTCCTGAGCTACGCACCTGATTGATAGTAGGCTATGAGCCCAAGTCTCGCCAGTTTGGTAAACCAACACCCACTGGTGCAACCCCCCGGCAGACGGCTAGTGTAGCCCTGGGTGGAGAAATGGGTGTCCAAGGTGGGTGGGGTTCAGTAGAAATGTCCCTGGTCTCATTAGAAGACCGTGAAGTGGTCCCCAAAACCCAGCTGCCTGAGAACACTAAAAAATACAGGCAGTGGGTGACCATAAATGGCCATAGGGTTGAAGCTCTGAGAGATACAGGAGCCAGTGTGGCGGCTGTCAAGCGCCACCTGGTGTCTCAGAAGCAGGTTGTCCCAGGAGCATTCTATCCGGTTGTTGCCGCCAACAACACGGAGAATCACTGCCCGGTGGCTCAGGTTCCCTTTGAGTGGGGGGGGGTCTCTGGTACTCTTCAGGTAGCTGTGAGGCCCGCCATGCCTGTAGACTGTCTGTTAGGGAATGATCTGGAGAGCTCACCTTGGGCTAAGGTGGAGCGGAGTGCTCACCTGGAGATGTTGGGTATGGCAGATTGGGTGTGTGTCACCACACAGTCCATGGCAGCGAGTAGAGCTGCTCAAGTGGACCTGGAGCCTGAGAGGGAGGCCCAGGAACCGGCCTTAGGGAGAAGAGGCAGGGGGCGCGGGAAACCGGCCCCCGAAGTTCCCACGGTCCAGGAGGGAGCAGACCTTGAGGGGGATGCCCTGGAACTTACAGGGGAACAGATAGCTGAACTGGGGGACCTGCCTGAGCTGACCCATTGGCAGCAAGAAGGAGGACCCTCCAGGGAAGAATTCTGCAGGGAGCAGAAAGCATGCCCTTCTCTCGTGGGTATGCGGCAGCAGGCTGCAGACCAGGCCAACGATGATCAGTCTGGAACACATTTCATTTACTGGGAGAACGACCTCCTGCATTCTGAGCCTAAGGTTGCTGAGCCTGGGTCAGCCCGTGTGCTGGTGGTACCCCAGCGCTTCAGAGCCTTCCTAATGTGGCTGGCTCACGATGTGCCATTGGCAGGACATTTGGGACAGGACAAGACCTTTGAAAGGCTTGTCACCCACTTCTTTTGGCCCCAAATGCGCAGGAGTTCAGACACTCACTGCAGGACCTGCCAGACTTGCCAGGCAAGTGGAAAGAGTGGGAGGAAGCAGAAGGCTCCTCTCCAACCATTCCCTGTGGTCAGTACCCCCTTTGAGCGAGTGGGGATTGACATTGTGGGGCCACTGGACCCCAGGACAGCAACAGGTTTATCCTGGTCCTGGTGGACCATGCCACCCGGTACCCGGAAGCCATCCCTCTGAGGACAGTGACGGCCCCCGTGGTGGGACGTGCACTGATGGAAATTTTCTCCCGAGTGGGATTCCCTCTAGAGGTGGTGTCTGACCGGGGTCCAATTTCATATCCAAATATATGAAATCCCTTTGGCAAGAGTGTGGTGTAACCTGCAAATTCACCACACCTTACCACCCCCAAGGAAACGGGTTGGTTGAGAGATTCATCCGAACCCTGAAGGGCATGATAATGGGTCTTGAGGAACCCATGAGGCGTAAGTGGGACGTCCTCTTGCCATGCCTTCTCTTTGCTTACAGAAAGGTGCCCCAGAAGTCTCTAGGGTTCAGCCCCTTTGAGCTTCTGTACGGCCACCCAGTGAGAGGACCTCTACGTCTGGTCAAAGAAGGCTGGGAGCAATCTCCCGAAACCTCCCCAGAATGTATATAGCTACATGCTGGCCTTAGGGAACCAGACTAGGCGTTTCAGGGAACTTGCTGAGGCAAACCTGGAAGCCAGCCAGGAGGAGATGAAGCGGTGGTACGACCAGAATGACAATCTGGTAGAGCTTCAGCCTGGACAGAAGGTATGGGTCTTGGCCCCAGTGGAGCCCTGTGCGCTCCAGGATAAGTGGACCGGTCCCTTTGAGGTGGTGGAGCGCTAGAGTCCTGTTACCTATTTGGTGGACTTGCGGTCTCCAAGGAACCCCTTAAGGGTCCTTCATGTCAACCGCCTCAAGCCCTACTTGGAGAGGTCCCAAGTGGGCATGCTCTTGGCAACAGATGCTGGGATGGAAGAGGAGACCGAGCCTCTTCCTGACCTCCTGTCAGCCAAGGAGCAAGATGGGTCAGTGGATGGTGTCATCCTCTCTTCCACCCTGACCCCTGAGCAACAGAATGATTGTCGCCACTTGTTGGGGCAATTTTCTGATTGGTGCGTCCATGATGTGGACACTGGGGATAGTACACCTGTGAGGCACAAGGCCTACAGGGTGACTGACAGGGTGAGGGCATGCATCAAGGAGGAGGTCTCCAAGATGTTTGCACTCGGGGTAATTGAGTCCTCCAGCAGTCCTTGGGCCAGCCCAGTGGTCTTGGTCCCAAAGGCTGCAGCGCTGGGAGCCACACCCGAACTCCGGTTCTGTGTGGACTACAGAGGACTCAATTCGGTCACCAGGACTGACGCACACCCCATCCCCAGAGCTGATGAGCTCATTGAGGGGCTGCCCACTACCTCAGCACGTTTGATTTAACATCTGGGTACTGGCAGATCGCCTTGACCGATGGGGCCAAAGAGAGGTCAGCATTTTCCACCCCTGATGGGCACTACCAGTTCCGGGTTATGCCCTTTGGGATGAAGAATGCCCCTGCCACCTTCCAGAGGTTGGTCAACCAGGTGTTGGTTGGACTGGATTCGTTCAGTGCAGCCTACCTGGATGACGTTGCAGTGTTCAGCTCCACTTGGGAAGAACACCTGCGCCACCTCTGGGAAGTGTTGATGGCCCTGCGGAGGGCAGGCCTCACGATCAAGGCGAATAAGTGCCGGATCGGGCAGGGTTCCGTGGTGTACTTGGGGCACCAGGTTGGGAGCGGCCAGGTGGCGCCCCTTCAACCCAAGATAGAAACCATCCTGAATTGGGAGTCGCCCAAAACCCAGACAGAGGTGAGAGCCTTCCTAGCTCTCACCGGGTACTACAGGAGTTTTGTCTAGGGGTATGGCAACATTGTTGCCCCCTTGACAGCGCAGACTTCTAAGAAGCAGCCCAGGAAAGTGATTTGGACTGACACCTGTCAGAAAGCTTTTGAGGCCCTGAAAGCTGCTATGTGCACGGCGCCTGTGCTCTTGGCTCCCAACTTCTCCAAAGAGTTTATTGTTCAGACAGACACTTCAGAGCATGGTGTGGTGGCTGTTCTTTCACATATTAATGAAGAGGGCCTAGATCAACCTGTAGCCTTTCTTAGCAGGAGGTTACTTCCACGGGAACAGAGATGGAGTGCTATTGAGCGTGAGGCATTTGCTGTGGTCTGGGCACTGAAGAAGCTAAGACCCTACCTGTTTGGGTCTCACTTCCGGGTTCAGACAGACCACAGGCCCCTTAGATGGTTGATGCATATGAGGGGTGAGAATCCAAAGCTGTTGAGGTGGTCCATTTCCCTACAGGGTATGGATTTCACTGTGGAACATCGCCCTGATACAGATCACGGCAATGCTGACGGTCTGTCCAGATTTTTCCGCCTTAGTGATGAGGACCTCCCTGGGGTAGGGTAGTTCTCCCCACTTTTCAGCTGGAGGGGACACGTGTTAGACCTGGCACCTTGGCGTGAGTCTCCCTTCCACTTTTTGTCGCTGTTCCTCATGTGTTTTTATGGTGTTGGCCGCTCAGAGCACTGTGCCACTGCCAACCAGTGCCACAGTGCAAGTGCTCCCTATATAAAATGTATATGTTGGTTGGATTCCATGATTGGCTTATTTGGTTTACTATCAGACCCTATAAGTGCACCAGGAGTGCCAGGGCGTGTAAATACAAATGCCGCTGGTAGGCTTGCAGCACTGGTTGTGCCATCCACAGAAGCGGCCTGGTAAAATGTGTCTAGGTCTGCCACTGCAGAACCTGCGTGCAGTCTGGTACTGACATGCTGACTGGCAAGTGCACCCACTTGCCAGTCCCTAAACCTTCCCTTAACTTCATGTTAGTCACCCCTATGGTAGGACCAAGGGCAGGGTGCATTGTAAGCATAAGGTAGGACAAGCCTTGATGTGTGTGGCATGTCCTAATAGTGAATTACAGCCATTTTCGTTTTTCACTATTGTAAGGCTACCCTGTTCTCATAGGCCAGAATGGGCTGTTAAGATTGTTACATCCTATGATCCTAACAGACCCAGGGAACATGGTAGAAAATCGAGTTTAGTATGCCTGAACTCAGAATAATAAGGTACATCTTTTCGTAAGGTTTATTTTAATATTCTGCGTTTGCAAATGCCACTTTTAGAAAGTTGGCATTTGCTTGCCTAACCATTTCAGCCCGCCTCTGCGTGATGTGTATCTGCTGTCTGGCTTGTGTGAGTGACAGGGCTGGGGAAACCCAGATGGGCAGGGCTAGGTAGCCTGGTGGTGAATAGGAAGATTGACAGATAGATGGGTGGGAGGAGTACACCTGGACTCTGAATAGGGCTGTGCTCTGCCACCACAATGCTGGCTCTGCCCCCTGTGGAGAGTCTGATGGCTCTGCCCTGCACCCTGAAAGAAGCAGCCTGCATCATGTCAACAAAGTGCTCAGAAACCGGACTGAAGTAGGCAAAGGCCCCCCTGGCCTGAAAGAACAAAAGAAATGGCGTATAAATGTAGGAGCCCTGCTCCTAAGAGATTAGATCCTGTCCTGCCAAGAAGAAACCTCTGTCCGACCTGAAGGAACTGGAAAAGCTGCATGGAGGAGTACTGTCCCTGACCTGGGGGATTGGCCTGCAGTGGTTGCCTTGCTGCTGAAGAAGAGGAAGAAAAGACTCAAGAAACTTTTATTTGACTTGTGCTGAGAGATCTCCAAGGGCTTGTGAGTGAGCTTGCCCCCTGAACAAAGTCCCAGGACCAGTGGACTTCACCGCAGTGAGATCGCCTTGGAAAACGGACCATTTTCCCCGCATCTTCGACTCAAACTGCTGCGTACGTCTCACTGATCGCAGCGTACCCCCTGCAAGCTGGTATCCCGCTGTCCGGCCCAAACAAAGCTTCTGAGGCCCCTCTACGAGCCGTAGCTCGCACCGCAAAGGAAGGTATCGTCCGGCCTGAGCAACGCGACTAACAGGCCCCTACGAGCCGTAGCTCGCACCGTAACGGAAGGACTGCGAACCGTACTTGCTACTATCCCCTACGAACCGTACTGCCGGCGTACGCTCCTTTCCCCTGCTTTGGAAAGGCTGCAGCGCGTACGGTAGTTGCGTACGTCTCCCCTTTGTGGAGCGTACTGTTCGCTTGTATCCAGCGCTTCGAATCAAGATTGCTGATCTCATGGTACGGCACGAACGCCGCGACAAACTTTGAATGCACCGTACCTACGCACCGTCCCCTGAAGCACTGCATGCCCAAGGTCTTACGTACCGTAGTACGCATCGCACCAGGAGGACAACGCACCATACATTGCGCTTGATGTCAGCGCAGCATCCGTGACGAACTCACCAAAAGTAAAGGTACTGTGTCTGTTCGCACCGTAGGGTGTACGCTTCATCCCGAAGCGCCTACAGTGCGTGTGAGACTCGTTCCTAAGCAGTTTTTACCGTGTACGAAGCGTACGGACAGGAACGAAGCGCACAGAACTTTAAAACTACGCTAAAACCAAGAACTCTTTGTTTAATAAGTATTGTGGGCCGTTTAAACGTTATCTGGTCTTGTGCTAAGCCTAAACTATATATATATATATAAAGTATTATTTTTCTATATCCCAGTATGGAGTCCATTTGTGGGGTTTGTCACTGAGTTACTGTGTGTGTGTTCACAAATGCTTAACCTGAACGCTCTGAGATAGGCCTTGTCTGCTCGCGCCAAGCTACCTAATGGGTGAGCAGGGGTTATTGTTGGAGTGTACCCCCCTACCCTGACAGGAGGAAAGGTTCCCTGCTTGACACAAGTACCTACCTGTGCCAACCAGTGAACCCGGATTCTAACACCAGTCAACAAGCTGATGACTATAACTGATGACATTGTGTTGGAATACTGTAAAAGCATGGCTGACGCATTTCATGCTGTGTTTCATAAGGTTGGAGCGGATGCCACCACTCTTGAAAAGAAGCCAGCCCATGATCTAAGCCCAGGGAACTGGGTAAGGATAAAAGTACACAGAAGAAGAAACTGTTTGGTTCCCAGGTGGGGAAAACCAAGGCAAGTCATCTTGACCACAACAACAGCTGTGAAGTGTGCTGGATTGAAGAACTGGATCCATGCAAGTCATACTTTGAGAATTCTAAATCCAGTTGACTGTAAAGAAAAGGAGTATTTTGATGAATCAGAATCCAGTTCTGAGTCGGATGATGGAGAGCCAAAAAACAAAGAAAAAGAAAACCCTGAAAGGGGGAAACAGAGCCGAGTTTAACTTTGGTCCCCAGAAGTAATTCCCTGAGGAGAAGGTTACAGATTTCTGAGACCAGTTCAGACTCAGAGACAGAACAAAGAGCACACTCTTCCAAGAAAGAACAAGGGAAGAACAAAGAAAAGGACAGTGGAGAGACAATAAAAGAAATTCATGAGAAGGAAGTGTCAGATGAAAGATTGAGAGAAATTCCACCTGAAACAACACCTTTAGATGGACAGGTGCCAGATACAGAGAGAGAGGGAAAGATTATTGCGGAAGACCCCCGAGGAGGTGTAGGGAACTTTAACATCCAGTTAGAAGCAGGGACAAGTAGTCAGCAGGAAGATTGCGTGCTGGAGATTCGAGGAGGGACAGAAGTAGGGAAAACAAAAGAAGAGGGTGAAAAAGAAATCGTCGAAGGTAAAAAGCAAGTTGAAACAGAGTCTGAGGAAAGCGAAGATGAAATACCAGAAGGTCGAGTTCTGAGAAAGAGAGCTTGGAGAACTGAAAAGAATGATAAAGGGAGTAAATCGAAAAGAGCGGCAAAGGACGAGGTGTGGCCAAACAAAATAAAGAGACTGAGATATCGACTGACACAAGTAAATTCGCCAAGGGCTGAACAGGTGAATGAAGTGACGAGTCAGGAAAAATCGAAAGGAGAAGAACAAACAGTAGTTAAAGAAAGCAAAAAAAAGAAAAGGAAGCCTAACCAGAAGTATAAATCACCGGAATGGACATATGTGGCCCTGCCTGAAGTGAAAGAAGAGGCGGATAGCAAAGGAAATCCAGAGGTGGTTGTACTGGAAGTGGTTGAGAAAGACGAAGAATCGGAAATCCTGAGAGTTATCTTGTCCGATATTGGAGAAGAAGCGGATGTTCAGGACAACCTGTATGTTGAAAACGAAGGGAAAGTGAAAGATGATGAGATGCCAAACTGAATGAGACAAGAAATTACTGATGGAAAGACAACAAAATACTGAAAAAGACAAAAACTGGTAGAACCACTTAGGTGCTTAGAAGCCTTGGGTTAGAAACTAGTTGTGAAGTAGAAGAGGCTAAGTCAAAAGTCACTGCTCATTTTAGAAAAGATGGCAAACATAGAAAGTAGCAAAAGTAGATGTACCTTCCTTAGAAGATGGTGCAAAATGTGTTGTTGTTGTACAGGATTATAAATGCTTATTTGGAGTGTTCTCGCTCTATTAATTTCATTTGAAGTTACTGTAGATACATTAGAAGGACATAGTGATAACATAACTAATATAGGGAAAGTTCAAAAGGTAGTTCCAACTAGAATAGATAAAAACTATTTACATAAAGACAGGTCAATAACAGATTTATCTAACAATGTGTTATCAAAATTGTACGAATATGTAAAAACAATGGACGTAAGGGATTGCTACGTTTGTATGCAATTACCTGAATCTGAAGGAGTGACTTATCATCACCTTCCAGTAACATATGAAATAACATGTAGTGTAATAGCTAGTTTATTTTATCAAACAGGTAAATTAGAGTATTATTTTTTAGATGTAGATACTATATTTTAACAAGTACCGGCAATTACCAAATTAAACAAGGTAAAACCTGCAAAGGTATTAGGTGAATTTTTCTTAGAGACTAAAGAACTAACATTAGAATATATATTTAGAAATAACTTGACTTGCAGTTTAAAGAAAGAGGAGAAGACATTTTTAGATATGGTTGAAGAAAGGAGATTGAAAATGCAAAGAAAGGCTTCAGAAGGGAAAGTGGAGAAAACAGTCTGGGATGTAGAAATGGAGAAACACTTGAAAGGAGAAACGAGTCCAAATATGGCTTTAGATTGGCCTCAGAAAGGGTAATTATGTATAAGAAGGAATCAAACGGCGTATGACAATTATTTTCTAGGGAATAGTGAGTGCCATGATACATACCGAATCATGGGAGGATGGGGAATTAAAGGTGGAAGAGATCCAGTCTTTCCAGGACTATATTTCATTTGTGGGAACAGGGCATATTATCGTTTTCCAGACCATTGGTATGGCACATGTTATGTTGGCCTGGTTTTTCCAAAGATTTTTCATATGGACAGAGGAGAAGATGGTGTACATAGCTTAGGTAGTTATTTAGCACGTAGTAAGAGAGAATCTTGGATTGAATTTGTGGGTGACATTTTTGGAGCACTCATACCCGCAGTGGGAATATCTCTGAATACAAACAAAATTAGAAAACTTTCAACAGTAGTGGATCGCTTGTCAACAAGCATCGCTGGAGGATTCTTATTGGTAAATACAGAAATGGTTGCCATGCATGCTATGGTAATGCAAAATCGACTTGCCCTTGATATTTTATTGGCAAAAGAGGGTGGAGTCTGTGGAATGCTGAAAGTTCCACATTGTTGTACTTACATTCCTGACGAAAGTAGAGATTTGAAAATTTATATTAAGAATATTACCGAATTACAATTTCGTCATGCACCACTGGAGGTTGAAGGTGTCTGGGAAAAGATTGGTAAGAAAATTTCAGCTATTAAAGACTTTGTAGTAAAATTAGGTAGTACATTTATAGGTAAGATATTATTTCCATTAATATGTGCGATTTCCATAGTATTAATAATTAGACTAGGTTGTATTTGTTGTAGAAAGAATAAAAACCATTAAACGAATAAAAAGAGAAAATTTAAGGAGAAGGGATAAGAAACAAGAAAGAGAATTTGAAGAAATAGAATTAGAAGAGATAAAGGAAAGCATGTATAAAACAGCAAAAAGAGAAGAAACAGGTGAAACTGAAATATGAATGAAACAAGAAATCAATTTAAAAATTCCGTAAAAGGGATACAACATTTTTGGTTGGTGTGGTGATATAATCACCAAAGGGGGGATTGCTGGAGCGGGTAGAACAACATTTTGTATACCTCCCATTCTGCATGTTTATATTAATCTGAATAATTAACTAATAGTAATCTTATTAATTGGTTTGCAGTGAAATACTTATCAATCATATTCACAAAAGTATTACACGTGGGAATTGCGCTTTGTATGGCTATATTAATTGTAAACTAACTTGTGTACGCATACTAATAGTAGAAAATTAGAATATTGCATGATATATGTTGCTTTGGTGATGTATTTGTAATTTGTGCTTTACTAAGTGAGTATAAACCGCTTTGAGTGTTGCTTTCTGCTAGATAATTACACACACATAAGGGTATTAGCGAAGGGATAACATTTTATTAGCCATTTCTATGTTTTAATTACGTTTTTGTGTTTCTTTTGCTTAAGTTGCCCATTTCGGCCTAGACAAGATGGCTGAACGAGACGTTGAACGTGACTGCCCTTGACAACACGAGGTTCTGGGTGAAGTGCGCAGGCGTCACCGCCAGCAGCAGTGGCCTGGACCTGACCCCGGGAGAACATGTACCCTTCAAGGTCTTTCTGGGAACTTCGCCAGCAGCAAAGACAATGGACAATTTAAAAACCGGAACCAGCAAGTGCGATGAGTTCATTACACAGACGCCATGAGAACTTTACCCCGCGACCCCAAGTCGACCAATCAGGACTTTCTAAAACACCGATCTTGATACTTTTTGACATTGTTGTCATTATAAAAGTAGGTAGGGAATTGAACTAAAAAAACGTGCTCTTCTTTGACGAACTCGATTTCCTGACGCTATGCTGACGGAGAGGACGGTGACACTGCTGGACAGCTGTTATCCTGAATCTTTGAGAGACTGAATTGTGGCCTAACTTTGCTGAATAAAGATTTTTCCCCGACCTGGCTGACTTAGAGGACGACTTTTAGCCAGATTAGGTAAATATGATGTTCTGCAATGCTGATGATGATTTCTAACGATTTTGCAATATTTCTTAGATAAAAAATATTTGATTTATTGACAAATGCGTTGCGTTGATTATTTGAAGAAGAGAATTTGATTTAGTATGTAAAGAGTAGATAAAGGATTGTGACACTAAACCTATAAAAACAACTAAATGATTAATTGCCTTATGAGGGGAATATTTTAGGATTGGAGTCAACGTATTTAGAGTAAGGTAAAGGTATTCCTTTCATGTCAGCGTTTGGAAGCTTATTCCTCTAGGGAAGCAGATCAATGGAGTGTGAGTATTGGTGTTATGGCCCCACCAATGAATGTATTTGAGTGAATTTGCTGTTGAGGTATTTTGTCTGTGACGAAGGGGGAATTTGATGTTCCACACTGCAACAGGGGTATTGTCATGCCCATTTTGGGGAGCCCCTACCCCTACACTAATTAAACAAAAAAATCCATGGTTTCTAGTGGGCTTTCTGCGCCCCCCAGGGGGGCCAGATTGGGGGCTACAGCTCCCATCTGCCTCCTGGGGGGGCAGAAAGACTGCCATTTTTGTGGGGGGGAGGGTGGGGGCGTTGGCGTGCCCGTTTCGGGCAGCCACACCCTAAAGACAATATCCCTGGTGGATAGTGGGCTTTCTGCCCCTCTGGGGGGCAGAAAGGCTGTAATGGTGGCAGGGGGGTGGGGGCATTTGGGTGCCCATTTTGGGCAGCCCCCACACTAAAAAACAATGCGCAAAAAAAATCCCTCACGTCAAGTGGGCTTTCTGCCCTCCCCTGGGAGCAGATTGGGTGCTACTGTCCCCATCTGCCCCCGGGGGGAGCAGAAAGGCTATAATGGTGGTGGGGGTGGGGGCATTGGCGAGCCCATTTTGGGCAGCCACCACTCTAAATAAAATCCACCACCCTAACTAAAATTGCGTGAAAAAAATCCCTGGCGTCAAGTGGGCTTTCCGCACCCCGAAAGGGCAGATTAGGGGCCAAAGGCTGTAATGGTGGTGGGTGGGTGGGGGCATTGGCATGCCCGTTTCAGGCAGCCTCCACCCTAAAAAAAACCTTCTAAAAACAAATCCCTGGTGTTTAGTGGGCTTTCTGCCCCCCTGAAGGGGAAGATCAGGGGCCAATGCCCCATCTGCCCCCCAGAGGGGGCAGAAAGACTGTAATGATTGCGGGGGTTGGGGGCATAGGCATGCCTGTTGTGGGCAGCCCCCACACTTATTTTTACTTTCTAAAAAAATCCTTGGTGTCTAGTGGGCTTTCCGCCCCCCGAAGGGGCAGATTAGGGGCCAATGCCCCATCTGCCCCCCAGGGGGGGTAGAAAGGCTGTAATGATGCATCGGCGTGCCCGTTTCGGGCAGCCCCCACCCTAAAAAAAAACTACAAACAAATCCCTGGTGTTTAGTGGGCATGGGCATGGGCATGCCCATTTTGGCCAGCCCCCACCCTTATTTTTACTTTCTAAAAAAATCCCTGGTGTCTAGTGGGCTTTCTGCCCCCCCGAAGGGGCAGATTAGGGGCCAATGCCCCATCTGCCCCCCAGGGGGGGCAGAAAGGCTGAAATGGTGGCAGGTGGGTGGGGGCATTGGCGTGCCCATTTCGGGCAGCCCCCACCGTATAAATACCTAAAAACAAATCCCTGGTGTTTAGTGGGCTTTCTGCCCCCCGAAGGGGCAGATTAGGGGCCACTGCCCTATCTGCCCCCTGGGGGGCAGAAAGACTGTAATAATTGGGGGGTGGGGGCATGGACCTGCCCATTTTGGGCAGTCCCCACCTCTATTTTAACTTTAAAAAGAATTCCCTGGTGTCTAGTGGGCTTTTTGCCCCCAACCCCCGGGGGGGGGGCAGATTGAGGGCTACTGCCCCCATATGTTCCCCGAGGGGGCAAAAAGACTAAATGATGCCAAATTATTTGGGGGAGCAAAGGCCCTTGCCCAAGGAGCCGCTCCCCCCTCCCTTGTGTCTAGTGGGTGGATCCCTGCTTGGGGATCGCCCTCCTGTGGCGATCCCCAAGCAGGGATCCACTGGGGAGGGGTACCAATGGATAGGGGAGATTCTCCCCTTTCCAACAATACCTCTCCTGTCTTTCTACGTGCTCAGGGGGCTGAGATAGCCCCCTGAGCACATAGAAAGTGAAACTGAAATGAGCCTCTTGGCTCATTTCAGTTTCGGTTTCACTGTAATGACGTCTGCGCGACGTGCGCACCGATCGTCATTATAGGGAAAGCAGGGGGGGGCCTCGGGAGCTGGGGAAGCTCTTCTCCAGCTCCCGAGGCTATTTTGGTTTAAAGGGAATCCCTCTGGTGCCCGCACCAGAGGGATTTCCCAGGGGATGCCTCATGACGAGCTAGACTCGTCATGGGCACACGAGAACTGTGTGCCCATGACGAGCCCAACTCGTCATGGGCATTCAAGGGGTTAATTGTTATGTTGTTCTTCATAACAAAGAATATTATTGCACTGTATTCTTGGACTGTGATTATCCTGTATGCTGTTGCAAAACTCTTAATTAAAAAAAAAAA
The DNA here is from genome assembly GCF_964204655.1 of Triturus cristatus. Lineage (NCBI taxonomy): Eukaryota > Metazoa > Chordata > Amphibia > Caudata > Salamandridae > Triturus > Triturus cristatus. Next base: position 223,010,518 of record NC_140579.1, read on the forward strand.
AACCCTGTGGTATACGGAGGTCAAAGCATTGATTTAAGAGGTTACTCAGTACAACCTATTATGTTCAAAGAAAGAGAAACGGTCGGAAAAATATATGTTCCAAAAACAAGGGGATAATCTTCGAGGTTGGCCTCACCAAAAAGACCTTGGCATTATTTTGAACCCGAATTCGCCTGACCAAGTTATGCTTGTTTCACAACAGGGTGATGTTCAAGACATCATAGGAAAGTATCCAGGAGTTTTCAGTGGGAAGCTAGGTCGTCTTAATGGTTTCAGCCATAAAAGAGTTTTAAAGGAAAAAGCAAAACCAATGGTGCACAGAGTAAGAAAAGTACCCAATCTTATGATGAAACTCCTACAAAAGGTAATCAACAGACTACTTGAATTAGGAGTAATAGAAGAAATTGAGTCTTCTGAATGGTTGGCTCCCATTGTTTTAGTCCCTAAAGATAAAGGAAGCAAAATCAGGATGTGTGTAGACTTGAGAAGCTTAAAAAACTATCTGGGTTGACAGGCAGCCATTACCTAATATCAATGAAGCTTTGTCAAAGCTAGGAGGCGCCTGTTTGTTCAGTGTGATGGATTTATCTGCGGCGTATCACCAGATTTTAATTCATGAGGATTCAAAACCATTAACTTCTTTTGTAACTTCTTTAGGTGCTTACAGGTTTATTCGAATGCCATTTGGTTTGGCAAGCACTGCAGCATGCTTCCAGAGAGTGATGAAAAATGTTTTGAGTGGAATTTACTCTCTTCTATTCTTTCAAGACAATATACTTGTCTACGGGCAAGATAGGGATAAGCATGATGAGGTTTTGTTTCGTGTTCTGTCAAGACTGGAAGAACGTGGACTTACTTTAAAGAGAGAAAAGTGTAAATTCAGGGTTATTTCTGTTTCTGGGGCACTCTATTTCCAGTGAGGGTATCAGTCCTAAAATCCACCTTGCAGAGGCAATATTACAGGCATCAGCTCCCACAAACAAAGACCAAGTGAAGTCTTTTTTAGGCTTATCCGAGTATTACTCGAAATTTGTATACAATTTTGCTAGTGTAGTGCAACCCTTAAGATTACTATTGAAAAAAGGTGCTGATTTTAAATGGACTGATGACTGAGTAAAATGCTTTTAACAAAGTAAAAAGTGAAATTGCATCTATGCCAGCTTTGGGTAACTTTGATGTACATAAAAAGACTATTTTGACCACAGATGTCAGTGTGCGGGGGTTGGGTGCAGTCCTATCGCAAGTGATTGATGGCAGTGAGAGAGTTATTGCTTTTGCTTCTCGTTCTTTGAAGGGTGCGGAAGAGCGTTACTCGGTGATAGAGCGTGAAGCTTTGGCGTGTTTTTGGGCCATGAATCATTTTAGATTTTACTTGTGGGGTTTACCATTCCTAGTTAGGCCTGACCACAAACCACTTGTGCACATGTTTTCCTGTAGAAATGTCGAGAGCACTACACCCAGAATAAAAAGGTGGGTTGAGGGATTGTGGGGATACAATTATTCAGTAGAATATTTGCCTGGTCTAAAAAATGTTCCGGCAGATTTTCTTTCTAGAATGCCTTTAGAGAAGAATGTCACCTGCAGTCCTGACTGCCTTGCTTCCTGGGTGAAGGAGTCAGCTCTCAACAAAGAAGAATGGGAAGCCTGTTATGAGAGTGACAAGGCAAGAGGTCCCATCATGGATTTTATTGTTAATGGGTGGCCTTGTTTGAATGATGTTCCCAAATGTGCGAAAGGTTATTGGAATGTTCGTGATGAATTGAACATCTTGCAGGGAGAGCTGTTCCGGGAAGAGAGATTAATACCCCCCTCTAGGATGAGACACAAAATTATTAATCTTGCACATGAGGGGCACCTTGGTCGTAGTTTGACAAAAGCGAGAGTCAGAGAATCTTACTGGTGGCTAGAGGTTGATCGTCAGGTGGAAGAGGTTGTTAGGGATTGTACTATTTGTGCTGGCAATGACAAATCGAGAAAAGTTAGGACTACCCCTCTCTCACCCGTTGCCATACCTGAACGTCCATGGTCCAAGCTTGCCGTGGACATTGTCGGCCCATTTGACACCTTGTCTCTTTCGGAGAGGTTTGATGTTGTCCTTGCTGACTATACTTCAAAGTGGGTTTCTGCCTCTTGCATGAGTTCTGTAGTGACAAAGAATATCATAGAGTTTCTTAAAGATGCTTTCACGTGTGAGGGTGCACCCGATATTCTTGTCTCAGATAATGGGGTGCAGTTTACTTCCCAGGAGATGTCGGATTTTCTAAAGGATCTCTCCATCACACACCACAGAACTGCTCTCTATGCTCCCCAAGCAAATGGTTTAGTCGAGAGCATGAATAGACTAATTAGAGCTTCTGCCCAGACTGCCTTAGAGATGAGAGTTCCTCTCAGGCCCATTGTTAGAGAAAGATTATGGGCGCACAGAAATACTCCAAACAGTGTGACAGGTTGTTCTCCTTTTTAAAAGCTCGAAGGTAGAACAACTGGTTCTAAATTAAACCCTGTTTGGTTAAGTTTAAAAGATAGGGGTTGTGTAGTAAGGAATTGGAGAGTAAAGAAATACCAAGAGGATTATAAAGGTAGATTTGATACAAAAACGGAAGCTGAGCTTGTGTTTGTAAAGAAGGCAGTTTGGTCCCCCAAAGGAGAGACTAAATATTTTGGTCCAAGGCGCATCACTAAAGTTATGAGGAATGTTTTAATGCTTGATGGTGGTGATGTTTGGAGCATGGCTCGTCTGGTGGTAGTATGAGGTTTCAGCCTTAGGCCGTTCATTCCAAGTGTAATGACAGTAGAGTTCACACTGACCTGTCTACTCGCAGTCTGAGGGTCAGGAGTTCACCATTGCATTTACAAGATTATTGTGTAAAGTATCTTTTTCCTTCTTTTCTCTCTCTCTCAACATTATTATAAAGGGAAGATGTGTTGTAACTTCCCCTTTAAGTTCTTGTTCCCTGCCAGAATGTTAACAACATCAGCGGCAGAATGTGTAAGCCGCAGTGGAGCCAGTGTCAGTTGCTGTGTCAGCTGATGTAGCTGTTTGTCCGGTGGGTTTTTTAATAAACTCTTTGCAATGACGTTGGAGTATCATTTCATTACATATATATGCAGCCTAGAAGCTCTGGGAGAGCGAAAGCCGGATAGTATGATTTGGAATCTCTTGAACGGCTCCTACCTAAATACACACTCTCTAGACTGCTCAAGAGACCTGCATACACTCAAAAACTTTTGTACTGTAAAAGTAGAAGTGAGTACAATTGAAAGTTCCACTAAAACACAGGAACAACAATATCAGGTCCAGTATCCAAAGAAAGATATATCTTAGGTATCGCTTCTTGAAGTACTGAGCAGCAATAATACCACCACAATGAACTCACGATTTGTTTAGTAGGAACAACATTGTTATTTTATCATGGAATATGGCAGGAATAGATACAAGAAAATAAACTATCTCAAATCATACAGTCCTGCTTTGATTCTCCTCTGAGGAACATGACTACAGATACTTTAATGGTCGAATCTTACTATGCGTTGGTTTGGTGCATAGCAGGGCAATTAGAGGTCATGCTAAGGGGGGGGGGGGCTTGTCCATTTTACTTATTACTGAGTTTAACTGCAAAACTCAAACTATTCCATCTGAAAGTACATTTTTTCAATGCTTAAAGATCTCATTTTCATACCCACCACAATCTTGCAGTAATTCTTTACTAATTTGTAATGTATATGTGCCACCAGGTAGTCAGAACAATTGCATATTTAAAGAAATATTTTGTGAACATAATGGAAATATGAGTGGCTTCCTTTCCAAAATGCATTAGAAGTGATAGACGTGGTGCTCTTCCTTTGGAAGAATTAACTCCGCTGGGAATGGTCCCGTTAAAGGGATTTAAAAAAGCTGACATCCTAGCCAATACGATGTCCGCATCCCAGTAGCAATTCTATTATCGACTGTACAATGACATCTTATGCAATTTTCCATGTAATATCTCACTCTTGTGTGCAATAGACACACCTTATAGTCACCATGCTCTACTTTCCCCTACAATGTAACTAACTCCTGAAATTATAAATAATTGGTCACTGGAGGATGATTACAAAGGGTCGTCAGGGATCCATTTAAATAATAGAAAACTAGTTTGAAATCCTATTATTATAGCGAACTTTAATAAAAAGGCTGCTGCTTATTTACTTGCTATGACAATGTCCATGATGAGCAATTAGATTTCTACCTTTGAATTACTAATGGCAGACAGTCAAGCATATAAAAATTCAGGACAGTAGGAGGCTCGAAATGCTGGTACTTCCAAGAAAGATATGGAAAGACATTTAACAATAGAAATTACTAAATTAATGCACAAACAATATATACATTTTTCTCAATTTGTAAAAATTAAATAAAGTAATTGAAAGAGAAGATGAACCACCATATATGATCTTTAAAGTATAGGAAGCAGGACCATGTCTGGATTGCTCTGCAGTAGTTGGCTTTAAAGAACAATGCCCAAGCTTTTTGGCATATAATTGCCCTTATTCTGGTTTGAAAAAGGTCCCGCCAGTAAATGAGATACCAGTAAATCTTGTCCGATTATATCAGGTAATTATGTAAATCCATTGGAATTTTCCATTTGAACCTATTAAGTCGCCGTCTAACAATCAGATAAAAAGTTATATCAGAAAAGCAAGGTCCTCTGCATGATGGGCCGAGATGAAGTCCCTATCCTGGTCTTTAAAAACAATCCTGAAATGTGGGCCAAGTTGCTGGTATGTTTGAATATTGTTTTTCCACTGGCCAACTACCGAAATCCTGAAGAGGGAGCATCCTTACCCCTCTGCACAAGAAAGGAAGTCCCCGGTAACTACCATCAAATAGCATTGCTGGATGCAGTGGAGACAATGTTCGCTAGCAGTGTATTGGGCCACCTGAAGATTTGGGATGAGGGTGAGAACATTGTCCCTTTGGAACAATCTACTTTTAGAGCAAACCACTCTTACAGATAACATAGCAGTCTTGCAGTTTTTATTAGGTAATATGTTGTTAGGATTAAGTAATTTTTATATGTACCTTCTATTAACTATTACATAGCGTTCGATTTAGTTGCCAGACCAACTCTACCCAGGAAGCTATCCGGGCTGGGGATCCCAAGTGGGTTATTCTGAGTATTAGTGGCTCTTCAATCCACTACATGGTGTAAAATGCTATTGGGAGAAGCTGAAGTCCTATCTAACCCCATTCTCACTCTGAAATGATTTAAAACGGGATTGTGTGCTGGCACCTTTATTATTTTCACTTTATCTTTCTGACTTTCCAAGCCAACTAAAAAAACTGATCTGAACAAATTATACTCCGAAATTCGGTTCTAAACATATGCATATGCCTTTAAATGCAGATTACATCATTTTGTTTGATCAGACACCTATAGGTATTCAGTCGAGTTTGACAGAGCTGCATAGGTATACACAGAAGCATGTTTTAAAGATAAATACAGCTGAATCAAAAATGTGGGTTTTAAGGGAGAAGAAAAGAACTTCGATATCCAATTGGTATCTGGGGAATAAAATGCTTGAAGTAGTTAATAAATACACTTATTTAGGTAGAGTTGTTTCAACCAACTTAAAAGATAAGCTAACTTTTATAAATCTAATTGATCAAGCATTCGCGCATGCAAATTCTATGCAGGGTTTATATAGATCGTTCGGAAGAAGACATTTTGATTACCTAATTCAAATTTATTAAAAGTTCTCCCTCCTCTAACATATGCTTTAAAGCATACTCCAATTGAGTCTTGGTCCTTTTTAAATATCTGTGAAGGGAAGATTCTTAAAAAATCCTGTTCTTTTAGCCTATGGAATTGTTAAAAGGATGGTCTACAAGCCATTTCTGTCTTTTTCTTAAAACAGTCTTTGTGGCTCAGTTTTACTTTGGATATTGCTCATTGTATTTCCTTAAAAACCTATAGTTCATATGCTACTGATATCTCTCCTGGATTAGCCCAAACTTATCTTTCTTTCAAAATTACGCACAATGTTAGGCGCCTTATTATGCCCTTTCGCCTAGGTAATGTACCTTTAAATAATATTACAGTAAGATGGAATAAAAATACCCAAAAAGCTTCTCATTGTGACCTTTGTCGTATTGGAATTCAAAATATGTTTCACATTTTACATTTATGCCTTGCATTAATGGAAGCTAGAATTAAATACTTATGTCCTATAATATTGAAATATAATCTAGATACTTGATGAAATTTCTTAAACATCCGCTCAGTGTTCAAATGTGTTTCAAAGTATAGCACTTTTTAAAATGTTTTCTGCCTTTATTGTAATGACAAAAAATTGTTGTAGTCTGTTATGTACTGTTGTTTTTATCCTATTATAAAATTATTGTTTTATTAAGTTTTTAAAGATTAAGGGCCAGATGCATAAAGAAACCGTTTTGCGATTTCCTAATTTCGAATCTTTGTGATTCGCAATTAGGAAATCGCAAAACGGAATGCATGTCAGTGTGTGGAACACTGTTAGCGATTCCTAGGGGATTGCAAATGACCTACCTCATGAATATTAATAAGGTAGGTTGCAATTTGTGACCCCCTAGTAATCGCACAAATCACAGGGATGGTGGCCTGCTGGGCCCAGTAGACCGCCATGTCTGGGATTTCTTTTAAATACAGCAATTTGTTTTTTAAATGCAGCCGTTTTCTTTAAGGGAAAACAGGATGCGTTTCAAAAACAAAAATGAAAAGTCTTTTCATTTTTTAAGAGCAGGCAGTAGTCCGTGAGACCACTTCCTGCTCTTAAAAAATGATTTTACAAACATTTACGAAGGGGAAGGAGGCCCTTCGGCACCCCTTTCCATTTGCTAATGGGTTAGCACCTACTTGAAGTAGGTGGTATAATGCTAATGTTTTGCAACCGCATTCACAGTCACAAAACATTCATGCTTACCGTTAGGATTCGCTATTTGAAAGGGATGCCCTAAACACGCCCCTTCCAAATAGCGAATCGCAAACCCATTTTGCGATTCGGTAACAGTTTAGCAAATAGCAAAATTGTGTTTGCTGCATCGGAAAAGCATTTTTTGCTTTCTCAAACGGGCCGATTCTGTGATTCGGTCAGTTTGCAAGAAGAAAAATGCTTGATGCATCTGGCCCTAAGATTGTATAACTTAGGAAAGGTAAAAAAATTCCCTACAAGGAGTGATGATCCTAGCTATATAAACCTACTTCAATATTCATTGCATGATGTTTGGAGTCTTGAAAATACAAAGTATTCATAGAGTGGCAGGGGACAATTACCATTTCTTTGGGGGCGATAAGGGTGAGGGGAGTTAGTGGAGAAGCTCATAAGGAATGACAGGGTTGAGGAGGCAAGATGGCGCCTGCGCGAGCGTTCGTGTCGGCTGCTTGAGCTGATCCTCCTCTGACCCACAGCTCTATGATATGCTGCTGTGTGCTACATGACTTTGAGAACGGACGTTTTTGAATGGATTTTGGAGAAAATTAGCCCCCTCGCCTTACTTTTTGATCCCGACACGCCGAAACGCTGACATCGACGTTGACGCTGATGCTGGATGTAGTGGCCGCGCTGCTGAAACTGCGGAGAGCTTGGTGGGCGGTAACCTTCACAGGTGCTGCGACTCGGCTACGCGGCGAGCACTTTGCCAGTACTGATTCTGACCGGCCGAAGAGAGCAGCAATGGCCCCAAAGCATTTACGGAAAACTCGCGGTCAAGAAGTAAAGACCGGGCATACTATTGCTGCAACTAAAGAAGGTGAGAGGGATACTGTTGCAAACCCTAAAGCTGGGGCTTCTGCCTGGAAAGCTAAACAAACCATAGTGACTTTGTTCTCTACTGCAGAGCAAAAACGTCAAGGTATGATGACCAATGAGCTCCAACCAGATAACGCTTTTATAACACCACGGTCTGATGCTTTGGCTGCAGTTAACTTATTAAATGAGAAGGGAACAGGAGATGACAATGTATCAAAAACGCTGTCTCATATCGAACTAAAGGAAAAGGAAGGCAGCCGGTTAATATCTTCTGAGGCAGAAATGGTGAATGAAAGCTTGATCCCTGAAAAGTCCGCTATAGCTATATCTTCGGAGTTCGAGTCTGGGGATTTTTATTCAGTCTCAGAGAATTCTGCCTCTTCATGTGAAGACTTGGCTGCGCAATACTCGAAACAAATGCTCATTGAGGGTGAGTGCGATTCATATGAAGATGAGGTGAATGTCAGCGGTGAGCTTGGGGAGGAGGATACCCCGGCCACTGTAAGAGGTCGAGGAGATACATCTAAGGTAGAGGGTAGTATTGGCTCTCAAGATGATCAAGTGGGGGATATTACTCTTGCTACAATATATCAGACTATCTTGAGTCACATGGACAAGACGGCATTAGAGAGCCAAAAAATTCAAAACTCTTGTCGGAAACTACAGGGATCGATCAGAAGGTCGGATTTTGGAGAACGATTTACGGAAGCTGAAACCAGAATTTCCAATATTGAGGATGAACTGATTAAACAAAAAACGGCCACCGAGACTTTGAGTAGTAATAAAGAGGATGTACTTTGGCGACTGGCCGATATGGAAAATCGCTCTCGACGCAACAATTTAAGAATAATGCAGATTCCTGAAGGCAACGAAGGACAAGATTCACGGAAATTTGTAGTGGACCTTTTTCAGAAAGCGTTTCCAAGCTTGAGTAAATGGGATTGGGACCGGGAAATTGAAAGGGCTCATAGATTCCCGTTTAATACTCAATCTCGTTTTGGACAGAATTTAACTAGATCTAGACCTAGACCGATTCTTGTAGCTTTCAACAGTTTTCGTGCCAGAGAAGATGTCTATTTGCAAACACGCCCAAATAGTCAATCTATGGCTGAAGGATTCACTTTTTTTACCGTACCTGATTATTCTAAACATACAATGGATATTCGCTGGCAGCTGCGACAACTGGTGGATCAATTTCAAAAAAGGCGCTCAGGCGTATATTATGAATCCTGCAAAACTTAAGGTGATATATAAAGAAAAATCGAGATTTTTCACTAACGTTGTGTCTGCTAAGGAGTACTTACAACTTCTGAAGGATTCTTAAATGGATTTTTTTTTTCAATGTCCACATAAAACATCTGTATATTAGTCAGCGGATGCTGAGCTTAGCTACAGGATTATTGATATGTGCTAGCTTATCTCTATTATATTATTATTTATCTTTTCTGTTCATCCTTTGTTCAGGATTGAGGACTGAAGGTCAATGATTAAGATAAACTCAGGTTCTGCATGGCAGGGAGGGGTTTCTTCTATATTGTTTATTCTTTTTTTGAGATAGAGCTGTGGGAGCTGACAGAGGGGGTCGATGTTCATCTCCATCTATAGGACTGTGTCCTAAAGCCTCGATTAAGGGAGGGGGGAAGGGGTTTTTGGGGGGTGGGGATACGAGGTTGGGGAGGGGTAAGAGGTGCTGGAGAAGGTGGTGGGTTAGGGGTAGGGCTGGGAGTAAAGGAAGAAACTCCATGGTGGTTCCAAGTGACAGAAATGAAAAGGATATTTTTGTCTGGTGTACTTATGTTATTAAGAATTCAATTTTGTTGAATTACCATTTAGGCAGTGCTAATATTGATCTGAGGATCTTGATTTTGAGATTAATTTTCTATGTCTCGCAGCATTAAAATTTGTTCTTTCAATGTATCTGAGCTTAATTGTGGCAATAAAAGACGGAGAATAGCTGCGGAAATTCGTTTTATCCAACCACATATTTTATGTCTGCAAGAAACACATTTGTCTTGGGATGATAGGTCACTTGTAGCAGACTTGGGCTATACGTTGAATGTTGCTTCCCAACAAACTAATAACACCAGAGGGGTTATGATTCTTTCCAGACCCGGATATTGTATAGCGGGCCGTAAATTAGCTGATAAATGGGGTAGATGGGCTATATCAGAGTTCATAGTACGAGGTAGGGTTCTCACAATCTGCTCACTATATGGATCCAACGCGGATGAGGCTGAAGTCCTGGAATCATTAAATATAGAGCTTGCTAATTGGAGAGTTCCGTTAATCTTATGTGGAGACTTGAATATTAACTTGAATACTATGGAACTAATGGCAGGTTTAGAACATTATCAGGGACGGAATCCACGAGTCTTTAAGGCCCTATATAATCTAGTTAATGATCATGGCCTGGTTAATATTTGGAATAAAAATTATCCTACCCTTCCAGGATATACCTACTACTCTGCAACACATAAGAAACTTGTCCGGCTAGACTATTTTTTTACGTCTTTAACCATTCACAGCCAGATAAGGATACAGACTTTCCCTAGAGTCACATCGGATCATTCTCCTATTTTAATTGAATGCTCAATTTTAAAGGAGATAAGTACTTTAAGAAGTTTTTCATTTGATAGGAAGCTCTGTCTTGATGAACAATATAGAATTCACATGACGGAGTGGATGACAGAGTTCTTTAATATTAATTTAGGTACGGCCAATATTGTAATAGTTTGGGACACATTCAAGGCCTGCTTTAGAGGAGAAGCGATAAAATTCGGTTTATACCATCAAAATAAATTACGGTCTCAAATGGGGGAGCTTTATGAGCAATTAAAGGTAGCGGAAGTAGGGCTTGCTAAAGCATTAACAAAAAAGGATAACTAAATCCAGATATCTGTAATGGAAGCAAAAATTGCACATTGTAAGGCGACTATAACAGGGGTGTGGGCTGAAGAGATTGCTCGGAAATATCTTGCAAATAGAAGACAAATTTACGAATTTGGAGAATTTATTGGCCGTTCTCTGGCTTTAAGATTGAAAATGAAGGCGACTTCTCGATTGATTCCGAAATTACAGGATCAATCTGGGGTGGTCCGGGAAGCTCCGTCAGCAATTTTAGAAATATTTCATCAATTTTACTCGGAACTTTACACTCAGCAATTAAATTCTACCACAGTTCAGATACCGGACGCCGCCATATTAAATCAATTAACTGATATCGAGGCAGATGTTTTGGATAGTCCTTTTACTATGGATGAACTAGAGAGTGCTGTCAGAAATATACCGAATGGAAAAGCAGCTGGTCCTGATTTTATTCCTGGGGAAGTTTACAAATGTTTCTTTGAGCCATTGAAGAATGTGATGTTAGAAACGTTTAGGATGGCACAAACTGGAACAGCTCCAAATACATGGAATGACGCCTCTATTGTTGTATTCAGTAAAAAAGGGAAGCCCCCGGAGTTACATGGATCCTACCGGCCAATATCCTTGCTTAATTGCGATAGTAAGCTATACTCCAAAATGATTGCGAATCGTTTATCTAAGGTTATATCTTCATTAGTAACAACAAATCAGCATGGTTTCATACCAAAAAGAGGTACGGTCTCTCATATTAACAAAGTTATTAGTTTATTTGATTTCGCAGACGCGGAAAAGAGGGACTTAGCATTGATACTGCTTGATGCAGAAAAAGCTTTTGACCGCGTAGAGTGGGTCTATCTATGGGAAGTGATGAGAAGGATGGGTTTTGGAAAAGCTTTTTTAACGGCAATCCAGGTTTTATATAATGCTCCAAATGCCAGGATTGCTGCTATGGGTCTAAAATCTGAAAAGATTAATATAACCAGAGGCACACGACAAGGGTGTCCCTGTTCTCCTCTGCTTTTTGCATTATATATTCATCCTTTTATTATTAGTTTACAGAACTCTCCTCATATTAAACCTTTTTTTGTTACAGGTATTTCATATACAGTATTTGCATATGCGGACGACATAGCCATAGTGACAATTGATCCTAGGGAGGCAATAGGGGAGATTGAATTATTAGCTAAAGATTTTGGAGCTATGTCTGGGTATAAATTAAATTCTGCAAAAACCCAAGTTTTGTGCACAAAGAATATACAATTAAATGATTTTCGGGTTACAGAGGAGGTTACTTATTTAGGTATTAAAATTAAAACCCAAATGCAAGAGATCATTGATAGTAATTGGAAGGAGATTATATTTCAAATTAAGCACTCATTAGATAGATGGAGCAGACTTCAACTATCAATAATAGGAAGGGGGAATATCATTAAGATGATTATCCTTGCCAAGATTCTATATTTATTTCGAAGTATCCCATTGGAATTTTCATTCAAACATATACAGCAATTACAAGATATCTGTGGGAAATTTTTTTGGGCTCCGGGTAAAGTTCGAAGAGCTATGAAATGGTTGACGCTACCGGAAGAAAGAGGAGGTCGTGGCCTGCCTGACTTTTTAAGTTATTATTATATATGTTTTTTACAAAAAATTAGTTATATATTGACAGGGGAGCCTCCAAAAAATGAAGCGGATGCCCCATCTATCTTTTTTCTACTATTGGGAGAACAGGCAAAAGGCTGTTTATTAAAGGAACTTGAGGGCAATTATTACAAGCATACCCGATTTAAGGTATTGGCCTCAGCATTCAAAGTATGGAGAAATGTTAAGAAAATCATTAATTTGGGTAAAATTACATATTATACCCCTTTTGAAGCTGATAAAATACTCCCTTCCGTTTTTTGGGACAATAATGCAAAGTTATGGATTAGAAAAGGGATCTCCAAAATTGGTGATCTATATGATAATAAAGCAACGTTGGTAACATATGCAGAATGGTAGACAAATATCAGCTGCCACAGGCGTCGTTTTTTAAATATCTTCAAGTTCGGGATTTTTGCCTGAAAAATCAGATTGAGGCTCTCCCTAATAATTTAATAGAGGGGATCCGTCTTCAAAAAAGGATTGGCCCACTCTATTCGATTTTGATGGAATATAGATATGATGATATTCAAAAATATAATCAGTATTGGATAAATCAGCTAGGAGATCCCCAAATCGATATTTTGGAATCTTTATCTTTTGCTAAAAAGATTTGCTTGGCCGCTAATTTAAAAGCTCAAGTTTATAAGACGGTCTTCAGGCTATACTATACTCCTAAACGTATGGCAACCTGGGGAGATAAACATAATGGCAAATGTTTTCGATGTGGGGATCCAGAAGCTGATATGTTGCATATTTTTTTCAATTGTACAAAATTGTCGCATTTTTTGAATAATGTTGAAATATTTATGTCACTGGTATTGTTATGCCCTTTTAAGATCTCCTCTACACTTATGTTATTGGGAATTTGTCAAAGAACATATAGTCATTCTGTTTTAAAAGAACATAGGTACTTCCTATTCCTTGCAATGACTGTTGCTCGTTTATGTATCGCTACGGAATGGCTCTCACCTGAGCCCCCGACTTTTGAATGCTGGAGAGCCAAGCTGTATCGTATTTATGAAATTGAATCGAATTTGTATGCGCTGAAGGGCGCTCGGAAGAAACGTATTGGATTGTTAATCTGGGGAGCGCTTACAAATTTTTTGGAGGCGGATGTATACCGCAGTATTTGAGATTAGGTTCTTTTTCTTCTTTTCTTTTTAACTGATTTATGTATTCTGATTTTTAATTTTACTTTTCATGGCTAAGATATGTATGTGTATATCATTGGAACTGTCATGGAAATAAAAAAATATTAAAAAAAAAAAGGAATGACAGGGTTGATACTGGAGGAGAGAGAAGGGGTACACCCCTAAGCTGGACCTAGACTGAGATCCTTGTAATGTAATGGTTATTGTACAGTTCGTTAAAACTTTAACAACAAATGTATCTCATTAATACAAATTCAAGGAAACAATTTTTAACCAGGGTGTAATAATACATTATAGAACATTCAAATGTGCCCCAGTACTCCCAAAGTGATTGGTTAGGGCCTAAAGGGAATAAAGTGCATGTCATTGCACAGATTTAAAGAGTGCATTCGTTTTGACTCCCAGAGCAAATATAAGGGAACAGGATGCAAAAGCAGTAGTGCGATAGTTTCAGACGTTGGATGGCAGCTAAGCATTCCACATAGCATTCATTCATTGGCGAATAGAAAGTGCAAAAGTGTTGGGGCAGCCATGTAATGTCCCAAAAGTGCTTCAAATATTTGGCAACAGCTGAATGGTGACATGAGTGATTTTTTAGGGCCACTATGGAATATCCCAAGAGTACTTCTGCTGTGCAAATCTATGAGTCTTTTTGGGGGTCTGAATCAGAGTCGCCAATTGTGTGGATGAACACCAGTTTTATCCCAGCAGTCTGAAGAAATGTGACTGTTTTAACATTTAGAATGTGAATGATGATTTCCGCACCCAGACCGCAAAGACGACACATTCCACTTGGAGCTGCAGTGTTTCGCCATGCCTGGTGATGACCCTGCATGTTCCATTCCCTCATCTCAGTACTACAAGTTTAGCTTTAAGCCATAGGGGGTATGTACAAGTAATATATTTCTTCTGGTTCCATAGGGTGTAGGAGATTATTACTGCTCAGGCGTGAGAGCGGTTGCTCAACACTGCCCAGTCATCCAGCCTTGAAAGCCTTCTCACTGTAACTGCTTTGAGCTTTTTGAATGTGAATTGTGGGAGATTTGTTTCCCAGGTTCTGTAAGCGAGAGGTATTTTGGTATGACCTGGAGACGACCCTAGGCTGTCAAAATCCAGCCAAAGTAGGCTGTTCATTGTGTCTGGTGGGGTGAGTCTGAGCCTATGGCAAAAACATAAGAATGCGCTGCTTCTGGCAGAGGGTTATGTCAATATATTGAACTCAAGCCTTAATAATCCACATTTGTAATAATAATAATAATATATAATAATAATAATCCACATTTGTAAAGCGCGAACAATCACCTGTAAGGGTCTCTAGGCGCTGGGGGCCGTCGGGAAGATTAAGCGAGCTATTGCCCAGAGTCACATGGTGCTGGGCTATTCTGCCACCGGCGCTGTGGATCGAACCGTGATCCCCAGATTCCGGAGTCAGTCTCCCTGGCCGCGGCGCCACACCTCTTCCCTCTTCAGCCTTATATGTGATTGCAGTGCTCACTTTGGCAGATGCAGGGCAGCTTTATAGATTTGAGTGATCATCTTGTTCAACAATGTGGCCTCAGTACCCAGGTTGATTTCACTTTCTTAACTTTACTTGCATCAACTAGAGAAAGGGGTCTAAGCTCAGTCTTATGAGTTTCTGGGAAAGAGTTGTGAAAACAAACATAAGGCTCGTGCCTTTCCTTTTCAATGAAAGCATGTAAGATTTAAAGGACCCTTGACTGTCCAGAAGACTGCCCCGGTATTTATACTCAACACTGTAGAAAGGCAGTTCACCATTGAGGTGCCACCTGCCACAACTTACTGTTTTCTTTCCAAAAGTAACCATCATAGTTTTCTTGTGGTTTATGTCAAGGCTGCTCCTGACTGTATAGTTGTACAAACAGGAAAGTTGGCGTTGAAGGATGATTTTAGTTTGTCTTAGCAACAGGAGGTCATCTGCATTTAGCAGGTGCGTCATGCCGTGACCTCCCAATTTCGGAGGATGATAGTTGATTTTGTCTTATGCCGCCGTCATGTCAGTAATATATATGTTGAAATGCATGGGGGCAAGTACGCAACCATGTTTTAGCCCCATGTTTGTTGGGATCTTCCTCGAAATACGCGAGTCACCCCCCAGTTTGAACTGCACCCAGTTTTTTTAATACAGGTGCACAATCGGGATCAGTAGGTCAGCTGGGAGGCCCCAGTCCTGCAATGCATGCTACAGGGAACCTCTGGGAACGATGTCAAAAGCAGCTTTGAATGTCTCGGAAGCAGGAGTAGAGCGCAGATCCACACCTGAGGACTTAGTCATGCATTAATTGTCATGTGGTCAGAATAGGCCTAGCAGAAAGACCACCATTTACATTCTTTTGTTTCTTAAGTTGCCTTCTCTTTTACACACAATGACTTTTGACATACATCTGCGTGCGTGCCAATGCAAGATAACATTCTCTGAATCTGCATTGCTTACATTTCTACTTTGTGGGTACATTATATATCGACACATGAACATTTAGTTTGAGGGATAAAGTTCACTGCGCAAATGTCATATTTGTTATTTATTCTGTTGGCAGCACCACTAGCCAACTAGAATAAACAACTGCGGCCTAAACAGGTGTTGTGATATAGCCACATGGGCACTGTTATAAATATACAACCACATCCGTGTTTAGGCAGATGAGCACTCAGCTGACAGTGTGGGGTACCACATGTCGTAATTCCAGCTCAGCTGATTACGGGGTACCAGCACGAGAGATGTCCAGCTCTACACCAAGACGGGCCAGCCTGATGACATTTACTCACAGTTAATGGGGAGTTAGTTCACTCCGGTAGGAGATTTGGCAGATCCCCCTCCTAGGCAAGACTAGGTTAGGGAGCGCTATGTAGGAGTACATATATACAGTGCTTATATACTCACATATATTCACTGTCTTAGCACAATGGTAGAAATTTTAATCTTTTTCAGTATTCTTGTAACGCGAATTACTCTAATCTGTTTCATTCTATTGATTATCGCAGCACACATATTTTATACAAGAATCACCATGCTTCAATAAATGTTGGACCACCTTGCTGAATACTTATTGTGTACTTCTTTGGGTATGAATGAGAAACCAAACAAGAGTTTTAGATCTGTTACCACAATTTCCTTGAGGAATCAGGGTTGTCATGTTCTAAGGTTGCACACATATTTGTTACCCTGTAAGGTTAGGGGTTTGGATAGTGAGCTAGCAGGACTATAGGCCAGCATATCCCAAGGGTGTGCATGAAATCATCCTGACATTCATGTTGTCCAACAAAACGCACAGGTACAAACTGTACGACGTGGCACCACCAACATTATAGTTTGGGCTTTTATTTAAATCACCTGAGTAGCTTTCTTTTGTGTACCCAAAGACCCCTACTCGCCTATTAACAGGAAGCATTTTTGGTGTTAGGGAAAAATCCTCTTCAGCTAAGTGGGTTAACCCTATGTATTGGCAGTAGGTTGTTGAAGCTTGAACCTTTCAAAGCATCTCCCTATAGGAGTACCCTCTCTGACTCTCTAAATCCAAATGTCTGAAACCAACTAGATGGTTATCAACATTCTGGGTAACTACAGACATGCAGTTACACAAATGTTGTTGCAACGTGGTCTGCCCCAGACATGTAAAGACTTTGCCTTCGTAGTGGAGGCTAGCAAAGCATTTAGGACAGAAGTATTCTATTCACGGGTTACATTCCCAGCAGTTAATGCAACTACAAGACTATTTCACACATGCACTACAGATACAGTACCTAACAACTACGAAGCTTATGAAGCTCTAGAAGTACCATTAACTTACCAAGAATATCAAAATTGGTTTGAAGGCGCCCTATCACATACTCATAACAATGTTAGACTATGTCTCCTTAGCAATGAGGGAGCAACATAGCCAGTCTTAGTCGGTTACACACCATATCCAAATATAGATTATCTAGGAGCAGCAGAACTGCATACATTATACACAGATCGAGTTAAAACATAGAGATGTTTAACACAGTTTGTCATGCGAACAAAGATAATAAATCCTGTGAAGACTGCTCAAGCTGCACAACCACAATTGGCTACACCAGGCATTAGTCTACAGACTATCAATGATGTTATGGGTACAATTCCCACCAGGCGGGAGGAAATTTGGTCCTGGGTTGCACAAAAAAAAAAACCTGGTTGAAGCAGTGTTTCCTCATAGAGGACCCCAGGAAAAACACAAAATTCTTAAAATGGCTCCCCCGTGGAGGACTGCACCACATGGAGTACAGTCCTTGATGCAGTATTTACCAGAACTCATGGTACACCCTCATTAGCTGTTTTGCCCGATGTGCTTAAACTGATTTAAAATGAGTACGGGGCAGCCCGTGCCCTGGATTTAGGGATGAAACTGATGGGCAATTTTCTGCAGTGTCCACCATTATGTTGAGTAACATTAAAGGGGAAGCAGCAGCGTTGATTATACGTGAGCAACTCACTAATTTGGCTCCATGACAACAGGAGTGTGAATTATCAAAAATTATCGAAGAAACGTATGCAACAGTGGGTAGAGATAATTTGGAAGCCAGTCCTAGTAAACCTCAAATTAAGAGTAAGTTTGAAGAGGATTTTTCGAATCAAGCGCCTGACTTTTCCAAGAAGTGGGATATTAAGAAACATAAAGAAAAGACTAAGTCAAGGGGTGGATCTCCTCAAGAGAAAGCCACTGAAAAACGCTATAATCTGTGTAACTGTGATAACATTAAAGCGCCTGACATGTATCCGGATACTGATGCACATTCATCTCGCTCTTTTCAGGAGACATTCGAGAAATGATCGCAGAAAGGAAGACTGTCAGAGCGCAGATCAGAGGAGTACGTGAAACTGAAGGACTCCTAATGCTCATCCGACCGCATAATAAAAAAGGAAAACAAAAGCAGTCAAAGCCTCAATTCAAAAAGAAGAAGGTAGCAGGAATCAAAGTCAAGCATGCCACAGATATTGAGGACACTGTCTCTGAACATGGAGTGGGATCTGACCATCCTGGACAGTGTGGTAGAAGTCACAATATTTCGCCGGAACTGATAGATTTTCTGGTAGCAGTAGCTTTGACTATATCCAGGTGGAACCACAGTTCCTGTATCGTTTATACGAGATGCAACTTCAATTGGAGCGGGACATATCAAGATCCATTAATGTTCTCTTTTGGGAGAACTTGCTAAGACATTTTTCAACTGAAAAGGATTGGCCACCTGAATTTGTGATGGATTGCCCAAACGGTGAAACGGTAATTTTACCTGCCTTCTCCAACCTTGCTCAAGAATCAGTAAAACATTCATACACCAAGCAGTGGGAGTTAGCACCTGCGTTATACCGCAACCATGTGGGATGACGGTCCTCCTTATCATGAAATACCGTTGAGATCAATCCCACAACCTCAAAGACAATACCCCAATAAAAATGAGGCTAAAAACAAGTTAGAGAGATTCTCACACAACTCAAATAACAAGGTGTAATAGAAAGTTGCATCTCTCCTTTGAATAAGCCCTTGTTTCCAGTAATGAAACCGTCTAATATTAGATTATAGACATCTAAACACAGCTACACGTACATTTGCAGTACAAAACACTCATAGCACAGCACTAATGAACAATACAATGCCTGAAAAATATAAAACAACACTAGATATCTCTAATGGATTTTTCCTCCAAAATATAGCACCTGAAAGTAGGTATTTGACAAGCTTCACTGCTTTGGGTTCTCAAAAACAGTTCTGTCGATTGCCCCATGGGATATAAGAATAGCTCCAGGCTGTTTTCAGCATGGATCACAGAACTTTTATAAAATTTTGATGACGAGGCATTGTCCTATGTTGATGACATTCACTTAATGGATGATGACCTTTCTATACACTTGACAAGAGTGTGGGACTCTGTGTGCTTTTACTCGGACCCTGGGCAAGTGGACCCTCATCCCAAGGAATCTTGTGCCTGGACCTAATTGTTGTATCTGCCATCACTGTTTGCCGGATCCGCTTCGCGGGTCCCGCTTCACGGGAAAAATCAGCGGAGAACTTGTAGTTTCTACGGCAGCTGGGGAGGTCTGTGGCAGTACAGCAGGGCTGCGAGCATTACTGCAGGCACTCCATCTCCCAGGAGTCCCGGCCTGGCCAATAGCTCACACCTGGCCCGCTCTCCCTGCAAGCCACGCCCCCAGCGCACCGGCTACATTTAAGAACACCTTTTTTCCCTGGTGCTGGTGGGACTCTGTGTGCTTTTACTCGGACCCTGGGCAAGTGGACCCTCATCCCAAGGAATCTTGTACCTGGACCTAATTGTTGTATCTGCCATCACTGTTTGCCGGATCCGCTTCGCGGGTCCCGCTTCACGGGAAAAATCAGCAGAGAACTTGTAGTTTCTACGGCAGCTGGGGAGGTCTGTGGCAGTACAGCAGGGCTGCGATCATTACTGCAGGGACTCCATCTCCCAGGAGTCCCTGCCTGGCCAATAGCTCACACCTGGCCCGCTCTCCCTGCAAGCCACGCCCCCAGCGTATACGTACATAATCACGCTCACATCCGCGAACGCGGGTCGCGCGCGGGTCGAAGCTCGGAGTGAAGCCCGGGCAAAGGGCGGGCAGTCTGTGGCAGTCCGGGGCTGTCCAGGGCCGGGTCGGGCCACCCCCCTGACAACATCACTGGTATCTTTAGACACATAGGGGTTTATTATTATTATTAATATCTGGTCACCACTATAGCCTGTGTTAATGTCCACCCGTTCAGGGAAGAGCCTCAGGAGAGGAGGAGAGGGTGGAGCCAGCTGTATTATAGGCACTATGGATCAGTTCATTACACGGGTAGCTGCTGTCATAGAGAAGGAGATTGTAATGACAGAGCGGCGTCACTCCCAAGAACTTCCTCCGTCGAAACGGTCCTCATTGGGTTCCCTGGCGCTTGTTACCTTGCCTGTATGTAGTTCAGATCCCCTCTTAATTACATCCCCTCTACTGGAGCTTCTTCGGGTTGCATCTCTGAGGGCCAGTATAGATAGGTTGGAGAGTTTGGCAGCCATATCTATTCCCCCTCCCGTTGATAGTAGTAGTTTTGACCCATGCTCCAGTGAATTCCCTGTCCTTACAACTCGTCCTATCATTCCTACTATCCAAGTTAATATCCCTCAGCCACCTGCCTTACTACTGACGGTATCCAAGAATGTAACTTATACCAAAAGGAAAAGGATTGCAAACCCACGTAAAGGCAGCTTCCCAAAACTTTATAAGAGGCCAAGGAAGTATGGTGCCAGGGGAATAGGAACTAAAGCGGGTGAGGGGTTGGGCGCGAAAAACCCCGGGATGGAAAAGGGGGGGTGATCATTCAGGTCATATGATTGAGGAAGCATGTGTAGATCCAACATCAGTCTGTCATTTAGCTCCACCTAATGACTCTGTAACAATTACACAATTTGAAGACCTGATGACAACATTATTGTCCCCGATTGTAGAGAGAGTAAAAGGGTTGGGAGAGAGGTTGGATAGATTTGAACATGCAACCTTGGATAATTTCTTCTCTCTGAAAACCCTTATCAAACTGCACTCGAAGATCGGGGAGGACGGACAGGGAGGGGATAGTGGCACCCGGATGTTCTCTGCATCCACACAGGCCACACCTACCGCCTCTAATACAGCAAACACTGTAAATATGTTGGCTGTGGCTAATGTACCTGCTGCACAGGTTGCGGATACCTCAGGCAGTACTAGTCCTTCAGGCCTGGCACAACCGAGTGCACCTAAGCCTCTTAAAGTCCCGGTAAAGAAGCCTATCCGGGCTGAGCTGCAGGGTAGGAAGGGACCTCTTAAATATAAGGGAACCTCGAATGGGATTGCCAAAGGCAATGGTCCCGATCAAGCCCACTCGACCAGAACTTGTACTAACCTCCCCAGAGAAACCCAGCCAGAAGAATCTTCCCCCAAAGCGGCTCCAACTATTCCACCGGTGAATTTGCCCCCCGAGTGCCACCCGTATGTCGCCATACTTACTAACGTACCCACTTTGAAGGATGATCATTATGAATCCCACCAGGCTTTAAAAAATAAAACCATGCACTGGTTAAAGACCAATAGATCTCTTCCTAGGGGTCTAGATGGGTTGATCCTAGGAGTGAGAAGGGTAGGGTGGGTAGGATATGGTCGCAAGCACCTAGAAGGAGATTGTGTGGTGGTAAACTTCAAAGACAATAGGGTTGCTCAAACTATTTGCAATCAAAAGTATGTAATTGGGGGGGCAAGCATTGGTGTAGTAGATTTAACCTATTTTTACCCTAGGACTGCAGCAAATAATAATGGTTTACATTCTGGTGGGGGTTGGAGCAATAACCCTATTTATCCTGAGAATCCTGTTATCCCTCAATTATTCCAACCGGCAGTCTGGCCCGGGTCTTATGGGGGGCCGTCGGGATATTGAACCGACACTTGCCATAGGGTGGACTTCAGGGACCAAAGCCCAGGTAATGTTCCTGTGCCAAACGAGTCGGGTGATGGCAATGTCTTTCTTCCCTCTCAGTTAGACGAAGCCACTACCCTACCTCAGGACATTAACTCGCTTGCAGGAAGACTAAGTGGGGGCAGTAGATTAAGTCTTATAGATCTGACGGAGGGGGCACCTAACACCGAGCCCCGCAGGGAGCTGGTTGTGGCGGATCCAGACTTTAAGATTTTTAGCTGGAACGTCGCGGGTATCTCAAGGAAGCTGGGACTACCAGACTGGAACGTGCTTGTGGAGGGTTACTCCATTTGCATTTTTCAAGAAACATGGTGCAGGGAGCCCTGCCACAAGGTAGAATATTCAACATATTTTGTTCCCGCGGTCCCCCCTGTTTCAGGGAAGGGACGCCCTTCGGGTGGTCTCCTCATATGGGTTGATGTCGCTCTCGATTGCCAGGTGGTTCAGCACCCCACCAACTCTCCCGATCTCCTCAATATTACTGTAAAGGGTGCACGGGGTGGCCTCCTCCTGGACATCTTTAATATCTACGCCAGAGGCACGAAGGGTGGTATACCATCGGCCACAATATCCCTATTAGAAGGTCTGCTCAGGCAGCGCCCCAATAAATCTCGCATCTTGGTGGCAGGAGACCTGAATTGTACGTTCGAGCCTTTGGGCCTGGACGATACATTGGGAAGTGGTGAGGAGGACTCCAGGAGGAGGATTCCTGCCCTAGCGCTGCCTCCCATCAAGAGGTGGACCCAAGTGGCGGTACAGATTAATTCCCTCACCATGGAATTTGACCTTAGGGCTGTTAATGGGAGGTCCAAGTCTGACCTAGTGGGTGCTCATACTTATAATAGGCCGAATCATACGTCTAGAATAGATTATATTCTTCTTGACGTAACTCTATGGAGCATCCTGAAGGATATGGAGATCATACTGACAACTGAGAGTGATCATAATCTCCTCTCACTCGCTCTCTTTCCCCAGTGGTTAACTGATAAGGGGGGATTATCATCTTATATAGCTCCAAACCCCCACGAAGTTTTCCCATCCAATTGTGGTAGACGGCTGAAGTGGGCTAAGCTTATCATGTCCGAAGAGAAAGTGGCAGATATAGGGGCACTTCTGGCTGCAGCACAGTGCAAATTGGAGTCGCTGACCCGATCGCCTTCTGCGACTTAACTAGGGCGCTGAGCAACCTATTTATTCTCCCTAGCATGGCTCCTTGTGCTAACAACAGGAAGTTGCTGCCCAAAACGCAGGGTTGGTTTACAAAAAAATGCGTCAAGAAAAAGCGCTGGTAGGGGCTGTCAAATCTAAATCCCAGGTTGCAATTAGGCTCGCAAGGAAAGATTACTCCCAGACTTTAAAGGCAGCAAAAAGAGAGGGGGAGGAGAAGTTCTGGGCGGACCTCTTGGCAGCAAGCTTGGACAGGAACGCTAGGGGATTTTGGAGTTTGGTAAGATCCAGGGAAAGGCCTGTTGGCACATTGCTGACATGTAATATCCCAGCTCAGAATTGGTTTAGCCACTTCTTGTCCCTTTATACCCCTGCCGAGGGGGTCCTTAATGACTCCTTTGCTCTGCTGGTCGAGGCAAGGGACACTGAGGTCGATGCCTTTACTGACAGAGAAGTGGAGGTCGTAATCAAGTCCCTGGTCCCCCTAAAAGCTGCTGGGCCTGACGAGATACCCGGCGACTTGTTACGTACCAATCCCAAGCAATGGGGGAAGTTGGTTTCCACTCTATTGAATGCTATTATGGGGGGAGCATCTGTACCTGAATCCTGGAAAGGGGCGGAGGTTGTCCCGATATTCAAGAAGGGATGTTGGGACAACCCCGCTAACTATAGGCCCATAAGCCTTATTGATTCATCCCAAAAGGTGGCAGGGAAGGTAATTCTGGGGAGGATCCTCCAATGGGTGGATGATAATAAGATTCTGTCAGATTTCCAGGATGGTTTTCGCTCTGGGACCGGGACCATAGAGCAAGCCTTCAGACTGGCGCTCCTGCATTGGAAGGTGGTGGTGCTGGGCAAGGGCAGTCTTTATCTGGCCTTTATCGACCTCAAGACTGCCTTTGACCTGGTACCTAGGGAGGAACTGTGGAGGGTCTTGCAGGGTTTGGGGGTGCCTTCTTATATCCTATCACTCCTGATAAAACTACACACAGGCAATTATGCGCAGGTGCGGTGGGGTAAGAATGGGGAGAAAACCGACAGAATTCCAGTGAGTAGGGGTGTCCGCCAGGGATGTGTGTTAGCTCCCACCCTATTCTCTCTCTATGTGAATGGTGTGGTTGAGTATCTGCTACAAGAACCTGCTGATGCACCCTCCCTGGCGGGCACTCGGATCCCCACACTGCTCTTTGCAGATGACACCCTCCCCATTGCAAAGACCCCCCAAGGCCTCCAAAAACTTCTTAACCGCTTCCAGGAGTTTTGTTCCCTTAGGGGATTGGTGATCAATGTTGACAAGACCAAATATTTGATCATGAATCCTCCTGGGAAACTGGGGCGCCCCCCGGTCTTGAACTCTGCTCACCTGGAGAGGGTGTCAGAGTTTGACTACCTGGGAATCCGCCTTAGCGACTCTATGAGTTGGACTCCGCACATCCACAAGATGCTCCTTAACCACAAAAGGGTGGGTGGGGTGTTGCTTAGGGAACATCGTTCTTCCACAAAACAATTTATTGCCCCAGTTGTGGAGATTTATAAAGCTAGAGGGGTTAGTGCTGCCTTGTATGGGGCGGAGCTGTGGGGTACAGGCAATCTCGATGTACTTGCAAAATCGAGAGCAAATTTTTGAAAGATCTGATGGCTCTCCCTTTGAGCACACCCACAGTTCCAGTGCTGCTGGATCTAGGCTGCAGATCAATTGCGGACCAAGCTCGACTTCGTCCCTTGCTCCTGTGGGCCCGCTTGTGGAGGGTGCCCGAATTAGCCTCCTATGCGGAGGGACTGTCCGAGGTGATGTCAATGGGGGGCTGGCATAGGATTAAATGGTTGAGGGACGTTAAACATCTTTTGGGGGAGCTGGGCTTAGGTGAAGCTTGGGTTACTCGATCTGCCCCTCCTAAAGCCACTTTAAAGAAATTGTATTGGGATTGGGTTTCGTTTAAACTCACTGTCGATCCACGCCTAAGTCAACTGTAGCCTTTTTGAGGATTAAAGACGTGGTAGCTTACGAACCCTATCTCGACATGATTTCCATTCCTTTTGATAGGGCTTTATATTTTAAATTTAGAGTAGGGATTCTACCTGTTGGTGACCTGATATCCCGGTGGAAATTGTCCCCCCAGTCCTCCCCCTTTTGTGCCCTCTGTTCCACGCGGGTCGAGACGGTGGCACATATTCTTTTTGAATGCCCTGACTATTGCTCTCCCAGGAGGCGCTGGCTCACACCACTTTGCAGACAGTTGGGAACTCGCTATCACACTGTGGCCCTACGTATTTTATTGTCCGACACATCCACTTTGGTGGCTTGTGGTGTGTCTAAATTCTTAAAGTGGACCTGGTTGATTCGTTCAAAAAGGCTTGCCGTATCAATTTAATCCTGGTTTTAACTGTATTAATTGTATTTATTAAGTTATTGTTTTTTACCTTCTTTTTCTTCTGGGAATGTGTTTTATTTGTTGTTTTTCTTAACTGTTGAATCGCTTTTAAGATATTTTATGTATCGAAATAAAGCCTATCAATCAATCAACTTGACAAGAGTTGATTGCATAGTTCTGGGATTTGCTCAAATGGGCTACAAATTTAATTGTAAGAAATAAAAATTGCTCATCTCAATGTCCTGTTTCTTGGATACAAGCTGTCAAGCGATGGCAAAAGCCTGGCAATGCACTTCTTAGAGAAGTGTGTGCTTTTACAACCACCAAACACATTGAAGAAACTTCAATCCATATTAGGATTGCAAAATTTTGAGAGAACATGCATTCCAGATTACGTGGAACGGGTTACACTGTTCTTTGCCTTAATTCGTCTAGACTTTTCAAGTACACATTGGTTAACTGAACACAAAGATTTTAAGTCAGTACAAGCTGACATGCTAGCTTCAAAACACTTACACACATGTGTAAACACCACAAATCTGGTGATCTGTATCATCACGGGGTCATCAGTGTATACCTATGTTACATCCAATGAAGGGGACACAGTACCAATTACATATAAATCGCATTTATTCATGAATGTCTTAAATGCTTTTTGCACCGGCAGAAAAGATCCTGACAGACTGCTGTGGTGAGAGAGACAAAGCATTGGCTCAGGAGAAACAAATTATTATCATGCCTCCGGTGCCAGCTTTAGAGACTGTCACAAAAGCTAGCGTTCTGAACACAAAACCATTACATCCGAGATGGATACAATGGGCAACTCTCACCGTAACAGATGTAGAATACAAATTTGAGTCTACACTACAAACACAAGCATTCCTGCAATATGAAAACAAATACCCTCTGCCTAATGAAGTCATGTCTCTTGATCAGTGTGATTATATCATCTATACTGACGGTTCTTCAAAGCCTGAGGTAGGGGCAGAGCACCAGTGCTCGGCGGCATGAACTGCAGTGAAGGGGCAAATGCAAGATGGTGAATTCCACCCTGAAAAAACCTACAAGCAATCACTTGGTGACTGCACAGCGCAGCTGGCAGAACTTAGTGCTCTGATTCTGGCACTTGAGAATACAAATCCTGAATTCACAACATTCATAGTGTGCTATTCATATTATTGTGTCCAATCTTAGAGCGAGAATCTACACTATTGGAGCCAGAATAGATTCAGAGATTCCAAAGGGTACACCATAAAGCACTAAATGCTTTGAGGAAAAGATGCAAAGCTGAAAGAATGCTTGCCACTGACTTATGTCATTCACACCTTGAGTCATCAGCGTGCAACATACATGTTACAGGGAATTCCATGGTTGATGATGCCGCAAAAGCAACAGTGCAAACTGCTGCTGTCATTGCGATTACTCGTTCCAGTACGAGAACAGATGGAGGCATAATGATGGCTCTCAACACTGCATGTGAAGACATTCATTTGCCAAAATGCTTTCCGGCGTAGTACCCCTACCAGTTAAGTGAGCAAAACATACCATTTGCCCGTATTCCCAGAGTGGGGGATAGAGTAATACCAAGTTCAGATCGCAGGGTAGGTTTAATCCTAGCAGCAAATGAGGGCTTAGCATCTCCATAAGTAGGGTTGGCAGCTACAATTTCATTATTGCAGCAACGCTATTGGCAGCCAGGTCTTTACAAACAAACTAGCTGAAGGGTTCCACCGTGGCGTGACAACCGCATACACCACTTATGATCTCAGGCAAGCCGCTCGCATGTATTTATCTGGACCACTGCAGCCCCTTACAATCAGATGGGACTTACAAATACATTTTGGTTGCAGTGGAATCCTGCTCTCGATTCCTATGGGTTTGGCCACAGCGATGGACTGACACTGAACGGTTATGAAAGACTTGCAAGTCTTCATCGGGACATACGTAGTTAGCACATTCCATTCGGACCAGGATCTGACATTCGCCTCTAAGACTTACAAAGTCATCATGGGAAAATTGGGTGTGACCGTGCTGTACTCCCCCCAACTATCTCAGGAGAAATTTGGTAGTGGAAAGGAAGAACCAGGACTTAAAGCTGTCTTTAACAGCCAGGGTGTTAGGCTCAGGTTGCAGTAGGGT
This sequence comes from Triturus cristatus, assembly GCF_964204655.1. Lineage (NCBI taxonomy): Eukaryota > Metazoa > Chordata > Amphibia > Caudata > Salamandridae > Triturus > Triturus cristatus. The sequence continues at coordinate 223,038,091 of NC_140579.1, forward strand.
CCATCACCTATATGGGGTCCAAAGCGCACTCAACAATCTGCCTAGAAAATCCCTAGGTGGACGGACTCCCTACGAGGTCCTGTTTGAGGTTAAGATGTGGGTACGTGACTTTCACAGTCCCAGCACAGTAGCAGCAGAAACACGCTTTGACATAAATACATTTTTGGCTGTTTTACAGGAACTGAACAGTTTCTGTCACGCACAAAGCAATGCCCAACTAAAACGCACTGCCATTGGTGCAGTGAAGGAAGCACCAGCAACGTCTGGTTGGATCCCCAAGAATGGTGAACTGATCAGGGAGACGTTTGTAGACTAGAAAGACCATCTTACTGAGCGCTTCTACCTGTCCTGACTGTTGAAGGAACCAGAACTGTACTTTTACCACCCTTTGCTGGTCGCAAAAACAAGAGATTGGTGTGAATAGAATAGCTAAAGAATGATGATGGGTTCAACCCAGATCTGTGACTGGCGGTGAGTGTCTGAAAAGTTTCAGCGCTCCATCCATCATCTCCTAGTGTTTGCTTTGTTCGCCCTAAGTTGGCAGGGTATGACCAGACGTGGGTCCTTTACTCACTTTGCCACTGGATTCAAGCTAGCTTGGCTGATAAAGAGTGTTATCCAAAAAACGGTCTTAGGATGCTTGTTTCCGGTTCAGGGAAGACCTGGCTTGGCAGTTCGGGCTGGACTGTTCCCATGAGGCACAGTGTCAAGACTGATTTGCATATAGCTGGGTCTGACCTGAGGTGGCAAAGTGAGCTAAAGAATGATGATGGATTCAACCCAGATCTGTGACTAGGAGGTGTGTCTCTGAAAAGTTTCAGCGCTCTGTCCATGTTTGCTCATAACACCACAAGCCAGGGGTCATATTATTTTAGGCTCAGACCAATACCAGCCTAGAAAGCTATACTTGCTGATACAAGGCTGATATATTCCAAATCTTTTTTTTCAGCTGCCTACACAAGGATTTGACTGGATGGACAATGTTGATTCAAAATTGATTTGGGGTATGAAAGATTTGCAAGTTCAGGGAAACAAGGCATTATTTCGAGCTTGCCAGATACCATGTCAACTAATTTTCTTGAACAAAACGGTGCTGCAAATATCATGTCTTAGCCTGGCTCAGATAAAAAATGTAAATACACCAGGCATTACCACATTTGCACGGTTCTTGAACTTGAAACATTTTACAGATAACAAGGAGGAAACATTAGACACCATGCTTCATAATGGATCATACAATTCTTAAGGACCCAATCAGGGGGATGGTTAGTGTGGCCATTAAATACTAACTGATGTCATGCATGTTTTCTCGATGACACTGAAGTGTTTAAGATCACCCGCCTGATCCACGTTACATGCAGACACAACACTCAAGGTGGTTACAAGTTACAGTGCTGGAAAGTTGTGCCTTGATTGGCTATAAACCTCAACATTGTCCCAGGTGAAGCAATACTTCCCCTTCTTTCTGATGACATGGGATTATAGGACTTTCGACTAGGTCCTAGAAAACCACGTCAAAAGCACTTTGTATATGCAAATTATAATGAAGTGTGAAAAGTTTCCCAGCAGGAGGCTGCTGAGAGATTGCACAAAATTGACGGGGCAAATTTAGAAAGGACTCTTGCAGTAGTACATACTAGTATGCCTACCCTGCCCACAAGATATACTCTCTGGTTAACATTGTGTCATCTGAGATAAACATCATACAAAATGACATGTCTTCTTTACAACCTGGGCAGTCACAGCATAGATTGATCATGTTATTAAGCTGGACTCTGCAGACATGTCATTCCGGTCGTTTACCATGGTGAGACCTTAATGCCACAAGTGTATTTTTACCTTACAGTCTAACAAAACAGCAGATGATAATGGCAAGGAAGTATGCAACGTACACTATATTACACATAGAAAAGTTAGAGCAGTTACCATTCACTGTTGCTGGAACACCTTCTGTGCATTGGATAATCCACAGGTTTAATTCTCTACCAATCTCAACATTCCATTTTCAATACTATTTGCAATACCATCAAGTAGGCAAGTACGAAGTGCTAGGAGAAGGACATGTGCACGAGTCATGGAATTAACCTTTTAGCTATCGCTGTAGGAATGGTGACACTGAGGTCTTTCTGAGTGGGTTGGACTGTGAGAATACTTTAGAACATTCCTTGGTGCACAAGGAGGTTTCGCTTCATGGCAGATGTAACGCGTCATTGGCAAATTTGTCCTGCTATATGAAGGGGTTTCCAGCTGCTTCAAATTGCCCTGGAATGGGAGGACTGACAGCCACTAATTTTAACTTGGATGATTTGTTTTTTTGCGCACTGTAATTTTGTAAAGCTGTATTCTGTGTTTTAAACAACAAGTTTCGTACTCACCCTGCCCCGCCGCATCTATTGGCCGCTCCTCGCGCAGACCATTAGAATCTGACGCGTTGGAGGCAGGGCTTGCTACCGCTGGGTGTTGAGTCGTTCACCGCACCTGTGCTGGGATGAGTCCCGCCCTCTCCTCTGCCTATATAATACACGCTACTTCCTGACCGCGCAGCGGGCGCGCCGGCGGCGCGCCAAAGGCGCGCCAAAGGCAAGTCCGTCTGCGCCCGTCCGCGCACTGAGGCGCCCAGCGGCCCGACACTCTGCCCAATCGGATCCGCCATAACTCAGCTTAATTACTTACACTTCTGAGGAGCTTCACTGCCTAAACAATACCCCTCCCTCTTGCATACCTCTTGACTGTTCGCTCAAAACGTCGTCCAAATGCCCATATTGCAACTTTGCTTATTCCTGTTACATTGCACCTTTAGTGCCTTCAATCCCTCCCTATAAGTTCTGGAGTATTAATTGTCGATCTCTGCCTAAAAACCGAGACCACATCTTTGATTTACTGACTTCTACCCAACCAGATGCCCTGTTCCTAACGGAAACCTGGCTCCATGCGAGCTCCGGCCCAGACGTGGCAAGTGCCCTGCCACCTGGATATGTAATAGTTAGGCAAGATAGAGCCATGGGGAAAGGTGGGGGGATTGCGATTATTTTTAAAGATATCTACTCCTGCTCTCTGGATGCTGTTCCTTTCCCGAACTGTGAAGCCGCACTGTTTAAGATAGCAGTTTCCCCTCGACTGACGTTATCGGGCATTTTAATCTACCGCCCTCCTGACAAGCCTACACAGTGGCTAACCTCATTTGCTGAGTACGTAGCTCCCCATGCTATGAAGGCAGCGAACTTCACTATCCTGGGAGACCTAAATCTCCATCTAGAGGATTCGCAGAACAGACTAAGCAGAACGTTTTTATCCGATTGCGAGGCCATTAACCTAATACTGCGCAACCGAGGCCCTACCCATCAGGCAGGCCATCTACTTGATCCTGTCATTTCTAACATTCTGTTCGACTGTACCTCTCCTGCTCTTCCCCTTGATTGGTCCAATCATTTTGCCATACATTTCACTCTGCCTGCTGACACTATAAAGTGCATGTCTCTTCCTGGCTTTAGGAATAACCATAGATCCTGGTCTAAGCTGAACATCTCGGCGTTTAACGCCTCTCTTATGGACACCTGTTGCGACATCAACCTCGGGTGCATCTCCTTAGCTCAGGAAGTGTCCTACTGGTTAACTTCTAATATAAATCACCATTTGCCGTCGAGTCCGAGACTACCGACCCCGCATCTCGCCCCTGCCCCATGGTTCACGGATGATCTGAAAGTATCTAAATCCGAATGCAAACATCTGGAGACATCTTGGCGGAAAACCTATGCCCTGAATGACAAATTAATTTATCGTTCAGCACTCAGGCAATACCATCAAGCCTGTCGAAAGGCAAAAGTCTATTGTCTATTGAAAAGGCTATAAACCGTCCAAAAGCCCTCTTCTCTATTGTCAAGAAGCTAGCTAGCTGGCTCAAATACCGTCCCCACTCCACCTGCACTAGGGGAAGTGGAATGCAATGAAATTGCTGACTTTTTTATATCGAAAGTCGAAACCATCTACAATGCCCTATCCCGAGCTTCCCCCATACTTCCTTCCGACCTTCCTACTCTGGACTCACTGAGCATGCAATCTCAGGAAATACAGATCTCTGAATGGCCCCTGCTAGATTTCAACTCGCTGCTCGCCTGTATAACTAAGGTCAACTCAGGCTCCCCCCTGGACCCAATTCCTATGAACATCCTTCGTCAGCTTACCCCTGATGCTCTACTACTCATTCAAGAGCTCTTGAATTCCTCATTGCGAGAATCCACAGTCCCGGAGGAAAGGAAAAGAGCTTTGGTAGTGCCACTTTTAAAAAAACCTGGTGCAGACCCTAAGACGCTCGCCAACTTCCGGCCTATCTCCTTGCTGCCCATGTTCTAAAAAATCCTGGAGAGGCATATCAACATACATCTTACATCTCACGTGGAGACTACAGGCTTTTTACATCCGTCCCAATCGGGATTCCGCTCTCATTTCTCCACTGAAACAACCCTCCTGGGGGTCACCGAGAACCTACGCACCCGTCTTGATCATGGTGAGACCGCGGCGCTTATTCTTTTAGATTAAAGCGCCGCATTCGACACGGTCTCACACTCTATTCTTCTGAGAGCCCTGAGAACGGCTGGAGTGACTGGCCCTGCTCTTGCTTGGCTGGCCTCTTTCTTAAATCACCGCACCTTTCCGGTTGTTTCTTCCGGCTCTTCTTCCTCTGTTCGTTCATCTGCGTTGCTCCATCTGCTCTTAAATTAGGACTTAGCCGAGTGGCAGAGTGGATGCAGGCGAACCTCCTGAAATTGAACGTAGATAAGACGGAGGTGCTCATTCTGGGCAAGCAAAAGCATCTCTGGAGCCCTGCACACTGGCCGTCAGAAATGGGCCCACCTCCCCTTCCAGTGACCCAGGTTCGCAATCTTGTCCTGGATGATTCACTTTCCATTCGACATCAAGTGGTTAAGGTGGCAGCCACTTGCTTCACCATCCTGGGGTGGCTCCGAAAAATTTTATGGATGCTCCCAGTATGGACTAGACGCTCGGTGGTCCAGGCATTAATCACCTCTCGCCTGGACTACAGCAATGTGCTTTACCTAGGAGTTACCCTAGAGCTTCGGAGGAGACTTCAGCTTGTACAGAATTCAGCTGCTCACCTCCTCTGTAAGGTCCCGTGGAGATCTCCTATTTCCCCTTTTCTTAGAGACCTTCACTGGCTCCGTATCGATAACCGTGTCAATTTTAAGGCCCTTTGCTTTCTGTACAAAATCAAGCAAGGGTCGGCCCCAGGTTACCTCAAGGCCCTTGTCCAACAATACTCTCCATCCCGCCCCCTTAGGTCATCTGCTCATGGCAACTTTCTGATTCCGCACTTCAAACTGATGAGAATGGGCGGATGCTCTTTCTCTTGCGTTGCCCCCAGGTTGTGGAACTCTCTCCCGGCTACGCTGAAACTTGAACCATCTCTGCTAAAATTTCGCAAAGACCTTAAAACCTGGCTCTTCTCTCACTAACAACTGCAATGCGTAAACATTAACTCTATTGGCGCCGGGAGACCCCTTGTGGGTAGCTGCGCGCCCTATAAATTCAATTACAAATACAAATACAAATACAAATACAATCAGAGCTGCTGCTGAATGAAACTGGGAATCTTCTACCTGGTGACTGTTTCTGCAGTTGTGACTTGTTGTACACAAGTACTCTTTCCACCTGCCCGTATAGTTAGGTAGCCAACACTTTGGCCTTCTGTAAAGCTTTCAAACATGCACTTTGATGCTTTGACCAGACTGAAAGCCTTACTGTTCCAAAAGGATGTGGCCTTAACATCTGCAAAGGCGATGTTTGATCTTCAAGTTGCAAGGTCTTCTTCTGAGATACAGAAGCTATTCCGTACTAATTTCCCGCTGCATTTTGGGGAACTTGTGCACCTCATTTTTCCTGTATATAAACTTTATTTCGGTCAAACTGACCTTAAAAGTACCAACCTAGACAAACATGGAATATTAAAATTACATATTCCCAATTCATTAAATTCTTTAAAACAGCTTGTTGGAACATAAACACAATTTACATGTGGATTAAAATAAATAAATAGAGAACTATATTCATTCACGATCGTTTAAGTAAAAGAGTAAAACTTTGTAAAATAATGAATTGTTGGATCTCACACCTTCCGCTATTGTAGGTAATGCATTGTATATTTAGGGTAGCACAAACTGATGTTCAAGGATGAGGATATAGAAAATCGCAATAATGTAATACAGTGGGAGGCTACTTGCTCCATCCTGCATCTTTATCTGCAGTCTTCAAACAGTGCCTGTTGTTACAATGCTTAACGTGCATCCTGACAATGCAATGTACATGTACGTTACTCTATACCCCCTAGCCCTTCCCTCCACTGCCCTTTTCTCTTCACTCCAAATGCTCATCACATGGTCTCCACATTCCAAGGACTCACACTACTCGCATAAAGGCAGGTACTTCCTATTTGCTTTCAACATCCCCCAAATGCTGAGAGAAAGGCGGACTCCCGCATTTCTACAATGGATTGCACCGCAGGACTCAAGTCTCATGAAATCCCGCAACAGCTCAAATCCAGCAAGACTTGGCAGCCATGTTGGGAATTGTCTCTAAATAACGCACCCACACTGTTGAGTCTCACTTGACTTTGACAGTTTTCGCTAGAAGGAGGACCTTGTGGTTCTGTGGTGAACCTTGCCTGACCCTTGATCCCATGTGAAGTCACCCGAACAGCGGCACTTTGCTTTACTACGTCTTATGACCTCCAAGCCTCAGCTGATTCCTGGAGGAAGAAAACGACAAATCTTTCAAATCGACCAGTGGGCCTTCAACCATGAACAAAGACTATTCAGGTCAGTGCATTATACCTTAAAAGAGCTCTTCAAACAGCGAAGACAATATAAAGAACTAATTTCAAGAACAAAGACAAATATAACAAGCATTTGCAATGCACTAGGTCTCAAAATTACGAGATTTTGAGCTATTGGCATTGTAAATGACAATGTCTTTTATTATTGCAGTTTTTTTAAAACACAAATAAAAGGCATTGTCATTTACAATTGCACTAGCTAAAAATCGAGAGACCTATTGCATTGCAAATGCTTATTTTTACTTAGCAGCGAGATAAATTGCCATTGTAAATGGGTGCAGAGACGTTTTAACCCCTTCGCTGCTGCGGACATTCCGCTGCAGCGCTGGGGGGGGCAGGGGGGCAGCGCGGTGGGCCTGTGCTCATGACGGAGCCGCTCCGTCATGAGCCACAGTTGAGCTGTGCTCATGACGGAACGGTTCCATCATGACTCCGCCCATTTGCGTTGTCGCCCCGCACAGGCGGGGAAACAGCGCCGCGCAGGCGGAGCGGCCGCCGACAGGATTGTCATGACGGAACCGTTCCGTCATGAGCACACGCCAACCGTGGCTCATGACGGAACGGTTCCGTCATGAGCAGGGAAGGGGTTAATGCATGGGCAAAGTGGGCTCTGGCCCAGGGCCCCAGCCTTTCAGGAGGCCCCCTGACAAAGTCAGCTCTGTTCTCCAGAGTTTTGCCCTAATGACCTTGAATATTGCTTAAACAGATTGTTTTAAATACTGTTTTCCTTTAATTTATTTTTTATGTATTTGATGTGTGAAAGTCTAGTACAGCCATTTTGCAGAGAAATGTTGTGCTTGTTTCATGCAATATACATAAAAAAGTTTATTTTAGATCAAAACAAGGCCTAACATATAAGAAATGGGAGGGCATCACAGAAATTATTTGCAGTAATATTGGTGAGCTGCTGCTGTGTTACAATATTGAAAACACACATAACTATCCCTGAACATTAGATGTAAACACATTTAGGGCCTTATTTATGAGAAGTGATGCATCGCATGATGGATGCGTCATATTTACTGTATGATGCATCATGTTACAGATACGTCAGTATTTCTGACATATCTGTAGGCGCAAAAATGATGCATTGCTGGGGTATGTCTGAAAATAGACGCAACTCCAGCAATGTGTCCTTTCACATGGGGCTTGCCTGCATCAATCTTACACCTGCTGTGAGGTAGGTGTAAGATATTGACGCAATGGCGTCCTAGAAGTGGCGCACTGAGTTCTCATAGATTTCAATGCGCCACTTCTACAAAGCTTTTTGCGGGGCAACACCCACCCTGCATACATTATACCTGGAGCAGGTATAATGTGGTGCAGGGGTTTAAAAAGTGATGCATCTGCCTAGATGCGCCACTTTGTAAATAGGGGGCAACATGGCACATTTTTTACGCTGCCGGTACGTCGCAAAAAGTGACGCACCCGCAGCATAAAAGTGAAGCAAGGCCTCATAAATAAGGCCCTTAGAATTTGAACATGTGTTCCTTTGCACTGTCAGGGCCCTAATGAAATGAAATAGTGTATTTAATAAATCGTGCAGCTACTCAGACTAGAATGTCCTGGCGCTTGACAGCGGGAGGAAAATGTGCGTAAAAGACCCATCAGTTATTAAAAAGCCAGGTTTTTCCTGAAAGAGTAGGTCTGTGGTTAGTCTCAGAGCCTCAGGGAGGCTATTCCACAATTTTGCGCCTAGAAAGCCGAGGGATCTGCCTCCAGTGCGGGCACGGCATATTTTAGGCACGATGGCCAGGTTGGCATTGGAAGATCTTAGGGGTCTAGATGTTGTGTAGCCATTAACGTGCTTATTTAGGTAGCCGGCTCCTGAGCCAGGGAAAGCTTTAAAGAAGATGGTCATCGCTTTGAAGTCGATCCGTTCTTTTATGTGGAGCCAGTGTAGAGACTTAAGAATAGGGGTCATACTAGATCTGGGTTTAGGTCTCAGGAAGGCTCTGGCCGCCGCGTTTTGTACCACTTGTAGGCGCTGGATAAGGAATTTGGGAAGACTGAGGTACAAGCTGTTGACATAGTCAAGCTTTGATGTCGCCAGAGCCTGCAGCACGATCTTTCTGCTCTCAAGCAGTAACAGTGGCAGGAATTATTTTAGCATCCGGAGTATGCCAAAGCAAACGGCAGTTAGATTTTAGATTTGAAAGCACATGGAGAGTGTCTTGTCTATGACATTTCCTACGTTTTTTATTTTCTCCTTTTCCGCGGGCAGGGGCGGCAGATCTTATGGCCACCAAGAGCTCCAGTCAGGTGTTTCTGGATTACCAAAGAAAATAACTTCATCCACTGATTGATCATAAGCCAGTTAAAAACCTTTGTGAGGCAAGACCTAATCATTGCCCCGTCAAATTCAGTTCCTTTTTCACACGTAAAAATCAGCTAAGTGTCATCAGCATAGGAAACAATTTTGGCGCCCTCTTCCTCTATCAGAAATGCAAGGGGGGATAGATATATATTAAAAAGGGTAGGACTGAGAATGGAGCCGTGAAGGACACATGCATTCATGGCCCGAACCGGGGATGAGAAAGGGGGAAGCCAGATGTCCCGACATCTATTTGCCAAGAAAGATGACATCCATGTTAAGGTGGTCCCCCCAGGCCGATGTTAGCAAGTCTCTCCAGGAGCCTCTCATATGGGACCGTATTGAAGGCCGCCGACAGATCGAGCAGTATCAGAACAGCCTTGCCTCCCTGGTCCAGCTTACCCTTGAGAAACTCAGTCACTTCCAGCAGAGCGGTCTCCGTACTGTAGTTAGCCCTAAAACCGGATTGGGACTCATGAAGGAGCTTCCCATCTTCAATGTATTTTTTGAGAGCCTGGTTTACATGCTTCTCTAGTACTTTGGAGAGGGCCGGAAGAAGGGAGATTGCCCTGTAGTTGGAAGGGTCCGTCCGTTTGGCCTTAGCCTTTTTTATCAGTGGAAGAATCTTCGCATTGTTCCATAATTTTGGAATGTTGCCTGAGGCGAGGTAAGCATTAAAGAGCTGGTTTACCGTGGGGTTTATGGTGGGAGCTAATAGGTTCAGGATATTCGCTGGACATGGGTCGGTAGGAGAGCCAGACTTAATGCTTTGGAGAAGGGTCAGTGACTCTTCAAGCTGAAACTCAGGGAAAGCTAGTGAAGATGGAGGATCCAAGAGGTGAAATATGCTATTAGAACCAAGGTAGAAGGCCAGTTCTTCCTCTGAGCGGTTAGTGAAGTCATGTTGGATAACGGAGATCTTTTTGTGGACGAATTGAGCTATTTGCTTAGACCATTCTTCCGTGCATGGCCCTTCCTTTGTGCCGGCTTTCGGGCATTAAAGGATTTAACTATACTAAAGATTTCCTTACTCTTATTTTGGGCAATTTCTATCTTGGTTTGAAAGACGTTTTTCTTGGCTGCCTTCACGAGAATGTAATGAGCTTTTAAGTTGTCTTTATACACCTTCCTGTCCTCAGGTGGATAGGATTTACGCCATTTCCGTTCCATTTTTCTACAATTTCTTTTGCTAGATCTGAGGGAATCATTAAACCATGGAGCTGGTGGGGCCGAACTTTTTGAGGAGCAGGAAACAACTGGTACCACTGCATCAATGTTGGTTCGGAGCCATGAATCTATTAAGAGGGTGTCCGAGTCGGGGCAGCCAGACAGCTCCGGTGAGGAATGACCGAGGTCATCAGCTAAAATCGGGATGGATATTTTATGGAACGTCCTGTAATTAGGGTCCCTCTCCTCTGTGTTAGCCCGAGGGCTGTGGCAGAGTTGGGAATGACGAATTTTAATAGGAGGTGGTCAGACCAGATAATGGGAAGAAGTAAGCTTACTGATATGTCAAAGTTGTGAAAGATTTGGTCTAGAGTATGGCCCTTCTCATGGGTGGCCGAAGAAATAGATGGAAACGTGTTGCAGGCCTGCAGCGTGTCCAACAAGGAAATTGTTTGAGGGTCTTTTCCATTGTCCATATGTATATTGAAATCTCCCAGAATAAGTCAGTTGTTATATTTTAACGCCAGGGAGGTGGTGGCTGTATTAAGCGTAGTAATATAATTTCCAATTGTGCTGGGAGGTCTGTAAATCAGAAAAACAGCAGTGCTGTGATGGGGGGATAAGGTACGGCGGAAGCCTAAGGACTCTGCGCTCTCGATGTTTTCCATCGGGATGGGAGAGCAGTCTAGTTTTTGATTGTATATTTTGGCGACACCACCCCCCTTCCCAATCTCTCCTAAGGATTTTATAACCCGTAGGGATGGCCGAGGTGATAGTAGGGTTAGAGGCTTCAGACAGCCAGGTCTCAGTGAGAAATAAAAAATTAGGCTGTTCGTCTAAAAGTAGGCCTTAAATGTGTGGTTCAAGCTTTTGCATAGAGTGACAATTTAAAAGGGTGGCCTTTAAGTCCTCTATTTTCTTATTGTTTTTACACTTATTGTTGCGTGGGAGGATCTTGGGTGCGAGATTCCTGTGCTGGAGGAGTGACCAGTTGCACTTATTGCATCGAAAGTCTACCTCCAAGCTCGGATCAGCCACTGTACACTGACATAATGGTAGCCGCCTAAGGCTAAGCAGTTTTTTCTATTGTAATATAGTGGAAAAAACTCACCGGAGGGGAAATGGGCAGAATGGCCGGCGCTGGACGCCTCCTGGACACCTCACAGCACAGACAGGCTTGCCTTTGGCGTGCTCGCTGCGTTTGTTCGTTTGCATCGGGAATATATTGGCTAATGCATATGATGCAAACTGGATCGCTAACGCAGCTGAGGAAGTGGAAACTACGTTGCCAGAAGTGAGGAGCCCGATAGGAGCCCCAGCCCTCCGCACAATCGGAGAATCAGCCGCGGTGGACCAGGACTGGAGGAAAAGCAAGATGCGAATCAAAGCAGCTAAGGATTTGTAGGCAAGCAGAATCAAGAAAAGTGCAAGTGTGCGTAGGTAGGAGAAATTGTTAAAAAGCACAGAGTAATTCAGCCACACATATACAATTTAAAAAGTATTAATATAGCAGGGCAGGAAACACTAAATCTTACTGCTGTCAGCTGCGCGCGTCCGTTTACATATGGAATATATAGGCTAATGCCTATGATGCAAACTGGATCGCTAACGCAGCTGAGGAAGCAGAAACTGCGTGGGAAACAGGGGCTCAAATTGGCTCATAAATTCAAAGCTGTTCTGAACAGGGGCCCCCAAAATACGTTTGGCCCAGGGCCCCCAAAATCCTTAAGATGTCCCTGAATGGGTGATTAAAATAGAGGTGAGACTTTTCAATTTAAGAGTTCAGTCACAGATCTTTGTGCCATATCACGAAAGTATCTCACTTATTTTCTGTGTGTTCTGGTTCGTATATATTAGTGTGTACACTAAAAATACTACAATAGGAAGGAAATAAAAACAACAGACACCATTGGATGCATTACTCTTTACATACATGAGAAATCTGAAGGTCTCTGTTATAATTTGTCACGTGGTACATTCAAAAAACACCCCTCACCTGCCCGGTACAATGGTAACGCTTAGAATGTTGACAGGAAGGCAGCCTTGGAATGTTGACGGGCTGCCTTCACCTTGCGTACTGTTTGGCAGCAAGCAGAGGGTGCAGTTAACTTCGTGACTGAATAAAGATTTCTACACTTACCCGAGTTGAGAACTTACTTCATTTTGGCGACGAGGGAAACTGAGGCTGTGACAGGGACGGCGCTGCATCCTCCCCTGTGAAAAATTCGACTTGCTGGCGATTCGAAGAATTTCGGATGTTCTCCGACGACAGGAGCCTGCTTTAAGTGGATTTGCAGGCGTCATCTCTTATGGTGAGGAATTGAGGACCGTGGGGGTGAATGGTCTTACACTAGACGCCGATTCCTTGTACCCCGAGTCTCTGCCAGGGTAAAGCTTCTGTCATCTGGAGAGTGGGGAATGAGGCTGTGGGGCGTAGACCATCCTGGAACTGACCATTAATGATTTGTGAAAGGAACGTTTCTGGTGGTGTCGTAATGAAATCTGCTGGAGTGGTGGCTTTGTGATCCCCAGAGGTCATACTGGAGGGTTGAATCTACGTAAGGGATTGGAAGCTCGCAGTGTGCTTTGAGGCTGGAAGACATAGAGGGTTGAGTTTCACCTGCTTCAGGGGATTCTTTTAGTAGGCGCATCTGCAGCGACTCTGCTTTGCCGGGTATTATCGGCTTCACATCGCTGCTACGGTTGTGGGGCTGTTTACAGGCAAGGAGAGCCGATCCCAGGTCCAGGCGAGCTCGCGGTTTTGAAGCGGCGCACAGCGGCAGCGCGTTGCGTGAGGGGGCCCCGGAGTTTGAAAGACAGCTTGTTATTGTCGGAGTATCAACGGTGAAAGACACTGTACTATCTCCTGAGGACAAGGTGATGTGAGGAACACTTTTCACCAGGAATTCACCTGTACAACTGGATACTGGAGGTTTCCTCAGAGACTCGTTATTCATTCACGGTTTGAGCTGCCACAGGAAGCGTTTGTCATAGCCTCCCCGGTGGAACTATGGGGGATTGACAACAAACAAGGAAATAGGACTGGACTTTGGTGGGAGAAATAGAGTGAAAGAGATAACAAGTTCCACAGGATTTACAAGGTGTTTGATGTTTGGTGAATGTAATCCTGGGTAGAAACGCATTGCGAGGGTGTATGGAAATTAGCATACTCAATCTTGAGCAGCCTCACTCTCGCTCATCACATGCTATTTTGTTCTACTGTCCCTGTCTCTGTGTAGGTAGGCAGCTGGCTAGCTAGGGAATTGTAAGTGGTTCAGCAATTTTCACTATCCCCACCTTGGCAGGGGCAGGAATGAGTCAACCGCCTCCATTTCTAAATGAGTTAGGAGAACCGGAAATTCCATGGAAAAGATGGGAAGGAATTTTCAAGTCTTATCTGATAGCCATAGGGGGCGGGAATTTTTCTAACATAAGGAAGCAACATATATTGTTACATAATTTGGGAATACATGGTAGGAAGGTTTTTGAGGACATAACAGGAAGACTTGTGGATGATGAGGTTCGTGACGAAGATGAAGGGGTTGATGTGTATGAATATACCTTACGAAAACTAGAGGCGCATTTCAAGGTTAAAATTAATGTAGTTCTTGAAAGGCACAAATTCTTTAAGAGAAGTCAAAAGAAAGAGGAGAAGGTGTCTTCGTACATTGCTGTGTTGGGGGGGATGGCAGCCACTTGTGAGTTTGGGGCGCTGACGGACTCTCTTATTAGAGACCAATTGGTAAGATGCACAAACGAGGAAAAGGTTCAGGAAGAATTGCTTACAAGAAATCCAGATTTGGAGGAAGCCATTAGTATAGCAAAAGGTCTGGAGCATACAGCACAATGTATGAAAGAAATGAAGGTTTCAGAGGGAGTCAAGGAAAGGTCGGTACCGAAAGATTCTTTGAGTGCGGAGGCTGTCTGTAAAGTTGAGAATAGGAACAAAGAGTTCTCTAGCAATAAAGTGTAAGGCCTAAAGTGTTTTAGGTGTGGAAACCACAATCACTTAGCTAACAATTGGCGTTGCCCAGCCAGAAATGTAATATGTTGGAAGTGAAACAAAAAAGGACATTTCTCCAAAGTGTGCAATGTTAGTAGTAATAAGGTACACGTGGTTGAACATAAAGAGGTTGATGAAGGGGAGGAAAATGTTTATCTTTCAGATAGAGGATGAGTGCATGGATGAAAAAACACAGTATCCTACATGTGAGATAAGTCTGGACGGGGAAAAGTTTAAGGTGTATGCAGACTTGTGCTCTCCTTTTACCCTAGTTGATAAGAACATGTTCTATGAGAAGTTTTCTAAACAAAACCTCAAACTAGAGACAGCTGATATCGTTCCCTCGGGTTACAATAGAGTACCCATCCCGTTGGAAGGAATGGTAAGAATGAGAATATCTTTCAAAGACAGGCATACAGTATGGAAAGTTTACGTAACCAGGGAGGGCTCAAGTTTATTAGGGTGGAAACACCAGAAGGAATTGGGAATTAAACTTGACCCCAATAACCAGGAGCAGGATCTTCTTATTGATCCCCCCCGTGGTGGGGTCCAATTTGGGAAAAGAATTTCCTGAAGTGTTCAATGAAAAGTTGGGGGTACTTAAAAACTACATGCACAAGATAGAGCTCAAGGAGGGAGCTACACCAGTGGTGCACAAAACACGTTCGATCCCCTTATTGATGAGAGAACCTTTAAGAATGGAATTGGAAAAATTGGTTGAACAAGGGGTCATACAAGAGATTGAATGTTCAGCATGGTTGGCGCCCATTGTCATAACGAGTAAGGATGGGGGGAAGAGCATTAGGCTATGTGTGGACCTAAGAGCATTGAACGCCAACATTGTGGTGGACAGGCATCCTTTACCTAGGATACATGAGATGTTGAGCACGATGCAAGGTGCTAAGTTTTTTAGCGTACTTGACCTCTCATCGGCCTACCACCAAATCAAACTCCATCCTGATTCCCAACCATTGACGGCTTTCACCACCCCATTTGGCAACTATAAATTTTTAAGGATGCCGTTTGGTCTGGCGTCAGCGGCTTCAGCGTTTCAAAGAGCAATGCAGCATGTGTTAAGAGATTGTCCTAAATCGATGTGTTTTCAGGACGATATTTTGATTTATTGTTCGAGCGATGGTGAACACAATTTGAATGCGGAGAGAGTACTCAAAAGGTTAAGAGATGTAGGGTTCACCACGAAAGAGAGCAAATGTAAAGTGGGTGTAACCTCAGTTGACTATCTAGGACACACCATTTCGGAGGAGGGGATAAAGCCTAAAATTGATCTGGTTGAAGCAGTAAGGAGAGCACCTACTCCATCATGCAAAGAGGAAGTTCTCTCGTTTTTGGGCTTAGCTGAATATATGGCTAGATTCATTAAGAACTTTGCAATGTTAGCACATCCCCTCAGAGAAATCTTAAGAAAAGACATGCCGTTTGTTTGGGAGAAAAATCAGGAACAGGCTTTTGAAAACATAAAGGAGTCAATTGTGTCAGCACCATTTATTGGCAACTTTGATGTAAACAAGGACACTATTATTACTACGGATGCAAGTGGCAAAGGAATAGGAGCCATGCTTTCACAAAGATTTGGTAGCGAGGTGAAAGTGGTTGCTTTTGCTTCAAGGTCCTTGTCTGGGGCTGAGTCTAATTACTCTACAATAGAGAAGAAGGCATTGGCGGTGTACTGGGCAATTAAACATTTCAGTTTCTACGTGTGGGGTTTGCCATTCGAGGTGTGCACTGACCATAAACCTCTAGTCTACTTGTTTGGCAATAAGGTATTAGAAAACATGACTCCCCGCATAGCAAAGTGGGTCCTAGGTTTGCAAGGCTACAATTTCAAGACAGTATACGTCCCGGGCCAACAGAACAAAGTAGCTGATTTTTTATCAAGGTCCCCAGTGGAAAGACAAGAGGAAGATCTCATGAGCAGGGAGGGTGTCCTGGAAGTTAAACTCCCAGCTATGACAAAAGAGCAGTGGGACTACCACATGGAACAGGACAGTACCCTTAGCATGGTGAAAAAATGGGTTATTAAAGGGTGGCCCATTAAATGCAAAGTCCTACCAGAGGACGTTCAACCTTTTTGGAATGTACGGAATGAACTGTCCATAGTAGGAGGGTATCTCCTCAAGTCGGGCAGAATAGTTCCCCCAGAGGGGTTAAGAAGACAGATCATTGACCTTACCCATGAGGGGCACCTGGGCAGGAGCCTATGCAAGGCAAGATTGAGATCTGAATATTGGTTCCCAGGTATGGATGTATGTATGGAAGAGAAGGTGAAGGATTGTTATGCGTGCGGGGTAAGTGATAAAGCCAGATGTATCAGGCGATCCCCACTTATTCCTGTTGAGGTCCCAAGGTCTCCATGGGACAAATTAGGATTTGACATCACTGGCCCCATAAGGGCTAAGGGACCACAGCAATGGTACATCTTGGTGCTTATAGACTATTACTCAAATTGGATCACCCACAAATTTGTGAACAACATCAACACCAAATCGTTGATAGAATTTTTGAACGAAGTGTTTTCGAAGGAGGGCATACCCTCCACCATGATCACAGACAATGGGGTTCAATTGGTGTCTGAGGAGATGAGGAAATTTCTGAAGGACATGTCCATAACGCACATACGCACCCCACTGTACTGTCCCAAGGCCAATGGCAAAGTTGAGAGGGCTAATCGAATGTTGAAAGAGTGCATCCAATTAGCGGTCAAAGCAGGGGCTTCTATCGAAGGGGCGCTGAGAGACATGCTTTGGTCCTACCACACTACTCCTAGTCTCTCCAAGGGGCATACGCCATTTGAACTGTTGAGAGGGAGGAAGGCAGGTTCAAAATTGTCCCCAAATTGGATGACTCCCAAGGATCCTGTGGTGATAAATCCGGAAGAAATCAGTAAGAAGATTGACACAAGACAAAGGAGGTATAAAGAGTGGTATGACAGAAAATGGGGAGCACAGGAAAGACCTTTCAGCAAGGGGCAAAGTGTGTATATCAGGAAACCAATTAATTTAGGTGGCAAAGATGACAGGTACTATGCCCCGGAGAAAATAAGAGAGATCAAAAGAAATGTTGTCATCTTGGAAGACGGGGAAAAAATGGAGCATGGATCGGGTGGCCATAGGCCCGAGGGAGACAGACCAAGAGGGAGATAGCAGGTCTCAGGTCCAGAATTCAAGAGCAGGGGAGGCTCAGGAGGGAAGAGGACTGAGGCAACGTAATCCCTCAAGTTGGCACAAAGATTTTAAAATGGCTTGAACATGTGTTAAAGTAAAAGTCTTTTTATGTTTGTTATTCATCCAAAGGGTTCCACTCACAGGGCAACTTATACCACTGCCTAATGTAAAACCCTCTAACTTTCTGTATATTACTGTAGTTCTTCTTTAAGGAGGAAGATGTGTTATAATTTGTCACGTGGTACATTCCAAACACCCCTCACCTGCCCGGTACAATGGTAATGCTTAGAATGTTGACAGGAAGGCAGCCTTGGAATGTTGACGGGCTGCCTTCACCTTGCGTACTGTTTGCCAGCAAGCAGAGGGTGCAGTTAACTTCGTGACTGAATAAAGATTTCTACACTTACCCGAGTTGAGAACTTACTTCATTTTGGCGACGAGGGAAACTGAGGCTGTGACAGGGACGGCGCTGCATCCTCCCCTGTGAAAAATTCGACTTGCTGGCGATTCGAAGAATTTCAGATGTTCTCCGACGACAGGAGCCTGCTTTAAGTGGATTTGCAGGCGTCATCTCTTATGGTGAGGAATTGAGGACCGTGGGGGTGAATGGTCTTACACTAGACGCCGATTCCTTGTACCCCGAGTCTCTGCCAGGGTAAAGCTTCTGTCATCTGGAGAGTGGGGAATGAGGCTGTGGGGCGTAGACCATCCTGGAACTGACCATTAATGATTTGTGAAAAACGTTTCTGGTGGTGTCGTAATGAAATCTGCTGGAGTGGTGGCTTTGTGATCCCCAGAGGTCATACTGGAGGGTTGAATCTACGTAAGGGATTGGAAGCTCGCAGTGTGCTTTGAGGCTGGAAGACATAGAGGGTTGAGTTTCACCTGCTTCAGGGGATTCTTTTAGTAGGCGCATCTGCAGCGACTCTGCTTTGCCGGGTATTATCGGCTTCACATCGCTGCTACTGTTGTGGGGCTGTTTACAGGCAAGGAGAGCTGATCCCAGGTCCAGGCGAGCTCGCGGTTTTGAAGCGGCGCACAGCGGCAGCGCATTGCGTGAGGGGGCCCCGGAGTTTGAAAGACAGCTTGTTATCGTCGGAGTATCAACGATGAAAGACACTGTACTATCTCCTGAGGACAAGGTGATGTGAGAAACACTTTTCACCAGGAATTCACCTGTACAACTGGATACTGGAGGTTTCCTCAGAGACTCGTTATTCATTCACGGTTTGAGCTGCCACAGGAAGCGTTTGTCATAGCCTCCCCGGTGGAACTATGGGGGATTGACAACAAACAAGGAAATAGGACTGGACTTTGGTGGGAGAAATAGAGTGAAAGAGATAACAAGTTCCACAGGATTTACAAGGTGTTTGATGTTTGGTGAATGTAATCCTGGGTAGAAACGCATTGCGAGGGTGTATGGAAATTAGCATACTCAATCTTAAGCAGCCTCACTCTCGCTCATCACATGCTATTTTGTTCTACTGTCCCTGTCTCTGTGTAGGTAGGCAGCTGGCTAGCTAGGGAATTGTAAGTGGTTCAGCAATTTTCACTATCCCCACCTTGGCAGGGGCAGGAATGAGTCAACCGCCTCCATTTCTAAATGAGTTAGGAGAACCGGAAATTCCATGGAAAAGATGGGAAGGAATTTTCAAGTCTTATCTGATAGCCATAGGGGGCGGGAATTTTTCTAACATAAGGAAGCAACATATATTGTTACATAATTTGGGAATACATGGTAGGAAGGTTTTTGAGGACATAACAGGAAGACTTGTGGATGATGAGGTTCGTGACGAAGATGAAGGGGTTGATGTGTATGAATATACCTTACGAAAACTAGAGGCGCATTTCAAGGTTAAAATTAATGTAGTTCTTGAAAGGCACAAATTCTTTAAGAGAAGTCAAAAGAAAGAGGAGAAGGTGTCTTCGTACATTGCTGTGTTGGGGGGGATGGCAGCCACTTTTGAGTTTGGGGCGCTGACGGACTCTCTTATTAGAGACCAATTGGTAAGATGCACAAACGAGGAAAAGGTTCAGGAAGAATTGCTTACAAGAAATCCAGATTTGGAGGAAGCCATTAGTATAGCAAAAGGTCTGGAGCATACAGCACAATGTATGAAAGAAATGAAGGTTTCAGAGGGAGTCAAGGAAAGGTCGGTACCGAAAGATTCTTTGAGTGCGGAGGCTGTCTGTAAAGTTGAGAATAGGAACAAAGAGTTCTCTAGCAATAAAGTGTAAGGCCTGAAGTGTTTTAGGTGTGGAAACCACAATCACTTAGCTAACAATTGGCGTTGCCCAGCCAGAAATGTAATATGTAGGAAGTGAAACAAAAAAGGACATTTCTCCAAAGTGTGCAATGTTAGTAGTAATAAGGTACACGTGGTTGAACATAAAGAGGTTGATGAAGGGGAGGAAAATGTTTATCTTTCAGATAGAGGATGAGTGCATGGATGAAAAAACACAGTATCCTACATGTGAGATAAGTCTGGACGGGGAAAAGTTTAAGGTGTATGCAGACTTGTGCTCTCCTTTTACCCTAGTTGATAAGAACATGTTCTATGAGAAGTTTTCTAAACAAAACCTCAAACTAGAGACAGCTGATATCGTTCCCTCGGGTTACAATAGAGTACCCATCCCGTTGGAAGGAATGGTAAGAATGAGAATATCTTTCAAAGACAGGCATACAGTAGGGAAAGTTTACGTAACCAGGGAGGGCTCAAGTTTATTAGGGTGGAAACACCAGAAGGAATTGGGAATTAAACTTGACCCCAATAACCAGGAGCAGGATCTTCTTATTGATCCCCCCCGTGGTGGGGTCCAATTTGGGAAAAGAATTTCCTGAAGTGTTCAATGAAAAGTTGGGGGTACTTAAAAACTACATGCACAAGATAGAGCTCAAGGAGGGAGCTACACCAGTGGTGCACAAAACACGTTCGATCCCCTTATTGATGAGAGAACCTTTAAGAATGGAATTGGAAAAATTGGTTGAACAAGGGGTCATACAAGAGATTGAATGTTCAGCATGGTTGGCGCCCATTGTCATAACGAGTAAGGATGGGGGGAAGAGCATTAGGCTATGTGTGGACCTAAGAGCATTGAACGCCAACATTGTGGTGGACAGGCATCCTTTACCTAGGATACATGAGATGTTGAGCACGATGCAAGGTGCTAAGTTTTTTAGCGTACTTGACCTCTCATCGGCCTACCACCAAATCAAACTCCATCCTGATTCCCAACCATTGACGGCTTTCACCACCCCATTTGGCAACTATAAATTTTTAAGGATGCCGTTTGGTCTGGCGTCTGCGGCTTCAGCGTTTCAAAGAGCAATGCAGCATGTGTTAAGAGATTGTCCTAAATCGATGTGTTTTCAGGACGATATTTTGATTTATTGTTCGAGCGATGGTGAACACAATTTGAATGCGGAGAGAGTACTCAAAAGGTTAAGAGATGTAGGGTTCACCACGAAAGAGAGCAAATGTAAAGTGGGTGTAACCTCAGTTGACTATCTAGGGCACACCATTTCGGAGGAGGGGATAAAGCCTAAAATTGATCTGGTTGAAGCAGTAAGGAGAGCACCTACTCCATCATGCAAAGAGGAAGTTCTCTCGTTTTTGGGCTTAGCTGAATATATGGCTAGATTCATTAAGAACTTTGCAATGTTAGCACATCCCCTCAGAGAAATCTTAAGAAAAGACATGCCGTTTGTTTGGGAGAAAAATCAGGAACAGGCTTTTGAAAACATAAAGGAGTCAATTGTGTCAGCACCATTTATTGGCAACTTTGATGTAAACAAGAACACTATTATTACTACGGATGCAAGTGGCAAAGGAATAGGAGCCATGCTTTCACAAAGATTTGGTAGCGAGGTGAAAGTGGTTGCTTTTGCTTCAAGGTCCTTGTCTGGGGCTGAGTCTAATTACTCTACAATAGAGAAGAAGGCATTGGCGGTGTACTGGGCAATTAAACATTTCAGTTTCTACGTGTGGGGTTTGCCATTCGAGGTGTGCACTGACCATAAACCTCTAGTCTACTTGTTTGGCAATAAGGTATTAGAAAACATGACTCCCCGCATAGCAAAGTGGGTCCTAGGTTTGCAAGGCTACAATTTCAGGACAGTATACGTCCCGGGCCAACAGAACAAAGTAGCTGATTTTTTATCAAGGTCCCCAGTGGAAAGACAAGAGGAAGATCTCATGAGCAGGGAGGGTGTCCTGGAAGTTAAACTCCCAGCTATGACAAAAGAGCAGTGGGACTACCACATGGAACAGGACAGTACCCTTAGCATGGTGAAAAAATGGGTTATTAAAGGGTGGCCCATTAAATGCAAAGTCCTACCAGAGGACGTTCAACCTTTTTGGAATGTACGGAATGAACTGTCCATAGTAGGAGGGTATCTCCTCAAGTCGGGCAGAATAGTTCCCCCAGAGGGGTTAAGAAGACAGATCATTGACCTTACCCATGAGGGGCACCTGGGCAGGAGCCTATGCAAGGCAAGATTGAGATCTGAATATTGGTTCCCAGGTATGGATGTATGTATGGAAGAGAAGGTGAAGGATTGTTATGCGTGCGGGGTAAGTGATAAAGCCAGATGTATCAGGCGATCCCCACTTATTCCTGTTGAGGTCCCAAGGTCTCCATGGGACAAATTAGGATTTGACATCACTGGCCCCATAAGGGCTAAGGGACCACAGCAATGGTACATCTTGGTGCTTATAGACTATTACTCAAATTGGATCACCCACAAATTTGTGAACAACATCAACACCAAATCGTTGATAGAATTTTTGAACGAAGTGTTTTCGAAGGAGGGCATACCCTCCACCATGATCACAGACAATAGGGTTCAATTGGTGTCTGAGGAGATGAGGAAATTTCTGAAGGACATGTCCATAACGCACATACGCACCCCACTGTACTGTCCCAAGGCCAATGGCAAAGTTGAGAGGGCTAATCGAATGTTGAAAGAGTGCATCCAATTAGCGGTCAAAGCAGGGGCTTCTATCGAAGGGGCGCTGAGAGACATGCTTTGGTCCTACCACACTACTCCTAGTCTCTCCAAGGGGCATACGCCATTTGAACTGTTGAGAGGGAGGAAGGCAGGTTCAAAATTGTCCCCAAATTGGATGACTCCCAAGGATCCTGTGGTGATAAATCCGGAAGAAATCAGTAAGAAGATTGACACAAGACAAAGGAGGTATAAAGAGTGGTATGACAGAAAATGGGGAGCACAGGAAAGACCTTTCAGCAAGGGGCAAAGTGTGTATATCAGGAAACCAATTAATTTAGGTGGCAAAGATGACAGGTACTATGCCCCGGAGAAAATAAGAGAGATCAAAAGAAATGTTGTCATCTTGGAAGACGGGGAAAAAATGGAGCATGGATCGGGTGGCCATAGGCCCGAGGGAGACAGACCAAGAGGGAGATAGCAGGTCTCAGGTCCAGAATTCCAGAGCAGGGGAGGCTCAGGAGGGAAGAGGACTGAGGCAACGTAATCCCTCAAGTTGGCACAAAGATTTTAAAATGGCTTGAACATGTGTTAAAGTAAAAGTCTTTTTATGTTTGTTATTCATCCAAAGGGTTCCACTCACAGGGCAACTTATACCACTGCCTAATGTAAAACCCTCTAACTTTCTGTATATTACTGTAGTTCTTCTTTAAGGAGGAAGATGTGTTATAATTTGTCACGTGGTACATTCCAAACACCCCTCACCTGCCCGGTACAATGGTAATGCTTAGAATGTTGACAGGAAGCCAGCCTTGGAATGTTGACGGGCTGCCTTCACCTTGCGTACTGTTTGCCAGCAAGCAGAGGGTGCAGTTAACTTCGTGACTGAATAAAGATTTCTACACTTACCCGAGTTGAGAACTTACTTCATTTTGGCGACGAGGGAAACTGAGGCTGTGACAGGGACGGCGCTGCATCCTCCCCTGTGAAAAATTCGACTTGCTGGCGATTCGAAGAATTTCGGATGTTCTCCGACGACAGGAGCCTGCTTTAAGTGGATTTGCAGGCGTCATCTCTTATGGTGAGGAATTGAGGACCGTGGGGGTGAATGGTCTTACACTAGACGCCGATTCCTTGTACCCCGAGTCTCTGCCAGGGTAAAGCTTCTGTCATCTGGAGAGTGGGGAATGAGGCTGTGGGGCGTAGACCATCCTGGAACTGACCATTAATGATTTGTGAAAGGAACGTTTCTGGTGGTGTCGTAATGAAATCTGCTGGAGTGGTGGCTTTGTGATCCCCAGAGGTCATACTGGAGGGTTGAATCTACGTAAGGGATTGGAAGCTCGCAGTGTGCTTTGAGGCTGGAAGACATAGAGGGTTG
The DNA here is from genome assembly GCF_964204655.1 of Triturus cristatus. Classification (NCBI taxonomy): domain Eukaryota; kingdom Metazoa; phylum Chordata; class Amphibia; order Caudata; family Salamandridae; genus Triturus; species Triturus cristatus. The sequence continues at coordinate 223,061,933 of NC_140579.1, forward strand.
AGTTTCACCTGCTTCAGGGGATTCTTTTAGTAGGCGCATCTGCAGCGACTCTGCTTTGCCGGGTATTATCGGCTTCACATCGCTGCTACTGTTGTGGGGCTGTTTACAGGCAAGGAGAGCCGATCCCAGGTCCAGGCGAGCTCGCGGTTTTGAAGCGGCGCACAGTGGCAGCGCATTGCGTGAGGGGGCCCCGGAGTTTGAAAGACAGCTTGTTATCGTCGGAGTATCAACGATGAAAGACACTGTACTATCTCCTGAGGACAAGGTGATGTGGGAAACACTTTTCACCAGGAATTCACCTGTACAACTGGATACTGGAGGTTTCCTCAGAGACTCGTTATTCATTCACGGTTTGAGCTGCCACAGGAAGCGTTTGTCATAGCCTCCCCGGTGGAACTATGGGGGATTGACAACAAACAAGGAAATAGGACTGGACTTTGGTGGGAGAAATAGAGTGAAAGAGATAACAAGTTCCACAGGATTTACAAGGTGTTTGATGTTTGGTGAATGTAATCCTGGGTAGAAACGCATTGCGAGGGTGTATGGAAATTAGCATACTCAATCTTAAGCAGCCTCACTCTCGCTCATCACATGCTATTTTGTTCTACTGTCCCTGTCTCTGTGTAGGTAGGCAGCTGGCTAGCTAGGGAATTGTAAGTGGTTCAGCAATTTTCACTATCCCCACCATGGCAGGGGCAGGAATGAGTCAAACGCCTCCATTTCTAAATGAGTTAGGAGAACCGGAAATTCCATGGAAAAGATGGGAAGGAATTTTCAAGTCTTATCTGATAGCCATAGGGGCGGGAATTTTTCTAACATAAGGAAGCAACATATATTGTTACATAATTTGGGAATACATGGTAGGAAGGTTTTTGAGGACATAACAGGAAGACTTGTGGATGATGAGGTTCGTGACGAAGATGAAGGGGTTGATGTGTATGAATATACCTCACGAAAACTAGAGGCGCATTTCAAGGTTAAAATTAATGTAGTTATTGAGAGGCACAAATTCTTTAAGAGAAGTCAAAAGAAAGAGGAGAAGGTGTCTTCGTACATTGCTGTGTTGAGGGGTATGGCAGCCACTTGTGAGTTTGGGGCGCTGACGGACTCTCTTATTAGAGACCAATTGGTAAGATGCACAAACGAGGAGAAGGTTCAGGAAGAATTGCTTACAAGAAATCCAGATTTGGAGGAAGCCATTAGTATAGCAAAAGGTCTGGAGCATACACCACAATGTATGAAAGAAATTAAGGTTTCAGAGGGAGTCAAGGAAAGGTCGGTACCGAAAGATTCTTTGAGTGCGGAGGCTGTCTGTAAAGTTGAGAATAGGAACAAAGAGTTCTCTAGCAATAAAGTGTAAGGCCTGAAGTGTTTTAGGTGTGGAAACCACAATCACTTAGCTAACAATTGGCGTTGCCCAGCCAGAAATGTAATATGTAGGAAATGCAACAAAAAAGGACATTTCTCCAAAGTGTGCAATGTTAGTAGTAATAAGGTACACGTGGTTGAACATAAAGAGGTTGATGAAGGGGAGGAAAATGTTTATCTTTCAGATAGAGGATGAGTGCATGGATGAAAAAACACAGTATCCTACATGTGAGATAAGTCTGGACGGGGAAAAGTTTAAGGTGTATGCAGACTCGTGCTCTCCTTTTACCCTAGTTGATAAGAACATGTTCTATGAGAAGTTTTCTAAACATAACCTCAAACTAGAGACAGCTGATATCGCTCCCTCGGGTTACAATAGAGTACCCATCCCGTTGGAAGGAATGGTAAGAATGAGAATATCTTTCAAAGACAGGCATACAGTAGGGAAAGTTTACGTAACCAGGGAGGGCTCAAGTTTATTAGGGTGGAAACACCAGAAGGAATTGGGAATTAAACTTGACCCCAATAACCAGGAGCAGGTTCTTCTTATTGATCCCCCCGTGGTGGGGTCAAATTTGGTAAAAGAATTTCCTGAAGTGTTCAATGAAAAGTTGGGGGTACTTAAAAACTACATGCACAAGATAGAGCTCAAGGAGGGAGCTACACCAGTGGTGCACAAAACACGTTCGATCCCCTTATTGATGAGAGAAGCTTTAAGAATGGAATTGGAAAAATTGGTTGAACAAGGGGTCATACAAGAGATTGAATGTTCAGCATGGTTGGCACCCATTGTCATAACGAGTAAGGATGGGGGGAAGAGCATTAAGCTATGTGTGGACCTAAGAGCATTGAACGCCAACATTGTGGTGGACAGGCATCCTTTACCTAGGATACATGAGATGTTGAGCACGATGCAAGGTGCTAAGTTTTTTAGCGTACTTGACCTCTCATCGGCCTACCACCAAATCAAACTCCATCCTGATTCCCAACCATTGACGGCTTTCACCACCCCATTTGGCAACTATAAATTTTTAAGGATGCCGTTTGGTCTGGCGTCAGCGGCTTCAGCGTTTCAAAGAGCAATGCAGCATGTGTTAAGAGATTGTCCTAAATCGATGTGTTTTCAGGACGATATTTTGATTTATTGTTCGAGCGATGGTGAACACAATTTGAATGCGGAGAGAGTACTCAAAAGGTTAAGAGATGTAGGGTTCACCACGAAAGAGAGCAAATGTAAAGTGGGTGTAACCTCAGTTGACTATCTAGGGCACACCATTTCGGAGGAGGGGATAAAGCCTAAAATTGATCTGGTTGAAGCAGTAAGGAGAGCACCTACTCCATCATGCAAAGAGGAAGTTCTCTCGTTTTTGGGCTTAGCTGAATATATGGCTAGATTCATTAAGAACTTTGCAATGTTAGCACATCCCCTCAGAGAAATCTTAAGAAAAGACATGCCGTTTGTTTGGGAGAAAAATCAGGAACAGGCTTTTGAAAACATAAAGGAGTCAATTGTGTCAGCACCATTTATTGGCAACTTTGATGTAAACAAGGACACTATTATTACTACGGATGCAAGTGGCAAAGGAATAGGAGCCATGCTTTCACAAAGATTTGGTAGCGAGGTGAAAGTGGTTGCTTTTGCTTCAAGGTCCTTGTCTGGGGCTGAGTCTAATTACTCTACAATAGAGAAGAAGGCATTGGCGGTGTACTGGGCAATTAAACATTTCAGTTTCTACGTGTGGGGTTTGCCATTCGAGGTGTGCACTGACCATAAACCTCTAGTCTACTTGTTTGGCAATAAGGTATTAGAAAACATGACTCCCCGCATAGCAAAGTGGGTCCTAGGTTTGCAAGGCTACAATTTCAGGACAGTATACGTCTCGGGCCAACAGAACAAAGTAGCTGATTTTTTATCAAGGTCCCCAGTGGAAAGACAAGAGGAAGATCTCATGAGCAGGGAGGGTGTCCTGGAAGTTAAACTCCCAGCTATGACAAAAGAGCAGTGGGACTACCACATGGAACAGGACAGTACCCTTAGCATGGTGAAAAAATGGGTTATTAAAGGGTGGCCCATTAAATGCAAAGTCCTACCAGAGGACGTTCAACCTTTTTGGAATGTACGGAATGAACTGTCCATAGTAGGAGGGTATCTCCTCAAGTCGGGCAGAATAGTTCCCCCAGAGGGGTTAAGAAGACAGATCATTGACCTTACCCATGAGGGGCACCTGGGCAGGAGCCTATGCAAGGCAAGATTGAGATCGGAATATTGGTTCCCAGGTATGGATGTATGTATGGAAGAGAAGGTGAAGGATTGTTATGCGTGCAGGGTAAGTGATAAAGCCAGATGTATCAGGCGATCCCCACTTATTCCTGTTGAGGTCCCAAGGTCTCCATGGGACAAATTAGGATTTGACAACACTGGCCCCATAAGGGCTAAGGGACCACAGCAATGGTACATCTTGGTGCTTATAGACTATTACTCAAATTGGATCACCCACAAATTTGTGAACAACATCAACACCAAATCGTTGATAGAATTTTTGAACGAAGTGTTTTCGAAGGAGGGCATACCCTCCACCATGATCACAGACAATGGGGTTCAATTGGTGTCTGAGGAGATGAGGGAATTTCTGAAGGACATGTCCATAACGCACATACGCACCCCACTGTACTGTCCCAAGGCCAATGGCAAAGTTGAGAGGGCTAATCGAATGTTGAAAGAGTGCATCCAATTAGCGGTCAAAGCAGGGGCTTCTATCGAAGGGGCGCTGAGAGACATGCTTTGGTCCTACCACACTACTCCTAGTCTCTCCAAGGGGCATACGCCATTTGAACTGTTGAGAGGGAGGAAGGCAGGTTCAAAATTGTCCCCAAATTGGATGATTCCCAAGGATCCTGTGGTGATAAATCCGGAAGAAATCAGTAAGAAGATTGACACAAGACAAAGGAGGTATAAAGAGTGGTATGACAGAAAATGGGGAGCACAGGAAAGACCTTTCAGCAAGGAGCAAAGTGTGTATATCAGAAAACCAATTAATTTAGGTGGCAAAGATGACAGGTACTATGCCCCGGAGAAAATAAGAGAGGTCAAAAGAAATGTTGTCATCTTGGAAGACGGGGAAAAAATGGAGCATGGATCGGGTGGCCATAGGCCCGAGGGAGACAGACCAAGAGGGAGATAGCAGGTCTCAGGTCCAGAATTCCAGAGCAGGGGAGGCTCAGGAGGGAAGAGGACTGAGACAACGTAATCCCTCAAGTTGGCACAAAGATTTTAAAATGGCTTGAACATGTGTTAAAGTAAAAGTCTTTTTATGTTTGTTATTCATCCAAAGGGTTCCACTCACAGGGCAACTTATACTACTGCCTAATGTAAAACCCTCTAACTTTCTGTATATTACTGTAGTTCTTCTTTAAGGAGGAAGATGTGTTATAATTTGTCACGTGGTACATTCCAAACACCCCTCACCTGCCCGGTACAATAGTAATGCTTAGAATGTTGACAGGAAGGCAGCCTTGGAATGTTGACAGGCTGCCTTCACCTTGCGTACTGTTTGCCAGCAAGCAGAGGGTGCAGTTAACTTCGTGACTGAATAAAGATTTCTACACTTACCCGAGTTGAGAACTTACTTCAGTCTCTTTCAAATTTCCAATCCCCAGCTGTTTGGCGCACCAGCAATAAACAAAAATATATTCCATGAGAGGTTTTGTCTTTCACTATACTGTTGTTTAAACATAGCAGTCTGGCTGGTATGTTGAAGTGTTTTTTGTTTTTTTTTTACGAAAAGATTGTATTTTATTTTAATTGCATTTATATAGCGTGTACTACCCCTGATGAGGCGTCGAAGCACTTTTTCGTCCATTAGCACGCTGCTCCGGAACCCATAACGGATTAGTAATGAATTAGTATAGTGAAATATGAAGGTAATTGGAGTGGTGGATATTCTAGTCAGTTGTTTGGACTTTTGGATTAAGAAGGATGGTGGAGAGACAGAAGAGGGAAAAGCTTTGCATTTATTTAGCACTTGCTACCCCTGATGAGTTGTTGAAGTGCTTTTTCGGCGATAAATATATATTTAAATGGGAACTATTTGTAATGTTTAATGGTAAGCAGAGGAAAGAGGGTTAAATGAAAGGAGAAAATTAAAGCAAAGGAATAAAAAAGAAAAAAATAAGGGAGCAAAAGAACTAATTAGAAAAAGAGAAAGGTGAACGATGAGGGGGAGGGTGAACGAGCATCGTTTGCCTTGATGCGACCTGACCGAGATTACTTCGGCTATAAATACCTCCTTTGTGCTCCATAAAGGCTCCTGAAGAATACCTGTGGCACAGAGCTCACGAGCTGTTAACCCGAGCGCAGCCGGTAATTTTCCACCATTATTTTTTTAGTAATGAGATGCGGTGACTCATGGCTCGTGACGTCGGAGACCGCATGAACTCCGAGTCTATAAACACTGGTGGCGGGGTGACGGGGAGCACAGCTGCCTGGAGTGGCAGAGAGGCAGCTCGCGAAGGCATAACATGGCGGAATTAGTTGCCTCAGGCTGAGGGGTGTCGTGGGGAACTCTACTGAGGTAAGATGCATGGCTGAGAGAGGGTTTGGGACATCTCCGGGACTTTTACCAACTCAAGTGGGAAGGGAGAGGGCAGCATATGGCTGACATCAGTAGGGGGTGTGGGGGGGTTTGAGTGCCTGGCTTGGAGGGGTAAACATGATGATGTGTATTTAAGTAGGCTGCAAGTTACTGCTCAAGCAAACAAGGATGTCTGCAGGCGCCTAGCAACCTGCTGTGAATGCCAGGGCCACGCACCCTGGAAACCCGACGCAGAGCGCTCGCTGCGCGTGTTGTTACATTCCCCAGTTGCAACAGACACACTTTTGTAGATGTGGGTTATAAGCGACGCAGAAATGACTCGGGCTGTACGTTTTGGGTTCTGTCCTTGGAAACGCAGAGGAGTCACAAGGATAAATTTATAGAATATGTGCACCCAATCAAGCCAGGCAGTGCTTATCCATTTACACGTAACATAACAACAGATCTGTGGAGACAATATTTGGGAACGGGCTCCGATCTCCTGTAACATTGTGCGCAAAGAGCTCGCATCATCTGGCAGGAAACATTTCGGAGATACTTTTGAAACATGCAAGTTTTTTTTTCTAAGGCTCTGATCGTCTAGTTTGCTGTAAACTACACAAGTACGCGTTTGGGGTTTATTTTCAGCTTTTGGTAATGGTTGATTGAACTGAAATAAAAAAAGACGCCCTTCGACGTGGCTGCGTCAGTGCTCCTCCGGTCTGAATTAGCTGAATGAATGGATGCTTGAATGAATAGTACGCTGATTTGTTTTGGATTTTTTTTTTTAGTTGGGAGCAGAACTAATTTGAGATGAGTTTTATAAGGACGGGAAGTAAGAAATGATGTATTTAAGGAGGAGATTATAGGAGATTTAATAAGGGGTGCCCATCATAACTAGCGCGCGCGGCCAAACCCGTTTATGGCGTCAGTTGCGCTAAATCTAACAAACTGAGAAAACAATCCGAAAGTGTTTTGTTTAAATTCAGGGCAACGAAATGGGTTGCAGGTAAAAGGAGCGTATAGAGATGATGGGACCCGCTCACTTGCAAAACAAGGGAGGGTGAGACAGGCAGAGGAGAGAGAGTAGAGAAATGTAAACAAGCACGCGTGGCCACGCTAATTAGAAACAGATGGCCCCTGCGCGCCGCTGCTCGCTCCTGCAAGGTGGATGCCGCCACACGCACGAGTGTTAGGAAGGTGCAGACCGATTCCAAAAGGTCATCTCCTAGAGCAACACATGCGCGCTGCACTAGGCTCGACCTAAAAAGTGCGTATTTCTAAGGGGAGAGAACTCTTTCCATTCACAGACAATTTTAAAAAGCACGTATTTCTGCTAAAAGATTCTTTGGTGAGGAATCCACGATTGGCAACTTCAGACCCCCTGTAAGTCCCTAGTAAATGGTACCCTGGTACCTAGGGCATTGGGACTGAAGAAAGTCCCCTAGGTACCACTCACCAAGACCATGCAAACTGACAATGCAGCCTGCATTCCTTGGTACAGAGAAAAACGACAAAGTCGACATGGCACACTGCCTGTGTGACATGCAAAGCAGCACTGCCTAAGTTATAGGTAAGTCATTCATTTAAATCTTTATTTCGACACATTAGCATCATAAAAGATACAATAAAAAACATTTGTTATTCTAACAATTTAACATTTGCTAGCTCAAAAAGAAAAAAGTAAGAGGGTCAATTATACTAACCATTTCGTACATATCCGTTGCGTCCGGGTACACAATATCTAATTACATAATTCTTTATCAAACACATTTGGCCCGGGCGGAGATTTTACAATAGTTAGAAGTACAGTTAATAATAAATATAGTTTAAAAACTATTTAAAAAAGTATTAAATCACTAGCCGCTAGGACATTTTTGTAAAAAGTTCATAAAAAAACAACAACAACTTCCTCCTGGTTGGGTAATAAAACATACAATTTGTATGTTTGATTGTCATGGTCTTTTTGGAGATATCTAGTGAACAATAGTTGTGCATTTTTATATATATTTTCCCTTTTTTTTCCTTTTCTTTAAAAATGTAGGCCCAACTTTGTTCTAATGAAATTAGCAGCGAGAAGAAATCTACTAACTCCAAAAACTATTACCTGGCTGGTATCAGTTTTTAAAATTCTGCCAGCCTCCTTTTAGGATCTTGAACCAATTTTAAGACAAAGCGGTACTATCCACTTTTTCCTTGGTATTGCATAGCTGGAGCAAAATAGAAGTATGTGTAGATCATCTTCCTTAGTACCATGAGTACATGAAATACAAAGGTCACTTCCTGATTTCGCCCAGCTTTTTTCAAGCGCCTTCGTTCTAAGTGTACCATATCTAAATTTTAGGTACAAAGTTTTTGATAGTGGGGGATGAATCTCGTCTAAAAAGGGTTCAAAGGATGCTACATCCTTAAACAATAAAAAGTTTTCAGTTAGTGGTCCATGGATTCTTATATACACTGACTCGTAGCTCACATATGACCAAAAAGATAGTTTAACAATTCTCCTAGAGCACGAGTTCATAGCCTCAGGATCGTTCCAAAAATGGGCTAATCCGATCATGCCTAACCAATTTCTAACATGCTTGAACCAATAAACTTTATTACAACTATCGAGATCCATAACTTCTTTCAGGCCTTTCTTGTAATCAAGTAATTCTGGAGTCGTCCACAATCTAACCCACAGCAATAATGGTCTTAATATTGCATGTTGATCTGTTCGCTTCAAGTTTAGATCCAGAAGGAGGGGTGTCAATGGGGTGTTAGTAGATATTTTTATCAACCCCCTAAGAAACTTGTTCTCAAGGCTTTCAAATGTATTTCTACATGCGGGTCCCCATAGTTCTGCCCCATATAATACCGCTAGTTGAACTTTATACTTAAAGATCTCTAGGGCAGGGGTCACTGCCTTGTTCAAGCATTCTTTATGTCTCTTGAGAATTGGGAGACAGCTTTGTTTAAAGACAATCTTATTCTTTTCTAGCTGTGATCTCCATGCTAAAGAAGAGTCTATAGAGACACCTAAATAAATAAAATTCTGCACATAATCAAGCTTCTGTCCATTTAACATTAGATTTTTCTTAAAATTCCTATGTGGGCTCAGTGCCATATATTTCGTTTTTTGGTATTAATTTCTAAGCCCTTCGAGGAACAGTACGACTGAAACCTATTTAATAAATTTTGAAGGCCCCGTGGTGTTTGGGAAATAAGAATGGTGTCATCTGCGAACAAAAGGGAAGAAACCCGTTCGCCCCCTAGTCTTGGTGAATCATTGTCACTACACTCCATGTAAGATGGAATATCATTAACAAACAGGGAGAATAAGGTCGGTGCCAATACACACCCCTGGCGTACTCCTCTTTTTATGGGAATTGCTTTTGTAAGTTCCCCAGTAGGACCCCACCTAACCTTGGCATAATTTTCCATATGTAATCCAATAACCAATTTTAATAGGTCTAGTGGGAGTCCCTGGGATTTCAGTGATTCCCACAAAAGATCTCGCGGTATAAGGTCAAATGCGGCCCGTAAATCTACAAATGCCACATACAAGTGGCCTTTGCGGAGGGTGACATATTTCCAATACAAACAACAGAGCCTTAGGACTTGATCAGTAGTTCCTGTTTTTACTCTGAACCCTGCTTGATATTTCGTTAAAATTGATTCTTCTTCCAACCAGGTATTAATACGATTTAATATATGCCTAGCATAGATTTTTTGGGTAATGTCTAAAAGACTTATAGGGCGATAGTTAGCAGGATTGCTTCTATCGCCCTTTTTAAAAATAGTAATAATTTCCGCTCCGTTCCATGTGTCCGGAATTGCTTCCCCAGCAGCAACAGTGTTGCACAAATGATTAAGGTATGGTACCCAGACATCTAATTCATGCTTGAATAGATCACCTGGTACTTTATCCAGCCCAGGAGCTTTCCCATTTTTATAGGTAAGTCACTTCTCTAGAAGGCCTCATAAGCCCTAAGGCAGAGTGCACTATATCTCACATGTGGGAATATCTCCATGAGAAGATATTCAAGTCTATGCTTAGTATTTTAAGTGTCAGTGAAGCTCGACAACTCGAGATCCCCAGCACCATGATGGCTTTACTGAACCCAGGAGTGTTTGGTCTAAACAACTCCTCTCAAAAGTGGCATAACGAAAATTTCTGGAGCCCCCCCTGCAAACTGCATGGAGGTCCCCCTACACGTTCCAGACCCAGTCAGGAGCTCTCAGGCAAGTCCCTGCATAGTGCTGGATGGGGCACACTGGAGCTCGGTGCCTCCCTCCCCGCCGGTGGGGGCTGCAGTGGCTATTGTTATGCCAGTGCCTCTCAATAAACCCACACTGATGCTAGTGTGGGATTTATTGAAACATGTACCCAGAGGGCACCCAAGAGGTGCCCCCTGTAAACCTACCAACCCTGCTGTGGTCTCAAACCAGGATGAGCACAGTGCTCGAGAGGAAAGCTTCAAAGCCTTTGCCGCCATTGTAATGATACCTCTGCCTCTGCTGCTCGCAGCAGATGTCAGCCCCCGGTTCAAACTCCCACTTTTGGCAAGAGAACCGGCGGGAAAGCCTATGTGAGAATATTACTTGAAAATGGTGGAACTTATCCAATCAAGGCTAGCCTTTTGCCCCCCTCCGACAGGAAGGTGGCATAATAGTGGGTGTAGACACCCCAGGTAAGAGACCCATTGGTCCCTACCTGTCACTCCCCTGTAATGCCCCTAAATCTAGTATTTAGGTGGCACCCCCAGAAATCAGATTCCTGATGACCTAAGAAGAGCCAGACACTACAGCAGTGCGCGAGCAGAGAAGACTAAAGACACCAACTGACTTGGCCCCCAGCCCTACCAGTCTGTCTGCAGCCCGTGACGATCCTGCGCCAAAAGACAACTTGTCCAGCAGCGCAGTGACCTCCAAAGCATTGGGAGGACTGCCTGCCTTCGACAAAGATCAAGATCTCCTGTGGACAGTGGACCTGTCCAGAAGAAGCCAACTTTAAAGAACAAAGAACTCAGCCCTGAGAAACAGTAAAACCACCACCAGATCCACCTCTGCACCTGACGCCCATGGCCCGAGTCCACGTGGCCCACCGGTCCTGTGAAGGTTTCCCAGTGCTTCTGAGTAAGAGTCCACTGTGGGTTGACCCCTTCCGGACTCCACCTCGATGCCTGCAGCCTCAACTCGAAGACTCTCTCCCGACTGCGACCTGCCCGGTAAGACTTTCGGCACCTAAGGACACCCCTGCACCAGAAGCCCCTGGACCTTGGGGAGTGTGACCAACGGTGTCCCTACATCCCCTAGCATCTCTGCTTACTTGGCCAGCTGTGGGTTTTCTTCATCAGAAGCCTGAGCCTGCAGCCTTTCTTCAAAACCGATCTTCCCCATTGGTTTGCACTGTGCGCCCGACTTTGTGTTGGCACTCTACACGCAGCCATCCCTGTGCCATTGAGGGTGTAAGTTTGGTGCTGCCTTGTGCCCTCCCCCCACCCCTAGTGCTAACCTTAACCCCCAGAGACTGGGTTACCAAACCGCGTTACTCACTTGTGAGCAGCATCTCTTCGATTACCCCCTTTCTCCATTGAATAACATTAACGCCAGATTCCGAATTTGAACCCAGCAACCAGCCACCCCGGTGCTGCTGGAGTTGCAGATTTTGCTACTTACCTGAGCCTTGCCTGGTGCTGAATCTTCATCCTGAAAACCGTTCTTGTTTACCTCCCATAGGTTATCATTGCTGAACTGAAAATTGCACTGTGTCCACTATTTAAAGTAAAAAGTATTTCGTATGCAAAACGTACTTACCTTTTTACGTATTTCTTCATCTTAAGATAAATCTCGAAAGAAGCTTATTTTTATAAAATTGATGTGTCATTTATTGATCACTGTGTGCATAACAAATGTCCTACACTCCTGTGTTAGGCCTAAGGCTGCTCGACCACACTACCACAAATAGAGCGCTTTGGATTTACACTGAGCCCTGTACATTTCTGGGGGAATCTCCAGACTCTTTACACAATATAGCCACTTAGTGGTATATCCCACAAAGTCCGTCACAAACAGGAGCTTAGAGGGAAAAGAAGCAGGTTGCCCTCCACTCACAACTTTTGTCCACAAAAAAACTGCTCTACAGTTTTAGGATAAAACATTATGAACATACCCCGCACCCCTTAGTGGTGACAATACTTGAAGTACTAGCGAAACTCTGCTGTACTATCAGGGTGTTCCTATCCCTTTTCTGTAAAAGAAGCGGGGAGTGAATGTACCGAATGCTACAGTCGAGGTCCGGTTGACGCTGTGCGACTGGCACGAAGATATTGGGATAAGTGGACGCGTGCACGATATCCCCAACAGGTGGCTGTAGGTATGCCATAAGGGGGCACCCACCTGGTAACAAGCTGTGAATTCAGTGTGGTGAGGACTGACCCCTAGCCCTGCAGAAGTTGCCGATAAGTATTAATAGGCAATGAAACATGTTGGCTTCATATAAAAATGACGAAGTACGACAGTAGGTCTTTTGTTTTTAATGTGAGCAAACGCACAGCAGTGAATAAAGGTGGAAACAGTGCCAGTGATTGTTTAGCTCGTTTTTAGTGGGTAAGAGCCAGACAATTAATTTTGGTAGGTCTTACTCTGGTGTCAGGTTTTTTCACTAATTTAGTTGGCACACTTGCTTTCACATTTGATTTCAGTGGGGAGGCTACCGATGATAAGTGGAACACACTGATGAGTACCTATCAGTAGTTCCCTGGCGGTAGTTTTCGTGAGGTGCCTCCTCACTTTTCACACACTTGTTTGGGTGTTTGATTGTCAGGAGTTGTGGCTAGTAAATACACACAGGATATGTTCTGGATAGATAGATACAGACTGATGTGCTTTTAAAGAAAAAGGATAGGAACACCCTGATAGTACAGCAGAGTTTCGCTAGTACTTCAAATATCCCACAAAGTGCCAGCTTCCTACAACTGTTATTTGGGAGATGCAGGTAATGGTAATATGATACAGAATGATTGAATGTGTTGTACAATTTATTTTTTTATTCTCCATTCTGCAGATTAAGAGAAACCCGGGAGGTGCAAATAGAATCCTCGAAACCCTCAAAAGGAAGATGGAGGATACAGTGCTTGAACTCAGAGATGAGATTGAAGACACCTTCTTTCACCATCTGTTAATCTCCAACCCCTATTCCCTCAGGAATTAGCTGCCGACTTTACTAGTGTTGACAGTGAGTGTTAATTTTGTGGGGATTGGAGGGAATCTCTTCGCTCCTGCAGAAGCCAGGTGAGTGGAGTCTAGACACAGGGGAGAAATTAAAACTATTTCCGTTCTCTATCTGTTGGTGAGAGAGCTACTCTCAAAAGCATGGAGAATGGAAGGAAGGCATAATTCAAACCTTTTCCATCCTGTAATAAAGCATCTGTTGCGACTATGGATGGATCCAGTCTCCAGCTTTAAAACTAAGGTAATTGGAAGGTCCGGTCGGATGCAAAACGGTCCAGCTGTTTGAACACCATTTCTCCATTATTGTGGAAAACAACTATAAATTCAGTTTCTATTCGCTGGAATCCTTTTGGTGTCAAGATATCCAGTCTGCCACACTATTCTCCTTGCCTGTAAAATGCATTGCCAGTACTGAAATGTTGTAAAAAACAACGTAGTGCCAAACGTTCTTGGCAATTTCAGCTATTTGGTGAGACCCATATCTCAGTTGGTTGAATTACTGAGCTGTCCAATCATTGTCAATTTTTAAAAGGATACCAGAGTGTTTCTGTGAGGAAAAAGAATGGATCACAAAGAATCCCGCCAAAAGCTCGAGGCAGTTGATATGGAGAAATAACAGTTTTTTTCAACCACCTGCCTCACGTCATTACTTCTCTACAAATCACAGCCAAGCCGAAGTGGCTGGCATCCAAGTCGATCACCATGTCTGGAATGAGACAGAAAATTGCCCTCCCTTTCCATGCTTTCATGCGATTGAGGCACCACTGAAGCTTCTGGTGTACTTCTGTTGACGATTGCATCAGGTCTGAATATGAGAGACTCTTTCATAAGTGGAGTATTTTTAACCTTTTAGGGTGCAGTAGTGTGTGTTTTTTTAAAATATTGCCTGAATGGAAGAGGACAGTAGACCCACGAGTCTGGATGTCCAACAGAGTGCGACTTGACTTTGTCTTTGCCATGGGTTTGCAAATCTCCTGATATATACACTATACCAAAGTGAGGTATAGTGTGCACAGAGTCCAGTGGAACCCCAAAGGTAGGCAGAGGTAAAATGAGATAGAACCTTACTCTCTATTTGTGGTAGTATGGTCGACAGTAAGGCAGTATCAGAGGACAGTATTAAGCATTTGTTGTACACACTCAGTCAGCAAATGAATTCACACACTCAAAGACTGAAATTCAGACAAATTGTCTTTGTATAAAAAATATTCTTTTAGTTATTTTATTGCTAGAATTAAGCAAGCCTGGCACAGGTAAGCAATAAATACTTTACAGTAGTAAATACTGATTGTGAAACAGTTCAATTGCAATTGTAAATGTACCATGGTTTGACTTACAGTACTGTTTCAGAGAAATGCAATCACTTGTAAATACAGTACATAGACTTGAATGGGATTTTCAGTAAAATAGCAGGTAAGTTACTTTTGGATTACTTTTCTTACTCAGTGCTGTATGCAGCACGGGGACATTTCCTGTAAACAGGTGAGTAAAAGTGTTTGTTATATCGTACAATTTTAAAGAATTTCTTTAGGTTTCAAAACTCCACACTTAGAAACTTTTTCAGGAAAAAGTGTCAATGTTATCCTCTGGAGGAAAATATGGTTATCGGTTTGTAAGTAAGTAATCGGTCTTTGGAGTTGAGGTTCTGGGGTTAGACTCATGGGTCCCCCAGGGTCTGTGATGCACTCTTGTTACACCCTCAGCGGCACTATAGCGGCCGGGTGCAGAGTGTTGAGGCACAATTTTATCCATTGGGGGATAGGGGGCCTCCAGTTGGTGGCTGCTGGCAAGCAGGCCACTGGGTTGTGGGAGCAAAGCTCCTGGACTTTAGCTCAGGGCAAATTGGGAAACAAATTAGCACTAAAGGTGCACCCTTAGTGGCACTAGGGCGGCCGGATGCAGGGTGCTGTTTCGAGGTCGGATGCCCTGTCATTTCCAATGGAGAACCTCCGGTTTGCAAAAGCACTGCAGGCAGGGAGACTAAGGACTTCTGGGTGCGACCACCACTTCGAGAGGTAAAGTGGGAAGTTAGGGGTTGGTTAGGCACCGTCTGTTTAGGCACACAAGCACGTGGGGCGTCGGGTGCAGGGGTGCCTTTTGGGGTCGGATTTTCTTACCAGCTCCGGGTCGCTGTTAGGGGGCCCTTCTGGATTTAGGCTGCAGGCGTCGGCTGGAGGCTTGAGGCAGGTCAGGGATTGCCGGATCTTGGTTCAGGATCGCCGGGGTGACCTCCTCATGGTGTTTGCCCACTCGAGCTCGGGCTGTGGACGGCGGGTGCAGAGTGGGGCGGATTCGCGGTCTCCGGCTGCTGCCAGAGGTTGCAGTTGAACAAATCCAGTGTTCACAGGAGAACTAGTCTTTGGAAGGGAAAGCAGGCAGGTCCTCCGGGGTTTTTGAGGTTGCTGGCTGCAGGACACACTGGGATTTTGCAGGAGTAGGTGCGAGGGGGAGACAGGCCGGTAGGGCTGGGGACAAGTCAGTGGGCGTCTTCCTCTTGTTAGCTGCTGCACGGCTGTTCAGTCCTTCTCCTTCTTGTTTCTTGCCTGGATCTGAGGAAGCAAAGTTCAGGGGTGCCCCTAAATACTAGATTTAGGGGTGTTACAGGTAGGTAAAAGGCAGGGACCAATGGGTCCCTTCCCTGGGGTGGGTACACCCCCTATTATGCCACCCTCCAGTGGGAGGGGGCATGTGCCTGTCCCTGGTTGGCTGAGTCCCCCCCCATCTTCAAGATGGTCGTGGACTGAGAGTTGTGCTTCACCTCGCCTCCCCCACCTGAGGGGTGGAGTTGGCAGAGGTGGGCACACCTCTCTTCCTCACTTGTTTTTCCCGCCGGTTCTCCCGTCCAGTGGGGGTCCAGTTGCTGAAAGCAGCAAGTGGCTTGGGGAAGCTCACAAAGGCGGCAAGCCTTTGAAGCTTCCCCTTTGTCAACATTGCCCATCCTGGGGGAGGAGGCTTGGCACCTCATCCCAGGATGTGCATTGTTTCAGGCCCTAGAGAGCAGTAGGCTCTCGACCTAGGGGTCCAGAAACATGTCTGGTAGTGGCAGCTGAAAGCAGCCACTCAGCCTGGACACTAGAGGTGGGTTAGTTTTCAGGGAGCATCTCTGAGATACCCTCTGTGTGCATTTTTCATTAAATCGCACACTGGCATCAGTGTGGGTTTAATGTGCCGAGAAGTTTGATACCAAACGTCTCAGTTTTTAGTGTTGCCATTATGGTGCTGTGGAGTTTGTAATGACAAACTCCCAGCACCATGTACTGTAAATGGCAGCAATGCACTTACAATGTCTGAGACTGGACTTAGACACTGTAGGGGTACAGGGCTCATGCACTTGTACCCTCACCACTGGTATAGTGAAACTAGAGGGGTGACTGATCTATGCCAGGGCAGTGGGTTGTAGGCATGGCACACAGGGATGTGTGCCATGTCGACTCTTCACTTTGTTCTGCACCACAACAAGCAGCCTGCGAAGCCAGTGTGTGAGTGTAGTGGTACAGGACCTATAAGGGTGGCACAATAAGTGCTGCAGCACTTAGAGGCCTTCTCTGGTCACAGTGCCCTGGGTGCCTGTGGTACCATTTACCAAGGGCTGACCTGTGGCCAGAGATGCCAATTGGGTTTAGGCTTAAATGCAGTTTTAGGGAAGGAGCATAGGCCCTGGGTACCCGATTAGCAGGAGCCAAGGGCACACTCAGTCAAAGTACATCAGTAATTCAGCAAAAAGTGGGGGCAACCATGCAGAAAGAGGGCACTTTCTCACACCTGTCCAATGGTGTAGATCTTTTGAACTGGCAAGGAGAGGGAAGTTGAAATGGAGTCAATGGGAAACCATAGAAAAGCCATCTGGTTGGGCGGTTGTGCACATGGTTTGTCTTGGTTGAGCACAAAATCCAAGTTCTGTAAAAGGGAGATTGTCAAGTCTAGCTATTGGTTAAAGAGACATAAGCAGAACATTGTCTAGTAAATGATCAGATGACTTCCCCAGGCTCTCAAATATTCTATGACTGGTTTCAACACTTGGTGAAACACCAATGAGAAAACGGTTGAACAATAAACCTGTAGGTTTTCTGTCTCCATTGAAACTGTAGGAAACATCAATGCGGGTGAAAAACTGGAATTGCTAAGTAGGCGTCCTTGGGGTCCAGCCAGACCATGAATTTGCCTCCTCTTATATGCTCTCCCAAAAGATGTATGCCTTCTGTAGAGGTTCCAAACATTGAATTTCTTGAGATTGAGTACCAGGTGGAAACATCCTCCTTTTTTGTCCACAAGATAAACATTCCTGAGGAAACCGTTGGGACGATTGGTACAAGGTCTGATGGCCTATTTCTTATTCAGAAAATACATTTCTTGATCTATAAAGAGTTGCTTCTGCATTGAAAAATGTATATATATGGAGGAATTGATCTGGAAAGAGGTTGAATAAAATTTGAGATGTAAACCCAGCATTGTCTGAAGAATCCATACATCATGTGTTAACTGTTCCCAATTGTGAAAATAATGTAAAAATTCTGCCATCTCTTTTTTTTAAAAAATTTTTTTTACAAAGGGTCCCCAAACAATAGGCCTCCTGCCAAAGCATCTGCCTCATTTGCAGCGAGTTTTCATAGTTGGCAGTCTATCCATATGAGGATGGAACAGCAGCATTCTGAAGATAATGCGCAGTTGGCATTGACCAGAAAACAAATGGCTCTCTGAGCCCAACCTGCCATGATGCCTGGGTCAACTGGGGTGCCCTGATCCTTGTTCCATGAAGGCCAATATCTAGGATCTTGGAAAGTGGGTCTGACAAGTCTAGAATTTTGTCTTGGCACTGTAGCGTAAACCTACAGTAAGTCGACTGGCGAGGTGCTACACCACCTACAGAGAAAAGAAAACCTACATATTAGAAAAAGAAAAAAGAATAGAATAGGGAGAAACTAAAGGAAGTGGAAGGAGACATACAGGGAAACAAGTAAAAGTGAAGAAGAACTACAAAAGATTGACAGTAGCATTGTTACTGCGTGAACAGGAAGGGGAAGGACAAAACGCCAAGGAGGCGGAAGATGAATTCTCGAAACCAGTGTCATACCCCCGGAAGCATACTGAGGGCAACTCAACTGCGCAACCAGTGAGGAGCCAAGCAAAGATGGCTGCCACCAAAAGGAGAAGTCACATCACGTAAACAAACACAACTCATTGGATGGTGATGGCTACCCAGCTGTGTACCAGGTTGGCCTAGGGGAAATCAAACCAAGCACTAAGAGGTGGCGGGGGGGTAGAAAGGGAGGCAATATCATTATTGTCTTTTCTACTACTTTGTTGTGGGCTCTTCTAAATCCCTTGGGCTTCTGCAAACTAAAAGCTATCAATTTAACCCAGGGAAAGGGACCGGGGTAACTGCAGAAGAGGAAAGCTAATAAAAAAGAAAGAAGAAGCAGGAGTAAGAGTTATGAGAAATAGGACTTAGAAAAGCATGAGGAGAACCTCTAAGGTGCACATTCAGTTAGAAAAAGACTGGAAAAAAGAAACAAACTCAAAAAACTCAGAAGAGGACAGTCGAGATCATTCATTTGTGTGTTTTTTTTTATTTTAATTTTATTAATTTATTCAAATATTCACCTTGTTTACTATAAGGGTCCTGCCGAGGTGTGGACATCAGACGGGGAGGTGGCATCTAGCTGAAAACCTAAAGGAAGATAAGGGAGAAGAAACCTTAATCAGACAAACTGTAAACTCCTATACACTGAGAGCTGCCCTGAAACCTTTATGACTAACTAGCCCTTTAAAAAAATGTTTGTTGTGAAAAGGACCTGTGTCAGACTCTAAATGTGGTGGCCCTATTCCCCCATCTTCTACAGCCAGGCTTTCCAAGATCTATCAGTACTCTTTTTAGGGTCTTTGAAAAACCTGCTCTAAAAGGTGGACAACTTGAGATCAATGTCTGGAGTCATGGCCACTTGTCCCTGAAAGGAGGGTGTATGCATGGAGTCTATTGTGGAATTATTTTGGAGAAAGGTGTCCAGAGTCTGCTCTGGACATATGCGGCTGTTCTCGGGGATGGACTCCACGCGGACGAGGGGGATGAACAATCTCTTCCCGATCTCATGTATCTCGAAGTATCAACTATAATATCCAACATGCCAGTGTGATAGTTACAGCAAACAAAATAACTAATAAGCATCTACGATGCAGCATATAAGCCATTCCAATCATCCACCAGTCCTTTTTCATTGTACAGAGAAAACCCAGCTGTTCTTCCTAAAACATTCTTCTGCAGTCAGGTTATAGTTTCTCCTTTGCAGCTGTAGAATTAAAGAAAATAATTAACTGTCATTCTTCGCAAATAAAGGATGTTCAATTCATTGTAATCCTAGCGATCAACTATCACACATTATTATAAGTTCACAATATAAATTTCTACAAATTTTCATATATCATAATAGTACCCTAGAAATATCAAAGTTCTAGGTGGGATCATCTTTGCCTTCGCGTCCTTAATAGAGCTAACATATTCCTACACTTTCGCTAAAAAATGTTTCTCTATGGCAGGACGCAGAGGCAAAGCTTACATACAACCAACATTGCAATCCCTGAGAAAGGTTTGAAGTAAAACTTTGCCCTGAGCATATCTTCCAACCTAGCCCCTTGCTGAAAGTCCTGTAGGAGTGAGCAACAAACGAAGAAACACCTATCATTACTTTCTGCATCACCCATCTGACCCATCTATCCAGGGTGTGGAATGAGACCACTGTATGGAGTTTCTTGATTGAAATCAGTAACTGGTTGATTAACCTGGGTCTGAGGACCCGTGAAACACTCTCATGCTCTTGCAGACTCTACGCTCAATTTAGGATTGTCTGAAATCGCTGCATAGAGAACTGTCTGGGTGTTGAGTGTGGTGCGTCTAGCGATGGTAAACATTACCCCACCATGAGTAAAGATCGCCCCAATAAACCCAACGCTCGAGCATCAGCAACCCTTTTGCAGGAAATGAGGCATGGCAACATGGTTAACTTGGCAAACATCTGCTTCCTAGAAAGGTCACTCCTGTATGCCCAGTTACAAAAGAAACTTGGGATACAGTCCCAAGTTTTAGTGTATCTGGGTGTTGGCGATCTAGTCAGTCTGATGCCCCTCATGAGCTTGCCAAATAAAGGGGGGTTATCCTGAAAGACTTTACCATGGAGTATGCTCTGCTGCTATGACTAGCACAGACAGGGAGTTTAGCACATGGGCTCAATATCACTTTCCATACACCATCCGCACCAAGTTGACCAGGCTGATTAATAACATTTGTGAGTACCTGGTGCCCAAGATTGTTGTATTGAGAGTACAGCTTCTTCAAAATGAACTGCAGAGACAATCTCAGTCTAAAACGTACCATGCCATGTTAACCAGAAGACTGTCCTTGATCAAAGGGTGTAGCTGTCTTGCTGGATCCAGATGTCATGGCAATAAGGGAGCATGACCGGGAGATTGCAAGACATCTAGAACTACAGGGAACCAAGCAAAGAGTTTCCTTTGAGCAAAGTGCAGGGAGGAGCCTATCTACATGTTCCATGGTCACAATCAGACCTTTACCATTCTACAAACACTCTTTCAAGCTTATAGAGAATCTCGATAAATGGTATACTCAGATGGAACAGATTATGACTTTTTCCAAGTTTCTGTGGGAAGATTTGGATGTGTTATTGGAGGTGGCAGTCCCAAATGAACTGTGGGCAGGGTGTAAAAGGGAAGTTGATTGGCCTACAGAAAGGCCCCCCCCCTCTGGGGTCAGGAACAAATGCCCCTTCGCCCATTGTTAAAATCAAGTATAATGAGGTTATAAAGCCCCTGAAGACAAAGGTTCACCAAAAGGAGATGAATTGGCCTAAGATTTTCTGAACCTCTCAAGAGCCGAAAGAATCAGTGTTTGCTTATTTCTAGAGACTGATGCAGGTGTATAGGAAGTACAGCTGTATGAATGGCCCACTAGGAGACAACATGGCAGGGTTTCTAGCATCCTTTGTATATTGGCTAAGGCCTGAGATAGGCAACCAAATCACCCAGGGTGTCCTCTGTTGGCACAGCAAGCCGGATTGCAGTGACACATTAAAGAGAAGTTTATGATAGCCCAAAGATAGTTGGCTCAGAATTGAGGGGTTAAGAGACTTAAGGTTCTGTTCCAAGGACCTCAGCAATACCCCAGGTTTGGAGCAGTAATGCAGGGAATTCCCTTGAACTACAGTGGGAATGTCCAAGGAATAGGGAGAGGTCGGGGAATACGACATAAACAAGTACAAGCGCCCTAAAGAAGTTTACGCTGTTTCACATTTGCAACAGGGTAAAGCATTGGAAGAGGGAGTGCTGTTAAATCCAGACTGAATTGTGACGGATTCCCAGGGGTTGGGTTCAGCAGGACAGTGAGAGCTTACCCAATACTTAGACCCCCTATGACTGCCCAGAAAGTTTCAAAATCTGGAGTTCTTCCAAATTCCTTCAACCAGATGCACATGCAAGAAGGTATTCACCATTTTAAACCAAACCACAGGGGACCCTTGAATCTGATTTTGGCCCAAGAAAGTTCTGTTCCCATGATGTTTGAGACTTCCCTAGATCTCAGTCGGGCCAGTGATGGTACCTGAGAGGGAAAGGGGAGTGCATACTTGGTGCAGTCCTGGAAGTGGACAATATGTGAATGGAGAGGTTAACAGACATCCTGTATCTTTCCTAATACACAGGAGCCCCTCATTCAACGGTTAGAACAGTTGAGGTCCCTAAATTACCCCTCTCAGGAAAAGAAGTCCAAGTTGTAGGCATTACATATCAATAGTGCATCAATCAAATCACTGCCCCAGTGCCAGTAAAAATAGGAAACATCAGAGAACAACATCAGTTTGTGATTTGCGACTCTAGTCCCGTAAACTTGCTACGACGAGAATGTCTCTGTAAAATCAACTGTGTCATCTACTGCACGCAGAATGGGGTCAACATTGAAACATAGGCAGCTGATGTGGAGTTTAAGTTGTAGTCCCTAGAACCTGTTGGCAGGTTATAGCCGGAGAGGGCCAAATCATGCTGTAGGGTTAAGTAATAAATTATGCAGTAAGAAAATGAAAATGATGCCGTTTAATGCGGCACATTTTGTAAAAGAATTACTACATTATTTCAGCATTTTAAACTTGGATACACTGTCTGGGCCTCTTCAGTACCCATTGAACACCCAAAGACCGCAATCAACAACAGAAAGATAGCCAGTCCAGATTTTCCAAGGGACTTCCACTGCGCAGCAACAAGTGTTGTGATATCTTTAGTAACTTTTGAACCCTTTGAACTAGAAGCAAGTTTTATTTTGTTAAAATCTGCAGATTATGCGGTAGATGGTGGAGTAGGTGGAAAATGCAGCAAATCTATAATTATGTGAAAATCGCTGCAGCTCATAATCGCATAATTCCAGTGGTCCTGGTTATATCCAGTCATTACATCAGAGGAATTGCCAGTGGATCTGAGAGAGACAGTAAAAGAGAAAGTCTGGGACTTTACAGGAAGAGAGATGGGGTTGATTAAAGGTGCCAAGCCCCTTTAGATCCCCCTCCAACCTAATGCTGTTTTCCCACAGACTCGCCCTTATAAAATGACCCCAGAAGCCCTTGCAGGGATCACCCCCATCATCAAGAGTATGATAGAACAAGGCATTTTGAAGGAAGTTATCTGGAGTTGATACATCTCCCAAATCATGGTGTTACAGAAAGCAAACAAAAAGTGAAGGATCATCAAGACCTCTGAAATGTTAAACAAATTGTTGTTCCATGTTATCCTGCTGTAATCCTGTTACAAATTCCTCCAGAGGCCAAGTGGTCCATGGTCATTGGTCTTTGTCAAGTCTTCTTCTCTGTTCTGCTACACGAAGTGAGACAGTTTCTTTTTGTGTACTGGTTCCAAGAGAAAACCCTTGTTTGGTGTCAAGTCCCACAAGGGTATACTTAAAGTCCATCCTATTTCAACCAGATACCTAAACAGAACTTAGAGTCTCTGCAGTTACCATGTAGTTCAACATTAATTCAATACATCGACGATCTGATCGCCTCGATGACTAAGGAAGCTTGCAAACAAGACACGATTGCTCTGCTCAATCATTTGGCTGAAAACCGTCTCACCCAAGAAATTACAATACTGTCAGAGAGAAGTCAGGTACTTGGTACATCTGATAGAGAAGGGAGTGAGGAGAATGCCCCATGATCGCGCATAGACACAGTCCTTAAAATTAAGTTCCCAACCACCCAGAGAGGTAATTGGGCACTGTTGGCTGCTGCCAACAATGGATTCTGAACTTTTCCTTTATGGTGAAGCCTTTGATTAGGCTGATGCACACTGATGTCAATGACCCCATACCAAAGGATAGCGAAACAAGGGAAGCCTTCCAGGAGCTCAAAAATGTCCTTTGTAACTCACCTGCTCTTGGAATGGCAGACTATATGAAATAATTCATGTTGTTTTATCACAAAGGTGATAGGTGTGCATTATCTGTACTAACACAAGCCCATAGTGAGACTAACCACCCATTGGCTATTTCTCAGCTACGCTTGATCCGGTAGCCGCAGTGCTGCCTGGTTATCTCAAGGTGATTGCAGCAATGAGTCTTAGCATCCAGCAAACTGAGGGGATAGTGATGGGTTACCCCTTGATTGTAATTCCATAAACATCCTCATGACCCGTACCAGAAACAGCCACCTAACCCGCCATCCAGTGATGTAATATACTAAGCCCTATTCTCTGTTGTCAGTTCCAAAGGGAGACGGTGAGGGAGATTTCGACCTTGACTGTCAGTGTCACTGAGTTGTGTGCAAAACCAAGACCTAACATACTGGATGTTCCTCTTCCGGAGACTGATCATACCCTTTTTGTTACTGGGTCTTGTCTGAGGGACCAACGCATTATTCTAAGAGCCATTTATGCTGTGTGTACCGTGAGCGGAGTCGTAAAAGCATTCTACTTGTGCCATGTAACGTCTGTACAAGTGGCTGAATTGATTGCCCTTAACCAAGTCTGCAGTACCTCAGAAGGCTCACAAGTCACTATTTACACTGACAGGCGGTATTGGTTCTGAGTTGTGCATGATTTTGGTCAGTTGTGGCCACAGCAAGGCTTTTTGACATCAGCTGGTGCCTTCATCAGAAATGGACTATGTGTTTGAAATTTGTTAGATACTCTGTAAATGCCCAGGGAGATTGCTGAGGGGAAATGTGCTTCACATAACAGTAGTAACAATTTTATCACCAGAGTCAACCATTATGCAGATGAGATTGCCCAATACTGCGCTTTTGAGTCCAGCACCTTCCATTTGGATGGACCATGTAAAGCGGAAGGAGAGACTGTATCTAATATGTTGCTGAACACTGTGTATACCTTTAATGAGCAGCGGGAACTACAATATACTGCCCCAGAGTTAGAAAAGGTGAAATTGGAAAGGATGGGATGTGTGAGGGATGCCCATGACATTTGGGTAAACAGAGATGGAAAACCAGTTCTCCGTGATTCCCTCCTGCCCGCGATGGTGTGACACATGCATGGTCCGCCTCATGTGGGCAGAAATGGGATGGTATCCAACTTCCAATACTTCTGGTGCAATCACTATTTCAGATCAATGACAGAGTTTTTGCCAGCGTTGTCATATGCAAGAAGCAGAATGTGAGCCAGAGAGTTGCTGTGACCATGAGTCACACTGGAAAGTCTGATATTCCCTTCAACTGTCTACAAATCAACTTAGTGGAGATGCTCCGATTTAACCAATTGAGGTATATCCTTGTCATCGTATGTCTGTTCTCACGATTTGTTGATGCATATCCCACAAGGAGATGTAACAGCCTAGCAGTCGCCAAACTATTGCTGCGGGAATTAGTACTGCGATTTGGGATGCCAGTTCATCTTGAATCAGATCAAGGAAAACACTTCAAGAGCAGGATCGTGCAGTTATTGTGTACAGCTTTAGGGATGCACCAGAGATTCCACTGCAGTTCCAGACACATGGCATTAGGCCTTGTCGACAGACTGAACAGAACCATCAAAGCTAAACTGATTAAAGATAATGCCTCCACTTCACTGAAATGTCCTGATGCTCTTCCTTTGGTGCTCTGAGCATCCTGTAAAAGAACTGCATTGTCACCGCATGAGGTGTTAATAGGTAGAATCATGCAAATACTCTCCGTCCCATCAGCTGCCCTTGTGAATATCTCAGATGACCTGGTCCTCGAGTACTGCAAGGGATTGTCTGATGTGGTGCGTTCATCAGGTTGACGCTGCTACTCCAGCTGTTTGAGGGTCCCCAGGGCAAGACCTTAACCCTGGCAATTGGATGCATGTTAAGAAGCATGTCAAGAAGCCCTGTTTGGATAAGCGCAGGAGAGGAAACATACAAGGTGAATCTGGTTACTGACAGCGCCATCGATTGTGCTGGGCTGTTGAACTGGATTCACGCCTCCCATACCAAGAGGGTAAGGCACAAAGACGAAGAAGCTGAGCCAACGTCCACTAATTTCTGTGATCGCCCCAGATTTGAGGTGTCTGAGACTTCTGAAGAAGAAGAGCAGATGGAGGGTCCACTGTGCCCATCAGATGAACATCATCCAGAACCAGAGGTCAATGAGAGTGCTGTTGTCCCGGCAACCACTGTAATGCCCACTACTGGATTGAGAATATGCATTCCCTAGGACCACGGAAGCTAATGGAAAAAAATCTGCTCTAGCAAATCTCACAAGTGAAGAAGCTGGGGCAGGACAAAGAAACTTCACCTTGGAGAGTGAGTCTGCCTCATCAGACCCAAAGATCTCAAGCAACTCCAAGGGTCGAGGCCCCACTGAAGATGGCTGGCAAAGGGATATAGCCATCCAGAAGAGACTGTTGACAGCCATGAAGAGACCTGAGACGTGCAGGGAAAACAGTGAGGTAGATGAGCAACAATAGATTGACCAGATTAGCATTGTGAACGAAAGTCAGGACTCTAACTATACAAAGCAACTGAAATGAGAAAGAAAGATCAATCAGAGGTGTTCGGGTCCAGACTGGACATACCTTCTCAAAATCAAGTTTGACTCTGATGAGTCTCACTGAGATGGAAAGACGCCACGACAGGAGCCTATTCACGTTAACTATTGACAACAGTTGAAAGGACGGATGTAGAGTTAGGGTAACAGTCAAAAGACAAAAGCTCCTTTAGGTCACTGGCTGACACAGAATGAAAATCACAGTAGATTTTGAGATAGGGTAGAGATGATAGGATAATACCTAGAAAACATACAGCTCCACTTAACACTTCCTTGATCTGATTTAGATTAACTTGGCGCAGTGATGCTGCAAAACTTTGATTTTGAATTTAGCAGTTGCCACTTCTGTTTCCATGTTAAAATGGCTGTTGGATGTCTATTTGTTGGGAGGAGATATTACGCACATGTGAATAAACTCTACCTTTGAACCTATAGTTTGACCTTTCCCACTGAGTAAAGTATCTCGCCTTACCCAGCATCAGAGTGAGTACAGTTATAATGTATATTATCAAATGTTACAGAATATGTGAAAGTCATGGAGATGGAGGACTGTTTTGTCTGTTCTTATCTTCCGGCCTCTGCAGCAAATAGAGCAGCATACTTCCACTTATCCCTGTCCTTTTCCTTTTCCCGCTCAGTCTTTTTAAATATTTTCTATCATCAGGATTTTATCAAACTGTTTTATTTAAATTCTGATGATCCATTAGAGGGGGTACTACTTATCAATGGTGAAAATGTGTATTTATGGGCTACTAAATATATCCCTCACTCTTATCAAAGATTTAAGTCAAGTGATCAGTGTGAGCATATGATGACATTCTTTACCCCGTAACTAACGTGAGAACTACTCACCAGAGCATGCATGAGGTAACCTACAAGATTAATCAAGATGAGAGGGTATTCATAGATGAATTGAATGAGAGGATAAAGATAGATGAAAAAAGAGGAGAAGGGATGACCAGTGCTGAACATGTTATTGGGAAAGGCAAAGTAACACTAAAGGAACCACTTCCTAGATTAAATATTGAGGTTACCAAGAAGGGATCTTTATGCATCATATGGCAGCCAGAGGGAAATTAAACTGTAGAGAAAGTAGGATGGAGCGAATGCAAACATAATTATTTGGTGAAAGAGAAGACCTTCTCAAATTTAGATACAAGCATAAAAAGAATCTATTATGTATGTGGTAAATCAGATTATTTCCAGCTACCACATAACTGGACAGGTAGTTGTTATGCAGCCTTAGTTGTTCCCCAGAATATATCATATTAAGTTAAACTTTCGTATTGAAAAATATATGAGGAGAGGTAAATGTAGCTTTAAACAGATCCTTAGTGACATCTTTGGAGTGCTCATCCCAGCTATGGAAGTGGCATTAAATGATGTAATGATCAGAAAATGATCCACTTTAGTCGACCGGCTTGCCACTAACACAGGAGGTGCTTTGGCAGTAATAGATATGGAGATGCTTGCAATGAGAGCTAGGACTATGTAAAATCGTCTTGCCCTGGCTTGCTCCTCGCAAAGGCAGGCAGTCATTCACGCTCAGGATTGTTGTGAGTATATTCCACGTGTTGGTAAGCAACTTCACAGCTACATTACTAACATCACGTACATAACGCATGAGCTAAGTGAGCTGGAAAAACGAGGATTAGGAACTTTATTTGGATCCATTGGAAAGGGATTTGCTAAGATAGTGGAATAGCTTGGTAATGTAAGTGGAGGAAATCTGAAACTGCTTCTAACCCCTCTATTGCTTATACTGCGTGTATGATTGTTTCCTTGATATTTTGCAACGGAATTTCATCACAAAATGGTATGGACTGTGTGTATAAGAAGCTGTCAGCAATGAGAGGAAGAAAAAGGAAGAGACTTGATGTAAAGGTTGAAGAAATACAAAGTAACCTGTATGACACCTTGAAGGTTCTGGACGAATCCAATAAGAAGAACCTGAAACTAATGAATGATGTTCTGTAATAAAGAATTAGATTGATGATTTGAAATCATCAGAGGGAGGGTTGTGGAAGTCGATTTCCTTACATATTAAACGAATAACAAATTGGGGCTAACTTGGGTTGTGTTTACAATATTCTCCATTTTGTGCTAAAGTCACCAAGATTACTTGTCAACTGTTCTTCTCGTTCCAAATAAAGAACTAGCAGGCACTTTGGTGGCAATTGAGTTTTTTTTGGGCCCCAACTGATCCTCTTGGCGCTAGGGGACTCCATCCCCCAGTGCTCTTCATGCCAGGAGGCGCATCTGCAGTCAATTCTTGAAGAGGACGTGGCCACCTCCATCACGCTCCTAGCGCTCTCTGCAGTCCCGTGGCAGGGAACACTTTGGTGGTAATTGAGGTGTTCTTTGACCCCTACCAACCCTCTTGACACTAGGGGACTCCATCCCCCAACACTCTTTGCACCAGGAGTCACACCTGCAGTAAATTCTTGAAGGGTGTGTGGCCACCTCCAACGTGCTTATAGCGCTCTCTGCAACCCTGCAGCGCTGGACACAAGGTAGCAATTGAGGGGTTCTTTGACCCCCTACGGACCCTCTTGATGCTAGCAGACTCCATCTCCCAACATTCTTCGTGTCAGGAGGCACACCTGCAGTGATTTCTTGAAGACAACATGGCCACATCCAACACGCTCATAGTGCTCTCTACAATACCATACAAAAACAACAATTGATGGACAGAATGCTGAACAATTATGATTTGCATATGTCTGGGTCTAAACTGGAATGGCATGGGGAGCAAAAAACTATTGATTTAGACCCAGACCTCTGTACTGGGGTGAATGTATGACCTTGTTCAGCATTCTGTCCATCAATTGTTTTTGCATTTGTCACCCTGAGTGGGACAGGTATGCCCAGACTTCAATCTTGTGGTCTCCATGCCACTGGAGTCAAGCTAGCCTGGCTTCATTGGTCCCAGTATGCTTGTTTCAGGTCCTGGGAAGACCTGGCTTGGCAGTTCGGCCTGGACTGTTCTCATGAAGCACAGGGTCAAGACTGATTTGCATATAGCTGGGACTGAACTGGGGTGGCGAAGTGAGCTAAAGAACGATGATGGATAAAACCCAGATCTGTGACTGGGGGTGAGTGTCTGAAAGGTTTCAGCGTTCCGTCCATCATCGCCTTGTGTTAGCTCTACAATCCCATGGCACATGGCACTTTGGTGGCAATTGCAGTGTTCTTTGGCCCCCAGAGACCCTCTTGAAGCTAGGGGAACGCTCATCATGTCAACTGTTGTTGTTCTTCTCGTTCCAAATAAAGACCTAGCAGACACTTTGGTGTCAATTGAGTTTTTTTTTTTTGCCCAAACTGACCCTCTTGGCGCTAGGGGACTCCATCCCCCAGTGCTCTTCATGCCAGGAGGCTCACCTGCAGTCAATTCTTGAAGAGGACGTGGCCACCTCCAAACCGCTCATAGCGCTCTCTGCAATCCAGCGGCACAGGAGACTTTGGTGGCAATTAAGGGGTTCTTTGGTCCCCGCGGACCCTCTTGATGCTAGAAAACTCCATCCATGAACGCTCATCGCGCCAGGAGGCACAGCTGCAGTCAATTCTTGAAGGGGGTGTGGCCACCTTCAGCGAGCTCCTAGAGCTCTGCAATCCCGCAGTGCAGGAGACTTTAGGGGGCAATTGAGGGGTTCTTTGGCCCCCACTAACTCTCTTAATGCTAGGGGACTCCATCTCACAGCTCTCTTCATGCTAGGAGTTGTACCTGAAGTCAATTCTTGAAGGGGGCGTGGCCACCTCCAACACACTCAGTGCTCTCTGCAATCCCGCAGCGCTGGACACATTTGATGGCAATTGAGGGGTTATTTGGACCCCACAGATCCTCTTGACGCTGGGTGACTCTATCCCCCAAGGCTCTTCGTGCCAGGAGGTGCACATGCAGGGAATTCTTGAAAGGGGCATGGCCACCTTCATCACCCTCACAGCGGTCTCTTCAGTCCTGTGACGTGGGACACTTTGGTGGCCATTAAGGGATTCTTTGGCCACGATGGACCCTCTTGACGCAAGGGGACTCCATCCCCCAGAGCTCTTCGCACGAGGAGGGGCACCTGCAGTCAATTCTTGAAAGGGGCATGGCCACCTTCATCACCCTCATAGCAGTCTCTGCAGTCCTGTTGTGTGGGACACTTTGGTGGCAACTGGGGGGGTTCTTTGGCCCCCACGGACTGTCTTGACGCTAGGAGACTCCATACCCTGAAGGTCTTCACACCAGGAGGGACACCTGCAGTCAATTCTTGTAGGGGGCTTGGCCACCTCCATCGCGCACATAGCGCTCTCTGCATTCTCGCAGTGCGGTACACTTTGATCGCAATTGAGGGGTTCTTAAGCCCCCACAGACACTTTTGACATCAGCGGACTCCATCCCCCACCGCTCTTCACGCCAGGAGGCGCACCTGCAGTAAATTCTTGAAGGGGGCATGGCCGCTTCCAACGCGCTAATAGCGGTTTCTGTAATCCCACAGTGGCACTTTGGTGCCAATTGACGGGTTCTTTGCCCCCCATGGAAACTGCTCATAGGGCTCTCTGCAATCCTGCGTTGAGGGACAATTTGGTGGCAATTGAGGGGTTCTTTGGCCCCCACTGACCCTCTTGACGCTAGGGGACTCCATCCCCCAATGATCTTCATGCCAGGAGGCGCACCTGCAGTCAATTCTTGAAAGGGGGCATGGCTACCTCCAACGTGCTCATAGCTCTCGCTGCAATTCCGCTGCACAGATGCGCCCGGGCAAAGCCGGGCCAACCCCCTTTGTCCTTTGCATCGATTAGTCAGACTCTGCAAGTCAGGTTTGCGTGGTTGATGGATTAAAAGGGGGTGCTTTCTACTGTTGGCTGATGAGAGGGTGAAGGCGCAGTACCGCTTCTTCAGACTGTTTTATTAGTTAGAATGTTTCTCTTCCTTGTTGGCGGTGATTTGCACTGCCAGCGAGTTTCCTTTATCCAGGCAATTCATGTTATTATTTAACCAGCTACTCTTGTTGTGAGGCATTGGATTGGAAGGTTGTTCGTTATTGTTGGAGCTACGAAGGAACTGTTTCTACTCTTCATTCCATTATGGCTCAGTACTGTGTGTATTTACTCGTATTAGTGCTCTAGAGTGTCTGTAATTCACAAGTATTTTATACAGCTGTAATGGGGAAAAGGAAAGTGGAGGCGATTAATATGTCAGACATATGGCCCAAAACAACAACATTTTGTATTTTTTAAATAATGCGGTGGGTGTACTTACAGAGGGAATCTCTAGTGTGGAAGAGCAACATATTCAAACTCAACAGGTTTCAGGCTTTCCCACATTAGTGGTGCAACATACCCCAAATTACTATGTTATTGTTCTGTCTGGCCAGACACAGTCCCCTTCTCGTTGCCATACTCACCCCAACCTCTTTGAAACTCAGGATAAACTTACCACTACTGGCCAGCAAGGTCAAGGTGTTACTCAGAGAATAACCAAAGCTAGTGGGGAACGAAGTGAGGTCAAAAATAAAAGGGAAATATCCTTACAAGATCAAAGCTAGGGGAAGCAAAAACAAGCTGTGGGAAAAGGGGACCTCCGTTAACAGCATCAGAGAACTGTATCTCACAGGAACTTCTCCAAAAGGTGGAAAGTAATATTCAAGTGTCCTCAATACCCTTAATATGAGAGTCACCAAATTGTTAGAAACGATAGGTACTTTACGAAAGGCAATTGAGACACTACGTGAACAGATAGAAGCATCTGTTCTAAAGTGACTGCCCCCAGTTATTCCCGCCCTACCAACCTCCCCATATCAACTGGAACGGAAGTAACACATTCATCCCATATTCCAGCACAGGTTTAGGGACTCAGGATGGTGAATAGTAGCTTTTATGACCCTAGTCACCCCTAAACAGCCTCCGTGCCCCCCACACCCCAGGTACCACCTACCAGGGTAGCCAGTGAGAGGAAAGTGAGCAACTGTTCCCTGAACTGCCACGTAAGATTCCAGGAGGCCTGTAGCCGGAGGATTGATTAACAAACCCCAATTAGACTTCCCTGGGGCCCCTACCGTCAGCGATGTTATCATTCAACTCCCTCCAGCATGCACACTGTGTGTATTCATTTTGGCCAATGTACCAACATGCTGAATTTGAATCTTATAGGCAAATTTAAAATAAGGTGATTCACTGGTTAGTGGGGAGGTTTCCTAATCTTAACAGCAAGCATTGTTTAAAGAGATAATCAAGATAAGAAGACTACACTGGATTGGGAATACTCCTAAGGCTTACCAAGGGGATTGTATTGCGGTAAATTTTGCTAATCCTCATAGGGTAGGCTCTATCTTGAGGGAGTCTATGCTTAATTCACCCTCCCTTCGTAGAATTACAGTGCTACCACTAGGTTTCTTCTACAAACCTATTAGGAGCGAGGTTTGTCAGAGAGACACCAATTTTGTTCAAAGGCAGGTGTTTGCTTCCATCATTCCTCAGCCACAGAGACAGCCAATTTCTCTGAGGAATCGATTTGAGCCTTTGAGCAGGCTGAACAAGCAAGATTGACTGGGCAATGGCACTGTTAATATCGCTCCACTTAGTGCAAGTACTACTATGAGGATGTTAAAAGTCTTGAGTTGGAATATAGCGGGGGTTCAGGGGAAATCTGAGAACTCTGGGTGGATCAGTTTTCTCAAAGGTTATGACATTATCAACTTACAGGAAACCTGAGATTCAAAAGGGGCACCACATTTAGATGGATATGTATCCTTTAGTGTGAAGGGTGTTCCATCGGCAAGTGGACGAGCGCGATAAGGGCTTGTTAAGCTTGTTAAATTAGATTTCAATTACAATCCCAAAGTGGTTCCGTCTTATTTCCCTTTTCTCAGAATCCTACTATCCTTTGAACATCATTTTAGTATTCTCTGTATTAATATCTATAATCAAAGAAGAATATGAATTTCCTTTGGTAACCAAATAAAATAACTGGTCAACCAATCATCTCAAATATACCACAAACCATTCATTTCAATCATACAGAAAACCCATATGCCTATATTTGCAATGCCACAAGACAGCCACTGACTAATAATGGAATGCCACCAATATTTTATTTTAAAAAGTTAGAACCATTAAAAATTGTTCAATATACAGAATTCATAAATCTTCATATTATAAAAAACATATATCATTATACAATTTCATGTATTTCATAGGCAGCATATCAATTAATCAAGAGGGAGATGCAAAAATTCATCAAGTATCAAAAAACAAATATTATATTACATATATAAATCCTATACATAGTACATACACTATATCCACGTATTAAAAACAATTACAAATGTATAGTCTAAAAGAAAGATAAAACAAAAAAGGAGATATATATATATATATATATATATATATATATATATATATATATATATATATATATATATATATTCAGTGAAAAAACCATAGGTTTCACAGACGTTATAGTTAGCTGGACATTTCACTCGTAAAAAAACAATGAAATTCCCCCGTTATAGTTAGTTAAGCTAACTATAACTCGCGAACCCGCAATCCACTGCTGATGACGTCACATATAACATCACTCATGACATGGTCACTGACATCACTCATGACATCACTGATGACATCTCAAATGACATCACTGATGACATCACTGATGACATCATCCAGTGAATGTGTGTTTTTCTGAAAATTACATATGTTTTAAATATGTATATCTGAAGGTCGATGGAAGAATAAATGGGTATATAAGTGTCTAAATGGATGATTTTTTTTAAAAAATTTATTTTGTAACTGACTGATAAAGTGTATCAAAGTGAATACATGGCTTAGTGAGTAATGTTTTAATATGTAAATATCTGTATCAGTCTCTCACTTTGTGTATAAGTGGCTGCATGGGTTGGTGAGTAGCTACATGGGTGTCTATATAGGTTATTAGTTGGTTTTTTGAGTATCAGTCTGAGTGTCTGCATGGTTTGGTGGGGGTATTACGTAGTGCATAGGTGCATGAATGATTGACTCACTGTATGTGTTGAAGACAGCATGTGTGCAGGACTGTATGGGTGGATGAGTGTGTGTATGGGTGTGTTAGTGAGTGAATGACTGTCTCAATAGTGTCTCCATGAGTAACTACTTATGTTTTAAACTAGTATATGTGACTATTGTTGTATATAAGTGAGTATATGTGAGAGTGAGAGATTGGAAGAGTTCCTGTATGAATAAGTATGTGTTTCTATAAGTGATTGTTTAAAAGACTAAGTATGTGTAAGTTTCCGTAGAAGTAAGTGTGGTGGTGTGTGTATACCTGTATATGCAGGTAAATGGATGTTTGATTCTTTATTAGCATGAGTGACTATGTGTGTGAGTAACTCTATGGATGAGTGGCGTTGTGTAACAGGATGTACAGGTGTATGAGTACATATGAGTGAGTACATGTATGAGTGACTGTATAGGACTGTTGGTGAATAAGAAGATGTGTATGTGGATCTTAGAATTACAGAAGAGATTGTTGAAACTGGTATTGGAATTTCCAATATTTTTTTATTTTTTAGTCTCTATTTTTGAATGTGTGTATCAAAGGTTATATTAGGGTGAGAGGTGGTCTGCCACTCTATCACAAGGATGATGTCATCAGTGATGTCATTTGAGATGTCATCAGTGATGTCATGAGTGATGTCAGTGACCATGTCATGAGTGATGTTATATGTGACGTCATCAGCAGTGGATTGCGGGTGCGCGAGTTATAGTCAGCTTAACCAACTATAACGGGGTAATTTCATTGTTTTTTTACGAGTGAAATGTCCAGCTAACTATAACGTCTGTGAAACCTATGGTTTTTTCACTGAATTTGCAAGGTTTTTTAAATGCTAATTCCTAACTATAACGTGTGTGAAACCCATGGTTTTTTCAGTGAATTTGTATGGTTTTTTAAATGCTAATTCTTATATTTAACGTGTGTGAAACATTTTTATTTTTTTATCTTTGCAAGGTTTTTTACATCTTTTTTTTTTACTTTATATTCCCTTGAAACACTATGGTAAAATTTAATAAATTCTGCAATATATAATGTTTCACCTTTTTTTAACCAAACAGGTAAGATATAGTGGTATAACATAGTGAATCTTTTTTACAATTTTTTTTTTTTATTTTTTTTTCGTGCGCGTACGGTAAGCTTACCGTAAGCGCACGTTTTGCTTTATGTACGTAATATTTCTACTCTGTTTGCGTATGGTTACGCAATTTGCGTAGACGTCCGTACTGCGTACGCGACGCGTAAGCGCATACGGTACACGCGTACGCGCGCGCGCGCGTTACGCGGAAGTGTTGGAGCGTGCCTGTTATGCGCATGCGCGCGTGCGCGTGTCTTTTATACGCGCATGCATACTTTTACCGTAAGCGCTCCGTAAGCGCACCGTAAGCGTAACGTACGCGCACGGTTGGTCATGTGATCAAGAAACAACACTTTTGATTGGTTTAAACTACTTTCAGTTCTAGAACCTTCCTACACCACACCCATTCCCCTCATTTCTGCTTGTGATCCCTTAGGAGAAGGAGCTGAGTTGTCTTTGTGATATGATGGCAGAACAGTAGTCCTCTTCTGAGAGTGAGCCTGGTAGCAGCATCATCAGAGAGAGAAGGAGGAAACAAAAGACTTCTTTTGTATGGGAATATTTCACCTATCCAGAGGGGCAGAAAAAGGTAAATGCTCCTTTAGTCACCTGCTTACTTTGTGAGCGTGTCTTATCTAGAGGGAATCCAAGGAAGAAGTATTCCTTTGGAAATCACTCTATGGTTAGACACATCAAGGATAAACATCCCAGGACTTATGCTAGACATACTGGAGAAACATCTCCAGTAAGTCACCCAAGCACACCTGCAGAAGCTCAGCCGAGTACATCTTCGGCAGCTCAGCTGAGCCCTTCCTCTGCGGTGGGAGCATCACCCTTTTCTGGTCCTCTGGATATAAACCCTCGTTTTGGGAGGGTTACAATGAGGTGCACAAGATGTCATGGCCTTATTGTTCATGCGGAGACCAGTGTTTCCCTCATAAACAATAGGATAGACCAGCACATCTGTGGTCCTTGTTAGTATTCCCATTCTTTCTTTCCTCTTTCCCTTTATGAACACAACGGTTCTTTTAAGAGCCAACCTTACCTCTTAACTTTTTAAAAAAAAATGTAAATGACTTCTTTTTTTTTTTTTGTTTACCGTACGCGCATTTGTTTTTTTTTTTTTTTAAAAACCCCAAAAAATGTAATCAACCTACAAGGTCCATGAGGGACTACTACAGAAATGAGAAAAGCATAGAGAAGAGTAGTGAAAAAAAGTGAGCATTAAAGTAAATGTGTGATAATTCCAGAAATTTCACACTTACCTGACAATGAAAATAACTTAAAGAAAAATAAGTGATTTATTTAACTTTCTATAAAGAAGTTTATTTTTATATTTTTCCTTTCTCAATCTGTAAAAAAAGAAAAAGGTATTAATATTTAACAATACATTTTAGAATACAGTGCACATATTTTCATATTTCAACAAACATATTTTTGCCCTTTTTTTGCTGTTTTCAGAATATATTGCATTTTACTGTAAATCGTAAAAGCAATTGCATTCATCACTTAACAGCGGGCAAAAAAAAAAACAATCAGAAAGATTGTTTAAAAAAAGCCCAGAATCTCTTCTCACTAAAACATACCGTAATAGAAATGAAACATTTGCAATATAAATCTCACGTAAGAACAATAACTAATTTCAGTAAATATCGTCTGAAAATTCTGTTGCATAAGCATAATAACCAAAATAATTTGTGTCAAAGAAGTCCACAATGCAACGCAGAAAATGAAATTTGCTTGCCAATTTCAAAGCACACTTACTACTGTTTTCTGTGTTTTTAGGCAGAAAATGAAATTTGCTTGCCAATTTCTAAGCACACTTAGTACTGTTTTTTCCTGCAAGCGTTAATTACTCTAACAGTCGCATACATTTTCATTACAGTTTTCAGACACAGAAAACAGCACATGTGCAAACAGCTTTTTCAGACCATGAACATGTGTGACCTTGGTGACTGACTACACTCCAGCAAAAGAAATCAGCCTTAGTGATGTTGAATGTATTAGCGTTACTCACTGCTTCCATGAAACACCAGTCACTTGTGAATACTCAGCATGATTCTACAGGATAAACTGCTGGGTGTGTGCTAACAGTCTGCTTATGCAGACTGTGTATTTTCAGTTGCAAGAGACATATGCATGGTTACTTCTCAAAAGAACCAGAGAGACACGAAATACATCTCTGACAGCAATTCCTCTGTGCTCACAGACTCATGCAAAAATCACCACATACATCCCCTCTCAAACTCATAACTCACCTTTAAAATTAGTTAGTTGAGAAAGAAATGTGGCACTCAAACAGCAGACTATCAGAGTCAGAATATCAGAGCTGTACACCTCTCTCCTCTGAGCAGAACCAATAAATGGCAATGTTTCCCTCTCTTTTTTCACACATATACATGTTAATTACAAATCTCTGTGCTTCCAACTTTTTTTCAAATGAAATCATACATTTCTATTGGTTGAAAACTTCAACACTTTTCCAAATGTACCCTTCCCCCAACTTGACTTCTGCCTGCTACCATAGCAACAGCTCATGGAACACTGCTGTGAGGAGAGAGGTCAGAAGTTCACCACACAATGTTTCAAATCGAAAGACCAAGAGTGCTTCACCTGTCCAACCTAACAGCAAATCCAAACTATTCTTCTGTGGGAACACAATTTTCTGAACCAATACAAAACATGCTTCTAAAAATGTACACATACAGCCTAGTTTTTAGTGTAGAATGGTGTGAAACAGCCAATGAGTTCTTTTTATTTTAAAAAAATATGTATGCCTCCATTTTCAAACTGTCTTTCATTTCATATTGCCATTCTACTGAAAGACACCTTCAGAGTGCATCCAGATCTCCTTGAAAGATGTTCACAGTGTGGATTGTAGGTCACAGCTATGTCTTCTGGAGTGAAAAATTTGCAGAAAAAAGAGGTATGGTGAGAGACCTTGCTTTGCCAAATGTAGACATTAAATGGATTGGTCAGAGAGGGTTAAAGTGGCACCAATTAATGCCTTTGGTGAAAACCTTTCTACATCTCCCACAGCCTAACCTTATTATTGTGCACTGTGGTGGAAATGACCTAGGCACTTTAACTCGTGTAGGTCTGGAAATGCTTATTAAGGACACCTTTGTGCAATTGATGTCGCTTTTTCCTCATTCTGCCTTTGTATATTCGAACATATGCCAAAGGCAAAAGTGGAACTGGTCCAACCAATTTTGTCCGCAGATTGACAAAGCAAGAAAGCACGTCAACAAATCTGTTTCTGCTTTCCTCAGAGACTATGGTATGGGTTCTATATACCACAACAACTTGTGTTACAACATGCAAGACATTTATAGAGGAGACGGTGTACATTTCAATGATGAAGGGAACAGAGTCTTCCTCTTGAACTTTAGACTCTGCATCGGTACTTACTTGTAGGTACCAAAAAACACTCAATGAACACAACGGCTCTTTTTAGAGCCCCCTAATATCTAAACACTTAAATTTGTTTTTTTCTTCTTTTTTTTTTTTCTACCATACACGTACGGTAAGCTTACCGTACGCGCAACCCGCGATTTTTTTAAAAAAACATTTAAATGTATTTTTCATACTTTTATGGCCTTCTTGGACCCCCTGACAAACGCTAGGGGGTCTGCAACACTCTTCGTTTCCCCCTTTCCACGTTCTCCTCCTTTTTTTTATCAGTGTGAGACACACAAAATGGAGGCCGACACTTCCTGATTTCGACCGATTCGAATGTTTACAGTCATGTATCCACCAATCAGAATTGAGCTCGCACATGGCAGCGTGCGCGTACGGTAAGCTTACCGTAAGCGCTCGGAGCGCGCCTATAGATATATATATTGATTTAAATGCTATTTTCTCAGCAAAAACTGAACACATTTACACCAGACCTACAAAAGGCACATCCCTGACCTAAGGACTACCTCTTTGCCAAATTTCAAGTAATTCTGTTCAGCCGTTCGGGCTGCAGCTTGGACTAAAGGTCCTATGGAAAAATGCATGGGGAAAACGCGTTTTGGGACCCCCCCTTTTTCTCAGCCCCCGCTTGACGAACCCCCCCGAGACTTTCAGGGAAGGAGCGGAGCGCCCCACCTATTTTGAAAATTTCGCCAGGATTTGTCAATCTGCGCCAAAGTTATTCAAAATAGATTGTTGCGGATTTCCTATGGAAACACGGTCCTAACTATAACTACCTACTGGCGACCGCCAGTAGGTAATGATATATATATATATATATATATATATATACATATCCAACCAAAGTTTGCCCTTGCATGAAGTCGCCACACACAGGAGAGTTGGTCGCCTCTTTTATTGAAGGCTGCAGTGATCACAGATCCCATTCCCAATCATGTTGCAAAAGCCATACGCGTTTCAGACAATCCTCTGTCCTTGTTCACTGGCTGCAGGCAAAGAAACAGCAGCAAATGTGGAGCACCTGTTTTAAAGTTTGCCAAGTCCCGCCCCAGTGGGCGTGTGCCGCTTTGCATCTTGGTACTTGCGGTTCCACTAATATACATCCCCAGTGGGTGCTGCTGTATTTAGCCAAATTAAAAGTCTCTTACCCAAGTGGGTGGATTAAAAACAGGAGAACTGCGCGCACTGCCATTATCATGTCCCTCAATAGTGCGCTCTCCATTCTCTCGGCGTCTTGACTCTCAAGTCACCGCAGATCCGCTTGATAAGCAGAGGGGCGTCTTCGCGGCCGGACTCGCCGCTCACATAACCAACCAAAGTTTGCCCTTGCATGAAGTCGCCACACACAGGAGAGTTGGTCGCCTCTTTTATTGAAGGCTGCAGTGATCACAGATCCCATTCCCAATCATGTTGCAAAAGCCATACGCGTTTCAGACAATCCTCTGTCCTTGTTCACTGGCTGCAGGCAAAGAAACAGCAGCAAATGTGGAGCACCTGTTTTAAAGTTTGCCAAGTCCCACCCCAGTGGGCGTGTGCCGCTTTGCATCTTGGTACTTGCGGTTCCACTAATATACATCCCCTGTGGGTGCTGCTGTATTTAGCCAAAGTCTCTTACCCAAGTGGGTGGATTAAAAACAGGAGAACTGCGCGCACTGCCATTATCATGTCCCTCAATAGTGCGCTCTCCATTCTCTCGGCGTCTTGACTCTCAAATCACCGCAGATCTGCTTGATAAGCAGAGAGGCGTCTTCGCGGCCGGACTCGCCGCTCACATAACCAACCAAAGTTTGCCCTTGCATGAAGTCGCCACACACGCAAATACACTTATTAGTGGTTCGTGGACTAATCCAAGTCAAAAAACTCAAATGCCGGACATGTATGCAGTCCAAATGTTTTCATCACAATGACTATCCGGCACACGGGATTTAGTTTATCCCAAGCGTTGGCATGTTTCGGTGGTGTTCGCAGAGTAATGGTCTCCTTTATCAAGACAAATATAATGTGCCTTTCCTTTTAGAATCTTCAAATCAATACCCAAGCAACTGTGGTGAGTATCTTAAAGGCGTAAATAGTGCTTGTGGGTAAATGGGTCCACCGTTAGGATACCATCATTCCAATTGAGAAATCCAGTCGTGAAAGTTCTATTTGTGCCCAAGGATTCCAGGTCAATCTGTTTACACTGTCACTGTCGCGGAAGGACTGGAAAAGACTATAGGATCTAAATGCTTTCGGGAGATTGTTGGTCCCACGGTTTGAGATCCTCACAAGGAGGGACAGTGTAAACAGATTGACCTGGAATCCTTGATATGCTGTCTATGAAATACTGAACAATTTTTTTATTTGGTTACCAAAGGAAATTCATATTCTTCTTTGAAAAAGTAACGCCCTGTCCCTTTGGTACGTGGGGCGTCTCTCTCTTTATTGGTTAATATCTATAATGCGATTCACGGGAAATAAATTGTTGATGTTCTTGTTGAACTGGGAACGTTTTTGAATGCTTTTTTTCTTTCTTTCCCCCTACAACATATTATGCTAATGCGAGACTTCAACATCCATCCATGTAGGGATTGTTATTTGTGTGATCCCAAGGGCTCAGATCAGGTTCATATTAAGCACACTGCTCAAGGGGAGTTTTGAAATGATTTGGTTGCAGAATTTAACCTGGTCAACTTGCTCTAACAGTTCCTTGAGCTGGCAGAGGGTGTACCAACTTTCAAGGGCTCAGGGGCGGGATTCACTATTGGATATATTTTTGTGTCAAAGAGATTGTTTTCCATCTTATTAATGTTTTCAGCAGAACGGAATACCTATAGTGATCACAACCCCCTGACCGCTACCTTTTTATGGGAAGAAAAGCAGTTGGCATAAGTGCCCTTTACAAATCCTTGGTTACCACCAAAGATAGGCTCAAATAGGATAATATTATCTCTGAGATATTCAATGCTGAAATTGTACAGGCATGTAAGAAGGACTTTAGGACCGGTTTAGATGATGAGGCCCACAATGCCCTTATCCTAAAAGCTTTTGAGTCTATTTTTGAATATATTAATCTAGCCCTTACTGAGCCAGGGGTCGTAGGTACCCCCATGGCCTAGAGATGGTTTCACAAGAACTGCACTAGGGCTAGGAAGGAGCTCTTGATGTGATTAAAAAGTATTCCACGAGATAGGGTGGATGTTGAAAGGTGTAGGACAGTCAATGGAGCTGCACTTACAAGCAGGAAGCATCAGCTAAAGAAACTGTGGAATGACTTGATGATAGCTATTACTAAGTTCTGGAGGGTTCTGAATAACTCCTTTTAAAAAAAAAAAAAAGATCAGTTCTCTGATCAGGCCGCTACCATGCCTGCTCAGGCTTGGGTGAATCCTTTTTCAGTCCTCTATGATAGCAAATGTTCTGAGCTTTCGCCATATTCAACCCCCAGGGCTCAAAATTCATTCGGAGGAAGTGAAAAAATCAAGTTTATCCCTAACCGTGGGCTATGAACCCGGAGCAAATGGGCTTTCGGGTGACTTATTGAAGTCTCTAGTGGACCTATGGGCACTCTAGATGCTAACGCAGCCATCAGAGGCCCTCTCCCAGAAGAATGGAAATGATCAGTAATAGTGCCTGTATATAGAAAAGGGGAGAACAGGACCTGTTCCAGTGAGAGACTCATAGTCCCAGAATTCTGTGGGGCAGGCAAGGAGCCCCTGCAATCTTCATCAGCTGTGCCCTGGGAACGCTATTTAGCGTGTTGTGTTCACCCAATGCGCAGTCCGTGCCTGGGCAGAGGCTAAGGGCATGCCCATCTACACCTGTACGCTGCCGGCCGAGGCTGGCTGAGCTCACTTCCTGACATAGCGTCCTCGGGGGTAAGTGCTATTTGGAGAATTTACTCTCCCTCGTAGTGCCTCTTTTACTGGCTGGTCCTCCCTGTTTGGCTATATTGTGATGCTCTAGTACGTTAAATTCAATGCTTTCTTTGACTTCAAATTAGGTTGCACTAGGTTGCAAAACAAAGCAAAATGGGCAAAAAGAAATCTCCTGGTGGTCCTCTTGTGCCAAGTCCTCCTCCTACAACGAGGATTTGAGAAGATGCTTCAGCTTACAGTGGGGATTATTTCAACTTAAATTGCTTTAACATAGAGGAGGCTGTCCTTGGGTATAGGTGTAACCCAGTTTCCTGACGACCCCCTTTCTTGATGCCCCACTAATACTATTACAGCAGCTGATCATCAGGGTGACAATTACATTTAATTACCAACTCTGACCACCAGTTCTGACCCTATTAATTTAGGGGCACGCATGAAGGACAGTACGAGATCTTCAAAACCTGATAAACAGACTAGGGGACAAAAGTGATCTCCAAAGAGGACAGTCAGCCAGTTTGTGTCTCTCAGACTTTCATCTGTTCAGGCCGGGAGGAGGCACTGCCCAATTTGCCATGGGCAAAAGATCTAATGAATGTTTGTTTGTTTAGTGAAGGGCAAATACCATATTCCCATATTCCAGCACAGGTTTAGGGACTCAGGATGGTGAATAGTAGCTTTTATGACCCTAGTCACCCCTAAACAGCCTCCGTGCCCCCCACACCCCAGGTACCACCTACCAGGGTAGCCAGTGAGAGGAAAGTGAGCAACTGTTCCCTGAACTGCCACGTAAGATTCCAGGAGGCCTGTAGCCGGAGGATTGATTAACAAACCCCAATTAGACTTCCCTGGGGCCCCTACCGTCAGCGATGTTATCATTCAACTCCCTCCAGCATGCACACTGTGTGTATTCATTTTGGCCAATGTACCAACATGCTGAATTTGAATCTTATAGGCAAATTTAAAATAAGGTGATTCACTGGTTAGTGGGGAGGTTTCCTAATCTTAACAGCAAGCATTGTTTAAAGAGATAATCAAGATAAGAAGACTACACTGGATTGGGAATACTCCTAAGGCTTACCAAGGAGATTGTATTGCGGTAAATTTTGCTAATCCTCATAGGGTAGGCTCTATCTTGAGGGAGTCTATGCTTAATTCACCCTCCCTTCGTAGAATTACAGTGCTACCACTAGGTTTCTTCTACAAACCTATTAGGAGCGAGGTTTGTCAGAGAGACACCAATTTTGTTCAAAGGCAGGTGTTTGCTTCCATCATTCCTCAGCCACAGAGACAGCCAATTTCTCTGAGGAATCGATTTGAGCCTTTGAGCTGGCTGAACAAGCAAGATTGACTGGGCAATGGCACTGTTAATATCGCTCCACTTAGTGCAAGTACTACTATGAGGATGTTAAAAGTCTTGAGTTGGAATATAGCGGGGGTTCAGGGGAAATCTGAGAACTCTGGGTGGATCAGTTTTCTCAAAGGTTATGACATTATCAACTTACAGGAAACCTGAGATTCAAAAGGGGCACCACATTTAGATGGATATGTATCCTTTAGTGTGAAGGGTGTTCCATCGGCAAGTGGACGAGCGCGATAAGGGCTTGTTACGCTTGTTAAATTAGATTTCAATTACAATCCCAAAGTGGTTCCGTCTTATTTCCCTTTTCTCAGAATCCTACTATCCTTTGAACATCATTTTAGTATTCTCTGTATTAATATCTATAATCAAAGAAGAATATGAATTTCCTTTGGTAACCAAATAAAATAACTGGTCAACCAATCATCTCAAATATACCACAAACCATTCATTTCAATCATACAGAAAACCCATATGCCTATATTTGCAATGCCACAAGACAGCCACTGACTAATAATGGAATGCCACCAATATTTTATTTTAAAAAGTTAGAACCATTCAAAATTGTTCAATATACAGAATTCATAAATCTTCATATTATAAAAAACATATATCATTATACAATTTCATGTATTTCATAGGCAGCATATCAATTAATCAAGAGGGAGATGCAAAAATTCATCAAGTATCAAAAAACAAATATTATATCACATATATAAATCCTATACATAGTACATACACTATATCCACGTATTAAAAACAATTACAAATGTATAGTCTAAAAGAAAGATAAAACAA
Source organism: Triturus cristatus (assembly GCF_964204655.1). NCBI lineage: Eukaryota > Metazoa > Chordata > Amphibia > Caudata > Salamandridae > Triturus > Triturus cristatus. The sequence goes on from NC_140579.1 coordinate 223,106,609, forward strand.
AAAAGGAGATATATATACATATATATATTCACTGAAAAAACCATAGGTTTCACACATGTTATAGTTAGCGGAAATTTTACTGATAAAAAACCAGTGAAATTCCCCCGTTATAGTTAGTGCAGGCAACTATAACTCACGCGACCGCAATCCTCTGCTGATGCTAATACTGTATTTAGACACTTATTTGCCCATGTCTTCTTCCATACATTTTTAGCTATACATATATTACAAATATTTTTTTTTCATAAAGACACATATGTCATCAGCAGAAGATTGCGGTCGCGTGAGTTATAGTTGCCTGCACTAACTATAACGGGGGAATTTCACTGGTTTTTTATCAGTAAAATTTCCGCTAACTATAACATGTGTGAAACCTATGGTTTTTTCAGTGAATTTGCAAGGTTTTTTAAATGCTAATTCCTAACTATAACGTGTGTGAAACCTATGGTTTTTTCTGTGAATTTGTACGGTTTCATAAACACAACAGCTCTTTTTAGAGCTCCCTAATTTCTAAACTCTTAAATCTGCTTTTCATTTATTTATTTTTATTTTTTTACCGTACGCTTACCGTAAGCTTACCGTACGCGTACCCCGTGATTTTTTTTAAAATCAATAAATGTTTTTTTTGTACTTTTCTGTCCTTCTTTGACCCCCTTACAAATGTTAGGGGGTCTGTAACTCTCCTCATTGCTCCCTTTCCTTGTTTTCTGTTTTTTTTCTGAGTGAAACACACAAAATGGCGGCCGCCGCTTCCTGGTTTCGGCCGATTCGAATGTTTACTAAGATCTATGGGCCAATCAGAATCTCCTTCGCGCACGCCATGTTTCTTCCGTACGCTTACCGTAAGCTTACCGTACGCGTACCCCGTGATTTTTTTTAAAAATCAATAAATGTTTGTTTTGTACTTTACAGTCCTTCTTTGACCCCCTCACAAATGTAAGGGGGTCTGTAACTCTCCTCATTGCCCCCTTTTCTTGTTTTCACTCTTTTTTTTTCAGAGTGAAACACAGAAAATGGCGGCCGCCGCTTCCTGGTTTCGGCCGATTCTAATGTTTACTAAGATCTAAGAGCCAATCAGAATCGCGCTCGCGCACGCCACCGTACGCTTACCGTAAGCGTACGGTAAGCGTACCGTAAGCGGGCTCAGATATATATATTGATTTAAAGGCTATTTTCTCAGAATCTACTGAACAGATTTACACCAAACCTACAAAAGGCACTTCCTTGACCTAGGGACTACCTCTCTGCCCAATTTTGAGTAATTCTGTTCAGCCGTTCGGGCTGTAGCTCGTTCTAAAGGTCCTATGGAAAAATGCATGGGAAAAACGCGTTTTGGGACCCCCCTTTTATCTCAGCCCCCGCTTGACGGATCCCCCCGAGACTTTCAGAGTAGGAGCGGAGCGTAGCGCCCCACCTATTTTGAGAAATTCGCGAGGATTCGTCGACCGGCGCCAAAGTTATTCAAAATAGAATGTTGAGGTTTTCCTATGGAAACGTGGTCCTAACTATAACTACCTACTGGCGACCGCCAGTAGGTAATATATATATATATATATATATATATATATATATTCAGTGAAAAAACCATAGGTTTCACACATGTTATAGTTAGCTGGACATTTTACTGATAAAAAAACCAATGAAATTCCCCCGTTATAGTTAGTGCAGGCAACTATAACTCACGCGACCGCAATCCTCTGCTGATGACATATGTGTCTTTATGAAAAAAAAATATTTGTAATATATGTATAGCTAAAATTTAATGGAAGAAGACATGGGCAAATAAGTGTCTAAATACAGTATTAGCATCAGCAGAGGATTGCGGTCGCGTGAGTTATAGTTGCCTGCACTAACTATAACGGGGGAATTTCATTGGTTTTTTATCAGTAAAATGTCCAGCTAACTATAACATGTGTGAAACCTATGGTTTTTTCACTGAATTTGCAAGGTTTTTTAAATGCTAATTCCTAACTATAACGTGTGTGAAACCTATGGTTTTTTCAGTGAATTTGTACGGTTTTTTAAATGCTAAGTTACTTTACGCCATTCGTGGCGTGTGCGCGCCCACTTTTCGCAGTTAGTGCCGTGCACGCACGGTGGGCACGCGGTGCGCTACGCGCACCGCGTGCCCACGTTACGCTAGATGGGCCATGTACGCATGATGCGCTTCGCGCACCGTGCGCACATGGAGGACATATGATGCGCTTCGTTGTGAAAGGTAATATTTTAATTTGTCACAAATGTTAGAAGCCATGCACAAATGGTGCCCTTCGGGAACCATTTGCACATAATCGCCGAAATTATCGAAAAAATTAAAATTCCGTTTTTGGCCTTAGGGGATCTTTGGGGACTCCCTCAACATGGCTAGGTGCTTAGGAGCTGTCTAAACAGCCCCTTTACATGTTTTTGCCCTTTGTTTTTTAACCCGCTCTCAGAGTGCGAGAGAGAAAATGGCGGCCGCCACTTCCTGGTTTCGACCGATTCGAATGTTTACTAAGATCTAACAGCCAATCAGATTCGCGCTCGCGCACGTCACCGTACACGTACGGTAAGCTTACCGTAAGCGCACGGTAAGCGCACCGTAAGCTGGCTAAGATATATATATTGATTTAAAGGCTATTTTCTCAGGAACTACTGAACAGATTTACACCAGACCTACAAAAGGCACTTCCTTGACCTGAGGACTACCTCTCTGCCAAATTTCAAGTAACTCTGTTCAGCCGTTCGGGCTGTAGCTGTGTCTAAAGGTCCTATGGAAAAATGCATGGGAAAAACGTGTTTTGGGACCCCCCTTTTATCTCAGCCCCCGCTTGACGAATCCCCCCGAGACTTTCAGGGTAGGAGCGGAGCGTAGCGCCCCACCTATTTTGAAAATTTTGCGAGGATTAGTCGACCGGCGCCAAAGTTATTCCAAATAGAATGTTGCGGTTTTCCTATGGAAACAGGGTCCTAACTATAACTACCTACTGGCGACCGCCAGTAGGTAATATATATATATATATATATATATATATATATATATATATATATATATTCAGTGAAAAAACCATAGGTTTCACAGACGTTATAGTTAGCTGGACATTTCACTCGTAAAAAAACAATGAAATTCCCCCGTTATAGTTAGTTAAGCTAACTATAACTCGCGCACCCGCAATCCACTGCTGATGACGTCACATATAACATCACTCATGACATGGTCACTGACATCACTCATGACATCACTGATGACATCTCAAATGACATCACTGATGACATCACTGATGACATCATCCAGTGAATGTGTGTTTTTCTGAAAATTACATATGTTTTAAATATGTATATCTGAAGGTCGATGGAAGAATAAATGGGTATATAAGTGTCTAAATGGATGATTTTTTTTTAAAAATTTATTTTGTAACTGACTGATAAAGTGTATCAAAGTGAATACATGGCTTAGTGAGTAATGTTTTAATATGTAAATATCTGTATCAGTCTCTCATTTTGTGTATAAGTGGCTGCATGGGTTGGTGAGTAGCTACATGGGTGTCTATATAGGTTATTAGTTGGTTTTTTGAGTATCAGTCTGAGTGTCTGCATGGTTTGGTGGGGGTATTACGTAGTGCATAGGTGCATGAATGATTGACTCACTGTATGTGTTGAAGACAGCATGTGTGCAGGACTGTATGGGTGGATGAGTGTGTGTATGGGTGTGTTAGTGAGTGAATGACTGTCTCAATAGTGTCTCCATGAGTAACTACTTAGGTTTTAAACTAGTATATGTGACTATTGTTGTATATAAGTGAGTATATGTGAGAGTGAGAGATTGGAAGAGTTCCTGTATGAATAAGTATGTGTTTCTATAAGTGATTGTTTAAAAGACTAAGTATGTGTAAGTTTCCGTAGAAGTAAGTGTGGTGGTGTGTGTATACCTGTATATGCAGGTAAATGGATGTTTGATTCTTTATTAGCATGAGTGACTATGTGTGTGAGTAACTCTATGGATGAGTGGCGTTGTGTAACAGGATGTACAGGTGTATGAGTACATATGAGTGAGTACATGTATGAGTGACTGTATAGGACTGTTGGTGAATGAGTAGATGTGTATGTGGATCTTAGAATTACAGAAGAGATTGTTGAAACTGGTATTGGAATTTCCAATATTTTTTTATTTTTTAGTCTCTATTTTTGAATGTGTGTATCAAAGGTTATATTAGGGTGAGAGGTGGTCTGGCACTCTATCACAAGGATGATGTCATCAGTGATGTCATCAGTGATGTCATTTGAGATGTCATCAGTGATGTCATGAGTGATGTCAGTGACCATGTCATGAGTGATGTTATATGTGACGTCATCAGCAGTGGATTGCGGGTGCGTGAGTTATAGTCAGCTTAACTAACTATAACGGGGGAATTTCATTGGTTTTTTACGAGTGAAATGTCCAGCTAACTATAACGTCTGTGAAACCTATGGTTTTTTCACTGAATTTGCAAGGTTTTTTTAAATGCTAATTCCTAACTATAACGTGTGTGAAACCCATGGTTTTTTCAGTGAATTTGTATGGTTTTTTAAATGCTAATTCTTATATTTAACGTGTGTGAAACATTTTTATTTTTTTATCTTTGCAAGGTTTTTTACATCTTTTTTTTTTACTTTATATTCCCTTTAAACACTATGGTAAAATTTAATAAATTCTGCAATATATAATGTTTCACCTTTTTTTAACCAAACAGGTAAGATATAGTAGTATAACATAGTGAATCTTTTTTACAATTTTTTTTTTTTATTTTTTTTTCGTGCGCGTACGGTAAGCTTACCGTAAGCGCACGTTTTGCTTTATGTACGTAATATTTCTACTCTGTTTGCGTATGGTTACGCAATTTGCGTAGACGTCCGTACTGCGTACGCGACGCGTAAGCGCATACGTTACACGCGTACGCGCGCGCGCACGTTACGCGGAAGTGTTGGAGCGTGCCTGTTATGCGCATGCGCGCGTGCGCGTGTCTTTTATACGCGCATGCGTACTTTTACCGTAAGCGCTCCGTAAGCGTAACGTACGCGCACGGTTGGTCATGTGATCAAGAAACAACACTTTTGATTGGTTTAAACTACTTTCAGTTCTAGAACCTTCCTACACCACACCCATTCCCCTCATTTCTGCTTGTGATCCCTTAGGAGAAGGAGCTAGGTTGTCTTTGTGATACGATGGCAGAACAGTAGTCCTCTTCTGAGAGTGAGCCTGGTAGCAGCATCATCAGAGAGAGAAGGAGGAAACAAAAGACTTCTTTTGTATGGGAATATTTCACCTATCCAGAGGGGCAGAAAAAGGTAAATGCTCCTTTAGTCACCTGCTTACTTTGTGAGCGTGTCTTATCTAGAGGGAATCCAAGGAAGAAGCATTCCTTTGGAGATCACTCTATGGTTAGACACATCAAGCATAAACATCCCAGGACTTATGCTAGACATACTGGAGAAACATCTCCAGTAAGTCACCCAAGCACACCTGCAGAAGCTCAGCCGAGTACATCTTCGGCAGCTCAGCTGAGCCCTTCCTCTGCGGTGGGAGCATCACCCTTTTCTGGTCCTCTGGATATAAACCCTCGTTTTGGGAGGGTTACAATGAGGTGCACAAGATGTCATGGCCTTATTGTTCATGCGGAGACCAGTGTTTCCCTCATAAACAATAGGATAGACCAGCACATCTGTGGTCCTTGTTAGTATTCCCATTCTTTCTTTCCTCTTTCCCTTTATGAACACAACGGTTCTTTTAAGAGCCAACCTTACCTCTTAACTTTTTTTAAAAAAATTTAAATGACTTCTTTTTTTTTTTTTTTTTTTACCGTACGCGCATTTTTTTTTTTTTTTTTTTAAAACCCCAAAAAATGTAATCAACCTACAAGGTCCATGAGGGACTACTACAGAAATGAGAAAAGCATAGAGAAGAGTAGTGAAAAAAAGTGAGCATTAAAGTAAATGTGTGATAATTCCAGAAATTTCACACTTACCTGACAATGAAAATAACTTAAAGAAAAATAAGTGATTTATTTAACTTTCTATAAAGAAGTTTATTTTTATATTTTTCCTTTCTCAATCTGTAAAAAAAGAAAAAGGTATTAATATTTAACAATACATTTTAGAATACAGTGCACATATTTTCATATTTCAACAAACATATTTTTGCCCTTTTTTTGCTGTTTTCAGAATATATTGCATTTTACTGTAAATCGTAAAAGCAATTGCATTCATCACTTAACAGCGGGCAAAAAAAAAAACAATCAGAAAGATTGTTTAAAAAAAGCCCAGAATCTCTTCTCACTAAAACATACCGTAATAGAAATGAAACATTTGCAATATAAATCTCACGTAAGAACAATAACTAATTTCAGTAAATATCGTCTGAAAATTCTGTTGCATAAGCATAATAACCAAAATAATTTGTGTCAAAGAAGTCCACAATGCAACGCAGAAAATGAAATTTGCTTGCCAATTTCAAAGCACACTTACTACTGTTTTCTGTGTTTTTAGGCAGAAAATGAAATTTGCTTGCCAATTTCTAAGCACACTTAGTACTGTTTTTTCCTGCAAGCGTTAATTACTCTAACAGTCGCATACATTTTCATTACAGTTTTCAGACACAGAAAACAGCACATGTGCAAACAGCTTTTTCAGACCATGAACATGTGTGACCTTGGTGACTGACTACACTCCAGCAAAAGAAATCAGCCTTAGTGATGTTGAATGTATTAGCGTTACTCACTGCTTCCATGAAACACCAGTCACTTGTGAATACTCAGCATGATTCTACAGGATAAACTGCTGGGTGTGTGCTAACAGTCTGCTTATGCAGACTGTGTATTTTCAGTTGCAAGAGACATATGCATGGTTACTTCTCAAAAGAACCAGAGAGACACGAAATACATCTCTGACAGCAATTCCTCTGTGCTCACAGACTCATGCAAAAATCACCACATACATCCCCTCTCAAACTCATAACTCACCTTTAAAATTAGTTAGTTGAGAAAGAAATGTGGCACTCAAACAGCAGACTATCAGAGTCAGAATATCAGAGCTGTACACCTCTCTCCTCTGAGCAGAACCAATTAATGGCAATGTTTCCCTCTCTTTTTTCACACATATACATGTTAATTACAAATCTCTGTGCTTCCAACTTTTTTTCAAATGAAATCATACATTTCTATTGGTTGAAAACTTCAACACTTTTCCAAATGTACCCTTCCCCCAACTTGACTTCTGCCTGCTACCATAGCAACAGCTCATGGAACACTGCTGTGAGGAGAGAGGTCAGAAGTTCACCACACAATGTTTCAAATCGAAAGACCAAGAGTGCTTCACCTGTCCAACCTAACAGCAAATCCAAACTATTCTTCTGTGGGAACACAATTTTCTGAACCAATACAAAACATGCTTCTAAAAATGTACACATACAGCCTAGTTTTTAGTGTAGAATGGTGTGAAACAGCCAATGAGTTCTTTTTATTTTAAAAAAATATGTATGCCTCCATTTTCAAACTGTCTTTCATTTCATATTGCCATTCTACTGAAAGACACCTTCAGAGTGCATCCAGATCTCCTTGAAAGATGTTCACAGTGTGGATTGTAGGTCACAGCTATGTCTTCTGGAGTGAAAAATTTGCAGAAAAAAGAGGTATGGTGAGAGACCTTGCTTTGCCAAATGTAGACATTAAATGGATTGGACAGAGAGGGTTAAAGTGGCACCAATTAATGCCTTTGGTGAAAACCTTTCTACATCTCCCACAGCCTAACCTTATTATTGTGCACTGTGGTAGAAATGACCTAGGCACTTTAACTGGTGTAGGTCTGGAAATGCTTATTAAGGACACCTTTGTGCAATTGACGTCGCTTTTTCCTCATTCTGCCTTTGTATATTCTAACATATGCCAAAGGCAAAAGTGGAACTGGTCCAACCAATTTTGTCCGCAGATTGACAAAGCAAGAAAGCACGTCAACAAATCTGTTTCTGCTTTCCTCAGAGACTATGGTATGGGTTCTATATACCACAACAACTTGCGTTACAACATGCAAGACATTTATAGAGGAGACGGTGTACATTTCAATGATGAAGGGAACAGAGTCTTCCTCTTGAACTTTAGACTCTGCATCGGTACTTACTTGTAGGTACCAAAAAACACTCAATGAACACAACGGCTCTTTTTAGAGCCCCCTAATATCTAAACACTTAAATTTGTTTTTTTCTTCTTTTTTTTTTTTCTACCATACGCGTACGGTAAGCTTACCGTACGCGCAACCCGCGATTTTTTTAAAAAACATTTAAATGTATTTTTCATACTTTTATGGCCTTCTTGGACCCCCTGACAAACGCTAGGGGGTCTGCAACTCTCTTCGTTTCCCCCTTTCCACGTTCTCCTCCTTTTTTTTATCAGTGTGAGACACACAAAATGGAGGCCGACACTTCCTGATTTCGACCGATTCGAATGTTTACAGTCATGTATCCACCAATCAGAATTGAGCTCGCACATGGCAGCGTGCGCATACGGTAAGCTTACCGTAAGCGCTCGGAGCGCGCCTATAGATATATATATTGATTTAAATGCTATTTTCTCAGCAAAAACTGAACACATTTACACCAGACCTACAAAAGGCACATCCCTGACCTGAGGACTACCTCTTTGCCAAATTTCAAGTAATTCTGTTCAGCCGTTCGGGCTGCAGCTTGGACTAAAGGTCCTATGGAAAAATGCATGGGGAAAACGCGTTTTGGGACCCCCCCTTTTTCTCAGCCCCCGCTTGACGAACCCCCCCGAGACTTTCAGGGAAGGAGCGGAGCGCCCCACCTATTTTGAAAATTTCGCCAGGATTCGTCAATCTGCGCCAAAGTTATTCAAAATAGAATGTTGCGGATTTCCTATGGAAACACGGTCCTAACTATAACTACCTACTGGCGACCGCCAGTAGGTAATGATATATATATATATGATATATATATATATATATATATATCCAACCAAAGTTTGCCCTTGCATGAAGTCGCCACACACAGGAGAGTTGGTCGCCTCTTTTATTGAAGGCTGCAGTGATCACAGATCCCATTCCCAATCATGTTGCAAAAGCCATACGCGTTTCAGACAATCCTCTGTCCTTGTTCACTGGCTGCAGGCAAAGAAACAGCAGCAAATGTGGAGCACCTGTTTTAAAGTTTGCCAAGTCCCGCCCCAGTGGGCGTGTGCCGCTTTGCATCTTGGTACTTGCGGTTCCACTAATATACATCCCCAGTGGGTGCTGCTGTATTTAGCCAAATTAAAAGTCTCTTACCCAAGTGGGTGGATTAAAAACAGGAGAACTGCGCGCACTGCCATTATCATGTCCCTCAATAGTGCGCTCTCCATTCTCTCGGCGTCTTGACTCTCAAGTCACCGCAGATCCGCTTGATAAGCAGAGGGGCGTCTTCGCGGCCGGACTCGCCGCTCACATAACCAACCAAAGTTTGCCCTTGCATGAAGTCGCCACACACAGGAGAGTTGGTCGCCTCTTTTATTGAAGGCTGCAGTGATCACAGATCCCATTCCCAATCATGTTGCAAAAGCCATACGCGTTTCAGACAATCCTCTGTCCTTGTTCACTGGCTGCAGGCAAAGAAACAGCAGCAAATGTGGAGCACCTGTTTTAAAGTTTGCCAAGTCCCACCCCAGTGGGCGTGTGCCGCTTTGCATCTTGGTACTTGCGGTTCCACTAATATACATCCCCAGTGGGTGCTGCTGTATTTAGCCAAATTAAAAGTCTCTTACCCAAGTGGGTGGATTAAAAACAGGAGAACTGCGCGCACTGCCATTATCATGTCCCTCAATAGTGCGCTCTCCATTCTCTCGGCGTCTTGACTCTCAAATCACCGCAGATCTGCTTGATAAGCAGAGGGGCGTCTTCGCGGCCGGACTCGCCGCTCACATAACCAACCAAAGTTTGCCCTTGCATGAAGTCGCCACACACGCAAATACACTTATTAGTGGTTCGTGGACTAATCCAAGTCAAAAAACTCAAATGCCGGACATGTATGCAGTCCAAATGTTTTCATCACAATGACTATCCGGCACACGGGATTTAGTTTATCCCAAGCGTTGGCATGTTTCGGTGGTGTTCGCAGAGTAATGGTCTCCTTTATCAAGACAAATATAATGTGCCTCTCCTTTTAGAATCTTCAAATCAATACCCAAGCAACTGTGGTGAGTATCTTAAAGGCGTAAATAGTGCTTGTGGGTAAATGGGTCCACCGTTAGGATACCATCATTCCAATTGAGAAATCCAGTCGTGAAAGTTCTATTTGTGCCCAAGGATTCCAGGTCAATCTGTTTACACTGTCACTGTCGCGGAAGGACTGGAAAAGACTATAGGATCTAAATGCTTTCGGGAGATTGTTGGTCCCACGGTTTGAGATCCTCACAAGGAGGGACAGTGTAAACAGATTGACCTGGAATCCTTGATATGCTGTCTATGAAATACTGAACAATTTTTTTATTTGGTTACCAAAGGAAATTCATATTCTTCTTTGAAAAAGTAACGCCCTGTCCCTTTGGTACGTGGGGCGTCTCTCTCTTTATTGGTTAATATCTATAATGCGATTCACAGGAAATAAATTGTTGATGTTCTTGTTGAACTGGGAACGTTTTTGAATGCTTTTTTTCTTTCTTTCCCCCTACAACATATTATGCTAATGCGAGACTTCAACATCCATCCATGTAGGGATTGTTATTTGTGTGATCCCAAGGGCTCAGATCAGGTTCATATTAAGCACACTGCTCAAGGGGAGTTTTGAAATGATTTGGTTGCAGAATTTAACCTGGTCAACTTGCTCTAACAGTTCCTTGAGCTGGCAGAGGGTGTACCAACTTTCAAGGGCTCAGGGGCGGGATTCACTATTGGATATATTTTTGTGTCAAAGAGATTGTTTTCCATCTTATTAATGTTTTCAGCAGAACGGAATACCTATAGTGATCACAACCCCCTGACCGCTACCTTTTTATGGGAAGAAAAGCAGTTGGCATAAGTGCCCTTTACAAATCCTTGGTTACCACCAAAGATAGGCTCAAATAGGATAATATTATCTCTGAGATATTCAATGCTGAAATTGTACAGGCATGTAAGAAGGACTTTAGGACCGGTTTAGATGATGAGGCCCACAATGCCCTTATCCTAAAAGCTTTTGAGTCTATTTTTGAATATATTAATCTAGCCCTTACTGAGCCAGGGGTCGTAGGTACCCCCATGGCCTAGAGATGGTTTCACAAGAACTGCACTAGGGCTAGGAAGGAGCTCTTGATGTGATTAAAAAGTATTCCACGAGATAGGGTGGATGTTGAAAGGTGTAGGACAGTCAATGGAGCTGCACTTACAAGCAGGAAGCATCAGCTAAAGAAACTGTGGAATGACTTGATGATAGCTATTACTAAGTTCTGGAGGGTTCTGAATAACTCCTTTTAAAAAAAAAAAAAAGATCAGTTCTCTGATCAGGCCGCTACCATGCCTGCTCAGGCTTGGGTGAATCCTTTTTCAGTCCTCTATGATAGCAAATGTTCTGAGCTTTCGCCATATTCAACCCCCAGGGCTCAAAATTCATTCGGAGGAAGTGAAAAAATCAAGTTTATCCCTAACCGTGGGCTATGAACCCGGAGCAAATGGGCTTTCGGGTGACTTATTGAAGTCTCTAGTGGACCTATGGGCACTCTAGATGCTAACGCAGCCATCAGAGGCCCTCTCCCAGAAGAATGGAAATGATCAGTAATAGTGCCTGTATATAGAAAAGGGGAGAACAGGACCTGTTCCAGTGAGAGACTCATAGTCCCAGAATTCTGTGGGGCAGGCAAGGAGCCCCTGCAATCTTCATCAGCTATGCCCTGGGAACGCTATTTAGCGTGTTGTCTTCACCCAATGCGCAGTCCGTGCCTGGGCAGAGGCTAAGGGCATGCCCATCTACACCTGTACGCTGCCGGCTGAGGCTGGCTGAGCCCACTTCCTGACATAGCGTCCTCGGGGGTAAGTGCTATTTGGAGAATTTACTCTCCCTCGTAGTGCCTCTTTTACTGGCTGGTCCTCCCTGTTTGGCTATATTGTGATGCTCTAGTACGTTAAATTCAATGCTTTCTTCGACTTCAAATTAGGTTGCACTAGGTTGCAAAACAAAGCAAAATGGGCAAAAAGAAATCTCCTGGTGGTCCTCTTGTGCCAAGTCCTCCTCCTACAACGAGGATTTGAGAAGATGCTTCAGCTTACAGTGGGGATTATTTCAACTTAAATTGCTTTAACATAGAGGAGGCTGTCCTTGGGTATAGGTGTAACCCAGTTTCCTGACGACCCCCTTTCTTGATGCCCCACTAATACTATTACAGCAGCTGATCATCAGGGTGACAATTACATTTAATTACCAACTCTGACCACCAGTTCTGACCCTATTAATTTAGGGGCACGCATGAAGGACAGTACGAGATCTTCAAAACCTGATAAACAGACTAGGGGACAAAAGTGATCTCCAAAGAGGACAGTCAGCCAGTTTGTGTCTCTCAGACTTTCATCTGTTCAGGCCGGGAGGAGGCACTGCCCAATTTGCCATGGGCAAAAGATCTAATGAATGTTTGTTTGTTTAGTGAAGGGCAAATACCATATTCCCATATTCCAGCACAGGTTTAGGGACTCAGGATGGTGAATAGTAGCTTTTATGACCCTAGTCACCCCTAAACAGCCTCCGTGCCCCCCACACCCCAGGTACCACCTACCAGGGTAGCCAGTGAGAGGAAAGTGAGCAACTGTTCCCTGAACTGCCACGTAAGATTCCAGGAGGCCTGTAGCCGGAGGATTGATTAACAAACCCCAATTAGACTTCCCTGGGGCCCCTACCGTCAGCGATGTTATCATTCAACTCCCTCCAGCATGCACACTGTGTGTATTCATTTTGGCCAATGTACCAACATGCTGAATTTGAATCTTATAGGCAAATTTAAAATAAGGTGATTCACTGGTTAGTGGGGAGGTTTCCTAATCTTAACAGCAAGCATTGTTTAAAGAGATAATCAAGATAAGAAGACTACACTGGATTGGGAATACTCCTAAGGCTTACCAAGGGGATTGTATTGCGGTACATTTTGCTAATCCTCATAGGGTAGGCTCTATCTTGAGGGAGTCTATGCTTAATTCACCCTCCCTTCGTAGAATTACAGTGCTACCACTAGGTTTCTTCTACAAACCTATTAGGAGCGAGGTTTGTCAGAGAGACACCAATTTTGTTCAAAGGCAGGTGTTTGCTTCCATCATTCCTCAGCCACAGAGACAGCCAATTTCTCTGAGGAATCGATTTGAGCCTTTGAGCTGGCTGAACAAGCAAGATTGACTGGGCAATGGCACTGTTAATATCGCTCCACTTAGTGCAAGTACTACTATGAGGATGTTAAAAGTCTTGAGTTGGAATATAGCGGGGGTTCAGGGGAAATCTGAGAACTCTGGGTGGATCAGTTTTCTCAAAGGTTATGACATTATCAACTTACAGGAAACCTGAGATTCAAAAGGGGCACCACATTTAGATGGATATGTATCCTTTAGTGTGAAGGGTGTTCCATCGGCAAGTGGACGAGCGCGATAAGGGCTTGTTACGCTTGTTAAATTAGATTTCAATTACAATCTCAAAGTGGTTCCGTCTTATTTCCCTTTTCTCAGAATCCTACTATCCTTTGAACATCATTTTAGTATTCTCTGTATTAATATCTATAATCAAAGAAGAATATGAATTTCCTTTGGTAACCAAATAAAATAACTGGTCAACCAATCATCTCAAATATACCACAAACCATTCATTTCATTCATACAGAAAACCCATATGCCTATATTTGCAATGCCACAAGACAGCCACTGACTAATAATGGAATGCCACCAATATTTTATTTTAAAAAGTTAGAACCATTAAAAATTGTTCAATATACAGAATTCATAAATCTTCATATTATAAAAAACATATATCATTATACAATTTCATGTATTTCATAGGCAGCATATCAATTAATCAAGAGGGAGATGCAAAAATTCATCAAGTATCAAAAAACAAATATTATATCACATATATAAATCCTATACATAGTACATACACTATATCCACGTATTAAAAACAATTACAAATGTATAGTCTAAAAGAAAGATAAAACAAAAAAGGAGATATATATACATATATATATTCACTGAAAAAACCATAGGTTTCACACATGTTATAGTTAGCGGAAATTTTACTGATAAAAAACCAGTGAAATTCCCCCGTTATAGTTAGTGCAGGCAACTATAACTCACGCGACCGCAATCCTCTGCTGATGCTAATACTGTATTTAGACACTTATTTGCCCATGTCTTCTTCCATACATTTTTAGCTATACATATATTACAAATATTTTTTTTTCATAAAGACACATATGTCATCAGCAGAAGATTGCGGTCGCGTGAGTTATAGTTGCCTGCACTAACTATAACGGGGGAATTTCACTGGTTTTTTATCAGTAAAATTTCCGCTAACTATAACATGTGTGAAACCTATGGTTTTTTCAGTGAATTTGCAAGGTTTTTTAAATGCTAATTCCTAACTATAACGTGTGTGAAACCTATGGTTTTTTCTGTGAATTTGTACGGTTTCATAAACACAACAGCTCTTTTTAGAGCTCCCTAATTTCTAAACTCTTAAATCTGCTTTTCATTTATTTATTTTTATTTTTTTACCGTACGCTTACCGTAAGCTTACCGTACGCGTACCCCGTGATTTTTTTTAAAATCAATAAATGTTTTTTTTGTACTTTTCTGTCCTTCTTTGACCCCCTTACAAATGTTAGGGGGTCTGTAACTCTCCTCATTGCTCCCTTTCCTTGTTTTCTCTGTTTTTTTTCTGAGTGAAACACACAAAATGGCGGCCGCCGCTTCCTGGTTTCGGCCGATTCGAATGTTTACTAAGATCTATGGGCCAATCAGAATCTCCTTCGCGCACGCCATGTTTCTTCCGTACGCTTACCGTAAGCTTACCGTACGCGTACCCCGTGATTTTTTTTAAAAATCAATAAATGTTTGTTTTGTACTTTACAGTCCTTCTTTGACCCCCTCACAAATGTAAGGGGGTCTGTAACTCTCCTCATTGCCCCCTTTTCTTGTTTTCACTCTTTTTTTTTCAGAGTGAAACACAGAAAATGGCGGCCGCCGCTTCCTGGTTTCGGCCGATTCGAATGTTTACTAAGATCTAAGAGCCAATCAGAATCGCGCTCGCGCACGCCACCGTACGCTTACCGTAAGCGTACGGTAAGCGTACCGTAAGCGGGCTCAGATATATATATTGATTTAAAGGCTATTTTCTCAGAATCTACTGAACAGATTTACACCAAACCTACAAAAGGCACTTCCTTGACCTAGGGACTACCTCTCTGCCAAATTTTGAGTAATTCTGTTCAGCCGTTCGGGCTGTAGCTCGTTCTAAAGGTCCTATGGAAAAATGCATGGGAAAAACGCGTTTTGGGACCCCCCTTTTATCTCAGCCCCTTCCTGGTTTCGACCGATTCGAATGTTTACTAAGATCTAACAGCCAATCAGATTCGCGCTCGCGCACGTCACCGTACACGTACGGTAAGCTTACCGTAAGCGCACGGTAAGCGCACCGTAAGCTGGCTTGACGGATCCCCCCGAGACTTTCAGGGTAGGAGCGGAGCGTAGCGCCCCACCTATTTTGAGAAATTCGCGAGGATTCGTCGACCGGCGCCAAAGTTATTCAAAATAGAATGTTGAGGTTTTCCTATGGAAACGTGGTCCTAACTATAACTACCTACTGGCGACCGCCAGTAGGTAATATATATATATATATATATATATATTCAGTGAAAAAACCATAGGTTTCACACATGTTATAGTTAGCTGGACATTTTACTGATAAAAAAACCAATGAAATTCCCCCGTTATAGTTAGTGCAGGCAACTATAACTCACGCGACCGCAATCCTCTGCTGATGACATATGTGTCTTTATGAAAAAAAAATATTTGTAATATATGTATAGCTAAAATTTAATGGAAGAAGACATGGGCAAATAAGTGTCTAAATACAGTATTAGCATCAGCAGAGGATTGCGGTCGCGTGAGTTATAGTTGCCTGCACTAACTATAACGGGGGAATTTCATTGGTTTTTTATCAGTAAAATGTCCAGCTAACTATAACATGTGTGAAACCTATGGTTTTTTCACTGAATTTGCAAGGTTTTTTAAATGCTAATTCCTAACTATAACGTGTGTGAAACCTATGGTTTTTTCAGTGAATTTGTACGGTTTTTTAAATGCTAAGTTACTTTACGCCATTCGTGGCGTGCGCGCGCCCACTTTTCGCAGTTAGTGCCGTGCACGCACGGTGGGCACGCGGTGCGCTACGCGCACCGCGTGCCCACGTTACGCTAGATGGGCCATGTACGCATGATGCGCTTCGCGCACCGTGCGCACATGGAGGACATATGATGCGCTTCGTTGTGAAAGGTAATATTTTAATTTGTCACAAATGTTAGAAGCCATGCACAAATGGTGCCCTTCGGGAACCATTTGCACATAATCGCCGAAATTATCGAAAAAATTAAAATTCCGTTTTTGGCCTTAGGGGATCTTTGGGGACTCCCTCAACATGGCTAGGTGCTTAGGAGCTGTCTAAACAGCCCCTTTACATGTTTTTGCCCTTTGTTTTTTAACCCGCTCTCAGAGTGCGAGAGAGAAAATGGCGGCCGCCACTTCCTGGTTTCGACCGATTCGAATGTTTACTAAGATCTAACAGCCAATCAGATTCGCGCTCGCGCACGTCACCGTACACGTACGGTAAGCTTACCGTAAGCGCACGGTAAGCGCACCGTAAGCTGGCTCAGATATATATATTGATTTAAAGGCTATTTTCTCAGGAACTACTGAACAGATTTACACCAGACCTACAAAAGGCACTTCCTTGACCTGAGGACTACCTCTCTGCCAAATTTCAAGTAACTCTGTTCAGCCGTTCGGGCTGTAGCTGTGTCTAAAGGTCCTATGGAAAAATGCATGGGAAAAACGTGTTTTGGGACCCCCCTTTTATCTCAGCTCCCGCTTGACGAATCCCCCCGAGACTTTCAGGGTAGGAGCGGAGCGTAGCGCCCCACCTATTTTGAAAATTTTGCGAGGATTCGTCGACCGGCGCCAAAGTTATTCCAAATAGAATGTTGCGGTTTTCCTATGGAAACAGGGTCCTAACTATAACTACCTACTGGCGACCGCCAGTAGGTAATATATATATATATATATATATATATATATATATATATATATATATATTCAGTGAAAAAACCATAGGTTTCACAGACGTTATAGTTAGCTGGACATTTCACTCGTAAAAAAACAATGAAATTCCCCCGTTATAGTTAGTTAAGCTAACTATAACTCGCGCACCCGCAATCCACTGCTGATGACGTCACATATAACATCACTCATGACATGGTCACTGACATCACTCATGACATCACTTATGACATCTCAAATGACATCACTGATGACATCACTGATGACATCATCCAGTGAATGTGTGTTTTTCTGAAAATTACATATGTTTTAAATATGTATATCTGAAGGTCGATGGAAGAATAAATGGGTATATAAGTGTCTAAATGGATGATTTTTTTTTAAAAATTTATTTTGTAACTGACTGATAAAGTGTATCAAAGTGAATACATGGCTTAGTGAGTAATGTTTTAATATGTAAATATCTGTATCAGTCTCTCATTTTGTGTATAAGTGGCTGCATGGGTTGGTGAGTAGCTACATGGGTGTCTATATAGGTTATTAGTTGGTTTTTTGAGTATCAGTCTGAGTGTCTGCATGGTTTGGTGGGGGTATTACGTAGTGCATAGGTGCATGAATGATTGACTCACTGTATGTGTTGAAGACAGCATGTGTGCAGGACTGTATGGGTGGATGAGTGTGTGTATGGGTGTGTTAGTGAGTGAATGACTGTCTCAATAGTGTCTCCATGAGTAACTACTTAGGTTTTAAACTAGTATATGTGACTATTGTTGTATATAAGTGAGTATATGTGAGAGTGAGAGATTGGAAGAGTTCCTGTATGAATAAGTATGTGTTTCTATAAGTGATTGTTTAAAAGACTAAGTATGTGTAAGTTTCCGTAGAAGTAAGTGTGGTGGTGTGTGTATACCTGTATATGCAGGTAAATGGATGTTTGATTCTTTATTAGCATGAGTGACTATGTGTGTGAGTAACTCTATGGATGAGTGGCGTTGTGTAACAGGATGTACAGGTGTATGAGTACATATGAGTGAGTACATGTATGAGTGACTGTATAGGACTGTTGGTGAATGAGTAGATGTGTATGTGGATCTTAGAATTACAGAAGAGATTGTTGAAACTGGTATTGGAATTTCCAATATTTTTTTATTTTTTAGTCTCTATTTTTGAATGTGTGTATCAAAGGTTATATTAGGGTGAGAGGTGGTCTGGCACTCTATCACAAGGATGATGTCATCAGTGATGTCATCAGTGATGTCATTTGAGATGTCATCAGTGATGTCATGAGTGATGTCAGTGACCATGTCATGAGTGATGTTATATGTGACGTCATCAGCAGTGGATTGCGGGTGCGTGAGTTATAGTCAGCTTAACTAACTATAACGGGGGAATTTCATTGGTTTTTTACGAGTGAAATGTCCAGCTAACTATAACGTCTGTGAAACCTATGGTTTTTTCACTGAATTTGCAAGGTTTTTTAAATGCTAATTCCTAACTATAACGTGTCTGAAACCCATGGTTTTTTCAGTGAATTTGTATGGTTTTTTAAATGCTAATTCTTATATTTAACGTGTGTGAAACATTTTTATTTTTTTATCTTTGCAAGGTTTTTTACATCTTTTTTTTTTACTTTATATTCCCTTTAAACACTATGGTAAAATTTAATAAATTCTGCAATATATAATGTTTCACCTTTTTTTAACCAAACAGGTAAGATATAGTAGTATAACATAGTGAATCTTTTTTACAATTTTTTTTTTTTATTTTTTTTTCGTGCGCGTACGGTAAGCTTACCGTAAGCGCACGTTTTGCTTTATGTACGTAATATTTCTACTCTGTTTGCGTATGGTTACGCAATTTGCGTAGACGTCCGTACTGCGTACGCGACGCGTAAGCGCATACGTTACACGCGTACGCGCGCGCGCACGTTACGCGGAAGTGTTGGAGCGTGCCTGTTATGCGCATGCGCGCGTGCGCGTGTCTTTTATACGCGCATGCGTACTTTTACCGTAAGCGCTCCGTAAGCGTAACGTACGCGCACGGTTGGTCATGTGATCAAGAAACAACACTTTTGATTGGTTTAAACTACTTTCAGTTCTAGAACCTTCCTACACCACACCCATTCCCCTCATTTCTGCTTGTGATCCCTTAGGAGAAGGAGCTAGGTTGTCTTTGTGATACGATGGCAGAACAGTAGTCCTCTTCTGAGAGTGAGCCTGGTAGCAGCATCATCAGAGAGAGAAGGAGGAAACAAAAGACTTCTTTTGTATGGGAATATTTCACCTATCCAGAGGGGCAGAAAAAGGTAAATGCTCCTTTAGTCACCTGCTTACTTTGTGAGCGTGTCTTATCTAGAGGGAATCCAAGGAAGAAGTATTCCTTTGGAGATCACTCTATGGTTAGACACATCAAGCATAAACATCCCAGGACTTATGCTAGACATACTGGAGAAACATCTCCAGTAAGTCACCCAAGCACACCTGCAGAAGCTCAGCCGAGTACATCTTCGGCAGCTCAGCTGAGCCCTTCCTCTGCGGTGGGAGCATCACCCTTTTCTGGTCCTCTGGATATAAACCCTCGTTTTGGGAGGGTTACAATGAGGTGCACAAGATGTCATGGCCTTATTGTTCATGCGGAGACCAGTGTTTCCCTCATAAACAATAGGATAGACCAGCACATCTGTGGTCCTTGTTAGTATTCCCATTCTTTCTTTCCTCTTTCCCTTTATGAACACAACGGTTCTTTTAAGAGCCAACCTTACCTCTTAACTTTTTTTAAAAAAATTTAAATGACTTCTTTTTTTTTTTTTTTTTTTACCGTACGCGCATTTTTTTTTTTTTAAAACCCCAAAAAATGTAATCAACCTACAAGGTCTATGAGGGACTACTACAGAAATGAGAAAAGCATAGAGAAGAGTAGTGAAAAAAAGTGAGCATTAAAGTAAATGTGTGATAATTCCAGAAATTTCACACTTACCTGACAATGAAAATAACTTAAAGAAAAATAAGTGATTTATTTAACTTTCTATAAAGAAGTTTATTTTTATATTTTTCCTTTCTCAATCTGTAAAAAAAGAAAAAGGTATTAATATTTAACAATACATTTTAGAATACAGTGCACATATTTTCATATTTCAACAAACATATTTTTGCCCTTTTTTTGCTGTTTTCAGAATATATTGCATTTTACTGTAAATCGTAAAAGCAATTGCATTCATCACTTAACAGCGGGCAAAAAAAAAAACAATCAGAAAGATTGTTTAAAAAAAGCCCAGAATCTCTTCTCACTAAAACATACCGTAATAGAAATGAAACATTTGCAATATAAATCTCACGTAAGAACAATAACTAATTTCAGTAAATATCGTCTGAAAATTCTGTTGCATAAGCATAATAACCAAAATAATTTGTGTCAAAGAAGTCCACAATGCAACGCAGAAAATGAAATTTGCTTGCCAATTTCAAAGCACACTTACTACTGTTTTCTGTGTTTTTAGGCAGAAAATGAAATTTGCTTGCCAATTTCTAAGCACACTTAGTACTGTTTTTTCCTGCAAGCGTTAATTACTCTAACAGTCGCATACATTTTCATTACAGTTTTCAGACACAGAAAACAGCACATGTGCAAACAGCTTTTTCAGACCATGTACATGTGTGACCTTGGTGACTGACTACACTCCAGCAAAAGAAATCAG
The DNA here is from genome assembly GCF_964204655.1 of Triturus cristatus. Lineage (NCBI taxonomy): Eukaryota > Metazoa > Chordata > Amphibia > Caudata > Salamandridae > Triturus > Triturus cristatus. Next base: position 223,127,574 of record NC_140579.1, read on the forward strand.
CCTTAGTGATGTTGAATGTATTAGCGTTACTCACTGCTTCCATGAAACACCAGTCACTTGTGAATACTCAGCATGATTCTACAGGATAAACTGCTGGGTGTGTGCTAACAGTCTGCTTATGCAGACTGTGTATTTTCAGTTGCAAGAGACATATGCATGGTTACTTCTCAAAAGAACCAGAGAGACACGAAATACATCTCTGACAGCAATTCCTCTGTGCTCACAGACTCATGCAAAAATCACCACATACATCCCCTCTCAAACTCATAACTCACCTTTAAAATTAGTTAGTTGAGAAAGAAATGTGGCACTCAAACAGCAGACTATCAGAGTCAGAATATCAGAGCTGTACACCTCTCTCCTCTGAGCAGAACCAATTAATGGCAATGTTTCCCTCTCTTTTTTCACACATATACATGTTAATTACAAATCTCTGTGCTTCCAACTTTTTTTCAAATGAAATCATACATTTCTATTGGTTGAAAACTTCAACACTTTTCCAAATGTACCCTTCCCCCAACTTGACTTCTGCCTGCTACCATAGCAACAGCTCATGGAACACTGCTGTGAGGAGAGAGGTCAGAAGTTCACCACACAATGTTTCAAATCGAAAGACCAAGAGTGCTTCACCTGTCCAACCTAACAGCAAATCCAAACTATTCTTCTGTGGGAACACAATTTTCTGAACCAATACAAAACATGCTTCTAAAAATGTACACATACAGCCTAGTTTTTAGTGTAGAATGGTGTGAAACAGCCAATGAGTTCTTTTTATTTTAAAAAAATATGTATGCCTCCATTTTCAAACTGTCTTTCATTTCATATTGCCATTCTACTGAAAGACACCTTCAGAGTGCATCCAGATCTCCTTGAAAGATGTTCACAGTGTGGATTGTAGGTCACAGCTATGTCTTCTGGAGTGAAAAATTTGCAGAAAAAAGAGGTATGGTGAGAGACCTTGCTTTGCCAAATGTAGACATTAAATGGATTGGACAGAGAGGGTTAAAGTGGCACCAATTAATGCCTTTGGTGAAAACCTTTCTACATCTCCCACAGCCTAACCTTATTATTGTGCACTGTGGTGGAAATGACCTAGGCACTTTAACTGGTGTAGGTCTGGAAATGCTTATTAAGGACACCTTTGTGCAATTGACGTCGCTTTTTCCTCATTCTGCCTTTGTATATTCTAACATATGCCAAAGGCAAAAGTGGAACTGGTCCAACCAATTTTGTCCGCAGATTGACAAAGCAAGAAAGCACGTCAACAAATCTGTTTCTGCTTTCCTCAGAGACTATGGTATGGGTTCTATATACCACAACAACTTGCGTTACAACATGCAAGACATTTATAGAGGAGACGGTGTACATTTCAATGATGAAGGGAACAGAGTCTTCCTCTTGAACTTTAGACTCTGCATCGGTACTTACTTGTAGGTACCAAAAAACACTCAATGAACACAACGGCTCTTTTTAGAGCCCCCTAATATCTAAACACTTAAATTTGTTTTTTTCTTCTTTTTTTTTTTCTACCATACGCGTACGGTAAGCTTACCGTACGCGCAACCCGCGATTTTTTTAAAAAACATTTAAATGTATTTTTCATACTTTTATGGCCTTCTTGGACCCCCTGACAAACGCTAGGGGGTCTGCAACTCTCTTCGTTTCCCCCTTTCCACGTTCTCCTCCTTTTTTTTATCAGTGTGAGACACACAAAATGGAGGCCGACACTTCCTGATTTCGACCGATTCGAATGTTTACAGTCATGTATCCACCAATCAGAATTGAGCTCGCACATGGCAGCGTGCGCATACGGTAAGCTTACCGTAAGCGCTCGGAGCGCGCCTATAGATATATATATTGATTTAAATGCTATTTTCTCAGCAAAAACTGAACACATTTACACCAGACCTACAAAAGGCACATCCCTGACCTGAGGACTACCTCTTTGCCAAATTTCAAGTAATTCTGTTCAGCCGTTCGGGCTGCAGCTTGGACTAAAGGTCCTATGGAAAAATGCATGGGGAAAACGCGTTTTGGGACCCCCCCTTTTTCTCAGCCCCCGCTTGACGAACCCCCCCGAGACTTTCAGGGAAGGAGCGGAGCGCCCCACCTATTTTGAAAATTTCGCCAGGATTCGTCAATCTGCGCCAAAGTTATTCAAAATAGAATGTTGCGGATTTCCTATGGAAACACGGTCCTAACTATAACTACCTACTGGCGACCGCCAGTAGGTAATGATATATATATATATGATATATATATATATATATATATCCAACCAAAGTTTGCCCTTGCATGAAGTCGCCACACACAGGAGAGTTGGTCGCCTCTTTTATTGAAGGCTGCAGTGATCACAGATCCCATTCCCAATCATGTTGCAAAAGCCATACGCGTTTCAGACAATCCTCTGTCCTTGTTCACTGGCTGCAGGCAAAGAAACAGCAGCAAATGTGGAGCACCTGTTTTAAAGTTTGCCAAGTCCCGCCCCAGTGGGCGTGTGCCGCTTTGCATCTTGGTACTTGCGGTTCCACTAATATACATCCCCAGTGGGTGCTGCTGTATTTAGCCAAATTAAAAGTCTCTTACCCAAGTGGGTGGATTAAAAACAGGAGAACTGCGCGCACTGCCATTATCATGTCCCTCAATAGTGCGCTCTCCATTCTCTCGGCGTCTTGACTCTCAAGTCACCGCAGATCCGCTTGATAAGCAGAGGGGCGTCTTCGCGGCCGGACTTGCCGCTCACATAACCAACCAAAGTTTGCCCTTGCATGAAGTCGCCACACACAGGAGAGTTGGTCGCCTCTTTTATTGAAGGCTGCAGTGATCACAGATCCCATTCCCAATCATGTTGCAAAAGCCATACGCGTTTCAGACAATCCTCTGTCCTTGTTCACTGGCTGCAGGCAAAGAAACAGCAGCAAATGTGGAGCACCTGTTTTAAAGTTTGCCAAGTCCCACCCCAGTGGGCGTGTGCCGCTTTGCATCTTGGTACTTGCGGTTCCACTAATATACATCCCCAGTGGGTGCTGCTGTATTTAGCCAAATTAAAAGTCTCTTACCCAAGTGGGTGGATTAAAAACAGGAGAACTGCGCGCACTGCCATTATCATGTCCCTCAATAGTGCGCTCTCCATTCTCTCGGCGTCTTGACTCTCAAATCACCGCAGATCTGCTTGATAAGCAGAGGGGCGTCTTCGCGGCCGGACTCGCCGCTCACATAACCAACCAAAGTTTGCCCTTGCATGAAGTCGCCACACACGCAAATACACTTATTAGTGGTTCGTGGACTAATCCAAGTCAAAAAACTCAAATGCCGGACATGTATGCAGTCCAAATGTTTTCATCACAATGACTATCCAGCACACGGGATTTAGTTTATCCCAAGCGTTGGCATGTTTCGGTGGTGTTCGCAGAGTAATGGTCTCCTTTATCAAGACAAATATAATGTGCCTCTCCTTTTAGAATCTTCAAATCAATACCCAAGCAACTGTGGTGAGTATCTTAAAGGCGTAAATAGTGCTTGTGGGTAAATGGGTCCACCGTTAGGATACCATCATTCCAATTGAGAAATCCAGTCGTGAAAGTTCTATTTGTGCCCAAGGATTCCAGGTCAATCTGTTTACACTGTCACTGTCGCGGAAGGACTGGAAAAGACTATAGGATCTAAATGCTTTCGGGAGAATGTTGGTCCCACGGTTTGAGATCCTCACAAGGAGGGACAGTGTAAACAGATTGACCTGGAATCCTTGATATGCTGTCTATGAAATACTGAACAATTTTTTTATTTGGTTACCAAAGGAAATTCATATTCTTCTTTGAAAAAGTAACGCCCTGTCCCTTTGGTACGTGGGGCGTCTCTCTCTTTATTGGTTAATATCTATAATGCGATTCACAGGAAATAAATTGTTGATGTTCTTGTTGAACTGGGAACGTTTTTGAATGCTTTTTTTCTTTCTTTCCCCCTACAACATATTATGCTAATGCGAGACTTCAACATCCATCCATGTAGGGATTGTTATTTGTGTGATCCCAAGGGCTCAGATCAGGTTCATATTAAGCACACTGCTCAAGGGGAGTTTTGAAATGATTTGGTTGCAGAATTTAACCTGGTCAACTTGCTCTAACAGTTCCTTGAGCTGGCAGAGGGTGTACCAACTTTCAAGGGCTCAGGGGCGGGATTCACTATTGGATATATTTTTGTGTCAAAGAGATTGTTTTCCATCTTATTAATGTTTTCAGCAGAACGGAATACCTATAGTGATCACAACCCCCTGACCGCTACCTTTTTATGGGAAGAAAAGCAGTTGGCATAAGTGCCCTTTACAAATCCTTGGTTACCACCAAAGATAGGCTCAAATAGGATAATATTATCTCTGAGATATTCAATGCTGAAATTGTACAGGCATGTAAGAAGGACTTTAGGACCGGTTTAGATGATGAGGCCCACAATGCCCTTATCCTAAAAGCTTTTGAGTCTATTTTTGAATATATTAATCTAGCCCTTACTGAGCCAGGGGTCGTAGGTACCCCCATGGCCTAGAGATGGTTTCACAAGAACTGCACTAGGGCTAGGAAGGAGCTCTTGATGTGATTAAAAAGTATTCCACGAGATAGGGTGGATGTTGAAAGGTGTAGGACAGTCAATGGAGCTGCACTTACAAGCAGGAAGCATCAGCTAAAGAAACTGTGGAATGACTTGATGATAGCTATTACTAAGTTCTGGAGGGTTCTGAATAACTCCTTTTAAAAAAAAAAAAAAGATCAGTTCTCTGATCAGGCCGCTACCATGCCTGCTCAGGCTTGGGTGAATCCTTTTTCAGTCCTCTATGATAGCAAATGTTCTGAGCTTTCGCCATATTCAACCCCCAGGGCTCAAAATTCATTCGGAGGAAGTGAAAAAATCAAGTTTATCCCTAACCGTGGGCTATGAACCCGGAGCAAATGGGCTTTCGGGTGACTTATTGAAGTCTCTAGTGGACCTATGGGCACTCTAGATGCTAACGCAGCCATCAGAGGCCCTCTCCCAGAAGAATGGAAATGATCAGTAATAGTGCCTGTATATAGAAAAGGGGAGAACAGGACCTGTTCCAGTGAGAGACTCATAGTCCCAGAATTCTGTGGGGCAGGCAAGGAGCCCCTGCAATCTTCATCAGCTATGCCCTGGGAACGCTATTTAGCGTGTTGTCTTCACCCAATGCGCAGTCCGTGCCTGGGCAGAGGCTAAGGGCATGCCCATCTACACCTGTACGCTGCCGGCTGAGGCTGGCTGAGCCCACTTCCTGACATAGCGTCCTCGGGGGTAAGTGCTATTTGGAGAATTTACTCTCCCTCGTAGTGCCTCTTTTACTGGCTGGTCCTCCCTGTTTGGCTATATTGTGATGCTCTAGTACGTTAAATTCAATGCTTTCTTCGACTTCAAATTAGGTTGCACTAGGTTGCAAAACAAAGCAAAATGGGCAAAAAGAAATCTCCTGGTGGTCCTCTTGTGCCAAGTCCTCCTCCTACAACGAGGATTTGAGAAGATGCTTCAGCTTACAGTGGGGATTATTTCAACTTAAATTGCTTTAACATAGAGGAGGCTGTCCTTGGGTATAGGTGTAACCCAGTTTCCTGACGACCCCCTTTCTTGATGCCCCACTAATACTATTACAGCAGCTGATCATCAGGGTGACAATTACATTTAATTACCAACTCTGACCACCAGTTCTGACCCTATTAATTTAGGGGCACGCATGAAGGACAGTACGAGATCTTCAAAACCTGATAAACAGACTAGGGGACAAAAGTGATCTCCAAAGAGGACAGTCAGCCAGTTTGTGTCTCTCAGACTTTCATCTGTTCAGGCCGGGAGGAGGCACTGCCCAATTTGCCATGGGCAAAAGATCTAATGAATGTTTGTTTGTTTAGTGAAGGGCAAATACCATATTCCCATATTCCAGCACAGGTTTAGGGACTCAGGATGGTGAATAGTAGCTTTTATGACCCTAGTCACCCCTAAACAGCCTCCGTGCCCCCCACACCCCAGGTACCACCTACCAGGGTAGCCAGTGAGAGGAAAGTGAGCAACTGTTCCCTGAACTGCCACGTAAGATTCCAGGAGGCCTGTAGCCGGAGGATTGATTAACAAACCCCAATTAGACTTCCCTGGGGCCCCTACCGTCAGCGATGTTATCATTCAACTCCCTCCAGCATGCACACTGTGTGTATTCATTTTGGCCAATGTACCAACATGCTGAATTTGAATCTTATAGGCAAATTTAAAATAAGGTGATTCACTGGTTAGTGGGGAGGTTTCCTAATCTTAACAGCAAGCATTGTTTAAAGAGATAATCAAGATAAGAAGACTACACTGGATTGGGAATACTCCTAAGGCTTACCAAGGGGATTGTATTGCGGTACATTTTGCTAATCCTCATAGGGTAGGCTCTATCTTGAGGGAGTCTATGCTTAATTCACCCTCCCTTCGTAGAATTACAGTGCTACCACTAGGTTTCTTCTACAAACCTATTAGGAGCGAGGTTTGTCAGAGAGACACCAATTTTGTTCAAAGGCAGGTGTTTGCTTCCATCATTCCTCAGCCACAGAGACAGCCAATTTCTCTGAGGAATCGATTTGAGCCTTTGAGCTGGCTGAACAAGCAAGATTGACTGGGCAATGGCACTGTTAATATCGCTCCACTTAGTGCAAGTACTACTATGAGGATGTTAAAAGTCTTGAGTTGGAATATAGCGGGGGTTCAGGGGAAATCTGAGAACTCTGGGTGGATCAGTTTTCTCAAAGGTTATGACATTATCAACTTACAGGAAACCTGAGATTCAAAAGGGGCACCACATTTAGATGGATATGTATCCTTTAGTGTGAAGGGTGTTCCATCGGCAAGTGGACGAGCGCGATAAGGGCTTGTTACGCTTGTTAAATTAGATTTCAATTACAATCCCAAAGTGGTTCCGTCTTATTTCCCTTTTCTCAGAATCCTACTATCCTTTGAACATCATTTTAGTATTCTCTGTATTAATATCTATAATCAAAGAAGAATATGAATTTCCTTTGGTAACCAAATAAAATAACTGGTCAACCAATCATCTCAAATATACCACAAACCATTCATTTCATTCATACAGAAAACCCATATGCCTATATTTGCAATGCCACAAGACAGCCACTGACTAATAATGGAATGCCACCAATATTTTATTTTAAAAAGTTAGAACCATTAAAAATTGTTCAATATACAGAATTCATAAATCTTCATATTATAAAAAACATATATCATTATACAATTTCATGTATTTCATAGGCAGCATATCAATTAATCAAGAGGGAGATGCAAAAATTCATCAAGTATCAAAAAACAAATATTATATCACATATATAAATCCTATACATAGTACATACACTATATCCACGTATTAAAAACAATTACAAATGTATAGTCTAAAAGAAAGATAAAACAAAAAAGGAGATATATATACATATATATATTCACTGAAAAAACCATAGGTTTCACACATGTTATAGTTAGCGGAAATTTTACTGATAAAAAACCAGTGAAATTCCCCCGTTATAGTTAGTGCAGGCAACTATAACTCACGCGACCGCAATCCTCTGCTGATGCTAATACTGTATTTAGACACTTATTTGCCCATGTCTTCTTCCATACATTTTTAGCTATACATATATTACAAATATTTTTTTTTCATAAAGACACATATGTCATCAGCAGAAGATTGCGGTCGCGTGAGTTATAGTTGCCTGCACTAACTATAACGGGGGAATTTCACTGGTTTTTTATCAGTAAAATTTCCGCTAACTATAACATGTGTGAAACCTATGGTTTTTTCAGTGAATTTGCAAGGTTTTTTAAATGCTAATTCCTAACTATAACGTGTGTGAAACCTATGGTTTTTTCTGTGAATTTGTACGGTTTCATAAACACAACAGCTCTTTTTAGAGCTCCCTAATTTCTAAACTCTTAAATCTGCTTTTCATTTATTTATTTTTATTTTTTTACCGTACGCTTACCGTAAGCTTACCGTACGCGTACCCCGTGATTTTTTTTAAAATCAATAAATGTTTTTTTTGTACTTTTCTGTCCTTCTTTGACCCCCTTACAAATGTTAGGGGGTCTGTAACTCTCCTCATTGCTCCCTTTCCTTGTTTTCTCTGTTTTTTTTCTGAGTGAAACACACAAAATGGCGGCCGCCGCTTCCTGGTTTCGGCCGATTCGAATGTTTACTAAGATCTATGGGCCAATCAGAATCTCCTTCGCGCACGCCATGTTTCTTCCGTACGCTTACCGTAAGCTTACCGTACGCGTACCCCGTGATTTTTTTTAAAAATCAATAAATGTTTGTTTTGTACTTTACAGTCCTTCTTTGACCCCCTCACAAATGTAAGGGGGTCTGTAACTCTCCTCATTGCCCCCTTTTCTTGTTTTCACTCTTTTTTTTTCAGAGTGAAACACAGAAAATGGCGGCCGCCGCTTCCTGGTTTCGGCCGATTCGAATGTTTACTAAGATCTAAGAGCCAATCAGAATCGCGCTCGCGCACGCCACCGTACGCTTACCGTAAGCGTATGGTAAGCGTACCGTAAGCGGGCTCAGATATATATATTGATTTAAAGGCTATTTTCTCAGAATCTACTGAACAGATTTACACCAAACCTACAAAAGGCACTTCCTTGACCTAGGGACTACCTCTCTGCCAAATTTTGAGTAATTCTGTTCAGCCGTTCGGGCTGTAGCTCGTTCTAAAGGTCCTATGGAAAAATGCATGGGAAAAACGCGTTTTGGGACCCCCCTTTTATCTCAGCCCCTTCCTGGTTTCGACCGATTCGAATGTTTACTAAGATCTAACAGCCAATCAGATTCGCGCTCGCGCACGTCACCGTACACGTACGGTAAGCTTACCGTAAGCGCACGGTAAGCGCACCGTAAGCTGGCTTGACGGATCCCCCCGAGACTTTCAGGGTAGGAGCGGAGCGTAGCGCCCCACCTATTTTGAGAAATTCGCGAGGATTCGTCGACCGGCGCCAAAGTTATTCAAAATAGAATGTTGAGGTTTTCCTATGGAAACGTGGTCCTAACTATAACTACCTACTGGCGACCGCCAGTAGGTAATATATATATATATATATATATATATTCAGTGAAAAAACCATAGGTTTCACACATGTTATAGTTAGCTGGACATTTTACTGATAAAAAAACCAATGAAATTCCCCCGTTATAGTTAGTGCAGGCAACTATAACTCACGCGACCGCAATCCTCTGCTGATGACATATGTGTCTTTATGAAAAAAAAATATTTGTAATATATGTATAGCTAAAATTTAATGGAAGAAGACATGGGCAAATAAGTGTCTAAATACAGTATTAGCATCAGCAGAGGATTGCGGTCGCGTGAGTTATAGTTGCCTGCACTAACTATAACGGGGGAATTTCATTGGTTTTTTATCAGTAAAATGTCCAGCTAACTATAACATGTGTGAAACCTATGGTTTTTTCACTGAATTTGCAAGGTTTTTTAAATGCTAATTCCTAACTATAACGTGTGTGAAACCTATGGTTTTTTCAGTGAATTTGTACGGTTTTTTAAATGCTAAGTTACTTTACGCCATTCGTGGCGTGCGCGCGCCCACTTTTCGCAGTTAGTGCCGTGCACGCACGGTGGGCACGCGGTGCGCTACGCGCACCGCGTGCCCACGTTACGCTAGATGGGCCATGTACGCATGATGCGCTTCGCGCACCGTGCGCACATGGAGGACATATGATGCGCTTCGTTGTGAAAGGTAATATTTTAATTTGTCACAAATGTTAGAAGCCATGCACAAATGGTGCCCTTCGGGAACCATTTGCACATAATCGCCGAAATTATCGAAAAAATTAAAATTCCGTTTTTGGCCTTAGGGGATCTTTGGGGACTCCCTCAACATGGCTAGGTGCTTAGGAGCTGTCTAAACAGCCCCTTTACATGTTTTTGCCCTTTGTTTTTTAACCCGCTCTCAGAGTGCGAGAGAGAAAATGGCGGCCGCCACTTCCTGGTTTCGACCGATTCGAATGTTTACTAAGATCTAACAGCCAATCAGATTCGCGCTCGCGCACGTCACCGTACACGTACGGTAAGCTTACCGTAAGCGCACGGTAAGCGCACCGTAAGCTGGCTCAGATATATATATTGATTTAAAGGCTATTTTCTCAGGAACTACTGAACAGATTTACACCAGACCTACAAAAGGCACTTCCTTGACCTGAGGACTACCTCTCTGCCAAATTTCAAGTAACTCTGTTCAGCCGTTCGGGCTGTAGCTGTGTCTAAAGGTCCTATGGAAAAATGCATGGGAAAAACGTGTTTTGGGACCCCCCTTTTATCTCAGCCCCCGCTTGACGAATCCCCCCGAGACTTTCAGGGTAGGAGCGGAGCGTAGCGCCCCACCTATTTTGAAAATTTTGCGAGGATTCGTCGACCGGCGCCAAAGTTATTCCAAATAGAATGTTGCGGTTTTCCTATGGAAACAGGGTCCTAACTATAACTACCTACTGGCGACCACCAGTAGGTAATATATATATATATATTGCCCCGTTATAGTTAGTGCTGGCAACTATAACTCACGCGACCGCAATCCTCTGCTGATGCTAATACTGTATTTAGACACTTATTTGCCCATGTCTTCTTCCATACATTTTTAGCTATACATATATTACAAATATTTTTTTTTCATAAAGACACATATGTCATCAGCAGAAGATTGCGGTCGCGTGAGTTATAGTTGCCAGCACTAACTATAACGGGGCAATTTCATTGGTTTTTTATCAGTAAAATTTCCGCTAACTATAACATGTGTGAAACCTATGGTTTTTTCAGTGAATTTGCAAGGTTTTTTAAATGCTAATTCCTAACTATAACGTGTGTGAAACCTATGGTTTTTTCAGTGAATTTGTACGGTTTTTTAAATGCTAAGTGACTTTACGCCATTCGTGGCGTGCGCGCCCACTTAACGCAGTTCGTTCCGTGCGCGCACGGTGCGCTTCGCGCACCGTGCGCGCACAGTGAGCACGCGGTGCGCTTCGCGCACCGCGCACCCACTTTACGCAGTTAGTGCCGTGCCCACGTTATGCTAGATGGGCCATGTACGCACGATGCGCTTCGCGCACCGTGCGCACATGGAGGACATATTATGCGCTTCCTTGTGATAGGTAATCTGTTGAAATTTTTTGGGAAATTTCTGTGCTCTGATAAGCCATGCACAAATGGTGGCCTTCGGCCACCATTTGCACAAGGGGTGGAGAAAGTGTGGATAGTGTTTTTTTTATTTTTATTTTTTTACCGTACGCTTACGGTAAGCGTACGGTAAGCGTACCCCGCGAAATTGCCGAAAAAAAAATAATGCCGTTTTTGCTCTTGGGGGATGTTTGTGGACTCCCTCAACATGACTATGTGAGAGGGAGTTGTCAAAACATCCCCGTAACATGTTTTTGGCCATCATGTTTGATACATAACACTCAGTGCGGTAGACAAAATGGCGGACGCCGCTTCCTGGTTTCTGCCGATTCGAATGTTTACTAAGATCTAAGAGCCAATCAGAATCGCGCTCGCGCACGCCACCGTACGCTTACCGTAAGCGTACGGTAAGCGTACCGTAAGCGGGCTCAGATATATATATTGATTTAAAGGCTATTTTCTCAGAATCTACTGAACAGATTTACACCAAACCTACAAAAGGCACTTCCTTGACCTAGGGACTACCTCTCTGCCAAATTTCTAGTAATTCTGTTCAGCCGTTCGGGCTGTAGCTCGTTCTAAAGGTCCTATGGAAAAATGCATGGGAAAAACGCGTTTTGGGACCCCCCTTTTATCTCAGCCCCCGCTTGACGAATCCCCCCGAGACTTTCAGGGTAGGAGCGGAGCGTAGCGCCCCACCTATTTTGAGAAATTCGCGAGGATTCGTCGACCGGCGCCAAAGTTATTCAAAATAGAATGTTGAGGTTTTCCTATGGAAACGTGGTCCTAACTATAACTACCTACTGGCGACCGCCAGTAGGTAATATATATATATATATATATATATATATATATTCAGTGAAAAAACCATAGGTTTCACAGACGTTATAGTTAGCTGGACATTTCACTCGTAAAAAAACAATGAAATTCCCCCGTTATAGTTAGTTAAGCTAACTATAACTCGCGCACCCGCAATCCACTGCTGATGACGTCACATATAACATCACTCATGACATGGTCACTGACATCACTCATGACATCACTTATGACATCTCAAATGACATCACTGATGACATCATCCAGTGAATGTGTGTTTTTCTGAAAATTACATATGTTTTAAATATGTATATCTGAAGGTCGATGGAAGAATAAATGGGTATATAAGTGTCTAAATGGATGATTTTTTTTTTTAAATTTATTTTGTAACTGACTGATAAAGTGTATCAAAGTGAATACATGGCTTAGTGAGTAATGTTTTAATATGTAAATATCTGTATCAGTCTCTCATTTTGTGTATAAGTGGCTGCATGGGTTGGTGAGTAGCTACATGGGTGTCTATATAGGTTATTAGTTGGTTTTTTGAGTATCAGTCTGAGTGTCTGCATGGTTTGGTGGGGGTATTACGTAGTGCATAGGTGCATGAATGATTGACTCACTGTATGTGTTGAAGACAGCATGTGTGCAGGACTGTATGGGTGGATGAGTGTGTGTATGGGTGTGTTAGTGAGTGAATGACTGTCTCAATAGTGTCTCCATGAGTAACTACTTAGGTTTTAAACTAGTATATGTGACTATTGTTGTATATAAGTGAGTATATGTGAGAGTGAGAGATTGGAAGAGTTCCTGTATGAATAAGTATGTGTTTCTATAAGTGATTGTTTAAAAGACTAAGTATGTGTAAGTTTCCGTAGAAGTAAGTGTGGTGGTGTGTGTATACCTGTATATGCAGGTAAATGGATGTTTGATTCTTTATTAGCATGAGTGACTATGTGTGTGAGTAACTCTATGGATGAGTGGCGTTGTGTAACAGGATGTACAGGTGTATGAGTACATATGAGTGAGTACATGTATGAGTGACTGTATAGGACTGTTGGTGAATGAGTAGATGTGTATGTGGATCTTAGAATTACAGAAGAGATTGTTGAAACTGGTATTGGAATTTCCAATATTTTTTTATTTTTTAGTCTCTATTTTTGAATGTGTGTATCAAAGGTTATATTAGGGTGAGAGGTGGTCTGGCACTCTATCACAAGGATGATGTCATCAGTGATGTCATCAGTGATGTCATTTGAGATGTCATCAGTGATGTCATGAGTGATGTCAGTGACCATGTCATGAGTGATGTTATATGTGACGTCATCAGCAGTGGATTGCGGGTGCGTGAGTTATAGTCAGCTTAACTAACTATAACGGGGGAATTTCATTGGTTTTTTACGAGTGAAATGTCCAGCTAACTATAACGTCTGTGAAACCTATGGTTTTTTCACTGAATTTGCAAGGTTTTTTAAATGCTAATTCCTAACTATAACGTGTCTGAAACCCATGGTTTTTTCAGTGAATTTGTATGGTTTTTTAAATGCTAATTCTTATATTTAACGTGTGTGAAACATTTTTATTTTTTTATCTTTGCAAGGTTTTTTACATCTTTTTTTTTTACTTTATATTCCCTTTAAACACTATGGTAAAATTTAATAAATTCTGCAATATATAATGTTTCACCTTTTTTTAACCAAACAGGTAAGATATAGTAGTATAACATAGTGAATCTTTTTTACAATTTTTTTTTTTTATTTTTTTTTCGTGCGCGTACGGTAAGCTTACCGTAAGCGCACGTTTTGCTTTATGTACGTAATATTTCTACTCTGTTTGCGTATGGTTACGCAATTTGCGTAGACGTCCGTACTGCGTACGCGACGCGTAAGCGCATACGTTACACGCGTACGCGCGCGCGCACGTTACGCGGAAGTGTTGGAGCGTGCCTGTTATGCGCATGCGCGCGTGCGCGTGTCTTTTATACGCGCATGCGTACTTTTACCGTAAGCGCTCCGTAAGCGTAACGTACGCGCACGGTTGGTCATGTGATCAAGAAACAACACTTTTGATTGGTTTAAACTACTTTCAGTTCTAGAACCTTCCTACACCACACCCATTCCCCTCATTTCTGCTTGTGATCCCTTAGGAGAAGGAGCTAGGTTGTCTTTGTGATACGATGGCAGAACAGTAGTCCTCTTCTGAGAGTGAGCCTGGTAGCAGCATCATCAGAGAGAGAAGGAGGAAACAAAAGACTTCTTTTGTATGGGAATATTTCACCTATCCAGAGGGGCAGAAAAAGGTAAATGCTCCTTTAGTCACCTGCTTACTTTGTGAGCGTGTCTTATCTAGAGGGAATCCAAGGAAGAAGTATTCCTTTGGAGATCACTCTATGGTTAGACACATCAAGCATAAACATCCCAGGACTTATGCTAGACATACTGGAGAAACATCTCCAGTAAGTCACCCAAGCACACCTGCAGAAGCTCAGCCGAGTACATCTTCGGCAGCTCAGCTGAGCCCTTCCTTTGCGGTGGGAGCATCACCCTTTTCTGGTCCTCTGGATATAAACCCTCGTTTTGGGAGGGTTACAATGAGGTGCACAAGATGTCATGGCCTTATTGTTCATGCGGAGACCAGTGTTTCCCTCATAAACAATAGGATAGACCAGCACATCTGTGGTCCTTGTTAGTATTCCCATTCTTTCTTTCCTCTTTCCCTTTATGAACACAACGGTTCTTTTAAGAGCCAACCTTACCTCTTAACTTTTTTAAAAAAAATTTAAATGACTTCTTTTTTTTTTTTTTTTTTTACCGTACGCGCATTTTTTTTTTTTTAAAACCCCAAAAAATGTAATCAACCTACAAGGTCTATGAGGGACTACTACAGAAATGAGAAAAGCATAGAGAAGAGTAGTGAAAAAAAGTGAGCATTAAAGTAAATGTGTGATAATTCCAGAAATTTCACACTTACCTGACAATGAAAATAACTTAAAGAAAAATAAGTGATTTATTTAACTTTCTATAAAGAAGTTTATTTTTATATTTTTCCTTTCTCAATCTGTAAAAAAAGAAAAAGGTATTAATATTTAACAATACATTTTAGAATACAGTGCACATATTTTCATATTTCAACAAACATATTTTTGCCCTTTTTTTGCTGTTTTCAGAATATATTGCATTTTACTGTAAATCGTAAAAGCAATTGCATTCATCACTTAACAGCGGGCAAAAAAAAAAACAATCAGAAAGATTGTTTAAAAAAAGCCCAGAATCTCTTCTCACTAAAACATACCGTAATAGAAATGAAACATTTGCAATATAAATCTCACGTAAGAACAATAACTAATTTCAGTAAATATCGTCTGAAAATTCTGTTGCATAAGCATAATAACCAAAATAATTTGTGTCAAAGAAGTCCACAATGCAACGCAGAAAATGAAATTTGCTTGCCAATTTCAAAGCACACTTACTACTGTTTTCTGTGTTTTTAGGCAGAAAATGAAATTTGCTTGCCAATTTCTAAGCACACTTAGTACTGTTTTTTCCTGCAAGCGTTAATTACTCTAACAGTCGCATACATTTTCATTACAGTTTTCAGACACAGAAAACAGCACATGTGCAAACAGCTTTTTCAGACCATGAACATGTGTGACCTTGGTGACTGACTACACTCCAGCAAAAGAAATCAGCCTTAGTGATGTTGAATGTATTAGCGTTACTCACTGCTTCCATGAAACACCAGTCACTTGTGAATACTCAGCATGATTCTACAGGATAAACTGCTGGGTGTGTGCTAACAGTCTGCTTATGCAGACTGTGTATTTTCAGTTGCAAGAGACATATGCATGGTTACTTCTCAAAAGAACCAGAGAGACACGAAATACATCTCTGACAGCAATTCCTCTGTGCTCACAGACTCATGCAAAAATCACCACATACATCCCCTCTCAAACTCATAACTCACCTTTAAAATTAGTTAGTTGAGAAAGAAATGTGGCACTCAAACAGCAGACTATCAGAGTCAGAATATCAGAGCTGTACACCTCTCTCCTCTGAGCAGAACCAATTAATGGCAATGTTTCCCTCTCTTTTTTCACACATATACATGTTAATTACAAATCTCTGTGCTTCCAACTTTTTTTCAAATGAAATCATACATTTCTATTGGTTGAAAACTTCAACACTTTTCCAAATGTACCCTTCCCCCAACTTGACTTCTGCCTGCTACCATAGCAACAGCTCATGGAACACTGCTGTGAGGAGAGAGGTCAGAAGTTCACCACACAATGTTTCAAATCGAAAGACCAAGAGTGCTTCACCTGTCCAACCTAACAGCAAATCCAAACTATTCTTCTGTGGGAACACAATTTTCTGAACCAATACAAAACATGCTTCTAAAAATGTACACATACAGCCTAGTTTTTAGTGTAGAATGGTGTGAAACAGCCAATGAGTTCTTTTTATTTTAAAAAAATATGTATGCCTCCATTTTCAAACTGTCTTTCATTTCATATTGCCATTCTACTGAAAGACACCTTCAGAGTGCATCCAGATCTCCTTGAAAGATGTTCACAGTGTGGATTGTAGGTCACAGCTATGTCTTCTGGAGTGAAAAATTTGCAGAAAAAAGAGGTATGGTGAGAGACCTTGCTTTGCCAAATGTAGACATTAAATGGATTGGACAGAGAGGGTTAAAGTGGCACCAATTAATGCCTTTGGTGAAAACCTTTCTACATCTCCCACAGCCTAACCTTATTATTGTGCACTGTGGTGGAAATGACCTAGGCACTTTAACTGGTGTAGGTCTGGAAATGCTTATTAAGGACACCTTTGTGCAATTGACGTCGCTTTTTCCTCATTCTGCCTTTGTATATTCTAACATATGCCAAAGGCAAAAGTGGAACTGGTCCAACCAATTTTGTCCGCAGATTGACAAAGCAAGAAAGCACGTCAACAAATCTGTTTCTGCTTTCCTCAGAGACTATGGTATGGGTTCTATATACCACAACAACTTGCGTTACAACATGCAAGACATTTATAGAGGAGACGGTGTACATTTCAATGATGAAGGGAACAGAGTCTTCCTCTTGAACTTTAGACTCTGCATCGGTACTTACTTGTAGGTACCAAAAAACACTCAATGAACACAACGGCTCTTTTTAGAGCCCCCTAATATCTAAACACTTAAATTTGTTTTTTTCTTCTTTTTTTTTTTCTACCATACGCGTACGGTAAGCTTACCGTACGCGCAACCCGCGATTTTTTTTAAAAACATTTAAATGTATTTTTCATACTTTTATGGCCTTCTTGGACCCCCTGACAAACGCTAGGGGGTCTGCAACTCTCTTCGTTTCCCCCTTTCCACGTTCTCCTCCTTTTTTTTATCAGTGTGAGACACACAAAATGGAGGCCGACACTTCCTGATTTCGACCGATTCGAATGTTTACAGTCATGTATCCACCAATCAGAATTGAGCTCGCACATGGCAGCGTGCGCATACGGTAAGCTTACCGTAAGCGCTCGGAGCGCGCCTATAGATATATATATTGATTTAAATGCTATTTTCTCAGCAAAAACTGAACACATTTACACCAGACCTACAAAAGGCACATCCCTGACCTGAGGACTACCTCTTTGCCAAATTTCAAGTAATTCTGTTCAGCCGTTCGGGCTGCAGCTTGGACTAAAGGTCCTATGGAAAAATGCATGGGGAAAACGCGTTTTGGGACCCCCCCTTTTTCTCAGCCCCCGCTTGACGAACCCCCCCGAGACTTTCAGGGAAGGAGCGGAGCGCCCCACCTATTTTGAAAATTTCGCCAGGATTCGTCAATCTGCGCCAAAGTTATTCAAAATAGAATGTTGCGGATTTCCTATGGAAACACGGTCCTAACTATAACTACCTACTGGCGACCGCCAGTAGGTAATGATATATATATATATGATATATATATATATATATATCCAACCAAAGTTTGCCCTTGCATGAAGTCGCCACACACAGGAGAGTTGGTCGCCTCTTTTATTGAAGGCTGCAGTGATCACAGATCCCATTCCCAATCATGTTGCAAAAGCCATACGCGTTTCAGACAATCCTCTGTCCTTGTTCACTGGCTGCAGGCAAAGAAACAGCAGCAAATGTGGAGCACCTGTTTTAAAGTTTGCCAAGTCCCGCCCCAGTGGGCGTGTGCCGCTTTGCATCTTGGTACTTGCGGTTCCACTAATATACATCCCCAGTGGGTGCTGCTGTATTTAGCCAAATTAAAAGTCTCTTACCCAAGTGGGTGGATTAAAAACAGGAGAACTGCGCGCACTGCCATTATCATGTCCCTCAATAGTGCGCTCTCCATTCTCTCGGCGTCTTGACTCTCAAGTCACCGCAGATCCGCTTGATAAGCAGAGGGGCGTCTTCGCGGCCGGACTCGCCGCTCACATAACCAACCAAAGTTTGCCCTTGCATGAAGTCGCCACACACAGGAGAGTTGGTCGCCTCTTTTATTGAAGGCTGCAGTGATCACAGATCCCATTCCCAATCATGTTGCAAAAGCCATACGCGTTTCAGACAATCCTCTGTCCTTGTTCACTGGCTGCAGGCAAAGAAACAGCAGCAAATGTGGAGCACCTGTTTTAAAGTTTGCCAAGTCCCACCCCAGTGGGCGTGTGCCGCTTTGCATCTTGGTACTTGCGGTTCCACTAATATACATCCCCAGTGGGTGCTGCTGTATTTAGCCAAATTAAAAGTCTCTTACCCAAGTGGGTGGATTAAAAACAGGAGAACTGCGCGCACTGCCATTATCATGTCCCTCAATAGTGCGCTCTCCATTCTCTCGGCGTCTTGACTCTCAAATCACCGCAGATCTGCTTGATAAGCAGAGGGGCGTCTTCGCGGCCGGACTCGCCGCTCACATAACCAACCAAAGTTTGCCCTTGCATGAAGTCGCCACACACGCAAATACACTTATTAGTGGTTCGTGGACTAATCCAAGTCAAAAAACTCAAATGCCGGACATGTATGCAGTCCAAATGTTTTCATCACAATGACTATCCGGCACACGGGATTTAGTTTATCCCAAGCGTTGGCATGTTTCGGTGGTGTTCGCAGAGTAATGGTCTCCTTTATCAAGACAAATATAATGTGCCTCTCCTTTTAGAATCTTCAAATCAATACCCAAGCAACTGTGGTGAGTATCTTAAAGGCGTAAATAGTGCTTGTGGGTAAATGGGTCCACCGTTAGGATACCATCATTCCAATTGAGAAATCCAGTCGTGAAAGTTCTATTTGTGCCCAAGGATTCCAGGTCAATCTGTTTACACTGTCACTGTCGCGGAAGGACTGGAAAAGACTATAGGATCTAAATGCTTTCGGGAGATTGTTGGTCCCACGGTTTGAGATCCTCACAAGGAGGGACAGTGTAAACAGATTGACCTGGAATCCTTGATATGCTGTCTATGAAATACTGAACAATTTTTTTATTTGGTTACCAAAGGAAATTCATATTCTTCTTTGAAAAAGTAACGCCCTGTCCCTTTGGTACGTGGGGCGTCTCTCTCTTTATTGGTTAATATCTATAATGCGATTCACAGGAAATAAATTGTTGATGTTCTTGTTGAACTGGGAACGTTTTTGAATGCTTTTTTTCTTTCTTTCCCCCTACAACATATTATGCTAATGCGAGACTTCAACATCCATCCATGTAGGGATTGTTATTTGTGTGATCCCAAGGGCTCAGATCAGGTTCATATTAAGCACACTGCTCAAGGGGAGTTTTGAAATGATTTGGTTGCAGAATTTAACCTGGTCAACTTGCTCTAACAGTTCCTTGAGCTGGCAGAGGGTGTACCAACTTTCAAGGGCTCAGGGGCGGGATTCACTATTGGATATATTTTTGTGTCAAAGAGATTGTTTTCCATCTTATTAATGTTTTCAGCAGAACGGAATACCTATAGTGATCACAACCCCCTGACCGCTACCTTTTTATGGGAAGAAAAGCAGTTGGCATAAGTGCCCTTTACAAATCCTTGGTTACCACCAAAGATAGGCTCAAATAGGATAATATTATCTCTGAGATATTCAATGCTGAAATTGTACAGGCATGTAAGAAGGACTTTAGGACCGGTTTAGATGATGAGGCCCACAATGCCCTTATCCTAAAAGCTTTTGAGTCTATTTTTGAATATATTAATCTAGCCCTTACTGAGCCAGGGGTCGTAGGTACCCCCATGGCCTAGAGATGGTTTCACAAGAACTGCACTAGGGCTAGGAAGGAGCTCTTGATGTGATTAAAAAGTATTCCACGAGATAGGGTGGATGTTGAAAGGTGTAGGACAGTCAATGGAGCTGCACTTACAAGCAGGAAGCATCAGCTAAAGAAACTGTGGAATGACTTGATGATAGCTATTACTAAGTTCTGGAGGGTTCTGAATAACTCCTTTTAAAAAAAAAAAAAGATCAGTTCTCTGATCAGGCCGCTACCATGCCTGCTCAGGCTTGGGTGAATCCTTTTTCAGTCCTCTATGATAGCAAATGTTCTGAGCTTTCGCCATATTCAACCCCCAGGGCTCAAAATTCATTCGGAGGAAGTGAAAAAATCAAGTTTATCCCTAACCGTGGGCTATGAACCCGGAGCAAATGGGCTTTCGGGTGACTTATTGAAGTCTCTAGTGGACCTATGGGCACTCTAGATGCTAACGCAGCCATCAGAGGCCCTCTCCCAGAAGAATGGAAATGATCAGTAATAGTGCCTGTATATAGAAAAGGGGAGAACAGGACCTGTTCCAGTGAGAGACTCATAGTCCCAGAATTCTGTGGGGCAGGCAAGGAGCCCCTGCAATCTTCATCAGCTATGCCCTGGGAACGCTATTTAGCGTGTTGTCTTCACCCAATGCGCAGTCCGTGCCTGGGCAGAGGCTAAGGGCATGCCCATCTACACCTGTACGCTGCCGGCCGAGGCTGGCTGAGCCCACTTCCTGACATAGCGTCCTCGGGGGTAAGTGCTATTTGGAGAATTTACTCTCCCTCGTAGTGCCTCTTTTACTGGCTGGTCCTCCCTGTTTGGCTATATTGTGATGCTCTAGTACGTTAAATTCAATGCTTTCTTCGACTTCAAATTAGGTTGCACTAGGTTGCAAAACAAAGCAAAATGGGCAAAAAGAAATCTCCTGGTGGTCCTCTTGTGCCAAGTCCTCCTCCTACAACGAGGATTTGAGAAGATGCTTCAGCTTACAGTGGGGATTATTTCAACTTAAATTGCTTTAACATAGAGGAGGCTGTCCTTGGGTATAGGTGTAACCCAGTTTCCTGACGACCCCCTTTCTTGATGCCCCACTAATACTATTACAGCAGCTGATCATCAGGGTGACAATTACATTTAATTACCAACTCTGACCACCAGTTCTGACCCTATTAATTTAGGGGCACGCATGAAGGACAGTACGAGATCTTCAAAACCTGATAAACAGACTAGGGGACAAAAGTGATCTCCAAAGAGGACAGTCAGCCAGTTTGTGTCTCTCAGACTTCCATCTGTTCAGGCCGGGAGGAGGCACTGCCCAATTTGCCATGGGCAAAAGATCTAATGAATGTTTGTTTGTTTAGTGAAGGGCAAATACATTGTGTTGTCTGAACTCTCCCTGATATTGGCCCAACTTTCAGTCAATGAAAGGGGGATGATAGATATTGGGCAGAGATTGAGTACAATTTCTAACCCCCACCCCCTCCCTCCAACTCAGCTCTTGAAGGCTCCCATGATAGTATTTAAACCCTACTGGCTAAATTAGCTCATGAAGGATCAACTGCCCACACAGCGTAGGCCCTAGGACACTCAGTGTGCTGCAGCTGCAAAGTCGCAGAACGGAAAATACCGGCCCCCCAAGAACTGCCCCTGCTATTGCTGGGTTGGTAGGTCATAGCGAATTGTACGGAGGATGGGGTGGGCAGGTCCCAGCCACCGGGAAAATAAAAGTGTCTGACCCCTACTAGAAACAATCTGTTTTCGATCTCTCTACTGCAGCTTGCTCCTATGTGATAATACAAGTAGGTGTTCCACCCTTGCGTGAAAATCAGAAAGAGGATCAGGAAAAGCTCACTAACCAGTGCCTTAATTGGCTGGTTCGGCATAGTAACTTTCCTCTCTCAATGTTCAGAGAAATTCTACCCGCTCGTAGGATGGGCTGGTTAGGATCAGGGCTGGTGGACCGGGAGGGAGGCTGTGTGGTGGTCAATTTTACATACCCCAGGTAGTACATTGATTACTATTCAGTCCCAATAGGGGCTCAAACGTAGAAACTTCCATAGGGTTCTTGCTACAGGGGTATTTTTACAAACCAGAACATGTTTGGAGGTACAATCGGAGTACAAGCAATAGGCTACATAGCCCGGGTGTACTCAGATGGTAGTAATGTTTTAACCAGACAGATAGGCACATTTGGAATACCGGTTTACAATCGCTTTGATGTGTTGGAGGGGGTTGATTGACTCACTATCTCAAGGGTAACATCTTCATGAGAGAGGCCTGAAACTCTAGGGTTAGGGGTAAGGGGGCTGCAGAATGTGAGGAAGGTCATAGGGGTGGAAGAGGTTTTGAGCCCGCATCGTAGGATACATGAGCTGGCTCAAAGAAGATGGGGCACCTCACTCAGGGCATCCATTTCCCTGGGACACTGGTTGTAGAGGATCCAAAAATGGCTACAATACTGGATCATCCCAGACCCTCTGGAAGATTTGAGTACAGGGTGGAACTGGGACTAGAGGAACAACACTTTGTAAGCGACCCAGTGCAGAACAGTTCTAGAGTTAGACTCCCAGGTCACTACATCAAGACTTCCATGTGCCCAAAATGACAGGCCTGCCACTTCTTGCTCTGACTGTTGTACTGATCCTATAATGAAGCCCCCTGCCATTCAGGTTAAATTGTTTTCATGGAACTTTGCAGGGCTAGCATCTAAAGTTGTCTCTCCGGAATGGGATGAGTTTATTGATACACACTCGTTCTATCTTTTTCAATAAACATGGTCCACAAAACCACTCCAATTTTCTGGTTATGCTAATTTTAGCAAAGAAGCACTTAAAAAAGGCAGGGGCAGACCCTCAGGGGGGCTAAGCAACCTGGGTGAGCTCTGTAGGCTAAGCAACCTGGGTGAGCACTGTATTAAATTGCGAGGCACAAGAAATAGCAATGCTTTCGCCGGATATCCTGTGTGTATCGCTAGTTTTTCCTTCACTGTGGTATATGGTAGAAGGATACTGGCAAAATGGCCTACTGATGAGGAGCTCACTAGGAGAGCTCCGCGGGCTTGGGATCGCATATCAGGATATCCCAGTTTAGCCCCAGCAACTATTGCACCGGATAACGAGAAGAAAACAGGAGATATCGCCTACAACATCTCCACCGAATTGCATTGACTTTCATCAACTTAAATACTTATCTCTCACCTCTGCTCCGGCAGGGCTGTAGGTGAAGACAGGAACCAGCAAGCTTTTTGTGGCAACACCTACCTAGATAGGCGGAGACGCTGACCTAGAGACCCGAAAACACCCACAATGGTGGTTCCATTGCCGGTCTCCGTCTGCGATCTTCCTTCCTTCCATTGGACCGGACGCAATGGCAGGTCTGACCGGGATAGAAGAGGGGATGCACGCCATGCAGTCTGAACCAAACCCCGGCTGCCGAGAGACCCTGGTGATGAGGAGCACTTGTGAAGGTGCCGGAGACTCCGACCTAGAGAGCCAGAGACACCCATAGTGGGGTTTTCACGGCAGATCTCCGTGGATATCCAGAGACTTCGACCCAGAGACCCAGCGGCATCAACAGGGGTGACTCTGCTGCCGGTCTCCATCTGCGATCTTCCTTCCCTCCACTGGACCGAACAAGACGGCAGGTCTGACCGAGACAGAGGAGGGGACACCCGCCATGCAGTCCGAATCAACCCCGGCTGCTGAAGAGACCCTGATGGCAGGGAGCACATACGAAGGAGCCGGAGACTCCGACCTAGCGAGATAGAGACACCCAGAGAGGTGGCTCCATTGCCGGTCTCCGTCTGAGATCTTCCCTCCCTCCACTGGACCGATCGAAACTGCAAGGCTGGCCGGGATAGAGGAGGAGACGCCCGCCATGCTGTCCGTATCGACCCCCGGCCACTGAGAGTCCCAGGGGGCCGTGAGCTCTTGTGAAGGATCCCAGATCGTGAACCCCATTCCTACTAAGCATCGTATCCCTTGTTTTTGTCTTGCGTCGAGCCCACTGCCTTGATACTGCGACCAGGGGAGTGATCTACGATGTGAATCAGGGAGACAGTCTCCTTGTGCGATGGTCCCCCACTAGGCAGAAGGTTCCGGCCTGCTGTAGATGCACCCGACGTCCCCTGAAGAAGCTGGAGAATCTGGGATCGAATGGATGAGAGCACATCCATTCGATGCGCACACTGACTGGTCCTCGGGGAAATCGGGCAGCACTTCCTAGGTATGTTTCCTCCCCCGTCCCTCCCGTTGGCGGCCTTAAGTTAAATTACACCCGGACTGAGGCGGAAGCAAGCTCATTGCTTGGTGAGCGAGTGCCGGGCCGGTGAGCGCACGGCCAGATTGCTTGTCGATCCTGACAGGGTTGCAGATCGGTCTGCATACAGTGCACTGAACGCAATACGTTCTTATAAGTTTTGATTTGGTTACTGTCGGTAATCTTGCACATTTAGGAGACCCCTTCGGGGTTTTGGTGGCCCTAGGGCTTTTTGATCTGCTTTGATGGTGGTGTTGGGAGCTGGGTGGGGTCACGGGGGTGGAAAAGGGAGCAAAAACTAAATCCATTTTTAAATCCATATATATTCTTCATTTATTTATAGACTCACATTTTTCCAGATTTCATGGTACTAGGCTACTTAGTCTATTGTTAATGGATAAAAAGAGAATTGTGAAAATAGTTTCTTTCAATGTTAATGGACTCAACAACAAAGAAAATGAGGGCCATTGAGGCATGGATTAAGACAGAAAATCCAGCGGTCCTTTTATTACAAGAGACCCATATATCAGCTGGGAAACTAACAGATTTCTTGAGGTTTAGGTCCTGGGCAGCTTATAGGGGTTTCTCTTCATCCTCTGCATCTCATAGGGGCACAGCGACTTTTCTTAGTAAAGAATTTCCGGCTGATATTGTCAATTCTCAAAACGATCAGAATGATAGGTGCTGTTGGGTCACCTGTAACCTAGGAGGCAGACTCTTAACATTCGCCAGCATATACGCCCCAGTGGAAGACAACCCTATGCCATATGAGGAATGTTTTCAATCATTAATATAAGTACCTGGCGACTTGATCTTAGGGGGTAATTTTAATTTCTTAATGGATCCTAAAATCGACTCCTCAGCTCTGTCCAAAAAACAGTTAAAACCTAAAACATCAAGAACTCTGCAAACTTATGGCTTGACTATGGATATTTTGGATCCCTGGAGGGCTGCATTTCCAACTAAGATTGTCTATACTTGCTCCTCAGGTAGATTTCATACCTCATCACACATTGATTTTTTTTCTCATTTCTAGGAGATTGACTTTTAGCCAGCAGAGTCCTACAGAATGGGTTTTCATATCATGCAGTGGTGATTCTTGAGTTAGAGCTAGGTAAATACACCATGACCCCTAAAAGATGGATGTTAAATAGGCAATATTTATTAGATGAGAACTGGGTACTTTTTATTAAATCTGAAATTGTAGAATTTTTCGAAATTATGACACATCAACTCCGCATGTGGTCTGGGACTCGTTTAAGGCCTGTCTAAGGGGACTAGCCATCAGGAAGGATGCTGATAATTGGAGGAAGGCAAAGGAAGAAAAGCGAACATTAGAACAAAGTGCAAAGGGCCTTTGATACATTTAGCAGCAGTCCTTCAGCTTTTAACCAACGGCAGCTGGATCGGGCTAAGCGGGTGCTCAGTGAAAAATATTATCTTAAAGGTGAATCTTTTTATCAGTACCACAGGCAAAAAATCTATGAAGAAAGTAATTACACCGGGAGGTTTCTTGCGTGGCAGGTAAGAGAGCAGGCTGTAACAAATCAAATAACTGCATTGAAATGTCCTATAACTGCTTCTCGAACTGACGACCCAGAAGCAATAGGAGATATAATGTTGCAGCATTATAGGAGCATATATGGCCAACAACAGACTATTTATATGACAACCCTGAGAAACTTTCTTCAGAAGCATGATCTGCCTGTACTTTCAGACGATGAGAAATTAAACATGGCGAGTCCTTTCACAAAAAATGAACTGGAGGATGTGATCAAAAATCTTCCAAATGGTAAATCCTGTGTGCCGGATGGCCTACCGGCGGAATTTGTAAAAACTTTTTCCAGTACCATTTCTGATGATTTTTTTATCGCTAGCCAACTCCATCTTAGAGGGTGGGGTGATACCATTGTCATTTAGAAATGGGAATATAGTCCGTTTTTTAAAAAAAAGTAAGAATAGTGAAGACCCCAATTCCTATCGTCCCATCACGCTTTTAAACTCTGACTATAAAATAATCACTAACATTTTAGCTAATCGTTTTAACCGAATTGCCTCGCATTTGATTCACCCTGATCAAAATGGGTTCATTGCTGGGAGGCAGCTCGGTACTAATAAGCATTATTTAGCGGAACCACTAGATTATTTTGAGACTCAGAAGATTCCAGCTCTGATCCTCCTTTTAGATGCTGAAAAGGCATTTGACCTAGTTGTTTGGGATCCCTTATTTTTTATTTTGGTAAACTTCGGCATACCTCCTGAGATCACAGGGCTGGTCCAGAAATGATATGTTAATGCAGAAGCCAACATAATTATTAATACCACAGTGGTCGGCCAAGTTGAGGTTAAACTGGGAACTAGACAAGGATGTCAATTGTCCCCGGTGCTATTTACCTCTTTTATTGAGCCTTTGGAATAGTACAGATATCTGTTTTCCATTGCCAACTATGGCAAAATTGAAACTATACGCCGATGATATTGTGCTTATTATAAAGCCCGAGGAGGAAGATCAAATACATTTTTTTTTTTTTTAAATAAATATTTTTATTTGCATTTAAACAAACAATACATAACTCGTGAGTGTGAGGTAACCAGGCAGCAATATACGTTGACAATCGCTGATAGATAGAACAGGTCGTAACCCCCCCCTCCAAGCAAGGTCAGGGCTTCCCAACGTATTATTACATAAGCACATACACTGGAAGATCTCTCAATACTGGTCCCATATCCGTCAACAATGCAGTCATTAGAACAGTCAAGGCGCAGGTCCCGGTTCCCCATCCGACAGGCTCGATCCCTCCTCCCCCAATCCAATCTCCAAGCCATAATATCGTAACCAGGGAGTCCATATTTTACGGAATTTTCGAGGACAGCCCCTCGCAGTATAAGTTGTTTTTTCCGCCACCATATACAAATTTAAGCAGTTCCTCCATTCCTGTATGGTAGGAACATTTGACATTTTTGAACAATTCGAATTGCTTGGCGGACATAAAATTAATTTAAAAAAGACAGAAGTTATACAGTGTGGTGGAGCACTGTTGGATATGCACCTCAACGTTCTTTTCTGTTTAAATACAAAACCGAAAAGATATCTTGGGGTTTATTTTTCGGCACAAATTATTGATTTATATGACTTGAATTTTGCCCCACTTTTACGATAGATCAAGGATCTATTCTTCCGCTGGAATTCACTCCCTTAACTATCCTGGGCAGGGCTGCATTGATTAAAATGTCAGTTCTCCCGCTTTTTAATTTCCTTTTCTTAGCGATTACCTGTGTTTTAATGAGTTCCTTTTTGATAAAATAGAGTTTATATTTACATCTTTTTTTATAGGGAAAGAAGGTCCCCTGCATTGCACTTAGCACTTTATATGAGGAACTGGAAAATTGTGGATTAGCTCTCCCAAATTTGAGGGATTATTATTTTGCATATTTTGCACAATACATGTCCAGATTTAAGTCGGAACTGCAATCAGGTCTCTTTATTAATTATTTTATGAATTTAATTTGTAAAGAAAATCAGATCCACTGCCCACTATCAATTGTCAAATCCCCTAAATTAGTACGTTATAAATGCATATAGTGGTTTTTCCATAGACGTCAGGCCTTTTATAGAAGATACTCTGTTCCTGTAATTAACTCTTCAACTCTATTATCTGGCCCTATTTTACAATCCGGGATATGAGAATCTTCGGTAATCACACAAAAATGGGCAAAGGCTAGATTTGGAAAAATATCAGATTTTATAAGGAATGATAGATGGTTGAATGTAACTGAAATGTCTTATTTAATTCCAAATGATTTTCTTCTCCTTGGGTCATATAATGTCTTTAGTAGGTATTTAAGTAAACTAGATCTGGCTCAAATCATAGATCGGAAATCCCTAGTTTATGATCTATTAGAAGACATTACACTGAAGAAGCCTGGAGAATGGAAAAAGCGTCTAGCCTCTATCAAAGGCATTGATTTAGAGACGAAGGCCATAGCGAAATGGGCAAAACAGAAGGAGATGGAAATTACAACTTGTATGTGGTCAGCAGTTAATAATCTGAATTTTTGTACATTAAGGGGAGCTAATTGGTGTAGGATGCTGTTTTTTATTAAATGGCTACTTTATGGAACCCCACTTTTTCTATCTAAAATGTATTCCAACCAATCTGCACAGTGTTTTCGCTTACTTAATCATCCTTCTGCCAATTGGACACATATTATGTTACAATGCCCCTTGATTCAGAGGTTCTGGAAGGACATTTTTTACTATCTGGAACGAATGTGTAATTTTTACAGGTTTACATACTCGGTTAATAGTCTTTTGCTTTGACCCAGACCTTCTCCTTTCAGATAGGCTGATTAAACTATTAAATATTGCAATGGCTGTCGCAAGATCCCTTTTACTTCAGAGATGGCGATCAGACGCCATACCATCTAAATATGAATGGATTTGTAAAATGAAGCAAGTTGAAAAAAGCGAACGAGCCTATGCATTAAGAACAGGCGGACTCAAGAGGTTTGAGAGGGTCTGGGCAGGCTGGTTTGATTAAGATTTCAGTGTTTAGCTTATCTCAGCAGAGGGATTCTTAATATGTCTGACTTTGATGCATAATAATACCTGTATGTTAATCCATTTGATGACATTTGATGCTTTCCATACATTTTTACAGTTTTAATGAGTACAGGATCAATTAGTATTTTGAACATATTTATGGATCTGTATGTATATGTCTAAGATGTAATCAATTGTTTAGTGTGCAGTAATTATTAGCAGTGGATCTTGTTCCAGGATATAACATGTGGGTCTTCTTATCAAATTTTAGGATTTACTATTTTCTGGTTATTTGGTGTTAAAAATTCTATATTGCCTTGTTGATATATTTGATGAATTCTATGGATGTATTTATGGATAAAAAATGTTTTTATATGGATTTCAATAATAAAAAATAAAAAAAAGAAATCTGCTTTGATCTAGTTAGGAATGGTCAGCTTGGACACACGGTGGAGCCCATTTTGTATTCGCTGGCATGTAGCTGCCTCCATAAACCTTACAAAATGGCAGTAATACAACTAATCGGGGAGAAAGGACTTACTTTGACATGATTATAATCAGTAAGAGACAGAGGACTTCCACATAATATCCACCCCTTAGTAAACAAAGAAAGGACTACCCATCACAGTGCACATAACGAGGGAAACAGGACTACCCCCTACTAGAACCAATTAATGGAAAGTGTAAGAGGACTTCCTCTCCTCTCTGGAACTGATCTTCTTAGTAAAGGGGGCAGCCATCTTGGACTGATTCACTCAGAATGGTTTGACTCCCAGACAATACAAACAACTTTCTCCAGGACCTAACGCCACTTCGACATAACAGCGCACACTGCCTCACTTACCCAATTGATCCAATGTACCGCAGACTTACCCAATACCAAATGTAAAAACAAAAAGAGGACCACACCCCAAGAGGATTAAACAATGGTAAGTGAAAAAGGACTTCCTCACAGGATCAGAACTAGATAGTAAACACGGCGGCCATCTCAGACTGACTCATTCTGTACAGGATGGTTCCACGATATATTCTGCAACATCCTCAAGTCCCCATCCATTATCATAATTCGTAAGACTTCGATCTAAGACCTAACCCCACCTACACGTCATAGTGCATTCTGCACCACGTGCCCACCCTTCCTACCCCTCCAAGTTCACAACTGACATTTCCACTATGGAGCGCAAGGGTCAGCACACTTTTTCCATTATTTACCCACCAAACCTTTAAAAAAAAAGCAGCAAAAAGCTTTAAACATAATCTCTTAAAATCTCACCCCGAAACCCCCATCTCCGACACCTACTTCTCAACCAACACGGGAAAGATAACGAATGACATCATCTTTTATACAAAAATAAGAGCCCAATGGAGGAAAGCCTTTCTAGCCATACTCTCGATCACCTCCATGAGGCAAACAGCACATGGCCTTCCGCTATCTGTCATTCACTCCCCACTCTACAAAGCAGCAGCGACAATCATCATCTATCATAATGGAATCATCCTCATGTAATCCTCGAACCGCAATCTTAACCTTCTAGATAAAATCTTAAAACGTTACTAGACCCCATCTCTCCCCCTAGCAGATAGCAACCTCTCCCCACTTTCCATCTCCCTAGCAGTCTCCTGGAAGTCTGAGCACCCGGACATCCTATCCTGCATATACACACACTCCAGACCTAACAGTCACCTCTAGTGAGGACACACACCTCCCCATGTCTTATGAGGCCCCCACCACTCCCAACACTCCCACCGTCCCAATCACACCCCACACCCTTACTGACCTATATCACTCCTTACTACCTCACACCCCGTCTCATCTACCACTTTTATAACCGTCCCACCCATTAACCACATACTGACCGCCTTACCCTCTCCATTCTCCAATTCCCTCATCCTCCCTCCCACATCTCACACCCTCACCCCCCCACAGCCTCAAGAGGACACAACTCACTCCAACACATACTCTTCCCCCAACACCACCACCACTCACGCCCCCATCACCTCTACCACGGACACCTCCCGACTTACACCTCAGAACCTTACCTCCTCACATCCGACATCTCCCCATGCCCCGTCTCCCCGCACCAATATTCCAACCATCCCACACATTAACCACATCCAAACCGCCTCATAACCCGCTTTTACACCCTCCCCTTCTATCGAAAAACACACAGACTACATCACAACGGCCAAGACTTTGGACCCTCCCCATACGACATTCATGGCTCAACCGCACTTCCCTCTCATATAATTCATACATCAAATAGGCTACCTCCTACCCCTGACCATAAACTAGTGAGATACATTTATCGCTACTACAAATCAAAAAGTACATACATATGCTTCACAACCTGATTCTTCAGCAACCCAAGTTCTCACACCCAGAACTAGCACCCAGAACGTTCCTCCAAAGCATACACCCGAAAATCACCCAACAACCACACATAAGCTCACTGAAACATGAGCTACCCAGATGGAGAACAGTGCCCCACACAGATGTTTCATCCCGGCCGATCCGGAGGATAAACCCTCTATCAGCCAAAGACTTAAGCACCCTGCTCCGTTCATACGAACTACCGTTTCCCCTACTTAATAGTGAACATACTGTTAACTCACAAAAACATTCCCTAATCCACTCCATCTCCCCTGATATCCATCGAGCCACAAGACACAACTCTAGAGGTATAGTTGTAAACAACCTCATGACAGTCCCCCTCATACCTGAATCCAACACTACACACATCAAATCACAACTAAAATGCATACTTCTAAACTGCAGGTCGGCATCGAGACATGCAAGGGATATAGCTGACCTCATCCTTACCAATGAACCAGACACACTAATTTTGACTGAAACATGGCTAAATGAATCGTCTACGCCCATTCTAGACATACTGGTACCCCCAAACTATGGCATCACTAGACTAGACAGAACGGATAGGCCAGGTGGTGGTATCGCCTGCATACATCGAAGCAATCTAACGGTGAACCGATCCCACTCCCCATCATTATCTTCCTGCGAATACCTATACCTAGGTATCACTAGTAATAACAAGCCCATATGCTCACTACATACATTCTACCACCCTCCAGGAGATAACCTCATCTTCATTGAACACCTAATGGATATTCTAGGTACAAATGTTGACCTCCAGAAAACTCAAATATTCCTGGGTGACTTCAATCTCCATTGGGATGATCTGAATGACCCAGGGGTCAATAGCCTCAAAGCTGTCCTCACAGACCTTAACCTCACCCAAATCTGCACCAGTCCCACACATGATAAAGGCGCAATCCTCGATCTGGTTATCTCCAAAGCTGACTCTACTGTGCTAGAATCGATCCTCCTGTGCGACTGGTCTGACCACCACATCATTACACTCAACATCAATGAATCAATTAAAGTACCCGCTACACAACCCATGAGAACGAAAATTTGGAAGCGAGATATGAAAAATATCAGTTCCAATATACTCTCAAGCTCCATCCCTAACAGCTTGCTCCCCCTTGAAGGATCATCCGATGTTCATAGCCTGAGCAATCACTACTTCCACTCCATGAACACGTTTCTAGACAAAGTAGCTCCCCTTCAACTGAAAAGAATCACCAAAAAAGACTCAAAACAGTGGTATGACGGCAGGTTAAATGAAGACAGAAGATCCCTCAGATTAATCGAACGACGGTGGAGATCTAACCCATCTGCTGACCACCTCAAGGCTCTATGAACCACGAGAAACGCCTATTTTAGAAAGGTCAGACGATCTAAAGCTGACTTCTTCAGCACTCAATTAAACCTAGCTAAGAACCGACCCAAAAAACTATTCGAATTAATCAAAGCGCAAACTTAAGATGCACCCCCCCCTCCACCAGGATAATCCAGACATAAGACCCAATTGCGAGGATTTTGCTGCATTCTTTACTAGGAAGATGGAAAGCATAAAGACGGACCTGCTCAACGACTTAATAATCCTCACGGACACTCAAACAGTCCCTCCAATTACCACACCACTAGCCCCAACCTCCAGTTCTTCAAAATTCGACCTCAAACACAACGCATCATGGTCCTCCTTCAACTTTTACAGTGAAGAATCCATACAAAAAAGTCTGATGGCCTTGAATCCCTCCAACCACTTCACAGACCCTCTCCCCGCAAACTACCTAAAAGACTTAATGCCATTTGTACTACCTCCGTGGACAAAGATCATAAACACATCCCTCAGTCAAGGAACCATCCCAGATATCCTTAAAGCAGGACAGGTATCCCCTATCTTAAAGAAGCCATCGGCCGACCCATCGGACTTAAACAACTATCGCCCAATATCGAACATCCCCACTCTAGCCAAACTCCTAGAAAAATGTGTTCATACACATTTGGGCAACCATATAGTTCATTTCAACCTGCTCAACCAATACCAATCTGGCTTCAGGGCAGGGCACAGTACAGAATCAGCCATGACACTCATAATAGACGACGCACTAAATCCTTGACCAAAACGAAACTTGTTTACTAATCTTGCTTGACCTATCTTCAGCCTTTGACACAGTCAAACACGACAACTTGCTAGACCTCCTGAAACACAGAATGGGTTTATCCGGCTCTGTAATTACCTGGTTCACCTCCTTCCTCCAAAACAGATCACAAAGATTCAAGGTCAACAATTCCTTATCCAATCCTGTGCCAGTAACTCAAGGAGTACCACAAGGGTCATGCCTCTCACCCACTCTTTTCAACCTCTATATGGAACCACTCACCGAACCCCTCAGCGCATCTAAGGTCCACTATCACATGTACGCAGATGATATGCAACTCTACATAAAGATCCATTCACTTGAGGACATCAAATCTCTCAATTCAACGCTGGAAAAAACTCAATCCTGGCTGGCCGAAAACCATGTGAAACTAAACACCCTCAAAACTGAATTCCTCCTAATCGCGCACCCCCAACCATTCACGACTGGCTGAATCACCTAACAGCACTCAAAGGTCAACCACTCCTTGTCGATTCAGCAAAATCACTGGGAATAACGCTAGATGGAAACCTAAACATGCAGAAACATATCAGTGTCTCTACCAAAGGAGCACATTTTCAAATAAACACCTTAAGAAAACTGAAACCCTTTTTACCCGCAAATGACTTCAAACAGGCTGTGCAAGCCTTAGTAATCCCAAGAGTAGAATATGGATGTGTCACCCTTTGCAGTCTTCCCAGATCAACGACAGCCCCGCTAAGAGCCACAATCAACACAGCGGCTAGACTAATCACAGGCTCCAAAAGAAACTCTCATATCTCCCCAGACCTTAGAGTTCTCAATTGGCTACCATTTGAGGAGGAATTCATCTAAAAATCGCTTGTATGACGCACAAGGCCCTACACCACAATACCCCAAGTTATCTATTGCAAAAACTGTCACTCTCATGTGGTAACAGATCCACCAGGAGCTCCAAGAATCTTCTTTTGAAACCGCAAAGATTCGCCAAGAAAAAAACATATAACCGATCCTTCTCAGGAATGGCCTCTAGGATCTGGAATGCCCTACCCCCAGAAACGAGACAGAACCCCTCTGCTGCGTCTTTAAAAAAACAGAAGTGAAATCGATTCTCATGGCTAAGTTTACGTGAAATATTTTATTTCTGGATTTTTAGTGACTACTTTGTATTAGATCTATCGCAACAAGACTTGAACTATATTCTAAGCGATATTATGTTTCTAAAAAGTTTGTATATAACCTTGTAATGTATATGTTTTTTCCCCCTAGTGCTAGCTACTTCTATGTATTAGACTCAATCATAGATTATCTACTATATTTGTATCTGCTCCTGACATCTTGCTTGTAAAGCGCTCTGATACCCGCAAGGTTCTTGTTCGCGCTATATAAAACTCTCAAAATAAATTAATAAATATAAATAAATATATTTACAATGTTTACCTAAGGCCAGGGGGGCCTAGTAGTGACTCCCCAATCATTGAACAATTGAACTCCTAAATGGCTAATGCGACGGTGGGAGTGTTGAAGCTCATAGGTGGGGACTTTAACTGTCAGTTTGAGCTCCTGGACGCATGTGCAATGGCATTCATACAGGATGAGGACCGCGTTTGGTCTCTTTCCTATTTGAGAATTCTGCCCATTAGGAAGAGGTTTGCCCTGGCATTGAGGATCAATGCCTTAAAAATGAACCAAGGATTGCGAGCTGGGAACAGTAGGGCTGTGTCCGATAGAGAGGAAAAGCACACACTCACCTGCTCTCCAGGCAGCAGCCTTTCAATTACATTTTGGTGGATGTAAGGGCCTGGCCACTTGTAAAGGATAATATGGCTGTACTTGATAGGAGAGAAAGTGATCACAAGGCTCTCGTCCTAGATGTTGACCTTTCTTTAGGGTGCAAGAGAGCTAGCACCGATGAGCCTTTTGACCGCAGATTGCACATTTCCATTAATAAGCACACTGTTAAGTGGCATAATATGGTTAACTCTGAGGAGCAGATCCGGGAAATATACAAGCTTGTTGTGTGCAGTATAGAGGAGCTCCACGGACTGGACTGGGATAGGGAGCAGGGGTATCATCTGGACCTAGTGTGTACTATTCACAAAAAGCTTTTTGCACGATTAAATGATCGATTTTATGTGGCAATTAAAGGGCATTCAAGAGCAGGCCTCCTTAGTCTTGGTATAATAAGGCCTGAAAGACTGCTAGAGCTGCCCTTATGCTCGCTTTACAATGTCAAGATATGGTAACAATAAAGAGAAGAGTGATAAATACAAGGTCTATTAAAACTCCATAAAATAATGGCCAATGAAGAAACAGGACGGTCTGCTTGGTACAGTAAGGAAGGGTGATCAGTGTGCTTTCTGCAATCTGCTCTCCACAGGAAGTAAGGAAGGACATCACCAGGTTGAGGTTAATGTTCCCACTGCAGACTGGGTAGGCCACTTCTCCAAC
The DNA here is from genome assembly GCF_964204655.1 of Triturus cristatus. Taxonomy (NCBI): domain Eukaryota; kingdom Metazoa; phylum Chordata; class Amphibia; order Caudata; family Salamandridae; genus Triturus; species Triturus cristatus. The sequence goes on from NC_140579.1 coordinate 223,163,572, forward strand.
CTATATGCCAAGAATGGAGCTGAAAACATTCCCCCATCAACGTGGGAGGTCGGAGACCAAGCTGTGAGGGGATTCTAATAGGACACTAGGGAGATTGTGCCGATTTTGTTGGCTGAAATACGATTGGCGATTTCCAAGATAGTCATAAACGAAGTGCCTGGTCCTGATACAATTACGGGGGACTTGTTTCGGGGAGAGGCTGAGGTTTGGAGTCACTATTTTTTTTTAAACTATTTAATTCCATCCTGCTAAGGGCACTGATACCAGCAACATGTGAAGGGGCCGAGATAATACCAATTCACAAGAAGGGTTCTTTATCGGACCCATGTAACTACCGGCCAATAAGCCTGATTGATTGCTCACAAAAGCTCTACAGCAGAATCCTCCTCGAACGGTTCCTAGCTTGGACTGGTGACCAAGATGTGTTATTCCCTTTGCAGGCGGGTTTCAGGGAACATACTAGCACAGTGGACCAAATCTTTAGACTCCAGCTCATTAATTGCAAAATAGTGACTCTGGGTGGTGGTTAACTTTATGTTGCATTTGTCGACTTGCGCTCGGCATTTAGTCCCGAGGTCAGCACTCTGGCATGTTATGGCAGATATGGGTGCCCGTAAAGAACTTCTGGCTGTCATTGTAAATCTACATAATCACAACTATTCCCAAGTTCGATGTGGCAGGCTGCGAGCAGTGAGGGAACCATTCCCTGTTAGTAGAGGAGTAGGGCAGGGTTGTGTCCTTGATCCGACCCTCTTTACATGCTACGTTACCAACCTAATATCATACTTAACCCAATGTGATGAAGTTTCCCCCTGTCTTCCTAACATTAAGGCTCAGGCATTGATGTTCGCAGATGACACCTGGCTACTATCAGAGTCGCCAGTGGGGTTGCAGAAAATGCTGGATTGTTTCGAGAACTCCTGTGGCTTGAGAGGCTTAAAAATAAATGTGGCCAAAGCAAAGTATATGGTCTTGAACCCATCCCCCTTCACGAGATCCCCCCTGGAATAAGTGCAGATAGTGGAGTTCCTTGGGCTAACACTCTGAGCAGTTAGACTGCCTCACATAGAAAAGTCCAGGCTCAAACTAATGCAAAATACGTGAGGGATTAGAATGCTTAAAAGCTCCCACTTTTGCCCAAAGTCCCCAGCGATTCAACTCTTTAAACAGCAGGCATTAGGATCAGCACTTCATGGAGTAGAGTTGTGGGGACATAAGGACATGGGAAAAATGCTCCTTTTGCAGAACCATTTTTTATGATAGCTGACAGGACTATCAACCAGATCGTCTATGCTCTTAGGTTGGATATGGGTCTTAAGCCAATTATGGCAGTGAATCAGGCCTATTCTTTATTGGAAAAACATCTGGTCTACACTGGAACTTAAGTCTTATTGTGAGGTGTTGAAGGACATCTTGGGCATTCCGGGCTCTGGCAGTCTCACCTGGACCAAGCTGGGGTGCGATAGTCATTTGGGACAACCCCTCGGGAGCCTCCACCATTAATAAATCTCTTTTGAAAGTCAAGTACTAGCAATATATCATGCAGCAATCACAGGCGCATCCACTTCAACGCACCCTTATAGATAGATTTCTTTCCTTCAAAGATGACTTTATGTTCGAGCATTTCCTTGATGAAATGGAGCCACCCCAAGCTAGAATGTTGTACTTACAGTTTAGGCATGGTTCACTACCATTAACATCTTTTACAGCTAAGTAGGGTGGCATGTTTGAGCAAGCCGGATGTGCATACCCTGCATGCAGGGCCAAAGAGGAAACTAAAGGGCACACCTTATTCTTCTGTCCCGCCTACCAGATGGGTAGAAAAAAATGGTTAGTTCCGGCTTGCCATAATCTTGGGGCGAGGGGATTTGCATTAGCACTACACATCCTAAAATCAAATCTTAACCACAGTCTTGTTTTTGCAGTGTCCCGCTATTTATTACATATGTGGAGAATCAGGCAAAAGGTGTGCCAAAGGACATATCGTTTCAGACTCTTAGCTGTCTAATCCTGTAGGCTCTGCAAATTATGATGGTATATGAGTATTTTGATGAAAGATGGATTTACGCTCTGACTTAACAACAGTGACTATAAAACGGACATTCTCACAATTTTTACTTGCTTTATATTCTATTTATTGTACCTTTATAAGGTTTTAATGTGCTGCTTGTATTTATGCTGTTATGGCGCACTGCCGAAAGAAAGTATTTTGAATTTCAAATAGAAGACAGAGCTGATCCTACCTGTTACGGGCCAATCTCTCGAATTAGATGTACAAGTCAAGATCATAGGGAGAGTCATCCTGGAGAAACTGACTAGCTGGGCCAATGCAAATCATATTGGATTCTTTTTCTTTCCCTTTTGCACTTTTCTTCTCTCCTTTTGCCATTTTCTTTTCTCCTTTTGCCGCTCTTGTCCCTGCAATCCCCCGCTGCCTGCCCCCCTCCACTGACACATTCCCGCTCCCCACATTTAGCGCCTCCCAGTTGTCCAGCTTCCCGCACACTACTTAATGGTGGCTGCTGCGCTGTGGAAGGTGCAGTCCACTGACCTTATTACTGGAATGCTCCCTTACCTGCACAGCTCCGCCTGTTAGCTGCTGCCCCCATTGCTGCTGCTGACCCTCTGGTCCCTCCACCTGCAGGACCCCGCCTGCACCTCATCCCTGGTGGTCTAGTGGTAGAGCGTCACTGCTCTGCTGCTAGGCTGCCATCTGTCTCACTTGGTCTGCTTTCTTCTGCCTTTTTGATTCTGCCTTTTTACTTTGCTGATTCTTTTTTTCTGTCACTTTTTCATTTTTCTTCTCTCCTTTTGCACTTTTCTTTTCTCCTTTTGGCATTCTTGCCCCTGCCTCCACGAACCCCCGCGGCCCTGCCCCCCTCTACTGACACCATCCCGCTCCCCGCATTTCCCACCTCCCAGCTGTCCAGCCCCCGCACATTGCTTAATATTGGCCGCTGGCGCGCCAAAGGCAAGCCCATCAGCACCCGTCTGTGCCTGGACCGCACCCAGCGCCATGGACCCTGGTTCTCGGACCTTCCACCGGTACGAAGCCAGCACCCTTCTTTCCCTCAACACAGGACGCCACGCCGCCTGTCACCTCGTGTCACGAAGGACACCCAAGGACCCTTCTCCTGACGAAACTCCAGCTACACCCTTGCCCACCTCCACACTCCAGCTCCTCTTGCTCCCTGCTGACCAACAGTGCACTGAACCAGCTCAGCTGCATCTTCCTCAACATGCGTTCCATCCACAAACAAAGCACAGAAACCAGGGTCCTCCTGGACTGCGTCTCTCCCGACATCACCTTCCTCACTGAAACCTGGAATAACCCCAGCTCTGGCCAGGACATCGCCACCGCCATGGCTAAACAATTCACCCGCAAGGACCGCACCCACCGACCAGGAGGAGCGGCTAAACAATTCACCCGCAAGGACACCACCCACCGACCAGGAGGAGGAATCGCCATTGCCCATAAGAACACCCTCTGCCTGACCAACCACTCGGATGACCCAGTAACAAACATGTAACACCTCCACTTCCAGATCCAGACCAACTCCAACACCATGGCACCGTCCGTGGAACCCTCGTCTACAGGCCTCCTGGCTCCCGCCCGCCCTTCACTGATGCCACTGTCGACTTCATCGCACCCCAGGCTATCGCATCCACCAATTAAATCCTTTTCTGTGACCTCAATCACCTGGACAATCCCAGTGACCAGAACACCGCCTCCCTTCTGGAGAACATTGCCAACATCGGACTCCAGCAGCTAGTCACCTCTCCGACCCACGCAGAAGGACACACAATTGACCCCGTCTCCTCCGTCAGCGGAAATATCACCTACAAATACACCACCGAACTCCTCTGGACCGACCATCACTGCGTGCACTTTGCCTTCACCAGACCCACCGTACAACACCGCCCCCCTGTCATAGTTGGAACAAGGTCACCGAAGAACATCTCTCTGCCTTCCTCAGCACTACCACACCGCTGACATCAGTGGACACTAACACCTTAGCATGTAACCTCCAACGATGGATCTCGAATTGCGCCGACATTCTGGCACCCTTCAAGAAGGCACCTGGCAAGAAACCCTCCAAGAAAACCAGCTGGTTCACTCCCTCCCTCCACGAGCCCAGAAGCACCAGACCAACTCCAACACCATGGCACCCATCGTGGCACCCTCGACTACATGCCTCATGGCTCCCGCCCCCCTTCACTGATGCCACTGTCGACTTCATCGTACCCCAGGCTATCGCATCCACTAATTAAATCCTTCTCTGTGAGCTCAACTTTCACCTGGACAATCCCAGTGACCAGAACACCGCCTCCCTTCTGGAGAACATCGCCAACATCGGGCTCAAGCAGCTAGTCACCTCTCCGACCCACGCAGAAGGACACACAATTGACCCTGACTTCTCCGTCAGCGGAAATATCACCTACAACCACATCACGAACTCCTCTGGACCGACCATCACTGTGTGCACTTTGCCTTCACCACACCCACCGTACACCACCGCCGTCACCGCCCCCCTATCATAGTTGGAACAAGGTCACCGAAGAACATCTCTCTGCCTTCCTCAGCACTACCACACCGCTGACATCAGCAGACACCAACACCTTAGCATGTAACCTCCAACGATGGATCTCCAACTGCGCCAACAGTCTGGCACCCCTCAAGAAGGCACCTGGCAAGAAACCCTCCAAGAAAGCCAGCTGGTTCACTCCCGCCCTCCGAGTCCAGAAGCACCTGTAGACGACTCAAGAAGAGATAGAGGAGCAACACAACCCTGGAAACCTACGCAACCTTCAAAAATGGTGTCACCGCCCATCACTTCCTCCTCAAAACCACAAATAAAACGGCCCTCCATGACAATCAACGCACACAACAGCAAAGAACTCTTCGCCATCATCAAGGAGTTTGCCAGGCCCAACAGTAAGACCAAAGATGTCCCAACATCCCAATACCTCTGCAACAAGCTCGGCACTTTCTTCCACCTCAAGATCCAGCAGATCTATGACAGTTTCTACACCCAAGCCCCCCCCCCACCATGCCCGACACCACCGCATACATCCACGCTATACCCCAACAGATCCTGCTTAACTGGACCCCACTCACCATAGACCACACACTCAAGACCATGAAGAGCATCCACTCCGGAGCCCACTCGTACCCTTGCTCGCACCACATCTTCCATAGAGTGGCCACCTCCATGGCCCAGAGCTTTGCCGCACCATCACGTGCTCTATCGAGACCGCCACCTTCCCCGACAACTGGAAACATGCTGAGATCAATCCCCCGCTGAAGAAGCCATCCGCCGACCTGACAGACCTCAATAACCTCAGACCCATCTCCCTGCTCCACTTCCCAGCCAAGGTAATCGAGAAGGCCATCAACGCCCAACTCTCCAAGTTCATCTAAGTGAACCACGTTCTGTTCATCTCCTAATCTGGCTTCCGAAGCAACCACTGCAGCAAGACTGCACTCCTCGCCGACGCCAACATCCGCTCCCTCCTCGACCAGGGAGAAACTGCAGCCCTCATCCTGAAGGAACTCACAGCTGCCTTTGATACCGTCTCCCACCACATCTTAATCACGAGACTCCAAGATGCCAGCACAGAACCCGCGACAAGGCCCTGGACTGGATCCTCTGCTTTCTCACCGGCCAAACAGAGCGAGTCCGACTACCTCCTTTCCTCTCAGAACCCACAGAGATCAGCTGCAGAGTGCACCAGGGCTCCTCCCTGAACCCCACCCTCTTTAACATCTACATGGACCCCCTTGCTGCCATCATCAGGAACCACGGACTCAACATTGTCTCCTACGCCGACGACACCCAGCTGACCCTCTCCCTCACCACTGAACCCACTGGTGCCAGAGTCAACTTCTACAGCAAGATCAAAGCGGTTGCCAATTGGATGAAAGACAGTTGCCTCAAACTCAACTCGGACAAAACCGAAGTACTCCTCTTTTGACTCATCCCCTCAGCATGGGATGACTCCTGGTGGCCAACCATGTTGGGAACCCCACAACCCCATGGACCAGGTACGTAACCTCAGCATCATACTGGACTCCTCGCTCACAATGAACCGCCAGATCAACGTCTTAACATCATGCTTCCAAACGCTCCGCCTGCTTCGTAAGACATTCAGATGGATCCCCACTGAATCCAGAAAGACTGTCACCCATACACTAATCACCAGCAGACTTGGCAACGGCAATGCAGTCTACGCCAGCGTCACCCAGAAACTCCTCATGAAACTACAGAACGTTCAAAACGCCGCAGCCAGACTGATCCTTAATATCGCAAGCCGCAGCCACATTACCGAACACCTTCAAGAACTCCACTGGCCCCAATCAACAAAAGAATCATCTTCAATCTCCTCACTCATGCCTACAAAGCCCTCCACGACGCAGAACCAGCATATCTGAATCACCGCCTCATTCCACGTGCCCGCCAGTCAACTTCGCTCTGCCCAACGGGCCCGGGTCACCGTACCACGGATCCACAAGACCAGAGCAGGAGGAAGATCCTTCTCCTATCTCGCTGCCAAGACCTAGAACACCCTGCCTCTCAAACTCAGGCAATCCCCTTCGCTTACCCAATTCAGGAAGGATCTCAAGACCTGGCTCCTCGACTGAACCCCAGCACCCAAACGTATCAGCAGCCCCTCCCCCTCCTCCCACGCCTTAAGACCCTCATGGGTAAGTACTGCGCTCTATAAACCCCTGATTGATTGATTGATTTAATCCTGTCTGACCTTCAATATGGGTTCAGGCCTGAAAGGGGCACAGGTGAGCAGAATTTTTTAATTTGTATCTTTGAATCTCCAAATACACTCAGGCAAAAGGGGTTCGGTACATCTGACCTTCATGGTTATCAGCTGTCTTTGACAAAGTTAATGAAGAAAAACTCTAGAATGAGCTAGGATCCATGGGGGTTGATCACGCACTCGTAATTTTTATGAGAAACCTCCACAATGGTTTGACGGGATGGTTAGATATATGGCTCTGAGGGTGATTGCACTCAGCCCTTTAATTTAAAAGGAGGTCTTCACCAGGGCTGCATCCTCGTGCCATTTCTATTTATTGTGTATATCAATCGGCTGGAGAGGGTGTTATCGAATAGTGGCCTTGAAGTTCCAAGAGTTGGCGGGAGATCGATTCCAGTGCTTTTATACGCCGATGATGCGGCTTTAATTGCTCATACAACCAAGAGCCATAAACCTCTTTTAGATGTATTTATTGCTTTTATGGATATTCTGCCTTTATCAACAAAAAAAATGTTTAATCACTGTTTATGCTGGCAGGTCCCAAGAGTTAAAACATTTGCAGTTTTTTAGCCCGACACAGTCCCTAAGTAAGGTGGACTATTTTTCCTACCTGGGGTTGTTACTTACCTCTGGTCTTAGCTGCAAACCTTTTAATTAAGACAAACATTGGCATAGCCAATAGGTCTCGCCTTTAGGACCTTATAAGTGCTTAGCCACGCAGCACATTCTCCTGATGTCAAAGTTTGTAGTAAACCATCTATCATATACTGGCCCTATTACAACCAGGCAATTAAATGCCTACAGTGGCACCAGAAGTCGGATGGCTGTTCATTGGTGATAAATAATAACCAGTTAACCTTTATAACCACAGGCTGTGTGAATATTTAGGGACCGTCTGTTGCATACCTCATTTGGAAGTATGAATTTCACATGTATTTTTATTATTTTAAACTGAAAAAAAAATTACCTTGTCTAACTAGAGGAATGTAGAGGTCAAATATTTAAACCCCCCCCCCCCCCCCCACATTTGTTAAGAATGAATGGATTCACCTCTCAGACTAGGAGTGAAACAAGCCCCCTATTTACATTCTTTCACACTAAGGAGGCAAGGGAATGCTGAAAAGCAGTGTGTTAGGGAAGGAAAGAACTTGGCTTCCCTTTGGCGGCTTTAGAATTAAATACTCACCTGAGATCAAATTAGAGGTAGGTTGCTATCTCCCCTAGCACCCCCCGGCACTCCGATGAGGACCTAGAACTGGAGGGAGGCATCTGAGAGGATGCAGTGTACAGAAGGCTGCACTGGACGTATATGTGCAGTTGAGATGGGTGGCGATTTAGTGCCTTGGGACGGCTGAATCGTGCAGCTGAAAGCAGGGGGAGAGTAGTGTGCAAATAGAGAGCTCAACACAGGAAAAGGGATGGGGTGAGATTTGGCTTAAGGGCTACAGCTGCTGCTTTTGGAACCGGTGAACCGGGTTGGAGTCCCGGCGTTGGTTCAACACACTGATTCTGGGCAAGTCACTTAACCTCCCCGTGCCTAAAGCAAAATGAACGTCACCTTGTATAATGTAAGTGTTGATCTTGTAAAGCGCTCCAGTACCTTCCGGTCGAGTCCAGGCTATATAGATAACTGCAAAAAACATTTAAACATGATGTGAAAACAGACTAAAAACACAGAACAGTTTAACATACAGATGTCACTTGCCTCGAAACTCTGGCCCTCTAGTCAGTTACTCATTGAACCTACCCATATGTGACTTAGAAGGTGCCTTCGGAAGTGTGTGGAACAAGGCGTTCCAGCTCTAGCATAATAATAAAACTCAACTATAATCGAATTTTGGGAACACGCCAACCCATAAACGCCAAATCATGCACTGCACTCCTGCTCTCAATGATTAGTAAGTGGCTGGCGAGCGCTCTTAACAGCATGTCTGTATGCGGCAGATGGCTCCACCGGCCAGGCTGGAGTAAATGTGGTCTCTGGCTTTGTGTGCCTTTCTCGCAGTGCATTGTTGTGGTTACTTTAAGGCAACTGCCCATAGCATACTTACCTGGGCTAGAGCTGCAGAGGTCCAGGATGAGGAAGAGTGCTCTGGAGAAGCCCGTAACCATTCTAACTTTCTGGAGGGAGAACTAGCTTCGGTGGGAGGGGACTCTGTATGTATGCAAAGAAGGTACAAAGTTCCTCAGAAGCAAGAGACAAGGGGAGGAGACACTATAAGGTGAGGGTGGTCAAAGGTAATCCCACACCTATTCAAAGAGAAGAACAAACAGGGGGGGAAAACCGGGTTGGGGGGGCGGGGAAGTGCTGGTCTTCTTTCCTAGCCAGTGTTTTTGAAGAAGTGGTGTTTTTGGCTGTGGTTTGTGTTGTGTCCTGCTGGACACAGTCTAGTGTTTCTGCCAGCCACTCCCCCGAGGGCTGGCCCACACACACACACACACACACCCTCACCCATCCAACACAGATGTCACCAGTCAGGTGACCCCGTTAATAAAAGGGCCCGAGTTCACGTGCTCGTGGCTAGTTATCAGTACCACATTCACGTGTCTGCGTCATCCTTCACTCAGCATTTGGGCCTAGCAGAACATAACACTGGCGACGAGTGGGACTTGCCTGCGTGTGCAGCCGTTTTGTCTGGTGGTAAAAGGGGGAAGGTGTGCTGCCCATGTCCAGGGCACCCCCCTGCAGCAGGTGAAATCGCCGAAGTGCTCGCGGGGTGGGTGAAGAGCCCCGGGGTGAAGGTGAGGCGGCGGAAGCCCACCCCGCCTCGAAGCGCCTGCTGACGAAGAGCGGATGAGCGCGGGGCCGAACTGCTGTGACGCCAGCTGCCGCCGCTGCTGCTGACTGCTGTGAGACTGAGTGAGGCCCCAACCGAAGAGCCCACGGAAGCGGGAGCCCACCCCGCATGTACGCTGCCTGCATAGCCCAGCGGGCGTAAGGTGAGCCCGCGGATTACGGGGAAGACAGCGAAGTGGTGCCCCCCCTCTGTAAAGAAGTGGGAGAGACCTGCCCAGTGAGTGAGCCAGGCGCCGGAGATTCCCCAGCGGCAGCTCCAGCCCTGCGCAGCTAGAGTGCTGAGTGAGAAGCTGCTGCGGCGCTCTTCGACGTGCAGTAGAAACGTGGAGGAACACGGGAGAAGACAAAGGCTGCCCCGATTTTGCGAAGTACATACAGAGGCCCCATGCCTGCATCTTAAGACCCAGCGTGTCCCGTTGGTAAGGAAAACTGCCAGGACCCTGAGGGTGTAGCCACGAACTACTTTACTGCCCGCAACGGCATATCAAGAGTGGTTACAGTACCACTGCGCTAACAGCTGCCGGCCCATACAGAGGCCAGGGAGGTGGGCCGCGAAAACACACGGCTCGAGATCCAGCCTCGGAGGACACTCCTGCGCTAATGCAAGCGAGTCAATCTAGCCCCCAAACAGGTTTGTGCACTCGTGAGCGCCAAATACAGCCCGGGGGAGAAAGAAAAAAACATATAACAAATTACCATGCTGCGTCCCGTTCTTGAAAGATGCCAGCTGCACCATAGAGCTCATCATGAGCACGAGGGGCGCAACAACTAGTACAGCTCCTGCACCCTTACCTCACCTTGTATGCTGTTCCTGCAGCAGAAGCACATAGCCACCGGCGGAATGAGGGAAACTGCCGTGGTCTCTCTCCTGTAGCCTGCAAAGAAAACAGTGCCACCTACTGGCTGTTGAGAGGTACCACACACGGCTAAACAGAAAAAAATAAACTGAACAATCCTGCAAAGTAACAGCCAGCAACAAGCACTTTGTAGGCTGCAGTGACCTCAAGTGTCAATTAATGCAACACTGCCAGGAGCAGCAGCAGGACACAAGAAAAACTGAGAGGCAGCTGAGTACACCACATGTCTCTGATAGCTGCCCATTGCTATCACAATGAGAAACAAGAACCGTTGATCTCCCGGACAGAGGAGACTGTCTCACTTCCCCAAAGGTCCTGCTAATCAGACAGCAGCACCGACTTCCTACATTTCTAGAGAGGCACCGTAGCAAGAGACTGCTGATCCCCCTGACAAAGCGCTGCCTGGTGAACCAGATGAGAAACAAAGCACCAAGGATTAAGAGCGCCCAAGAGCCAAGCAGCAAAGTGCAAAGGCAGCACACCCTCGAAAAGGAGAACTTACTCGGTGCACATGCCCCACAGTGGTTTTCTGACCCCACTGCAAGCAAAGGGTGCAAGAACGCCAGGAGCCAGCAAGCAGCTCGATATCAAGGGCCACAGAAGGTATGCAAGACTGCACCAGAGAGAGAGAGAAGCCCATGATGATATGGCGCACAGGAGAGACCCCCAGGCCAGTGGAGAGAAGAAGAGACCCCCAGGCCGGTGGAGAGAAGAACACACCCCCCAGGCCGGGAGAGAGGGAGAGACCCCCCCCAGGCTGGTATAGAGAGAGACCCCCCCAGGCTGGTGGAGAGAGAGAGAGAGAGAGAGAGACCCCCCCCCAGGCCGGTGGAGAGAGAGAGACCCCCGACCAGAAGAGAAAGACACCCTGCTGCCAAGCACAGAGAGCCACCCTGCTGCCATACACTGAGCCATCCTGATGCCACTGTCAATGCCTTCAGCCAGGGAATTACCTACCCTGGAAAGCTGAAAGTGTAGTGGACCGAGAGAAGAAGCCACGCAACAGTGACAAGCTCTGATGAGGAAAGCGAGCATTGCACGTCAACTTGCGGTGAATGGTCCAGTCGCATTAAAGAGAACCTGGCTGATATTTCTCAGAAAAGAGATAGACAAGTATATACACTATTTGTGGCAAGTGACCACCACAGCAAGAAAAGCAAGTATACAGCGCCACTGCTGCCAGAGCATAGGCAAAGAAAAGAGGAGACGGAAGGGCGATTACCAGCCATCTGCAAAACACCGAGGAGATTCCAAGAGGGAGAGAGAGGTCCCGGGCGGCCCAAACGCAGGAAGGCTAGTCACCACTACTGACGCAAGAAAAGGGAGATACTTACCTCCCACAACAATACTAAATTACAGACGGAATATACGGATCCCTCAAAGCACGCCTACTTCCACTACCGTCCCTGAAATTGGCAGACGCACCTGAGAAGACGCCCCGTCCTATCTGACCGGACCGGTGAGAGGTCTGTGGCGGGAGCAAATGCAAAGCTCAGAGAATACGACGGAGTGAGCAGGAGATCCCTACAAGTCTGCGTGGCTTTCTTGCCACATTTTCAGAAAAGCTATGGAGTGGAGAAATATAGGATGGTAACGGTCCTATTACAAGAAAGCAGACGACAACTGGGGCGCAGTGAAAGTCAACAAAGGGACGCCGTTCACCAGAGTGCACCTTCTAACACACGCCAGCCACTTGGGTGCGGGGACGTCATTCTTCCCAGTGACAGTCAGCCACCTGTTGCCGGCTGCGTAAAGAAAAGGGCATCCCTGTTCTGCTTACACAAATGCCAAATCAGAAGAGCTGCACCAAGTGTCCGACGAGTATCAGGACTGCAAAGATTCGCCAGTCATCCCTCCTCACTGCCAGTCATCCCTCCTCACTGCCAGTCATCACCACCTGTTGTACGAGTCGCCTCATGGCATCCACTCCATCTGTCATGTGCAACACTACCATCCTTGGAGCATCAAGTACAATAACTGGAGTCCTACACCACTTGCCAGAACAAGCAACGATCCGAAAATACAGTGACCATCTGTTTAACCGGCGCATATCCAGATCCTGGTAGACAGAGCATGTTTCTGACCAAGACACATCCACCCCTGAAGTTTGCACGAGTGACGAGGCGGTGGCTCCAGAGTCAGAGCCCATATGCAGTCCCGGGGCAACTCATCCAAGGGGCCTCCCAGAGCGTGAGAGATGGACTTTACTGTGCCCCACCAATGGATTCCAGGAAGTAGCCAGGCCATCCAACCGAGAATTCAACAGGTTACAGAATGCCAAGACTGTCGTCAAAGAATCAAGCGACACAATCGTCCGGTGTGTTACAGTGGATTCATCTATACGCTCCTGATGCACCCATGTTGAACAATAAGACACTAATTGCCTCACAGCAAGAGTACGCTGGACCGATGAACATCACGTAGGTGGACCATCCCTCAACTGAAGCGAAGCTGAAAGGTCCGGATATCATCAGCACCGTGTTCGTCCTCAGATATACCTGGTTAAAGTATGGACATGTGCCAAGACGTCCGGGTGCTCCCAGCTGCACCTGTCCACCGCTGTCCTGCGAGCTACATCTCTGAACTGTGAGACTTCCATTATTTTAGTTGCTTTTCTCATTCCTTCCCATAGGTTGGACTTTTGTTTGTTGTTTTTCGTTTTATTAAAATTTGGGAGGAATATTGTGTCCTGCTGGACACAGTCTAGTGTTTCTGTCAGCCACTCCCCCGAGGGCTGGCCCACACACACACCCCCTCACCCAACCAACACGGACGTCACCAATCAGGTGACCCCGCTAATAAAAGGGCCCGAGTGCACGTGCTCGTGGCTAGTTATCAGTACCACATTCACGTGTCTGCGTCATCCTAGGGCCCAGAACATAACAGTTTGGATGGGTGTTTAGTTTTTGTTGCCTGTGGATCCAGGTTGGGGAGTAGAGACTGGGTGGGGTTGGGGGTGGGGGTGAGGTGCCGAGCAACTGACCAGCTGCTGTTGTGGAGCAAATGAGGCTGGAGGAGGAGGAGCACAGAAGGGGAGGTGGACGCAAGGGGGGGAGAGAGGAAAGCTGCAGCTAGTCTCTTGCCTCCACCTCCTTCAAGTTTAGTGGCAATGGGGTGTGGGCAGGGTCTCGGCATAGTCTCTCTCCGTGTATTTATTGCTAATAAGAATGAAACATGAATGCTGTCTGTTTTAAAAAAATATATATATAAATATTGCCGTCAGCGGAGCACGCTTCTTTCGGAGCCAAGGCAAAGTAACCAGTGTGCTTCGCACCAACAAAATAAAACGTGAATGCCGTGTGTGTTAAATAATAATGTCATCAGGAGAACGCATTTGTTTCCGAGCCAAGGCAATCAAAGTAAGCGGTGTGAACAAAGGAAGCCATCAGTTGAGCGCAAGCCGATGCAAAGGACAATATTTACATGGACAGCCTCCACTCCACCTACCTATTCCAAATCTCTTTTGGATGCATTGATTGCTCGGTCCTCAGCTTGAGGATTCTTCATGCATGACAAACGTGCACTAACCTGGTCATCTCCTCAAAAAGCTGCACTTGGGAGGGGAGAGGAAGTGAGCGTTCGCATATGTGAAAAGCTAAAGTAAACAAGCGCAGCCGCTAAAGTGAAAGCGACCGCGCTGTGTTTAATTATCCATGACAAGGAAGGAATGCAGATGCCACCCTGCGCGACGCTGCTCGCTCCCGAGACCCAAATGCCGTGGGAGTGAACGTTTAGAGAAGGCGGGACATGCACCCGTCTTTGGCCAATTGCGTGCTTTCATTATTGAAAGCAAAAGACACACAATTGATGGACGGAATGCAGAACAAATCAAAACATTCACCCCCAGTCAAGAGATCTGGGTTAAATCCATCATTCTTTTGCTCACCATGCCACCCCAGTTTAGACCTGGCCATATACAATTCAGTCTTGACCCTGTGCCTCATGGGAACAGTCCAGCCCGAACTGCCAAGCCAGGTCCTCCCTAGACCGGAAACCAGCATCCTAGGAACGGTTTGGGGGTTTCACTCTTCTTCAGCCAGGATAGCTTGATTCCAGTGGCACAGTGAGCCATGCCACTGGAATCAAGCTATCCTGGCTGAAGAGGGGTGAAACCCCGAAACCGGTCTTAGGATGCTTGTTTCCAGTCCAGGGAGGACCTGGCCTGGCAGTTGGGGCTGGACTGTTCCCATTGGGCACAGGGTCAAGACTGATTTGCATATGGCTGGGTCCAAACTGGAATGGCATGGTGAGCAAAAAATAATGGATTTAGGCAGAGATCTCTGTACTGGGGTGAATGTATGACATTGTTCTGCATTCTGTCCATAAATGTTTCTTTTTGCATTTGTCACTCTGAGTGGGACGGGTATGCTCACACGTGAGTCCCGTGCTCTCCATGCCATTGGAATCAAGCTATCCTGGCTGAAGAGGGGTGAAACCCCGAAACCGGTCCTAGGATGCTTGTTTCCAGTCCAGGGAGGACCTGGCCTGGCAGTTCGGGCTGGACTGTTCCCATTGGGCACAAGGTCAAGACTGATTTGCATATGGCTGGGTCCAAACTGGAATGGCATTGTGAGCATAAAAACGATGGATTTAGGCCCAGATCTCTGTACTGGGATGAATGTATGACATTGTTCTGCATTCTGTCCATCAATTGTTCTTTTTGCATCCATTATTGAAAGCCACACGCGAAGGCCAATGGAATGTATGGGAGTTGCCAGACCCACACGGAGAAGTCTCGGGGAAGTTTGGAGTGCTCAAATGAAGCCTCCCATAGAGCAGCGAATGCGCGCTGCGCTAGGCTCGACCTAAAAAATGTAGGGTTCTTAAAAGGGCCATTTCTGGCCTAAACGATTTTGCTACCTGCCTTGGGCACAGGCATCCAAACTGCCTGCTAGACATATATAAGGCCAAATGAATTCCTCTGGCCACTTTTGGTTGTGAGATTTGTGGAGTACGCATCCATTGACCATGCCCAGGCAACTAAAAACATGTTTTTGAGGAGTTTGTGGGCCTGGGAATTCCTGCTGAAATTATACATTAAGAAGAGGGAACGAATTTTGTTACAGATTTTATTCGCCTTCATCCTCTTTTACTTCGGTGCTCTGTATGGTACAAGGAGGAGCTAAAATTAAACAGGCTTATTCTGCAGGATTGCTTGTCAGTGGATAATGTTTTTCAGATTCTGTGGTTACAATATATAAAGACATCTTTCAATGACTTGGGGCGACCTGGCCTATTTTCCGATCCCAACGGCATCAGGAAAAAAATCTTGCTTAGGTTAAGCAGGCCTATTCCCTGAGAGTGGCAAAAGAACGGGAGAGCTCTGCCTTACTCAAGCAGTTGCTGAGCAAGTATACAATGGTTAAATCTGTTAGCAGGATTGAGCCTTTTCTCCTTTTAGATATGTCCAACCATCATCATTGTCTTTTGACATAATGTAGGCTTGATATATTCCATCAGTTAATGTTTCAGAAAGGAGTATGGTTTAAACCGCCTCCTTGCAGTTGTGATGGCACCTCAGCATGGGACACCATGCATTTAGTACTCATTTATCTAAAATTCTCTACCCTGCTTATGGCCCCTTCTGTAACCTGTAGATTTTAGACAGATCAGACCTCCATATTTATATGTGCAACTTTTAGCTACACCTAAACTGTGTTTTTATCTCTCGCTTCCTGGCTGGGGTTCTTAATGGAAGTCACCAGAGATGTGCATACAGGACTCATTCTTATCCACTGCCTTGTCTGATATTCTGTTAATAGCAATCCATGTGTTTGTTTTTCTCTTAATAATACATCAATAAGCAGTTAAAATTAACTCATGTATGTTTTATTTTTAATTTTTCTGTGTTGTTGTTCTGCTTTTGACATGTATACTTTTATGATTTTTATCATAAAAATCGAATACAGTTGTATTAATTGATTGAACTGCCAGGCTCACTCTAATAAGCTGAGAAATGTTCTCAGAGACCTTTTTAGTTCAAGCCTGGTGGCAGCGCACATGCGCTGCTCGCTCTGCGAGGCATGCTGTATTGGGGTATGTTGTTGAAGAGTCTCCCTCTCTCTGCTCATATTTGTCATTGGCTTTGTCATTGTCCTTCTTAAATGGTGGCTTCTGATTCGTAAATGGGCTTGTTAGTCCTGCCTTGGTACCGCTTTGTCTCCATTTGTTACGGCCCATAACGACTGGACCTTTTACTTGGCTAGTGACACGGCCTGCTTTATGTGGGGTTGAACACTATTTTTGTTATTGGCACTGATGGGAACAATGCGGCTACTTTTTGGGGCATTTGCATAATGACCGTGGCGCCCGCTTTAGGGACACCGCGATCACTTTCAATTTTAATTATTTTTCATGTTGAGCGCGGCGTTCACTTCTGGGACACAGTGCTCTATCTAAATTTTTTTTTTTTTTTACTTTCCTAGTGAGCGTGGTCCCTGCTTCAGGGACACCGCGCTCTGTTTATTTTCTTTTTTTTAACTTTAAAACTGAGCGCAGTACCGCTTCAAGGACACCGAGCTCGTTTTTAAAAATGTATTTTTAACTTTAACACTCAGCGCAGCACCCGCTTCAAGGACACCACGCTCAGTGTTAAAGTTTAAAAAAAACAAAAAACTAGCGTGGTGTCCTCGAAGCGGCGTTGCGCTGTTTTAAAGTTAAACAAACATCTGCAATGCAATAGATCTCGCCATTGCCCACAAGAGCACCCTCCGAATCACCACCTCCAGCGAAACCTTCCCCTCTGCATAACACCTGCACTTCCAGATCATGACCAGCCCCAACTCCACACTCCGAGGAACGCTCGTCTACAGACCCCCCGGCCCCTGGAAACCCTTCGCCACCACTATCACCTGTAATGAAAGAGCCACTCTTGTGGTTTGGCACCCTATGATGACCTTCAACTACCATCATTTTAACTGACTTTAGTGTGTTATTTTACCCTAGCATTAATGTAGGACAGTCCTGCATATGCCTGCTTCTCCTCTTTCTTGTAATCTTGCTGTCTTTCAGTGGAAGCTGTCATGGAGTAGAACAGTACTATTGGCTTTGACATGGCCTCTTGTCATCTTGTTTTCTGACTTTGCCTTGCTTCTGCGTGCACAGCAGTGCTTGCAAGTTGTTTGGGTTATGACATGGCCTCATGTCATCCTTTTTCTTTGGCTTTGCCTTGTTGCAGTTTTTCTGCGTGCACAGCAGTGCTTGCAAGTTGTTTTGGTTATTCACATTAAAGGTCTTTCTGTTTTTCTGAGCGATTGCTTTTGTTTAATGTACTCTGGAAGGCCTTATGTGAGCTTCGTCAAGATAGAGGTTGGAAGATGTGAGAATGTACAACTCTGTCTCGGAGTCAAAGTACGGGAGCTTGGCCAGCCCCCTTCTTTGCCTTGACGCAGACTGGTACAGCCAGCTCGGTTTTTTCTAATGAGAAGGGGGCAAGGTTTTCTAGAAGCTTTGCCTCGCATTGAGTAATGGTATTAAAGCTGGGAGCCTACGGGGGCCAGGTGGAGGTTCACCACAGAATAGACGTATTGCTGTGGAGTTGACGGAACTTGAGTCCTGAATGAACTCCTTCCTGGGCTATTGAAGGGCTTCCCCAGCTTGAGTTGGCAAGGATGATGCAAATTCAATCAGTGAGGTGTTCCTAACCATTTTATATATATTTTCTACTCTTTGCTACTTGTTTATACTGCATTTTATTTCAAATGTTCATTTAATTGTTCACTTGATATTTGTGAGTCTGCATTTACTGATATATTTGGCCTACCTTTTTAAAATATTGCATTAATAAACTTGAGTGTGTTATTTTAAATGCACCTTGTGAGAAGTTGGCCTGGCATATGCTGTCCACTAGTTATAGGGGA
The DNA here is from genome assembly GCF_964204655.1 of Triturus cristatus. Lineage (NCBI taxonomy): Eukaryota > Metazoa > Chordata > Amphibia > Caudata > Salamandridae > Triturus > Triturus cristatus. The sequence continues at coordinate 223,181,859 of NC_140579.1, forward strand.
CACCTTGCACCAGTCCAATTCGACTCTTATGGTGATAGGTTAAAAGACAACCTTTAAAGAAAGCTATCCTAATGGTAGCTGTGGGGAGCAGCCTTCAGGCTAAGTTTCGAAGGAGTGTTATGCTTATTCTTTTACCATAGATAACCTCTTGAATAACCAAATGAAAGAGTAGTCCACACAGGTGTGTATATCTATATATATATTCACTGAAAAAACCATAGGTTTCACACACGTTATAGTTAGGAATTAGCATTTAAAAAACCTTGCAAATTCACTTAAAAAACCATAGGTTTCACACATGTTATAGTTAGCTGGACATTTCACTCGTGAAAAACCATTGAAATTCCCCCGTTATAGTTAGTGCAGGCAACTATAACTCACGCGACCGCAATCCTCTGCTGATGACGTCAGATATTACATCACTGTATTTTGACACTTATTTACCCATGTCTTCTTCCATTAATTTTTAGCTATACATATATCACAAATATTTTTTTTCCAGAAAGACACATATGTCATCAGTGATGTAATATGTGATGTGATGCACTAACTATAACGGGGGAATTTCAATGGTTTTTCACGAGTGAAATGTCCAGCTAACTATAACATGTGTGAAACCTATGGTTTTTTTAAGTGAATTTGCAAGGTTTTTTAAATGCTAATTCCTAACTATAACGTGTGTGAAACCTATGGTTTTTTTAGTGAATTTGTACGGTTTTTTAAATGCTAAGTTATGTATTTTTTTAAGGTTTTTCACCGTGCGCGTACCGCCAGTAGATAATATATATATATATATATATAGATAGATAGATAGATATATATATATATGTATTTATTCTAAGAATAATCCCACTAGTCTCTTTATGAGGCTGGAGGTAAAGTTACAATTCAAACAAGCATTGATAGTTACAATAAATAGCACTGGAATCATAGGGCCCCAGGGGGGACCAAACCATATATCAAAAAAGTGGTATAAGAACCACGACAATTCTACAGACAATGCCTAGGGCATTTAGGGTCGCTGGCCCCTTGTGAAACCACCCAAGGTAGTGAGGAAGAGGACCCACGGGAGACGCGTGCAGTGGCAGAAGCTACTGTCGGGATCTCTATTAAAGCCTATGGAGAATGTCGCGGTTGAATTTTACAAGATTAAAAACACTTCTAGCAGGAGTTCAAGTTCAAGAGTTGATTTTCAATGGCAAAACGTGAAGAACTGCTGCTAGCAAGAAGCGTCGTCGAAGTCGTGAAGATTGAAGATGTAGATCTTGAAGAGAAGGACCTGAAAGCAGAGGGGACAGAGTCTGGGTCATGGCACAGTGACCAGGGGGCTCAGGAGAAAAAGCCCTTCAATGTCGGGTGCTTCCAGGTGGAAGATGGGTAGCTTGGATCGTCAGCCACGGGGTCCAGGAGGCTTTGAGGAAGGCCAGCTTCTGGAGGGCGACTGTCCCACGAAGGATGAGGGTCGCTGCGGTGTTAGTGTCTGGATTGGATCCACTAAGCCTTGGCAAACGCAACCCACGCAAGAATCACAAAACAGCTACTGGTGCAGACCCACAAGGTCTGAGTGAGGTCTCCAGCAAGGAGACTGAAGAGCAGGCCTGGAGCAACCAGGGGAACTCTTGGAAGTGAAGATTGACCTCCGCCAGGGCCCACCAGTCGAGAGACAAGGGACCGCGAGAGGCAGCAATTTGGCGTGCGTAAAGATGCGCCCACGGGTCGCCGGAGCGGGCTAGGGCGTCTATCTTTGGCACAGATGATGCTGAGAGGTTGGCTCAATAATGGGCCAAAGCACAACTTCCGCACTCGTCGGGTTCGTGTGCTGTGCAAGAGGTGGCCGGTGTCCTGGGGTATTGGGGATCTCGGCACCCACGGGGTCCACGGTGCTGAGCTTTGCTGTGCACACTCACTGGCCTCTGGGATGCTTGGAAACCCACCGCAAGGTAGGAAAGAGTCCTTGATGTCCGTAGGAGCAGCGAAGTTCCAACCGGGTTACTTGCAGTGTTTCAGGTGCCTGCCAAGCAGGGGGGTAACTCCTTTACCCCAAGGGAGATTTCTTCATTCAGCTGTGCGGCAGCAAGTCGAAGTTCAAGTCTGTAAAGTCCAAGAATAATCTGAGGCTCTGGGGACCCTGTATTCTCCTTTATCCAAAGATTAGGGGAGTGTCCAGATCAGAGCCCACCAATGAGAGTTCAGGCGGGAAAGGGTGGCTACATCCTCTCCCCTTTGTGTGGTTTCCCGCCTGGGCAGGGGACAGGATGCCCCTGAACTGGTTTGAGGCGGTGTATGCAGAAGTAGGCACTGGAGAAGCCTACGTGCAAGTCTGAAAGACATCCTATGGTGTACCCACCCAGTTCCAATCCACATAGTCGGTCTGGGGAGGTGGGAGCACCTCCCTGCAACAAGATCCCTATTGTCCAACTGCCGTGGCTGGAGTTCTGCCCAGCAACAGGCAGCCAGAGTCGTGTGGGTGGCGGGTAGCATCCATTTTGTACTACGTGTGCACTTTTAAATTGGTGTCTAAAATCTGCCGCTTTTACCATATCGCCCCTCTAGTAGGGGGGAATCATGCCCTCACTCCCCTGGTTGGATTGGGGGTATGATTCCTACATGTTTGACACCAAACATGACATGGTTCTGTGCAGCCACTCTTAAGTTATCACGTTATCGCAATTACTTATAATGCGGTTAAGAGTATATCGTATGGCTGCACTACAAACAACCCAGCAATAGTTTTACGAAGGTTGCAGAGGGGCCCTACTCAGGTAGGGGTTTCCCCTCACACATCTCTTCACCCTGCCTTGTAGGATTAGCAAGGCCTGCCTTAGGGGTGACCTATGAGGATATATGTGTTGTATTAAGTGGGATACAGGATACCTATATCCCTGTAAGGGGTGCAAGCACCACATTACCCAGACTACAGTAGTGGTCTGGTGGTGTCAGTTTGTATGGCTGTCCCAGGGGTGGCACAATAAGTGCTGCAGCCCCTGGTAGGCCTCTGAGGGACCCATGCCCTGGGTACCTAGGGTACCATCTACAAGGGGCTGACATGGTGTCCTCAGTATCCAATTGGTAGGTACCTAGGGTACTCACATCAGTTTAGAGAAGAAGCAGATAGGCTGGGGTCCTGGATAGCAGGGCCACAGCCTGGCTAGAGTCATAAAACAGTCAAAACATCAGCAAAAAGTTGGGGGCAACTATGCAGTCGATGCCACTCTCCTACACACCTAAAGGGAGTGCTGCGTCCTTTCCTCGTCTTTAGGGGGTGCTGCTCAAGGTGTATTATTTAAAGGTGCAGTGGTATATTTGACTCCAAAGTGGTAGTGCAGGGTTTGGGTGTGTCCTTTTAGCGAAAATCACATTCATTACATTACCAACTTCATCGCACCCCAAGCCATTGCCTCAATGAACTACATACTCATCGAAGACCCGAACTTCCACCTCGACAACCCCAGCGACCCAAACTCCACCATCCTTCATGACAACCTCGCCAACATCAGACTTAAACAACTCATCACCACAGCGACCCACAGAGCCGTACACACCCTTGACCCCATCTTCGCTGCAGGAAACAGCGTTCACTTCAGCCACACAACGCAACCACCATGGACCGACCATCACTGCGTACACTTCGCCGTCGACAAACCCCAGGCAACCAAACCAGCAACACGCCCACCACGAAGGAACTGGAGCAAGTTTACCGACGAGCAACTCAACTCCACCCTCACCCGAGACAACCACACCTAGGCATCCAACGTCGCAGCCAGAGAACTCCACACTTGGATCACCAACTGTGCAGACGAGCTTGCCCCGCTACGCAACCCCGACAAACAGCGCCCCAGGAAAGCCGCCTCGTTCACCACCGATCTCCAAGAAGCCAGACGCACCTGCAGATGCCTGGAGAAGAACTGGAGAAACACCAAGACACCCGAAAACTACACCATCTACAAGGACGCCATGACGGACTACCACAACCAAATCAGAACCACCAAGAGGAACTTCATCCACAAAAAAATCCTCGCCAACTCCACCAACTACAAGGAACTCTTCACTGTCATTCAGGAATTCCCCAACCCACGCAGCGAAGCCAGACATCACCCCTTCCCAAGACCTCTGCGAAAAGCTTGGAACCTACTTCCACCTCAAGATCAAAAACCTCTACGAGAACTTTTTTGACCAGTCACCAGATGCCACAGCCGGACCCTGCCCCCCCCAAGACACACCAGCCAACCCACCATCTCCACCTGGACGCCGATCACGGCCGAAGACAATGCCTCGGCCATGAAAGGCATTCACTCGGGGCCCCCACTGACCCTTGTCCTCCTCACATCTACCACATAGATGCGCCCGCCATTGCACCCGAACTACAACGCACCATCAACACCACCTTCAAAACAGGCACCTTCCCAGATGACTGGAAGTGCGCAGAAGTCAGGCCCCTGCTGAAGAAGCCCACAGCTGACCCCACCGACCTCAAGAACTACCGGCCCATCTCGCTCCTCCCCTTTGCGGCCCAAGTTGCAGAGAAAACAGTCAACAGAGAACTGACATGATTCATCGAACAAAACGCCTTTCTTGACCCATCCCAATCCGCATTTCGAAGCAACCACAGCACCGAGACCGCCCTACTCGCCGCCACAGACATCTGCACCCTCCTGGACCAAGGCCACTCCGCAGACCTTATCCTACTCAACCTATCAGCGGCCTTCTACATCGTCTCCCACCGCACGACAACACGGCCTCAACATCGTATCCTACGCTGATGACACCCAGCTCATCCTCTCCCTCACCAAAGATCACACCACCGCCAGTCCTGAAGAATGCCGCGTACTCCCTCAGGACACTGGGCAGAAACATGTTGACCCTTTTCACTATGGTGAGGGGGATAATAAATTTCCCCACTTCACCGTGCATTTTTTAATACCATACAGTCGCCTACCCTATTAAAAATGTAATTTGGCAATTGTAATGGGTTTTAAAATTCACTCACTTTCCATGGGCCCCCATTTAGTTTAGAAGTGCATCCCTGTCGTCAGGTGAATGCCCGCCCTCTATCAAATGGGGTTTTTCAAAGGCGAGGACTGTCGATGATGAAGCATGACACCAGGTGGTTTGTGAGGCCAGTCCTTCACTTTATGTGAGATGTCTACATTCACAATTTAACTCTTGAGCACCTTTGGTCACTTTCTCTGGGAGCGGCCCCATTTGTGTTGAACAGGAAGATCCTTCTCTCACATTGCAGCCAAGACCTGGAACGAGCTACCTGCAGACATCAGACGCGCCCCCTCCCTGAACACCTTCAGGAAGACCATCAAGACCTGGCTCTTCGGCTAAACCGATCTGCGGACACCCTCCCCCCCCCCCCCTACACCCCCCAACTCAGCCCCTTGAGACCCTCAAGGGTGAGTATCGCGCTTACAATTCCCCTGATTGATTGATTGATTAGTTTACACAAGTTTAAGCTAGTGGCATTGTCATTTACAATGCCAATAGCTTAAACTTGCGTAAATGCGAGACCTATTGCATTGCAAATGCTTGTTCTCAAGCTGTACCTTGCCAAGGACTTTTCAACCCTACCAGAATATTGTCATGCAATGTATCATTTGGACTGCCGAACTAACTGTGACAATGCCTGCAAACTTAGTGTAGTACTACCATGAGAGAATTTTCACATATATTCTGTTGTAATGTGCATTATTGATTGTTGCCTATTGGTGTATATCTTGAGAATCATGTACCCAGGTAGAATGTATGGATGTCTTTGTCTAGAGTCTTATAAAAGGACGTGTAGATTTCTATGAGACAGAGAGGCCTTTTTTCCCACCTTTAGAGGCCAATCTATGCCTGATTTCTCTTAGAATTGTAATAGGTTCTTTGACCTTATATGTATGCTTTGCTATTAAAGTTTCCTATGGCATACTCTATATAATCTGCCTGATAATTGTTATATAAAGCATTGAAGCAACAACCCTTGTCTGTCATTTTTACGAGAATTTTTACTACCCACTACTGTATTAAACTGATTTAATTGAAGTGACGACTTCAGCCGAGGAGCGCCTAAGTCCGTATCAGGACTACACCCAGTCCTAGTCATTTGTGTGCCCCATGCATTATATTGTAAGATAGAGTGTTCCGCACTGACAAAGACATGGTTGTCCACGCAAGTAATGAACATGCATCCTCAGGCCCATAACCAAGTTACCGCCAGTTTGAGAAGCTTTGAAAAGCACTAAGGGCGGAAGAACTCCCTAGCTCACTCTCACTACAGAAAGTGTAAAACGTCACTGAGGTGAAAAAATGGGAACTGATAGGCCTTATTTAAGTCGGTCGCCCTGCCTCAAAAGGTCCCCTAAAAGATGGATACCCTCCATCTTGAAGTGTCTGAAGACCAGTCATCCACTGAATTACTGTAGGCTTATGATCAGTTTTACAACGTTGTGCTTCTACCATGCCAAGAAGAGGTTCTTCATAAACCCTCTTATGTGAAGAAAAGATGTTTCTATTGCCCCTTTGGCCTTTAAGGTTAGGTCCTCCTGATTTATCAACTTGTCCATCTTCCCAGAGAATTATGATGAAGGCCAGTCTTCTCATCTGAAATGGGGAACACCAAAATTCTATTCTGAATCCTTAACAGTCTAAACGACCCAGGTATCCGATTAAATGTTCTGCAATTTGTGAAAGCATTTCTCAGTCCAACCGCCAAGCTTTAGTAGGGGAAAATATTGAACTCTTACCTAAAGAGAGAATGTTTTCTCTGTCATCACCTTTCTCAACTCGGCCCACTGTTGAATGTATTCCTTGATGGGAAGAAGAGGTGATTGATTCCTTGTTGCGAAGCAGAGGTGATCCCTTCCTGGTCTTTGCCAGTCTGTCCTTCTCAGGCCTTTACCTTCACAGGGACTTTGATTGAATCCTCGGCTAGGCGAGAACCCTCTGCCACGTCCACCCACCCAAAACCTTCGGGATAGCTAGTAACCTTCAATGACTAAAGTACAATAGCAGTAAAAACCTTAAGAAAAAAATTACACTTATCTTGGGTGTTATGAGCAACAAAGAAAGAGGACTCGTGGATGAGGAGAATGCTTTATATACTGCGTTAAAGATACCATTTGGTTATTTTAATAACGTGTTTGTTACTGATGGAGCAGGTAGTGCAACATTTTGTATACCGCCTCTATTTTGCATGAAAGTATTAATTGAATAACCTACTTATTATAATTTACTAATAGTGTGCTGTGATATATTAAAATTAACCAACCTGCATACACAAATTACACGTGGGAACTTGCTATTTGCATGGCAAAATAACTCTAATAAATAAAATACGTACGCATATTAACAGTAGTATATGTAATAATTAGATATCGCATGCTTTATGTTGCTTTTGTGACGTTTGCACCTTCGTGGAGGACCGTAAAGGTGAATATACTGCTTTAAATGTCGCTATATGCTAGGAAAATATTAATACATAAAGGGATTAGTGAGGGTATAACATTAGAAGCATCATTTCTTTGTATTAATTACTCTTTTGTGTTTGTTTCGCTTAAGTTGACATTTTGGCGGCAGAGACCGAGTTCAGAAGTGGCCACCGTCTCATGAAGCGCGAAGTCTACTGCGCAGAATCGGATGGCTCCGTGAACTTCCTAACTACCTCTGTACACGCCGTTCCAGTCAAGGATAGGTTATTGGTGGACTGTCAAAAGACCCCAGATATTAGAAACTGGTATAAATGAACAATGGACCTTTTAAACTAGAAGTCGAAATATTGCAACAATCGGAATTTGTTCATAACTGGAAACATATCGGCAAAATCCATGTGAACCTGGACTATACAAAATCGGATGTTTTTCCCTGACCAATTGGAACCTTTCTCCGCCCAAAAATGTTTCATGTTATCCCGAAATTTATTATAAAAAGAGTGCACACCCTCTTTAACCCCACAGCACGATTTCTGGTCCTTTGATGATCTTTGGGACTGTAACGTGCTGAGCAAAGGACTTTCGGACTCTGAGATTTGGCCTGTCCTTTGGACAATTTAATGACAAAATTCAATTATGCTGAGCCAATGAAATAGAGAAAACCCAGATAGCCAGAATAGGTAAATATGGTGTTCTGCGATTTAATTAAATTGATCTAGAAAATCTAAGATTTGAAGAGACAAATTCTGATTTAATGAAATTTTAGATAAACAAATATTGATTAACAGAAATTATGAGTTTGTGGTTCTTCGTTAAAGAGAATAGAGGATTCTGAGTCTTAAATGTGTTTTAGCTGGTTCTAAATCACCATCAACCAATCCAACTATTTGGTCCAATCGACCAAGTGGGCGGAGTGCCTTGATGTTTAGGATTAGGAATCTATAGGTGGCGAATGTTAATGTATATGATGTAAGATAACTTTTCTTTCCCTATAGGTTATAAGGTACTCCCACCCACATGTCCAGCGCATCATTCCCCCTCCTGTGTGCAGACCTGTGAATGAGAAATGCGTGAATGTTGGTGTTATGGGCCCCACCAATGAATGCGTGTGTGAATGAGTTAGTGTGACGGCGGGTCTGCGACTCGGGGAGGGTAGTTGTGCTCGGATGTATGATATTACAACGCGTGTCATTACAACGCGTGCAGTTACATCGCATGCGTTACAACGCATGCGATGTTACAACGCTATGCCATTACAACGCAAGTCTTTACATCGACTTGCACTAGATGGCGTGCTAACATTAGAAAAGTGTAATTTACTATTCCAACTCCAGTCCACGTAACAGTAGGGAAGGTGTTAGGATAGTAAACTACACTATTTGTAATGTTAGCACGCCATCTAGCGCAAGTCGATGTAAAGACTTGCGTTGTAATGGCATTGCGTTGTAACATCTCATGCGTTGTAACGCATGCGATGTAAAAGCTGCACGTGGTAAAAACCGTGTTGTAATGGCTGTTCCCCGTTGTGCTCTCACTTTTTCCCCGAGTTGTTGTTTGCGCTGGATCAGTTTTTCCTGGTAGCAGAGTTGTGATTTTATTGCATTGGTTTGGTGATAATTGCTTGTAAATTGCTTATTGATTATTGACTGTGGATAAGTATAGGTTTATGTATTAACACTCTATGTTGAGTCCCGTTGCGTTCCATGTTGTTTGACGACTTCTGGGATGTAGGAAGTCGGAAAGTTTGTAACGATTCCGTAGTAGAGCAGAGGTAAACGCTGTTCTCGGGAAAGACGGAATTGTTGTTGTTGCCCTGTAGATACACGGGGGAAAACGTGTGACGATTGAAGTTGCACGACGCATTGTCTGGGTTCGATTCGGTAACATCGTCGTGTGTTGCCATTAGGGACATTTTCTGTATGAGAGAAATGTATGGTAGCAAAGGTCATCTGTGAAATTTTGGTCTTAAGTACCAGGAGTCCAAAAGGAGCTCTGATTACGCTTATCACTGGAAAGGTAATAGGTGTTCCCTAAGCTTGCTAGAAGGATAAAGTAGAGGGAAGTGCTACTTTATTAACAAATGAAATATTTCTCGAGTAGGGCAGAGGTAAGCGCTGCTCTCGGAAAGACAGGATTCTGTGTGAATGAACTACATTTTCCGTATGAATGTGTGTAAATGAGATAGCATTCAGGTTAATTGTGAAACTCTGGTTTTAATTCTCAGGAGCATTGGGTCTCCAACAGGTGTTTTATTTCTGGAGAAACGGTTAGCTAATGCTTGCTAGAAGGGTGAAGTAGAGGGAAGTGCTACTTTATCAACAGAAGTAACGATTCCGTAGTAGGGCAGAGGTAAGCACTGCTCACGGGAAAGACGGAATTCTTGTGAGAAAGGTCAGGACTATCCTTTGTTAGCGGAACAGATAATGGTGGCGTTTTTATGTTACTAACAGAATTTTAGTAAAAAGTGAATGTAAAAAGTTTACCGATAAATTTTGTAAAGGAGGGGTCAGCAGCAGCAGCGAGAAAAGCTGACGTCAAAGACCGCGCTGAGATTGGTCAGTCAGTAAGAGCCGTAGGCGCTCCAGATTGGTGCGTTAGTGTACGCTGCGCTAGGAGTGGAGAATTACAGGATAACGTAGACGCCCCGGATTGGTGCGTTAAGAGTCACGCTGGGATTGGAGGATTGCAAAAGGGACATAGCCGCTCAGGATTGGTGCGTTAGTGTGAGTTGTGCTACTATTGGATAGAACAAACAATATACTTGTATTATGATCCACCAGAAAAGGAGAAAAAGTCCAGGTTTCGGTAAAATCAAGAACATATTTAAAAAGGACAAACCGATTGTGACTAGAGAGGGACAGTTGCTCCCTCCAGCGAAATCACCTGCATCTTTAATGATTACGAAATATGGTTATCATACATGTATTTGGTTAGACAATTGGGCAAAGTATACAAAAGATGATGGAGTTTTGGCATTTCCAGAACATGGTTCATTTAATTTAGCGGTTTTGAGAAATCTGAGAGAAAGAATGATTAAATTAGAACCGAGACCTAGACCTACACAGTTTGAAGCAAAGACAGAATGGAAAGATGAGATGGAGATGTATGACAGAGAACGACAACGGAGTGGCGGAAGGTATAGATATATGTTTAGTAGATCATATGGACAAGAGAATCATGATGATAGAATGAAGAGATGGCGAAGTGCGAATATGACTGGTGGGTTGTTTCCTATACGAAATGTGGAAGAAACTACTAGTAGAAAATGTACGGAAAAGAGAAATAATACAGGATCAGAAAGTTATAAGTATGGTGTGCATGAGTCGGAGGATGATGTGCTTGAGGATATGTTTTACAAAAATCCACCCCCATATCAACCAAATTCCACATTGACACCGAGTGCCCCAGTAAAAGAATCGCCACAGAATATAAAATTTGAAACAGTACCACATGAGGCAGGAAGAAATAATCCTTTTAGAGAAACAGAAAATACTCAAGTTAGTAAAATGGCTAATGAAAATTCAGCTGAATTGGCTGGAACCACTTTAGAATTGACTGAGAAGATTCGAGAATTAACTAAAAATATGGAAGCAGTAACTGTTCCGGTAACAACAGGACCTGTAATGCCGATTTTTGATAAACAGAAGGATAGTGAGAATTGTCTGACGATTCCTTATAATGGAAACAGAGAAAATGAAATACAAAGACGAGATACAAGAGAATTTGTGGGGACAAACGGTAGGAATTTATGAACAAAGTACTCCCAAAAATTTGACCGTAAATCAGAGTTTAGTAAATAGAGCAATAATGACAACAGAGTCAGTAGCAGGATCACCAAAAGGAATAGAACAAACACGAAATGAGATGATTCCTGTAGGTCCTACTTCTGATGAATTAGTGATTGGCTAAGAAGTTTACAACAAAAAGATGCTGAGCCTAAACCTTTGGATGTGTCCAAATTAAAAATAGCATTAGAGGAATTGATAGTAGGGACTATTCCTACAGAAAAATTAAAGAGCTATCAGGATGAAGAATTAATGTTTCTATGCAAAGGCATAACATGGAGAGCCAGAAATTTACATGAAAGACTAGAAGAAGTGGCAAATGAAATGGGTATTGATTTTGAAAAGGTAAAGTCATTACAAAAACCATATAGAGTACATTTTTCTGAAAAAGACATTGAAAACCTAAACACGACAGGACGAATGATTCAGATTAAAGATTTAATCATATTACTGCGAAAATGGGGTGATGTAGACAAATGGAAGAGTAGATGGTTTCGAAAAAGAGACGATACAACGGATAAAACGTTTGCAGCTTACCCAGTAAGGGAAAAGGTAGTAACTGAATGTCCTATGAGAGAAATTCCAGGTGGAGGATATGTGCATGTCCCCTGGACTAGACAAGATATTTTGTCATTTACCAATGATTTTCCTCGACTGCGCGAAAAGCCATTTGAGTGGTGCAGGTAGACAGGTTTGTGAAATTATCAAAAGTCCTATAGATTGATTTGAACAGTCTTTTTGACATAATAGTACCTGCAGATTTATGGACAGAGTGCAAGGTAATGATTAGCTGGCCTACACAAGAATACCCTAGAGATCCAAAAACAGGTGCCCCTGATCCAGAGGTAATGAGAAAATATGAACAAGTAATTACCTTTCAGAAAAATAAAGTACCTCCTAAAGAAACTGATTGGGTAAAAATTGATAGAACTCATCAAGAAGAGAAAGAATCGGTACATGCGTACTATGAAGGGTTGATCTTAGCCTTTAAACAGTATAGTGGTGATGAAAACTTGAGTGAAAAGGATTTGAGTCATTTGGTATATCGATTCGTGTATGGATTGCGACCTGAAGTAAGTGAAATGATTAAACAGCATACAGTAGATTGGCAAAATAAAAAGATAGATGAAGTACTAAGACATGCGAAATATTTTAGTGATGAAATTGAGGCAAAGCAGCGTAAATTAAAAGAAAAAGCCATGAGGGCTCAAGTAAAAGTAGCAGAAAGACAGGAAGCACAATTGATTGAACAAGCAACTGGTACAGGTATGAAACAAAAATTTAATATTGGCAAAGGGAAAGGACAATTTAATATAGATGAAGCAAAAAAGAAATGGCCATGTCATAACTGCGGAAGAATGGGGCATTGGAAATCCGAGTGTAAATTTCCCCCCGAGTGCTAATGGTGATAATGCATCATTGAATTCACAGGTGCAGAAAGAGGTGAGTTGTCAACCGCAGCAACAGCAGTAGGTTGTTCCCCAACAGAATCCGGCGCCAAAACCGCCTTTTCCACGGAGCGTAAATCATCAGAAATACAGTAATGAGACAGGATTCGACAACGAAGAACAGGTAACTAAACTGCCGCGCGCTAGTGCTTTTTTGCAGTATTGGCTACGACGCAATGAGAGTGAGTCAGAAGAAGGTTATTGACGGTGCCGAGGGGAGGAAGAGGAGTGCGTACTTGGCGCAACTCTAGAAGTAGACCAGACAGGCCCATTTGTGGATGGAAAGGTAAATGACGAAAACATTACTTTCCTAGTTGATACTGGTGCTACTCGCTCAACTGTTAGGTCAGCTGATGTTAAAAATCTTCCTCTCTCGGACGAAACGATCCAAGTAGTTGGAGTATCCAACAGACAGATAAAAACGTATCTCACTGATCCAGTAAACGTTAGCAAAGGGAAATTTTCTGAAATGCACCGCTTTGTCGTGTGCGATTCAAGCCCTGTAAATTTGTTAGGGAGAGATTTACTGTGCAAGATGAATTGCACCATATTTTGTACTTCAGATGGTATAGCATTTGAGACTCCAGATGAAGATGTACTGTATAAAATGACTATGGCTAATATGGAACCTGAAATTACCGCAGCATTTGCTGTATTTAACCCTGAAGAGCTGCCTCAAGAGTTGAAAAAGACAGTGAAGACAGAGGTATGGGATTTCACAGGAGAAGATGTGGGACTAATGAAAAATGTTGATCCTGTAAAAGTTGCATTAAAAGAAGGAGTAAGTTACCCAAATATTCCACAGTACATATTGACATCCGAGATAATTGCAGGAATTACTCCTATAATAGTCAGAATGATCAAGCAAGGTATTCTGAGAGAAATAATGAGCAGTCCATGTAATTCACCAATTATGGGTCTGAGACGCCTAATAGATTATTTAGAATAGTACAAGACCTGAGAAGAATAAACAAGATCTTTGTGTCATGTTGTCCCATTGTACCAAATCCATCTGTGATTTTGTATCAGATTCCTCATGATGCGGAATGGTATACAGTAATTGATCTGTGTCATGCGTTTTTTTCCATCCCATTGCATCCTGATATTCAACAAATCTTTGCGTTCCGGTTCGGCGAACGTTTCTTGGGATGGTGCCGAATTCCACAGGGGTACACAGAGAGTCCCTCAATATTCAATCAGATATTGAAAAAGTCTGTAGAAGATTTAACAAGCATTTACAATGCAACGGTCTCGGCATTGTTAAAGTTAGAGCTATTGGCATTGCTCATGACATTATTCTATAGCTATCATTTCAGGGCCCGTTTTTAGGATGCCGGCGTCTCCGCACCCCGCTGGCTCAAAGAGCTTGAAAAAAATAAAAGCGACATAATACAGATTGGAGACACAAACACACACACAAACACCGCCTCCCCCCCCCCCCCCCCAAACACTCCCTCCCCCAAGACCTCTGCTTCAGGAACAAAACCGAAGTCTTTGCCACTGAAAGGGGAAGGTTTTGTGTGTTGCAACCGGAAGAACCGTGTGTCAAGCAGGGCCCTTTCTAGGAGGCACAGTCCCGTGTGGCACAGAGAGGGAGGAAAGAGATAAATAAAGCAGAAGGAGGCAAAGAAAAGCATGGTGAAGAGAGTAAGGGGATGAGTGGCGAGAAAGGGGAGAGAAAAGAAAGACTGGGAGGGGGGCAACAGAGAGGTAAAAAAAGGAGTGGGGAGAGAAAGGGGAATAAAGAGAGGGCAAGGACGGAGAAAAATAACCAAAGAGGGTGAGAGAGACAAGAGGGCAGATCACGATTGTAGAGGCGGGGCAGTGACGACAGAAATGAAGAGAGATACTGCACGCAGCAGGGAGTGCCACCTTCTAAGCAAGCAGTCTCAGCTAAGACAATATAGTTGTCTCCCCGTCCCCAATGACCAGGCCTTCACCCTCCACTCCAACGCAACCACCTCCCCCACGGAGTCTGAAATGCACTCGGGCCCTTACCACTCACCCTAGGTCCAGCCCACTCTGCGGAGCTCGGATAAGGGACCCTGGGCAGAGGGGTCTTCCTGCAAGTGTCCCGTGCCCGGGCCAGGGTGGGTTTCTGCCGTCCTGCACTCGTCTGCCAAATCTAAAAAAAAAGAAAGAAAAACACAGGACAGGCCTCAGGGCCCTCTCAAGACACAGGCCAGGGTGTGGGCGAAGTCTGCAAAAATGTGTCCAATTCTAGCCAGCCTGGCGTGGTTTAAGCGGTACGCCTCCTCTTGGCGCTATTCAAGCGCCCCGTCCGTTAAAGCGCATGAATGAAATCTGACTTTTTAGGAAGACCCTCGAGACCCGCCTGTTTCTACACCGGTATACATACTCTTGTTATACATTTCACCGTTAACCATTTCCGGGGCCAAGAGGCGCATGAGAGGCTTACGCGGCGCTTTACAACAAGGCCACGACGTTGATTACTCGTTAGCAGATATGCCAAGAAGTAAAGACACCGAGGGAAGGAAATGACTGAAATGTGTAGCCAAACCAGCCAGCTCCCTGAAGACCCTAGATTGGTTGCAACATTATATTGGTTTTAACACTACCAGTAGGCCCCTGAGTGTGCGAGCAGGGGGGTTTTGTTAATTAGATACCCTCACCCCAATTCCTATGCAATCCACGCCTCCAAAAAGTAGGAAAAATGTACATCGGCAAGCAAGGGTGGTGAGAGCGTCATTTAACTCTTTACAGGCAAAATAATATTTATACTTAAGCAGGGCGGCCTTTCATCATTGTAAGTTCCAGGCACCGCTTCTGAGAGCAGCAGAGGGCACTGGGCACGACGCATTCCAAACACTGCCCTTACTTTAGGAACAGCCCGTTTTAGACCATAAACTCCACGTGCTGCTGCTGCCGCCTTTGTAAATCCACTCAGCCCCTGTGGAGGGAAACAAAACGCAGACACAGGCCGCCACAATGGAGGACGTTTGCTATATACTAAAAACATGCGTAAAACAGCAACTCCAAACAAAGCTGACAAAACAGGCTATAGGGGCTCAGTGTAGAGGGAAGGTGGATTGTTGCACCGGAGTGGAGAGAGGCCCCCTTCCTCCCTCCCGGGGCTTGCAGAAGTGGATACAGAGCAGGAAGGAGTCTATTAGCAGAGCCCCCAGCGGGGGAGTCCCTGTGATGTCCGAGCAGGGGAAAGTGACACGGAGTCTGTTTACAAGCCGAGGGCACCGGAAGACACCACCGCCTTACTCCGAGGTCAAGCAGAAATGCCTCGGAGAAACGCAGCGGCGTTTTCGGATTCGGGGGCGTGTTTTTCTTTCTCTCCTCTTGCCATTGGCTGGAATGTTTACAAATATGGTTATCATACATGTATTTGGTTAGACAATTGGGCAAAGTATACAAAAGATGATGGAGTTTTGGCATTTCCAGAACATGGTTCATTTAATTTAGCGGTTTTGAGAAATCTGAGAGAAAGAATGATTAAATTAGAACCGAGACCTAGACCTACACAGTTTGAAGCATTGACAGAATGGAAAGATGAGATGGAGATGTATGACAGAGAACGACAACGGAGTGGCGGAAGGTATAGATATATGTTTAGTAGATCATATGGACAAGAGAATCATGATGATAGAATGAAGAGATGGCGAAGTGCGAATATGACTGGTGGGTTGTTTCCTATACGAAATGTGGAAGAAACTACTAGTAGAAAATGTACGGAAAAGAGAAATAATACAGGATCAGAAAGTTATAAGTATGGTGTGCATGAGTCGGAGGATGATGTGCTTGAGGATATGTTTTACAAAAATCCACCCCCATATCAACCAAATTCCACATTGACACCGAGTGCCCCAGTAAAAGAATCGCCACAGAATATAAAACTTGAAACAGTACCACATGAGGCAGGAAGAAATAATCCTTTTAGAGAAACAGAAAATACTCAAGTTAGTAAAATGGCTAATGAAAATTCAGCTGAATTGGCTGGAACCACTTTAGAATTGACTGAGAAGATTCGAGAATTACCTAAAAATATGGAAGCAGTAACTGTTCCGGTAACAATAGGACCTGTAATGCCGATTTTTGATAAACAGAAGGATAGTGAGCATTGTCTGACGATTCCTTATAATGGAAACAGAGAAAATGAAATACAAAGACGAGATACAAGAGAATTTGTGGGGACAAACGGTAGGAATTTATGAACAAAGTACTCCCAAAAATTTGACCGTAAATCAGAGTTTAGTAAATAGAGCAATAATGACAACAGAGTCAGTAGCAGGATCACCAAAAGGAATAGAACAAACACGAAATGAGATGATTCCTGTAGGTCCTACTTCTGATGAATTAGTGATTGGCTAAGAAGTTTACAACAAAAAGATGCTGAGCCTAAACCTTTGGATGTGTCCAAATTAAAAATAGCATTAGAGGAATTGATAGTAGGGACTATTCCTACAGAAAAATTAAAGAGCTATCAGGATGAAGAATTAATGTTTCTATGCAAAGGCATAACATGGAGAGCCAGAAATTTACATGAAAGACTAGAAGAAGTGGCAAATGAAATGGGTATTGATTTTGAAAAGGTAAAGTCATTACAAAAACCATATAGAGTACATTTTTCTGAAAAAGACATTGAAAACCTAAACACGACAGGACGAATGATTCAGATTAAAGATTTAATCATATTACTGCGAAAATGGGGTGATGTAGACAAATGGAAGAGTAGATGGTTTCGAAAAAGAGACGATACAACGGATAAAACGTTTGCAGCTTACCCAGTAAGGGAAAAGGTAGTAACTGAATGTCCTATGAGAGAAATTCCAGGTGGAGGATATGTGCATGTCCCCTGGACTAGACAAGATATTTTGTCATTTACCAATGATTTTCCTCGACTGCGCGAAAAGCCATTTGAGTGGTGCAGGTAGACAGGTTTGTGAAATTATCAAAAGTCCTATAGATTGATTTGAACAGTCTTTTTGACATAATAGTACCTGCAGATTTATGGACAGAGTGCAAGGTAATGATTAGCTGGCCTACACAAGAATACCCTAGAGATCCAAAAACAGGTGCCCCTGATCCAGAGGTAATGAGAAAATATGAACAAGTAATTACCTTTCAGAAAAATAAAGTACCTCCTAAAGAAACTGATTGGGTAAAAATTGATAGAACTCATCAAGAAGAGAAAGAATCGGTACATGCGTACTATGAAGGGTTGATCTTAGCCTTTAAACAGTATAGTGGTGATGAAAACTTGAGTGAAAAGGATTTGAGTCATTTGGTATATCGATTCGTGTATGGATTGCGACCTGAAGTAAGTGAAATGATTAAACAGCATACAGTAGATTGGCAAAATAAAAAGATAGATGAAGTACTAAGACATGCGAAATATTTTAGTGATGAAATTGAGGCAAAGCAGCGTAAATTAAAAGAAAAAGCCATGAGGGCTCAAGTAAAAGTAGCAGAAAGACAGGAAGCACAATTGATTGAACAAGCAACTGGTACAGGTATGAAACAAAAATTTAATATTGACAAAGGGAAAGGACAATTTAATATAGATGAAGCAAAAAAGAAATGGCCATGTCATAACTGCGGAAGAATGGGGCATTGGAAATCCGAGTGTAAATTTCCCCCCGAGTGCTAATGGTGATAATGCATCATTGAATTCACAGGTGCAGAAAGAGGTGAGTTGTCAACCGCAGCAACAGCAGTAGGTTGTTCCCCAACAGAATCCGGCGCCAAAACCGCCTTTTCCACAGAGCGTAAATCATCAGAAATACAGTAATGAGACAGGATTCGACAACGAAGAACAGGTAACTAAACTGCCGCGCGCTAGTGCTTTTTCGCAGTATTGGCTACGACGCAATGAGAGTGAGTCAGAAGAAGGTTATTGACGGTGCCGAGGGGAGGAAGAGGAGTGCGTACTTGGCGCAACTCTAGAAGTAGACCAGACAGGCCCATTTGTGGATGGAAAGGTAAATGACGAAAACATTACTTTCCTAGTTGATACTGGTGCTACTCGCTCAACTGTTAGGTCAGCTGATGTTAAAAATCTTCCTCTCTCGGACGAAACGATCCAAGTAGTTGGAGTATCCAACAGACAGATAAAAACGTATCTCACTGATCCAGTAAACGTTAGCAAAGGGAAATTTTCTGAAATGCACCGCTTTGTCGTGTGCGATTCAAGCCCTGTAAATTTGTTAGGGAGAGATTTACTGTGCAAGATGAATTGCACCATATTTTGTACTTCAGATGGTATAGCATTTGAGACTCCAGATGAAGATGTACTGTATAAAATGACTATGGCTAATATGGAACCTGAAATTACCGCAGCATTTGCTGTATTTAACCCTGAAGAGCTGCCTCAAGAGTTGAAAAAGACAGTGAAGACAGAGGTATGGGATTTCACAGGAGAAGATGTGGGACTAATGAAAAATGTTGATCCTGTAAAAGTTGCATTAAAAGAAGGAGTAAGTTACCCAAATATTCCACAGTACATATTGACATCCGAGATAATTGCAGGAATTACTCCTATAATAGTCAGAATGATCAAGCAAGGTATTCTGAGAGAAATAATGAGCAGTCCATGTAATTCACCAATTATGGGTCTGAGACGCCTAATAGAACATTTAGAATAGTACAAGACCTGAGAAGAATAAACAAGATCTTTGTGTCATGTTGTCCCATTGTACCAAATCCATCTGTGATTTTGTATCAGATTCCTCATGATGCGGAATGGTATACAGTAATTGATCTGTGTCATGCGTTTTTTTCCATCCCATTGCATCCTGATATTCAACAAATCTTTGCGTTCCGGTTCGGCGAACGTTTCTTGGGATGGTGCCGAATTCCACAGGGGTACACAGAGAGTCCCTCAATATTCAATCAGATATTGAAAAAGTCTGTAGAAGATTTAACAAGCATTTACAATGCAACGGTCTCGGCATTGTTAAAGTTAGAGCTATTGGCATTGCTCATGACATTATTCTATAGCTATCATTTCAGGGCCCGTTTTTAGGATGCCGGCGTCTCCGCACCCCGCTGGCTCAAAGAGCTTGAAAAAAATAAAAGCGACATAATACAGATTGGAGACACAAACACACACACAAACACCGCCTCCCCCCCCCCCCCAAACACTCCCTCCCCCAAGACCTCTGCTTCAGGAACAAAACCGAAGTCTTTGCCACTGAAAGGGGAAGGTTTTGTGTGTTGCAACCGGAAGAACCGTGTGTCAAGCAGGGCCCTTTCTAGGAGGCACAGTCCCGTGTGGCACAGAGAGGGAGGAAAGAGATAAATAAAGCAGAAGGAGGCAAAGAAAAGCATGGTGAAGAGAGTAAGGGGATGAGTGGCGAGAAAGGGGAGAGAAAAGAAAGACTGGGAGGGGGGCAACAGAGAGGTAAAAAAAGGAGTGGGGAGAGAAAGGGGAATAAAGAGAGGGCAAGGACGGAGAAAAATAACCAAAGAGGGTGAGAGAGACAAGAGGGCAGATCACGATTGTAGAGGCGGGGCAGTGACGACAGAAATGAAGAGAGATACTGCACGCAGCAGGGAGTGCCACCTTCTAAGCAAGCAGTCTCAGCTAAGACAATATAGTTGTCTCCCCGTCCCCAATGACCAGGCCTTCACCCTCCACTCCAACGCAACCACCTCCCCCACGGAGTCTGAAATGCACTCGGGCCCTTACCACTCACCCTAGGTCCAGCCCACTCTGCGGAGCTCGGATAAGGGACCCTGGGCAGAGGGGTCTTCCTGCAAGTGTCCCGTGCCCGGGCCAGGGTGGGTTTCTGCCGTCCTGCACTCGTCTGCCAAATCTAAAAAAAAAGAAAGAAAAACACAGGACAGGCCTCAGGGCCCTCTCAAGACACAGGCCAGGGTGTGGGCGAAGTCTGCAAAAATGTGTCCAATTCTAGCCAGCCTGGCGTGGTTTAAGCGGTACGCCTCCTCTTGGCGCTATTCAAGCGCACCGTCCGTTAAAGCGCATGAATGAAATCTGACTTTTTAGGACGACCCTCGAGACCCGCCTGTTTCTACACCGGTATACATACTCTTGTTATACATTTCACCGTTAACCATTTCCGGGGCCAAGAGGCGCATGAGAGGCTTACGCGGCGCTTTACAACAAGGCCACGACGTTGATTACTCGTTAGCAGATATGCCAAGAAGTAAAGACACCGAGGGAAGGAAATGACTGAAATGTGTAGCCAAACCAGCCAGCTCCCTGAAGACCCTAGATTGGTTGCAACATTATATTGGTTTTAACACTACCAGTAGGCCCCTGAGTGTGCGAGCAGGGGGGTTTTGTTAATTAGATACCCTCACCCCAATTCCTATGCAATCCACGCCTCCAAAAAGTAGGAAAAATGTACATCGGCAAGCAAGGGTGGTGAGAGCGTCATTTAACTCTTTACAGGCAAAATAATATTTATACTTAAGCAGGGCGGCCTTTCATCATTGTAAGTTCCAGGCACCGCTTCTGAGAGCAGCAGAGGGCACTGGGCACGACGCATTCCAAACACTGCCCTTACTTTAGGAACAGCCCGTTTTAGACCATAAACTCCACGTGCTGCTGCTGCCGCCTTTGTAAATCCACTCAGCCCCTGTGGAGGGAAACAAAACGCAGACACAGGCCGCCACAATGGAGGACGTTTGCTATATACTAAAAACATGCGTAAAACAGCAACTCCAAACAAAGCTGACAAAACAGGCTATAGGGGCTCAGTGTAGAGGGAAGGTGGATTGTTGCACCGGAGTGGAGAGAGGCCCCCTTCCTCCCTCCCGGGGCTTGCAGAAGTGGATACAGAGCAGGAAGGAGTCTATTAGCAGAGCCCCCAGCGGGGGAGTCCCTGTGATGTCCGAGCAAGGGAAAGTGACACGGAGTCTGTTTACAAGCCGAGGGCACCGGAAGACACCACCGCCTTTCTCCGAGGTCAAGCAGAAATGCCTCGGAGAAACGCAGCGGCGTTTTCGGATTCGGGGGCG
Source organism: Triturus cristatus (assembly GCF_964204655.1). Classification (NCBI taxonomy): domain Eukaryota; kingdom Metazoa; phylum Chordata; class Amphibia; order Caudata; family Salamandridae; genus Triturus; species Triturus cristatus. Next base: position 223,203,462 of record NC_140579.1, read on the forward strand.
TGTTTTTCTTTCTCGCCTCTTGCCATTGGCTGGAATGTTTACATTCCAGAGGAGAGAAAGAATCGAAAAAACACGCCCCCGAATCCGAAAAAGACAGGGCTTGTTTGGAGAGACAAAGCTCTTCTCCAATGGCTGACCAGCATTTAAGAGGCCAGCCAATGGAGAAGAGGGAAGAAGAGGGGCGGGCTCAAGCCCCTCTTCTGAAAACATTAAATCTCGGAGCGAGACTGTGCAAGCGCAGCCTTCGCAGCCGAGACCTAAAAATAACTGAAAGTTCAGTTCTAGTACAATATATAGAGGATTTGCTTGTAGCATCAAGAACTCGAGAAGCTTGTGTAGTGGATACCATTGCACTGCTGAATCATTTGGCAGATGGAGGACTTAAAGTATCCCCATCGAAATTACAATTCTGTCAGAAAGAAGTACAATATTTAGGCCATAAAATTGAAAAAGGACCGAGAAAAGTAACTGCAGATAGAATCAAGATAATAAAAGGAATGAGAGCCCCAATGACACAAAGAGAAGTGAGAATGTTTCTTGGAATGGTTGGATACTGTCGTCAGTGGATAAGTAACTTTTCCCTGATTGCAAAACCTTTGGTACGCTTAACCAGAAGTGATGTAAAAGATCCCATTGAATTAAATAAAGAATAATTGACGGCTTTTAAACAATTGAGAGACAGTTTGTGTGAAGCACCAGCACTTTGTATGCCTGAATATGAAAAGGAATTTGAACTCTATTGCAGCGAAAGAAATGGATGTGCACTTTCTGTATTAATACAGAAACATGGAAAACTAAGGAGACCAATTGGATATTTCTCAGCTATATTAGATCCTGTAGCTGTAGCATTGCCAGGTTGTCTGAAAGCTGTACCAGCCACTTGCAAGAGTTTGGAACAAAGTGAAGGAATTGTGATGGGATATCCTGTGAGAGTGTTTGTACCTCATGATGTGGCAATCCTTTTAACAAGGAGCCGCACCCAGTTCATGATGCACAGTCGTCTGACTAAATATGAGAAAGTTATCCTAGGTGCAACGAATGTAAGTCTGGTGAGATGTCTGAATGTGAATCCTTCAACGTTACTGCCTGATGCTGAGAATGTGGAAGTCGGAGATGATGTGGATCATGACTGTTTGGAAGTGCTTGACTTCTGTACCAAACCCCGACCTGATATAAAAGATGTGCCTTTGACAGAGAGTGACCATGTGAGGTTTGTGGACGGATCATGTTTGAGAACAGATGAGGGAATTCTGAGTGCAGCATATGCAGTATGCACAGTAGCAGCTGTTTTGGAAGCATTGTGTCTGAAAGGAGTAAAATCAGCCCAAGTTGCTGAACTATTTGCTTTAACAAGAGCATGTAAGTTGGGAAAGAATGTGAGAGTGACTGTGATAACCGATAGTCAATATGGCTTCGGTGTAGTGCATGATTTTGGCCAAATTTGGTCACAAAGAGGATTTTTGACATCGAGTGGAACTCCTATAAGGAATGCTGAAGTGGTTGGAGAATTGCTTGAGGCGATACCGCTGCCTAAGCAATTAGCTGTTGTGAAGTGTGCAGCCCACACAAAGTCCAATGACTATGTATCGGCTGGCTATCAGTTTGCCAACGTTATGGCTCAATATTGCGCACAAAATCAGAATTCAATAAATAGGTGAAAAAAGGAGAATTGAATTCATGTCCCTTGTTGTTTACTATACAAGAAAAGTAACAAAGCTGTTCCTAAAAGTGGGTGAGACAGACCATGTAGTATTCAAGGAAAGTTTTTTATTTGGATATTGGGGCCCTCACACAACCATCAGGATGTCGTGAATCACGTACCCCTCAGGATGTATCGTGTCATCATCGGGCTGCTCCTGCGTCGAGTCGGCTGGTGCAATACCCGACGGGCTCTTGTTTAGGGAGCACTCTTGTGGAGATCTTTTTATCCAATACAGCCGCTGGGTGAGGTGGGAGTGTGGGGCTCTTCAGTGATGTAGATGAAAGACAATAATTACTAAAATAGGGGTCGGAGTGCTTTCTCAATCAATTTATTAGGAAGCCTCCTCGCCTAATTAAAAACTGTGAGGTTGAGTGTTGGTAACTTAGAATAATGGGTTAGGTTATATACACTGCCTCATCGGGGTCCCAATGCAGGAGCAGCCCGATGATGACACGATACATCCTGAGGGGTACGTGATTCACGACATCCTGATGGTTGTGTGAGGGCCCCAATATCCAAATAAAAAACTTTCCTTGAATACTACATGGTCTGTCTCACCCACTTTTAGGAACAGCTTTGTTACTTTTCTTGTATACTTTAGGGCCTACTCAGCTGCACCTCCCTCGCAAAGCCCATTACGCCCCCCCTGTTCATTCTTGATATATCCTTGTTGTTTACTAACACTGTGAATACATGGGAGGAAGTAAGGCAGTTGCAGGAAGAAGCAGGAAATGAGACAGTGGGTAAAAGCAGGATGTGCACCATGGGAAACAGATCATGTGTGGGTTTATCGGGATGGAAGACCAGTTATGTCTGATAGCATGGTGTCTGCCATGGCACGGATGTATCATGGACAAGCACATGTAGGAAGAGATGCAATGATCAGACTTTTTAAACAGACATGGTAATTACTATACGAATATGTGAAGACGATGGACGTAAGGGATTGCTACGTCTGTATGCAGTTGCCAGCGTCTGTATCTGAGGGAGTGACTTACCATCACCTCCCAGTAACATATGGAATAACATGTAGTGTAATAGCAAGTTTGTTTTACAAAATAGGGAAATTAGAATATTAATTTTCAGACGTCGATAATGTATTTTCACAAGTACCTGTAATTAACAAGTTGAATAAAGTAAAACCTGCAAAAGTGTTAGGTGAATTTTTCTTAGAAACTAAAGAATTAACATTAGAATCAATATTTAGAAATAATCTAACTTGCAGTTTAAAGAAGGAGGAGAAGCTTTTCTTGGATATGGTTGAAGAAAGAAGATTGAAAATGCAAAGGAAGGTACCCGAGGGAAAAGAAGAAAAGACAGTCTGGGATGTTAAAAGAGAAAAACATTTGAAAGGAGAAGCTAGTCCAACAATGGCTTTAGATTGGCCTCAGAAAGGGAAGTTGTGTATTAGAAGGAACCAAACTGCATATGATAATTATTTTGTAGGCACTAGTGATTGCCATGATACTTATAGAATCATGGGTCGATTGGGATTTAAAGGAGGAAATGATCCAGTTTTCCCTGGACTATATTTTATCTGCGGGAATAAAGCATATTATCGATTACCAGATCATTGGTATGGCACATGTTATCTAGGCCTGGTTTTCCCAAAGATATTCCATGTGGGAAGAGGAAAAGATGGTGCACATGAGTTAGTTAGTCAACTAACACGTAGGAAAAGAGAATCTTGGTCAGAAATTGTAGGAGACATTTTTGGAGCGTTGATACCAGCAGTGGGAATATCTCTGAATGCACACAAAATTGGAAAACTATCAACAGTAGTGGATCGCTTGTCAACAAGCACCGCTGGAGGATTTTTATTAGTAAATACTGAAATGGTTGCCATGCGTGCCATGGTAATGCAAAATCGACTTACCCTTGATATAATTTTGGCAAGAGAGGGTGGAGTCTGTGGAATGCTGAAAGTTCAACATTGTTGTAATTACATTCCTGACGAAAGTCAAGATTTGAAGACCTATATTAAGAATATAACTGATTTGCATGAGGAAATTGTTCCACTTGAGGTTGAAGGTATTTGGGAAAAGATTGGCAAAAAGTTTTGTACTATTAAGAACTTCTTACTTAAGCTAGGTAGTACCTTTATTGGTAAAATATTAATTCCAGTAACATGTGTGATTATTGTAGTATTAATTCTAAGACTAGGATGTTTATGTTGCAAGAAAAGGAAATTACAAAAACATACAAAAAGAGAAACTGTAAGAAAGAAAAGAAAGAGAATTTGAAGAAATAGAATTAGAAGAGTGGAAAGACAATATGTATAGAAAAACAAGAGAAGAAGAGACAGGGGAAACAGTAATGTAATCTAACAAAAGATTAAGAGTATTGAATTCATTTCTTTTACGAACATTTTTTCAAAATTTAAAGGTAGTGTGGTGATGTTAAAAATCACCAAAGGGGGGATTGATGAAGTAGGTAGTGCAAAATGTTGTATACCTCCTCTATTTCGCATGAAAGTATTAATTGAATAACCTACTTATTATAATTTACTAATAGTGTGCTGTGATATATTAAAATTAACCAACCTGCATACACAAATTACACGTGGGAACTTGCTATTTGCATGGCAAAATAACTCTAATAAATGAAATACGTACACATATTAACAGTAGTATATGTAATAATTAGATATTGCATGCTTTATGTTGCTTTTGTGACGTTTGCACCTTCGTGGAGGACCGTAAAGGTGAATATACTGCTTTAAATGTCGCTATATGCTAGGAAAATACTAATACATAAAGGGATTAGTGAGGGTACAACATTAGACGCATCATTTCTTTGTATTAATTACTCTTTTGTGTTTGTTTCGCTTAAGTTGACATTTTGGCCTATCGAAAACATGGCGGTAGAGACCGAGTTCAGAAGTGGCCACCGTCTCATGAAGCGCAAAGTCTACTGCGCAGAATCGGATGGCTACGTGAACTTCCTAACGACCTCTGTACACGCCGTTCCAGTCAAGGATAGGTTACTGGTGGACTGCCAAAAGACCCCGGATATTAGACACTGGTATAAATCAACAAAGGACCTTTTAAACTAGAAGTTGAAATATTGCAACAATCAGAATTTGGTCATAACCGGAAACATATCAGCAAAATCGATATGAACCTGGACTATACAAAATCGGACGTTTTTCCCTGACCAATTGGAACCTTTCTCCGCTGTGAGAAGTTGGCCTGGTATATGATGCTCACTAGTTAAAGTGATCACCTTGTACCATGCCAAGCAACCCTTATGGTGTGGTTGTAAGTCAACCTTTTCGGACTAGCTGCCCTAGTGGTAGCGTAGGCTAAGCAGTCTTTGAGGCTAAACTCGTGAAGCGTGTTAAGCCAGCTGTTTTACCAAATGCAACCCCCTTTTATACCAATGAAAGGACACCACACAGATATATATTCAAAATATATATGTATTTATTTCTCAAAGTAACCCCTAGTCTCTTTATGAGCACAGGAGCACAAATCGTCAAACAAGATTATCACAGAATACACAGAAGTTGCACTTTATATGGATAGGCCCTGGTGGCCACTCGAACCATATACTAAAATAGTGGTATAAGTACCACGAACAGAAAAGGGAAAAGGCCTAGGGCCTCTAGAATCGCTGGGCCTACAAGGAGCTAACGTCAGTTAGTGACCAGGAGGTCCACGGGTGGCGTGTGCAGAGCAAATAGTCACACGCGTGCTCCCATAGGTTTCAATGGGTGCGTAAAAAGTACAAAGTTACTGCAAAAGGAATCTTCCGGATGACCTAGGAACTTAAGATTTGGAACACAGGCACTAGAGATGTAATACTACACTTGGGCACAGGTGTGCCAGCTTTACCTCACCCACAGGAAGCGGGTGCATAGGCCTCGAAGTGCGTCGGGTTTCTTCTATCTGTTCCGTTGAGCCTGGGACAAAGATGCTGCAGGCGGTCGGTCGGGAAGAGATGCAGTGGATCCAAGAGTGGATCGGAGATGTTGAAGACCTGTAAGCAGAGGGGACAGTGTTCACAGTCACTAGCCAGTGACCAGCGTGGCACCAGGTGGGTACCAGGCGATGTCGGGTGCAAACAGGAAGGAAGGTGTAGCTTGACTCTGCAGCCACGTGGTCCCTGAAGGTCGACGACGTCCAGGAGTCGAGTCACGAGCTGTCCCACGCAGGCTCTCGCTGTCGGCGGTGTCGGCGACTTGATCGAAGCAAACAAGCCTTGGCAAAAGCAATTGTTGTAGGCAAGGAGTTTAAGCTGATGGTTCTGACCAGCAAGGTCAGAGGAACTGCTCCTTTGGAGGGGAGCAAGGGCCAGTCTGGAGCAACCAGACCAGCGGTGTTTGTCGTAGATTTCGTCGCCAAGATGGCCACTAGCCAGCGGGCCAGCAACCGGTTAGGCGCGTCGAGTGGCAAAATGCAGAAGGGCCCCACGCAGATCGTGGAGATGCTGGAGGGCTCACCTTTGGTGCAGATGCTGCTCGAGGGTTGGGCTTCTCAGGACCCAAAGCACAACTTGGAGGGAGCCTCGGTTGTTGCACTTGTCAGCTTGTCGTAGTCGTTCCAAGATGGCTGGCTCCACGTGTCTCGGTGCCTCCACGGGTCTCCTCTTTTCAGGGACTGTGGATCGGGCGGTGAGAGGTCTGGAGGTCCAGGTCTTGTCAGTCTCTGGGCTCGGGCTCCGGCGGGAGGCGGCGGCAAAGCAGACGTTGATGCGCTGGATGGTGCTTGCGTTAGCAAGGTGGTCACTCCCTGACCACAGGGGAGATTTTCTTCAGTCTTCTGTGCAGCAGAATGTCGAAGTTCCCGTCTTCTTCTTAGTTTCAAGTTGATTCCAGGATGTCTGAAGTCTTAGGACACAGCTCCTACCTTTATTCGGATTCTAGGGGCCGGACTACCTGCTAGGTCCCTCCCTATGGGTGGGACCAGGAAGGGGGGTGGTTACACCCCCAATCCTTTGTCCAGCTCGCCCCAGGCCCGGGACTGGTGTGCCCCAGGACCGGTTTGAACTGGCATATGCCCCGAGGCTCCTTGTGAGCCACAGGCATGTCTGGTTTCTTTCAAGCCCTACCTGACCAATACACAAAATCCTGTCTGGGGTGGTGCATGCACCTCCCCTGGCAGGAAACCCTTTGTCCACACCTCCCAAGCTGGAAGGACTCCCAGCAGCAGGAGGGCAGACTTGTGTCTGTGGTGGCAGCATCCATTTTGTGGAGCTGAGGCTATGTCTGATTTTACCCGGGTTTCAGGCACTGTACATGTCGTGTCCCTCTAGAAGGGTGGAATGCTAACCCCGTCGCCAGAATTGGCGAGGGGTTAGTATTCCAATTCGTATGACACCTTACTCGACATGTTTTGATAAAGCCAAACCAAAGATAGCATTTAACCGCGAGGTTCATAATGCACTTAAGAGTATATGGTATGACGATATCTGGAAACAGTAGAAGGAAGTTGTTCCGACCACTGCAGACAGGCTCAGCTCATGCCAGAGCACCATCTCACATGGAACCAAGCACTCTGCCTTCAGGATTGTTAAGGCCTGCCATAGGAGTGACTTATAGGTTACCAGGTGTCCCATTTAAGTTTAGGTATAGGTATACTACACCTAAGTAAGAGGTGATTACACCAACTTACCCCAGCTGAGTGATCAGCCAGTTGTGTCAGATTGTTAGGCCAAGCCTGGGGTGGCATAATACATGCTTCAGCCCCTGGCAGGCCTTGGGTACACCAATGCCCTGGGTACCTAGTGTACACTGGTACAGGGGCTGACAGGGTGATCCAACCAATTGGGTATGTACCTAGGGTACATGGAGTCCATTTTAAAGAGAGAACAGCCAGGCTGAGATCCTGAATAGCAGGATCTCAGGCCAACTAAGTCGAAAAACCAGCTAGACACTAGGCAAAAATTTGGGGGTAACCATAGTCAGATATCCACCTTCCTACACAACCCCCCCCAAACGAAGGGAGATAAGGCTGACCTTGACCAGGTAAGCCTATATTGCCCAAGTGGCCATATAAGGAGGAACCAGCACTGGCATGGTTACCCCCTGTCTCATGGTCCACTAAGCAATCCCTCACCCTAAGGGTATCAGAGGGTCTCCACCATAGGGAATCTCTACCTTTGGCGTGTCTTGGCAAAGTAAAAGGCTGGTGTTGAGATGGAGTACTGAAGTGAGTGTCCTCAAAGTGAGGCCTCAGCTTCCTCCAATCATCCTTCACCATGGATGCCTTTCTTTCCTTAACTGAGTTGCACTGTGCTCTCAGGGTCAGCCTCTGGCTACCTAAAGCTGGAGGCTGGGTCCCTTTTGTGGGCTTACTGGAGGGACAGGTCAGGTTTGGGGCCCTAAGGTCCCAGGTTTGCCTGTGCCCAACAGAATCCCTCTGGGGGAGGTCCCTAACTACCTGTAAAGGAGATCCCTCAGGAATGTTTTTACCCATCACCTGACTAGGGCTACTAGCCAGGCAATCCTCATTCTTTTGATGGGGGGGTTCTTGTGGACAGGGGCCCTCTGGGGGTCCACTGGCCTCCCTGACCTCTGCAGTCCTGGGCTGACTGGGGCAGGGTAGAGAGAGGCAGGTTACCTGCACCAGACTGGGTCCCACCTTGGAAGGGGCCACTGACATCAGAGGCTCTGCCAGGCCAGGCCTGGCTACCTCTGGGGCAGTTCCTTCACAAGGGGTGAGGTCAGATCCCTGAGGAGGCTGACCTTTTCCTAATGTCTGGGGAGAGGGAGACTTTTCTTCCTCCCCACTACTCTCAGTTTGTGTGGAGTGATCCATTGTTTCAGGCTTCACTACACCTATGTCAGTCTGAGTATAGGCTGAGACCATTACAGCCTTGCCAACCTTTTCAGGGGGGCACTCAGTTTGTGTTTGAGCTGTGACTGTCACAGCCCTGCCAGTCTCTACAGGGAAGTCTGTCTGTGCCTGGGCTGTGGCTACCACTGCCCTTCCAACCTTTTCAGGGAGGAAATCTATTTGGACAGGGGTTGTGAATGGCACAACCCCCCTACCCTTTTGTGACAGGCCTACCATTTTAGAATGGGTGTCTTGTTCAACTCCAGCCCAGGCTGAGAGTTCTAAGTCATTCCCCAGTAAGCAGTCTACAGGCAAGGTTGGGGACACTGCTACCCTTTTAGGGCCAGTGACCCCTCCCCAGCTGAGACATACCTCTGCCATGGGATGACTGTTTTGTTTGCCATCAATGTTAGTCACCTGGTAGGAGAAACCAGGCAAAAGCTGCTCAGAGGGAACTAGCCAATGGGCCACCATTGTGATGCTAGCTCCAGTGTCTCTGTAGGCCTCAGCTTTTGTACCATTGATGTAGGGCTCCTGTCTGTACCTACCCAAGGTGTTGGGACAGGCAGTGAAGTTGGCAAACCCCATGCCACCATCACAGACAAGAGTGGTTGCTGTAGGGGAATTGGCTAAGCCAGGGTCCCCCTGTGTTCCCCAAGTAAACCCACCCAAATTTTTGGGGGCACTCCCACCACCTGGGGGATTACTGCTGACAGTAATAGGTGGTGTGACAGGAGTAATTGGAGGAACAGTTTTGTTTTTAGCCCTTGGGCAACCGCTGTCAGTTTTCCAATGCCCAGGAGTTTTACACTCATGGCAGTAGGGCTTTTTAGCTGTGGTAGAGGAGGGAGCTTGGGACCCACCACCCTGTGTGGAGTTTTGGGGCCCTGAGGAAGGTTTCTCTTTTTCTTTATCCCCACCCTTCTCCTGAGGCTTGGTGGTATCTTTCTTTTGGTCACCACCCTGGTTTTTAGGCCTGATCCTGGTCCTGACCCATTTATCTGCCCTCTTTCCCAATTCTTGGGGAGAGGTCAAATCTGAGTCTACCAGGTGTTGATGGAGAAGCTGGTTTTGACAATTACTTAAAATCTGCTCTCTCATCATCAAATTGTACAATCCTGTATAATCAGACACCTTACTTCCCAGCAACCAACCCTCCAAAGCCTTAGTGGCACATTCCACATATTCAGACCAGTCCTGAGTCTGTGTCTTCTGGGTGTCTCTGAACATTAACCTGTACTGTTCAGTGGTTAAGCCTAACCCATCAACTAGGACACTCTTCAGGACTCTGTAATTTCTGACATCCTCTTCTCTAACAGTGAGGAGTCTATCTCTGCCTCTCCCCTCAAAGGAGAGCCATAAGATTGCTGCCCACTGGTCTTCAGGAACCTGCTGCACTTTGCAGGCTCTCTCAAGAGCAGTCATCCATTTGTGGATGTCATCCCCACTTTTGTAGGGGGGCACAATCTTGGACAGGTTCCTATTGTCAAAGACCCTATCTTTGTCCCTAGGGACATTGCTGCCACCAGTGGGTATAGACCCACTCTCTCTAGGCTGCCTAGCCTTGTTCAGTTTTTCTTCCATCAGGGCTACTTCTAGCTCCTGCTTCCTGATCCTCAGCTGGGCTTCCTGCATTCTGGCCTCATGTTCCCTCCTCTGAGGGGTGGTCAGTCTCCTTCTGGAGTGACCTTGAGAGCCTCTAGAGCCATGGGAAGCATTGGAGTCACCTGAGCGATTCCTTTGCCTTCCAAGCCCTGTGTTAAGTCCACTGGGGAGATCCAATGGGGTGAACCCACTGTCAGTCCCCAACAGCCTTAGTTTAGCTGGGCCAAGTATAACACTTGGCACTGGGCTAGTTCTCCCTTCATCCCCACTCACATCTGTATCCCCATCTCTTTCCTCCCCTGTAGTATGGTTCTCATCTAAGGGATGGCTATTGGAACTGGGTACCTCTGTAGTATCTTCAGAAGGGGGGCCTCCTGTTCCTGACCCTAAGGGGGCTAACTGGGAAGCTTTCTTGAGTGCTCTCTGATTCTCATCATTCTGTAAGAGCTCTCTGAGCTCAGCAGAGTTTGGGTTCTTGGGCTGTTTAAGGCCTCTAAGAGTTGCCAAATGCCTGAGCTCATTCTGATTAAGGGTAGCAAAGCTGGATGGTGCCCTCTGGGGGTCACTCTCAACAGAGATGGGTACAGTGGACCCCTCTGCCCCGGCCATTGCTCTTAAGTGTGGGTGGATGTGTTGCAATCTACCTACACTTGGGTTTACCTACTAAACCTATCTAGTAGTTGTAGTCAGGGTGTGCTACTCCCTTTGCTCTACAACAACTAAGTTCAGTAGAACTTATGTATATCTAATCTTGTTTTATATGTACCTACAGGTACCTATGTGATCTTTCAATTGGTAACCAAGAGATTACAATGGTAAAACACAGCAAGCTCAAATCCAACCGCTGCTCACCAATGTGAGAAGTTGGCCTGGTATATGATGCTCACTAGTTAAAGTGATCACCTTGTACCATGCCAAGCAACCCTTATGGTGTGGTTGTAAGTCAACCTTTTCGGACTAGCTGCCCTAGTGGTAGCGTAGGCTAAGCAGTCTTTGAGGCTAAACTCGTGAAGCGTGTTAAGCCAGCTGTTTTACCAAATGCAACCCCCTTTTATACCAATGAAAGGACACCACACAGATATATATTCAAAATATATATGTATTTATTTCTCAAAGTAACCCCTAGTCTCTTTATGAGCACAGGAGCACAAATCGTCAAACAAGATTATCACAGAATACACAGAAGTTGCACTTTATATGGATAGGCCCTGGTGGCCACTCGAACCATATACTAAAATAGTGGTATAAGTACCACGAACAGAAAAGGGAAAAGGCCTAGGGCCTCTAGAATCGCTGGGCCTACAAGGAGCTAACGTCAGTTAGTGACCAGGAGGTCCACGGGTGGCGTGTGCAGAGCAAATAGTCACACGCGTGCTCCCATAGGTTTCAATGGGTGCGTAAAAAGTACAAAGTTACTGCAAAAGGAATCTTCCGGATGACCTAGGAACTTAAGATTTGGAACACAGGCACTAGAGATGTAATACTACACTTGGGCACAGGTGTGCCAGCTTTACCTCACCCACAGGAAGCGGGTGCATAGGCCTCGAAGTGCGTCGGGTTTCTTCTATCTGTTCCGTTGAGCCTGGGACAAAGATGCTGCAGGCGGTCGGTCGGGAAGAGATGCAGTGGATCCAAGAGTGGATCGGAGATGTTGAAGACCTGTAAGCAGAGGGGACAGTGTTCACAGTCACTAGCCAGTGACCAGCGTGGCACCAGGTGGGTACCAGGCGATGTCGGGTGCAAACAGGAAGGAAGGTGTAGCTTGACTCTGCAGCCACGTGGTCCCTGAAGGTCGACGACGTCCAGGAGTCGAGTCACGAGCTGTCCCACGCAGGCTCTCGCTGTCGGCGGTGTCGGCGACTTGATCGAAGCAAACAAGCCTTGGCAAAAGCAATTGTTGTAGGCAAGGAGTTTAAGCTGATGGTTCTGACCAGCAAGGTCAGAGGAACTGCTCCTTTGGAGGGGAGCAAGGGCCAGTCTGGAGCAACCAGACCAGCGGTGTTTGTCGTAGATTTCGTCGCCAAGATGGCCACTAGCCAGCGGGCCAGCAACCGGTTAGGCGCGTCGAGTGGCAAAATGCAGAAGGGCCCCACGCAGATCGTGGAGATGCTGGAGGGCTCACCTTTGGTGCAGATGCTGCTCGAGGGTTGGGCTTCTCAGGACCCAAAGCACAACTTGGAGGGAGCCTCGGTTGTTGCACTTGTCAGCTTGTCGTAGTCGTTCCAAGATGGCTGGCTCCACGTGTCTCGGTGCCTCCACGGGTCTCCTCTTTTCAGGGACTGTGGATCGGGCGGTGAGAGGTCTGGAGGTCCAGGTCTTGTCAGTCTCTGGGCTCGGGCTCCGGCGGGAGGCGGCGGCAAAGCAGACGTTGATGCGCTGGATGGTGCTTGCGTTAGCAAGGTGGTCACTCCCTGACCACAGGGGAGATTTTCTTCAGTCTTCTGTGCAGCAGAATGTCGAAGTTCCCGTCTTCTTCTTAGTTTCAAGTTGATTCCAGGATGTCTGAAGTCTTAGGACACAGCTCCTACCTTTATTCGGATTCTAGGGGCCGGACTACCTGCTAGGTCCCTCCCTATGGGTGGGACCAGGAAGGGGGGTGGTTACACCCCCAATCCTTTGTCCAGCTCGCCCCAGGCCCGGGACTGGTGTGCCCCAGGACCGGTTTGAACTGGCATATGCCCCGAGGCTCCTTGTGAGCCACAGGCATGTCTGGTTTCTTTCAAGCCCTACCTGACCAATACACAAAATCCTGTCTGGGGTGGTGCATGCACCTCCCCTGGCAGGAAACCCTTTGTCCACACCTCCCAAGCTGGAAGGACTCCCAGCAGCAGGAGGGCAGACTTGTGTCTGTGGTGGCAGCATCCATTTTGTGGAGCTGAGGCTATGTCTGATTTTACCCGGGTTTCAGGCACTGTACATGTCGTGTCCCTCTAGAAGGGTGGAATGCTAACCCCGTCGCCAGAATTGGCGAGGGGTTAGTATTCCAATTCGTATGACACCTTACTCGACATGTTTTGATAAAGCCAAACCAAAGATAGCATTTAACCGCGAGGTTCATAATGCACTTAAGAGTATATGGTATGACGATATCTGGAAACAGTAGAAGGAAGTTGTTCCGACCACTGCAGACAGGCTCAGCTCATGCCAGAGCACCATCTCACATGGAACCAAGCACTCTGCCTTCAGGATTGTTAAGGCCTGCCATAGGAGTGACTTATAGGTTACCAGGTGTCCCATTTAAGTTTAGGTATAGGTATACTACACCTAAGTAAGAGGTGATTACACCAACTTACCCCAGCTGAGTGATCAGCCAGTTGTGTCAGATTGTTAGGCCAAGCCTGGGGTGGCATAATACATGCTTCAGCCCCTGGCAGGCCTTGGGTACACCAATGCCCTGGGTACCTAGTGTACACTGGTACAGGGGCTGACAGGGTGATCCAACCAATTGGGTATGTACCTAGGGTACATGGAGTCCATTTTAAAGAGAGAACAGCCAGGCTGAGATCCTGAATAGCAGGATCTCAGGCCAACTAAGTCGAAAAACCAGCTAGACACTAGGCAAAAATTTGGGGGTAACCATAGTCAGATATCCACCTTCCTACATCCGCCCAAAAATTTTTAATGTTATCCCGAAATTTATTATAAAAATAGTAGATTAGGGAGGGGCTATGCTATTCTGTCCAGACCTTTTCGATCACATTCGGCGGTTATTATGACTGCACACCCTCTTTAACCCCACAGGCGATGACGGATGCTGGCACGATTTCTGGTACTTTGATGATCTTTGGGACTGTAACGTGCTGGGCAAAGGACTTTCGGACTTTGAGATTTGGCCTGTTCTTTGGACAATTTAACGACAAAATTAGATTATGCTGAGCCAATGAAATAGAGAAAAACCAGATAGCCAGAAAAGGTAAATATGGTGTTCTGCGATTTTAATTAAATTGATCTAGAAAATCTAAGATTTGAAGAGACAAATGCTGATTTAATGAAATTTTAGATAAACAAATATTGATTAACAGAAATTATGAGTTTGTGGTTCTTCGTTAAAGAGAATAGAGGATTCTGAGTCTTAAATGTGTTTTAGCTGGTTCTAAATCGCCATCAACCAATCCAACTATTTGGTCCAATCGACCAAGTGGGCGGAGTGCCTTGATGTTTAGGATTAGGAATCTATAGGTGGCGAATGTTAATGTATATGATAACTTTTTTTTCCTTATAGGTTATAAGGTACTCCCACCCACATGTCCAGTGCATTATTCCCCCTCCTGTGTGCAGACCTGTGAATGAGAAATGCGCGAGTGTTGGTGTTATGGGCCCCACCAATGAATGCGTGTGTGAATGAGTTAGTGTGATGGCGGGTGTGCGATGCAGGGAGGGTAGGTGTGCTCTCACTTTTTCCCCCGAGTTGTTGTTTGCGCTGGATCATTACCACTATCGAATTTTGGAATGTTAGTTTTGTAGTTTATACTTAGCTGCTATGTTTTTCAGTAAAGAAAGTCAAACGTAATCTGAGTCTCTTGTCCTGGTATAGAATTCCAATGTCCCTGATAATAAATACAAAATTTAATTATTGATAAATTAAACATGATGTAATATAGACAGAATTGAAACAATTTTATAGACAGAAAAATACTTTAAATGTTTCACTCTCAACACAAATGTGCGCGCGAACTCACCTTTTACTACAATTGTTAGCTAAAGCAAGATCATCAAATCAAGAACTCTAAAGCTGGTGCGTCCAACTGTAGAGACTTAATTGGTGGCACATTCTATGAGTAAGATAGTGTAATTGTTTGGCACTGCTCGTTGTTCACCGTGGTAAGATGGCCGCCACTGTTATTAATTACACTGTACGTTTATTGTAGTCCTTTTTCTCCTCCTACTCGCCTCCCCGACTCATTCCTCCCTCTGCATCGGAAGCGGAAGCACCGGAGTTGTAGTGTATACTGGGCAGGAAGAGCAAGAACTGGTTAACAGGACGGTGTGTGAATCTCGTGCTGATCCCACAAAAGAAAAGAAGAACGCGTTGCCTCTTCCGTATTTTTTGGGGAAAAGGAGAGAATTCAGTCGGCTGTGACTTTCCTTCTCTCGTTGCACTTCAGGGGACTGGGCAAGTGCCATGCTCAATTTGAGAGGCAGGAGCCCGCCTTTATAAACATGCGAGGGTCCACTACCCTGTTTTATTTGGGAGAGGTGGGAACAGGAGCCAGTCTTTCCTCTGCCGGCTTGAATGAACGTTGCCCGCTTTGTGGAGCGGCGGGGATAGAACCCCACCAAGAGTTGCCACCTTTCCTAGAAAAAAATATCGCGCGTTTGTTTACGTTTTACAATACTGGAAGGGCCAAGTGCTGGTAGGTAAAATGAATATGTGTAAAGTTCTCAGTATTCTTTTCTAACATATAAATTATCACTATTTTAATACATCTTTTACAATTAGCTACGTCCCAAAAACTGTAAAAGTGATTTCTTATGTTTATTGTTTTATATGTAGATTTCAAGAGACAAAAAACTTAGCGCTTTAATGCTTTTAACAATTATTATTATTTCTTTTTTTTGGTACTGGCACGGACATAAACTTGTAGGACAGACCGGTAATAAAAAAATCAGCCAGGTGACAACCCTAACCCCACTTCCTCTTTGGGCTCGCGTGAATGTCGGGCTTTGGGACACTGAGGGAGTCTGATTAATGTGGCACTGCCAGCAGATGTTAGGTCCCACCTCCAAAACACACCAGTCCTGTTGAAGAGAAAAGTCCATGCAGGAGCCAGCCTGAACACAAGAAAATGTGGGAATTTGTGAGAGGTGATAGCTAGATTTCTGAATTTCAAAGCCTGCTGGATTGTGTAATTTTGGCACTATGTTTAGAATCTTGACCAAAATTTAGTACTGATGGGATGAGAGTGGCATTTTTGTACGATTTTACTAAGAATACCAAGTAAATCTATTTTGATGTCTGAAACCCCTAGGAAGATGTAATAATCGCAGTTGTGATTTTCCTTGTGGTATGTAAAATGCTGTCAACTTGGCCCCTGGTTATGCGATGTTTTCGAACAGCACCGCTATCCATTGGGAGTTACAGGCTCAAGAATCACATAATCCTGCCATCACTCAAGTTGGACATACATCATTAGTGTAGACATTAGACAGCAGATGTCTTCACTCGTACTTGCTTTACCTCACTGTCTGTTTTCTCCCTCTCTCATTTTATCGCTTCTCATAACCTTTTTACCGTTCCTATTTCTCTTGTTTGCCCTCACTATTTGCTTCTCTAGACTGGTGGAGAGCCTGCTCAGTTAAAAGATTAACATTTCAAAATCCTCTCTCAAGCAGAAAAACTAATGTACCAGGCGAGAGGTTGCCCACGCAAATTTGGGAAGATCTGGGGTCCCTTGAGAAGAGTGAGGAAAAGCAGGAAGTACATAACTAATGGAGGGTGGAGCGGGCTTGAGCCACAAGTTAAACTGTTGGGTTTTTGATAGTGCTGCACACAATGAAAGGGAAAAGACTGTGATTGCTGTGTTGGTGTTAAGCTCGGGCTCAAGCCTCGGGAAGACCTATGTAATAATTGCAGTGTGTTTCGCTCACATGTCCTAAACAGTTGGGTGGGTATGTAATACTGTTTGTTTTTCTCTGCAAAAACTTAATAAAGAGATATTTTATTCTCATAGGTTTTTTGACAGAAAATCCACATACATTTAGTTGCGAAAGGTTACCTAAAAGGGTTGAACTAGCAGTGTATTCTAGTAAGGCAATGAATATTCTAATATATAAAATGCATTTAATAAGATACATTTGAAAAACACCTACTCCTGCATATTAATAAATAAGATGTGCATAGGAAATGAAACAAAGTTTATGTAATTCAGAAATACAATGGTGTTGTGTGCAGATTTAGATTCCGTATATAGGTTTCCCGATTTATGCCCTTATATAGGTACAATTCACATTGCCCTTATTTAGACATTGTCCGTACAAATCAAATACAGGCATGGCCACCTACATCTGTCCATACACGTCCCAACGAATTCTTGGAAAACTAGACCCTTAAGCCTTTAGGAATTTCCCTCAGCTTGAATATGGATTTCTCCAAGAACTCATGAAGTATGCATGAGCATCTGCCAGACTTTTACGTCAATACTGGCATTCCTAAACACCTTCTAGGTATAAATATACCAGCACTTGCCCTGGCAAATTGCGGTTCCCAGGGGATCCGATCCAACTGTAATGGATGTGGCTTCTCACCAATAAGCCACACCAGACCCCTGCACTCCCACCTGGGAGACAAATATATCACTGCACCTTTAAAAATACACTTTGATCAGCACTTCCTTTAGGCAAGGCAAGAAAACAAACCTAAATATAGGTAAAGTAACACACACACAAATTTATTAATGAACGGTAGGCCAATCAAACACTTTTAAATGAACAAGTAAAATAAAATGCAGAGACTCTCTCTCTTTTAGAATAAGGCTTGGGGTTTATCACACAATGTTCTCTAAATAAAGGCTATCTCAGATACCAAATGCACAAGATTCAAATATATGTAGCAAACTTATAATCTAAAGGCATGAATCAATAACTGAGTAAACTATAATCTAAATGGCATGAATCAATAATTATACTGATTAATAAACAAGCAATAACTGATATAAGATACACTGGACGTCCTGCAAGAGTTCAGAAAGATATACATATATATAGAGGAGAGGAATACTCTGGATGTGCACCTCCTACACCACAAAGAAAACACCTCCAATGATCAAAGAACCACACAACTAAATACATCACCTGGTGCATACACTGCCCACTTCTGACCGGGGAAATCGCAGCCGGGGATCAGAGCTCAACAAGCCAGGGTTCAATCCGAGATAGACACGTCTGCCCTCGCTCAGAATCCAAGCTCCCAGTTTCTCAGCTTTCAACCCTCAGCTTTAAACACACTAGAAGATTTGTGAAAGACCGCCTCCCACCGCCAGAGGAATTTTACCAAAACTGGCCAAGTTCCAAGCAAGCATCCTCCATGGCAGTAAGGCGCTCTCAAGTCTCTTCCTCTATTCGCCCTTCTCCCTGCCACTGTCTTGACGAAGCTCTCACAAGGCCTTCCACAGTACACTAAACAAAAACAATCGCTCAGGAAAAAAGCAAGACCTTAAATGTGAATAACCCAAACAACTTGCAAGCACTGTTGTGCACGCAGCAGCAAGGCAGAGTCAGACATGAGGCCCTGTCAAAGGCAATAGTCAGCACCTATAATTCTCATCCACACAACTTACAAGCACCACTGTGCACACAGAAAAGTCTGAAGCAAGGTAAAGTCAGATAGCAGGATGACATGTGGCCATGTCAAAGAAAGACAGCAAGATTACAGGATAGAAGAGAAGCAAGTATATGCAGGACCATCCCACATTAAGGCTAGGGTAATATAACCAACTAAAGTTAGTTAAAATGGTGGCAGTCGGAGGTCATCATAGGGTGCCAGACTACAAGAGTGGCTCTTTCACTACACCAAACCAGACTACGCTGTTCGCCACAGCAAGTTCGGAAGGAGATCGAGTTCCAGCCTGATGCACTGACCTGACGCTGCCATCCCCCTCGCAGAGAATCCAGCTCCAGTGCTCTCTGACTTCCCTTGTGGGGGGTTAGACTATCGAGTCCAGAAAAGAGATTCCAACCTCTCTCATTCTAAGGTATGGAGCTGACTAGAACTTAGAGAAACGTTTGGCAACTCTTGGCTAAACTAAAATATAGCTAGCTATACTTTAGAAATGGCACCTACTTCAAACCTCATACTGCACTTAGGTTAGGTACACTGGGGTAGAACAGTTTAGAAGCATCAGATGAGTATCACATTTTAGCTTATGTTATTTATGTATGTATTTTGATTAATATAGGTCATAGCTACAAACCATGCCATTGCAGTATTATTTTATCTTACTGCTAACCTCGTACATATTGTACTTCGCAGTCTCTTACGATTGCAGCAATTCATATCTCTTGCATGAGAAATAAGATTGTTCAATAAACCCTTTTATTGAATCGCCCGTCTCTCGATTTCTGTGCAACTCTGTAGAAACGAAGGATGCACGATTGACTGAGTGAAACTGTTATCTATTGTGCCACGATTCTGAGACTTCCGATTCTAAAGGGAAACAAAGTTGTCATGTTTATGCGGTTGTCAGCGACTAATCCCTTCTTGTATATTCGAGAAGTTTCTAGTGACCTCTGAGTTAGCTGGCACACACAAGTAATTAAGTTTAATATACTCAATAGAGACATACTGACCTATGTCAAATCTATAGTGTATGTTATTCCAATGCACAGAGCCTATCAGGGTTATAGGAACTACACTACAATGGATAGTTCTGCTGATGAATGGCCCCTACAATAGACTTGAGCAAAGGACTGCTGATTTTCTGAAATGGAAAAGCACACAAAGGCATGCATTTGAGAAGGCTCATTCACATAAAAGAAAATGGCATGTTTCTTTCTTCAAATATAAATACATGTCAAGGCTAGCTGTCTGAGGCATAGTTTGACTAACAAAGTTACATCTAAGTTAGGTATTATTTTCTAATTAGTAGAACTACTCTAACACCCATTAGAGTCAGATGCCCTGTGATCAATACAAATGGTCTTTCAGTGAAGTTGGAGAACCCTGTGGTGAAGTTTGTTTCATTAAAGAACTGCTATCACATAAGTGCAACACTTCGGCAGAGAGTGATGCGTAATCAGCTTTTCCAAAACTGGTCACTATACCCGTTTACGTTGAACTGGTTTGATAGAATTTTTCACCTTGAATGACACTTAGCTGGTTCTAAAACTTAGTATTGAGAATTCCTTTTTTAAGAGAAAAATCATGTTAACTTGATTTGCTTTTCCTGGACTTTCTATACACTTACTGTTTACCTCATCCACGTTCAAACAAGCTATCCACACATTTCTTCTTTCTTTTGAGGAAGCTATTTTGAAGCTATTTTTTTGAGGTGTTCTCTTCCAATATTGTCTCTCCTATCTTTTTGGTCCTGTGCTCCCAGGTAAATAGGATGTTCTCTTATCCAGCCCCGCTTTTATTTTCGGAGCAGTTGGAGAGGAGATCGCGCGCCAGCAATGACACCTCCGATAGGGGAACCTTCAAGCCCGCATAAGATCTTCAACCTAGGAATCCAAAGGATCAGCCAGGAACTCCCCACCCTACTCAACACCTCTATCATCACCATAACATTTCCCAACGCCTGGAAACACCCCGAAGTCAGACCACTACTCAAACTAGCATTTTCTATGTAATAGGTCTTGCATTTGCTAGAGTTTAAGCTATTGGCATTGTAAACAACAATGCCTTTTATTTATGTGTTTTTAAAAGCAAAACATATATAAAAGGCATTGTCATTTCTAATGGCAATAGCTCAAACTTTTTGCAAATGCTAGACCACTTTATAGGTGGCTGCGCCCCTTTCATTAGGCGCTGCTCGCAGTATTCAGGTTACAGTGAGCAGAGTCTAAAGTGCGGAATTGGCGCTTTCACTCAAAAGTAAAGTCTTGTAGCGTGACAGCTAAAGTGAAGACGGACCGCACTGTAAATTAAATGATTAAAGAAGCGCAGCTTCTAAAGTGAAAGCAGACTGCGCTGTAAATTAAATTAAGAAAGTGAAAGCGGACCGTGCTGAAAATTAAATAAACACATTAATAATAACAATTTAAATAGCGGGCGGCGTGGGTGGGATAGGGTCAGATCATAAAAGAAAATAGTGCTCACTAACTAGGTAAAGCAGACTGTGTAACACCGCAAGTAAAAGATCCAGTCTTATGGGAGGTTGCACATGCAGACAAGGAGGAACTAGTAAGCCTCTTCATGAATGAAAAGCAATGATTTCGAACGGACAGGAACAGGAGTCAATTGAAAAGATGGGCGGAGCTTCTATTCCATGCCTCAGCAAAACATGCCTCGCAGAGCAGCGCATGCGCTGCCCAGGCTCAACCTAAACACCCTCAGCTGACCCCAGAGAACTCAAAAACCACCGGTGAATAACCCTGCTCCCATTTGCCATTACCAGCGAAGGTACTAGAAAAGATAATCGACAATCAACTCATGACACACCTGGAGCAGAGCAGCACCAGCTACTTAACGCCTCCAATCGGGCTTCCGCAGCAATCACTGCAGCGAAACTGCCCTGATCGCAGATGACGTCCGAACCCTCCTTTACAGAGTAGAAACAGCAGCTTTGATCCTCCTCGACCTCTCAGCAGCCATCGACCCTGTATCCCACCACACGCTGATCAAAAGATTCCACCACATCGGCCCCCAAGTGGACATGCTCAGATGGATCACATCCTTCTTTACTGGAGGAACCCAGAGGATCCACCTCCCACCATTCACCTCTGAACCCAAGGAGATAACCTGCAGTGCCCCAAAGGGCTCAGCCGTCAACCCTACGCTCTTCATCGCACATATGACCCCGCTGACCAACATCGTCAAATACTACGGCCTCAACATAATTTCATACGCGGGCGACACCCAATTCATCCTCTCACTCATCAACGACACAACCAACCACCTGAACCAACTTCCGCAGATGCATGGCAAACGTCGCTGACTGGATGAAGAAAAACTGGCTGCAGCTGAGCACAGACAAGATGGAAGTGCTGATCCTTGACAACAGCAGCAACACATGGAACGACTCCTGGTAGCCATCAGACCTAGGACTCGCACGCACTCCCTCCGACCACGCCAGAAACCTCGGAATCATCACTGACAACAAGCTCTCCATGAAATTACAGATCAACTCCATCTCCTCCGCCTGCTTCCTCACTCTGAGCATGCTACATAAGATCTTCATGTGGCTAGCCCTACACACCGTGATACAGGCGCTCATTGCCAGTTGACTGGACCACGGCAACAGCCTCTACGTAGGATTTGGTGCAGAGACTTCAGACCAAGCAGAACGCCACAGCCAGACTCATCCTCAGCCTTCCCTGATGAACCCACATCACATCCCACCTAAGGCAACTCCACTAACTCCCCGTTCAGAAGAGGTACATATATTAACCACTGCCTGAACTTCCACCAATCATCGAGAAGACTACGCTTCGCCTCACTTTCACTTGCCCATACTCCCTGCATCTACCAAAGCAGAAGTGGAGGAAGCGCCTTCTCTCATATCGCAGCAAAGACTTGGAACAGCCTCCCCACGTACCTCCGGACCATTACTTTACTTCCAGAATTCTGAATGGCCCTCAAGACCTGGCTGTCTGAATAAGCCTCCGGGACCTGCAAGCGCCTGGATATCCTATCGGGTGATTAGCTGCGCTTTACAAATCCTGATTGATTGATCGATTGATTGATGGATTCATTTGTTACTTTCTTGTGTTGCCCCCCTGACCTTTTGCTGGTATTCCACCGTGTAAGATGATCTGGCTATGGCAAGAATGCTTTTTGTAGTAGCTTCTGGTGAAAAGCATGTTTTGCAACCTGCAATTATTTGAAAGCCAAGAGTTGTAAAAATCGCAGTGATGTACATGGTCTTTCTGCCTTGTACTAAGAGTCAAGTGTTTTACCAGGTTTTTGTGAAATTGAATTAAATGGGTATGGTTCGTAGTTATCATTTTAGTTTGGAAGGAAGTTTGCCCATCAGACTGTGCTTAAGTCCACCATACGATGGCCGTTCTACTTCATCAAAATGCAAAATCATAACCTCAGTGTCCGGGTCAGATTGCTGCTGTCATTTTGACTGACGGAGGTGGAACTCCCAAGGATAGGAAGGAATACTTTATTGTTTGATTAATACAAATCATTACAATGGTGAACATGCATCACTAATAAAAAACTTATATCAAATAATTGCTAAAATATTTACACATAGTACAAAAGACAGGCGTTATCTATGTCCTGTGTTTTCGCTTACATTATTTCCTCTTAGTTTTTTTAGAATCCACCCAAATGCGTCCATTTGTACCGACACGACGAATAGGAAAAGTAAAGTTCGTCAATAAATAATTAAAAGACCTGGAAGTCTGTATTTGTTCATAATAATAAAATATTAACTTCATCTAGACAATACGACTTTAAGAAGCGATTAAGAAACCATTAAGAACCGTGGTTGTCCGTTCTAATTTAGCATCTGCAGAGGCCACAGGGCAAGCCATTAGTCATCTAAGAGTTAATGACTAATACCACTGATAGTGCAATTCCATTTATATGGTAAAATCCCTGGGTTGTCCGTTCTAATTTAGCATCTGCAGAGGCCACAGGGCAAGCCATTAGTCATCTAAGAGTTAATGACTAATACCACTGATAGTGCAATTCCATTTATATGGTAAAATCCCTGCATACAATAATGTGCAAAAGGCCGTAATCAACTGCTGTTGAGTGGTACGGAGGAATGAGTCAATCAACAAAACAACGTTGGACTTGATCCTCCCTATTATGATTAACAGTTGTTGACTTGCTGGCTCTCACTGTTTATAAATCTTCTTGCTGTTCTTGTAGCAAACTTGGTGAACTGGATATTAAGCAATGGATTATCTGGGTTCATTGATGCAAGGATAGCTTGTCGACACGTGCGACTGCCAAGTTTGTTCCATTCGCTCTTTAGCAAGATCTTTCGGTCGTCAAGGAGTGCAGGACAAAGACATACCACATGCTTGATTGTTTCCTTGCTGCTCCCGCACCCCCTGCCCATTATGTTGGTATTTGCGCGGCGCCAACTTGGCAAATGATACAGGAATGGCCATTCACCCATTCTGAGGGCCAAAAATCTTTTTTTCCACAACACTGAATAGGTACATGACAAATAGGGTGCCATGATCCCTGGCTTAAACCCTGATACGATTGTCCAGGCGTGCTTACGTTGTGCCAGTTGGGCTCTATCCAAGTGGAAAGACCAGAGGTGGACGTTTCTTTTGATGTGGATTTTAAGTGCCTGTTGCGATGGATTGGAGCTCCAGATTTATTCTGTGTCCAGGAGTTTTAGAGAGTCTTGTAGGTAACACCGGTATGATCTGCCAAACTGACTGGCTGAGATTTCCTGCCACAAAAGGGCCTCCGGGCTTCCTTCTCTGGAGGTACGCAACTTGTTGCACAGCCTGATGAATGCTCCAGCCCCTACTGCTTGGTGATCTTGAAGACCAAACTCAAGACGTATTTGAGCGGGGAATGAAGTTTTTGGAAGGCTCAGCACTTGTTTGAATATTCTTGTTATTATTTTGTTCACGTGGCTGTTGTCTTTCCCTTGCATGGCCTCCTGGCTATAGGTGAGGAGGTTGATGATTTTTGCCTTCATGACAGTTATAAATGGGGTCAGGCTTGGACCGGACAGTTGCCTTGCAAGGGTCTTAAATGCCACCTGGATTGTCAAGGCTTTGGCTTCTGCCTCGTCTCTGTTTAGAGAATGAGCCCCTTCTATCCATGTGGACCTCCAGGTACTTATATGAAACGGCTCTATCAATGCTTTTACCATTGTATTGCCAACCGCCACCTTGGTATTTCCTTAGCCCAAAGGTGAATACCCTTGTCTTTGTTAGATTCTGTTCCAGTTTGTTTTCGGTGGTGTAAAGGGACAGCCGATCGAGTAGTATCTGCAAGCCGACCCTGGTGTGACTAAGCAGGACAAGGTCATCCGCATACAGTAGATTACTAACTCTTACCCAGGCGAGTTTTGGAGGATGAGAGTTAACTTCATTGAGTGACTCCGACAGATCGGAAATGAAGAGATTGAAAAGAAGGGGCGCCAGCACACAACCTTGTTTCTGTCCGCGAGATGTTTGTATTTTCCTTGAGATATCAGATCCGTCCCCAAGTTTTATGCGGATCCATGTGTTATTGTGTAGCGCAATTATGGCTTGTAGAAGCACTGGTGGAATCCCCCATTTCCGCAGTTTGAGCCATAATCGGCTTTGGGGTACGGAGTCAAAAGCGGCCTTAAGTCAACAAAACAGCCATGCATTAACATTCCTGAGGCTGCCACTTTGTCCAACAGGACAGATAGTGCAAGCAGGTTTGTTATGGTGCCTGATTTTTGCACACATCCTGTCTGGTTAAAGGGTATAAGATGGTTCTTCGTGGCCCAAGACGCCAGATCTTGAAGGAGCAGTTTGGCATTGTATTTCGATTCCACGTCCAGTAGAGTAATCATCCCGTATTTTTTCGGGTCTGATCTCTTGCCACCTTTATAATTGGATGTATAATGGCACCATGCCACGATTCCGGTAATACCTGGTTGGTCCAGCAATAAGAAACAAGCATTGGCATAGCCAATAGGTCTCGCCTTTGGGACCTTATAAGTGTTTAGCCATGCAACAGTTGCATAACTAAATACTTATAAGGTCCCAAAAGCGAGACCTATGGCTTTTGGCTATGCAAAGCGGCGTGCAGCCGCGAAAGTTAAAGTGATCGCGATCGGGATCACGATCAAACATCAAAGCGGCCGCGAAAGTGAAAGTAATTGCGGCAAAGTGCGGCGCGCGCGCACATGCACTGTTGCTCTAGGCTGGCCTGGTAGCACTTTTTGGAGCCCTCTCAATAAGTCTCGCCAGACCAGCGCATGCGCTGGGTCAGGCGAGACCTAAAAAGGGGTGCCAGTTGATTGGCCCAGAATTCTGTATCCTGTTTATACAGAGACTGGGGTAGACCATTTGACCCTGGGGCTCCATCTAAGCGACCCTCAGTTATAATTCGAGCTATTTTTTCTGTAATAGTTTCCAATATTGTGGGTGCACATTGGGGCGGTTCTGCGAGCTGAAGCAGAGATTTCGTTCCAGTTGCCGATAGCATCCTTATGTTTAATTCAGCATATTCCTCTGGTGTCTCTAAATCTGTTGTACCTAGCAGTTGGCATACATTGAGTTGTGGGGCCATAGCAGGAGGTTTGGCCAGTGGACCATCTTCTTTTTCTGGTTCTTCAAAATGGGTTGTTAGATCGGATACCCATTCGGATTCAGAGATGTTAGCGCTACTTTGTCCTCCTAGTTTATGTATTTTGAAATTAACAAGCGACCAGAAAGATTTTGGGTTGTGATTTTTACTTGCGTGTATCAATTTTAACCAGAACTGCTCGGAGCGTCTGTTTTTCTCAAGAAACATTGCTTCTCGAAGTGCTTTTTGAGCTTGCTTATATTTATTGAATTTATGATCTTCCCCTGGGTGCTTACGTACTTGTCTTAGCGCACTATTACGCATTGATTTTAATTCCTTAATTTCAGCTGTTATTATTGTTGAATTACCTTTTTTGGTTTTTCGTATAGTACGTGGGAAGTTTTTAAGCAGTTCCCGGGAGAAGAGTTCCCATGCTATAGTAGGCGGGAATACATCAATGATCCTTGAATCTTGCAGGGCTCTACATTTGCTCATTATTGCTGGTATTATTGGATCTGACCATTTCAACCTTTTGAGGTTTTCAGTATAATTTCCTCCTGAAGTCAGGCTTGTCACAGCATGACGTGCTAGGTGAAATGATATGGTAATCACTTGGGGACGATGATCGCGGTCTCCTCGAGCAGCTATGGTGTAATTCTCAATCAAAGGGAAAATTTTCTTATTACAGATGGTGTAGTCTAGAAAGGAGTAAGTATGACCGTTTGATCTTGTCCAGTTTGGTGGATTATCCTTAGGGAAGCGACCATTCAAAATTGTGTAGCCCAGGACACTGAGTTGTAGCACCATATATTCACCGAGTTTGCTATGTTTGTTACCGGTGGGTTTTGTTTGTTCCAGAATATCTGGCCACGGTGCGTCATACTCTTCAGGTAGTTCTTGGAAAAGGTTTGTGTTATAGTCGCCAGATACTAAGCAGGCTGGTCTTTTATAATTACTTTGTAAATTACACAAGATCTGAATTAGGTGATTGAACTTCGGTTTTTTCTCCCTGATGCTTGGTGAAATATAGACGTTGATCAGAATCAGTTGTTCAGTCTGTTTGGGATTATCAATCCTTATGCCGGAAATCCAGTCTTCCTCAAATATCAGTTGAGCTATATTAACGTTTAACTTGGCTGAAATGTAAATTGAGAGACCGCCGCTGGGTCGAACAGACTTGTGCAGCCTCTGAGCAGGTGTTCTATATTCCAAGTATCCTTCTATTGGAAGACTAACAAGGGACCATGTTTCCTGCAATAATATAACCTCGTGGTTTTTAAAAAACGTTATCACGTCTGGAGATTGAAGTTTCGGGGTAAGACCGTCGATATTCCACGAACATACTGAGAGACCGGGTTGAATACCAGTTCAATTGTAATTTCCCCCGTCCAGGGCCGCTGGCAGCCAAGCCCAGTCAATCGCCGTGATTTTGGGCTCCTCTATTTCAGGGCGGGTAGCCCTTCCGGGGGATCGGCCTTTAGCTGATCTTAGTATTGAGAGGGATGGTGGTCCTGGTTTATCTAATGAGGCCGGGGATTTTGCAAGAACCTATGGGTACCGTGGTTCGGCTTGGGGAACTATTTTGATAGGATAGTGAATCGGAGACAGGAGCGTGGACCAATGCCCTTGGCGCAGGTGATCTCCAGTGGAGGTTTGCCACTCATCTTTGGCTCTGGGGTTTTCTTCTGACAATGATAACATGGTGTATGCTGATGGGGAAGAGAGCACCAAGACCAAGTGGCCATGATTGCACAGTACACATGGGATACTAGTATCCTTGTTACCAGTCTTGTGTTGCAGCCCAGTGAAATTGAGAGAGTGACTTTATGATCAACATTGTGTTATTTATTATTTCTCTTTAAAGGGAGAACTTATATAACATGCATGAAGATTGAGCAGTGCAGCAATGGTATTCCTATTTCATCAGGCTCAAGCCACACAGAATACTGAGTGACATGCCATCTCTTCTCAGTCCAGTGTTCTCTGCTTAAACCCACCTTTTCCTTCCTGTCATGCACCTCCTTTCATGTGTTGACATGAAACATGTCATGGACAGGAAGAAGACGTGACAGGCGAGGACCCAAAAGACAGTACACTTATCACAAACGCAGCATGTTGTTCACTGTGCCGTGGTGCACCTTGGAGAGGGCTAGCCATTTAAATAATTTAACACAAACTGTGATTCTTGTGTATGACTGAAAACATCTTTCAGCAGAAGCCTTATGGAAAGGGTGATGGGATTAATATATACACCCAAAACCACTGCTCTTTTGAAGTATGCAGTATAGGGCTTTATGTTGAGGATATGCACTTGTGAATACAGGTCAGTGGACAGGCCGGACTATGGACGGACCTTCTACTTCACCAAAGAAGGGCTCATATTCCTTTTAATCCACCAACATACATGGTATATATGAAAGATATTCGTGTGAAACCCACTCAGTGGTAAATGTTCAGACCCTGTTTGTCTTAAACTCCTCCTGCTAAAGAGATACATTTTGGAGACAACATTTTATCCATTTGAGGACTTTCCCTGCCACTTTGTTCCTGCTACAATAACTTCTTTACACTGGATGTCCATCCAGCGTCGCTACCCTGTAAATCTCATTCTTAAGCTGCTTAAAATGCTCCAGTCCAAGATGACTGTCGACTCCTGGGGTTCCATCTTGAAATGGGAAACGTTTGCATTTTCAAAATGAAAAGGTTGTTGTCTTTCTTTAGTGTTTAGCACTAGTGGTTGATACCCTGAGACAGAACTCCGGCCAATGTGATATCAACATGTTGGAAGTGATGTCTGTTGAATATGGTGGTCATACTAGAATGGAATTTCCCTTATTTTTATTATCCCATGTTCACTGTTTTCGGGTGAGCGGGGTTGGTAAAGACAGACCATGCAACTGTGAAAGGAGGTAGGATTTGTTAACCCATTTCCTGTTTCCAGACTCCTCGCACCCCCGCCTGACTGGACAAGAAAAATCGGTGTGAAAAGATAGTCTGGGGGCCAGATAAAAATCCCCCCTTTAAAGACTACTACAGAAGTAAGTATTATCATGCACTGCATTTAACATGATGCATTGTGGCAAAGTGAGTGCTGGGATGTGAGGCAGTGTGCTCCCACCCTCCTGTTTGAAAATCTCCCCTTGTCTTCGCTGAATCCTTCACTAGACTGGGAAATGATTCCCATTGCAAACCCCGCTGCGCCAACCAGATGGTCCCCAAATGCTTCCCTGCAGAAGACCCTGAGGGACTTCTAACCAGACCATGACCAAAACGCACTGTAAATATTCTCAACTTCAAAGACTCCTTAATGCAGACTCCCCCAAAGAAACTTAAAACTATCAGCCACCCCCTTACTGTAAAACACCCCTGCCTCACTCCTCACTTAGTCTTGATCCACCAAAGACCTCTCCTTGGAGAGCAACAGTCAGGACCTAATAGTAGTAACTCCACACACCACGCCAGAAGTCACCTGGATCTAAAAAAAGACTCCAACATCCTCCTGTGAATTCATGAAGTTGCCCTCTTCAGCCCATGAACATCACATCAGGTTGCCATCAGAATCCTAAAGAACAACTCGATCCTCGACCACTCGACACGCAAAAACTGTTTTGTTTTTTTTAACAATTTTTATTGATAAAGAAAAAGTGCATTGGTTCCAAAATATACAGACATAGTAAGCGTTCAGCATGAAGAAAACACAACATGAGCATCAAATCAATACACCCTGCCAGCAAGGTGCCATTCCCGAGGGTCACTACCAGAGGAGCCGTAAGTGTAGCCACCACCCCTTTGCAGGCTAGAGTCGCAGTGAGCGTTATGAAATGTGTTTTGAGGTCTTGACATCAATCCACCTGTTCCGGCGCAGGAGCTGGGGGTCCATCGTCTATCATAAGGCGGGCCATTATTGCTTGCCTGTCTCACCGCATTTCCACTGTAGGGGAGATGCATATGTCCCCCCGGTATTTGTTCCAACGTCCCCATTTTTGATCCCATTTCCTGGGGCATCCCCTACCCTTGAAAAACGTTTTTTTGGCTAGCATTGCACAGTCCATGTCCTTTGCCCAATCCGATAACAGTGGACTCGAACCTTGTCCCCATTTCTGTGCGATATTACTCTTCGCTATCATCCACCCCATTGCGGCCCATGCCTGCTCCATCTGGGAGAGGTCGGTAGCCCCCCATATGTTGAGGCAGAGTCTGGGAGAGGGACGTAGGGGTTTGTCACCCACTCTGGTGAGTTGGTGTGTCACCCCCTCCCAATAGTGTTGTATGTGTGGGCATTCCCATAATATGTGTAGGAAGGTGCCAGTTTGGTTGCAGTTTAGAAGGCAGAGCGGGTCTGGTCGTCTCCCAAGTCGGAAAAGTAACTTGGCATCGCAATATGTCCGGTGGAGTATTTTTAGCTGTACAAGGCGGAGACGCATGGGGATGGCTACCTCTTTCGGAGAGGCCAGGGCGTCTCTCCAGTCTCCGTCTTCCATAGCTCCTAGTTTAGATTCCCAATTAGTACAGAATCTAATCATAGGATCAGTCCGATTGTTTACCAATTTTTTTATATGTGCGGGAGATGGCCTTGCGCTCCATTGGATCTAATAATAGCCTATCCTCCAAAGGGGAAGAGTCAGGCAGTGGGGTTTCCGTCGGCAGGGAGCGGAGATGGCATGCCTAATTTGGAGATGGCGAAACGTCTCTGAGGGCTCCAGGTGGTACTTGGCCTGGAGGTCGGAGAACGTGGCCAGTTTCCCCTTCACCCACAGGTCCCCCACCGTAGAAATTCCTATGGTGTCCCACTTATCGAACCCGGGGCAGTGACTGAGACGGCCCAGAATACTTGGCTCCAATAGCGGAGTAGCCTTCGTGAGGCGATTGTGCCACCCCAGTTTTCGCGTGATTGCGTGCCATGTTTCAACTGTGCGCGCTGTGGGGCCTGTCAGGTTGAGCCTGCGGGGGTTGGTATTCAGTGCCCTGTTGTATCCCCCACAACCCATGAACCAGAGGTCTGTTCGGAAATTGGGATCCCCGTGCGGCCCGAATGCCCAGTTATTGATCGCTGTCAATTGGGATGCCTGGTAATAGAGCCGCATATCCGGCAAACCAATCCCCCCGTCATACCACCCCATGGTGAGTTTATTCATGGCAATCCGAGGCGGCCGGCCCTCCCAAAGCAAACGACGAACCGCACCGTCGATCTGGGCAAAATAAGAGTCTGGGACTGGGTATGGAGTATTTTGGAGTACATAGAGAGCGCGGGAGCGCTAGCATCTTAAACAGGGACGCTCGGCCCAAGAGAGTGAGAGGGAGAGAGTGCCAGTGTTGGACGTCTGATTTTATGCATTGGAGCGGCACCAAGAGGTTTTGCTCGTAACAGGTTTTTGTGTCTGTGGTGACAAATATGCCCAGATCCTGGAATCCATGAGTGGCAACCAGTATCTTGAACCCCCGTGGACTGGACGGTGGCTCACCCCAAATTACATACATCTGGGATTTGGACCAGTTTATCTGGTATCCAGAGTGCGCTCCAAAAATATGGAATATGTGCAGTACTCTCCGCAACGAACGCACCGGGTAGGCCAAATAGAGGAGGATATCGTCCGCATATAGGGAAATGCGGTCCTCATGGTCCTGCGTCCATTTGAAACCCCGCACCTCGGGGTCACCTCTGATCCAGACTGCCAGTGGCTCCAACGTCAGGGCAAAGAAGTGAGGAAAGTGGGCACCCCTGCCTCGTTCCCCGATGGAGGGAGAATGTGTCAGAGCGGTGATTGTTAACCGTGACATATGCAGTGGGTTGAGACTAGAGCAGCCTAATCCAGCCAATCAACCGTGGGCCAAATCCTACATGAGTCAGCACGGCGAAGAGAAATTCCCATTCAATGGTGTCGAACGCCATTGTGGCATCAAGGGACAACAGGATTCCTTCCTCATCTATGGTACTCGCTCTCCCGAGGGCGGCATATACTCGCCGGAGGTTCCCAGCGGTGTTTCTATCGGGCATAAAGCTGGACTGATATGGGTGAATGAGCTCGGTAATGAGAGGGAGGAGTCGATTGGCTAGGAGCTTGGCCAGGATTTTGGCTTCTGCTGTGTGCAGGGATATTGGGCGGTACGATTTGCATTAGTCTACAGGTTTGTTGGGTTTGTGTATGACTACTATGGCCGTCGTGCGAATCTCCTCAGGGAGGAGCCCTGACTGGTAGCACTCATTATATAGACCTAGAAGATGGGGCGCTAATTTGGCAGACATGGGCTTGAAGAGTTCGATGGGGAGGCCGTTGGGGCCCATTGCCTTACCGGAGCGTACCCTAAGTCTGGCTTTTTAGGTCTCGGCTGGCGTTGGAGCGCACATGCGCTCCTCTCCTCGAGACTTATAGTAATCAGCTTAGTATGGGAGAAGGGGACTCGAGGCGCGCCCCTCATTTTCATTGGGTAGCGTCAGCGTTTATGTTAAACATTGGCTTCCCATTGAAAAGGAGGGTTTTAAGTTGCCTCCCTTTGGCTTTTTTGGACGGCCCACTTGGACGGGCTCTCCTGCTTTCCTTCTGGCGTAAAAGGTTTCTTATCTTTATGAGGCCATGCTCACCTCCGAACCCATTCATTTGCCTCTCTGCTGCGCTACATGGCCTCTCTGTCAATGTGCTTCTCTGCTCTCCTCAGACCTTATCACTTGGCCTCTCTGCTCCTTTACATGGCCTCTCTAACAATCTACTTCTCTGCTGTCCTCCTACCCTCTCAACGTGCCTCTCTACTCTTTCATTAACCCTCTCTCTGTCACTTGGCCTCGGCGCTCTCTTAATTAGTCTCTCCACTCTCTAGAACAGGGTTACTCATAGTACGGCCCGCGGGCCGCTGGCGGCCCGCCCAGCCTTCATTGGCGGCCCGCGGACCTTGTTCGATTACAGTGTAGTGTATGAGTAACCCTGGATTACACTATGCCGCCCGCAGTTCCTTCCTTGGGGTAAACAGGGAAGATGGCTGCAGGAGCAAACGTTGTGAATACGCTTGAATACGTATTCACAACGTTTCCTCCTGCTGCCATCGTCTCTGCTTACTGCTTACCTCTGATTGGCCTGCCTGCCTCTGGCGTCACACACGGACCCGGGCGCGAAGCTCAGGCCCTTTAAAAGTTAGCTGTAACTAGCGCTAGTTACAGCTGACTTTTAAAGGACCTTTTGGTGAGCTTCCTGTGTCCCTGTTGACGACGTCCTTCCAGCCCGCAGCCCCGGAGAACCTTCACAGCAGCCTGGTGCCGGAAAATCTTCAGCGTCTCTTCGCCTACGCAGGTATGTTTTTTTTTTTTCTTTATTCTTTGTGTTTTACTACCCTATTGAAAGTGCAGAATGACATCTATAATGCCAGACTTAGACTCGCCATTCACACATTGCAACCTGTAAATATGCTCCCACTTCCTGCTCCAGCAGCACCTTTTGAAAGGCGTTTGATGTCTACTGCTCATTAACCACACGAGCCCTGGATTCTCTTTCTGTGCAGCACAGACGTCTGTCTTGTCCATCCACTGTTCTCCGATTTGCCGTTTTCGGGATTTTAAACTCCTGAATTTGAAAAATGGATTCCTTAAGGCTGTTTTCAGACAGTAGTTAAACCGGACATTCTAACTTTGGCTGAACTTCATTGGAATTTTGAAGTGCAGGTAGTCACTGCCCAGTGTACTCGGTACTCGCCCATTCTACGCAAGTGCGTAGCTTAGTCGGTGATTTTAGATATGTGTGAATCTCAAAGGAGTGGTAATTTCTCCAAAGAGCCTGCCAGTCTCTAAATTCAGGAGATTTATGTTTCTATGTAAATAAGATTCCAGTCTCTGGAGGCATCCTTTTAGGAAATAATTTAAACACGCCTGTAGTTCTCATACATGAAATCTCGATATGTGTTTGACAATCCTAAACTGAAATCTGTTACCCCACAGAGACTCCTAAAATATGTGGCTGTAAACCTAACAAAAAAGTCCCCAGCCAGTTCCATGTGGCCCAAAGAAATAACTCATTCCTCACATATTGGGCAACTATTGAGCAATATCAATAGAAACAGGAAAACATGATGCCACTTGGAAATTAGCTACCCACAGCAGTTTTGAAGTGCAGCAAAGCTGTTGGTTAGAAACCTTTGAGAAACTATTTGAGAGATGCTACATAATCAGTACAGTTCCAAACTCATGGCAAGGCCTTTACATCCGATTTACAAGCAAGACGATGACCAAGACTCATCCTACAATAGATTGATTGCCCTCCTGGGTGTAGATTCAGAATATTTCACATCTTTATTGTTAGAGGATTTGGGCAACTGGGCAATAGATAATGATAAAAGTCTAAAGATTTTGATTGAAACACCATCCATGCTACATTTGGAATCTTAGTCATAAAAAACAAACTTCCTCACTAAGATTTGCGTTCCTAAGTTTATTTAGGAACCTAGATGGTCCGTGATAACTCCTCTTTAAGCTATTGAGGCGAAATATTTACCCTTGTTAAGCTATGGATCAGAAGCTTTACCTTTGAATTGAACTCTTGGCTAAGCCAGGTCCAGGGCAAGTTGTTTAGAACCATACAGTTGAGGAACCGTTGTGAGACCTGTGGGCTGGGAACGAAGACTATTATCCTCCCTAATCAAAACGAAGCGGTATTCCACAAATGATACAATGACCGTCACCATTCTTACCTTGATCTGGGCCCTAATGCTAACCATGAAAATGGCTCCCCTTGCCCATATGTGCTAGTAATTGCCATTATGCCAATACACCTGCTGCAATAATTGTAGTGCTGGCCCATTAAAAACATATAAGCCTGCATTTTTAAACACTTTCTTCAGTACAGCTCGCTGAGGAAATGGGGAAGCTTTTTGAAAGAATTAGACCCCATGCAGCCCCCTTTTTTGGGCAATCTCTTTCAGGCTTTCTCCTTTTCCATTACTCTGAGGTCCTAGGGGTCCAGACTATCAGAGCTCTAAATGTGACCCTTTTGGCCTAATCCCTATCACCTCCTCAGTACACCTGAAAGGCCAAGAACTGAATGAGTAACACCTTTGTGACCCACTACCAGGCACCGCGAAAAACACGCACTGCCTTCAGACATTAAAATACATTGACAAATTGGGATACGTATCCAATCACAGAATGTCTCAAATACACTTCAAAGTGCTATCACAAGCCATTTGTCTCTCAGCCGTGCAGTTTCTGTCATCAGCGCTTTTCCTCCCCTTTTCCACAAAAGCAGTTCAAACATGAATGGCAAAATATTCTATTATGTGAGATTTGGTTGGCTCTGTTTGAAATTAGCTTTGCGCCGGAACAAATTTGCACGAAGTAGGGGCATTGATTGATGGCGGTTGATTGATCGGGTTCGGCATCAAGCATAGATATCAGCTGGCATAGAGGGCAAAGTTGAGCTACAATGTTTTGTTAAAATTGTCAGATTAAGCAACAGACGATGTAGTATGTGTCAAATATGGCAGGGCCATAATGGTGTGGAAAAGACTTGCAAACTAGGATATTTTCTCATGCATGTTTAAACTGCTCTTGTGGGGAAAGGGGTGAGAAGTACTGATGACAAAAACTGCATACCAAACTAATCCCCACCTGAAACCAGGGCCCTCCCCTTGTCCACTGCAGGGGCCTGCGTTCTACCTCATGGTCACAGGTTAAAATCCCGGCGGGTCCTGCCCTTCATCCATCTGAGGTCGATAAAATGAGTTGGGTAGCAACAAACATCTGTTATTTAGCGCCAAGATACCTGCGCGTGAACGTGGGCTTTTAGATACGTGTGTGTGCATGCCATTTATTTCAAATCCCTATTGAGTGAAATGTGCAGGTTTACCCATTATGTTGTATGTTTAAACAAAACATTACTTTGATGTTGCTCACAGATATGTTGCGAGAAGTGCTGTTGGTCCATCGGTCGTGACGCAGTATCGGTCGTGGGATTGTGAAATACAGCATTGTCTAATGATTTGAAAGTTTTTTTTTTTTTACTCTAACTCCGCCCCCCACTGATCCTGCCCCCACTGACTCCACCCCTACCAGTGCGGCCCTCGGCCGCTAACCACACTGTAATTTTGGCCCCCGACAGAAAGTTTGTGAGTACCCCTGCTCTAGAACCATCCAGCGTAGCAATGGGTCTCTCTCCCCTCAAAAGGCTCTGTTTACTCCCACTAGCCCTCTCTTCCCTATCACAGACCCTCTATTCTTTATCACTGGCCTCTGTTCTCTGTTTTCACCTTCTTTGCTCTGTCACCGGGCCTCTTTTCTCTATCATTTGACCTCGCTGCTCTTTTTCAAGTCCTCTCTGACTCCATGAATGTCCCTCTCTCTCTCTGGTCTGTCCCTGGCCATGTGCCTTCCAAAGTCTCTTAGGCCCTCGCTTGTCTCTAAGTCCCCCAGACTGTCTCTTCTCTGCTATTGGACCCTCTGCTCTCTCTCCATGGACCTCTCGGTTGTCTCTGAATTCACATCCTCTGTCCCTCTCATGTCTGCCTGAGTCTCAGGCACTCTTTTCCTTTCTCTTTCTCCCTCTTTTCTCACTCTTTCAAGCTCCTCATACCTTTTCTATTCTGCTCTTTCCCTCCATGTGATCCAGTTCTTTCTATTTATATTCCTTCTTCCCTACCACTTCTTCTTTACCTCTTTTCTTCCCCTGTCTTTTTCCCCTCCACTCCTGTCCATCCCTTCCTCTCTACTCAAATATGTTTGTTAGCCTCCCTCCCGTCTACCAATCTCTTGCTTCCTCATTCTCTCTACTGCTCTCCCTCTTCTTCTGTATCCATCTCTACTACTACTCGCTACTACTACTACTCATGCTCTACTACTCATGCTCTACTACTCATGCTCTACTACTCACGCTCTACTACTCACTCTCTTACTCACTCTACTACTCTACTGCTCTCTATTTCTCTCTCTATTACTCACTCTCTACTACTCACTCTCTACTATTCTGCTACACTCTCTACTACTCACTCTACTATCTACTACTCACTCTACTACTCTCTACTACTCACTCTCTACCACTCTACTACTCACTCTACTGCTCTACTACTCTCTCTCTACTACTCTCTCTCTACTACTCTCTCTCTACTACTCACTCTCTACTATTCTCTAGTACTCACTCACTACTACTCACTCTCTACTTTTCGATTCTGCTCTTTCCCTCCATGTGATACACTCCTTTCTCTCTTTCTACTTGTATTCCTTCTTCCCTACACCCCTCTTCACCACTTCTTCTTTACCTCTTTTCTTCCCCTGTCTTTTTCCCCTCTTCTCCTGTCCATCCCTTCCTCTCTTCTCACATATGTTTGTTAGCCTCCCTCCCGTCTACCAATCTCTTGCTTCCTCATTCTCTTTTCTGCTCTCCCTCTTCTTCTGTATCCATCTCTACTACTCTACTACTCACTCTCTACTACGCACTCTACTACTCACTCTACTACTCACTCTCTACTACTCTCTACTACTCACTCTACTACTCACTCTACTACGCTCTACTACTCACTCTACTGCTCTCTACTACTCTCTCTACTACTCACTCTCTACTACTCTCTACTACTCTCTACTACTCACTCTACTATGCTCTACTACTCACTCTACTAGTCTCTACTACTCACTCTCTACTACTCTACTACTCACTCTCTACTACTCTCTCTACTCTCTACTACTCACTCTCTACTACTTTCTACTACTCACTCTCTACTACTTTCTACTACTCACTCTACCACTCTCTACTACTCACTCTCTACTACTCGCTTTCTACTACTTGCTCTCTACTACGCTCTCTACTACTCTCTACTACTCTCTACTACTCTCTCTCTACTACTCACTCTCTACTACTCACTCTCTACTATCTCTCTACTACTATCTCTCTCTATTACTCACTCTCTATTACTCACTCTCTATTACTCACTCTCTACTGCTCACTCTCTACTACTCACTCTGCTACTCACTCTGCTACTCACTCTGTTACTCACTCTACTACTCACTCTACTACTCTCTACCACTCACTCTCTACTACTGACTCTCTACTACTGACTCTCTACTACTGACTCTCTACTACTGACTCTCTACTACTGACTCTCTCCTACTCACTCTCTCCTACTCACTCTCTCCTACTCACTCTCTACTCCTCACTCTCTACTCCTCACTCTCTCTCTACTACTCTCTACTACTCTCTCTCTACTACTCTGCTACTCTCTCTACTACTCACTCTCTACTGCTCTCTACTGCTCTCTACTGCTCTCTACTGCTCTCTGCTACTCTCTGCTACTCTCTGCTACTCTCTGCTACTCTCTACTACTCACTCTCTACTACTCTACTACTCACTCTTTACTATGTACTACTCTCTACTACTCTCTACTACTCACTTCTACTCTCTCTGCCTCTCTCTGCCTCTCTCTGCCTCTCTCTGCCTCTCTCTGCCTCTCTCTGCCTCTCTCTGCCTCTCTCTGCCTCTCTCTGCCTCTCTCTGCCTCTCTCTGCCTCTCTCTGCCTCTCTCTGCCTCTCTCTGCCTCTCTCTGCCTCTCTCTGCCTCTCTCTGCCTCTCTCTGCCTCTCTCTCCGCCTCTCTCTCTCTACTACTCACTTCTACTCTCTACCTCTCGCTGCCTCTCTCTCTGCCTCTCTCTCTACTACTCACTTCTACTCTCTACCTCTCGACCACCCTCTACCTCTCTCTACCTCTCTACGCGCACACATATGCACACATATGTGTGTCTATATTTACATACATATATAAATATATATATATATATACACGCACATCTGCATATCTATATAAATACAAATATAAATGCATACATGTTATGTACATGAAAGTTTGAAAAACACTAATAAAAGCAAAGCTAAAAAACCACCTAATTACAAACAATTACTTTAACTTAAAAGAGGCTGAGACCTATTGCATTTTCAATGCTTTTTGTATCTGTGTCACTGTGATGTCCGCCTCTAGGGCCTCCCTATCCTCCTGGGGGAGGCATGTCATTGGAATTGTGGCCAGTAGGTCCGCCGACAGCGGAACCTGGGAGGTATCCGTGACCCTATAAACGTCCTCAAAATAGGAGGTAAACTCGTTAGCAATGTCCTGAGGATCCGTAAGGAGCCCTTTATCGGGGCTCTTGAGCGCTCGGACCCACTGTGCTGCTTGCTCTTTACATTCCAGCCATGCCAGGAGCTTGCCTGTGCGCTCGCCCTGTTCATAGATTAGATGCCTGGTGGCCAGGGAACGCATTGTGGCCTCCTCCAGTAGGAGCTGTCTATAGTCCAGTTTATTGACTTGGAGGGAGTGCTGTGTGTCAGGATCAGCGGTTCTCGAGAGTTCCTCTTTCAAGGCCATCATGTCAGTTTCTAGGTTGACCACCTTTCGGGAGCGCTCTGCTCGGTGGCCCAACGTCAAGGACAATGCTCTGCCCTTAATCACCGCCCCATACACCCCCCACAGCATCACCGCCGAGGTTACAGACCCCAGG
Source organism: Triturus cristatus (assembly GCF_964204655.1). Taxonomy (NCBI): domain Eukaryota; kingdom Metazoa; phylum Chordata; class Amphibia; order Caudata; family Salamandridae; genus Triturus; species Triturus cristatus. The sequence goes on from NC_140579.1 coordinate 223,242,853, forward strand.
TTCTCTCGAAGTAATAATCGGTGTCCTGCAGGAGGGTCTCCCTAATGTGAGGTATTTTAAGCGCTCATGGCTGTATCTTAATAGTGCCCGAGTGCCCGGGCCGTGGCAGAACAATGCGTGTTGTCAAGTCCTGAGTGTGGGTGAACATATAATCAATTCGGGATTGACTGCCATGTGCTCCCGAATGAAAGGTGTAGTGAGTGTGTGCTGGGTTAAACCACCTCCATACGTCAACCACCCCCTGGGCATTTACGAATTCTCAGAGCTGCGAGCCTCGTGGTGGGTCAACACCGGGTGGGAGACGATCACACGTGCCGTCCATTGTTAGGTTAAAGTCCCCTCCCAGTAATAATGTACCCACTGGGCGATCCAGTAATAGTGCCCCAACGTCCTTTAGTGTCAATTGTTGTAGCCCTTGGGGGACGTCGACGGAGACTATATTAAGGGTGCTCCCTTCCCATGTGCCCGAGACAGTGGCGAACCTGCCCAAAGTGTTGGTCCATGTGTTGTGCGTGATAAACGGGCAACCCCTCTGGAGGAGTACCCCCACCCCCCTGGAACCTGAGGAGAACCCTGAGTGCACCACTATATTGTAGCCTTTCCTATTAAAGGCCATGCATGAGTTTCCGACCAAGTGAGTTTCTTGTAGCATTATCAAGTCGAGTTCCTGCCACTTAACATAGCGCAGGACAATGCCTCTCTTGACCCTGTCCCCCAGGCCATTTACATTCCAAGTGACTACTCTAAGTCCTGTCCCATGTGCCATCTGTCCTTTTCGATGAGGGGAGTATCAAATCGGATGTGTCCGCTCGGAGGCGACCGTGGGGGACCCCCCCTCCAGGTACTGCACCAGCAAACAAGGTGTACTGGACATCGTTCATTGCGACCCCAGGCACAGCTGAATACAGGAAGATGTGTGATCGAAACATGCTAAAAATCATAGTTGACCAATGCAAGAAACATAATAAACATAAGGAACAACCCCCCCCCCCCCCCCCCACCTAGCGAGCCTACAACTGCCCACCGCCCCCAACTAGCAGAGTGCCTGTCGCCCACCCTAATCAACAACGGGAACTTGGGCAACCCCACTCCCCAAGAACATTTATCTAAACTCCGAAAAATCTAACCCCGGCCTCCAGACCCCCATGGGCTCAGCTGATGCAATATTCTGTACTAGGGGCCCAGGCTGCTTCGTATATGCCAAAGCAAGTATCAACAGTAAGGTCAATAGTACAAAATCAGTGGCAGACAGGTGCTCACGCCTGGCTACTCGTACCTAAAGGAACCCCATCAATGCCGTTGCGGGACCCAACTGGACTGGAGAAGTCAGCGTGCTATTAATCAGGCCTCAGTTGCAAAGCAGTGGTCATAGTCACCCCTCGGGTCTCTGAGAGTCCAAATCTGAGTGCGGCGGGGAACGCCGTTGCTGTCGCCATTCGCCAGGTCTGGTCGTCGTAGGTGGAGACGAGTGGTTTCTTGCCCACAGTGCGCCAACCGTCCAGCCAGTCTCAAGCGTCCTCCGGGCGTGTAAAAAACCCTAGTTTTCCCTTGGATTCCACTCGGAGCTTAGCTGGAAACATCATAGCATATTTGACCTCATGCTCTCCGAGAGCTCGCTTCACCTCCAAAAAGCTACACCTTTGTTTCTGGACTCTCAGCGTGAAATCTGGGAAGAATGTGACCCGGCTGTTTTCAATTGTCACTGGGGGGGGCCGCCCTGGTGGTCTGAAGGATCACGTCGCGGTCTCGAAAGTTGAATACACGAGCCAGGAGCGGCCGGGGGGGGGAGCCCCTGGCTTGGGTCTTCCCCCCCAGGTACCCGATGGGCCCGTTTGATGGAAAAGCACTTGGACAGGCCATGTGGCTGAAGCTTTTTCATGATATGGTCCTCTACGAAGAGATCTGCGGCCTACCCCTCCGCCCGTTCCGGTATACCAATAATGCGAACGTTATTACGCCTCATTTTACCTTCGTAGTCATTGAGTTGTAGGGCCATGGCCTCGTGGGACGTGCGTAGCTCCGAGACCTGTTTTTTACAAAAGGGTTGTGTCAGACTCTAGTTCATCCGATTTGGTTTCAACTGCGCTCACTCGCTCCGCCATCCGTTGCATGTCCTCCCTAATCAGGGTCACTGTGTCTATACGGGTCTCTAGGGAGGTGCGCACCGCTATGATCACCGCGAGTAAGGTCTTCGCCCTGCTGCTTTTGCCATGCCAACTTCTCCAGTTTGGTCTGAGCCGTTGATCTCCCACTGCGGCCCATTGCCATTTCGTCTCCCCCAGGGGGCCACAAGGGGGGGGATCCAGTTGCACCCACTACTCTCCGCCGCCTGCAGTGAATCCCTCCACCCGGCCTGTCGGGTTTGGCGGGTACAACTCCACTCAATTATCATTAGGAGAGTCTGCGGGGTTCGCCCGGCCGCTGCTTGAGGCCGAGAGCGGTGTCTCGTGTCCGAGGTAAGGTACGGCGCCGCTGGACAGCCACGGGGATGTGGGTCAGGGGGGGATGGAAGCCGGGGCAAAGAGGAGCGGGAGTCCACAGGGCACCCCCACTCTACAACGGCCCACGTCCACACCCACCCCTCCTTGTGGGCAAACGTGGCCGTCCGCTGGTGAACTCTCCCCTGTGCGAGAGGGGAACAGGATTGATAGAGATCCTCGGTGTGTCCGCCACAGGGGGCCTCTCGCCTCATTCTGGGCCCCCGGGCAGGTCACACTGTTCCCCAAAGGCTGCCGTGTGCCTCGGCGGGTGTCCGGTCCCGTGGTCATCCACTGTCAGTGCAGGCACTGGGTGAACCTTACTGGTCCACAGGTCTGCTTGCCCCCTTCATAATGAGCCCTCTGAGACGATCGGCCTCAGCCGGGACGGGTCGCGGACCGTCTACGCCAATTATGGAGCACCGGTACTCTTGCAGCTGGTACTCACCGGGGCTCACAGTTGGTCTTTGCGCGCCCTCCGCAGTCCAGAGCTTGCGAGTTGCCGGCCCGCCACTTGTGTTGGCACTCGACTCACATCTGCAGGGTAGGCCAGCTCCAGGCCGCAACCGCGGCCTCGCATTGTAGTGTCGCCCCGATGGGCCTTGCTGGTCTCCGGCTCGGCTCCGGCGATGCGGACCAGCCCCGGGTGTTGCTGAATTTAGCCCCCACCGATGTCGCTCAAAACTCAGCAACTCTTATGGGGATTCTATCAGTACCCCCTAAATCCTCCCTGCAGACATTTGTGGTTCTCTGATGAAAGCTCAACCACTATCTCATTCTGCCGACCTGCACTGCTTAAGGACCTCACCAAAGTCCCGATAAGAATTACAAAACACCCACTGATCTTTGCATCAGACTAGTAACAGGATCTCTAAAACCTTGCGACTAAACAAGCCTCCAAACTCTTTGCCTCTTTAGCCAGCAACTATAATATCCACTTAATGTTCAGCCATAGTCACCCAACAAACTGCTTGTCCGAGTCACCCAACGACCACTACCAGCATTCTGTCCAAGAGTTTTCCTATACCTCCAGCAGGATGATAGCACGCTATCTGTACAGCGATGCATCTTTTTGCATCATGCAAGTTTAGATCCCATACCTCAGTGGACTAAGAGAAACCCTTCAAACCCTCAGTAGGATTCTTCGCTCCCTCTCCACCAAGGTGTCCCACTAACCCTTGCCACCCATGATATCTACCTTACACATCCCCACTGATCTGTAGAGGTCTCACACTGATCCGCTTTCCCCACCAGACCCTCCCAAAGCTTTAAACCCGTTTTATCTGCAGAATCTTCACCCATTGGAGATGTACTATCCCAAAAATGCTCTCCTCACACATGCATGCATCTGTAGTTCACTGTGCCTTTCCTCACACCCCTTAACTCTCCACATATCCCTTATCTCTGCACACATCTCTTTCCTCTTTAACACAACTCTTCCCTCCTACCAGGATTTCCCTCATTTAACTCCCATTGAGGTAACTCCCATTAGATACACCCATAATACTCCTTCACCGACCCATCTGTCTATCAGACTTCTGGTTGGAAGGTCCCAAGAGACATTCAAAATACTGCACATCAGATCTCCACTTAGGAGTGTGTCACAATTTACTATCACCACAACCCCTGCAGTAACGTAACTGCAGGAGACGTTCTACAGACTCCTCAACCATGAAACTTTTAATTGGGAACTTCTGGTGATACACTCACAACAGTAACTCATTGAGAATACCTTTAGACCCAGTAAAACTACTCAAACCTTTACACTGGATTCTGTCACAAACATATTCATCTGGAACCCCCCAAAGAACACCCCATCAGACCTCAAACCATTGCCCTCCGTTTATTTCATTAGCTGGTGATGTGTATGGCTGCTGCTTTAGAGTGCTAAGAGCGTTGGAGGCAAGGATAAGACTAAAAATATAATTTGTAAGAGCAATATTTACTAAGTGAGCAATTGAGCAGAGCAAAACAGGTTGTGTTCAGCGTCCTCGAATAGCTGTAGTTCTGATCCAAGGTTGTGATTGTTTGAGAGAGAGTGCCACAGAGGGGAGATTTGCTAGCGGAGTGATCCAGCCCCTAAATGGAAGCAGGTTTGAGGAACCCAGTTTGAGTTGAGGGTCAGAAGCAGTGAGCACACCCCTGCTCACTGCCTAACCCCATGCATTCATGTTAAAGTTATCAGCCTAATAACATTTCTGTTGCCAGCATATCTTCATTTTGGGGTTCCCAATATAACCATACACAAGTGCCGAAACACTGTTTTCCTCTTGTGGTCTTCCACTCGCCTCCGACACATGGAAACTTGCTTTGTCCAATGAGTTATATAAAGGAGGAATTACAAGGTCTGTCTTGAAGTCTTGAGCTTGCATATCTCAACCCCCAGCCTCTCCCCCACCCCCGGATCTAAAACTGAGGTACACCCCAATTCCACACCCCTCCTTTTGAGGTCTGTGTTGGTCCAGCACTATAAAACCCTAGCAACTCCATTTCACCAGTAAACCAAAACTCGCGCTCTTTTACCCTGATGTCACAGTCATTCTCCTTTACTCTCCCTTTCTCTGTCACCACACACCTAGTTGGGCCTATCTTTCTATTTTGTGGTCTGACTAAACACTCTTCCTTTTGTTTTTTTACCCTTGTCTTTTGTCAGGATAAATGTAGGATCTATACTCAAGAAGCAGAACAGGTTTAATATTCAGGGTTCCAGATAACGTTTGTACTGATATATTTTGCTCCATACTTTTAGAACTTATGATTATTATCAAATAGTAAAACATCTCCTGACTTCCGATAGGAGATTTGCTATTAGAATAAAACTATATTTTCTTTGAAAACTGGGGTCTTTAATTTGCAAACCATACTTTCGTTATAGATATGTATCAGTTTTCTGGGAAAGAGACAGTGAAAATAAGATTTATACATTTATTTTGTTTCTAATGTTTTAATCTCTGACCAAGCGCACGTTGTTCCACAAGCAGGGATGGGAAGAAATATATTAAATCATCAGGATTTAAACAGTTATGGGCACTTTGGTTAGAAGCTTGCTTTTCAGATAGTCATTACAGAGAGCATAAGAGTAACCTGATGCAAGAACGCCCCGCAAGTGTCTGCTTATTGGTCCGAGGATTTCATGACCAACAGATGGCCTCCTCACTAATGCGACCGTCTCCCTGCATAGAACTATTCAAAACAAGCATTTGCAATGCAACAGGTCTCGCATTTGCGAGAGTTCAAGCTATTGGCGTTGTAAATGACAATGCCTTTTATTTAAATCTTGTTTTTTAAAACATAAATAAAAGGCATTATCATTTACAATGCCAGTAGCTTAAACTCTTTCAAATACGAGACCTGTTGCATTGCAAACAAATGCTTTATTTTTTTTAAAAGCTCCCTATGCCGCGCATTCAGTTTAATGGTGGCCGTTTCCCTAGACGCGGCTCGTCTAAAAAAAAAGGTGGGTGGCTGCCATTAAAGTGAAAGCGTGGTATGGGGCGCTTTTCCCAAAAAACATTTGTTTGTCAAGTTGGCCCTATTAATAAAAATGTAAAAGCGGGCGCCCGAAGGCAAAGTGGGGCCCTTGCAGGAAAGCACTTTGTGCCTGCAATAGGGGAAAATCATTAAAGAAAATACTGCTCACAGACTTTAGATGAAACAGACTGTGTAACAACACAAGTAAAAAAGTCCAGTCCTTAAGGGAGGTTACAAATGGAGATAAGGCGGTACTAAGGAGGGTCTACTAAGCCTTTTCATGAATCAAAATCAACCATTTAGGAACAACAGTAACGGGAGACAATTGATATGGCCTGGTACTACCTATACCCCCTCCTCCCTTGTTCAGCCCCACAGAATATCAGGGACACGGGTTTAGTTGGAAAAGGAGGTCGTAGATAACCCCCGGCCGTATTTATTAACAAAATTAATCAAACATTAAATATTAATTTTTCACAAAACCAATCTTTACGCAGACAATCATATTATTGACATTTGATTACCTTAACATCACTCTAATACAAGTTATTTCCTATCCGAATCTAAGCATACATCATTCATAATCATAATGGCAATAATTTTCTGCGTATCCATGTTTGAGCCTACGGCAAGGTCAATAACTGGTGTCAGATCCTTATCCCTTAAACCCCGCCCTCCCGCCTGAGTGCGCATGCGCAGAGGGCCTGTTCACCGTGAGGGTGCTTCTCCCCCCCCCCCCCCGTTACCCCCGTACGCCCTGTATACTCTCTCCATCGGGGGCCCTTGCAGTTCTGCGCCCTTTACTGGCGCCATTGTGCACCTGCGGGATGGCCAACAGCCTAGGAAAAGCGTAACTCCCCCCTCCCCTGCACCCATACAGCCACGACGACTGTAACTGCCCCTGGAGAGTTCTAGGAGGGGACTCCCTTGGGCAACCCCATTCAAGGAATGGCGCCGCCCCCTAAGGACCTTAAATTTACTGCTCACCAGTCATGACCTTACCGCCACAGGCCAGCATAGTTGCCCGACTATCTGCCCCCCCCCCCCCTAACACTAGGAAGTCATGCCCCCCCTTCTCAAGCCCAACAACCATGCCAGCAGATTCTCTGATAGTATTGCATTCCCCACAGTTGATAAATGGACACCGTCTTTTAAGAAGCACGGGTCCCCCCTGATACACCCATGGGCGATGGTCTGCAACTGGGGAGACCTAACCTCTCTATCTTGTTGTTGATACGTCTTACTGAGTGATTCAGTGCCTTCACAGATTTACCCCCCCCCCCTCTCCATTGACATCTAGGTACCATTTGTGACCATGCGATGATGCATCCTTGGCATGTTCTGGCTAACCAGCCAATTTCTGTGATTAAGGATTCTACCAAACCCCTTCTCCCTATCTTCACCAGATCATTCCCTCCCAGATGTAGGATAATGATATCAGGACGGGGACCCTCTTTCTTCAGCAAATCCCTTATAAAAACCCTTGACTGACTCAAACACAGGCCCCCCTTCCCATGGATTGCAACTTCTAGACCAGCCTGCTCTGCCCTGTGCTTGTAATTCCCTGAACAGAAAAATGCCTTTAAACGTGTCACATAGGAATGGCCAATAATCCAAACCACCCGAAGTCCTGATGCCGGCATCGTTGCATGTCTTTCGTTTGTTCTTGGATGATCCGACGCGAGTTTCCCCCCTGCGTAACAGGCTCGAGAAACTGTAGAGATTCAAACAGAAAAGACCTGCATCAGAAAACAGAGACGGACTACCTACAACATGTGCAGCCGTACATAACGTTTGTAACTATTGGAGGACCACCTCCCAATTCTCTTGACACTGCTGCTGTGTAGCCCTCTTGCTGTAGCCTCGGTCGCAGCCCCTATCCTAAACGAATGCGTTCCAAAGTGCGTAGGATCCAAACCTATCCGCAGAATTGCCATGTCCATGACCCTCCTAAACTGAAACCGGATGAGAGGTGTACCATCTGCATGAGTTAATAGATTCCCGCCTCCCATAGCAGATCTCTGACTCAAAAATGCTTCCACTTGTTTTACTGGGCAGCAGGGGTTGCCCTGTGCTCTGTGTAGAACAAACCCTTCACCCTGGGCCTCCTGATCAGTCTTGGACTTTTTTATGCAGATCAATATGGCATCGCCCTGAATTTTTACATGGTCCACCTGTAAACCCCCATGAGCATCCCGCTTATTCTGCGCGACCAATTCACTTACGCGAAATGCGCCATAAAATGCTAAGGAAAAGGCCGCCCTGAATAATAAAGCTTCCCCTCTTGTCGTGCAGATAGCGTCCAATGCCCCTAGTAGGGCGGCTAGTACCTCCATCCCAATCGGACGCCTTGAATCGGGTGTAGTTCCCTGAAAGCGCTGCCAATCTTTCAAGGCCTTTCTGACTGTGAAACTATCAGTGGGGTCAACTCTATCCTTGGCTTGGGCAAAGAAAGATATCGCCGCCACATGTCACCTGGCTGCCGCCACTGTGCGTCCCTCATCGTGCAATGTGCCTAAATAGCGCTGCAATGTCCTAGTGGTGTGCCACTCCTCCGTCCAATCCTTCCCCAAAAAGGTGCAATATGCCCAAAACGCCCCCTCGTAGGCTTTCTTGGTCCTGGGGGCTAGGCTAGCTGCCACGAGGTTCGGTAGTTGGGGGCACCAAGCAGCCAAAGTACTTCTGAGAAGGGTGTTGGGTTCGCGTCTGCAGAAGGGAGGTGTGTCCTGAAAACCTGCATCTTGGAGCGAGAGAGTGCATCAGCAGCATTATTCAACACACCTGGGACATGTTTAGCCCTAAACAGTATATTCTCCTTCATACACAAAAGGACAATCTCTCTTAACAGGCGGAGGATCATCTTGCAGCCTGCTGGTTGATGCATTCTACCACAGTCATGTTGTCAGACCAAAATATTACCGAATGGTTATGCAACCTGTCCGGCCATACCGTTAAGGCGACCCAAATAGGGAACAATTTTAAGAAACCAATGTAGACGTTAAACCAGTCTGTACCCATGCGTCTGGCCACCAGTGCGCCACCCACTCAATGCCAAGTATGGCGCCAAACCCCACACTTCCCGCAGAGTCAGTCCATAAACCGAGCTCTGCAGAAGTAGTGGGTGGACTGGGCCAGACCACCCTGCCATTGAAATCTTGCAGGAATGCCATCCAAATCCGCATGTCCTGCTTGACTTCAGCTGACAGTCTGGTCATGGCTTGGGCGATAGAGCGAGAGAATGGGCGGGCCATTGGGATCACCCTGAGAGCAAAGTTCAACTGCCCTACAGTTTGCTGCAATTGGTGCAGTGTCACCTTCTCCTTAGCCAAGCACGGTTGTAAGGTTTCTTTGAATTACTTAATCTTATCTGCCGGCAACCGGAAGCACCCCTGAACAGAATCTTGCTCGATCCCCAAGAATTCTATCCTGGTTGTTGGTCCAACCGTCTTTCCCGGCACCAGCGGGACTCCAAAAACCCGCATGAGTGTACAGAATTCCTGCAATGCCCACGCGCACTTCCTGGAGCCCGCTGACCCTAGGAGAAGAAAGGCGTCTAGATAGTGCATGATAAACTGGTGCCCCATCACACGTTTAAGAACCCATTCCAAGAATGAACTGAACTTCTCAAAAATGGCACAGGAGATTGAGCAACCCATGAGCATATACTTATCCATGTAGAATTTGTCTTGGAACTTGAAACCAAGCAAGTGAGAATCCTCTGGGTGCACCGGTAAAAGGCGGAATGCCGATTCAATGTCAGATTTTGCCATCAAGGCGCCCGGGCCCAGCTCCCTGAGCATTTCAACAGCCTGATCAAAAGACGCGTAATTCACACTGCAATACTCCTCACTGATGGCATCATTCAGTGAATTACCTCTGGGTGCAGACAGGTTATGGATCAACCGGAACTCTCCCTTTTCTTTTTTGGGAACAACCCCCAGTGGTGAACAAACAAAGTTATGTACCGGAATGCAATCAAAAGGGCCCATTATTCTGCCCAAGCGTAGCTCTTTAGCAATTTTATTTGCCGCCACTCCAGGGTTAGCTCTCGCTGACAACTGATTTTTGCAGTCAGGCGTCCCCACAAAACCCTGTGCAGGAATCCTAAACCCATATGTGAAACCTTCTTGCAGCGCCCTGGCAGTAGCATGACAGGGGTATTTGTTCAGCCAAGGGTTCATGGCCAGGACGTCAATGGGGGAATGTGTTACTCGGTGGCCCATGCTCTCAATCCTGCTTTCTCTTACCTTTGTCTCTAGATTTTTTGAGACATTTAGATTCTGGGTGGGAAGGGTTTGCGCAAATAGAGCAGGCATGCTTAAACTTACATGTGCCTGGTGCCCTTGTACATGTTCTTCGGTTAAAATCCCAACATGTGCCCTTTCTCCCCTCACCGCCACCTGCGCTATGTGACGGGCCTGAGTTATGTGCCGCCCGAAAGGGCTGATAAGGTTGGTGAGGGTGAAACGCTTGCCCAACTTGCCCTCTGCTCGCTTGCGCTGTGCTAAACTGAAAGCCGGTCTGAGGTGCACCAAACTGATCCAACCAAGATATCGTGTCCACCATGTTCCAAGACAGAGCAGGGTCTGCTGCTTTTGCCCTCCTGAAGCTAATGTCATAGAGTTTCCAACCCCATTCCCCCGTATTTAGCATGTGCCATGGTAATGCGGTTCTGGTAACATGCCATTTCAGCCTGAATGTTAGGGAAACGTTCCTTTATTACCGCCATAAATACTGAGAAACCCCTGATCCAATTTGTCAGGTTCTTCTCAACTCTGAATCGTAACAACTCGCTGGCCCATTCCCTGGGGAGCATCTAGTCTTTCTGTTTCTTAGCTTCTTCACTCTCCCTCTCATCTACTAGTAAAGAAAACATGCTCACATAGCACCCTGACCAAATAAGCTCCTTCAAATCGCGCGACACATGCATAGCCACATTCTCCCTCCCGGTACGAGATTCCCCCACCCCCAGCATAGGCAGTGTTTCTTGTTTACCTGGTGCGGTCACGCCCGCGGGCTCGGCCAGCTTCTCTTTCACTTGGCTCACCACCGGTACTTCCTTCTTGGCGCCCCCTGTAGAAACCCCATTAAGCGGGGTAGGGAGAGAAAGAGGCACCTGCCCTGTTCCTAATGGCCCTACAAACTGCGCTATCAGCTGCCTAGCCTCTGCCTCGGGGTCGCCCTGCAGGTCCTTCCCCCCCGCCCCCCCCTACAGCTGGTGACAATATCCCTGCCTTCCCCAACCAAGGCAGAACCGCCGCTAAATGCGCTACCAAATCAGTTGGAACCGGATTTATGGTACTATCTGTAGGAACCCCTGGATTTGGCACCCCAGCCCCCTGAGGTGTGATGGCTACTGGAACTGCCCCTGCCGGGGCTACTGGCAATGGCTCAGGTATTGTTTCACCCCCGGGAACTCCTCCCAGCGGCAAGGACGGGACCGGTGGACTCACGGGGACCCCCCCGATGGTCCAGGTACCCCACCCTCCTTAGGCTGCGAATTAGGCGCTGATGCTTTAGGCTTACTCCCCGCTTTCTTTGGCCTGACCCTCCTTGGAAGCGGATCCAATTCGCCTCTGGGTTTGGGCGGTACTATGGTGCGCCTAGGTCTTTCGCCGGTCCCTTCCTGACCTTCAACCCTCTCCTTGAGATCCGCCAAATTCTTCCCTAATCTATCCACCTTCTTCCATTTTTTAATCCATGCTAACCATTTTTCGCATCATTGTTTCCATCATTAATTCCATGCGCGAGCGCTTGTCGCCCCGCCTCATTTTTCCTGCCATTGCCATTTAGGAGCGAAAGGCTATGACCCTAGACTAACACCGCGTGTACAATGCTAGCTTAGTGCCCACCCCCAGTGATGATCCCACCTGTTTTGAAGTACAACGTAAGAACGCTCACTTCGTCACTTACTGGTCCACACTGTGCCCCCCCAACATATAATGAAAAAACACTTTAATGACCCCACGAGCTGTCCCTTGACTGAATGCTACATAAACAGTATACTTAATGTGCGCAGCACGTATCTAAAGCGCTGTCGACAACCCAATTGCTTAAACTCCAAATCAGTTATATTCCTAAGTATACCAGCATGCATATGCGCCTTACAGTATTACTATATGCTGTTATATTTTTTTACTCCCACTCTTAACATTCACATGACAAAACCCCAGGTCACTTGGTACCTTCAAACTCCTTTGCTCTTTAACTTAGCAGCATGTAGAAAAACACCCCCTACTCATACCCACACCTCAAATACCAAGATCACTGGATATGTTTAAAAATCATTTGACATTTAATATGCAGCATGTAAAATTACTTTTCTAATTTGGCACTTAGCAGCCTGCAGAACTCTTTGAAATCAATTGACCGGCATCAATGGGGCTTGACCTGTACCATTGGGAGTACGAGTCTCAGGTGCCTGTGCCTGTTGCTTGGGGCTTTCACAAGCGCTAACCCCGCCCCCTACGATGCCAGCGCGTTAGAGTGACTCTGAATATTCTACCTTCAAACCCGATATATGACATGCAAACCGAAAACTCCACATGTATAATGAGGGGAGTGAGCAAGGCAAGTGAAAGCTGAGGCAGTGAAGAGAGGCTGGGGGAGATCACACGCTGCTGCTATGCAGCACCCTCACACATGTCTCCGATCTTTAAATACTAGGCCGCGGTGATTCCCCTTACGCGCCGCCTGCCTCTGTACTAAGCCCGCCCGAATAAATACTTTCCGGTGCACTTCCGAAACCCCCACCCAGCACGGGGACGACCCGTGAAAGCGCGCGCTTACCCGACCTTTACAACGGACCCCCTTCGTGAAAACGGACCACCGGCACTGCGACCATGTCCTCACGCAATCGTCCCTTTGAAGCCGTTTTCCCGCAAGATACGCTCAAAATTAAGTCATTTGCCCAGAATCACAGGATTTGGAGTCAACCCTGAGGCTCAAACCTTTGTGTCTCTGCTCCAGAGTCGGCAGTCTAGCCTAGAGACCACATCCTCATACTAAAGATGCGTGGAAAATGGGCAGAGCTTCGACTCCATACCTGAATACAGCATGCCTCGGAGCGCATGCGCTGCGCAGGCTCGACCTAATAAATATATTACCTCCCTAATCAACTATTGGCTCCAGCTATTGCATTTATAGCGCTTTGGCTTTCAGATACCATTCCTAAACTCTAGTTTAAAAAAAAAATTTAAGCAAATGAGACGAGGTGGTAGAGCAGAAGAGAGGGAAAGGGGGGCTACGTCAAGAGAGGCATGCAGTTAAGATGTATCAACTAGATTTGTATGGGCGTGATGGAAGGTGAGGAAGAAGATAAGATGTGGGGAGGGAGGGCTAAGAGGAGTAATGAAATGGTTGGATGGGTCAACATATGGGTGACTTGAAGAGAGCTGGCACACCTCAGATGGTTAATTCACATAAATGGGTGCAGGTGCTAAACATTCATAAGCAGTGCACACTTAAAATAGTTTTTAAAGGGTGAACTTAAACGACCCGCTACAGACCGTACCCAGATTTTGACTGAAAGGTGCAAGAGAGACTATCAGAATTGTTAAAAAAAAAAAAAAGGTACACGCCCTTTAAAGTGCTTGCTCGCGGTGTTTAATTGCAGTACTGCTCAAACTCTGGATCCTTTTATTGTAAGTGTTAGAGACTAAAAGTATTTGTGCTGTGCTCTCCCACGTCGGAATCTAAAAGAATTTTGAGAGTGGCTGGTACCACAGGAAATCACAGTATCAGCTGAGTGTAGAGTCGTAGTAGTAAACAAATGATTTTAGCGGTTAATATCCGGGCACCTTGTAGTCAGACCGGGAGGAGGAGGACGTGGTCGCTACCACAAAGCTTTGCGCCTAGCAACAGCTGGGCATTTTGGTGAAAAACTAGTTTGTTAAATCTGTAGCAGACTTGGAATATATATATATATATTACCTACTGGCGGTCGCCAGTAGGTAGTTATAGTTAGGACCCTGTTTCCATAGGAAAACCGCAACATTCTATTTGGAATAACTTTGGCGCCGGTCGACGAAGCCTCGCGAAATTTTCAAAATAGGTGGGGCGCTACGCTCCGCTCCTACCCTGAAAGTCTCGGGGGGGATTCGTCAAGCGGGGGCTGAGATAAAAGGGGGGTCCCAAAACGCGTTTTTCCCATGCATTTTTCCATAGGACCTTTAGACACAGCTACAGCCCGAACGGCTGAACAGAGTTACTTGAAATTTGGCAGAGAGGTAGTCCTCAGGTCAAGGAAGTGCCTTTTGTAGGTCTGGTGTAAATCTGTTCAGTAGTTCCTGAGAAAATAGCCTTTAAATCAATATATATATCTGAGCCAGCTTACGGTAAGCTTACGGTGACGTGCGCGAGCGCGAATCTGATTGGCTGTTAGATCTTAGTAAACATTCGAATCGGTCGAAACCAAGAAGTGGCGGCCGCCATTTTCTCTCTCGCACTCTGAGAGGGGGTTAAAAAACAAAGGGCAAAAACATGTAAAGGGGCTGTTTAGACAGCTCCTAAGCACCTAGCCATGTTGAGGGAGTCCCCAAAGTTCCCCTAAAGCCAAAAACGGAATTTTCATTTTTTCGATAATTTCGGCGATTACGCTTACCGTACGCGTACGGTAAAAAATATAAAAAAAAAAAATATATATCCATACTCTCCCCACCCCATGCGCAAATGGTGCCCCAAGGGCACCATTTGTGCATGGCTTATAAGATAAGTGAAAAAGTAAAATATTACCTTTCACAACGAAGCGCATCATATGTCCTCCATGTGCGCACGGTGCGCGAAGCGAATCGTGCGTACATGGCCCATCTAGCGTAACGTGGGCACGCGCACCGTGCGTGCACGGCACTAACTGCGTAAAGTGGGCGCGCGGTGCGCGAAGCGCACCGCGTGCTCACTGTGCGCGCACGGTGCGCGAAGCGCACCGTGCGCGCATGGAACGAACTGCGTTAAGTGGGCGCGCACGCCACGAATGGCGTAAAGTAACTTAGCATTTAAAAAACCGTACAAATTCACTGAAAAAACCATAGGTTTCACACACGTTATAGTTAGGAATTAGCATTTAAAAAACCTTGCAAATTTACTGAAAAAACCATAGGTTTCACACATGTTATAGTTAGCGGAAATTTTACTGATAAAAAACCAATGAAATTCCCCCGTTATAGTTAGTGCAGGCAACTATAACTCACGCGACCGCAATCCTCTGCTGATGACATGTGTCTTTATGAAAAAAAAATATTTGTAATATATGTATAGCTAAAAATTTATGGAAGAAGACATAGGTAAATAAGTGTCTAAATACAGTATTAGCATCAGCAGTGGATTGCGGTCGCGTGAGTTATAGTTGCCTGCACTAACTATAACGGGGGAATTTCATTGGTTTTTTATCAGTAAAATTTCCGCTAACTATAACATGTGTGAAGCCTATGGTTTTTTCAGTGAATATATATATATATATATTTTGTATTTTTGTCGAGCTGTGAGATACTACTAGGCTCGTTTTGGTGTTCAAAGAAAGGCAATAATAACCCCTTCTTCAGATATTTTCTCACGTGGAAATGTCACCAAGTCACAGGTATTACCTGGTGAAAATTGTATGGGAAGAAGAGGTTAGAAAGAAGGGAGATGTGAGGAAATCCGGTGTGGTAACTTCGATCTCTGCCTCAAAAGTTAGAAGCGGCAGTAATTTCACTCCTGGAGTAACACGACAAATTGCTTGATCTTGGGCAAACCTTTGTTCTTAATCTGCGAAAAATTATAGATGTCGCAAACAAGAGCGTAATGCCAGTGAACATTTATTTTAAAAGTGGATCTTAACTCCGGGGAATGACCGCCTTCTTGGTACTGCACACTGAGCTTTAAAAGTTCTTCACTCCGCTCTCGTGCAGTGGGTTTGTGTATCTGAGCAGACACTCGTGCTCAGCGCCCAGACACAACAGGAAGTTTCTATGGCAGGTAAAGGTTCCTGTGGGGTATGGCTTCTATGAGCGAAATTCTCCCTTCGCACACCCTCGTCCCTCGAATACTTTGTGTACGCTTATTTGCTAAGAGGAGCATTTTTTCTTACCACTGAGTGGAAACTTGTCACGTGACGTGCCTTTTGGAACAAGTAACGGATGGACAGGAAAATGGTAAACCCCCTTTGCCAAGTTTAAATCGATCCACTTTGTGGCTTTCAGAACTGCAACACTCTAGAAAGTGAACATTTTGATAGCGATTCTGATTTGTCGCGGTACAGTTGTAAAAGCATTTGTTTCTACGAATGGCGATGCAAATGTGGAATGGAATGTGTTAAGAGCATGCAAGATAGGATTCAAGCATTACATTATGGCATCTTAAAACCTGATAAAATGTGAAGGAAAAGAGTGTCCTGGTGGTCAAGATCTGGTGGAGAAAATAAAACGTTTAGGGTTGAGAGCAGAAACCTGTAGGGGTAGTGTTCAAAGATTATTGTATCCACTATTTACTACTTATGCAAATTACGTTTAGCAGGGTGGACAGGCTTTTTTTTGTTGTTTTTTTTAAAGAAAAAGATTACCTATTACATGGATTACGACTACATTGTGCTGTTGGTATAAGAAGAGGTCAGGTGATGTGATATAAGGCTTAAGGGATTGCTGCTGTTCCCAGCACAGGTGCTTGCATTGTCACTAGCAACATGTGATCAAGAAAAATTAAACAAGAAAGGACTGTCATGCACTCTGGCAGATGAGTGTGACTCTTGCCGTGACTAAAGCACATTGTATCAACCAGGGTGGGCACCAAGGATGCTCTCTGCGGTATGAGTGTGTTTGTGTCAATATTCCGTGTTCTTTGGACATGCCTGAGGCATCCGTGCAATGCGATGCCTCAGGCAATGCAATGCAATGCTACCTTCCCCTGCCCCTCTCCACCATATTACTCCTGCTTCCTGCCAGGCAGACACCATAGATCCGCTAATCGCAGCATATTGCTTTATTCAGTGAGATACTTAGATTTGTAGGAAATCCAAGTTTTCCTCAAGGCTCCCTCCATTCATCTCCGCTTTTTACTTCTCTGATAGTCCATCTTTTCCATTTTCCCTGTCCCGCACTTGCTGCTTTTATGCTGATTTAGGCACCCTAGGGACTAAAGCAGTAAGGAAATAACAGACAGAATGGCGGATGTGCGTGCCACAGCTGTGCTTTAAGGGTTACATTGGAGAGCGCTGCCTCTAGGTAGTTTTTTAGGTCTCGCCTGACCCAGCGCATGCGTTGGTCTGGAGAGACTTTTAGTAGGACTTCAAAAAATGCTACAGCCGGCTACAGCTTGCAGTGCATGTGCGCAGGCGCGCGCTTATGAGCAGAGGCGCCATATGGCTTTCCTCGTCATGCTCATTAAGTGCGCGCACGCGCACAACTCCCGGCCCCGGCTTGTCGGCTTGTTTTAATTTGCAGCGCGAGCTCCCGCTTGTTTAAACTTTCAACGTCAGGCGCGCGCGCTTGTCTCTTTGAGCTTCCGTTTCACCCCTCTCACTCTCTTTCACTTTCCCTCTCTATTTCTTTCATCTCTGCGTATGTCTTCTTCCTATCTCTTTCTCTCTGTCTTTCCTCTTATCTGTCGTTCTCTCTGCCACTGTCGCTCTCACTTCCTTTTCTGATACTCACTGCCTCTGTGTCTCTCTCATGAGTGGCACTGACAGTCCCCGTGTCTCTCTCAACTGTGGTACTCAGCGCCCCCGTATCTACCTCAGATTTTGATACTCACTGCCCCTGTGACTCTCTCGGGTGCGGTTTCTTACTAAATTGCATCCTTTGATGTGAGGTACTCACTCGGGCATGTAACTCAGTGCCCCTGTGTCTCATAGGAGTGGTTTTCACTGACCATGTGTCCCTTCCTGGAGTGCTCACCCCGTTGCTTCCTTTGGTGTGTGGTACTGACTGTCTCTCTTTCCCTCACTGGTATGGTGCTTTCAGTCCCTGTTTCCTCTCCGGCTTGGCACTCACCGTCCGCGCCTCTCAGATGTGATGCTCACTGCCGCGTGCCTCTCGTGTGGAAATCAGTGCGCCTGTGTTCACTTCTAGTCTGGTCCTGCCCATGCCGGGTCACTTCAGGTGTGGCACTCATAGTTGCTGTGTCTCCCTCTGGCGTGGTACGCAAACACCATCTTCTCTTCAGATGTGAAACCCACCGCCCCGTGCCCTTCTCTTGTGTGGTCCTCACCGCTGCCGTGTCCTTGTCAGAGGTGGTACTCACTGCCCTGTCTCTCTCTCTCTTGAGTGGTACCCACTGCATCTGTCTCTCTCAGGAGTGATAGTCACTGCCTATTTCTCTCAGGGTTGGTGGTCACTGCTCCCCTCCCAGAAGTGGTTTCACTGCCCTTGTCTCAATAGTGGTACTCACTGCCCATGGCTCAGGAGTGGTGCTCCTATATCCGTCATGAGTAGTACTCACTCATGCTCCTTGGAGCTCTTTTGCTTCCTCACCTCCGGCTTCGCATTAAGAGCCCCCATATGTGTGCTTTCACTTTACAAATGGCAGAGTGCAACACAGCCAGGACGGCGTGGAAATCTACCCCTGGGCACAGTCATCGCAGGTAAACTTCCTCGGGAGCAGTACACTTTTATCTCCCCTCCACTCTGTATACACGGTTTCACTTTAGCAATGGCAGAGTGCAACAAACTTTAGCAGGCCATGGCGTGCTCCTTGAAGTTGTTTCTCCCCCCGCTTCGCATTAAGAGCCCCCCTCTCTGTATTTCTTTTGCACGCCGCGGCATGCGCCTAGAAGTTAATTTACTTCCCCCCTCCCGCTTCGCATTAGGAGCCCTCCCTCTCCCCACTCGGAATGCAAGCCTTCACTCTAGCAATGGCAGAGTGCAGCAAAGGCAGGAAGGCATAGAAACCTACCCCTGGGCATGGACATCACAGTTAAACTGCTTCGGGAGCGAGGAGCAGTACACGTTCCCAAAGCCTTAACCCAAATAACCGTATCTGCACACTCAGAGCCATAGACCTTCAAAGATAGCACAGCGGTGTGATGTGTGCTTACACAACATCACGCTGAGCTGCCTTTTGTTTTGCTTCTTTATTGCACAGTAACCGCAGCTAACTCCCCTTAATCCTCACATCCTTGAAGTTCTGCGATATCCTGTACTTGCCAAATTGTTTGGACTGTTTTTTATGTGCATTTTACAGGTGTGTGTGGCTTTTAGTAATATACGCCCGTATTAATTAGTCATTCATCTTTTTTTCACGTTATAGGTGTTTTCCATTCGTTATATCGCTATAAGAGTGCATTAATCTTTTTTGCATAGTCTATTGTTCATTTATATCGCCACATTTATGGGGTTTTTACACCTGACCCTGCAAGTCATTGTGCCGCATCGGTCTTTATTACGGTGTGTGTTTCTACTAAGCAAAGAAAATGTGAGTATTTTGAAATAGGTGCCTCCATGGCGCGAGTTAAAAAAAAAACTTGTATTCTTTGTACAGGAAGGACCGCAATCCTCTGGGCATCTGTCGTGTCCGAATTCATGGACAAGCATGTTATTCAAACAGGTATCTACCTGCCCTCTCTGATAAGAACTCAGGGTTTGTACTGCTGCCAGCGCACGATTTGCTTTTCCAAGTGTGTTACATCATTTTTTACAACAGCACAGGTGGCAAGTGTCTTATTAAGTTGCAAACGGTGTCAAAGAGACAAGTGGAGGGGGTCGATCTATTTCTCTTCTTCCCAAACTAGAGTATATAATCAGGTTTACTTGGGCCACTCTGCAGTCATATGTACAAGAAAGGATTCAGCTCAAGTGATCGCTAGTAATAATATTCTCCCGTCTACAAGTGATAGCCATTATACAGCACAGTGAAGGCTTTGGGAGATAATTTACATTTTATTTGAGAGCACATGTTCTAGCAAGTCGTCTCCCCTCCTCCCCAGTCCTTACTTGCACCTGGACTTTTGCAAGAGTTTAAGCTATTGGCATTGGAAATGACGATGCCTTTTATTTATATTTTAAAAACCAAAACATAAATAAAAGGCATTGTCACCTACAATGCCAATAGCTCAAACTCGTATAAATGCGAGACCTATTGGCTATGCCAATGCTTGTTGTATGAAGATGTAGCTGTTGTGTAATGAAGTGAAACTTAATTGCTTTGTTCCCAACGTTGTTGTGTATACAGAGGGAGGTGTGCTATATCCTAGTTTAGTGTCTGATTGTTGCAAATGTATTGGGCATTTGTTCGCACAGGCATTTATTTATTTGATTGGTAGTTTTCTGGATTACAGAAAGTCTCCATGTAGGCTGCATCAAGTGCTGAACCATTCAAGTACAGGATGAAGATTTTCGGGTACCAGGAGACCATCCCAAAACAGAGTCTTACGCCCGCCCCCAGCTATTTTACTCGTTTTCCCAAATCTATGTGATGGCATTACATTCTACATATAGCAAGTTATACCAATTCTCTAGAAGACGAGTGTCTCGAAGTTCTGTTTTCTGAAGTGGAAGTGACTCTGTTACCAAGGTGTGTTTCAAACCGTTCCAGAGTTTGGTGCCCTCAATTCCAAGTAATCTGCCTCTGTGACATCTGAAGCTGTGTGGTTGGGTTAGGAGCAAGTTTGCTGGCAGTGGTAAATGGTGGGTCAAGTTTGAAAGTTTTTCTGGTCCCTTTTTACGGTAAGGCTTGAGAATGGTACAGAGTATATTGTATTTTATCTCCGTTCCACTGTAAAGCCAGTAGACCGCTATTAGGGCTAGCGTAGGTAAGTAGGATCTACTTTCATGGTTACCCTAACTTTTTGCTGGTGTTGGTGTGTTTATTTTTGGATTATTCTGACTATAATCCTGCTAATCAGGACCCCAGTTACTGTGCTTCCTTCCTAAATTTGACATGGTAAGTACTTTTGTGCCTCCACAATTGGCTAACTGGTGTACCCTTATAAGTCCCTAGTATATGGTACTAAGGTACCCAGGGCGTAGGTACACCCGGGGTCTCCCATGCGCTGCAGCATGTCTTATGCCACCCATGAGAGACCACTCAAATTGTGACTACAGGCTTGCCCCGGCAACCTGTGTAGGCTGGTGCTAGCACCCCTTGCGACAGATATACGTTTTCTTATATTTGAGGTCAATACACTCAAAACCTACAAGTCCCCCCTAAGGCAGGCCTTTCAATCCTGAAGGCGGGGAGCTGGGTTATAAGTATGAGGGTGCCCTTGCATGAGCAGGACACCCTTATAAACTCAAGTCGATTCTCCAGGCTATTTTAATACATATAGTGGCCGTCCATCATTACACAATGGTTAACCATATAGTAGTTGTGCAGAACCTGGGCATGTTTGGTATCAAACGTGTTGGAATTCGACACAGGTAACCGTGTGGGGGTACAATTCCAACATTTATATTTGTACTATTTGGCAGCCTGCTTGCTCACGTTACATGACTGGTTCAATGGAGGATGGTCTGATCCGGCGTACGGAGTAGAGTTGAACGACTTGGGCCTACCTAGGATCCAAGCGATGCTGTATGGAGGATCTATCCCCAGATCTCTGCCCATGGTGACACGGGGGGGGGGGGTTCTCTTGGCCTGGCGCGCCTCCATGCGTCACACCCAATGGTAAAACAAACTGACCCAATACACGCCGCTCTGGCAGGTATCCAGGCTCCGAGAGGACAGCAATTTAGAGGGATTCATGGCCTGGGATCTTATAGGTATCTCACAGCTCGGGTACATATGGGCAGGCGCCCACATGCGCATTTTTCAAGACTTGCCGACCAGGTACGCCTTACACTCCTCTCAATTCTACAAGTACATACTATTACGTCATGCCTACCACAGCCATATACCAAATGGCACCTCACTGCCACAGTATAGTCCGCCCAAGGCGCAAATCATGACTGGTAAAGCTGTGAAAGGGAGGGATCTCTCACATTTACCGATCCCTAACAAATAACACCCCAAACACTCTAAATCGACTTAGGAGCCAATGGATCGGGCCTTTCGAGGAGGAAGACTGGAGAGATGCACTGATGGTGCCCAAAACAGTCACCACGTCCGCCAGACTTTGTCTGGTCCAATTCTATTATTTACACGCCGCATATCTAACACCAAAACGCCTGCACAGTGCAGGCCTGAAACCAACTGTATCATGTACATGCGCGCAAGACCAATCCGATTTCTTCCACATGGTATGGACCTATCCCATCATCGCACGATACTGGGACTCCATAGAGAGGGAACTGACAGAGGTCCTGGGATGGGAGGTCCCCCATAATCCACTAAACGTGCTCCTGGGAATCATGGACGGCTTCGACGGATTCATATTCGACAAACTATTTCTGAACACAGCTATGATAGTGGCCAAGAGCGACATTGCTGCCAACTGGATAAACTCTGCCCCACCCACTATAACGAAATGGCGCAGGAGGGTGGACTAGTGTGCAGCACAAGAGAAACCTATGTATGAGGCCAGGGGGTGCCCTGCGAAACACTGTAAAGTCTGGGGCAAATAGAGTAAGAACCTCACTTTGGGAATATGAGCTGTGTGTGCGAGTTACAAAACTATGTATTTCAGGTGCATTTTATGTTTATGTAACATGATGGCGTCCTACAGTTGCTGTGAAACACTGCTTTTGATTATTGATGACCTTTCCTCTTTTGCAAAACCAATAAAATTGATTATCAAAAAAAAAAAGTTTCAAACCCACCTGAAACACAAATCATTGAAACAGGCCTTTTCTGGAATAGCTTCAAAGCTATGGAACTTGTAATATGCTGATAGCTCATGACTTAATACATAATGGGCATGGATAATGAGTGTATGTGGTGAGGATGGTGACAGTTCGTAAAGAAATCTTTGATATAAAGAAATCTGTTAAGAAAATGGTAGTGGAGGTTGATGACTGGGTTATGATAAAAAGAACATGTCTTCCTTATTGGCTGAATTCCCATTGGGTAGGGGGACCAGGCAGGGGTGCCCGCTCTCGCCGCTCCTGTTCGCAATAGTCTTGGAACCGTGGCGACGTGGATCAGACAGGACCTCTCCATACAAGGGTTGTGGTGGGCGGCGGGTTGGGAGGTTCGCATTTCGCTGTATGCGGATGACATATTGCTCTACTTAACGTCCCCTGCATGGTCCATTCACTGTCTGCTAGACATCTGCGCCGCGTACGGCCGGATGTCGGGATACACCATCAACTGGGGAAAGTCTTTGCTGTATCTACTTCATGGCCCTCCGCCGCAACTGCCGAGAGGCTGTCCACTACAAGTGGTGACGGACGGCTTCAAATATTTGGGAGTGTTCGTGACACATGATCTGGCGCTCTTTATGGACAGGGATCTGAACCTGCCCCTGGAGCGATTAAAAAAAGACGTCAAGTTCTGGCGCACCCTACCCTTGACGCTCCTGGGACGTGCGGCCCTATTTAAAATGATGGCGCTCCCCCGGTTCTTATACGCTTTGCAAAACACGCCCTTTCGGTTTCTAGATGCATATTTCACGACAGTCGAGGCTGAGATAACGTCGCTGCTATGGGACGGGAAAACGCCTCGAATAGCTCAGCAGAAACTCACAAGCTGTTGGTATGATGGCGGAATAGCCCTCCTGGACTTGAAGATTTATTATTGGGCCTCCCAGCTGGTCGCGGTCAATCAGTGGCTGCACATCCCACGGGAGGACCCCGCATTTAGGCTGGACAGGCACCTACTAGAACCCTCGGGACTGATGGGCGCCTTATATGATAAACAGATACAGAGAGGGAGTACAGGGCCCACACGGCTACATTGCAAATATGGTACGAGGCGCAACGCACACTGGGGTGGGACGGGGTAGTCACGCAGGCGATGCCTCTATGGGAGACCAAGCGACTGGGGAGGTTGGGCCGGACGAAGGGATTCCGGGGTTGGGACCTGATCGGCATCTCCAAAGTAGGGGACCTGTGGCGAAAGGGTGAGGTGGTCTCCTTTGCTCATCTTCGGGAAACGTATGATATGGCAGAGACGGAATTCTATAGATATCTGCAGGTCAGGCATGCGTTGCAGTCCCTGGCACCGCGGGGCACGAGGCTCGAAGAGGCCTCTCCACTAGAAGACAGACTCTTGACGGACCATCTCTACAGGAGAGCGATCTCACTGACATATAAAAAAAATAGTGAATAATCGGAAGGATCTTATGGTGGAACTCAAGGGGAAGTGGGAGCGCGACGTGGGGGAGATCGATGAGGCGGACTGGAGGGAGGCACTTGCCTCCCCTAGAGAGGCGCCGGTTCCCTCAAGACTACGGCTAGTCCAATTGAAAATCTTACATCGTACTTACTACCCTAGACAACTTCTACATAAAATACGCAGGGCTGACACGCCACTCTGTCTCCGACAATGCGGAGAGATGGGCACGTTTTACCACACCATTTGGCTATGCCCTGTAATAGGGCGGTTTTGGGCGGCGGTGATGCATACTATGTCCCAAGTCACGCATATTGGGACACTTCCAAGCCCGAGGTGCTGCCTACTTAATATATGGGACCCAACGGATCTGACTGCGACTGCCCAAGATTGGGTGACGCTGGGAATGACAATAGCGAAGCGCAACATTGCCCAACGGTGGGGATCCAGTATCTGCCCCACGCTGAATCAATGGTGCAAAGACATGGATATGGCGATGGTGGCGGAAAAATCAGTGTACGTCCATCAGAGATGACCTAAAAAGTGGGGAAAGATCTGGGGTGGATGGAATAAGTACCGAGGGAACATATGTGAACCCCCCAAAGCTACTGCCACAGACTCAGAGGATAGTGATGAAGCGGAATAGGGGGGGCATGGAGTAGAGGGATGGCAATGAAAAGACTGCAATACGTTGATGTACACATTAGGTACAGGAGTAACGGTCTAGCAACATCAGAAGGCTAAGGTTAGAAATATGCAAAGGCAGTTCGTATATTGCAATGATGTAAAGATGTTGTCATACTGTGCAAGTTGTTGAATAAAAAGAATTTACAAAAAAAAAAAAAGAACATGTGACAAAGAGAGAAATGTGAGCTATTTTAAGCCAATAAGAGTTCCTAAACTATTCACTAATGCTGTAAAGACTGATTACTGCATTTGGAAGCTGACTAGAATTGTTCCTTATAAAGGAAAGTTGGGTTTTGCTGGAAAACCAGAGGTTCCTGTTCCGTTGACAAATGAAAAGACTAAAGTTTTGAGTAAATATTCAGACAAAGAGAGAAACATTCCTGGTGGGGTAATGAACCAAAGATCTCTTAGTTTTCCTCACTCGAAGAGATCACTCTATCTAAAGGATAATGTGAGAGTAATATATAAATAACTTTGTTATTGGCGAGGATTACACCTAGTCAATGCATTTTTGCATGTTTTGATAATTGCATGACAATATTATCAAAATTATATTTACCCTATGTGCAATTGTATAATTTTGTTAACTTCTTTAAGGTAATGTAAAAAGGGGAGATGTGTAATATGCTGATTGCTCATGACTTAAAATCATAATAGGCATGAATGGAATGTGGTGAAGTCCTAGAAGAGCTTCAGGGAGAGAGGTTACAATTGGACTTGAGAGAGTGTGACAAACGGCTGGATGGATGAGGTCTTCTGTATGATGTATAAACCTCCATGTTCAACCTACTTTCTGGAATGATCCTTTATTGTGAAGGCACCTTGTTACAGTACTCCCTCCCCTTTACGTCAGGAAACCTCTGTCTATCATTTCTTTTTGTGTCACCCAGGTATACTAATGTTTGACTTTGTGATGTGGATATTGACCTTACATTTTTGATTTATGATCCCTTTTTTCAACTCTATATACTCTGCAAATCCACAGACACCATATCGTTTTTGGGTTTCGCCTGCACAGGAGTGCTACACACAAGCACCAGTTACTTTACATACAGACACATTTAGCTGCTCTCCGACCACTGGTTGTAAAAAGATTGCCATCCCGGGAAAGTTAATGCCGACAGTTTAAATGCCTCCTCGGCTGAAGTGTCAATCGGTGAGTCTCGTGTGTGGTGAAAACCAAGCTGGTCACACAGCTAAACAAGCCTTCCTGCCAGGGTGCCTGCTTGTTTTCTTCTGTACTTAAAATAAAGCATGTTCTAATAATTGTGTGGCCTTTGGAATTTGAGGAATTAACACCAGTGTTTCCAGGTAGCGGGGCTTTTTTCCCCTAAGGTACCGATAATAAGTTTGGCCATTGTTGTGGGCATGGATCACACTGGGACACTTATCTCCCGCATTTCATTTCCTTGGTGAATGCGGCAGTAATCGTAGAGCTGAACACTGTGCTAATGGTCTGCCTTACAAACTGATGATACGAGTTTACAATTATTTTATATTGCTGAATTCAGCTAACTGTTCGAAGGTTTTAGAAGCATTTCAATGCAATCCTGCGCTTGTCACCCAGACTCACGCAGACACTCACCGAAAGATTCAAACACTGTCACGCACACTCACAGAAAGATTCAAACACTGTCACACACACTCGGGCACAAATGCTCACACACTTGCACCCACTGGTATGCACTTCCAGACACACATAATCGAAGCCAGACTCTCAGCAGTCTCGCTCTTTTACACTCTGTCATGTGCACAGTCCTATCCAGATTTCACCGACTCACACTGACACACTCAAAACACAATCACTCACGCACTCAACTTGCTCACAGCGATTTTCAAACACATACACTTCACACACCCAACCAGCAGCTCGCACTGCTGTAACATCTTAAAAAACATTGACAAACCAATAGATTTCCCATAGGCGAAATCTATTGGCTTTGCCACTGCTTGTTTCTAATTCTCACTTTTTTTGCATGAATAATCTGGACTTACCTTTTCCACAGTGATACGTAAGAATCCTCTGTGCATACAAGCAACTGTTATTTATCTGTGCTTGAAAAGAGGTTGTCTCTCAATTAGTTATGCTGCTGCACTATAATTGTTCTATCTATCTATCACAGTTCTATACTGTCATCTACTACTGCTCTTGCAACGATCTGCCTCCCTGCTCCTAGAATGACACCGATCTTTTATTTGCTTAATCGTGTTTTACTGCTTTTTCTTTTAACATTATATGCTTGCATGCCTCTCTGTAAATTGTCTACAAATTGTCTATGTATTGCAACTGTATTTCCTGTACAGAGCTCTGGCTCTCTCGATGCCAGTTCCATGCTATGAAGAGCATGTAAATAAAAAGAATGCAAAAGGAAAGGGGGTGAGTAAAGCACAGGTTAATAAAGGCATGGCTTTGGGGTAAAATTGCACCCATTTAAGCTCGATAACTGTAGTTCCTTTGTGCCACATTACATCTCAGTTCAGCTTTCAGGCGCCAGAGGACCGTTTTCTATTGGTAACAATAGTTAGATTAAATGAATTACATCTCTTTAAATAAGAAATCGAACTATGAGAGGGAAATAAATCAGTCTTCAAATCTCCTTACCATTGATCTTTGACACCTTTCAGTGTTTGTTGGGCAGCTGCATTCGTATTCTAATTTTGAGCCAGCAAGGGCTGCCTTATAGCAACTCGACCTTTCAGGAGTCTCCTTAGGGCTTAAACAGCTTTAGCTGAACTTTTCCAAACTTAAATCTGACCATTTCCTAGATCAACCAGTTGCTCCTTAGTCCGTTATAATTTTAAAAACAAATGCTCGGGTGGCTTAAGAGGAAGAAAATACATCAAAACAAAGCAAAAAGATTGAAGTTAATGTCAGATACTTTGCTATGAAGTTGTAAGAGGTGGCTGAGTGAGTAATGGTGCCGGCAACAGTGTGCCCTCCAGTTTAAAGCTTAGGGTGAATCGGGAGAGTGCCAGCTTTGGTGGGTCTTGTTAGCCCTACCTCACATGTTAACCTCAACTATAAAATAAAGTCTCTCTTTGTGCTACTGCCTTCTGCGGGTCACTTGGTTGCAGTCTGCTTTGTTTCATTCTGGCTTACTTTTGGATACTTTCATTGGTTTGCACTGGAGGCGGCTGTTTTTTTTTTTTTTCAATTAATTTTTTTAGCAGCACTTCGTGCTCCATGATAGCTCTTAGTTCCTTTTGTGGACCGTGGCAGTCTATTATGAGTGATGTCATAGAGACTCCTGGTTATTGTACCTCCAAGGCAGTGGTCTTTAAACTTTTTAATGCCACGCCCCCAGTGAAAATAAAATCACAATTATTCTATTAAATTGCCAATGTTTAAATATGTCTAGACTTAATTAAACATTGCAGTTAAGTTTTTTTACTGTTTTAAAAATGCAATCAAATACATGATTGCCAAACATACTATACGCTCGGGCAGGCCTTGCTAACGTGTAAAAGTATCCGCAGTGTGAATATTAGAAATGGAGGTGGGGGTTTGAAGAATATTTGAAGTCTTCCCTTTTGACACATTCTCCCAGCTAGGATATAGATAACAAAAGATATTCGCTTACTGCTGCTAATTTTTTTTCTGCTCAAAACAAAGCATTGCTATCTGCATAATGCTTTATTTGACCAGAGCCTGGCACCCACCAGAGGATCACTTGAAGGACCCCCCCACCCCCAAGTTTGAAGATCCCTGCTCTAAGATATTCTTCCACTGAGTGGCGGAGCAAACATCATTGTCTCACTGACGGAATAGTGAAATGCAGCCACTTCACTTGCTACTCTGCTACCAGGCAGAGATCCGCCTACACTGATTGATATTGTCTTTCTACTTTGCACAGAATGCCGTTTTTGTAGACAACTGCCACAAGGTTGTGTGATGCTTCCTGAGGTGTAATTGATACTGGTTGTGCTGCCCTGTAATGCACATCTATTCAAATGTTGACAGTGGGGCTACCAGTCAAGAGTATTTGGACTATAGTCCTTTCCTACATATGTGCACACCCGAGGTAAAGCGAACAGCAATAGAGCGGAGAGCAGCACTACCACATCCATCTCTCACAATGAGAAATAACTTCTGGTTGGAGGCACGCAATTTTAGAATGCCATCCCAAAATGTCTTTACTGTAAATACCATCTTTAACTGGTGCATAGATTCCAATATGTTCGAGTTTCAGATTTCGTTTGTGTCAAATTTTGTCACATTTATTTGTCTCAAGACTTTTTAGTTGATGTAGGTTCTCAGTTGTTTTTGTTCTATCTCTTGTAATGATGTTGTAATAGCATAATTTGCATTTTGGAAGTAATAAAATGCTAATTTCATTAATTTTAGAGAGCGTCAATCATTAATGTGTTTCTGGCACATAATATAGCCATGGGTTAGCATCTAGTGATATAGACTAGCTCTCTGGTCAATAGCTACATTCAACTTTTTTTTTAGGTTTCGCTTGCACAGCTCATACGCTTGCAAGGAGTGTAGTTTACAATAAAGCGCTTGGAGCCCACCCAATGCGAACCATTTGTTGGCTTCATTGTCATTCTTTTGTGCTGCCTCCTAATTGACCAGTGCATGCTGGGTGGTACTTTCTTTTATCTCTGTGGCGCATGGACCACGCAGAGATTGATTCAGCTTAATTAGTGTCCGTCCATCGATCATGTTATGATTCAGGTACTATTTCTTTCGGTGCCACTACTTGGCTCCATCTCCTTTATCCACAACCAGTGCAAGTATGTTGCTCCCTCGCCCACTAGCCCCTGCAGTCTAAAACACATTTGTTTGTTCTTGCAGAAGCGATGTACATACTAACAAGCTCATGTATCGAATCAAAAAAGCGCTATTGGGCAATTCAGTGGCGACTTAGGCAACTTTCCATATCCCATAATGCCACTCCACGCCACACAACGCTACTCCCCGCCACATAATGGCACTCCACTCTATGCTATTTTGTGCCACTCCACGCAACTCTACGCCACTCCACACCACTCCATGCAAATGTAATCTATGCCACTCCACTCTAAGCCACCCTACGGTGCTCTACTCTATGCCACTATGCTCTACTCCGCTGTACGTTGCTCCACTACACTCTACCCCACTCTACCACACTCTACCACACTCCACCACACTCCACGCCTCGCCACATCATCCCACTCCATTCTTTGCCACTCCATTCTTTGCCACTTTACTGTACCCTGCTCCACTCCACGCCACTTCACTACGTGCCACTCGATGCCATTCTACTCTGTGACTTTGCGCCGCACCTTTCTAAGTCACCACTCTACGGCACGCCACTCTTTGCCACTCTTCTCCACTGTACTCTTTGCTATTCCACTCTACGCTACTGTGCTCTACCCTACTGTACTATATGCCACCTAACTCTACTTCACACCACCCTACTTCACCCCATTCATGCTACCCTATGCCACTAACTTTTAGCCATTGGTGAGCAGCTGCTCAACAACATGGCTAAAAGACACTGGCAGATACCCTAACTTGTGGATTAGTGTGTGGCTGTCTGCATCCCTCCCTTTTTTTGTACAGTTTCTGTACCAATCTTTTGTTGCGGAGATGTCTTTCTCCCTTGTTCTGTGATCTTCCTGTTTAATGTGGGACTGACTTGCCAGCCTTCTTATTTAAGTATGATGAATTTGCCCCAACAGGCCAGATCAAGTGCCAGTCCTCAGCTGTGATCACAACTATGCATTTGGGAAGCATGTGATGTTGCAAGGGCTAAATTAATGTTCCATAAACTGTTCTGCCTTCAAGGTTTTCAACCGTCCCACTCAAACTGACCAGTACTTTTATTGACAATACAACTTTAACCTTTTGAGTATAAGGTCTGTTGAAGATGGAATGTATGCTGTTTTTGAGATTTGGTTGAAATATGGTATTTTGAATGGTTGTCTCTGTTTTGGAGCATAGGGCTACTTCAAAAGCAGCATCTTCATTAATAGTCCCAGTATAAAATTTAGGCAATAGGTAAAAATGACCGCTGGGTGCCACAATCTATTTGCCCGACCGCCCTCATCAACTGGCAGTTTATTGACCTTTAGCTTGGGACTCTAAATCTGACAAGTGAAACTATAAAGCAAATAGGCTGTTTTTTATGTTTCTAAACATTGGTCTGGGTGGACAAGCGTATGTGGAGTTTGGTGCATAATGTAGGTGCTGAGTGTTGGATCATTGGCTGCTGTTCCATAATGTTTGAACTATGTTGTAGGTTATTGGAAGGCAGTTGAATTGTGGTTTCTAAGTAAGAGTCTGGATGATGTAGTATTGGTTGGATTTGAAGCTCGGGGGGCCTACTGTATTTATATAATGAGGCGCGCCTGTAGATGACTGTCTGTTATGAGGATGAGAATTTAAAGGTGATTCATGCTCGAACTGGCAGCCATATAGATGTAATTCCTTGTCTTGTCTTTGTCATTCTCTACGTTAGCTAATGTCAGACCCTGTCATGGACAATACTGTAACCCTCTGGCAGTTCCTTCTTCAGCTTCTTCAGGAGCCCCAGAACAAGCACTTAATATGCTGGACATCAAGTGACGGGGAGTTCAAACTGCTGCAGGCTGAAGAAGTGGCCCGGATGTGGGGAATCCGGAAGAGCAAGCCAAGTATGAACTATGACAAACTCAGCCGAGCCCTCCGCTACTACTATGTGAAGGTAAGGTCAGCGTGGCATAAATAAGGGTTAGAGCCTGTATTGTGTCCAGTAACTATCAACTACAAATTCTTAACCAGTCACTGTCAATGTAAATTAATGGAATTAGTTTAGGATGACATACTGGGTCTTGGATGTGTCAGACTTTTTTTTTTTTGTTGCAAAAAAAAAAAAAAGTTAAGAAGGTAAGCGCTCTGTCAGGATTTATGCCACATCGGAACACTGCCTTAAATCTGCATAGAGTTCACGGGGTATTGGGAAGAGCAGCCACTATCCAAGAGCCAGCGATACTGGTCTCATTGGATGCCACCATGGCGTTCGACATGGTGGAATGGCCGGATCTTTTCGCAGTGGTCGACAAAATGGGATTTGGGCCCAATTTTACGGGTTGGGTCCGGCTATTATATTTGAAACCGATGGCACTGGTGGTGGTAAACAATAGGAAGTCAGCAGTATTTCAGCTGAGTCGAGGGACACGCCAGGGGTGTCCCTTGTTCCCGCTCCTATTCGCTCTGGCCCTGGAGCCTCTGGCTGCATGGATCCGCAAAGACCCAGTCATTCGTGGTCTGCGCTGGTCCCCTGACTGGGAGGATAGGATTTCCCTATATGCGGACGCCATTCTGTTATATTTGGCCTCCCCGAAAGCTTCCTTGGCGTGCGCACTGGATATTCTGGCAGTATTTGGCAGGTACTCAGGGTTAACGATAAATTGGAACAAGTCCATTATTTATGTCCTTAAAGGGGAACCACCTATCCCGCCACGGAATTGTCCAATACAAACAGCAGCTGAGGGCTTTAAGTACCTTGGTATTTTCATCTCGCTGAATCAGTCACTCCGTTTTAACCGGAATCTCCTGCCACAAATACAAAGATTGAAACGCGACATAGGGAGCTGGAAGTCTTTGCCACTCTCATTGCTGGGCAAAGCAGCCCTCTTCAAAATGATGGCGCTACTCCGCTTCATGTACGCCCTTCAGAACTCATTGGATCCAGTTCCTAAGTCATACTTCAAGGAAATTGAGAGCCTCCAGAGAGAGCTATTGTGGGATGGGAAGCCCAGGATCGCTTTGACTAAACTCACCCTAAATTGGTACGATGGGGGCATTAGCATCCAAGATATAAAAAAAAATACTATTGGGCGACCCAGCTAGCAGCCATAAACCAGGGGACCTATGGTCGTCTCGATGACCCGGGACACGCTATGGATAGATGGCTTTTGACGGGAGGGAACTACAGTCAAGCACTCTACTGCCGACCCCAGAAATACTCCTTAACAGGACCAACCAACCACTCAGTACAGATATGGCATGTTGTAAACAAGCATCTGGGCTGGGACCGCAGGCTCACACTGGCAACCCCCTTGTGGAATTCCGAAAAACTGGGGTACTTGTGGAGAACGCTGGATTTGATAAGTGGGATTTCATCGGGATCCCACAGATCAAGGGTCTTTGGGTCAAGGATGAGATTATATCGTTTGCCTCCCTCCAACAGCTATATAGTTTGGCAGAAACTGAACGCTTTAGATATTTCCAGATCTGCCATGCCCTCCAGACCCACCTCCCCAAGGGGTCTTCCCTCCCGGACGCCTCTCCCTTAGAGGATAGAGTATTAGACGGTCACCTGCCTAAAAAGACCATCTCCCTGATCTATAAAAACCTAATCAATAACATGGAGGACCCACTTCAGTCTCTTAAAGAGAAATGGATAAGGGATGGACTTGAGCATGATGAGGATGATTGGCAGGAGGCGGTGTCTTCCCCGAGGGAGATGGCGATTCAGGCCAGACTGCGCTTAGTACAGCTCAAAATTCTGAACAGAATTTACATAACAGGACTATGTTTAGTCCGCATGGGTAGAGCAGAAAGTGAGGAGTGTAGACGTAAATGTGGAAAAGACGGCACCTTCATTCATATCATCTGGGAGTGTGCTCAAATACAAATTTACTGGCGTGCTATATATAGCATCCTTAGTGAGGTACTTACACTTGTATTCCGTCCGGAGGCGCGTAGGTGCCTCCTGAAGATATGGGAACCTACGGACCTCACTTTTTACACAAAACTCTGGGCAACCCTGGCTGTGATGATAGCGAAGAGAAATATCGCACGACACTGGGGAGCCATTCAACCACCCGGAGTAGAATCATGGAAGAAAGATCTAGACTGGTGCATGTTTCGAAAAAAGTCAGTCTACATAGCCAGAGGGTGTCCGGGGAAATGGAGCTGGGTTTGGGGACCGTGGAACTCCTACCGAGGCAATATATGTACCCCGCTGACACACGTGTGAAACTGGTCCACACTGTGTTTTATGGTCTGAAACTATGTAATCTTGAATCTAAAATACTCGAAATGTACTATGTCTCCACAGCACACTATGTATGCAATGTTATGTCGATGATACTTTAATAAAAAGAATGATTAAAAAAAAAGAAGGTAAGCGCTCTAAATTTCTACGGCAAGTCTGGCCTCAGAAGTATAGTGTGGCAGTGTAGTGCCAGCTGTACTATACATAACCAATTGACAAAGAACAGTGATCCTGGTTTACTTCTGCGATTTATCTATCAAATCTATTAAGACTGTTTTGTAGGAAACATTTTCCCAATGTAAATGGACATTAACTCTAGAGTTCTTATCACAATGCCACTTAATTTGCTGGTATGCACAGTATCCCTCTAACCTTTCAACCACCCCCATAGGTTCAGCTGCAATACAGATTATAAATGGGGGCAACCAGTGGAACTTCATTCTCAAAGGAACTGCACATCAAAGCTCCATGTACCTTTTGTCTGTCCAACACCAAGACAAGTAAGACTTCTCCCAAAAACATTGCTTCTAAAAACTAGAAACTTAAGCATACTCTGTCCTTCTTTCACCTCTAACGTTTGCCACAAGAAACATGTCACCTGTCCAAACATCTCTCAGAAAAGAACACCCCAGGGCAACTCGCAAGTGCAGGCAAAATAAAAAATAATACAGTGCCTACCAAAAAAGCTAGATTCCCAGTAGCTCCCCACTGCCTTGTACAAACCATATCTAAAAAGCATGGCTGCATTACACGGGCCATTCCGAGAACCCCCTTCCCTCCTCCCCCTAAAAAAACCAAGGAGCACCTTCACGCCACCAGCTGCTATAAAAGAAAGAGACCCCTTTTCTTCTTCCTCTACTAATAATAAAAGCCATGAAGTGAATCCATTTTGGACAGATAAAAACATTAAAGCCCTCTGGGCTGCAGACCAGTGCTCCTTCCCTCTAGTCTGCACTCCCAAACTCCATCCCTACAACAAAATCCTCCAGCAGTGGCTTTTCCTCTAATTATTTTATGGTCTACTGGGCAGTCATTAACACACTAACTTTATTTATGTCAAAATGGACGCAGTAATGCTCTACCTTATTCTATGCAAAAAGTACAATTAATGGACAGAATGCAGAACAATATCATACATTCACCCCAGTACAGAGATCTGGGCCTAAATCCATCTTTTGCTCACCATGCCATCCCAGTTTGGACCCAGCCATATGCAAATCAGTTTTGACCCTGCGCCCAATGGGAACAGTTCGGCCCGAACTGCCAGGCCAGGTCCTCCCTGGACTGGAAACAAGCAACCTAGGACCGGTTTCGGGTTTTCAGCCCTCATCAGCCTGGATAGCTTGACTCCAGTGGCATGGAGAGCACGGGATCCACGTCTGGTCATACCCGTCCCATTCGGGTGACAAATGCAAAAAGAACAATTGATGGACAGATTGCCGAACAATGTCATACAATCACCCCAGTACAGAGATCTGGGCCTAAATCCATCGTTTTTGGCAGTTCGGGCTAGACTGTTCCCACAAGGAACAGGGTCAAGACTGATTTGCATATGGCTGGGTTCAAACTGGGGTGGTGCAGTGAGCAAAAGAATGATGGATTTAACCCAGATCCTTGTGACTGGGGCTGAATGATTGCACTGTCCAGCATTCCGTCCATCAATTGTTTCTTTTGCACCTACCTTATTCTATGGCACCTTTTCCATTTTTACAAGTATTCATCATTGTGCAAATATATGGCCGGTCCTATTGGCTTTATCAACGATTGTTTTGTGAGGTTCACCTAAGGCAGACTGACTTTGTTTGGATGAATAGCAAAAATCTTTCCAGGCATTTAAAAATACTTTTATAAGTATGTATTTGTGGCATGTTTAAGCCTATGTTTATACACAATCAGATAAAACCAAAATCAATCAATCAGGGGTTTGTAAAGCGCACTACTCACCCGTTGAGGTCTCAAGGTGTTTGGGGGTGGGGGTGCTGTACCAATCAAACTCAAAATAGTGTTAATGACAAATTGCCTTCTAGTAAGGGAGCTGATGATACATAATTGTGCATTTGTGAATGTGTTGTTTTTATTTATATATTTGTATATCTTTCTACATGCAGAATATTATTAAAAAGGTGAACGGGCAGAAGTTTGTGTACAGATTCGTCTCATACCCAGACATTTTAACGATGGATCCCATGAGTCTGGCGAAAGTTGATGCCGAGCTCGAGATGGGTGTCAAAGAGGTGATCTGCTGTACCAGGAAAGACCAAGAGAATGGTTCCCCGGAGAAGCTTCCCCTGCCCAGCACCAAACCTTCAGGCCGAAACGACTATATTCACTCGGGCCTGTATGCCTCCTTCACCCTCAATTCTCTAGGTTCATCCAATACAACACGTATCAAGTCCATCAAAATGGAGAATCCTGCTGGGAAACTGGCTGAAAAGAAAACTAACGCTCGGGAGACCATGCCGTCAGTCATCAAGTTTGTGACAACGCCGCACAAGAGGTCTGCGCCAGCTGCATCCCCAGAGGTGTCTTCTGGTGGTCATTTGCCGGTATCTGAGGAGTCTTTGACAGCCTTGGAATGTTTAGTTCCACTTAAAGTGACACCACCCAGAACACCCCCTCTGACAAATGACCTAATTAATTCTCTCTCAAACTCTCCTCTTGCTGTGTCTGCTGAACAGATCCCCTCGCATGTTCCTTCTCCTGCCCCTGATTCGAACTCTGAGCTGGTCATTGACACTGACTTAGACTCTGTGGCCTCGCAGCAGCTGGAGCAGTCTCAGAACCTGTCCCCTGAGATATACGAAGAGGTGACATACCTGTTGGACAGAAAGGAAGGTTCGAATCATACTGCTAGGTCCAAGAAGCCCAAGGGGTTGGAGCTAACTCCGACTCTTGTTGTCACAGGCAGTGACTCGAGTCCACTTGGGATCCTTAGCCCCTCCCTGCCCACAGCATCACTTACACCAGCATTTTTTTCACAGGTGAGTGATCTAGAGTTATTTGACCTCGAACACTGCAACCCCAGTACTTTATTGCAATGACTTGTCCAAATCACTTAGGTTCCATTACGATGTGTTGGGTAATACTGTGGTGGTTGCCTGGATTTTCACATTCAGCTGGTTGTTTCCATGAGCATGTTTTTTTGGCTTGTGCTTTTGTGGAATTCATGAGACAGGCAGTATTGTTATTCCAGGTACAATTTATTTTTCTTTAAGGAGCTTTCATAGCAAATAAGCAACAAGGTTAGGAAAAACAGGCTGCTTCAACCCATGATTAGCCATGGCGCTTCAGCTCCCAACCAGTCGGTCCAACTGTTAACCACCCTGCACCAACCCCTCACTCTGAATCTCCCCCTCTGCCATATTCCAAGATGACAATTACCATATGTTAGACCTGGCACCATTGGCGTGAGTCTCCCTTCCATTTTTCGCTGTGTCTCCCCTGTTTTTGCTGGTTATAGATGCTCTGGGCGCTGTGCCACTGCCATTCAGTGCCACAGCGCGAATGCTCCCTTTGTAAAGATGACATGTGAATTGGTACATCCATGATTGGCTTATTTGATTTACCTGTTAGTCCCTAGTAGCGTGGCCTGTGTGTGCCCAGGGCTGGTAAACCGAATGCTGCTGGTGGGCCTGCAGCACTGGTTTGTGCCACCCACAGAAGCAGCTTGTAAAGTGTGTCTCAGACCTGCCACTGCAGTGCCTGCGTGCAGTCCAGAACTGCCATCTTGGCTGTGAAGTGCACCCACTTCCCAGCCCCTGAACCTTCCCTTGGCATCCTGTAAGCCACCCTTATGATAGGGTGCACTGTATGTGTAAGGTAGGACATGCTCTGATGTGTGTAGCATGTCCTAGTAGTGAATTACCCTCAATTTCGTTTTTCACTACTGTAAGGCTACCTGTTCTCCATAGGCCAGAATGGGAGGTCTGGGCTATTACATCCTATAGTCCTAACTGACCCACAGAACATGGTAGAAAAACGAATTTAGTATGCCTGAGCTCAGAATATTAAAATACATCTTTTAGTGAAGGTTATTTTTATATTCTGTGTTTGAAACTACCACTTTTAGAGTATAGATACTTTCTTGCCTAAGCCTTCCAGTGTGCTCTGCTATTATGTGTATTGGCTGTCTGGTTTTGGAGGGACAGGGCAGGCTGAGTCAGACCTGGGTTGAATAGAGAGATCTGCCTTGGAGTGAGGGGAGGGGTAGCTCCTGCACTTGAATAGGGCTGTGCCAGGCAAGGTGAATGCTGGCTCCACCTCCCACTGTGCATCTGAAGCAGACCCCCTCTTTCTGAAAGGAAGGATGCAGCCTGATAAATAAAGTGCTCCAGGGCTGGGCAGAACTGGTTCTTGCTGGGTTCAGAGACATGTGACTCCTAAGAACAAAGACTTTGGGGGTATAAATATTTGTGCCCAAACCCCTACAATTTGTATTGCTCCTGGACAACAAGAAGAACCTCTGTCCGTGTGACTACAGGAATCTGCAGGAGAAGGACTGTCCTTGTGCTTGTGTGCTGTTTCTTGGACTGGCCTGCAGTGGTTACTACTGGACTTGGAAGAAGAGGAAAAGGACTTTGAAGGAACTTTGATTTTGTGGCTACAGCAATCGCCCAAGGGCTAGAAGAGAGCTAGCCTCCTGCAGGAGTCTCAGGCACACCAGACTCCACCTCCAGCCTCCTGTGTCCTCCCAGCGAGGATTTCTATCTGCAGGTAAGACTCCTGTGAGTTCCAGGGCCTCTAGTTCTTCTGATGAGAAAAGAGTCCTGAAAATCGTCGCTAACCCCCGTTAGCGAGCCGCTGCAGCTGGTGAGCGTAAGAAAAATCGTCGCTCTGCTGCCGCCGAGCGCTCGCTACCGGAGATCATCGCTTCATCTGTCAGCGCGCCTGAAAACGCCCGCTATCCCGAAGATCGTCGCAGAGCCTGTCAGCGGGTCCCAAAACACCAGCTATCCCGAAGATCGTGGCAGAGCCTGTCAGCGGGTCTGAAAACGCTCGCTAACCCAAGTATTTGAATCGCCTGACGGCGGGCCTGAAAACGCTCGCTAAACCTGAGGATTGTCGCATTGGTTGTTAGCGTGCCCCAAAGCGCTCGCTAACCCCGAATCATCGCACCAAGCTCATCGCAGCGCGGACACCGAGCCTTCGCCATTTTCTCCGCATCGTATCAGGATCGTCGCTCCCTCGCGGAGCGCCATTTTCTTCTATCGCAGCAAGATCGCACACGCACCAGGCTCGGTGCATCATCCTCTCTTAGCGGCAAGGATTTTATCGCATCACCGGCTTAGCGTGAAGAAGTTTGTCGCTTTGTCCTGCCCGCAACCCAGCGCATCATCCTCCCTTGCGGTAAGGATTCAACGCATCGCTGGTTAGCGTGAGGAAATTTATCGCTACAACTCCTTAGCGACATTTTTGTTGCTTTGCTACAGAATCCAGGTACCCTGTGAGTAAAAGGGTCGCAGAGACCACTGCATTGAACTGAACATCATTTTGTGCACCTTGAACTATTTTTGCAGCATTTTTAAAGTAACCCTATTTTTCTAGTATTGTGGATTTTTACTGTTATTGGTCTTGTGATTAAGTCTATATAAATATACCTATTTTTTATAACTACTTGAGTGGTGTCCATTTGTAGTGTTCCTCATTGTATTACTGTGTATGGTCATAAATGCTTCACACACTGCCTCTGAGATAGGCCTAGCTGCTCGTGCTACGTTACCACAGGGTTGAGCAGGGGTTATCAAAGGGTGTAGGCTGCTTACTCTGACTTAGGAAGAAGGGTCCCTACTTGGACAGTGGCCAGCCATTGCCAGCTAGAGACCCCCATTTCTAACATTGGTGGTCAGCTGTGAGGATCTGGACTGGCATTTATGATTGCATACAGTAATTATAGTGTACACTACTAGTGAGTGCAGACCATAACATAACCACGTACGTTTTTTGAGATTTCTTGATTCTATTTTTGATTGTTATTGCCAGTCATTGCTAAAATGGGCAAGACCAGATCCAATGCCTCTGAGGATCTCTCCTGGGAAGAAGAGAAAATAGACACCTACACTTCTAAGCAGCTCAAATATTTTTGCAAACGCTTCACAGGTCTCACTAAGAGAGAAGAGTTTTACAAGGCACTGAAGGCCTGGCTAGAGGCCAGGGATGCCCCTAGGAATAGGGAAGAGCCTGTGGAGGGGGGGGGGGAGAGAATGCAGGAGAGCAGCAGAAGGAAATTGTAGATTTGGTAGGGGATAAAGCAGTTTCCAGCCCGGGCACTAGTGTGTTCTCAAGGGGCCTGACTCCAGAAGAGATGGAGGACAGGGAGAGAGATAGGCGGCATAATATGGAGATGGCTAAGCTTAAATTGGATGGTCAGAGAGACCTAGAGAATAAGAAGTTAGAATTTGAGATGATGAAGGTGAAATTTGAACATGAGAGAATTTTGAGGGAATTGGAGATTAAAGCAGAGTATAGAGATATCCCCCCTCTGGTGGCAGCATACTGAGAGTAGAGTGTATATACCTAAAGAGGTTATTAAGGATTTCCATAAAAGAGAAGATATTGGGCAATGGTTTGCTGCTTATGAAT
Source organism: Triturus cristatus (assembly GCF_964204655.1). NCBI lineage: Eukaryota > Metazoa > Chordata > Amphibia > Caudata > Salamandridae > Triturus > Triturus cristatus. The sequence continues at coordinate 223,283,156 of NC_140579.1, forward strand.
TAGCTATGGTGTCCCACCGGGTACCTGAGAAGGATTGGGGAGCGGGGTTGTGGGGACGCTTTGTGAGTGAGGGGAGGGATACCCTGTTGGACCTGCCCCCAGAAAGTAGGATGGTTTATGCCCACATGAAGGAAGCTTTGATTACCCACTATGGTTTGACCCCTGAAATGTACAGGCAGAGATTTAGAACCTGCAAGAAGTTAGAGGGTACCACATGGGTTGAATGTGTCTTTTTTTGGCAGAGCAATGGAGCGCTGGGTAAAAGGTAGTAAAGTAGCAACTTTTGAGCAACTGTATGATTTGATTGCATGGGAGCATTTCTCTAGTAATTGTTTTCCTGAGCTACGCCAGCATCTGTTAGATTGCAAGCTAACTAACCCTAGGAAGCTTGCTGAGGAGGCGGACCGCTGGGTGAGCACCCGGGTTCGCAAGGGTCCAGTGGGAGACTTCGCTAAAGGTGGGCAGGGTCCCCCGCAGAGAGGTGGGGGGGACAGGGGTAAACCAAGGGAGTTCCACAGAGGGCCCCAAAATAATTCCCCAGGGAACCAGGCAGTGGTGTCCCAGCCCCCCCAGGATAAGAAGCCAATGCCCCCAACAGGTAGGCCTGTTCAGAGGGGGCACCCTACTTGTTTTAACTGTGGCCAGGTGGGCCACAGGTACTTTGATCCCCAGTGTCCCCAAAGGGATATTACTGCACCACCCCGTGCACCGCCCCGCCAGCTTGCTATTGTAGCCCTGGGGGAGGAGGAGATGGATGCCCAAGGTGGGTGGGACCCCGTAGAATTGACCCTTGTCTCACTAGGAGACTTTGAGATGGTTCCTAAGCCTGCACTGCCTGATAACACTAAAAAGTACAGGCAGTGGGTAACCATCAATGGCCATAGAGTGGAGGCTCTGAGGGACACAGGAGCCAGTGTAACTGCTGTCAGCTCCCGGTTGGTGTCCAAATAGCAGGTTGTGCCCCATGCATTCTACCCAGTAGTGTCTGCAGACAACACAGAGAGCCAATGTGAGGTGGCTCAGGTTCCCTTTGAGTGGGGGGGGGGGGGGTCTCAGGAACTCTTCAGGTGGCTGTGAGGCCCGCCATGCCTGTGGACTGTCTGATGGGCAATGATTTAGAGAACTCACCGTGGGCTACGGTGGAGAGGAGAGCTCACTTACAAATGTTGGGTCTGCCTGAGTGGGCGTGTGCAACCACTCGGTCCATGGCAGCCATGAAGGGTGTTGAGGAACACCTGGAGCCTGAGAGTATGGCCCAGGTCCCTGCCTTAGAGAGAAGGGGCAGGGGGCGCGGGAAGCCGGCCCCCTTGGTTCCCACGGCCCAGGAGGGAGCAGACCCTGAGGGTGATGCCCTGGAGCCTACCTGTGAGCAGAGTACCGACCTAGGGGACCTACCTGAGCTGACCCAGTGGCAGCAGGAAGGAGGGCCCACCAGGGAGGAGTTTTGTGAGCAGCAGAGAATTTGCCCTTCTCTTGAGGGTATGCGGCAACAGGCTGCAGCCCAGGCAGCAGGTGATATGTCTGGTTCACATCTGATTTATTGGGAGAACAGTCTCCTGTATAGCGAGCCTAAGGCTGCTGAGCCGGGGTCAGCCCGTGTGTTGGTGGTACCCGAGTGCTTCAGAGCCTTCCTACTGGGGTTGGCTCATGACATTCCATTGGCAGGACATCTGGGGCAGAACAAGACCTTTGAGAGGCTGGTCACTCACTTTTATTGGCCCCAGATGCGCAAACGCTCAGATACATACTGTAGGACCTGTGAGACTTGCCAGGCAAGTGGGAACAGTGGGGGGAAGATCAAAGCCCCACTCCAGCCCTTTCCAGTTGTTAGAACCCCATTCGAGCGAGTGGGCATTGACATTGTGGGGCTCTGGACCCCAAGACAGCCATGGGCAACAGGTACATCCTGGTCTTGGTGGACCATGCCACCCGGTACCCTGAAGCCATCCCGCTCAGGACAATGACGGCCCCCATGGTGGGACGTGCACTGATGGGGATCTTCTCCCGTGTGGGGTTCCCCAGAGAGGTGGTGAGCGACAGGGGGACCAACTTCATCTCCCAGTATATGAAGTCTCTGTGGCAGGAGTGTGGGGTACCTTACAAGTTCACCACTCCTTACCACCCCCTAGGTAACGGTCTGTTTGAAAGGTTCAACCGGACCTTGAAGCGCATGATCATGGGCCTGGAAGAGCCCCTGAGGCGTAAGTGGGATGTCCTCTAGCCATGCTTGTTGTTTGCATACCGTGAGGTGCCACAGAAGTCCTTAGGGTTCAGTCCCTTTGAACTGCTCTATGGCCATCCGGTAAGAGGGCCTCTGAGTCTGGTCAAGTAAGGCTGGGAGCAATCTCCCAGGAAACCTCCCCAGGATGTATTTAGCTACATCCTGGCCTTCAGGAACTAGACTCGGCGTTTCAGAAAAATTGCTGAGGCAAATCTGGAAGCCAGCCAGGAGGAGATGAAACGTTGGCACGACCAGAATACCACTCTGGTTGAATTTCAACCTGGTCAGAAGGTTTGGGTACTGGCCCCAGTGGAGCCTTGTGCGCTCCAAGATAAGTGGACCGGTCCATTTGAGGTGGTGGAGCGCAAAAGTCAAGTTACCTATTTGGTGAACTTTAAATCTCCCAGGAACCCCCTGCGGGTCCTGCATGTGAATCGCCTAAAGCCCCACTTTGAGAGGTCTGAAGTGGGCATGCTTCTTGCCACAGATGCAGGAATGGAGGAGGAGAGTGAGCCTCTTCCTGACCTCCTGTGTGAAGTAGAGTAGGATGGGTCGGTGGAGGGTTTGGTCCTCTCCACCACACTGACCCCTGAGCAGCAGAGAGATTGCCACCAGCTGTTGGGGCAATTTCCTGATTTATTTTCCCTGGTGCCTGGTATCACTGATTGGTGCGTCCATGAGGTGGATACCGGGGACAGTCCCCCTGTCAAGCACAAGGCTTACAGAGTGACTGACAGGGTAAGGTCCTGAATTAAGGAGGAGGTCTCCAAAATGTTTGCCCTAGGGGTGATTGAGTCCTCTAGCCGCCCCTGGTCCAGCCCCGTGGTCTTGGTACCAAAAGCTGCAGCGCCTGGTGACACTCCCGAACTTAGGTTCTGTTTGGACTACCGAGGTCTCAATTCGGTCACGAGGACCGACGCGCACCCCATCCCCAGAGCTGATGAGCTCATAGATCGGTTAGGAGCTGCCCAGTACCTCAGCACGTTTGATCTAACGTCTGGGTACTGGCAGATCGCCTTAACTGATGGGGCAAAGGAGAGGTCAGCATTTTCCACCCCAGATGGGCACTACCACTTCCGTGTGATGCCCTTTGGGATGAAGAATGCCCCTGCCACCTTCCAGAGGTTGGTCAACCAGGTGTTGGCTGGGCTGGAGGATTTCAGTGCCGCCTACCTGGATGACATTGCAGTGTTTAGTTCCTCATGGGAGGACCACTTGCACCACCGCTGGTAAGTGTTGATGGCGCTGCGCAGAGCAGGCCTCACAATCAAGGCCAGTAAATGCCAGATTGGGCAGGGTTCTGTGGTGTACTTACGACACCAGGTAGGGAGTGGCCAGGTGGCACCCCTACAGCCCAAGATTGAAACCATCCTGGCTTGGGAGCCCCCAAGGACCCAGACCCCCTGGTGAGGGCCTTCTTAGGACTCACAGGTTATTACAGGAGGTTTGTCAAGGGGTATGGCAACATCGTTGCCCCCTTGATTGAGCTGACTTCCAATAAGCGGCCAAAGATTGTGAACTGGACTGACACCTGTCAGAAAGCTTTTGATGCCCTCAAGACTGCCATGTGTACAGCACCCGTACTCCAGGCACCCAACTTTGCTAAGGAATTTATTGTCCAGATAGACGCTTCAGAGCATGGGGGGGGCTGTTCTGTCACAGATGAATGAGGAGGGACTAGACCAACCTGTAGCTTTCATCAGTAGGAGGTTACTTCCACGGGAACAGAGGTGGAGTGCAATTGAGCGTGAGGCATTTGCTGTGGTCTGGGCACTGAAGAAGCTGAGACCCTACCTGTTTGGGACTCACTTCCGGGTTCAGACAGACCACAGGCCTCTCAGATGGTTGATGCAGATGAGGGGGGAGAATCCCAAGTTGTTAAGGTGGTCCATTTCCCTACAGGGTATGGACTTCACGGTGGAACATCGCCCTGGTTCAGAACACGCCAATGCTGATGGTCTGTCCAGATTTATCCGCCTTAGTGATGAGAACTTCCAAGGGGATGGGTAGTTCTCCCCACATTTCAGCTGGAGGGGACGCGTGTTAGACCTGGCACCATTGGCGTGAGTCTCCCTTCCATTTTACGCTGTGTTTCCTCTGTTTTTGCTGGTTATAGATGCTCTGGGCGCTGTGCCACTGCCATTCAGTGCCACAGCGCGAATGCTCCGTTTGTAAAGATGACATGTGAATTGGTACATCCATGATTGGCTTATTTGGTTTACCTGTTAGTCCCTAGTAGCGTGGCCTGTGTGTGCCCAGGGCTGGTAAACCGAATGTTGCTGGTGGGCCTGCAGAACTGGTTTGTGCCACCCACAGAAGCAGCTTGTAAAGTGTGTCTCGGACCTGCCACTGCAGTGCCTGCGTGCAGTCCAGAGCTGCCATCTTGGCTGTGAAGTGCACCCACTTCCCAGCCCCTGAACCTTCCCTTGGCATCCTGTAAGCCACCCTTATGATAGGGCGCATTGTATGTGTAAGGTAGGACATGCTCTGATGTGTGTAGCATGTCCTAGTAGTGAATTACCCCCAATCTCGTTTTTCACTACTGTAAGGCTACCTGTTCTCCATAGGCCAAATGGGAGGTCTGGTCTATTACATCCTATAGTCCTAACTGACCCACAGAACATGGTAGAAAAACGAATTTAGTATGCCTGAGCTCAGAATATTAATACTCTTTTAGTGAAGGTTATTGTTATATTCTGTGTTTGAAACTACCACTTTTAGAGTATAGGTACTTTCTTGCCTAAGCCTTCCAGTGTGCTCTGCTATTATGTGTATTGGCTGTCTGGTTTTGGAGGGACAGGGCAGGCTGAGTCAGACCTGGGTTGAATAGAGAGATCTGCCTTGGAGTGAGGGGAGGGGTTGCTCCTGCACTTGAATAGGGCTGTGCCTGGCAAGGTGAATGCTGGCTCCACCTCCCACTGTGCGTCTGAAGGCAGACCCCCTCTTTCTGAAAGGAAGGATGCAGCCTGGTAAACAAAGTGCTCCAGGGCTGGGCAGAACTGGTTCTGGCTGGGTTCAGAGACTTGTGACTCCTAAGAACAAAGACTTTGGGGGTATAAATATTTGTGCCCAAACCCCTACAATTTGTATTGCTCCTGGACAACAAGACGAACCTCTGTCCGTGTGACTACAGGAATCTGCAGGAGAAGGACTGTCTTTGTTCTTGTGTGCTGTTTCTTGGACTGGCCTGCAGTGGTTACTACTGGAATTGGAAGAAGAGGAAAAGGACTTTGAAGGAACTTTGATATTGTGGCTACAGCAATCACCCAAGGGCTAGAAGAGAGCTAGCCTCCTGCAGGAGTCTCAGGCACACCAGACTCCACCTCCAGCCTCCTGTGTCCTCCCAGCGAGGATTTCTATCTGCAGGTGAGGCTCCTGTGAGTTCCAGGGCCTCTAGTTCTACTTCTGAGAAAAGAGTGCTGAAAATCGTCGCTAACCCCCGTTAGCGAGCCGCTGCAGCTGGTGAGTGTAAGAAAAATCGTCGCTCTGCTGCCGCTGAGCGCTCGCTACCGGAGATCATCGCATCACCCGTCAGCGGGACTGAAAACGCCCGCTATCCCGAAGATCGTCGCAGAGCCTATCAGCGGGTCCCAAAACACCCGCTATCCCGAAGATCGTCGCAGAGCCTGCCAGCGGGTCTGAAAACGCTCGCTAACCCAAGTATTTGAATCGCCTGACGGCGGGCCTGAAAACGCTTGCTAAACCTGAGGATTGTCACATTGGTTGTTAGCGTGCCCCAAAGCGCTCGCTAACCCCGAATCATCGCACCAAGCTCATCGCAGCGCGGACGCCGAGCGTTCGCAATTTTCCCCGCATCGTATCAGGATCGTCGCTCCCTCGCGGAGCGCCATTTTCTTCTATCTCAGCAAGATCGCACATGCACCAGGCTCGGTGCATCATCCTCCCTTAGCGGCAAGGATTTTATCACATCACTGGCTTAGCATGAAGAAGTTTGTCGCTTTGTCCTGCCCGCAACTCAGCGCATCATCCTCCCTTGCGGTAAGGATTCAACGCATCGCTGGTTAGCGTGAGGAAATTTATCGCTACAACTCCTTAGCGACATTTTTGTTGCTTTGCTACAGAATCCAGGTACCTTGTGAGTAAAAGGGTCGCAGAGACCACTGCATTGAACTGAACATAATTTTGTGCACCTTGAACTATTTTTGCAGCATTTTTAAAGTAACCATATTTTTCTAGTATTGTGGATTTTTACTGTTATTGGTCTTGTGATTAAGTCTATATAAATATACCTATTTTCTATAACTACTTGAGTGGTGTCCATTTGTAGTGTTCCTCATTGTATTACTGTGTATGGTCATAAATGCGTCACACACTGCCTCTGAGATAGGCCTAGCTGCTCGTGCTACGTTACCACAGGGTTGAGCAGGGTTTATCAAAGGGTGTAGGCTGCTTACTCTGACTTAGGAAGAAGGGTCCCTACTTGGACAGTGGCCAGCCATTGCCAACTAGAGACCCCCATTTCTAACACCATATACCAAGTTACGCACTCATTCGGGCAACCAGCTTGCTACTACACATCTCCCTGTTCTTTACAAAGTTAGCTTCTAGAAGCTCTTTAAACCTCTACACAATCAGAGTCTGACATTTTATTTGACGATGCATCTGAATTCACAATTCATCCAGACAACAACACAAATCCTTTCAAGCGCTTGGGAAGATGTTTGTTCTGTTTATTGTGATGCGAAGAAGTACTGCGGCATCCATGCTCGTCTCAGTTACCATCTTACCTGATCCAGCTGCTCCCGCTGCAAGTGAAAAATCTACATCCAGGAAAACATTGTCATTGTTCACGTCCTGCGGCCCAAGCACATCCACCAGTTTCTACTATATCCTACAGGGTTTGGCCGACTTGCCACTAGCACACAGTACAGTGAGTAACCCAACTATCCACACATTCGTCCATACCAGGCTACCAAAAAATTACTCTGACATGCCTTTTGGTGGCAGATGTACACAAATGACCTTAATGGCATTGTTCAAACAGCCTTCTTCTCAAACTGAAAGAAGACACAATCTTTTCTCCTCTAAATACAATAACATGCTTTACATTAAGGTCGTTCCTTATCCTCAAATACACTTTCAACTCTCCACTCAGCTTCTGCTCCTCAGGCCACCCTGATTTGGAACTATGCAAGACCTTTTTAAGCTCCATATCTGCTTCCATACGTCTCTCCCCATCTCCTTCAATCACAAACACAAAAGTTATAAAATAGTTCCTCTCCACATCTTCCAAAGTGAACGCTACCCCAAACTTTGCTTCACCTTCCAAAGAATCTGTAGGATCAATAAGTAGTATTCCTGACATGCAGTCAGCAAGCACATTCCGTGTCCCCAGGAAATTCCACGAGATAACGGAAGGCTTGCAACTTGGCTGCTAACCCAGCAAAAACTGACTGGTAAATTCTTCCTCCACCAGCCATAAGTTGTTGGCTAGGGGTTTATAGTCGGTTCTGCTAATAAACATAATTCATCATACAAATAGTCTTCAGTGTTCCGAGTCCCAGACACATGCAAGTAACTTCCTTTCGATTACGGAATAATTCCTTGATGCCTCTCTTGAAGTGGAGCTGTGCCCAACCACCCACTCACTTCTGTGTGGGTCAATTTTATGTTCAGCCATACGGTTCTGAACAGCTCATGCTTAGCTATAAAATACCAGGCACAGAAGTCCATGATGTGGATTTCTACACCACTTTATTAACATTTGAAGATAACTTGCCTTGAGGCCTATGATCGCCCACACCAAGTACTAGTTGACGATCAAGAGTCTCATCTTATACTTCCTCTTCCCATGTAACCATATTGACCTTTCTTGAGGTCCTCCTTTTTCATGTCTAAAATTTCCACCATGGCTAAAACTGCCACACCTGTATCACTGAGGTATTAGCTACTTCTCTGCGCTCCTTACATAGTCCCATCTCCTTTTCTCTCTATCTTGCCTTCTGATTATATCATTCACTACATTAGCTGTCTCTTATTTCTTGAATGTATATATCTCTGAATTATTTATGCATTTTGCTAGGTTGACAGCTGTCTTCATTGTTAAGTACAAGCAAGCCTGCAGTCTCTCCTGCCCTTTTTAGGTCTCTCCTGAGCCAGCGCTTTAGCGCTGCTCTGGCGAGAGTTTTAGTAAGCGGGATTTGGAAGTGCAGACTAGTGGCTTTTCAGGCCTCCAACTACAGTGCATGTGCGCCGGGCGTGCGCACCATTTGTCAGCCTGCGTGATCACTTTCGCGGCCGCTTTGATGTTCTCAGTGAGCCGCGCGGCCACTGAGAACATCATAGCGGCCGCGAAAGTGCACACCATTTGTCAGCCTGCGTGCCTCTCTCCGACTAGCCCCCTCCCTTATCCCACTTCCTGCTTGTTTTATTAGCAGCCCATACATTTGTTTTGTGAATGTTCCTGTGCCAGTATTTTTCCTCACATTGTACACTATTTGTCCTTTAGCTATTCTTCCAACGCACGCATTTCAAGTGTGCATTTTTGGCAGCATTTTGTATTTGGATTTTTAGATACCTTTTTACCTTATCTTTTGAGCATGCCGCTGCACGTATTTCAAGCATGCTTTTGGGCAACATTTATGTTTGGATTTTTAGATGGCTTGTGTACCCTGTCTTCTGATTGATGCACAGAACAGTTCACAAATCTCAGCGCCAGCGGTTTGATTCCAGACCCTGCAATTATGTGCTTTAACTTTATGCATTTTTCCTATGTATGTGTACATGTGTCGACCGGAGGGAGCATGTGAAGTGGAAAAAATGCCCTCCCCTTTTTAAAATGCGATATAATAAAAAGTTTTATCTTCCTGATTAGTGAAGGGGCGGATGTTCGCAACCATTCATCTGAAAATACTGTATCTCGTCTGAACGGGTCATGTAATAAACATACACTGAGCATGTGCACGGATGTAGTGTCTATGTGAGTTTACTCATCTGTCATCTATTAACCCACACTAAGCATGCGCAAGTGAGCAGTATCCTTTGAATGTGCATGATCAGAGGGTTACAGTAATATCCTGTTGATGCATCACACACCATCTTTTTTCACGAGTGTGTTTTTGAGTTCAGTAGTTGCAGGGGTATTCATCGGTACAGTCACATCCTTCCTGCAGCTTCTTTATTACGAATACTTTTAAAGAGGGCCTGTGAGCTTGCTTAGGATAGTCTCAGGCAGGGGGAGTGTGTGACCATGAATAATAAAGTACGGTCCCTGACCCAGACACATCAAACTCGAGTGGGGCTGGAAAGGTGAGTTGAAGTGAAAGCTGCAGCTTGTGCGGCTCGCCTCCTGCCCTCTCCTCGCACGGGCTTTACAAGCTCTCAGTGATGCTTATCACAAACCCAGCTTGTTTTAAGTGCACTCTCCCAGCCCTCCTCCAGTGCCCACATGCTGCTTTAAAACTACCATCCACTTGTTGTTGGTGCGTCCTCACATTGCGTCCGCCCCCTTTGTCTGTTGTTGCTCTTTTGTGTTCAACAACCCTTCCCTCCCTCCCCCACTGTCCATTCTGCTTCCTCCCTCCTCCTCCTCCGTGACCCTGGATGGTACCTAATACAATTTCATTGAGCTCAGGGAGAAATGTTTAATTATTTTCAGCAGACCTCCGCAGAGATTAATCGTGCGTGCTTCTTTGTTAAGTTCAGAAGTGTATTAAATTTTCTGGAGAATATTTGAAATAAACAACTGATATGAAATGTTTTGAGTGTCCCACCCGAATGTTACAAACGCACCATTTAACAACGAAAAGGACAGGCTTTACAGTGCAGAAACAAGCGCGTCAATGCTGCATTCGTATGGAAAATTTACGCACTGGGGGGCTTATTTACAAGCCCTTTGCGACACTTTTGCGTCACTTTTCCCATTTTAAAAATTACGCAAAAGTGGTGCAAGGGGCTTGTAAATAAGCCCCTGGGCGCTTAGTCTAAAAGCTGGACAGCAGTGGTCTCCATTAAAGATGCTAGCTACATTGGTATTTCTCCCCCATGCCAAAGCTCTCTGGCAGTGTGATATGTTCTTTCAAAAAGTGACGTACTAGAGTTTGTTGGTGCAGTTTAAAATCAAGGATGCAACTAACATGTGAAATGTTTGCCGGAATGCTTGATGCACAGATTGTGCTGGTTTTCCCTGTCTCTCGCTCTTTGAAAATGAGCTTTACATATTTCAGCACTCTATTTATCAGAATGTGTACTCTCAAGAAGGCATTTTTCTATTACACAAGTTACCTACCTTGATGTCTTTGCAAAATTCAAACTCATGAGCTGAACGCTCACAGATGTCAGCAGAGAGCGTTTAACTTGTGGACTCCTTCTGACGTTATTTGTTAAGCGCCACTCTTTCCTATTTCACTATAAACAAGCATTGGCATAGCCAATAGGTCTCGCCTTTGGAACCTTATAAGTATTTAGTTATGCAGTACAATATCCTAGGTGCAACAACATCAACTGTTGCATGGCTAAACACTTATAAGGTCCCAAAGGCGAGAACTATTGGCTATGCCAATGCTGGTTTGTTCTTGCACCTCATTAAATTGTGGTCTCTTCAAACCTGTTCAAAGTTTATATGCTCAAAATCACCTGATGCAGCTTAGGTCCTTACACCGCTAGGTACCCTTCTCTTGATTCACAATTATATCGTCCCTTAGAGTAGAATTATTCAATGCACTATAACTGCACTTGCGCGTCACCCGTATTGTAAGCCCAACTGTTCGATTTTATACCATCAGTCTAAACCAACAGCTGTATTTGCCTCTAACAGGGGTAAGTTCTTGTACTCGTGCTCCCCTAGGTTAAGTTTCAGTAATGCTAAATTATGTGTGGCAGTACAGTTTCCCCTTCCAGGACATCTACATATGCCAGAAAGACCTCATACCAATCCTCCCAAGACATGGGCAGCTCTCCAGCATATTGAACAAAGATGGTGGTGGAGAAATAGAGGACATGGCTTATCCTAAATTACTAAAGTTGTCACAGTTTTCGCTGAAAAATAAGTTTAAATAATCAAGGTAGACGCCATTGTCTACGTTGTTGGCGTGCACAAAATCCCACTGAGTTAGTGCCTTGATGTGTGTGTGTGAACTCACCCAGTGTTCCTCTTTTAAGAATAACTCCCCAGATTATACTTCGTGGTGAGGGTGATGTGGCAGAAAAAAAGTGCACCTTGAGTACCAAGCTAAAGTTTTCTGCTTTGATGGTATAATAGCAGCACTCAGTGCATAAATGTAGTTGTCCAAATTATTATTATTATAATTTATCGTGCCACCATTTCTGGTAACATCTGTGCAGGGTTTAGAAATCCACAGAATTGTAGTCTCACGCTTTAAAAGTTCAAGGCCTCCGGCATACATTAGGCAAGAAAATGAAATCACCGTACCTCTTTTTTCTTCCTGTCCTTTATCCCTGTTTTATCTTTAGGTGGCACTCATTCGCTATATATTGCAAACTCCAAGACTGAGAATAGAGAGCACAGAACAATCTATGCTAATTTGAAAGCATGGTGGCGACTCCTCCCTCCACACACAGGCTATAACTGCACTGTGGACTGCAACACTGTGAATGCCTCATTCCAACACACCATCCTCTACCAAATGGAGGCTGAGTGGACGTGTTCCTGCGTGGGCACTATGTCTCACCAGTGGGTTTGACTGCCCTCTCAGCTGTACAAATATGATGTGGCTCTCTATGGAACATGTGCGTCCCAGTAACGTTATTCTACACCTGTAGACTAGCGCAGTGACATCCGAATGCAATTGGGCTGAAGAGATCTCTCGTTTCTTTGGTATCAGTAGTAGCTTTACAGAAGAGACTGCACGCATCCACCTTGTTGCTCCTAGGTGATAGTTCAACTTGTCGCCATTGTGGAATTGACAAAGCAGTAAATAACGTTATGTTTGATGGCATGTGTGGCTGTAGATTCACATGCTTAGCCTACGTCCTCCATTTTGTGTTGGGCTCGGAAGTGTGCAAGTTGTTTTTCTTCAAATAAATCTTTTGAGTCACAAGGTGTAGTGACTCCTCCTCTTGCTTGCAATGTGCATGGTCCTCGACTCCATTGGTTTTTGTTTACCCATTGGGTTCGGATAGGTTCTCCTCGCTCCTGTTCAATACCGTTGCCGGGTTCTTCTCTGATACAGTCAGTATTGTTCTCCATCACGGTTCGAACATTGCTTCCCTCCTTATACCATCAATATCAAATTCGTCTAACGAACTTGATTCGACCGTGGCTCCTTTGGGCCTTAGCCCTTCAGGGTGGAACTTCTCTTCGTTCACTCCAATGGACTTCCAATTGGTAATAGAATGGACGCCTTTTCGATTTTGCCCTTCTTGTCTTGCCAAGTTTCCGTGCACCGTCCCAAACCAGGTTTGTAACTTGTGTTTATCTCCCGAATACCAGGAGGCAACCTGTGAGGCCTGCAGGTCTTTTCAATCTAAAAAGACACAGAGATCGAAGGGCTAGAAGGTTACAAATATTTCAACGGGTGTCCGCGATGCACCAGACCTCTTTGGTTCGGAAGATCCAGAACTCGAGGTAGAGACACATCCATAGAGGCAGATCGATTTGCGGCAGATTAAGTCAACACCTCTCCAGACGACAGCTCTGGGTCTGACATGGAGTTACACAACATCACTCCTGGGCAACAACTTGTGAGTCCTGTGCCCCCTCCACTTTACCTGACCAGAGCCGGTACCGGCAAAGACTCACCCGTTTTACAAGAAAATGACTGTGGTTGGGCCACCACTGCCTTTGGGCAATGGTCGGCACCAACCAGCTGCTTCCAAAACATCCAACCACGGCTTGACGTTGAAAATACATCCTCGACAGCAGGCTGTCGATCCGAGGCCCTCACCATCGGACTAGAGCTGACCTTCGACGCCGAAACCCTCCATATCCTTTCGGCACCTAAATCTTCTGAACCGAAACAACACTCCACTTCGGCACAGAATAAATCAGCCTCTGACCCAAGCCTTTGTCACCAAAAATACCCTTGCCTAAATCAGCACCAGAGCTGAAAAATATGCATCTTCGAGGCATTCACCAGATACTGTGCAACCAGTATTCAAGAGACTTCATTAAGAATTGGACTTGCGTCAAAAACATCTGATGATTCATACTGATACAGGATGTATCCTCACCAGGCCTCCGTATTCAGGGGCGCAGCCTGCTAAAAGGCAACCATCTTTTGAGGAGACAATTGATTTTCCTGTTCCTCCAAAGAAAAAGAAGAGCGAGGATAAAGCCTACAGCCCACTGCACATCAGTACATGACCACTGCCTGCTGTGCACACTCGCTCACCACAGCTTTCACCAGTTCACCACCATACTGAATCACATGAGGGTTCACTTCACTCATTCACAGGGATGGGGAGTGGGGATCAATTTTCCATACCGCCTCAAGATGACTGGGAGTCATCATGCAGATCCTCACGATGATCCAGATCTCTGCCCATCAAGACCTTCACCTCCTGATGACACCACTACTTATCACGACCTTATAAGTTGGTCAGCAACTTTCCACAAAGTGCCACCACACTGAGCCGCTAGTGTATGACTTCTTATTCAGGACTCCTTCGTCCAATCAGCATTTGACGCGGTACCTCCCTATGCTCAAGGGTATGCACAGGCACACTCCGGACATTTTCAATGACCCAATTAGATCCAGGGTTATCACTCCTAGGGTCAATTAGACATATAGACCATCCCCAGTCGACAATACATATATTAAGAGCCAGCTTATGCCCTATTCCCAAATGGTGGCCACAGCTCGTAAACTGGCACCCGCACCAGATAAGGAGAGTAAAAGGATAGACGTTGCGGTTGAGAGAATCTGCCAACCATTGAAGGATTGAAAACTCCATTGGTCCCCTATCATGCTACGATTGGGCCCACTGTAATGAGATTTAGGGCATTCTTTAACATCTCCCAGAGGAACATAAACAAGCATTGGCATAGCTAATAGGTCTCGCCTTTGGGACCTTATGTGTTTAGCCATGCAACTGATGATGTTGCACCAAGGATATTGTGCTGCATAATTAAATACTTATAAGGTACCAAAGGCAAGACCTATTGGCTATGCCAATGCTTGTTTCTGTTTGTTTACAGATTGAACTCTGATCGGTAAACAAAAGGAAAATAAGTGCTTGTGTCCTTTTGTAGGCGCATGCATGCTTGGTTGAATATGGCAGGCTTTTTTTTCTCTTTCGGAGCCGTTCTGGACAGCATCGGGGATGCTGTGCAGCATGGCTAAAACCATTGGCAATGCCAGTAAGTCCTAAAGGCAAGACCTGTTGGGTTTGCTAGTGCTTGTTTCCCCAGAACATTCGGTCAGCTAGTCAGATTGAAATGTGGTTGATGGGTTTCATTTTTGGGCTCTCTAATGCTCCTCGTAGCGTCACGCAGGATGCTCCAGTGTCTCCCAGGATTTTCAGTGTGTACTGCACAGGTGTCCAACTTGGGCCCTGAAGGAGTGAATCCATTTCCGATTTTCAGCCTCAGACTATGTAAATCATTCTAATTTAAATTCATTGTATGGAAATATGTCTCATGTTAAGTTGTTCACACGGTAAAAAGCCAGTTATGCCAAAGCCTTTCAGTAACAAAAGCATAATGAAACACATACTTAAACCGTGCGAAGAAGCAAAAGAAAAAATTGCATTGATTGTAGCACAGATCTGCTTGAAAGCTTTTCATAGTTGACTTAGTATAGTTAAAAAAAACAAAAAAAAAAACAATTTACATGTTGGCTTGTACACAGTGTACAAGTTCTTTGTTGCAGGAAGAACAGTATTCTGTAACACAACCCCACCTCCACAAAACCACATCTCATGGGAATCTCTGACCTCTCGGTCAACGAATCTTGGGGAAATGCTTCTTTCTCGGCACAAAGGCGCCATTTAGGTCTCTGAGGAGCATGGCCGAAACAAGTGGAAGCTTATCACAAGGCTGCAGAAGTGGACAACGTAGTAGTTGGGTAAAGCAAAAAAAGACCATAACAAACACAACCAGGCCACAAAAACATACATTATGCAACGTTTACTGGCATAAGCGCAGATTTTCACTCTACCATGTAATTTGTACAAAGAAGGCCCCGTTTCAAATTATAGCTCTGCCAGCCTTCACATAAAAAACAAGCTCGCGCGGCAGCAGGGGGGAGGACGGGGGCCTGCGCGATTCACTTGCGGGAGCGATAATTGCTACCATATGGTGGCGCTCGCTCCCGCAAGTGAATCTCCGCACGCGTTGCCATTGAAGGCAATGGAACGCGTGCACGGTTGTGGGTGAAAAAGGGAACCGATGGCTAAAGGTCTCCTATGCAGCGCATGCGCGCTCCGTAGGCGAGACCTAAAAAAGGGCATAACGGGTTGCCTCAGAGGGAGACCAAGGTTGCCAGATTGGGCTATTTCCCGCACAATTGGGCTACTTTTTTCCCAGTTGTGCGGGAAAAACCCATGCCTGGCGGGGGGCTACTTTTTGGGCTGGTTTTGAGACCTTGTGCGGGAAATATTGGCCCACGCTCACCAGACGATCGCACATTCACAAAGCACTTAAAGCACAGCAGCACTCTATTAAAAAGCAATCATTCGTTCGCACCTGCGCGTTGCACACTCACAGCAGCATCATTCATTTTTGCATGCCTCTCTGGCCCTCTGCCGGCCCTTGCCTAAACTGTCTTTGCGCCGCGCGGCGGCGCGGTCAATCAAAGTTAGCCCCGCCCAGCGCCGCGGCCCAGCCCCAGCCAGCCCAGGCCAGGCCAGCAGTCAGAGCAAGAAGCATTATACCCCAGTGATTGAAGCCGACCCATCCCCCTACTAGGATCCCCTACCGAGGCAGCAGGTAGCATAGCAACTCAAACTTGAACAACGATTCCAAGCCGGGCAACGTTACGCAACAGTCATTGGTCAATATTGCAGGTGCCAATGCCATTGGCTAAGTAGTTGACTTGACTACTATTGTTACAACTTACATTGTTGCTGGTGCTGCCAGTTGCCGGGCCTGTCACGTGCAAAACACCACCAACTTGTCTGAGTGTTGCTTGTGTTCTTCTGCATAGCAGCACAGTGCACACACTCTATGGACGTGACGTCAGCCCCCCACCACGGCAGCGCAGGCTAAGCTGCAAGCACCACCTAACTTTACATACCCGACCCCTCGACCCCTCGTGGTGTCCGTGGCAAATAATTGGCCAATGTGGGGGGTCTCCAGGGCCGTCATGTTGTAGCGCGCGAAAACGCTACCAATGACGGCCCTGGGAATTAATTTTAGGTCAGCCCTCGCGGTTGATATAATGCGGGGGCCCGGCTGACGTGAACTGAGCACGGTCTTTTTCGGCGGCGGCGATCTGCATTGCATGCCATTGATGCTGATTGACTGCTGTTGATGATGATGAACTTCACTGTGACTTGACTCACTGAGCTGAGCTCGAGATTACGCGTAGACTGAGCTGACGCTCTCTCGACTCTGACTCTGACCCAGTCACCCCCCAACAGTACTACTTACTGTGCCGCAGTAGCGGCGTGCGCGCAGGGCCGCAGGCCGCAGCCCGCAGGCCAGGCAGTAAAGACGTGAGAGAGTGAGACTGAGGAGGAGAGAGAAGTCACAGCACAGGAGACGAGCAACTAACGTTGCGACGACGTCAACGACCCGACCCGACTCCGAGAGGACTGCACTCATCATCATCATCAGCCGCCCAGGCCCCAGGTCCAGACCCAGCCCCAGGCCCACCTCGCTCCAGCTCAGCCTCCAGCCCCAGTCACTTCACTACTCCAGCCCAGCTCAGCCCCAGTCACTTCAGCTGCCCCCCCCCCCCCCCCCCCCCCCCAGTCACTGAGTCCAGCCCCAGTCACTCAGAGTCCAGCCAGGCCCAGTCACTGCCACCGTGCCTGCCCTGGTGCCGCCTGCCAGCCAGCAGCGACGCGTACGTGTCCACTAGTCTGCCAGCCACCCACGACCACCACCGCGTGACTCACCAGCGACCGCCGACCAGGTAAGTGACAGTGAGACTGACAGCATGACACACAGTCGTGTTTTAGCGGCGCGCTAGTGCGAAAGTCTTTTTTGGCGCCTCATCAATGACCTCTTTTTCAGCAGATACCATTGCTACCAACCTCCTTCATGTCTGTGTGTAGCCCCCTATCATATGCATTTCATTTGTTGTATAGCGCTATACATATGCGTGTAGGGTGTCACACACAATATACAATGAATCCTACAAGTATGTCATTCAGTCTAGGGAATGTCACATAGTCAATGAGGATTACAAGGTGTAGGAATTAATGTCATCCATACTGTTGGGCAGTATATTTTGAGAGGGTTTGGGCTGGGAAAGCACAAACTCGGGATTTAAAGCATACCCAGTGGTTGGGGGTTGGCTTTACTAATAAAAATGTATATCGGCCCAAACTCATTTGAGCAACATTAAAATAATGAAAGACTGGGGAATTTCTAACTATATAGAAACACACAAAAAAAGTTCTAATTATACCATCCATGTTTGTATGCAGCTCTTTGATGACAGTTTATAGGTCACTGTCCTATGTTAGGATTGTAATTTCTGAACTGCAAGTAACACAAGAATCTGTGACAAAGGCAGTAACCCACTGAGCTATCCAAATAAAATACAGCTTATCTGCATTTCAAAACTACAAACGGGCAAAGGGCTGCTCTCCAGCAGGATCATTACTCACCAGTTCACTGGACATTTTTTATTGTTGCCTTGCATCCATGGCCATGTTAATGATAAAAACAATTTAAAAGAAGCATATGCAAAGTATGTGCCTTGCTGCTAACACCCTCCCACCATCTGTATATTGAATAGAATGTATATTTGTTGTTAAAATTGGTTTTGATGTCGATTTGCGCTTAATTGGACACTTGCTAATTTGGGCTGGTTTTTGGGCTGGAACTGGTCTGATTGGGCTGGTTTTGGGCTTGTATTTCAGCTGCATTGGGCTTGGGACGGGTCTAAAAATCTGGCAACACTGAGGGAGACTTGTATGCAACACACAACTATATGTTGCGCACTTGACGCAGCTGAAACGTAAGCTAGAGGCATTAATTAAAGCCTCCTCCTCAGAGACTGGTTAAAGGTATCCAGTTTTGAACCTGAAGTTCAGCAGAAAGCCCTCCCCTTTGATGGCGAACATCTTTTTGGGCCACAGGTGGATACTCCTCTAGGAAAGATTTAAAAAATAACAAAATGGCGAAAGCGAGGGAAGCGTTGCAGACACCATCGCAATGTGTCTCCTTTTGCCGTTCATCCTATTGTGAGGGGTCCAAAACCACTTCCCCTGAGGAATCAACCTCTTCTAATAAGACCCATACCGAAACATCCTTCCCAAAAGGATACTATAGGGGTTCATCGGTTCCCAATCTGTGTGCAGCGGGACCCCTGTGCGCCGTCAATATTAGCTAGGGACGCCGCGAACAGATGGGCAAGGAAGGGGAGGGGGGAGAAGGGGGATCTGGACAGAGCGAGCAGTTCATGACATTAGAAAACCCGGAGAGGGACTGAACTTCAGAGTTAATCGAACAATCTAAATACCAACGATGACACCATAAAACCGACAGGAGACTCGGAAGTCATTATAACGTTATGCAGCAGCACCTCACACTACGCGAGACAATCACTTGCAGTCGGGTGCAGCTTCTTTTTTCCCTGTTTCTCTATCGCATACCTTATTCCCAGACGTATGGTTTCTGTATGGCACTACTATTGCGCTAGGGGGCATCAGTGCACCTTATAGAAACAGAGACCGTGATCTCTGATAAATATATTAAACTACAAAAGAAAAGTAACAATGCCAGAGTTGGTAATTTCTATGTTTACTTGACTTCTCCGATTCCGAGGAAGAGGGTTAAGGGTGGGGGGGTCAGGTAGAGCCCAGGAGCAGTTGAAGAAAATGTTTTGGTCAGAGCAGAGGGCATTTTAATATTATCACTTTTTGCCAAAGAACCTCTTTGCTTCTGAGGTTTTCATATTTCCTTGCTGGAGTTAGTTTAAGACATGTAATCATTAGAAGTGACTATTCATGCTCTAGCAAGGAAATCTGTTGAAATTAGCAGGGTAGTGAGGCTTTCAGGGGAACAGTACAGACTTCACAGTGGACTCGAAGTGTACTTTCAGGGAGAGAGGAAAGTCAATCAACAAGCATTTGCAATGCAATAGGTCTCGCATTTATAAGAGTTTGAGCTATTAGCATTGTAAAATTACAATGCCTTTTATTTATGTTTTGGTTTTAAAACAAATAAAAGGCATTGTCATTTACAATGTCAGTAGCATAAACTCGCATAAAAGCAGTGTGTGGAGTGCAGCAGTGAGCGGCATGCAGCAGTGAGCGGCGTGCAGCAGTGTGAGGCGTGCAGCAGTGTGAGGCGTGCAGCAGTGTGAGGCGTGCAGCAGTGTGAGGCGTGCAGCAGTGTGAGGCGTGCAGCAGTGTGAGGCGTGCAGCAGTGTGAGGCATGCAGCAGTGTGAGGCATGCAGCAGTGTGGCGTGCAGCAGTGTGCGGCGTGCAGCAGTGTGGGGCGTGCAGCAGTGTGGGGCGTGCAGCAGTGTGCGCCGTGCAGCAGTGTGCGCCGTGCAGCAGTGTGCGGCGTGCAGCAGTGTGCAGTGTGCGGAGTGCAGCAGTGTTTCGTGTAGCAGTCTGAGGCGTGCAGCAGTGTGAGGCGTGCAGCAGTGTGCGGCGTGCAGCAGTGTGCGCCGTGCAGCAGTGTGAGGCGTGCAGCGGCGTGCAGCAGTGTGCGGAGTGCAGCAGTGTTTCGTGTAGCAGTGTGAGGCGTGCTGCAGTGTGCGACGTGCAGCAGTGTGCGACGTGCAGCAATGTGTAATGCAGCAGTGTGTTCTTGGATAGTGGAAATGCTTTTGTCAGATGCCAGAGGTCTGGCCACAAGCATGGACAGCTCTAATGCCCCGACATTACCAAATAAGTCTCTAATTGAAAATCTCATCGTCATTTTGGTGCACCTATAATGCCGGATAGGAGGCCGGGGCTTTGTTAGGTCTGTGGAAAAGCCAGACGAAGAATTGAAGCGTTAACGTGTGTGCTCTTTTGTGGCAAAAACTACAGCCAGGTACAGAGAATGCATCGCACAGTGCATAAAGGGATACTGATACAATGACTGTATTGTGCTGCTCTTATGGGACAGCGGAGTCCTTCAACAGATAGTGACATGTATGCTGCACAGAAAACAGCAGGACTGGGGGAGGAAAATATGTAGCATCAATGATACAAAACAGATTATACAGTGGCCCAAGGTTTTAAAAATGTACATGGTACAGTGCACGGATGCTTTAAAGTAAATGTATTATTACGTTTTAAGGACTTTTAGAGAAAAGAGAGTATACTAGATTAGAAATGTATAACCTACATTAAGATTCAAACAGTGCCCTGTTAAAAATAGTCCATAACCCCGAATAAACATAAAAATGCCTGGAGCTGGGACCAGTGGGAGCCTGTTTACACCAAGGGAAGATAATGATACTCCCAAATGTCATATCCTACAGTGCACACCACCAGGATAAAACAATTGTCAGTGCAATCTGCAGACAGATCTCTCAGATGAAACGAGGCGACGGTAGAGCTCCATACAAGACTGGTGTCAACAAAGGCTACATTTGATTACAGCAGAACTGCCTGGCATACCAATAACTGCATAGGCTCAGTTTGGGTAAAGGCCCACTGAAGGCTATAGCTGCAGCAAATATATGCTTGTCACATTTTGGA
Organism: Triturus cristatus; assembly: GCF_964204655.1. Taxonomy (NCBI): domain Eukaryota; kingdom Metazoa; phylum Chordata; class Amphibia; order Caudata; family Salamandridae; genus Triturus; species Triturus cristatus. Next base: position 223,304,113 of record NC_140579.1, read on the forward strand.
AACACTTGAACCACTGCACTTTGTAGTAGGAGAGCATTTCGTATTTAAAGCTGTACTGACAAGCAAGCATTTCTTGCGTTGTTAACAAGTCTTGTAGGACTGATACCGAGTAAGAGGAAAACGAAGTAGAGTGTTACGTTTATGGTTTTAGCCGTAATACTGTAAAAGAGGCCGATTGTAAACTATTTGGAAAGCTTCATAGCCCACCATTCGCATATTGGTATGCAGACATAATCAAAAGACTATTTATTAGGTGAGGCTGCATTATTAAAATATATGATTGACTAATGAAGACAGTCATCTATATTTGGGCGACTGTTGCGATATGATCGCGGAAAACATTGTGGACTGTGGAAAAAAGAAATGAGACGCGATGGTGGAGGGGGTGGGGGAGAGAAGCAGGGAAGGGGGCGGAGAGGGGCTACGAGGGAGAGCGACGTAAAGCCATATGGCTGCTTTGCGCGCGTGCACGATAGCTATGGAAAAGTTATGAACTGGGCCAAAGAGGAGGTCCTGCAAATTATCAGCCTCTGTTCCTACCGAAAGAGGTGGGCAGCATACAGCAGCTATGTTTTCCAATCTATAGTAAATATTTACATTAGGATGTCACCAGGAGTTCAGTATATAAAAATACCTTAAGAAAAAAAATACAGTAAGGTAACAGAACGGCTTTTCTGTTTCAGTGCTAAATTCTCTTGATCTTGTGCACATTGTAATGACTCTACTAGCTTGGCTAATGGTTTCTAGGTTTAGTTTTATCGACTTCTAGCAGTGCTTTATATGGCGCAAACATGACCCGAAGGCAGTGGAGCATTTTATATGAGCACCAATTACATTACAGTTGGACACAATTTGTTTTTTAGGTAAGAGGAGATTAAGTGATTTGCCCAGAATCGCAGGATGTTGAGCCTACGTCAAGACTCAAACCTGGTTCCAAACTCAGGAGCTCTGGCCATAGCGCCACATCCTCTCCATTGCTCTGCTTCTGAGTTCACTGCTTACAGCGTGAAGGTACATGCATGGAGATGAACCAAACAGAAGTACTAAAGGGAGGTCCGTGGGGTTAGAAAAAGCTTTCATGTGTGCAAAAGAGTCACATTCATTGGTAGTGAATCCCGTAGTGATATGGGATCAAGCAACTAGTGCCAGTGCCGTGCTCGAGGGAGGTGCATGTGCAGCTGCTACACAGTTTGTCAGCTCGAGGCACAAAGTCTACTGAGCACTGCAGACCGCTGGACACCAACGGGGATGTTGTCTATAACGCTTTGCACAACGTTCGTGCTTGAAGTTCCAATTAATGTGCAACTGCTGCTTATGTAAATACACCAATGACATGTAACTTCTGCTGCTCCAACAGCAGTGCTGAGTTATTAGAATACTCACTTCTCCAGCGCGAGACACGAAGGTGGGGGGGTGGGGGAGAGAAGCGCGAGTTCTGATAACTGGTGAACTGGTGTGAAATAGCAGCAGGGAAGGGGGGCGGAGAGGGGCTACGAGGGAGAGCGACGTAAAGCCATATGGCTGCTTTGCGCGCGTGCACGCCTCGTGCACTGTAGCTCTATGCCAGGGGAAGCACTTTCAAAAACCCACATACATAACATTTGTGAACATTTTGGCCATCCAAACACAGTGGCAACCCCTCCTCACGGCTTGACTGCGAGTTTTTTTTTTTTAACAGGACGTAAATATTGCATGATCGGGTGGTTTACGCCCGGGTAAACTGAACTATAATGAAAGAGCCATGAGTCTCTAGTTTTAGAACTCTCAAAGGGCAACTTGTAATACTTCTCATTCCAACAGCATTAATACTCCGATAAATCGAGTTGATGTAGTTTGATTCTTAGGCCTGCCCTGTGTGTGGCTTTAAATCTTAAGCGTTGTAGGGGAGGGAACGCATCTCGGTTTATTAGAGAGGGTTCAAATCGGAAATCGCATTTCTGCATCTGCTGTTTGTGGGAATAACATGCGTTAGATTTCATGTGATGTTACAATAACTTGTGCCAGAAGAACTGGGAAACACTGGGGTATGCAACGATGCGTCATCGGAAACCCCCTCCCCTACAGTAGTGCACATCACTCGTGGACATCCGGTTTCCATGTAGCACCTTAAAACGATTCAGCGCTTGAGTTCTGAGCGGATTTCTGTGTGAATCAACAGAAACAACACCTGTTACCAACAGAGCTTCGAGCATAGAAAGACTGTATTGTGTTTTCTTGTTTTCACTGCGGTTATCATTCGTGTTCTTGTCGTTACTTCTGTTGTTATGATTACAGTGTAGTAAGTCTGGCACGTGACGCGCCGCACCCCAGGCCAGCAGAAGCAGGCACTGTATTTGCACGGTAATTGCAGCTCGTTTGGAAATAAACATTTCACACCCTGTTATCGAAGTGCCCGTGTGCCCGGCTTCAGTCGGCTGGAGTGATTGGGTCTCCGCAGCTGTTCTGTCCTTGTTTTGTGCCATTTCAGTATTTGCCTGTTTGCTTAAAGTGCCGTCACTTCAGATAGCCGTGATTGAGCTGTGCTGACCACGAAACACACGGCACCCAGCCCCGAGAGGGCTGATAACACACAAGACACGGCGCTGGAGTGGGCTGACAACAGCACACAAGACACACGGCCTGGAGAGGCCAAAGCCTGGAGGGAGGGGTGCACACAGGTACAGTGCACGCGATGGTCAAAGGACAATAATAGCATTACAGAGAGGTGGCGCGAGGACAGACTATGCACAAGTACAACGCCCCTGCGTGTTAGATAAAAGGAGTAAACATGGATGCGTTTAACGAACGTGTATGAAACAAGGCGAGGTGTGGAGGTGATAAAAGAAGGAGCCGCGGCGCGGCTGAGTCATAAAGAGCACAATCGGGTATGAAACATAAGGCACTGGGCTCGTGGCGATGAAGTGATAAACGATGGAGACTCTGCTGCCCTAAGGAGTAAGAACGGGTATGAAACGTCTGAGGCCGGGATAAGAAGGAGCCGCCACTGCCGCATAGGAGGCAGGCGCAGGTATGAGAGTTAAGGCAGCGGTGGTGGAGTGATAAAAGAAGGAGCAGCGATTGCCCCATGAAAGGGTATGGAACATAAGGCAGGTGGTGAGGAAACTCATAAAAGAATGAGACGCCGTTTTACCATGGAATTGATAAAAGGATGAGTCACGGCTGCCCATAAGAGTACACGAGGAGGTTTTGCGCCACGTAAAAGCACTCTGGCCGGGTAAGACTTCCAGAGAGAGGAGAGCTGGTGCGGGCCTCTGTCGGGTCGTGTCCCGCTATGTGGAAGGAAGACACCAAACCGCATATTCCACAGCGCTCCTCCGGCGCGGGAAGTATCAGTCAGAGGTCAGACTGCGGGTCAGGGAAGCACTAGTGATGAGTTCAGAAAAAGTGACTGCCAGAACCAGTAGAAGCCAGGGCGCAAACTCATTGAAGGCAGACGGCGCTATGTATCGATCCAAGGCGCTATATCGTGGCTCTCAGCACCTGCTTGTAGCAGACCTGAGAAGTAGTTTTAAAAAAACGCTCTTTAAAACAAATAACATTAAAACGCCAGAGACGTGCAACTGTTTATCAAGCAGTTTACATAACAACAATAATAATGTATAATGATAATACAATAATAATGAGAATTACAATTATAATAATAAAAACTGCTAAAATATTAAATAGTTAAGTATTCTTTATCAATAAAATAACACTAAATCCGTTAAAACAACGAACTACCCTAACTGCATGTGAGGAGCAAAAGAAAACTCCTTTTGTAAGTGGCTGTGAAGTGTACAACTTGCTCACACAGCAGCACCCAGGTACATATGCAGGCCACCGACGTGGGCAGCAATGGACGCTCTAGAAATAAAGACAGAATAAAACAAGAACAACAAGCAGGAAGTGGGATAAGGGAGGGGGTAGGGGAGAGAGGCAATGCAGGTTGGCAAATGGTGAGCACTTTTCGCGGGCGGCCGTGAAAGTGAAAGAAAACGAGTGCTTTCAGGCTGCCAAATGGTGCGCGCGCCCGGAGCACATGCACTGTAGTTGGCGGCCTGAAATGCACTCGTTTCCACTTCCAAAAGCGCTTACTATAAGTCTCGTCTGAGCAGCGCTAAAGCGCTGTCTCAGGCGAGACCTAAAAAGGCAAGCGGTTTCTTCCAGGACAAAAACGGTAGCAAAGACCAATTTGTAATTCGTTGACTCTTTCTTTATTGAACTTTCACTGGTGCTCTCAGGCAATGAGGATGTATTTAGTGATTTTCATCCTTTTTTCAGTATTAGGCAGCAAGGATGTCAGCAAAGGAGGCAGTTTTCATATATAATTGATTGTCATCCTCATAATGGTGACTGGAAACACAAACTCCTCCACTATGAATCCCACTGGCTCTAAATACAAAGTGAACAATGCTGAGATAGTATAGAGCCATGCTGGATTCCTAATGAGACTGTTAAATGGTAAGAGTAGGCATTTACCGTTCTAAACAGCTAAACAAGCTAAGAACCAGACCTTCGGATCTCAGGCGAGTCCTGAGGATTTCAATGAGGCTGAGATGATCAACTGTTTCAAAGAGAATGACTTTGGCCAAACCGGTGACTTTTTCCACACTATATGGCTTTTCCCAAATTGTGGATGTTCTGGTTTAGGGTAGGGTAGGCAAGTGTTTGAATCGGAAAATGGAGACTACACCATTTGAAGGAGCTAAACTCGTGTCGTTAGGAATACGAGTAAATGAAATGTTGAAATATTTTGTGATCTTGGACTAATGGTCGCTCATCATGATGTTGTCAGACTAGTGACTATGGTGTAGCCTCGTGGTCCTGACTCTAGAATTACATCTATGATTATAATACCTTCATCAGCTTCATCCCAATTATTTTCAAGGAGAAAAATGGGAGTAATCCTGAGGCCGGGCTTACGTCCCCCCAACCCGCCAAAAAAAAGTAACATAATGGGAAGCCGCAGCCAACTCTCAATAAGTCAACGGAACCCCGGGTCAAAAAAGTTTGGGAACTACTGAGGGGAAACAATTTTCGAGACAGAGGAGGTGTTTCAAACCTTCCACCTCCACCACCAAGCCTTGACCACCATTCCCCCCGATTGCACTACACCTGTCTGGGGAAGACTACAGTACGACTTTCCTGCATGGCAGAATATTACATCCGACCAGTGGGTGTTGAATATTATCCAACATGGTTATTGCCTGGAGCTCACTTAAACACCTTCACACATTCTACCTTGCAACCACAGACTCACAACAGACCATCAACAACTGCTCAAAGAGGAAGTTCAAGCTCTTCTAAAAAAGGGAGCAATAGTAATTGTGACATTACCCCCAACAAGGCACAGGGGTCAATTCACATTACTCACTTGCACTTCCACTTGACCACACTTCAAGATGTCATCCTGCTACTACAACACAGCAACTTTATGGTCGCACTGGACCTAAAGGACGCCTACTTCCACATTCCAATTCATCCAGCACATCATCAGTACCTCAGATTTGTGCTAGATGGGACAACATTTTCAGTTCAAAGTATTTTCTTGTGGGGTCACCACAGCCCCTAGGGTGTTTACCAAGTGCCTAGCAGTAGTAGCAGTTCACTTTAGCAGGCAAAACATCCACATTTTCCCTTACCTGGACGATTGACTCTTCAAGAGCAATACTCATCAAAACTGTTTGCAACACACTCAAGCTACCATAAACCTACTTCACCAACTAGGTTTCAGGGTAAATGCAATTGTATCTCATCTACAACCCCTCATATACAACCTTAGCTTGGAGCCATCCTCAACTCACACATGGGGATAGCTTGCCCAAACACTGCAAGTATTCAGTCCTTCCTTCAAAACACTTATTACACTATTTCAGCCTCCTCAGCAGGTTACAGTGAGAAAAGTCATGCGCTTTCTAGGCACCATTTCATCCTACATAGCCATAGTACCTCATACCAGACTCAATATGCACCCGTTGCAAGAATGCTTAGTGCATCAGTAGGCTCAAGCGGAAGGTCAGCTAGAAGATCTAGTGTTGATCTGTCATCATGCTTACCACTCTTCACAGTGGTGAAATTCCAACAATCTTTTAAATGAACAGCCTTTTACTAGATACAGGTCTGCAGAGAACCATAACAATGAACGGACGCATTAATCACTGGTTGGGGAGCGCACTCACAGGAACTGACTGTACAGGGCCACTTGACACCCAGTCAAACATATCTCCATATCAATCACCTAGAGTTGCTAGCTGTTCACCTAGCACTGCAAGCCTTCATTCCTCACCTCACTGGCAAAGTGGTTCTCCTCAAAACAGTTAACATGACTCCCATGTATTATCTGTAAAAACGGGGTGGGGGGGCAGCTCCAGGCCATTTCAGCTATTTCATCTAGCCCAGACCACCGGGGGGTATGCTCTCTGACACATCCTCTTAGCGGAGTACCTACCAGGGGTGAACAACGACTTTGCAGATCTCCTCAGCAGGAGACAACAAGTCCACAATGGGAGCTCAACTCACAGATCCTCCACCCATTCTACAATCAGTGGGGCCACCCAGACATAGATCTATTCACCACAGCTGAAAACACCAATTGTCCAAAGTTCGCCTCCAGGTTCCCACCGTCCAAGGGCAACACACTGTGGATGAGTTGGTCAGGGATATTTGCTTACGCTTTTCCACCTCTCCCACTGCTTCCGTTTGTGATTCGCAAACTTCGACAGCTGTCTCTGACACTCATCCTAGTGGCTCCCACATTGGTCAGACAACCGTGGTTCACGCTTTGTTCACTATGGTCATTCAAAGGGTATTATTCCCTCAATTGTTCACTATGGTCATTCAAAGGGTATTATTCCCTTAACAGCAAAGCCTCAAAGCATTCTGCTAACTTCTCCATTTACAAACCTCTGGGTTAGCTATCAATTCAGTAAGACTACACATAGCGGCGGTTACTGCATATCTCCAAAACAGAGAACACATTTCTATATACACGGTTCCTCACATTAAAGCTTTTCTAAAAGGCCACAAAAGAGTTATCCCACCTAGGGTTCCTCCACCACCAGTGTGGAACCTCAATTGTGTGTTAACAAGGTTAATGGAACCCCCATTTGAACATTTACACTCAAGCCCTCTCCCGTTTCTATCCTGGAAAGTTACTTTTCTCTTTCCAGTCACTTCACTCAGACGTGCCAGTGAGCTTCAGGAATTAACTCTTGAAGAACCATTCTTCGAACTTCATAGAGACAAAGTGGTAGTGCGTATCAACCTTAAATTCCTTTCACAATTGGTTTCACAGTTCCACTTAAATCAATTTTTTGAGTTTCCAGTATTCTTTCCACAATCCTATTCTTTTGTGGAAAGAGCTTTACACACACTGGATATAAAAAGAGCTCTTGTTTATATTGACAGAACTCAATCATTTAGAACGACACAACAAATATTTGTTGCATTCTCAAAACCTCTTAAAGGAAGGGCCATCTCTAAAGCAAGCATTTCACGTTGGATTGTAAAATGCATCCAAACTTGTTATGCTAAAGCTGAAAAAACTCTACCTATCCCTCCAAAGGCTCACTCTACTTGCTAAAAGGGAGCCTCCACGACCTTTTTAGGCAATATACCTATTGCTGACATGTAAGGCAGCTACATGGACTACACCGCACACATTTACAAAACGTTACTATATAGATGTTATGGGCCGTCAGCAAGCCAATGTGGACCAAGCGTTTCTATGTACAATATTTCAAACAAAGGCAAACCCACACAAATTATTCACCGTTTTGGGAGGAAAACTGCTTTACAGTCTATGCTAAGCATATATATTTACAGCCACACATGCCATCAAACGGAAAATGTTGCTTACCCAGTAAACATCTGTTTGTGGCATGTAGTGCTGTAGATTCACATGGACCCACCCTCATCCCCGGACACCTGTGTGGTTTTCGCTTTTATACATTAAACATTATTTCTGCATGGTCATCTCACTAGGATACATCATCCTTCAAACTCCGTCCTCACCAACCAAGCGGAAAACAATCTAACAATGGAGTCTAGGACCATGCACATTGCAAGCACGAAGGAGTCACTACACCTCGTGATTCAAAAGACTTATTCGAAGAAACACAACTTGCAAACTTCCGAACCCAACCCTAGATGGTGGACCTATGCTAAGCATGTGGATCCACAGCACTACATGTCACAAACAGATGCTTACTGGGTAAGTAATAGTTTTCTTTTCTTTTGGGGCAATTCCACAAAAGAGTAGCAACAAAGGTTACACAGTTTGCTTCCTCCCACATCTAGATGCCTCTGCAGATCCCTACCAACTGATCCAATTGTCAATACCCCTCAGCCCCCAGATTTTCATGCTGTGCTGCATTTCAGGATGATACACACTACATTCCAAGCCACACCCACATCCAGGAAACCAGCTCGCTACCACCGGTTCAGCCAGAGTTATTTACACTATAGTCTTTATTGGCATGTCTACTATGGACCCCAGTCTGTGTAAACTGTATTTTGTGTCTCAAGTTAAGTTGGGGGCTTTTAATGTCATTATTGGAGGACACAGGCAGTTCTGTTATATGTACTGATGTTTGCAAATGCACAGTGGTAACTGCATGGTTTGGTTTATTAGTGTCTCAAATGTATGGAGGAGCTAGACTTCTGCAAAGCCCCTTCTGCTCAGTTTATTTGCAAGTCTCCTATCTGCTGTCTAAAATAAGGTATAGTGCTGACATTAAGATTACTAGTTCTGCTATTTGTGTTCCAGACACCGATCCTACTCACACCCAGCCCTCTCCTGTCTAGTATTCACTTCTGGAGCACACTCAGTCCTGTGGCACCACTGAGTCCATCCCGGTTGCATGGTGCAAACACCCTATTCCAGGTAAGACCTTACTTAGCTTCAAGTGTGTTCACACAAAATCTGGTTCTATATTACTAGTGTGACCGCATTTGCTCATCTGTGAGTGCCTACATGAGGTATCACTTAGAATGCTTTTACAGTTCAGAGTGATCCAGTTTTCAGAAATACACTTTATTAAATGACAAATCTATTATTTTCAGTGTCCAAAGCACAGCCGGTGACACTTTTGGAGCAGAGGCTGCTTGGCAATAGTATTGTAATACCCTAGCACCATGGAAGCATGTGCTGCATGTAATTAAATGGATGTATAATAATTTGTACAGCATTAGGAAAAACGTGTGCCCACTTTAAGTGGAGCACTATGTGGAATGACGTTAAGAAATTGTCTTCGATGTAATGAAAGAAGGCATGTTTTAAATATTTTCTAAGTATGTGCCTGAGTTTAAATTGTACTTTGTAAGTAGCTCCTACATGAAATCCAAACAGGAGCAAAGTATCAACTTAGATTTCAGCTGAGGTACTACCTAGAATATTAGTCCAAATATTAAAATCATTAAAAAAAGACTTCAGTTGAAAGACCCCAGGCAAACACTGCAGTAAGAATGTTTGTTTTCTTAAGTTGTCAGTAGCTCTATGAGTTGTTACTTTATAGAACTGGTCTGCTGTTTAGAAGGGTCATCCAGTGCAGAGATAAAAAAAACTGTTCTGCCTCACTAACAATCTCTAATAATAATCATTCTAAGTAAGTAATCTTTATTGTTTGATTATTCAAAACTGTTGTAATGCAGTACATAGTAAATGCATTAAAAACATATATAACAGACACGTGGTGTATAACAGACACTTGGTGCAATCGCCATCGGCCTTTAAAAGACGGAACCCTGGAAAGGGACTCACAACCTACCCTGTAGATTAAGGTTGAACTTACCCAAGCCTGTTAATACCAGTAGTCCTGACCAGTGGTTTGTGCATAAAAATTGAGATGTGCCAATAGAGTGTGACCAGTTTTCTAGGTGAATTCCTCCTGCCCCAAAGCATTATGGGTTCACTTAAGCAGATTTTGTAAACCGTGAACCCATGAAAGTGTGGGCGCGGTGGATAAAGTGCAGTGTGCATAGGATAAAATAAGAACTGTATCAAGACTGTTATCAAAAACTGCATGTGCAAATGTCTAGGCGTCTAAAGACTTTAGCCGACTGATGGACCTGCGAAACAGTTAAAGTGCAATGAGCTTAAAGCTTAAACTAGAATAACTGCGTCAGAGCAAAGGCTAGTTAAAGTGCTTCAGCTATTATTGCTAAAAAGGTCCGTGTGCAACGGTCTAATTGTCTGTGGGATTTAGCCGACTAGTGAACCTACATGCCTTCTAGAGGGGAGGGCTTTGAAAGTGTTCCAAGTAATGTACATTGAGGGAAGGCAAAGGATAAAAACACTGTCCACAATGCCAGTTCGATAGGTCCCTGGAGGCATTATCTTAAAAGGTGCGGAAATAGCGAGCTAGTCATGTAAAGTCTTTGGTCAGCTTACAGCCTGCGTACATTCATAAAAAGTCAGGAGTGGGAGTCTGGGCTAAAACCAGAACTGTTAATTTTCTAATCACACCCCTTCCTTTCAACTGCTGGAGCCATGGCCTCCAACCTTTTTTTTAGAAACAATGGAGTTTTCACCAGTGCACAGTTAGTCGTATGTCTGATGGTTGAAAGCAGGGCAACACTACCTCCCTGCAGGGCCTTATGCCCCATAAGTTCCACCTTCTTCATTGCAGCTCCTGCCGGTCCTCCATAAAGGTGGGGCACAAGCACAGTATATGGATAATATCTACCTGGCCCTGGTTGCATAGCTGACAATTTGCCTGATCCTCACTTTTTTTCCATGCGGTATAATAAATTGGGGTTGAGATTAGCCCCTTCCTGAATTCATGAACTGTACCCTGGTCCAATCATTATAAAGTTTGCTTAGATAACGCTGTGGTTTCAGACGCATGTAGGTGTGCAGCATCATCCAGCTGTGTTTGCGTTGAAACAGGCAGGCCTTGTCCTGTGTAGTGAGAGCTGTTGTGTGGTTGCTTTTCCCAGCTTTTGAACGTCTGATGGCTAATGGATCGGGCCCAGGCGCTCGTTAGTCCAAGTGTGCTTAAGGCCTGAGACCGATAGCTTGCCGAGGAGCATTGTTTTGTTTCCAAGCAAGACCAAAGGTGATGGCCCAATAAAACTTCTTTTGTTGAGCTGAGTTTGTAACAACATATTGTGAAGGCTGCATTTCATGCCATTTTCTGCTTATAAATGCCAAACATGAGCCTTATCTGGGCTGGAGATGAATTGGAGGGAAGCTGAAAAATTGTTCTGTAGATCTTGAGAAGTATTCTATCCAGTATTGCGCTGTCCCGCCCCTTAAGAGCCTCACTTCCGTAAGCTATGGTTGGGAGAATCTTTGATTTGGACCACCTGGAGGATAGGTGTAAGCTTAGGACCTTTTAGTTTTGTAAAAAGAGATCTATGGGCGAAGGATAAGGCGATGCCCTTCTTCCTGATTTCATTTGACTGGTCACTGTATTTCCGTTTTCATTGAAGTGGACTCCAAGGTACTTAAAACGTTTAGTTGACCCTACCTTTTCTTGATCTAGAAACCATGTTGGTTTTTGTAGTCTAGTTCCTTGAACCACCAGGATCTTAGTTTTTTTTTTGTTGAGTGTCAGGCCATTCCCAGTTGAAGAGGCTGAGGTAGCGTCCAGAAGGCGCTGCAGGCCGACCTAGGTTCTACTAATCAGTACTAGGTCGTCCACGTACAGCAGGTTCGAGAGCTGAAGGCAGATGGGAATTAACGTAGTCCAAAGTAGGTGTCAGATCAAATAAGAACAGGTTAAATAATGTTGGTGCAAGGACACCATCCTGCTTAATACATTGCGTGGTTTTATTTGGCCTAGATAAGCAAGAACCCTCTCCGATTTTTATTCTGACCCATGTTCCTTGATGCAGTAATTCCAAAGTCCTAAACAGGCCACCCGGGATGTTGAGAAGAGCTAATTTCTGCAAAAGCTTCCCCCTGTCAACCCTATTGAATGCAGACTTGTAGTCGATAAAGCCCAAGTATACTAGTAGGCTGTTGGATTCTGCCTAATCCGATAATGGGGAGAGTGTCATAAGGTTCACAGAGGTCCCTGTGTGCTTAGTGAACTCAGTTTGGTGGAATGGTATTATTAGTCTCGGCCCAAAGCTGTAACTCTTCTAATAGGGCCTGTGCAAGTTATTTGGCGTCATTGTCAATTAGAGCTACCAAACGATAGCTCCCAGGTACCCCCTTGCCTCCTCCCCCTTTGAAAATTAGTGCGAGTATCGAGCCACACCATGAAGGGAGAATACAGTTCAGCTGCAAGATAGTCGAGAAGAGCATGTTACTTGTGCTGCACGGAATGTTGGATCTTCCTCATAAATAGCTGGTGGGATTCCACCTGGGCCTGGCGCCCCCTATCTGCGGCCCTTGGAAGTTTATTTCTGGACGAGAGTATCATTGATAGAGCACCAGAATGTTTTGTGATCACTGCTCCTGTGAAATGGTGACCGGAGTTTGATAGCCTCCTAGCCATCTCCCTGTATGTGGGACTGGTCCTACTGTGCTGACTGATTGAAGTGGTCATACAGGAAGTGGTACTAGATTGGCTCTGGGATGTTAGAGGATGCTGTGAGAAGTTGGCCTGATGTATGATGTCACTAGTTCTAGTGTACACCTTATATCAGTCCAAATACCCTTATGGTGATTGGTTGTAAAGTCAACCTTATAGACCAGCTATCCTAGTGGTAGCATGGACAAGAGCAGTCTTAGGCTAAACTCTGAATGGCATGTGAAGCCAGCTGTGATACCATATATAATCCCTTGAATACCAAATGAAAGGACACCACAACAGATATATATATAAAATAAAGTGTATTTATTCTAGTCAAACCCTCAGCACTCTTTATGAGATTAGAGGTAAGTACAACACAGTCTTATTTAAGCATACATTAAGTCACACAGGTAAGTAATACAGTTAGGCCCTAGGGGCCACGCAAACCATATACTAAGTAAGTGGTATAAGAACCACTGTCACGGAAATAGAATAGGCCTAGGCATAGGGAATCGCTGGGGCTACACTACACTAGCGTTAGTTAGGAAGTGGGAGGCCCACGGGATTCGTGTGCAGAGTGGAAACACTCACGCGTAATGCGTAAAAGTCAATAGCAATAGTACAGTTTAGAAAACGGTAGATTTAGGACACTTCCGGAGTAGCTAGGAAGTTGAGACTTGAAAACTAGACACTAGGATAGTCACTATCCTGATGAGCACCGGAGTACCCAAGTTACCTAGCCCACAGGCTGCTGGTGCATAGGGGTGAAGATGCGTCGGTTTTCGTCGTCGACTCCTATGGATGCCTGAAGAAAGATGCTGACAGGCAGTCAGTGAAGAGTGTCCGGTGGATCCCAAGGCTGGGATCAAGAAGAGAGGAAACCTGCAAGCAGAAGGGACAGAGTCAAGGTCACTAGCCAGTGACCACGTGGAACCAGGAAGGAACCAGGCGATGTCGTGAAGATTGCAGGTGAAGGTGAAGCTTGTCGCTGCAGCCAGGAGGACCAGGAAGCGTCGAGGACGACCAGGACCAGGAGGCGAGCTGTCCCACGAAGGCTCTTGCTGTCGGCGGCGTCGAAGTTGGACTAGGACTCACCAAGCCTTGGCAAGCGGAACCCACGAAGAACGGAGGACTTGCTTCTGGTGCAGACCAGGAAGGTCTGGGGTGCTTCTTCTTTGCAGAGAAGCGGGAGCCAGTCTGGAGGAGCCGAACCAGCGCAGAAGATTTCAGGGAGCGTCGTCACAAAGGCCACCAGCCAGCGGGCAAGCAACCGGACAGACGCGGCAAGCAGGAAAATGCAGAAGGGCCCCACGCAGGACTCGTGGAGTGTGGGGGGCTGATCTTCGGTGCAGATGGTGCTTGGGGTTGGGGCTTCTCAATCCCCGGTGCACAACTTCGAGGGTGCCTCAGAAGCTGCGCTTTAAGTTACTAGCCACTTTTCCCAGGTAGCCGGTCCCACGTTGCTCGTCGCCTCCACGGATCTCAGCTCTGCTGTGGATCAGGGTCGGAGAAGTCTGGAAGTCAAGGCTCTGGTCGGGCTCTGCAGTCGGTTCCTCGTAGAACGTGGGCAAAGCAAAGGGTAGTCTCTTGATGGTGCCTGTTTGCACAGGGTAGCCACTCCTTGGCTACAAGGGAGATTCTTCAGTCTTCTTCTTTCGTCGAATGTCGAAGGTCCAGAGTTTCTGTTCAAGTTTGCAGGTTCAGGATAATCTAAAGTCTTGAGGCCCAACTCCCACTCTTATACTAATCTGGGGGGCTGGGATACCTGCTAGGTCACGCCTTATGGGTGGGACCTGGGAGGGGGTGGTTACACCCACTTCCCTTTGTCCAGTTTCGCGCCAGAGCTGGGGCTGGAGTGCCCCAGCGCCGGTTGGAACTGGACTATGCAAGGAACACCTTGTGTGCCCCAGGCATGTCTCATTCCTTTCAGCCCACCCTGCCCCAATACACTAAAGGCTGTCTGGGGAGGTGCTAGCACCTCCCCAAGCAGGAAACCTATTGTCCAGGCCTCCCTGGCTGGGATCACTCCCAGCTGCAGGAGGTCAGACTTGTGTCGTGGCAGCAGCATCCATTTTGTGATGCTGAGGCTTTGGTCAGAGGCTAATAGTGAAGTATGATTTTAACATGTCTTTCCCTCTAGAAGGGGGGACTAATATCCTCATGTCCAGAAATGGCATGGGGGTATTATTACACAGTGTTAGACACCTTACACGACATGTTTCGATAAAGCCAAACCATAGTTACCATAACCGTCTAAGATTATAAGGCACTTTAAGAGTATATGGTAGGCTATATCATAGAACAGCTATAAGGACTTGGTTCCGAAAGCTGCAGACAGGCTCAGCTCATGCTAGAGCACCATCTCACATGTTACCAAGCACTCTGCCTCCAGGATTGTTAAGGCCTGCCATAGGAGTGACTGATAGGTACACATGTGTCTATATGTAAGTTAGGTATAGGAATACTACACCTAAGCAAGGGGTGATTACACGACCTTGCCCCAGCTGAGTGATCAGCCAGTTGTGTCAGATTGGAAGGCCAGACCAGGGGTGGCATAATACATGCTGCAGCCCCTGGGAGGCCTAGGGTACACCTATGCCCTGGGTACCTAGGGTACACTGTACAGGGTCCAATAAGGTGATCCTTACCAATTGGGAATGTACCTAGGGTACATGGAGTCCATTTTAAAGAGAGAGCAGACAGCCTGAGACCCTGAATGGCAGGATCTCAGGCCAACTAAGTCGAAAAACCAGCTAGACACTAGGCAAAAAGTTGGGGGTAACCATAGTCAGATATCCACCTTCCTACAGATGCCACATTTGGGAGATTTCTCCCTACTCCATTTACAGTCTGCCAAAGGTTCGTGGAGTTGTTTGACCTGATGTCGTACAGTAATTTTGTTCAGAACGAGTTCCATCTCTCCCTTTGGATATTCCCTTTCTCCACCTTTAGATTTATTCTTGCCTCCCTTAGTTTGCATAGTATTGTCGGGTCCATCGGTGACCTTTTAAGGGTTCTCCACAGCTGGTTAATCCTCCTTATCAGGTGATTCATTTCCCATCCTTGTGGGAGGGTCGAATTCTGCATGTTGGATGTATTTTATTATTTTTTTAGGCTAGGACGGGCTTAGCCTGCTGACTCGTGATTATTTTTGTAAACCTTACCCAACAAGACAGAGTCTGCCTCGAATTTATGAGTAGATGCCAGTAGTTGTTTAGCTTCTGAGATCAGGGTTAAGAGGGTGTCAGTGGTGTACTTGATGCGTTTGAGGTTAATTGTGTGCCCTTTGATCCCTTGGTCTGCTGCTCAGTCATACTCATCCATGCCAATGTTGAGGGCGATCTCTTGAGGTTGATGGTCACTGTCTATTTTTTCTCCAAAGCCAAAGGGCGTGATGGTGTCCAGCAGGGGGATTCTGACAGAGGTGTAGTCCATTTAAAGAAGCTCCGGATCTTGTTAAATATGAAAGGCCAGGCGGATTGTCCGGAAGTATACAGCCATTTAAAGCTCTATGGCCAAGGTGTTCAAGATTGCCTTGTAAGCACCATCCTCTCTTGTCGTCTTATTGCCACCTGGGGGAAACTTGAGGTAGTGTCGTCCAGTGGCTATCTTGCTCTTCTGTGATCTCATTTGCAGGTAGTGCACTCATTAGTCACATATTGAAGTCGCCTCATATCATAGGGCCCTTGCTGGACTTCTCTGTCATAAGGCCTTTATTGATGTCAATCAGCTTTTCAGAGACCTCAGTCCTTTAGGTGGCATTTGGGTGGACATAAACGTTTGCTGAGGTAATTCTCTTGATCGTGGTCTTGTTCTCAGTTGCACTAGTAATGGATACGTAAATGGAGAGACCACTCATTCTGCTCCTGTGCTTTCATTGTTTGATTGCAGGAATAAAGTGATTTGTGTAGACCTCCAGATGGTGAGCCTTCTGTGACCAAGTCTCTTGAGGTAAGACAATTTGAAAAGAGTAGAGGTATTGAAGGGTTTCCAGGTCTCCCAGTTTGCCAGTCCGTTGATGTTCCAAGAGCACATCTTGAGCGCCCAATCGGAGTGATCGATTAAGGTGATATTTTGTAAGCGCAGCAGGGTGGTTGAATTTAAAGCTCCTGACAACCAGCCTGAATTGTCTGCCACTTTGAGACCAGAAGTCGGCTTATCATGGTGCTCTGGGTTGAGTCTTTGTGGAGACCTCTTTCCTCCGGCTTCCAGGATGTGCAGGTATCCAGGTTTCATTGCTGGAGTTATAATATTCCCCCACAGTTCAAGGGTATTGGTATATATCAGGGCTTTGTGGCAGCTCAGTGGATCTTCAGGTTACTTTGGTCGATTGGTTACCCTGGCCAGGCCCTGGAGCAATAAATTCAGTGGAGGGTGATTTCTTGAGATTTGACTTCTTGGATCGTGCGCATTGATCGAACTGGTTTGAAGATATTACCTCAATTTAGAACATCAAACGGACACCTGGACATGTATTCCGCCCAGAATAGTGTGCAGGCATTTGTAGTTGGGACATGCGAATTGTCTTGGGAGCCAGCACCTGGCTTAGTAGATTATTGATCGCCCCGGTCTAGGTGGGCGGGTATTGCAGGATCTCTTGTGGCTGCGAAAGGTAGAACATGCAGTTTATGAGATTCTCCCGCAAGTCCAATGAACGTGACTGCTGCCCCACTATTACTGCTGTGTGCGTTATTGAGAAAGACAAAAGGAAGCCCCATCATGGGTATTGGAGTCTGAGGTCAACCTGACCAGGTTGGATGTCAGAAGGAGGGTTGTATGGAGCTCCAGTATGCCTGTCATGTCTGATTGGGTGGCGCCATGTGAGGCACTTGCTTGGGGGGATTTTCCGTGGTAGTGGTCATTTGGTGCACAGTCACCCCATTCTTATTGCTGTGCGGGTTGTTCAGAGAGGCAGTAGGGCTCCAAGCAGGTGCGTTTGAGCCTGGAGTTGGGATGTGAGGATCCAATTTCTCTGTCGTGACTGGCTCTGTGACATCTTGTGGGGCGCTTGCTTGGGAAGTTACCATAGTGTTGGTCTTTTGAGACACAGAAGTGAGCTCTGAGGTTGGGCTTCTGTCCACGGGTGCCTCTTCCAGGAAGCTGGAAGGATTTTGTACTTTGACGAGGGCGTCCAAGGCTGGTCTTTTTCTAGTGTAGAAGATTGGGCAGGCCACCATGTTATGATTTTGAATAAAGGTTTTTGTAGCGGCCCTTCCTTTTTTGATCTCTTACGTTTAGGCTCCCCTTTTGCTGTTAGATGTTTCATTCCACAATCACGTGGTCCAGCTAAGAATGCGTATTCATCCCCAGGGTTGGTGCCTTTGACTAAGGTACTCAGGTGGTTGCCGTCAATGGTGCTGTGTCTGGAATTCTCTTGCTGCGGTTTTCCAGCCTCAGCTGTCGTAATCACACTTGAGCCGTCTCCTTGAGCAGCCTGATTTCCATAATCCACTATTGCTTCTACTTCTTGTGACCAATCTCTGTTCTTTTGGGGTTTCACTTTGACCACATCCTTCAAGTTACCCACTAGCTTTGAAATCATCTCTGGAAGTGTAGATAATCTAGAACCGGGGAGCACTTGCATCTCTGGCTGGCCCCCTGTTGTACTGTGATTCCATCTTGCCAGAATGTCCATGACTATGACATTCTGTTTATCTTCATAACTGGCATCAGCATGCAAACAGCTTTATTCTGCGTGCAAATGCATGTTGTCTTTGAAATCTCACTGAGCTTTATTGATACTGTTCAGACTCACAGTTCAGTCAGTTGACTGTGAATCTTCTTGCTGCCAGACCTGCTGCTGTGGGCTCCTTGTATTTATACTTAAAAAATAAATACTTTTAAAACCCAGGATTACCTTTCTCCTTTTTCCTACTGGATGTGCCTTCTCTCCTGGAAATCTCATACTACATTTTGGCGACGAGGGTGGGATGTGAAAGACCTTTTTATTAAAAAAGGTCTGGTCATATTTACTCACACCTCACAGCACACCTGGTGTGTCACCATTTCTTTTATTAAGGAAAAGGTGGTCAAGGTGTTCATTTTGCCCAGATTGGGTCAGAAACATGAATAAAGAAGGTTCAAGTCATTGGTTGGAAGCTGTAGCTGAAAGAAAGCAACAGCAAAGTAAATCTGCTTTTGATCGCAAGCATAGAGTTCGGGAAAGCAAATTGAAAGTGGGAGATTTTGTTTTAGTTAAAGTTCCCAGGAAGGTAAGAAAAGGAGAGTCGAAATGGTCTCTCTGTGTGGAAGTTGAAAAATTTCAAAAGGATCGGCATTATTGAATGGAAAAGGTTGGTGGAGTAAGAGAGATTTAGTACATGTTAATAAAGAGCAGACATACAAAATATCCCGCATAAGAAAGAAGGACGATTCTGATTTTTTAGACTTTACAGCATCTGACTTTGAAGAATCTTCTTCATGCAATTCAGATTCATCCACTAACGATGTCAATGTCGGTTCTGGTGTGTCCACTTCAGTCTCTTCGCAGAATGACATTTCAGGAGAGGCATCCTCAACTGTTTCTCAAAGGTGTGCATGCAATGTAGGTATGCCTGCCAAATTTAAAGATTTTTATGTTGGTTAGCTGTATGGTACGTAAGATACCCTATTGTTAATTCTCTTTCTTTTGTTGTTTTATAAGGGGGGAGGTGTTGTACTGTGATTCTTAATCATTATTGAGGCATTTGTTGTACTGTGGTTCTTAATCATTATTGAGACATTGTAAGCATTCTCGCAGGCAGCTTGTACACGCGCGGGAGTGTTCTTTTCCCTGACTCACTCACGCGCAGAGCATTCCGCTCTTGCCAGAATGTCCATGACTATGACATTCTGTTTATCTTCAAAACTCAGGCACTTAGCCTTAGCAGAGCACAGGGTAGAGGTGTTATGCTCAGGCCATAGGCAATAGATGCCTTAGAGAGTCAGGGAAACACTAGGGGTCCTTGGAGGTTACCCCAGCTGTGGTCCATGGTGCCCTCCAATAGCGCTTCTACTTGCCTGCAGCAAGCCTCGACACCAGGCCCCTGGCGATCACGCCAGCCCTGCAGCCAGCAGACCCCGCCCTGCCCCGCCCCGCATCCGTGGACCGCGGGAGAACACCTTGCCAGACCAGGCGCGGTGCGTCCATTGGGGCGTGGGGGCGTAGCCCCCGCAGCTCCCTCCTCTGTGAATGTCAGTCAGCGCGCCCGCAGCTCCCTCCTCTGTGAATGTCAGTCAGCATGACGTCGGACCGTGGGCGGTCCGGCGTCATGATGACTGACATCATTGTCAGACGCCTTTGGGAAAGGCAGCACAAGTGCGCATGAGTGGGCATGGAGCTTAATTTTTTACTCCGTGCCCAGTCATGCGTACTTGTGTTTTTGCTGCCTTGCGCATGCCCATTAGGAGCCCTTCGGTCTCCTAATGGGCAGGCGGCGGGCGAGGAGTAGGCTGTGCCGTCAGCCAATCCTGGCGCTGCTGCAGCGCCAGGATTGGCTGAGGGCCGGGTTGCCAGTCACTTGCGTCACGTGGACGTGGTGTTCCGGACCGTTTGAAGGGGCAGAGAGGCGCCAGGAGAAGAGGCGGTCACCGGTCAGGTAAGTGTTTTTTAATTTTAGGGTGGTTTGGCTGGGTTGGGGTTGGTCAGGTTTGGCTGGATAATCTGGCCGGGTTGGCGCCTCGGCAGTGCTGGGCTTGCTTGCAGTTTTGCTGGTACTAGTAATGTCGGCCTCTATGTTTAAGACTGTCTTTGCTCTGTATTGCTGCCAGGGCCTAAGTTCGATCTTGGCAGAGGGCCTTTTGCCTCTTGGGCTGCAATAGCTCTCCGGTGTTTCTTCACTTATCAATGTCGCCTTGGATGTCTTTGGTAATTGGTTTACTCCTGGGCTCCTACCGCTTCATGTTTTTTTAGCCGGCACACCTTCAATGGAGACAGTGCTCCAGTCCCTTCTGGCAATTGGGCATTCTGTGCTCCTCTAGTTTTTGCAAACTAAGCTGGCTAGTGTGTACCTCGTGACTCTTCCAGTGCTCCGTTACCTGGATTTCAATCACCTGTCCTGAACAATATCCCTGTTTTTTTGTACCTTGATGGAGTTCTAGGGAAGTACTTATACTGTTCCTACCCAGGGACTACAGTGGGGTGTTGAGCAAGCAGTAGAGTAGCAAGGATGCCATAGGCTCAAGTGTAAGCAGGGGAAATGGCCCCTTTGCTGTTGGAGCGATTAAATCCAGCAATTACTAGGGTTTAATGGCCCTTTCAATTCCCTAGTGCGACTGCACCTGCTGCACCCATGCAAGGTGACATTGAAAGGGATGGAGCAGAGCAGTCGTTTCTCAGGTCTGCTTCATTCCACTGCTGGCCACGGTTCCTTTTCCTTGTTTTAGGCATTTATTCTTTACACTCTCCATCCCCTCAATCTACACCATAACAATCTAATTTCAAGAACTGCCCAATTTCTTAGACTCTGTGTAGTATTTGAATAATGTCTGCATACTCACCATCACGCTGTGTTTGACAGAGCAGGGTCCATTCAGGCCCTGTGCTGTCAATCATATTCGCACTATTGTGTGCATTTGTGCAAACACAGTCATCATGACAGTACCCTGGCAGTGCCAATTAAAAAATCCATGGTAAATATCCTCGACAATGCACCATTTGCACACTATTTTTACCCCCCAAAATTGGGGGGGTTCTACCTTATGACGGTCGGGCTTGCTCGCCGTGCGAGCACACCAACAGCCACTCATCCCAAACCTTTATGCCCCACTAATTTCAAATGTCACCAGCCGCCCCTGTGCCAGACTCAGACTCAGCCTCTGGTCCTCTGGACTCTGTTTCCTCTCCTTACCTTGCTGCCCCAGTCGGTGGGTATTGGTACCAGTACTAGGTGTTAGGTGCCAGTAACGAAATTAGGTGCCAGGCCCCGGCCCAGCTGCGTGCCTGCTCCTGCTCTGTCAGTGAGCGTTGCATCCAGGCCATGCCCTCTTGCTCGACAATCGGCTTGGCTCACTGCCTCCGGGGATGCAATCCAGAACCTCCACTAACGATCTGTAGAACTCGCAGGACAGTGAAGCATTGTAGAATGTTTTTTTGTTCAGTGATGTCTGTTTATGTTTTGAGACAGATTGTTAACATTTTTCACCAGATTGCCCCTTTCATATTTACTTTAGGTGCATGGATCTTGTAGGAAAAAAAAGAAACGTTCTCAAAAAGTGTAGGACTTTCTTTAAACTTAATGAGGGTAAACCAGCAAAAACAAATTCGGCAAAAAGGTTTGGAAACCTAGGTTAATAGATTTACATGTAAGTGACTGTCTAAAAATTACAACTCTACCTGTTGTGCAATTAAGCGGTCTCAAAGCATTAACTAGGATGACGGTGTTCTCAGACGTAAAGCATGTTTTTATTAAGGCAATGTTGAGTTCCTTGAAGTGCTAAGAATAAGGTTTTTAGAAAATCGGTCTGTATGGGGCAGATGCAGAGTAGCAAGACCAGTGCAGTTACTAGTCAGGATTGTGCAGTGGGCCCTGTCGGACTGGCTTGTAGACAGAGCCACTGGAATTATGCGGCAGGAGAGGGCCTAATTCTGTGGCAGTGTTGAGTAAATTATGCAGCAAGAAAATGCAAATCTTGCGGCATAATGTGGCACATTTTGCAATAGTATTACTTCATTATTTCATCATTTTTAGGTTGAGTATTGAAGACCTCTTGTGTATACTTTATATACTTCTTTGTGGGTTTAGCTGCTTGTCATTTGTTTGGTTCAGTGTCCTTTAAAAATCCTTGCTTGCTAGTGGTCCATTCTTCTCTTTGTCCCTTCTTTTTGTCTTTCTGGTCCTCCCACAGAGCAGGTACCAAGTACTGTATTATTATGCTCTGGTTGTTTATCTGTAGTTTGGAGACTTTTTTTCCCTTCTCCTTTTCCTGCTCGTATTACTGTTTGCCTGTGTTCTGCTCAGCACCCGTAGCTGGTCGCATTTTAATGGAGCATTCGTCCCTCCTACCTCCTCCCATGTGGCTGCATGCCTATGCCACTCTCCCTTGTTTCTGGTGCTCCCTTCCACGTCCCTTACCCCCCTGATCATGTTAGTTGCGTCTTTTTTCAGTCCATTGGTGCTCAAGTGTATCGGAAGGCATGCTTTTTCGTCGGAAGGCATGCTTTTTCGTTCTTATCCTGTCTCTAGTTTCTGGCAACACTTAACGTCCTCATTTGGGGGACTTTCCGGAATAGTGGACCGGGCTGTAGATGGCTCCGATGCTGGATTCTAACAATGCAAGCACTATAGCCTAATCTTTGAACAAAGTACACCAGCTAAGCAGAGAGAATCCGTATGTATTAAATATTGTGAATTCTCTGCGATGCCACTGTGTGAACTGCTGATGCAACGTTTATTTTAGTGTTTTCTAACTAGTGTGGAGACAGAGTAAGCTGTGGCTGCCTCCATGTCTGGGTGCTGTTCAGAACCTCCCACTCATTAGCGCGCTCATGTATGCATGGGCGTAGGAAGTGTGGGAGACGCGGGGGATATATCCCCCCAGGGGCGTAGGAGACACTAAAATTCTGGGGGGGACAGGGACAACCTTGTGCACTTTCCAGTGACCCTATACAAATCACCGCCCGTTAAACAAATACAATTGCATACTTTCGAAGTGAAATATTGAGAAAAGCAGGCATGTAGTCACAGTTTGCATGTATGCTTTATTGTTATTTACATTCATATAGTAATGAGACCAAATGTTTAAAAAAAACATATATATGAATCTTGCATCTTAATGCACAAAGCAAACAAAGGCCGCTGACTTAGGGTGGGGGCGTCGTGTTTGCAAGTGCATTATGGTTTGAAAAGTACCTGCTGCTGCATTCCTGGTCTCCAGCAATTTTCAGGCAACAATAAAAATGTGAAGATAACTTTGGTGATTAATGTTCTTTTTTTGAGAGAGATCGAAGGCTTGTCTAGTGAAAGTTTTAATTCAAAAGGTCAGTGAGTTACTGCTTTTGTCTGAGATATTCTTTTGGTATTTGAAGATTATAAGTTAAAATCCTAATATTGAACAGTGAGCTATTAACCGTCATCAAAGAGCTGCATAAAAACTTCAATGTATAGATTATAACGTTATGATTTTTCCCCAGTCTTTCCCTATCCTAATGTTGGTAAATGGGTTCATTAGGATAGAAATCAATTCTGATTATTGAAGAGAACCCCCCAACCATGGTGTTATGTTTTACATTCTGAGTTTGTGTTTCTCTAGTGTTGCAAAGCCGCCCTAGGCACTCCCCAACTTTTTGCTGACTGGTTCTGGTGGTACCTGACTGACTGACCCTGGCCTCTGCCTAAACAGCCAGTGCTATTCTGAAAGAGGCACTTAAAAATACAGTGAAAACACCTACATACACTAGGGTGCACTATGCGTTCGGGTACCCCTATGATTGGCATGACCTCTCCTATAAGGCCCTAGTACATAATAGGGCAGGGGGATTAGAACTACTTTTAAGTCCCTAGAATATAATAAGGCATGGCAGTTTAGAGGCCAACAGCCCTTTCTGCGCTTGCATGTGTGCACTGCTGAAGCCTGAGGTTAGTTTAAAAGTAGCCCTGTGTTATAGGGCTGCTTTTAAAATGCAAATTGTGCCCAAACTCGACTTTTGGGTTTGGGGAACTTACAAATTGATCAACTACAATGTTGGGGCAAAATTAAGTGGAAACATGTTTTCCACTTAACTATGGCTGTATCATATTTGCCACATAATACATCATCTGCTGCATAATCTAACGATTTCCTCCAAAACAATTTTGTAGCTCAAACGGATCCCAAATTACTAAAAGAAATGTGACTTGTGTTGCTGTGAAGTTTAGGGCCCTTTGCAAAGGTTAGTAAAGAAAACAATTCCTAAGAAAACAATTGGTCCCAGACCCTCCTAATGACACTCAAATTAATACCTGTGGGAGAGTGTAGTATGCAATCAATTCATACAACCGAAAATGTATAATGTAAAGGCACATTCAACAGGGAAATCTCATAGATAAGAGGCCAACCAAAGTCAATTAAATTGCAAACATCAATTTATTTCCCGCTGAATCATATTCATAAAATGCAAACTTAGGGGCTGACTACGATGGCAGGCGGACTTCAGTACCACCGCCATCGAATCGGGGAATGGTACCGCTGGCCTTCAAGGTGGAGGCCCCACGAGGCACATTCCATGATGAAAGAAGGAGGGGTAGTTAGCTCCTCAGTGGAGGCATTCAACATTTCCTCAATCACTTCTAGGGATGCCCTCTGGGGGATGTTGGTATAGAGGGCCACAACATCTAAAGTGATGAGAAAATTAATGGCATCAGTGTGTTGAAATTGGTCTATGAGTCGGAGTACATCAGTGGTGTCTTGGATGTACGAGGGTGTCTTTTTGACTAAAGGTTGGAGGAAATGATCACAAAATTGTGATAAGGGTTCCAAAACCGAATCGATCCCCGACACTATTGGTCTGCCTGGTACAGGTGTGGTGCCCTTGTGGATCTTGGGCAGTATATAGAAGTAGGGAGTCCTGGGTTCTTTCTTAATAAGAAAGCAGGCTTCCCTCTTACTGATCCAGCCCTGGCTTTCTGCTGTGTCTACTAGGCCCACAATGGTTTTCTTAAGGCGTTCGGTGGGGTTTAGAAAGATGGGTGTATAGTACTTTCTGTCCCCAAGTTGTCTCAGACATTCTATGTCATAGTCCGAGGTTGCCATAATAACTGTGGCACCGCCTTTGTCGGCCTGTTTGATGGTAATAGTGGCATCGTTGGCGAGTGTTTCAATCGCCTGTGTCTCTTGTCTGGTGATGTTGTTGAAACATCTGTTAGGAGTTAGTGTTTTAATGTCTTTCAAAACAGCTTGTTCATACGTTAGTACCTCGTTAGCTATCATTCCACTCTGAGGAGTGAAAGAGGAGGGATTGTGTAGACCTGAGTCCTCGTCGGGAGTATATTCCTTGTCCTCAAAAAAGAATTTGAGGCGGATTTTCCGGAAGAACTGGTGTAATTCGCAGGTTTGTAGGAAATGATCAACTCGAGGCGTAGGTACAAAACCTAACCCTTTTTGTAGGACATCATTTTCTGTCTTTGTTAGTTGTCTAGGTGAAAGGTTAACAACTAAGTTTGTTTTTTGTTGCTCTGGCTTCTGGTTTCCATTCCAGTTTGGATGGGTTCCTCCCATTGTACTCTCTTCTCTGGTTGAGTACCTCTTCTGCGCCCTCGCCCTTTGCCCCAGCCTCTGCCTAAAAAAGGCTGGCGTGGGCCTTGGGGTACAAACTGTGGCGGATATTGCGGGCCGAACGGTGGAGGACCCGGAGGAAACATCGGGTATTGCCAGAAGGGAGGGGGATGGTGTGGACCTTGGTAGAGTGGGGGTGGGTAGGTGTTGTAACTCTGTCTCCCTCTCCTCCCTCTGTATTGATTAGGTCCTATACCCTCAGTGCTGGAATCACTGTTATTCGATGAACTTCCCTTAGAGGAGTTGGAACTGGCATCGGAAGCATAGTTAGTATTGGCTGGGATATAGTCAGCTTTGAGATAAGGATAAGCCTTTTCCTTGTCGAATTTTTTGATGTCCTTTTGTAGTTTCGCCACTTTCTGTTTCAATAAATACTCTTTGTGCTCTGCAATCTCGTTATTAAGCTCCAGCAATTTAGTTTTGAAAGTGGAGACTGAGTTGTTGTTTTTTAGAGCATTCTCGGCGGCTTGTATGCGCACGAGTAATTCGTCAGCCAGCCTTTTGGCCGTGTTGACGATTAGAATTAGGAGGTCTCTGGTGCACTTCCAGGAGATTTGTGACCATTCGATTTTAAATTGGCCATCTTCCCAGAAAATCCTTGGGAAGTTTTTTACTATAAGGCCATTTGGTGAGATATTGGCCCTAAAGTATTCAGTCATAAGTGCACCATGTAGGGTAATCCTTACCCATTCTCTTCTCATGTCAGATAAAGATTGCCAATCGCCTGTTTGACTCCCAGACGCACTTTCGTAGTCAAGACCCAAAATAGAGGGGGTCCGTAGAAGTTCAGCTGCGTGATCCTCACCATAGCTCAGACCCTGGCCTTCCATGAGTGAAACCGGTAGGGTCGAGTCGGTAGAGGTAAAAAAACAGTGCTCAAATAGAGGTAACTACTAAATTACAGTAGTCAATGTTAAGACGAAGAAAGAAAAGGTAATTTGGGGGATAGAACCAATCTCACCCACCAGTAGAGAGTCCCACGGGTTTAACGCCGTGCCAGAACTTGAATACGAATAGGGGGACTAACGAGGCCGTTGTCCACTCAGAGGTGAGTGGGAGGTCCAGTAGGAACAGGAGCCCCAGATACGGAAAAAACAACAGTTGTTCCTATAGTTCCTCAAAAAAGAGATGGATGATGTCAACAAAGAGGCTGACATATGTTAGTAGCACCATGTGGACCCAATTGGGAAATCCATATGTCGGATTTAAATGCCCTCACACACCCTTGCAGGTGTCATGCTTCATCATTTGGGCTGCTCCTCGTCGGGCCGGCGGTGCAATGCCCGACGGGCTCCCTCGAAGGGGCACTTTAACGGAGATCTTCTATCCGACTGCCGTAAAGATGAAGTGCGGGTATGGGGCCTGGTAGTTGTAGATATGTAGTAGTGTGATTAAAAGGAGGTAAGGACTGCATCACAGCCCGCCATATTACAATGGCGGGTGGTTACCTGGCGGTCGGAAAGACCAACCACCACGCACCCGAAAGGCTTCTTGAGCCCGCCGGTGTGGTGGAGGGGCTCGTGGTTCCTACAACGCTGGTGGTGCCTTCCATGCACCGCAGCTGGGATTACGATGTCCCTTACCCGCCAGCTTATCAATGGCGGTTCACCTGCCATGGAAATGCTGGCGAAAGGGACATTGGGGGCCCGTAGCAGGCCCCTTTACCCCTGGCCCCCAGGCATGGGTCCTGGGGGGCATCTATGATGCCCCACAACATATCACTGCACCATGTGGCAGGCACCGATATATTTAACATGTTCCTTTTTTTTTTACTTTGCGGCGGATGATGCAGCCAGCAGCACCTGCTGCAATGTAAAAGATAGGCACTGCGAACACCGTAGTGGCAGTCGCATTGTAATGCCTATCGTGGGGCCTCCACCTTGAAGGCCAGCGGTACCATTCCCCGATTCGATGGCGGTGGTACTGAAGTCCGCCTGCCATCGTAGTCAGCCCCTAAGTTTGCATTTTATGAATATGATTCAGCGGGAAATAAATTGATGTTTGCAATTTAATTGACTTTGGTTGGCCTCTTATCTATGAGATTTCCCTGTTGAATGTGCCTTTACATTATACATTTTCGGTTGTATGAATTGATTGCACACTTCACTCTCCTACAGGTATTAATTTGAGTGTCATTAGGAGTGTGTGGGACCAATTGTTTTCTTAGGAATTGTTTTCTTTACTAACCTTTGCAAAGGGCCCTAAACTTCACAGCAACACAAGTCACATTTCTTTTAGTAATTTGGGATCCGTTTGAGCTACAAAATTGTTTTGGAGGAAATCGTTAGATTATGCAGCAGATGATGTATTATGTGGCAAATATGATACAGCCATAGTTAAGTGGAAAACATGTTTCCACTTAATTTTGCCCCAACATTGTAGTTGATCAATTTGTAAGTTCCCCAAACCCAAAAGTCGAGTTTGGGCACAATTTGCATTTTAAAAGCAGCCCTATAACACAGGGCTACTTTTAAACTGACCTCAGGCTTCAGCAGTGCACACATGCAAGCGCCGAAAGGGCTGCTGGCCTCTAAACTGCCATGCCTTATTATATTCTAGGGACTTAAAAGTAGTTCTAATCCCCCTGCCCTATTATGTACTAGGGCCTTATAGGAGAGGTCATGCCAATCATAGGGGTACCCTAACGCATAGTGCACCCTAGTGTATGTAGGTGTTTTCACTGTATTTTTAAGTGCCTCTTTCAGAATAGCACTGGCTGTTTAGGCAGAGGCCAGGGTCAGTCAGTCAGGTACCACCAGAACCAGTCAGCAAAAAGTTGGGGAGTGCCTAGGGCGGCTTTGCAACACTAGAGAAACACAAACTCAGAATGTAAAACATAACACCATGGTTGGGGGGTTCTCTTCAATAATCAGAATTGATTTCTATCCTAATGAACCCATTTACCAACATTAGGATAGGGAAAGACTGGGGAAAAATCATAACGTTCTAATCTATACATTGAAGTTTTTATGCAGCTCTTTGATGACGGTTAATAGCTCACTGTTCAATATTAGGATTTTAACTTATAATCTTCAAATACCAAAAGAATATCTCAGACAAAAGCAGTAACTCACTGACCTTTTGAATTAAAACTTTCACTAGACAAGCCTTCGATCTCTCTCAAAAAAAAGAACATTAATCACCAAAGTTATCTTCACATTTTTATTGTTGCCTGAAAATTGCTGGAGACCAGGAATGCAGCAGCAGGTACTTTTCAAACCATAATGCACTTGCAAACACGACGCCCCCCACCCTAAGTCAGCGGCCTTTGTTTGCTTTGTGCATTAAGATGCAAGATTCATATATATGTTCTTTTTAAACATTTGGTCTCATTACTATATGAATGTAAATAACAATAAAGCATACATGCAAACTGTGACTACATGCCTGCTTTTCTCAATATTTCACTTCGAAAGTATGCAATTGTATTTGTTTAACGGGCGGTGATTTGTATAGGGTCACTGGAAAGTGCACAAGGTTGTCCCTGTCCCCCCCCAGAATTTTAGTGTCTCCTACGCCCCTGCATGTATGGCTAGTGAAGTGTAATACTGTTGCACTGACAGCCTGGTCATACGCCTATAAGCACAGCTCCTCGCACCCTTGGATCAGCGACCATTGTGGATAATTCTGCTCAGTGTTTGCCCTCCCATGGCTGCACTTATAATTCTGTTGGCTTGGCTTTTGCTAGCGTTCTTCCTTTCACCGGAATTATGTAGTGTTGCCCAGGTTCCTTTTACTTTAGGACCTTTGAAATCATGCGGATTCGTGTCTTTTTACGAGATGTTCTATCCGTTTATTACTCGATAAAACGCTACAGGTTATCGTTCAACAAATACCCTCACACATGGTGGTTGACAGCCAGCTCTAAATGTGACGAGCTGGCACCAACCGCAGCTCGCCGAGTTTCATACTCCATTCGGGCTTTGGTAATTGCAGCTGAGTGGGATAAAGCTGAAGGCGGATGATGCAGTTTGATCACACGTGAAATGAGTGCCTCAAGGCCTGCATTGCCCTCGCCCACTTTGATGTCTCAGCTGTTGTTTTTTTTCAGCCTTTCATAGATGGGGGGCGTTACAACAAACAAATGATGGACGGAATGCTGACAATGCAGACATTCTCTCCCAGTCAAGAGATCTGGGTTAAATCCATCGTTCTTTTGCCCACTATGCTACCCCAGTTCAGACATGGCCATATGCAAATCAGTCTTGACCCTGTGCCTCATGGGAACAGTCCAGCCCGAACTGCCAAGCCATGTCTTCCCTGGACCGGAATCAAGCATCCTAGGACCGGTTTCTGGCTATCAGCCGTCATCAGCCAGGATAGCTTGACTCCAGTGGCGTAGTGAGCACGGGTCCCACGTCTGGGAATACCCATCCCACCTAGGGCGAAAAGCGTTACAACAAACAAATGATGGACGGAATGCTGACAATGCAGACATTCTCCCCCAGTCAAGAGTTCTGGGTTAAATCCATCGTTCTTTTGCCCACTACGCCACCCCAGTTCAGACATGGCCATATGCAAATCAGTCTTGACCCTGTGCCTCATGGGAACAGTCCAGCCCGAACTGCCTAGCCATGTCTTCCCTGGACCGGAATCAAGCATCCTAGGACCGGTTTCTGGCTATCAGCCGTCATCAGCCAGGATAGCTTGACTCCAGTGGCGTAGTGAGCACGGGTCCCACGTCAGCATTCCGTCCATCAATTGTTTGTTGTAACGCTTTTCGCCCTAAGTGGGATGGGTATTCCCAGACGTGGGACCCGTGCTCACTACGCCACTGGAGTCAAGCTATCCTGGCTGATGACGGCTGATAGCCAGAAACCGGTCCTAGGATGCTTGATTCCGGTCCAGGGAAGACATGGCTTGGCAGTTCGGGCTGGACTGTTCCCATGAGGCACAGGGTCAAGACTGATTTGCATATGGCCATGTCTAAACTGGGGTGGTGTAGTGGGCAAAAGAACGATGGATTTAACCCAGATCTCTTGACTGGGGGAGAATGTTTGCATTGTCAGCATTCCGTCCATCAATTGTTTGTTGTAACGCTTTTCGCCCTAAGTGGGATGGGTATTCCCAGACGTGGGACCCGTGCTCACTACGCCACTGGAGTCAAGCTATCCTGGCTGATGACGGCTGATAGCCAGAAACCGGTCCTAGGATGCTTGATTCCGGTCCAGGGAAGATGGCTTGGCAGTTCGGGCTGGACTGTTCCCATGAGGCACAGGGTCAAGACTGATTTGCATATGGCCATGTCTAAACTGGGGTGGTGTAGTGGGCAAAAGAACGATGGATTTAACCCAGATCTCTTGACTGGGGGAGAATGTTTGCATTGTCAGCATTCCGTCCATCAATTGTTTGTTGTAACGCTTTTCATAGATGGGAGCTCGTTCCTGCCATTGGCTGCCTCTCTTGCTTCTTGGCTCTACTGCCACTGGAAGTCAGGGAAACGAGAAAGGCCCCCATCAGCTGACCATACGATGCACATGTGGGCAGTTCTGTCTCCATTCAAAGAAGCCTTCCCAGGAGAGAAGTTGTCTCACATCCTAGCCGGAATGAGGTCCAGGGGGTGTGATGGTATTGTTGCAGCCTGGCAGTGTCAGGCTTGGGACCTGTAAGCAGGAATAGGGCAGCGATGGAACCGCTTTCCCGCGAGGACGAGACTGCTGGACCCATATGTGTGACCAGTTGGGGTGCAATTTGCACGTATATGAAGGTGCTTTCGTATACAATAGTGAAGAAAAAGGATTTCGGTAAAACGCAGTATTTGCCGAAGATTACACAATTTGGTTAAGCCGGAAAGCCACAACTAATGCAGGTTTTCTGGTTTCACTTAGTACAAATTAGCCACTAAAAGGGTATTGGTCTCTCTTTTTACCTCATAGGTTAATTCTTTATTTTTATCTCTGCGTATGAGAGTGTAACGAGGATGGGGCAGCTTTAATAGCACCCAACAGAACCAAGTGAGTAACGCACGTATACGTCTTGTTTTTCATGTAGTCGTTCTCTTCTGTGTGTTTTTATGAAGCACATGCTAAACTGTTCTACATATCGTTATGTATTTTGAGATATGCCGTAGTCTGGGTGTAATCTAGAATTGTGTTTGTTGTAAAAGCTTGTTTCCTTGTGATGAGTTTACGGCTGACAAGAAATGCTCTGCATTTCAGTATATGAATTTCAGTGTACTATTGGATAAACCCCATATTGCTGTGCTTTTTTTATTTTTATTTCCCTCTATTGCCTCTTTGCAGCAAATTCATGCACTCCTCTGTATAGTGTGGCTTTGCTTCAAATGTGATTCACATTGTCAGAGACCGTTTTTAGTCCTCTACCTTCCTTCTGTAAAATTCACTGCAGCCTCTAAAAAGCCGGAACCGTCGGTAACGGTTTTGTTTGGAGGCAACATAATAGGCTTGGGATCCTTTAGCTGATGAAGTTCATGTGTTGTCCCAGAGCATTTATGCTCAGTAAAGCCATGTTGGGTGCTTACTCTTTAAAGCTGGGTTCATGTTTTTATAGGTTGTTTGTTTTCTTTACGTTCAGACACTATGTTGGGTTTGTTTGCTTCCTTATGAGAACTATTGTAGGGGATTAGCCTTTTTTTGGGGGGGGGTGGAGCTTTTGATATTGTAAAAAGTCTTTAAAGTTGAGGAGCTGCCTTTGGGTAATTTTGCTCAGGCATGTTTGAGGGGGCATGTGATCTGGTGTTGACAACAAAACAGTGTTTTGCTCCAGTAGTTTATTTTATATAATTTTTTATGTATCTTCTGAAGGCCTCCAGCCAGTTCGTTTAGTCTTGCAAATATTCTGCATATCAGATAAATGTTGGGTCTCCGGGCGTTTGTGGAAGTTTAGGACAAGGGAGAGAATGTTTAGGATAATATCCATGTTAAGTGGCCTACTCTAGGACTCTTAAACATAAAAAAAATGGCTGCAGCAGAAATGGCACTGCTGCTTCTTGCTTGTTGTTTAATGGATTCTCTGTTTGTTGTCTGCAGCCAACTTGTCTCATTTGTGATGGAGAATGTAGTTATATTGAATGTCTGTTAAAGTGATTGCGCTAGATGTGGTAGTGTTGTTCCTTAGTGGTTTCAAGGTCTTGTTTTCGTCCCTGCTAAAAACAAAGTAAAGTTTAATTTGAGTTTAGATTCAGCTTTTGATCAAAAGTTGGACATGTCATACATGCAAGGTATTGCCAGGTAACTGCATCAGAAGGAGTTTGTGTTAAGTTGCATACATTCTAGAGTGTAGTCACTTGGCTTGATAGATTATTTCTCAGAAGTCCACCTCCATTGGTAAGGTGCTGTGCAGGTTTTAGAGGGTTTGTTTCTCCCTGGGCAGAGGCTGGCTTCATGATTGGCTGCAGCCATCTCTAACCAGCTGCCGTCATAAATGATTGTTGAATGTTCGGATGTTGTCAATAGTTAGCTGCAGTGTTTGAGTTTTAATCACAGTGAGATTGTCTTCCTGAATTTGTTTCTCCAAGCACTTAACATGTACAAAACTTGTTTTGTTAATCATTTGTTACATTTCTCCTCTTGTACCTGGATTAACTTGGACCTGTTACAGTGTACCTGGCCTGCAAGAACCACAGCATCAGACCACAAGATTGCTTGCCATTTATTTTGCTTTTTGAATCTTGCTCGTTGTGTGGGAGGAGTGGTGAAGCAGACCTACAGGCTACACTGCTAGACTTGTATTTGTTTATTTGACTCCTAAGAGCTAATCATGAAGCTTTCCTACTGTCCTCTTTGGTTGTGGGAAGTACTGGTATTGCGTTGTTGGAAGATATAGCAAAGGCATGCTTCACCCCTTGTAAAACCCGTCCCAGTGTATGCTGATAACAGTACCTATGTAATTGAATGCATACCGGGGTGCTTGGGATCTCCCTCAGACTAGCGATTACCCTTACTACAAGTCAGTGGTCAAGTGATGCTAAGAGCACCAACGTGCTAAAGTTGGATAGTTAAAAAGCTGTGGCGGAATCAGTAGTTAACTGACTTTATTAAAATGTTGAATCTTCATGACCTAGCTCTCTAGAGTCGGCAGTGGTGGGAAGGGATAGCTTTGCATTGCAAGCTGTGCAAATTAGACTGCAAACAGGGCTAGTTGTGTTCTACTGCAGTTTTCCTGGTGTGTAGCTGAGCTGTGGCTGACATGCTATAAGGAGGAAGTACCACTTGTCATTCTGGTGCATTTCACTTTTCCAGGCACTGCATCTCGGTCTCACTACTTTTGCTGTGCACCATTGCAAAAGGAGAGACCATGCTCCTATTCCTATCGTAGGTGGGTTTGTTTCTCTGGCTAGCTTTCTGAAAATTCATCATTAAGGGTATTTGGACTGGGGGAAGTCACTTTCCTCAAGCATCAACCAAGTAATACAGAAATAGGCTTCCCTTAATATATCAAAATGGATAGCATAACTGAATGTAGTCCAGACAAGCCCTTGAACCTGTCTTTAGAAGTCACATTTTTGCCTGCTAGTATAGCCTTCTGTGAACCTCCAAATCTGAGATCAGACTTTGTAGACTCTGCTCCCATCACCTTGATAGACTTGGTTTTATTGTACTCTTCATGCCCTACTCCTACTCGTTTTTTGTTTTGTTTGTTTTTTACCAGCTCCCACTGCCACAACAGAGGAGGCTGCCTACCATGTGCACAACTTGTTTGCAGTTCATCCTTTTACAAATATTTTTTTTATGGCACGGCACCCGCAGCTAAAACAGAGCATGCTGTCTACAATGGCTTCCGCCCTCTGCCGGCAATGGATCAATTGCTTTCACTTAACATCCGTGCTTCATCAGAGATTGGTGACCACTGGGGGAGGACGCGCAACTTCCTTTTTTCCCTGCACGGTGCCTGCTGCTAAAAGAGCAGGCTGCCTAAAATGGCCTTCACCCACTGCTGGCAACAGATCAAGTGCTTTGTCTGCCGCGCTTCATCACAGCATGGCAACCGCTTCGAAAAGTCGCGCGCCTTTAGTTTTTTTCTGCACGGCACCTGCAGCTAAAACAGCAGGCTGCCTGCAATGGCTTCTGCTGGCAACAGAACAAGCACTTTCACTTTTGATTTACAGCCGCACTTCAACAGAGCATGGGGCTGATTAGGGATGCCACGCACCTTTCTTTTTTAGTTCTCGTCTGAGCCAGCGCATGCGCTGCTCTGCGAGACATTTAGTAGGTGGGTTTCCAAAGTGCTGCCACAGGCTTTTGGTGGCCTAAAGCTTGCGTGCACGTGAGCATGCACCAGCGCAGCCGCCATCTGTCTTTCCTCCGTTAATTGTGATCACTTTCACTTTTGCCGCGCGGCCTTGTCACTTTCACGGCCGCGCGGCCAATGCTTGTTTCCGGATGATCCTGGTATTCTGCTTTGTATGACATAATGCGCCTTCTTTTGTTTGGCTCAAGTCCTCATGTCATTGTTTAAAAATAAATTATATATATATATCCAAAAACGTTTGAGTATAGCACGCTCTGAGGTCACAGAAACACAAGCCAACGCTCCAAATTATAAAGGGGGTTATTCAATTCATAAACCTTAACGCTATACTAGAAAACGTTGTTGGATATTAATTGCCGGTCTACTCCGCCGGTCTGTGCGCCACCCCTCTATGGGCAGTGATTTCCGGAAGGAGTTTGTGCTTTCATCGAGAGAGTACGCTTTTTGACAGCCCGTTCAACTGTTGGCATTTCCATGGTTCTCATGCTTCGCCATTTTGTCTGGATGGGCTGTTTATGCTGCTCCATGCGTGCCTTCCACGTCTAGTGTTTTTTTTTTTTTTAATGCTCTCTTTTTTGGGGGTGGGGGGACACCCGGTTGTAAATTGCTGCCAGCCCCACCACCTTAAAAAAACAAAAACACTTTTGCGCTACTTTAAAAAAAAAAACTTTTTTATTACCTGCTCCATCTCAGTGATAAATGAAAAAAAATATTACCCACACCATTTTGTAGGTACACGAGTAACAGTGCACGAATATGAGTCATTATGCATATACGTGGCTACAAAATCATACAACTTTACCTTTGTGCCTTTTCTTTAAATACTTTTTTTGGTCCATGCTTCACAACATCTTCACTGTGGTGTACAGCGTTACAAAAAGGCATTGGCAAAACTATTAAGTGCCAGGGGCGAGACCTATTGGCTTTGCCAATGCTTGTTTTCTATGCACAGCGCCCACAGCTAAAACAGACCAGGCTGCCTATAATGGCTTCTCCCCACTGCCGGCAACAACCAAACACTTTAACTTTTAATTTACAGAGCCTTGTAGCGGATGACCTGAGCGCCTAGTATAAGAAGGGAAAGCTCGTCTTGCTTTCTACTTCTGCTTGTAACTTCGGCCACCCTATATTACGGCACAGTATCTAAAAGCACTAGGTAAGATGTTCTGGTCTGCGCTGATAACAACACAGTTCTGATCATTGCAGCACTGGTTATTAACATGGAGCACTTCTTAGAAGTGCCTGTGCCTTTAAATCCTGGCACCCCGCCCTCTTTCCACGCAGCCCCTTTATTTTACAGCCAAGAGATCCGACTAGAGCTGCAGGGAGGATTCTTGGGTAAGTGCCCTTACTGCTCGTGTTTACTTTGACAGTGCTTGTTACCCCTTCTATCCTCTCAGTATGCTGCTCTGCAGCCAAATGGAGGCCTGTCCCTTCCTGCTCCTTGGCCGCCATTCTTGCAGCCACCCTTCCATTTGCCCCTCCCTTCTCTCTGAAGCCGGATTAGGTGTTCAAGTGATATTTTTATGAGGTGGAGCAGGGAGTTACCAAACCTCTTTAGTAACCACTGCGTAATTCACATTAAGTTATTATCGTAGAGTCATTGCTGCCGTTGATTGTCATGTTGAATTCACAGTTCGCTTCCAGTACACCACAAGACGTTGTGAAAGGGACAGGAGATCGCACTCAGTGATGCATGAAATAGTTTAAGCTTCTTTTACATTATAGTTCAGTTTCCCAAAGGGGTGTTTGCAAGGCTTCTGGTGCTAAAAAGACAGCGCTGTTCTAAAAGAAGGGTAATTTACAAGAAGAAGTCTGGCCACCTAAAACCACTTTAATCATATGGGATTTGGAGGAGTACCACGTGCTTTGCAATTAGTATTTGCCACACTGAAGGCCTCTTCAATGTTTTTACATGCTTCCATTATAATTAGAACCCAGTAAAACGCCACAGCAGGGCACGCACCTTTTAGTAAGTGGTAATCTTAGTTGAATGAACTGCATTTTGATTTAAGTGCTACAACCAGAAACATGACACTCAATCGCTTGTTTGGTCACCAGAAGTCTTGCTTTTTAACTATCTGATCTCTCCTGGTAAGTATTCACTTTCCACGTACTGAGTCTGAGTTTTTGATATACTTATGGTCTGAACGGAACAGTTTACATGTTAATGCTAGATCATTACATCGCATGTCAGAGGGTCAGACTTTCACTCTTTGCTTAGGAAGTCTGTCCATTCGCAACCTTGGAGGATGTCACCAATATTTTTCATTCACATTTTTGGTCCGCGTTACTTTTATTTTTGTTGTGGCAAGCTGCAGGGACGTGTGGTACAAGGGTATTGTTATATTGCCTTGACGTAATTAAATGTGTGCATTTCTCTGTCAAAGGAGTGCTAAATGATGTACTGCCCCATTTTCTTTATTGACAGTAAAGGTTGGGCTTCGACACTTGTATGTACTTTTCTGTAGCTGCCACCATTTTCTCAGTTAGTTTTATATCATTGTTTTGCAGACTGTGGGACTGATTTAGTGTGTCATAAGCACCAGTGGTTCTGCAAATGCATTGTTCCAAAATCTTACTCTGATCAACACTGTACAGTGTCGTTCTTATAATCTTTAAAGTTACTAGATTTATGTATCTTGTTTCTTCACAGCGCCCACTTGTTTTAATATGCCCTTAGATTACGCTGAATTTAGTAGCAGGTTGCTTGTGGCTGTCGGCAATCACAGTGCACGCAGGGTACTTGTTTCTTTTACTTTCATTTTCTTATCAAATCTCAGAGTAAAGTCTGGTAATATTCTTAACAAGAGAGAATACACCCAGGATCTCACATATTTTGCCAACCTCTAGTACCACCTGGTTCCACCCGGACTGTAATAGGTTTTTAATTAAATGTGTAGCTGATAATATTTCTATAGGTGCTCTTCTGACCCTGGGAAAAGTTGTGTTTGAGGCATGTGAGCTGTAGATCACATGCTTTGCATACTACTGCCATCTAGTGTTGGGTCCGGATGTTTGCACTTTGTTTTTCATCGAAGAAGTCTGTCCAGTCATGAGGTAGGTGACTCCTCCTTTCGGTGAAAGTGCGCATGGGCATCGACTCCAGTATTAAATTGGTTTTTTCCGCCATTGGGTTCGGAAGTGAATTGCTGCGCTCCGGTTCGACACAGTTTCTCAGGTTCCCCTCGTGTGCAATCCACTTACCCTCAACGGTATTGTTATTCGATCGCGTTTTCCATTCTCCGCATATCGTATCGTTCAAAAAAATCTATTTAGATCGGTAACTTGATAGAAGGCCATTGGGCCTAGCCGAGTGGGGCCAGCTCGCAGTCAATGGAACGGACTCCATTTAAATTCTGTCCTCGGTGCCAAGCCAAGTATCCGTGCCCTAACTCGCATGAAGTGTGCAACTTGTGCCTCTCCCCAGAGCACGACGAACAAGACTGCGACACGTGCAGATCCTTCCGATCCAAGAAGATGCTCCGTAACCATCGGGCACGACGTCACGAAATGCAACACCACTGCGGCTCCGCATCTCTTCGGAGAAGATTCGGAACACAATGTCGTCGACGCTCAAGGAAGAACACATTTCCGTGTCAGAAGCTGAATCTGACATGGACGAAGAAATCTTGCAGGATCAGCGTACTGTGAGTACCGATCCTCCCCTGCCCCAAACTCTACCTCTGCCTAAGAAAAAGGCTCCGGTCCCTCCTCTGCCTTCGGGCCAAGGTCGGCAACAAGACCATGTTTTGAATGCCCGCATCCTGGCCCAGCATGAAACAAATATTAAAGCCTTGCAGCTTGAGATCGAGCCGAAACAATCGGCACCGAGACCGAAGCGCGTTTTGGTAACAATCCCTTCGGTACCGAAACCGATATAATCTTCGGATCCAAACACTACGACGCCGAAAACATCGGCTCCAAAGATATTGGCACCGAAACAAAAAAACACTCCTACTCCATTAAAGGAGCATCGGTTTGATGTCCGCCTTCAAACCCGGACCCAAAACAAAAGGAACTGGTCATCAATCCCAAAATTGGACGTATTCACGCAAAATTGCCATTAAAACGCAAACCAGAATCGGAGGACACTTTCCACATTCCTTCTAAAAGAAAACATGTAGGTACTAATCCTCTCCTCCTCCTCTATCTTCTCCTATCCTCCTAACCGTAATTTAATAACACCCATAAATTCACCACCACCACAATCACCTGACAACCAGGATGATGAGGATGGGGTAGACGATAATAGTCCTGATCCATGGGACGGATATAATACAGATCTAAACGCAGATAACGATCCAGACTTATACCCTACAAAACCCTCTCCACCTGATGATAATGTAGGGTACATAGAGATGATAAATAGGGCTGCTGAATATTATGGAGTTCAGCTTCATAAAGAGTCACTTGAGGAGGATTTTCTCTTTAAAACACTAAGCTCTTCCCAGAGATCCACTCATACACTGCCATGCTTAAGGCCATGCTAAAACATGCAGACGACATTTCTGTAGTATTTCTAGTGCTCAAAGCCTTCCAGACTCACCTGTCCTGATACGCACCGATAACATGACAGCCATGTATTACATACAGAAACAGGGGGGGGGGGACACTCTCTCCAGCTGTCAAGCTTTGCACAAGCCATTTGGAGGTGGGCCATACATCAAAAATGTATCTCCTGGGAGAACACCTCCCAGGAGTAAACAATCAGATCGCACATCTTCTCAGCAGGCGGAGACAACAGATTCACAAGTGGGAACTTCACCCTCAAGTTCTCCTCCCATTCTTTCAAATGTGGGGTTTTCCACGGGTAGATCTGTTCGCAACACACCAAAACTCAAAATGCCCAAACTTCGCCTTCAGGTCTCCACACCCATTGTCCAAAGGCAATGCACTATGGATGAACTAGTCAGGGATATTTGCATACGCTTTTCCGCCTCTCCCACTCATTCCACTAGTGTTTCGGAAGCTCAGACAAACATCCCACACACTGATCCTAGTAGCTCCCACTTGGGCCCGTCACCCTTGGTTCACTACCCTGTTGGAGCTCTCAGTAGTTCCTCATCAAAAACTACATCTCACACCCAGTCTCCTCACACAGAGCCATGGAGAGATGAGACATCCACATCCCAAAGATCTCAACCTAGCGATCTGGCACCTGGAATCATAGAGTTTGGCTATCTGTACCTTCCACCAGACTGTATGAATTTCATCAAAGAGGCCAGAAGGCCTACTGCAAGGGCTTGCTATGCAGCTAAATGGAAGCGGTTTGTTTTATATCGTAATAACCATATCAACCCGCTAGATGCTTCCATTCAAAATATCCTTTGTTATTTACTACACTTACAGCAGTCAGGATTAGCTTACACATCCATACACTTACACCTCGCTACAATAGCTTCAAAATAGACAGCATCTGTCCCTTTTCAGAGTCCCCGTTATTAAGGCTTTAATGGAAGGACTCAAAAAAGTTATTCCACCAAGACTTCCACCTGCTCCAGTGTGGAATCTTAACATTGTCCTTACCAGACTAATGTGCCTGCCCTTTGAGCCATTGCACAAATGTGAACTGCAATTTCTCCTTGGAAAGTTACTTTCCTCATTGTTATTACATCACTGAGGAGAGTAGGTGAGCTTTAGGCACTCACCATAGAGGAACCATTTTGTCAAGTCCACCAGAACAAAGTCGTCCTTCGCACTAACCCCAAATTCCTACCCAAGATGGTATCTGCCTTTCACATCAATCAATCTGTTGAGTTGCCTGTGTTCTTTTCTGCAACCGGATTCAGTGGCAGAACGAGCTCTACACACATTAGATGTTAAACGAGCTTTATTGTATTACATAGAAAGAACAAAACCATTTTGTAAAACTAAAGAGCTTTGTGGCTTTTTCTCCACCAGACACAGGCAATCCAATTTCTAAATCAGGTATTGCTCTGTGGATAGTTAAATGTATTCAAACATGCTATGCAAAAGCAAAGAGTACTTAACCAATACCCCCTAGAGCGCATTCCACCAGCAAACTAGGGGCTACTATGGCTTTCTCAGGAAACATCCCCATAGCCAACATCTGTAAAGCTGCAACATGGTCTACACCACACACATTCACCAAACACTATTGTATAGATGTGTTAGCAAGACAACAAGCTAATTTAGGCCAGGCAGTACTTAGAACACTCCTCCAGACAACTGCAACAGCTACAGGTTACCCACTGCTTTGGGAGAATACTGCTTTCTAGTCTATGCAAAGAATGTGATCTACAGCTCACATGCCTCAAACGGATAATGTTACTTACCCAGTAAGCATCTGTTCTTGGCATGTAGAGCTGTAGATTCACATGCGCCCACCCGCCTTCCCAGGTTCCTATATCTGTTGCAGTTCTCTCATACTTTACATACATACGCATCGACATCTCTATTCTACTATTACTAACTCCATTCTCACCCTCTACGGGAAAACAATCTAACATTGGAGTCGATCCCCATGCGCACTATCACCGAAAGGAGGAGTCGCCCACCTCATGACTGGAAAGACTTCTTCGAAGAAAACCAAAGTGCAAACATCCAGACCCAACACCAGATGGCAGGAGTATGCAAAGCATGTGAATCTACAGCTCTACATGCCAGGAACAGATGCTTACTGGGTAAGTAACATTATTCTTCCAACTCTAACCTAAACGTTATGACAGTAGAATGAATGAATGAATAAGAGCGTTAAGTGTTCATTAAAGTGACAACGGTTGCGAGAATACTGAACAGAGCAAAGTACATGGCTGGAAAGCTTCACTCTACTGGCATAGTAAGTGAGATGTTGTCACTGGACCAACCTGTAAGTGATCTTAATCCACACTCTACCTATGGCCTAGGACAGCGCAGTTGTAGAGTGTATTAGGTGGTTCATTTGGGGTTGAAAGTCAATCAGAAAATGGAAGCGGCAAAATTCTGGCGACTATTAGTCTAAATGTTAAGTGGGCTTCGCCTATAGGGAAGGTAGAGGGTCCAGGAACTAATCAATTATTTTTCTCACACCCCTGTACACCGGCCACATGGTTGCAACTGATATTTTTTCCTGATTGTACCCTGCATACATTTTATTCAAAG
Source organism: Triturus cristatus (assembly GCF_964204655.1). Lineage (NCBI taxonomy): Eukaryota > Metazoa > Chordata > Amphibia > Caudata > Salamandridae > Triturus > Triturus cristatus. The sequence goes on from NC_140579.1 coordinate 223,346,100, forward strand.
GTGGTACTTTCCACGATGCACATTCTCATGTGTCTGAGTTGTGTTGCAATTGGAAAGCATGTCTTCTCACTCAGAGGGGATAGGGACTACTACCCTGAGGTGCACATGTTCCCTTAATGTTTGCTGGAAGATTACATCAATGGCAAGTTACGTTTATGTATTTTTCACATTTGTTTTTAATTACAAGCATAAAGCCTGTTTGATTGCCGAGTGTTGCACTTATGTGACAATCTCTTTGTTAAATTAGTATGGTTGTCTTTACAACTTGCACAGAATGCTTTTTCATATATAATATAATCATAAGTCCAGTTACATAGGTAAACGATGAACCGTGGTAGACATCCTCATTACAGCTTCATTAGTCTTGGCTTCACTAGAATGTAAATCCCTGAGTAACAATTACACAAAGAGCATTCTTTTTTTTAATCTTTTTTTTTTTAATCGCTATAAAGGGGGAGGAACTGTTGGCTTGTGGTACGGAAATTGTTGATGTGAGGGGTCTGGACATTAAACAGGTGCCATTTCTAGCCCTGAGAATTTGCTCCTGCTTCAGCTCACACCTCCTCTCGCTCTCTCGCTCTCTCGCTCTCTCGCTCTCTCGCTCTCTCGATCTCTCTCTTTTTGTTTTTGTGGGCCCCTCCTCATCCCCGATCCCTGCACTCATCCACCCTCCTCCTACAACCTATTTAATGTCAGCTGCAGCTTGGACACGACTCGGCTGCACCAGCGCCAGGAATATTGGTCCTACTCCACCAGTGGTGACCCTCTATGCACTCATCCCTGACCACTGCTGTCTGTCCTGCTGTTGCATCGCACCACACACCAACCAGGGAGCATTCTCCTGCGCTTTCTGCAATTGCTCATGCACTATCCACACCAACGGTACTCAACTCCTGGATCAAAAGTACACAACCCTTCCCCTCTCGCCCAGATCACACTTCCCACACAACATCCGCACACTCATGGATGCTCCTCAAAACCTGTTCACTCACAATATCCATTGAACCCACACCTATTACCTGGACTGACCACCCCCTTGTCAAGCTCAGCATTGCTATCCCACTCCAAAGCACACTTACCACTGCCAGAACAGCCCACTGCAACTGTAACAACGTCCTGAACAATGACTGGACTTTCACTCTTAACACCCACCCACCTAAACACAGTAACATGTTCCACAAAGCCAACAAGAATTTCAACTGTTGGATCACCTCCTGCACCAAAACCCTAGTCCCCCCTCAAGCTAAACAGCATGATTAGATCCAGACCCCAATGAAGTTGGTACAGAAGGAACTCATGCTGATGAAGCACCGATGCAAATAACTTGAGCGCAGAAGGAGACTGAGCAAAAACAACAAGGATAGAAGCACTTCCAAGACTTTAGACACTACCATCAAATGATCCAGACCGCTATACGTAGCACCTTGGTGGACCGGATCAAAGCGAGTGCCAAAAGAAGCAAGGAGATCTTCACTATTGTGAAGGACTTCACTTTATCAGCAGCTGCCTCCAACTTTACCATCCCCTCACAGAACCTCTGCAACAACCTCTCCTTAGTCTTCAGCAACATCACCACAGCAAATTCAACTCGCAGCCTTACCCGACTGACTTCGTCCAAATAGCAGACACTAACCTCAAGAAGTCCATCCACTGCGGGACTCTGTCTTACCCTTGTCCCACCACGCTTACTCTAGAAGAATTCTACCCACCAGTGCCATGCTCACACCCATCCTGAACAACTCCATTTCCTCAGTGACCTTCCCAGACACTTGGAAACACGCTACAGCCCTGTCCTTGCTGAAGAAACCCACAACGTACATCTCCGCACTCATTACAGAGCGACCTCCTTGCTTCTAGACTTAGCCTAGGTATTAAGGAATCATTCACAAACACCACCAATTGCCCCAACAACCACCAACTCCTCAACATCACCCAGTCTAGATGCAGACCTAACCACAGCACAAGACCGCACATATCGCCCCATGCACGAAATCCGCTTTTGACACAGTCACCCATCCTGTCATCATGCAACACCTGAATGACACTGGAATCAAAGGGCCTTTAGCTCTGCTGGATTATGCTCTTTCCTGACTTGAAGCACACAGTCAGTCTAGCACATTTCAGCTGTGACCACAATGACCTCATCTGCGGAGTTCCTCAAGGCTCCTCCCTGAGCCCTGCTCTTTTCAACACGTACATGATCCCACTTGAAAACATTATCCGCTCCCACAACATCAACGTCCTCTCCTATGTTGACAACAGGCAACTCATTCTCTCTCACGGACAAGACTCCCAGCACCCAGAACAAATTCATGATTTGCATGACCAAAGTCGCTGATTGGAAGAAGTCGGAAGCTGAGCTCTGGCAAGACTGAAGTCATAAACTTAGGAAAAGGCTCCTCACTGTGGGATTCCTTCTGGTGGTCTACAGAGTTTAGACCCAATCCTGCCTGCACCAAGATCCTCGGAATCATCATCAACTCCAAACTCTACATAACCACCAAAATCAACGACATCACTGCCTCGTGTGTTCACACCATGAAGATGCTGGGGAAGATTTTCAGATGGCTCCCTATCAACCTCCAGAAAACCATCACCTACAGCCTCTTCACAAGCAGGCCGTACTACAAGAACACCCGTATGCCGGGATCAACAAGGCAGTCATAAGGAGTCTACAGATCATTCGGAACTACCCTGCAAGACCTACCATAGCGCACTCACATCTCACCCCACCTCCAGAGCTAAACTGGCTACCCATACACAAGTGAGTACATTTCAAACTCGTGACGCACACCTCCAAAGCACTACACAACTTAAGCACTGCATACCTCAACAAATATATCCGCTTTCACTGACCTTCGAGGGATCTCCACATGGTCGGACTCTTACTGCCACGCAACCCTTTGCATACAGAAAACCAGAGCCAGTGGTTGACTCGTCTCCTTCATCACTCCTAAGGTTTGGAGCACCCTGCTGTTAAACATCCGAGTTTTCTCCCCTTCTTTTGAATTTTGTAAGAAGCTGAAGTACTGGCTCTTCGAGTAATCTTTCTAAGCCTGGGCTGGTAAGACTGTAACCTGCTCTGCACCAGGATACCCTAACAGGTGATGGCACACTCTACAGATGCATGACATGACATTTATTGCAGTGGCCCTAAGTTAGGAGCACACACTACACTTTTGTAGCCACTTTATCCACAAACAGCTCAAAGTAGCTCCTAGAAAGGGTCAGGTCTGCACATCTGAAGTTCTTTTGACTAAAACTCATCTGTTCTAATGGTAGTGTGATTTGTAAAATCACACCTGCCGTGTTTTCCAGGGCTTTTTCATCCTCAAAACAAGCTTGGCACTGAACTTTCTACCACCAAGCATTACCCTAACTCCTATTTTTCCCTCATCTTATAACACCTATTAGTGCAAACTGTTTTATTTGTTCCCCAAATGTATACCATGGACTGAATGTGACGCTTATGCCTGCCGCACCAGCCTTCCCCCAATAAACAAGCTCTACCCATCACACAATTGCCTCAAACAGAACACCTGTCCACTTAATTGCTAACAAAAGGCTGCAAAATCGCACAGAATTGCGGACAAGAGACATGTGTCAAATAGCGAACACTAACCTCATGAAGCCCATCCACTGCGGGGCTTTGTCTTACCCTTGCCCCTCCAAGCCTGCTCTAGAAGACATCTACCCATGTGTGCCACTCACACCCATCCTGTACAACTCCATATCCTCAGCGATCTTTCCAGAAACCTGGAATCATGCTACAGTCTTGCCCTTTCTGAAGAAACCCACAGCGTACCTCTCTGTGCTTGTTAACTACAGAGCGCTTCCCTGCTTCTGTACCCAGCCTAGGTATTCGAGAAAATCATTAACAAACACCCCACCAATTACCTCAACAACCACCAGCTCCTCAACATCACCCAGTCCGATGCAGACTTAACCACAAAACGTGACCGCACTCATCACCTCCATGCATTATATCTGCCTGATATCATTTGTGGAGCCCATATTGCGAATATTGTGCATGCATATCGTCCTTATGGGCGCCTCATCAGCATTTGACACAGTCTCCTATCCTATTGTCATGCAACACCTGCACGACATTAGAATCAAAGGGCCTGGAGCTCTGCTGGATTATGCTGCTTCCTGACTTGCAGGACAAAGTCAGTCTAGCACCTTTCACCTCTGACCACCATGACCTCGTCTGCAGAGTCCTATAAGGTTCCTTACTGAGCGCGACTCTTTTCAATGCTTACATCATCCCACTTGCCAACATCATCCGCTCCCACAACATTAACGTCCTCTCTTATGCCGACGACATGCAACTAAGCCTCTCTCTCATAGACAAGACTCCCAGCACCCAGAACAAATTCAAGATTTGCATGACCAAAATTGCTGATTGGATGAAGTCGAACTGTCTGAAGCTGAGCTCCAGCAAGACTGACGTCATGAACTTTGGAAAAGGTTCTTCGCCGTGGGACTCCACCTGGTGGTCAACAGAACTTAGACCCACTCCATCCACGCCAAAAACTTCAGAATCATCATGAACTCCAAACTCGACATGACCACCCAAATTAACGCCGTCACTGCCTCATGTCTCCAAATCCTAAAGATGCTGAAGAAGATTTTCAGATGGCTCCCAATGAATCTCCAGAAAACAGTCACCTGCGGCCTCGTCACAAGCAGGTTGGACTACAAGAACACACATACGCCGGGATCAACAAGGCAGTTATCAGGAGGCTGCAGACCATACCTAACTATGCTGACAGACTCACTCTCAACCTACCAGGGCGCACTCACATCTCGCCCAAACCTCCAAGAGCTACACTGGTTACCCATACACAAGTGAGTAAATTTCAAACTCCTGACACACACTTCCAAAGCACTACACAACTCGAGCACTGGATACCTCAACAAATGCATCCACTTTCACCGACTTTCATTTGGCCATACAGCTACACATCACTTGCTTACGGAAAAGCAGAGCCAGTTGTTAAGCCTTCTCCTTCATCGCTCCTAAAGCTTGGAGCAACCTGCCACTAAACATTCAAGTCTCCTCCCCTTCTATTGAATTCTGCGAGAAGCTGAAGACCTGGCTCTTCGAATAATCCTGCTAAACCCTAGGCTGGCTAGACTATAACCTGCTCAGCACCAGGATACCCTATTGGGTGATAGCGCACTCTACAAATCCATATAACATAACACATCACGTTTATTGCAGTGGCTGTAATTTGGCAGCAGATAACTACCCTTTTGAAGCCACTTTATCCACAAACAGCTCCACAGTAGCTCCCAGAAAGGTTCAGCTCTGCACATCTGAAGTTCTTTTTACCAACGCTCATCTGATGCGAGAGTCGTGTGATTTGTAATATCAACTGTGGTTGAGTTTGTGTGGTAATTCTGAACCTACTATGCCAATGTCTTCACTGATAGACTCCAGGTACCTGATAATGGCCTGTTGTGATTTGAAAGTCTATTCCGGTTATAGAGATCAATGATTATTAGACTAATTTCTCTCCAAGCTGCCACAAGTAGAAAGGCCTCAGTACTAAGAAGTTCCTGCACTTGCTTTACTTCTCCTGCATTTGGTGTATTCTAACTTGAAACTCTGCTTTCTTTCACAGTTCCCTTCAGTGTTTAACAGCCATGGGCCGCTCACGCTTTCAAACCTAGAAGGACCTTCTACTCCTGGACCTTTCTCCCCAGACCTTCAGAAAACAAAGTGAACACGAGGCAAACTGGGAAACAGCAGAAAAGGCAGACAGGACTGGTTTTGTTTTTATATTTTCAATATGCAACTTGAAATTCCTGAATGCTTACAGCGAACCATATTTTTGTAACTCTTCTTTTGTATAATTTTTACAGTGATCACTGCAAAAAATGTCTATATTCTTAAGGCTACCGGAAAGGGACAGTGGCTTTGAAGAGCCATACCTTGTTGAGATGTAGTGTTTGCAACCTCATGCTCAAGGAATGGAGCATCTATTGCGGACTCCCTCATTTGTGGGACAAGTTATGCTTTACACGTGTTATACAACTAGATGAAAAAAGAGGTTAAGGGACAGACGCAGAAGGCTGATCTAAATGTACGTACTTCTCGTCTCTAGCAGGTTCCAAGCCTTTATTTTGTGTTATTTCCAAAGAACAGGCACTTAAGGTCAGGATTTATTTTAGAACTAACAGAATGTATGAAAAATAGCTTATTCTCGAGTACATCCATCTCGTTCCTAGGGCCAACCGTACAGTTTCATCCAGGAAGCCTCTTGCCCATAAGCATCATCCTCCATCAGGAGTAGAGAAGACATTCTCAGCATGTTTTGAATGGCTTTTGCAATTATGCAGAACTGTTCAAAGTAAAAAAGACCATGAGACCTGCCGGAAGAAAAGAAACTATTAAATAGAACTTAGGGCACTTAGAAAATATCTGTCAGTGTGACGATTTAGTGAATGAATGTCAGCAACGATCATTACATTACAGCCTGGTGGCAGGCTTTGATACAATCCTGCTGCTGATGGACTGTCACAGATACCAAACCGAGCTAGACAGTAGGTATTTTGGTATTGGTTTTTCCACACTTGGAACGTAATACTATGATCCATGGAACGATCAAGCACAATGCTTACCGCGCGGAATTAAGGATAATATCTATATACCAGCACCTAAACTAACTCCCAGTAATTACCATTCAAAGTTCACTTCTGACAACAGCACCGATGTCTAGATCGCATGAGTGAAAATAAGTATACATTTATTGTTTAAAGTGTGCTTTCCCTTTTAGTGAAGAAAATCTGCCCCAAGACTGTTTTTGGTGTTTCTTTAATTGCCGAGAAGGAAAATCAGAGTTGTGGAGTTGTCTTTTTTCTCGGTTAAGATAATCAAATCGGACTGCTCTCAGCCATGGCACATATTATGTTATCAAGTCTGTAACAGCAGCGTGAAGACAGGACTCGAGTAGGTTGTGCACATTATGGAGGGAAAAGAAATATGGAAACCGGATAAAACTGCGGGTTCTTATGCAGTCAGAAAAATTCTACTAGGATAACCCTGCTCTTGAGGGTTCTGTTTTGAACTTTTGCGGGAAGTCTGCTCACAAAAAATGTTGCCAGATTCATTAGCAATCGTTTGCTAGCATAAGACATTGTGTTGTCTTTATAATTATTGTTCAACGTTAACAGAAACAATCTTGCACCTTGTTAAGCAAAAAATTAGCACCGCCTACAGGGGTTGTCTTATGTGTGCTGAATTCCCCAAAGCATAAAAAAATGAAAGGAGAAAGTGCCATAAATTCTGCATGTTTCTTTCTTTCTAGGGTAAACTTTCTGCTTTGAAGTATTATGCTTCTGATTTGGGAATGTTGAGATTAGAATTATGTAGGGAGTAAAAAAATTATAGTTCTCGTTCCCATTATGAGTAGTTTTCTTAAGTTCGCAGTTATGGCTTTGGATAAGGAAACACATTATTTTAAATGTAAACTTAACTTAAATGTTCACTTTTGCACCTATCATGTCAAGCAGGATAACCTTTGGGCGACCGTGCGCTTTATAAGTGTTTAATACAATACAATACAGTGAGTGTTTGTATTAAGAGCACTGGTCTTAGCATTGACAGAATGGAACATACATTAGTTTCAGTTTTACTTTTGACAAGTGACAAGGGATAAGCGACCATAGACCAAATTAAGGGAGCAAAGATGTTTATAATATATTTGGATTCCGTAAGACATGGTTTTGTTTAGGTCTGCATGGCAGTATAAATCATTAGTTTTTTCTTCTTTTCATGCCATATTTTCACTATTGCAACTTACAAGGCTGTTGGAGGTTATGTTTTACAAGGAAGTATATTAACAGTAACAAGGACAGTTTGGTCAAGCGCATGCTGCTAATTTCAGTCTCAACTCATTTTATTTTTTTTGATGAGCACAACAAAAGGAAATTTGTTCCTTGAGGCTGAATTCATACAAGGTGAAGTTGCGCACCAATTGTTCATGTTTTATTTGAACGTGGGTAGAATGAACCTTTTGTGGAGCACTGGTAAGATCTGAGATAGCTTGGTCTGTCACTGGTCAAGGAAGAAGTCTACAATAATCAGTGGACAATATGTCTAAAAATCATGGTCCTGATTCACAAAACCAAATTGTAAATTTCTGCGTGTAAAGATCTGCACCATTGTCTTTGCACATGTAGCTTGTTATCGCTTTCAGAAAACGAAGGTGTATGTGTTGGAAGTATTCATTTCTCCTAACTTCTTTTTTGTCCTAATGTTTTCCAGAGCCTTACATTTGTAGATAATGCATTGAAAAAAATCTGTATATGTGGCGTTCAGGAATTTTAATGGAATTTTCTAAATGTTCTAATTGGTGTCTATCTTCTGCTCACTTTCACCCTGGTTCATTTAAGTACAAGTTTAGAAAGAATGAGAAGTGTGGCAAAAACTTTTCAAAAACATGAGTACCCACAAAAACAGAACTCTATGGGAACTAACCTCATTTGCAGAGGCCTGTTTCTGAAAACATCCACACAACACCATGACTGCAGAGCAGGATGATTTTGCTTCTAATATTTCTGCATGCAAAATATGACAATCAAACTTTTTGATTTCCGTTTTAATCTTATATATACAAAGGGTGTTGAGAACCAGGTGCCAAACCTAAACACGTGAACTAGTTGAATATATTGATTACATTACGGGCTGAAAGGATTACAATGCAAGTTAGCTGCAATGTTTTGCCCTTTTAATGTCCAGTAGTTTTTCATTTTGTTGTCCCTAGCATTTTTCCTGTGTTCTACAGTCTTGCAAATGAACCTCCTTGTTTTTTCCTCCACTTTCTTTTCTCTATGAAGGCAGTGTTTTTTTCTGTCACGTCTGATTGCATTATAGGTTTGTGGCACTGTATTTTCGTATGTCACACAAGATAGTTTTGCAATTCTGAGCATCTGTGTGGGCATGTGGTGTCACCAGATAGGAATACAAGATAATTTCAGTGTGTTTTTTCGTCCTTGTAGTGTACCTCAGATTTGCATCGAAAGTATATGGAAGTTTTTTCTACGTTCCCTGGGATTACCTTGTTAGTTACCGACAGGTTTTTCTTGTTTTCCACAGGAACGCACTCTAAATGTACAATCTTTAGCCCAGTTTGAGAGCGAGAAGTCTGATTCTTTTATAGCTCGTGTGTAAGTAACACTTCCATTTTAGATTCCCACATGTGTGTGATGTGGAATTCCCCAAGGTCAGTCCTTTGACTCACTTCCTTGAGAACGTCTATGGTTTAGCAAGCAGACTTTATCCTCCCGCCTTTCTTGTTTCTGTTTCTCTCCGATTGTTATATGGCATGGAAGGGAAAAGGTGCTGTTTGCTTTATTTGCCTACAACCAATACAGCCAGAGGTGCTGTGTGCTTTATTTGCTTACAACCAAGTGGTTGTGAGCAGATGAAGCACACAGTACCTCTTCCCTCTCCTGCCACCTCACAACCTGTGAGAAACACAAACAAGAAAGGCCGGGAGGATAAAGTCTGCTTATCCTTAGAAGTTTATTAAGTGATTTAGAGTAGCGGTTTTTAACTTTTGACTCCTGTAGACCCCCTTTAAGTGGGGTCCCAGAGTTCCAGTAATGATTAATCATTTTTGGAATCTGGGGACCCTGACTTAAGCAGTTTGGATGATTTGAACCACAGAACAATAAACAAAAAAATGGAAAACAAGCATTCATCAAACAAATGATGAAATATTTAATTTAATACTCAAATAAATATAAAAAATAACAAACTTTTAATGGGGAAGGTTGGCGCTATCTGAAATTCATTTGAGGCCACTCAACGTCCATGTTCTGTTTAATGCACTTGCACTGCTCTCGCAAATCAATCTGAGGATACTAACTTAATTTTTTGTCTCCAATTTTAAATTACTTCAAATTTACAGAATGCTTTAAAATTTGCAATCTTTGCTTCTTTACATACACTTTATTAATCTGTTTATATTATTGAATTTCCTAAGATGTTGCGGACCTCTGAGTAGGATTTGCGGATCCTCCGTGGTCCCTGGACCACACAATTAAAAAAACCTCTGGTTTAGAGAGTATGAACTGTGCCATGCAAGACCTGTTTAATATGAGCACTTGGTGTTTTCTGTTTCGAAATTGGACAACGAGGCCTATCAAAATGTGACCTACATGTAGCCTTAGTCTTGATTTGCACGTGTTGCTCCCTTTCTGTTCTTGTCTGTAGTCTTCAGATTCTCTATTTTTGTATTTTAGCAGGAATGCATGTATTTGAAACATGGTGCTAGTGCTGATTCACTCTATCCATAGATTTTTTTTCTAGCTGACTAGAAACATCCTTGTGGAAATAGTTTGTTTATTGAAATTCTGCAAAAGGTTTATTTATAGAGCGCACACATACCTCATAAAGAAGTATCCTGGTGCTAAAGAGGTAGCAAAGAAGTAGTGGAAAACAAACACCATGTAAATGTTGGGTCTAGGTTTGTCTTTAGCTATTTCCTGAATATGATGAGATTGAGTTCAGCCCATAGGCCTGAATCCATGGTCTGAATTCCAGGCCTTGGATGTCACCACTGCCTGTGAGCAACCTCCAATCCTGATGCCGTAATTTTGAGTGAAGTGTCTGCACTGGAAAGTACTAGGAAAACAAAGACCGAATGTAGCTCTCTTGTGTAGGAGTGTAGATGGTCTTGTGACACGGGCACCATGCCCTGAATAGGCTTCTTTTAGAAATAGGTAGCTAGTGAAACTGATGCAGGTGCTAGAAATATATTGTCTATTCAGTGCAAGGAGTAAGTGAGCTGCCTCATTTTGGACCATCTGAAGCTTTTGCAACAAATTACCAGGGATGTCTACCAACGGGCAGGTGCAGTAATCAACCCTGTATATTACTAAGGCTTGTATGAGACTCTTCCTGGAAGACTAAAGAAGAAATGGAAGATTCTTCCTTATTATACTCAAAAGACGGTTGCAGGTGGAGGTTAGGAAATTAATCTGCTCTTCAAAGGAGCACTTGAAGTTAAAATGATGCTAAGGTTTCTGGAGTGTTAGGTGGGAGGGGGGGGGGAAGGCACACCAAGGGTGTCTGGCAGTCATTATGTGACCCACATGGAAGAGGTTGCCAAAGATTAGCACCTCCATTTTATGGACATTAAACACCAGCGAGTTTTGTTTCTTCCGGGGGGGGGGGGCACTTCCTTAATACAGACCGTAAGTTAATATGAACGATAATAGTTAAACCTGTTTAACCTCAGGATAATTTGAGTATCGTCTGCATAATAGTAACTTTTTCACCAAAAAGAATCACATAATTCAGCAAGCTATGTAACATATAGGTAGTTCAAAAAGAAAATTAATTGGACTGGTTTCATGTACAGGAGTAATATTTTTCTCACCATATTTACCACTGCGCCGGCTCTTAAGATTTGCATGCAAAAAGTATTGTGTCTAAATCAGTTTGCTGGAGACAGGCCATTGCGGATTTCCAGGCATGGAAAACCCCAAATTAACTTTCTTCCACTCACTTTTTGTAGAGTTTTAGGGTAGCTGGAGCTTTAGTCAAGCTTAGACCAAGAAGGATAATTAGAATGTTGGGATGGGCACAATTTTTGAGGAATAAATCAAAAGGGTATTTTTTTAAACTGAAACGAAATTTCTAAATGCATTTTAGGTATTTTTCTATTGCTAGCCTTAAAGGCACATTGTACAAGACTAGAGTTTAACATCGATGTATCTGTATTTAACTATTAATATCCTCTATGCAGCAGCATCTCCATCTGTTAAAAATCGAGAGATTCACTATTGTGAATCAGATAGTTGAACTGAAGACATTGTGTCCTATTACCTAGTTAATAACCAATTGTACTAAATCAGCTAGGCCAAAAAGTCTTTCCGTTCTTATGTTTGTTTGGCCATACACATGGGGAAGTCTCATCTTATGGTTGACTACTCTGGCAGTATGTTCACTCTCTTTTCATAACTTTCCACTCTTTCTTCAGCTTAAGCTGGACCTAGGACAAACTTTGCTGGTTTTTCCCTAACTTCTTGTTATGTGGACAAGATGACAAACAGCGAGTCATTAGTGGCGGATACCCATTTCATATCACCTCAGTGTCTGCAATAGCAACCTGTGAGGTAATTTCAATGTTTTTACATTTAAGGAAAGCAGACCGTTAATACTACAGTGAGGAAATGCAACCTGTGGCTCCACAAGGTTTCTTTAATGCACAACCGCAGAACCGAAGTGTTGTGGGAGCTAAGAGAGCCCATAGTAAATCTGCCACAAACCATACTTGAATCTTTATTTCTGGCATAAAGAGACAAGCCACAGAATTGCAAAGTTATATTTGTTCTACTTTCTGCCATCATTAGAATATCTGTGCAGCACATCGTTATTTGCGTTTCCGATCCAGGTGTAGGTTTGAAGTTTGATGCTACGTTTAAACAAGGGAATACTGATCTTCAAAATCTATGAATTATTCCTTCACAATGCGGTTCTAAGAGCTGGCCTAGCCAGAGATTTTTTTCCATTTGTTATTGTTTACTCCACCAATTGGTTCAGCTCTTCTAAAGTTTATTGATCTCTAAGTCTCAAGTTGGCTACTAGCGCCGTTTAATTTCAGATCCTATGAGACATAATTAATACAGCGCAGACTCGAATCTAGTTGAAATTACATGTTGCTAATTTTTTAACCAGTTTCTTGCAGAATTAATATCAAAGGAAGGAATTTTTTTAATGACATTATGAAATATTGTTTAATAGTCTGCTGAAACATTGCAAAATGTCCCTACAAATAAAAAAGAGACTTGTACAGCCCAGACGTTCACCAAAAACAGCCAATTTGGTGCTAATAAGGTTCAGAAACAGAAGTACTGAGTAAGTGAGGAATACAAAGTTGGTTTTTAAAGCTTTCGTACATTTGTGATGAAAGTAATAGATTTAAGACTGATGGGTATTGGGTCACAACTGGGGGCTGCATACAGCCAGTGATCTACTACCAATCCTGGTTCTCCAATTCTGGGCGCAGATGAGAGCATAGCATTGCCTGAGCAAAGGCATTTTGTAGAAATGCAAGTTGAAAAGATGCAGCCAAGTTTTTGTAGGGGTCATTAAAAACATGATACATAAGGGAGAGGGTTTTAAAAGAAATTCGGTTTCCCAAGGAGCCAGTGCCCCAAACATGAACCTTAGTGATATGGTGACTTATTTTTTACCCATCGGCTACTCTTTTACTCCAAAGGTTTGCACCTGTTGAAGCTGATGCAGCAAACTTCAAGAAGGCTTTTGTAATCTTGATAAAACACAAAAAGTGACCACTTGCACATGAAGATTGAACAGAAAAAAGCAAAAATATCTTTTCAAACCTTTCAACTAATAAAAACAATATGGTGGTACAGATTTTATGAGACGACATAGAAAGCTGTGGGTCAAGAATTCATTGAAGAGATATCGCCAAAACATCAGGGATTGGCATTGGACCATCCATAAGAAATGTGTCCATTGTTCTTGGTTTATTTTTCTCCACCACCATCAATTCTCTCTTAATAGCAGGGTAGCTTCAAACGTTCTTGGACACCCAAACTAAACATGCTAAAAAGCATCAGCAAAAGCATTGGGAAAGCCATAGGAAACCTACTGTTTTCGCCAGGGTGTGTTTCGTTTAAGTATTGTTCATTTGTGTAGACTGACACCCATCTCATGTATGGATGTCAGTGTAGCTACAAAGCAACAGAGTGGTTCACGTATTTGGAGGTAGAGTACAGATCAGGATGACACGGGAGAGGATGCAGCCAGAATAAAGGGAGTTACCAGCTGAGGTCAGTCATGCAGAGGATTGCAAGCGAAAGGGGTTTTGCTTGAAGGAGAGTATTGACAGAGCTCGAGCACAAATGGGAAGCAATTTCAGGATCTTAAAAATATAGTATGAAAATGAAATATTTGTGCTTTCAGGATGGTATTAGGCTGGAAATACTGTAAAACCAACCCATGGGTTAACAAATGGGTCACATTTACACTCTGCATTGGCCTCTCCATCGAAACACAGATTGTCCAAAAATTATTACCGTTCTGTTACCAGCGCCTCATTAAAGGAATTAAACCCCCTGCTCCTTGAAGTAATATTTATATTACGAGTTCAAGCCCTTGGCCTCTCTTTCTGTATAAGGTAATATCTAGCGTCTTTGTCTCTATATTGGCCTCAGTGACTGGCATCCTACACGTTGCAACCGATTTCAGTAAATGGGTGACAAAATAGCCTCTCCCTTAAGACCCTTAATTAGCCCCTCAGAGACCATTTGCATCTTCAAATCCTTCTGCAAAGTCTGCAGAACTACTTAAACTGCCACACAGGCATATCTGGCTAAGTCAAGTGGCTAATGCAGCATAAAGAGTAAAAATATTGCCAGGCTCGAAATGCAAAATTGGAGAACAACAAAAGTCAAGCCTTCTCCCTCTGCGTACATAGGACTTGGAACAATATCCTATTCTCGCCATTGCTCCCACAGTTCAGGAAATCCCTGAAGACCCAACTCTTCAAAAATCACGTCAATAAGGATTGTCATAAGTCCTCCATGCCCAGGCCCTGACCTGCCATCTCTTTTGTACAGTTTTGCTTCTTTTCACTCACCTGGGGATTGATTTCATATATGCACTGTTGCTTTGTACAGCACCCCACTGCTTACAAAGCTAGGTTTGGATAGTATAAATACCTACTCATACCTGCTTGCTCAACAAGTGGTCAAGTCTTGGTTTATTTAATTGAATTTTAAGAATTGGTATAGCAAGTGAGATGGTGCATTGAGTTAATGCATTTGCTGTAGAAAAATTGATGTGTTACCCAGACGTCGCAGATTTGAATTACTTCATGGCCAACTCAGCTGTTTATTCTTTAGAAGCAGTAACAATGAGCACTATGAAGTTGGTTAATAAATAGACATGCTCTCTCTAAAGTGAATAATCCACATGTCAGTGTAATGAAGCACTAGAACACTTTAATTTGATTAATGCTGCAGAGTCACCACTGTCGACATGTTGAACTTAATAGTATTAAGGTGCTGCCTCTGTGTCTCAGCGTATTACAGAAAACCCTGCTGTGTTTACTGAACATTGCAGACATAGTAATTACAAACACTCTTAAAATGAAGTTGCCTGCTTGGCCCTATTCTGGATTTATTTTTTAGACAACTCTTATTGGCAGTGGTGTATTTTTGATGTAGCGAACGTGTGGATGATTTCGTCTGACTGTAAAATAATGCCTAAAGGTTTTGCTTTAAAATGTATGCTGTTGGTCAACTCTGGATAAATCCGGGAATCCATATAGCTCTTTTAAACAAAATATAGGCAGCAATATCTGATTTTTCCCATGGAAGTCATTCCTAGACTAGTAGGGAAACCGGCACCCTCAAGAGTGTGTTGCAATAATGAATGAAATGAAATGAAAAGAGATTTCTAAAGCGCATGGCTGCCCTTGAGCGTCCCAGCGCTAACAATGTACTGAGCCGCTACCCCAAGACACAGGGAGATACAGGAATCAAAAGCAGGAGTACATATTTAAATGACACCATCCAGGATAAATTACACCAAATATTTGTATGTGAAATGTTTTTGCTAATTTCACTGTATCACCAGTGTTCAAAAGTTCGTAAGTGTTTCTTTGGAAATCTAATGAAATTTAACGCCTTTTTTTCAGTACATGGTTCTTATGGAATGCCACCTTATGATGATTACCATCAGGTTTTTGTGGTGAGTTTCTACAGTGAAAGTTGAATTTCCTCCCCATATTAAAGTGTTGAAATAGATGTGCTCCCGTAGGAAATAGTATGTTCATTGTCCTTTTGCTTTCAGTGATGTAGTTCACCTAGCAGGTACTAGTGTGGGTTGTCCTTTTTGTATGAACTTTCAGTTTGGATCGGAAAGGTAACTGTGGCACGGGGTGAGAAGGATTTGTCCAGCTCAAACTATTTGGTCAAAGTTGAAACTAGGATCATCTAAAATTTCTCTTCTTAAAAAATACCTTTTCTGCTGTATTCTTTGGGGTGGAAATAACTGGATACTTGTCGCTTTTTCCTTCTTGGGAATCCATATCAACAACTTTGGATTCTGTGAATTGGAAATTCAAATTTGCCACCACTTACTTACTCAGACAGTAAAATTTATGTTTGTATAATCTATTTTCTAATCTAGAGAACCAGAATATGGGAATTGTCATGGTGGGAAATTTAACTAACTCATGTGGAAAAGTACAACAAATATCTGAATACGGTTGTGTTAAAACGAAAAGAGGAAGACTGGAATGTTCATACTGAGCCAACAATGTTTTGGGGACTACCCAGAAAGTCATATCTTTATCAGTATTTGCCACCTTTCATACTGCACATTTCAAAGTTAGGCCAGGGAAGGAACTACATCATATGTGATGTGGGTGTTGAGGAACAGGATTATCCAAAGGGATGTTTTTCATTGGTAGAAAACATAGTGTACAGAAATGTTATACTTTTTTATATATATATATATATATATATATCTCAAAACTAATAATGGTAAGCAGGACTATGGTCTTATCTCTGAAAATCCATGAAAAGTATAGATTTCACTGTGTATCTGTCATGGATTTCTGTGAATTACCAAAAGCACAAATGGTAGTCTCAAACAAATGTAGGACAAATTGTAGCTTGAATCTATGCATCTGGATGTACTTTTTTCAGGTATAAGCCTCAACGTAACTCCATGGCTGCTTCTAAATCGTTCTACTCATAGTGAATGGGATTATACACATGCTTTGACTGATTCAGAAATTTGGAAGCATTTTTGGCCATATCAGTTGGAGGAGCAGCGCTTCTTTGTGCATAGCAGTGTGCTGTAGGTAGGTCTACAGAATGTGCTTTCGTTGCTGAAGGCAAGAGCACGTTACTTATTGTGAATTTCGGAGTGGTCAAAGAAAAAAAGTGAAAACCTCAAACTGAAATAAGTGCGAGTTATGTTAAAGCTTTGCTGATTTGTAGAGGTTCGAATAAAATAGTTCAAAACAGCAACAGAAAATGTAAATACTTGGCATCCTAGAAATAAACTGCCAAATCAGCAGCTGAGCTAGAGAATTTACCTAATGACTCGCCAGCAGGGGACAGCAAAGAGAGCTCTGCTGCATCTGGGACCTGCAAATTGAGCAAGGAATAATTCCTGGTAAGGAAACGCCAAGACAAAGTATTCTAGCACCAATATTGTTTGCACTATTCCTGCTGTAGAGAATGGGAAGACAAGAGATGGCTGCATCTGATCAGCACACCAATAGTTAAATTGGTTGCCTCTTCTTTGTCGAGAGGATTGAAAGACTGCATTCTTAGTTTAATCGCAAACCTAAACTGCAGCAACTAAAACATAATCTTATATTTTGGAAAAAAATGCCGTTAGTTATACACATGTAAAGTACATCCTCCCATGAATACTCGGTGGGAAAACATGATTAGGGCCTTGTTTGTCTGTATAACCTGCACTATGGTTCAACCTTGTGACTGACCAGGTACACAAATGACTGTAAAGGATGCATTTGCCCCCTCACCTTAATGTAGAGATTGGTTTATAGCCCCCAGAGATCTCTGCGGGGTACCCAGGAGGGTGCCTTTCAGGCACTGTTTATTGTGGTTTTATTCCCTGTTCATATATGTAATACTTGAATGCATTTCGCTCTGATGTCTGTATTTGCACACCACCACTAAACTTCTTATTTCTGTTTGCTGATGAGGTCAATTTGAGGTTATGGAGTTAATGGTTAGAATGTGCCTGGTGATATTTCTCGGATTTTTCAGCGCTTCAGCTCACAATAGCAGTGGACATAGATAGCCATGCTGGGGAGTTATTTGTAGATGTTGATGTATTTCGATTTGTCGTGAGTGTCTTATTGTGTTCTTTTGTTAGGTGGGGAGCATGGAACAGCACTAAGAAACAAATGACAGTGCGTCTCTTTTGTTTTACCCCGATTTCATTTCTTGGCAAAGCCTCCTCTTTATTGCTGTACTTGTATTTGCATAATCCTGCACATTGTTCAAATCTTTTCTTCCCTGTGTATTTTTGCTACTTTTATATTCTTTCCATCTCTGCATTTGCCTATCTTTTCATCATAGTTTGTGTTTGCAATCGTAAAACCACCCCTGTATTTAGGGACATTTTACTCTTGTGTTTTTGTTCTAATTTGTGTGTGTGCCTCGTTCAGTTGCACGAAGCCAATCATGGTGAAGTTGGGTTTAAATCCAAAAAAGACGCAAGATCACACTTCTGTTGGTGCCACGTCAAAGGAGTACTAGCTTCGCTTTGACTTATTAGTTTAGGAAAAGGCTGCTTTTGAGAGCGCAATGTTTCTTCATAGAGCAAACCCTGCCTACTTTCTATTGCACCTTATCCTGCTTACCAAATGGATAATGCAAATTAAGGACAGCAAATTAAACCCTAAACCAATCAATTGATGTTAATTTCTTGATGGCCATTGTAGTCTGTCCTTTGTATTTCCAATATAATGAAGCTGTTTTGATACTTTTGAATTTAAAGCATATTTAGCGCTTCACGTTTTGCACATAAAAGTAACGTAGTAGTGTATAGCTTTTTAAAAGTGTGTGCTGGTAAGTATGTGTCTCTGCCTCAAATATCCTGTACATTTTTGTTAAATCAAATCACACAATTTAGCTTGTTTTAAAACCAATCTGCTTCTAGTAGGATCTCAGCAGTTAAGTCCATTCTTATTTGAATGGGTGAAAGCTATTTCAACTGTGAGTGAAGCAGAAAAAGAAAGGTGCAGATTTGTTGAGTTTATCTGTAAAGCAAACATTTATATTTTTTAATTCGGAAGTATGGCATGGTAGCCTTACTATATGTACGTTTTGTATTGCTGGGGTTGTGTACAGCACAGAATTTGCACCAATGTTTGCATTGACCTAATTTTCATCTTAAACTTTGGAGTGTTCAGTAAACTTTATTCTTTTTTTATCAAATTACCTGTTATAGTTCAGGCATAGAATCCTTGGGAGGGCATAGGAAAAATTTTGTGAATTGTCTTAGTGCAATGTCAGGCATCATTGACTGTGGTCCCTGGTATCGTCTGAATGAAAAGTAGAGCGTTCTCTTTCTCAGAATTGATTGCCACTTTCTCATATATTTTTTTGAATGACAAAATTCAATTTCTGTGTAAAAGATGAATCTGAAAGAAACACGTTAGTTAGATTCCTCACCTTAGAATATCCCCAGGCGTCCGGCTGGATCCAGAAAGATTTTTGTAGCAATACCCCTTGCGCGTCGCTAGGCGTCGTCTGCGGCTCTGCGTCCGTCGTCGGCGACGTGCGCCGGAATGACGTCGTCGGAGTACTTAGACGCCGCCCTCGCGCGCTGACGTCAGTTCTTCTTTTTTACGCGACAGTAAGCGCCGATCCGGGAAGAGCTTACCCCTAGTCATTTTTTGACTAACTTTTTGACTCTTTTTGGTCTATCAACTCGACTCTGGTGCCGGTAGGATGCCTGGTTTTAAAGCCTGTGATGCCTGTCATCGCCTGATGTCGGTGACGGATCACCATCGCCGGTGCCTTTATTGCCTGGGGGCCGACCATGACGCGGAGTCGTGCCTCGATTGCCAGGCCTTGACATCGAAAGCTAGGCGGGAGCGGTCCCGTAAGCTTCTCGAGCTTTGGCACTCGGCTCCACGCCGCTCTCGGTCCCGGTCCAGGAGGAGGTCCAAGGACCGATCGCGGAGCCGCAGCCATCGTCATCGCTCGTCGGGGTCTTCGGGTAAGTCGAAGCAGTTCAAGAGACGACATCGCTCTTCGGACTCCCCTCGCGCGACTCGGCCGAGGGTCAGGGTGGTCCCACCCCCGCGGCTCCGTCTGAGCCGCAGGAGCCGCGTCCGTCCCCATACCCGCCGGTCCCTGGGACTGACGCGACTCCGGCGGAAGTCAGTGCCTTCCTCTCGGCCATGAGGGGCCTGGCTCCGCCGTCGACGCCTGTAGGCGCGCCTTCGGGCCCCGCAGGTTCGACTGGGCGACCTCGCGTGCCGGCGGCTCCGGCCCCGACGCCGCAGGTCCCCGAGGGATCCAGGCCTGGATCTCGGTCGGCGCCGGTCGACCTCACGACGCCTCCTCCACCGTTGCCGACACAGGTTCCACCTCCGACGCTGTCCCCGGACAACGTCGTTCCCCAGTTTAGCTCCAGGCCCGACGCCGGCGCGGCACCGCCCGGCGCCGCTGCCGGCGCCGATTGGTGAACGCTTCATCTACTGCCCGGCTCCGATCGTTCCTCCTGGTTATCGGGAATCGAATGACGAGGGCGACTGGGAGGGGTATGATGACTCTATGGCCGCTCAGGCCCAACTTTCTCAGGACTGGGCAGAGGAATTGGGGGATGCCAGCGGTCTGGATACCTCCCCGGACGCTAGTTTCATCTCTCCTCCGACTGTGGCCTCGGAGGAGGGTGCAGCCTTCTCAGTGGTGCTGCGCTAGGCGGCCGAAGCCCTAGGGCTCGAGTTGCCTGCTGTGGCCGTGAGGACTAATGTCCTCACTGAGGTCCAACGTCCTCACTGAGGTCCGTCAACCGGCAGCAAGCCCCACTGAGCCTCTGCTGCAGTTTAATGAGGCCCTCATTGACGTTCTGCAGGGCACTTGGTCCAAGCCCTCCACAGTCACTCCTGTGGACCGGAACGTTGCCCGGCGCCACCGCCCTGCTCCGGGCGACCCCAGTTTCCTCTCCCAACACCCCACCCCCGAGAGTCTGGATATCCAGGCCTCAACCTCCCAATCCTCCTTCCCGTCCGCTCCTCCGGATCGGGAATCCAAGTGGTTGGTCTTTAAATTCCGCTTGCCTTTTGGACCGTTATTCCCACTGTCTGTGGGATACGATGGAGGACGTGCTGCCCTTGTGCCCGGTGGAGGCCCGGACACGACTCACTCAAGCACTTGCTGATGGTCGAGATGCAGCACAGCATGCCATATGGTGTGGACTTGACACCACGGACTCGCTGGGTGGGCGATTTCCACCACGGTGGCGCTTCGGCGTCACACCTGGCTGAGGTCCAAGTCATTTTCGGGGGATATCCAGAGTTCCCTCATGGAAATGCCCTTTGATGGCACTCGCCTTTTTGGTGAGAAGGCGGACAGTGCGCTGGCTCAGCCCCGCGGCTGCAAACTTCCGCCTTTCGTCCCTTTTGTGGCCAAGGAGGGGGCGCTTCCTCATGTCCGCCCAGCCACCGGCCGCAGAACCAACCTGCACACGGACGTGGATTCCGCTGAGGCGGTACTGGAGGTCAACGTGCCGGTCAGTCCATATCCACCATGGCAGCATCCGCCCTAAAGCCCTCCTAGTCCAAGCTTTCAGGCCCATTCAACGCCAGTGGGCGGCAGAGTTCACCATCACCTGCTCCATTGGCGCTCCATCACGTCGGACAGGTGGGGGCTGCAAAGCGTCCGAAGGGGCTACTCCCTCCCCTTCGATAACCCTTGATAAGACTAAGTCATCAAAGAGCAGGTACGGACTTCTCGACATCGAAGAAAGAGAGGGTGAAGCAAGCTTTGACTTCGTCGCCAAGCGGCAAGAGAGCCTGAAGATCTCGACGCCGAATCACAAGCGTTGTAGCTCGAGAAGAAAAGGAGAAGACTCGAAGCCAAAATGGCAAGCATCTTGCAGCGCAAGAAAGATTTTGACGACACAATGAAGCAATTCAGGGTCCCGCAGAAAATCTCGACACTCCCTGAAAGAGACCTCGAGGAACTGCAGGTTCCTACAACCGGCTCACGAAGAGGAGTACTACTTTGAAGCCGAGGGAGAGGATGAGGGCCAAACCTATCATGGTTCGTCAACCTCGGATACACAAGACACCCAGTGGCAAGATCTCGACGCTGACTCGCCAGAAGAAGGGGTAGACACATATCCTTCGAGGCCCTCACCCCCCGACAACATCGGGATGTAAAATCAGGTAATAAAGAAGGCTGCTGAAACCTATGGAGTACAGCTAGAGGAGGAGAAGCTACAGTCATGCTTTCTTCTAGAAACCTTGGTGCCCACACAAACAAGAAGCCAATTCCTGCCCATGCTTCCAAGTGTGCTGGTCCAGGCAAAAGAAGCTTTAAAGGAACCTGCCACATGCAAGGCAGTAACACCAAGGAGAGAGAGAGAAAAAACAAGCACTCCTCTAAGGACCCAATGTACATCAGGGGTTCAGTTCCTGCTGACTCATAATGGCTTCCACAGCCAGAAAGAGAGCTAATGTACCCACTAATGTGGGCCCACCACCAGACAAGGAGAGCAAGAGAATGAAGTGCCACGATTCAGTGGTGATGGCCAACTCTATTGCCTTGATCAATAGGCATGCATACGAGCACTGGGAGGAGGTAGGCGAACTGCTCAAAAATTTGCCAGAACAGTTCCAGAGAAGGGCAAGCCACTTAATGGAAGAGGGGAAAAACATGGCCAATACATGTTTTAAATCAGCCCTAGATGCTACGGAGAAAGCAAGCAGGCAAATAATGATCGGAGTTACAGAAAGAAGACACGCCTGGCTACGAATCTCAGGGTTCAAACCAGAGGTTCAAAGTAACATCTTGAACACTCCGTTCAATGGAGAACAACTGTTTGAAACAGCTGTGGATGACAAGCTTACTCAGCGGAAGAAAGAAAACAAAACAGCAAGGTCCATGGGAGCTCTACAACTCAGAGATATGCGTAGGGGCACACCATCACGGAGAACAACAGACAGGGGTAACCACCAACCAGTAACCTCACACCAGACCTTTCAACAAGGTTACCAAGGAGGCAACCAGGGTCAACAACAGCAAGGTTGGCAATACCAACAGAGGAGGCAATCCTTTCGAGGGCGCACTCGAGGAAGAGAGGGGGACAGCAGCCCACCTCTAAGTGACTGCACTAACTGCCTCATTTGCTCGAAGACGCACAAGAACTCCTACACAAGGGTGCCATAGAGAGGGTGCCTTGCAAGGAGAGGAACAAGGGGGTGTACTCAACATACTTCCTCATACAAAAGGTAGGCGGAACATTAACACATATACTAGACTTAAGGTTCCTAAACAATTTCGTAAAAACTCAACATTTCAAAATAACATCCTTACAAGTGGTGATACCTCAGATACAGGTAGGAGACTACATGTCAACTATAGACCTAAAGGATGCTTACTTGCACATCCCCATGAACAACAGACACAAGAACCTACTCAGATTCATAATCAACAAGGTGCACTACCAATTCACGGTGCAAGTCAGCACCAAGAATGTTCACCAAATGTCTAGCAGCAGTAGCAGCCCATCTATCTAACAAGGCAGGAAATACACGTTTAACCATACCTAGACGACTGGTTAGTAAGGGCAAGCACATACAACCTTTGCAAACAGCACATAGAAAGGATCATAAGGACCTTGTTCGAACTAGGTTTCTCAATACATTGGGGGAAATCATCAATAACACCAGAGCAAGTGAAGATTTTCTTAGGGACAGAAATCAACACAAGAGTAGGGAAGGTGTTCTCATGCTCAATGAGGACAGTTGCAATTCTGAAGGAGACACAGCTTTACCGCAAGGGGCAAGTTCTGACAGTAAGGACAGTGGGGAAACTACTAGGGATGATGGCTTCATGCAACATTCGACTGCAGATGAGACCATTCCAGGAATGGATTCAGCAACAATGGTCACGGGCAACAGGGAGTTGGGAGGATCTAGTGGTTGTCACACAAACAGTTATTCAGGAGATGACATGGTGGAACAAGAGGAACATAACACAGGGGAGACCTTTCACACAACCAACTCCAACAGTGACCATTGCAACAGACGCTTCACAACTGGAGTGGGGAGCCCACAGGAACAACCTCAAGGTGAGGGGTCTATGGACACAGCAGGATGCAATAAAACAAATCCACTTCCTAGAGTTAAAAACTGTGTTCCTAGCCTTAAAGGCCTTTCAGAAGGAGATTTACAGAAAAAGAGTGCTGGTTCAAACAGACAATACCACCACAATGTTTTACATCAACAAACCAGGAGGAACACAATCAGTAACACTGTCAACCCTAGCCCAGGCGCTATGGAGATGGGCTATCCCAAGGAACCTAGACCTATTAGCAATCCATCTTCCAGGGAAGGACAATGTAGAGAAAGACAGACTGAGCAGACAAACATCAGTCTCCCACATATGGGAGATGAATCAATCAGAAATTCTAAAAATCTTCAAGAAATGGGGGACTCCGCATATCGACCCATTTGCAACACCCCAAAATGCAAAATGCCAACACTTCGCATCCAGACAACCATGCGCACTGAACCTAGGGAATGCGCTATGGATAGACAGGTCAGGGACATTTGCTTACGCTTTTCCCCCCTGATACCACTGCTACTCAGGGTACTCAGCAAGTGCAGGACCAGCCGCATGATACTAATCCTCATAGCACCACAGTGAGCAAGGCAAACCTGGTTCTCACTGATAATGGAAATGTTGCAAGGCACAACGCACAAGCTACCCAACAGGAAGGACCTTCTAACTCTGCAAAACAGAAAGGTGCTTCACCCTGAACCAGAAAGCCTAAGCCTGGCGGCATGGCTCCTGAGGACTTCAAATTTTCTCACCTCAAACTACCAGAGAGCACAATGGAAGTACTCAGAGAGGCAAGAAAGCCTGCAACAAGAAAGTGTTACACAGCAAAATGGAAACCATTTTCACTTTGGTGCCATAGGGAAAAACTTTCAAGGAAGATCACAAAGGAGTCAACAGTACTAAAATGGTTGACATATTTGCTACAGGAGAAACTAAGCTATGCATCTATAAGGGTACACTTGGCAGCAATCGTAGCTTACACAAGAGGAGGAACAGGGAAAAGTTTCTTCACATCACAAGTGGTCAATAGATTTCTTGAAGGAGCAAAGAGGATAGCACCTCCAAAGAGGATGCCATTGCCCACATGGAACCTCAACGTGGTACTCGCTCAAATGATGAAGGCGCCATTCGAACCAATACACAAGGCAACTTAACATATGCTCATGCTAAAGACAGCGTTTTTAGTGGCAATAACGTCACTACGTAGAGTAAGTGAATTGCAGGCTCTAACTCTACAAGAGCCCTACTTTCAAATACATAGTGACAGAATCGTCATGAGAACAGATCCACACTTTATGCCAAAGGTGGTTTCTAAGTTCCATATTAACCAAACAATAGAAATACCAAGCTTTTTCCAAAACCCAAAGACACAAGCAGAAAGAGCATTGCACACCCTAGACGCCAGAAGGGTGGTCATGTACTACATTGAGAGAACAAAGGAATGCAGAAAAACAAAGCAATTCTTAGTTTTATTTGCAGACGGCTTTCTGGGACGACCAGTCACAAACAATACCATTGCAAGATGGATCGCACAAGCCATACAGTTGTGCCACAAACAGTCAGGTCAAACCTTGCAAGGAGCACTGCACGCTCACTCAACAAGGAAAAAAGGAGCAACAGTGGCTTTCCTAGCAAACACACCAGTTTAGGACATTTGCCAAGCAGCAACATGGTCTTCAGTGCACATGTACTACTGTGTGGACATTCAGAGGAACAAAGAAGCACAAGTGTGACAGAAAGGTCGTACAACATATATTCACAAACCAGAGTTCATCTTCTACCCAGCCACCACTGGACTAGCAAACTGCTACAAAGTCTATGCACAGCATAGTGAATCCAGAAAAGATTCAAGCTGCAAAACGTATAGTTTCTTACCTGTCGGTGTAGTTTTGCAGCTTGAAGACTTTTCTGGATTCACTAGCAAACCCACCCACCTTCGCTAAGAAGATGACACAGGAGGAATAAGCAAACAGAACCAGAAAAAAAAAAAGAATCCGAACTTGGCGACTAAAGGTGGGAGCTTCCGGAGGAAGCACGTCGACGTCACAGAAGGACACCAAATGGTGGTATGTCGACGCCCACCAGGCCACGGGGGAAAAAAAGTGAAGAAAAGAAATACTACAATTCCGGAACCAACCACTAGATGGCGGAATAATGCACAGCATAGTTGTTGGACTTGGCCCTTTTTGCAAAAAGTCATCCCTGAACTTTTTGCCTTCCTCCTGTATTTTCTCTCACCTGTTTTTGTTGGTTTTATGACTCTGGGCACTTTACCACTGCTGATCAGTGCTAAAGTGCATATGCTCTCCCTATTGTAAATTGATGTATGGATTAGTGACTCCATGATTGGCTTATTTGGTTTACTTGTCAGACCCTAGTACAGTGCACTGAGTGTGCCCAGGGCTTGTAAACCAAATGCTGCTGGTGTGCTTGCAAGCAGCCTGTAAAAGTGTGTCTAAGGCTTGCCATTGCAGAGCCTGTGTGCAGTCTGGTACTGCCATGCTGACTGGGCAAGTGCACCCACTTGCCAGTCCCTAAACCTTCCCTTTTCTGCATATTAGTCACCCCTATAGTTGGCCCAAGGGCAGGGTGCATTGTAAGGATATGGTAGGACATGCCCTGGTGTGTGTGTGGCATGTCCTAATAGTGAATTACAGCCATTTTCGTTTTTCACTATTGCAAGGCCACCTGTTCCCCATAGGCCAGAATGGGCAGTTTGATTATTACATCCTATAATCCTAACTGACTCCGGGAACTCGGTAGAAATTTGGGTTTAGTATGCCTGAACTCAGAATGATAAAAAACATATTTTAGTGAAGTTGGTTTTAATATTCTGTGTTTGAAAATACCACTTTTAAAATGTAGGTATTTTCTTGTCTAACCATCCAAGCCTACGTCTGCTAGGTTGTGTATTCCTTGTCTGGAGTTTGAGTGACAGGGGCTGGGGGATTCCAGGAGACCGGGTGAGTCAGCACAGGGCTGAATAGAATAATCTGCATGTAGATGGGTGGGAGGAGTTACACCTGGGACCTGAATAGGGCTGTGCCTTTCCTCCACAATGCTGACTCCACCTCCTGTGGTGCGTCCGATGTCTCTGCCCTGCACTGTGAAAGGAAAGAAGGAGTCTTGTCAACAAAGTGCTCCAGCCCTGACCAGAACTGGTTTGGACTAGGCAAAGGCCTCTCTGCCTTCAGAGAACAAAGAGAAACTGAGTAGAAACATTGGGACCCAAACCCAAGAACTTTAGATCACTTTTGGCAAATAAGAAACCACCTTTGCTGAGGAGAGGAACCAGAGAGACTGAGGAGAGACTATCCCTAAGCTGAAGTGCTGCTTGGGGGATTGGCCTGCAGTGGTTGCCTAACTGCCAGAGAGAGGAACTTTATGTGTACTTTCATCAACTTGTGAAGGATCTCCAAGGGCTTGAGAAAGAGCTTGCCTCCTGCTGAAGTCACAGGGACAGTAGACGTCAACCACCAGCTCTCCAAGAGTTCTTTGGAAGTGCCTGCAGTT
The DNA here is from genome assembly GCF_964204655.1 of Triturus cristatus. NCBI lineage: Eukaryota > Metazoa > Chordata > Amphibia > Caudata > Salamandridae > Triturus > Triturus cristatus. The sequence goes on from NC_140579.1 coordinate 223,373,454, forward strand.
GTGTTGGGCTTTCTGAGGGACTGCATGTCGCAAGCAGGTGGAAGCGCGACTCACGAAGAAGTGTGTCGCCGCAGCAGCCGCTGTCGTTGCATCACTGAACGGAAATTGCTCTCCTTTCCCCTGGACCAAATGGCCCATCCAGCTGCCCCTCTGCATTCTCAACTCCTTCCTCATTCTCAGGGGTACTCCTTGCTGCGACCCAGGCCCTCAGCGCTTTTTGGAACTCATCCTTCTTGGAGAGACCGGTCATTGCAGCTTTAAATTTGTTACAGAAGTTCTTTAGCCGTTTTACAATGTAGCATTCCAGTTTCTCCTCTTCCCACTCATAATCAACAGGTGCTATGGATTCTGATTTCTCCATGGTGGTTAAACTTGGCAGTTATAGTGAATCCAGAAAAGTCTTCAAGCTGCAAAACTACACCGACGGGTAAGAAACTATATGTTTTCTGACCACCTGCCTGGTGGTCATATTGTAATCAGACAGGTGGAACCACCGACATGTCATCGGTGGGACACCTGCCCAGTTGGAAGCTCGTCCGACTTCCATCGTAATGAGGCCCAATGTAGTTTTGTTCAGTGCCAGGAGCTACTGTCGCAATGTGAGCTTTTTGAGACCAAAAACTATTTTTGCTTTTGCCAATGTTTGTTATGAGGGTGGGGCCTGGCAGCTCCCTCACCAATAAAGTTTCATAAACACCATGCCAAAACAAGACACGCATTCACAAAACCAAAAGCCTGACCACCAATTTCAGACCCACTGGCTTTGCCAATGCTTGTTTCCCATAATCTTATTAAAACTGGTTACACTGATTTTCCAATATGAATATTTTGGGGAAATACTAGCATACATCAACACATTTTATTAACTGATGCTGGAAAGAAATGGTACCTAAAATTTTACAATAGTTTAGCGGAATTGTTTTCTACTACATTTTATTGTGAAAGCAAAGAATCATCAATCTTGCTTTCAAGATTCTGCAAATATTTACATCTAATCTGGGAGCATTATACATAGCCTCATATCGCTAAACTTTGAAAATGTGTGCACACATTTTTATACTAAAACCACGGTCAGTAGTGCAGTCCAAGCTTACAACATTTACTTAGAGCACTCACCCTAATAAAGGCTTTGCATTAATGAAACATAAATACGAATTTGATCAGCATTAGCACATGGACACAAACATTACCTTAACTACAGACAATGCCCTTCCCTGATCCATAATGTGGTACTGTAAACTGGCAGCCAAAGGGTTTGTGCTGTAAGGGGTGGGCTTACTTGTCCCAAGGACAAAATACCTATGAAAACTTGTTGCCCTTGACCCCCAAACAATATGTCCTGGGTGTCTGGCTATATTAATTCCACACCCCTGACTTTTGGAAAAAGCTCCATAAGTGGACCGACTCGACGCCAAGAGTGAAGCCGACTACCTACAACTGCGATCCTGCCTGGATTTCAGGTCCGTCTTGCTGAAAGCTCTGTAGCTCAAGGCTTCCGAGAATTCCCGCTGAACCAAGCCGGTGAACCTGCTGCGAATCTGGCTTGATGAAGTGTCTTACTCGCCGTCAAGAGAAAATCCTCCAGAAATGTTTCTAAGTGTGAAGCTAAAATTTTGACTGATGCCTCCTGCTTAGTGTATCCGACCAGGGCGCCATCACAGTCTGCCTCAAACTTTGACCTTGTCCTGGTCAAACGCAACGAGATGTCCCAAGTTGACGCTATATCTTTATATGCACTAGAAAGTGGTTAATCTTCAAAAATTCATATCTCTGGTTCCCTATATTTTTTTTTTTTCATTTTGGTGTTATTTTAAAGAACACATATTTTCTATTTTTATAAATTGGTGTGGGATTTTTGTGTGTTGTCTTACATATTTAATGTATTGGTGTTTTAAATGCTTTACATACCCGTCTCCTGAGTTAAGCCTGCCTTCTCGTAACCAGCTACCAAGGGTTGAGTCAGGAGCTAATGTATTGAGACCTTGACTGGACCTTATATTGGGTTGGTGGCCTTATTGCTAGTGGTAGGTGCATACTTACCCCCCACTTATAAGCCACCTTCCAACATTTGTTGTGCAGCGGTGTGGATACAGACTTAAAATTTGGCCAAACTATTTTTTAATTAATCTTTTTGATTTTTCTAAATGTGTTCTATTGCTGATTTGAGAAGTTTGTGTGACCCAAAACTAGGGATACCATGGAGCTAGATATGGCTAAACTGAACAAACTTACAGGGGCTGTGTGTAGGGTTCACTGTAGGTCCAGGGGGCTACCTAATAGCAACAAGATCAGGAAGGCGGAGTTGGTTAGGTTCCTTAACGTCTGGGCACAGGCAGCTCCAGAGAAGGACAGGGTGGGTGATGATAACCTTTCCATTTCTTCAAGCACCAGGTTCATACTTCCAGCTAATGGATGGGAGGACAGGGTCCCCTGCACATGGCCCACTGAGTCCATTAGAGAGAGGGTGCTTGAGGCTCAGTAAGCTTCCATAGTTGGCCTTAGAGGAGAAGTGGTGTTAGCGACAATGAAGTAGATACTGAGATGCCCAGAGGTGGTGGATTCAAACACCAGCTACCCAAGCGAATAGTCCCCATGTACACCAAGGGGGATGATATTGACAAATGGCTGACTGCATTTGAAAGGGCCCTTGAGATAGGAGAGATCCACTCGAAGTACTGGGGTCCCCTACTGTGGGAACTTCCCATTAGCTGGTAGGGATAGGCTCCTGACAAAATCCTACTCCCATATGAGTCACTGTTTAGTCAAGAAATTTGGTCTGATCCTAGAGCAGTACAGGGTGAGGCTCAGGGATACCCAGAAAGTTAACACCCAGTCCTGGGTGGACTTTATAGACATCTCAGTGAAGGGACTAGAGGGCTGTATTAGTGGTAACCAAGTGAGGACTTATGAGGAGCTGTAGAATTTATTGTTGAAAGAGCACATCCTGATTCATTGTGCACAAGAGAAGTTACGCCAGTACCTAGTGGAACATGACAAGCCCTAGAGAGCTGAGGGAGCTAGCTGATGAGTGGTTGAGAACCCGGGTTTCCCATCCGCATCGGGGAGGGTGAGCAGAAGAAGGGAGAACGGGTTCTCCCCTGGGTAAAGAAGGTCAAACACAAAAAGAGTCCTAACAAGACCCACACAAACCTGCGCATGGGAGAGGGACCTGAGCCAAACCACTTTCAAGAAGAGAGGATATCGGGGGGGGGGGAGGGGGGATGAGAGGTGGGAGTCTTTTGACCGTGCAAAGGCGGGACAGTCCTGTGACCTGATGAAGTCAGTCAGTGTTTTGACTGTTCACAGCCAGGACACTAGAAGGGATGCTGTCTCCACATAGAAGCCCCCCTATTTGTGGGCAATCCCAGGGGATTTCCAGCATAGGGGTGGCGGTGAAGATTGTCCCAGGGATGGTAAAGGGTTGATAGAGGCAACCTTAATGTCCTTGGGTGGGATGGAAATTGTAATCCTGGCCGTCTTGCCTCCCAGAGGCCTACAATCAATGGAACTGAGGTTGAGGCTCTGAGAGATACAGGAGCCAGTGTAACTATGGTCACAGTGAAACTAGTTTCCCCACAGCAGATCATGCCTAGTGTGTATCACCAGGTAACCTATGCAGACAGCAAAGCCAAACTCCAACCCATGGCAATGGTAAATTTGGAATGGGGAGATGTGACATACCCTAAGCAGGTAGTTGTGCCTTCTACACTCCCAGTAGAGGTTTGTAGAGATCTACCACCTGGTCAGGGTAGTCAACATCCTAGCTTATTCTTCAGGTTACCCCAGCTCTAATCCAGTATTCTTTTTCCAACCCTTCTCTCTTCATAAGCATACGTTCTATTGTCATGGGTACATGTTCTATATTACATGTGCACATTCCAGTAACTCTACACATCGTCCCCCTTTTTCATTCAATAAATACACAAAATAATATTAAAACCTAAAACTATACGCTAATAAGACGCATCAATTAAACACTAAAATCATTACCTACCAAATACATCCAAAAATAAACGCATAAAAGTATAAAGTAAAAATCCCCCTACTTTCACACATTGTCTACAAACCCCTGTGAACATTCGCATAGGTTCCCCAAACCATCTATCATTGTCAGCATCTGTCAGGTAAGTAATTCTCACCTGTGATTCTGCCGAGACGCGCAGGAACTGACGACAAGGTCCTCCACGTCCCCTGATTACCTCTTGTGCATATCAGACCCTATGCAACAAGGGCAACCTGGGGAAGAGGGGAAACAAAACAAGGAAAGGAAGAGATAAAAAGGGGAGGACGTCTTCAGGTCGACTTCGCTTCCGGAAGTGTGATCCTCAAAGCAACTATAAGAGAGAGAAGGGATTAGAAAATAGGGTACACACCCTTTACCTAGTATCTCTCTAAGGATTCCAACCAATACCTTAATGTTTCCCTCTCCCTATCTGGAACCAATAACAATTCATGTAGAGCAAAGCGAGTCTGTATTAACAAGGAAAACAGAAAATAGAATTATCATACATTGTAATGCCCTATCATGTAAATGAACACTATTATATGCATTTACGCTCACCACTCTGTCTACTCGCTGTCTAGGTGGAATATTCTAGAACTCCCAAATGTGTCGGGCAAGTGTGAAAGGATAATAACTCTAACATTACAGTCTCTCCAACTGGACACGTAGCATTTGAAAGTCCTTTTAGTAAGAACAGAGTTTTTTCATGCAATACAAAAAAGAAGAATATAAAGCAGCGGGATCCCCGCTGTTACCGGTACTCCGTATCTAAAAGGTCCAGAGACAGGAAGTCCGGGATATTCACAAGGTAGATGCGGTGGAAGTATCGGGAATCTCTCTATCTTCCTGTTGATTCGGCTTTAGGAGATAGAGAAGGGTTGTATTGGGTGTTAAGCAGAGTGGGCACGACCCTTTAACTGGGTAGCCGGGAATGAAAGCCACGGGAGGTGGGAACACAGAGTGGGGTGATTCTACAGTAGAGCGGAGCGGGAAGCCTCCGATCCCAAAACCGAGCGGAACACCCGTCCGACCCGTAGGCGGAACCGTCAGCCCCCGTCACCACCCAAAGACGAACCACTCACACCGGAAATCAGCCCACAGGACCGACACTGGCGCTCACTCCGTCTCTAGGAAAAGATACGAGCTTCTCGGGAGTCCTGAGGGACACTATGGACTTGATAAGTTCAGAGGAAGTTAACAGGTTTCAAACAGATTTGTGGAAGCAAAAGTTGGATAAGTCGGAGTCCGAGTTCAAAACCGAGGTCCGGCTTCGGGTTACGAGGTTTCAATGTTCCTGTACGCAAAGCGTGTGTTCCGGGGGAAGCCAGGCTTTTGTGGCTGCCTGACGCTTTCGCGCATGCGCAGTCCATGGGGATCTTCCGGCTCAGACGCGTCGGCAGTCCTGACAACCATAATCACAAAACATTTTCTTCCTTCCTTCACTTGCAGAGGTTTGTAGAACTTACTTTCTTCTTTCCTCATGATTCCACCTTTCCTGATAGCCACCCTATCACCTTTCCTGATTTCTGTCATTTAACACCCAGCATCATAATACTCCTTGGCCCTTCATTGTGTTTTTTATCACATCTCTTTCTACTGCACAACGATCCACCCACACACATGCACCTTACTTTTTAGCCATGCTGGAACTTCCTTTAAAACCGGTTCTCTTCCTTTCAAAGATATGAATGGAGATACACCAGTTACTGAATGGGGTGTAATCCTACAAGCCCAAACCAATGTCCTCTGTTCATTCCTCCACGGCAACCCATTAGCCAAGGAAAGCTGGATATTCTCCATAATCAAACGGTTGATTCTTTCAACTAATCCATTTGCTAGAGGTCTGAACAAAGCAACTCTTTGATGCTTGACCCCCATCCTATCCAAGAACTACATCATATTCCTGGAAATTAACTGCACTCCATTATCTGACGCCAAAACCCTAGGAATACCTTTGTTCATGAACACTTTCTCCAAAAATCCAATCATCCTCGGTATCAACAGAATCTGTGCTTTCTATGACAAACCACTTAGAATGGTAATCAACCAAGACTATCATATATTTGCTTTCGACCCCAGGTTTGGTGAGGGGGGGGGGCCCAGAAAATCAATCTCCAGTCTCTCAACACGGTTAGGGTAGTCAATATCCAAGTTTATTCTTCAGGTTACCTCCAACTCGAATCCAATATGCTTTTTCCTACCCTTCTATCTTCATAAGCATACATTCTATTGTCATGATTACATGCTCTATATTACACATTCACATTCCAGTAACTCTACAACTGGCTACAGGGAAATGATCTTGATGCCTCTGACTGGTCAGGGGGGAGAAAATGGTCTATGCAAGAATGCTGGATCTCCCAGAGTGGGTATGTGCTGACTAGGTCACAGACTATTCAGAAGGATAATGCAGGACACTTGAATCCTGGAACAAAGTGCGAAAAAGCCAATGGCAAGGGAAAGTGCAAGGCGTCTGGTGAGCCAGCCCTAGTACCTCCAGAGGTGCAGCAGATATCGGACCGTGAGGGGGAGGATTCTGAAGAAGGAATTCTATTCCTGCAAGGTCTGTCACATCTGGCAGAATTGACAGGAGCTGGTGGACTCCACGGAGGAGTTTTACTGGGACAGAGAGTGTGTGCCACCCTTGAGAGCTGGAGGCAAACTGCCCCCAGGCAAGAGAAGTTCTACTGGGAGGATGGAATTCTTCACAGAGGGACTAGAGACCTCATCGAAGGGGCTACCAGGAGGTTGGTGGTCCCACAGAAGCACAGAGAATTCCTCATGACTTTTAAGCCATGACATCCACTTGGCAGGACATTTATGTCAGAATAAGACTTAAAACTGGTTGGGTAACCATTTCTATTGGCCCAACATGCCTGCCAAAGTGAAGGAGTTTTGCAGCTCCTGTGCAACTTTTCAGACTAATGGTCTGGTGTAAAGGTTCAACAAGACCCCGAAGAGCATGGTCAATGGGTTGTCTGACAAACTCTGGAGAAGATGGAATGTGTCCCTCCCATGCCTACTGTTTGTCTATAGGGAGGTCCCACAAAAAGTGATGGGCTTTAGCCCCTTTGAGTTGTTGTTTGGGCACCCTGGTGAGAGTGGTCTTAGGAAAAGCCTCTCAAAGAAACCAAGAACAAATTGCAGGACTATGTGCTAGGCCTGAGATCTTGCATATCAGTGTACATGTACAAGGCAAGCAGAAAACTGGAGGCCAGCCAGGAGCTCATGAAGCACTAGTAAGACCAAAAGTCTACCATGCCTGAGTACACTCAAGGACAATTGGTGTGGGTGTTTTGAGCCTGTGTCTCCTAGGGCCCTTCAGGAGAAGTGGATTGGGTGGTATACAATCCTAGAGAGAAAGGGTGAGGTTACCTACCGGGTAGACCTGAACACCCCCAGGAACCCTCACCGGTTCCTTCATGTAACTAGGTTGAACCCCCTCCAAGACAGGGCAGATACGACCATGTTGACGGTCACTGATTAGGGAGGGGAGGAGACTGAGCCAGTTCCAGAACTCCTCTCCAAAAATGAGCAAGATGGTCAGTGGAGGGAGTGGTACTCTCCCCAAATTGACAGTGCACCAGCACAGAGACTGTAAGCAGGTGCTGGAGCAGTTTGCTGGTCTGGTCTGACTGAGGCCAGGTATCCCCAGCTGATGTATACACGACATTGACACTGGTGTCAGCCTACCCGTTAAGAATAAGTTGTACAGGTTGTCTTACCAGATCACAGCCAGCATCAAGATTTAGGTAGCACAGATGCTGGAATTGGGGGTAATTGAGCCCTATGGCAATCCGTGAGCCAGTCTAGTGGTGCTGGTACCCAAACCTAACCCCCCAGTGGGGAAATAAGGACTACAGAGAACTGAATGTAGTCACAAAGACTGATGCTCACCCCATACCTAGAGCTGATGAGCTAATTGATGGATTAGGAGCTACCACTTACCTTAGTACATTTGATTTAACCTCAGGGTGCTGGCCGATTGCTTTCAGTGAAGGAGCAAAGAAAAGGTCGGCATTCTCCACACCGGAGGGACATTACCAATACAAAGTATTGCCCTGTGACTTAAAGAATGCCCTTGCCACCTTCCAAAGGTTGGTGAACAGGGTCCTGTCTGGGCTGAAGCAGTTCAGTGCATCTTATCTGGATTATGTAGCTGTGTTGAGTTCCACCTGTGAGGATCACTTAAGCCACCTGAAGAAAGTGCTGCAGGTCCTGCTGCACACAGACCTGACTATTTAGGCCAGTAAGTGTCCAACAGGGCAGGGTTTATTTGTGTGCTTGGGTCACTTTGGAGGTGGAGGCCATGTACAACCTCTCCAGGCTGAAATCTAAACAATTTTCGATTGGACATATCCTGCAACCCAGACACAGTTCAGGGTCGTCCTTGGTATTACTGGGTATTATAGAAGAATTGTTCGCAACTATGGACCATTGTGGCTGACGTGACAGAATTTGCTTTTAAAAAGCAGCCAAAGAAATGTATGTGGACATGAGGGTGTTAGAAGGCCTTTGACACTCTGAAAGAAGCTAAGTGTTCAGCACCAGTGTTACTGGCCCCTGACTACACAAAAGGAATTTGTGGTTCAGACAGATGCTTCAGAACAAGGGAGTGGGGCAGGGGTGGCACAAGTAAATGAGGAGGGCCTTGATCAGCCAGTCACCTTCATTAGGTGGCGACTTTCCCCCAGAGAACGGATGTGGAGTGCCATTGAGAGTGAAGCCTTTGCTGTGGTTTGGTCCCTGAAAAATCCAAAGCTATTGAGGTGGTCCATGTCTCTATAGGGAATGAACTTTTCAGTGGAACACAGGCCAATGCAGATGGACTTTCCAGGTTTTCCCTCGTAACTGATAAGGACTAAGTTAGTTTCCCATCACCTTTCGTGGGGGTTAGGGGGCAGTGTGAGAAAGTCATCCTTTTTTTTTGCACTGTTCACCCCATTTTTTAACTGATACTGGTGGTTACTGACTCTGACTGGCCTGAGCTCTGCTAACCAAGCCCAGTGCTCTGAAGAAAAAGGTATATGGTAATTGGGTATAATTATAATTGACAATGACAGACCCCTGTAAGCCACTAGTATACGGGGTGTTCAAACTACCTATAAGTCCCTAGTATATAATAGGGCGGGTGGTTTAAAGGCACAGTAGATTTCCATCACTGGAGTGCGCACTACTGTTTTTCCTGCTGTCATTTTTAAAGGCAGTCTTGCTTTGCAAACGGTCTTTAAAAGGAAAGTATGCAAATTTGACATATAAGTCATCCCTAAGGTCACCCCAGGGCGGTGTGCCATGAAACTATAAGCAGGAACATCATAAAATATTTTTTATATGCCCTGGTGAGGGAAAAAGTACCAATTTCATTTCTTCCCCTTGTAGATTATTAGCTCCATAGGCTAACATTAGAATATGTTCTGCATAAATATTGTTAGGAAGGGGCTAAAAAATGTCATTCAAGGGCATAAAAGATTGGCAATGATAAATCCAACAACTGGGCACTGTTAAATTTATCATAACTACTACAGAAAATAAGTTATAGGACTTTGTTTTCGGTGAGTCAAAATCCAGCCTTCTAGCAGCCTTTCCTGATTGGTTAGCCTTAACAGGCTTAGCCAAGCTGCTTTGATGATGTGATAAGTGGCCTGCATACAGCAGAGTTTATCTGATGGGGGTGGGGGGGGGAAGCTCTGCAGCTGTAAAGAACAGGCCAGGTTGGGGCTAGGTAAATCAAACTGGGCTTCAAAGAGAGCAGGACAGTAAGGAATGCCAGTCAGGCCTACCCCCTATCCCTGTACCCCAATTGAGATGCCAGGTTTGAGAGTGGACTTTGCAGGAAGTGGAGGGGGTTTATTAATGGAAATGAGCCACACAAGTCAGTTGGTTTAGCCAGCTTTTACTCGAAAGGAGAGAAAATCTCCATCTTGAAATTTAAAGTGAAGTGTTTTGTGGGACAAGAATATGCCACACTTTGGAGGATGTTGTCATGCTTTTGGATGGCATCCTGCAACTCATTGGACAGGGGTCCTCAGATCATTGAATAAATATGAGAGCTGCATAGCAACTTGGATTTGCTGCCTGAAGATACAAGGAGAAGAAGGACTTCCCTGCTGGAACCCTGGTCTGCACTATACAGGATTACTCCCTGAAGGACTGTTCTTGTTGCACATTTGGAACAACAGCCCTGAGAACTTTGTCTTGTTTCAAAAAGGATTAAGGAGTGGACTCCCTCAAAGTAACAGGTTAACAGAGCTTACCTGAACCATCTTCCTCAAGAAGTCTCCAGCCTGGAGTGCATCCAGTGGACTTTTAAGGATTTGGTTAGGTGCACTGTGGGAACTGTAGTCCCAAACTTCCAAAGACCATCTCAGAGCTTCTGGACCCTTGGATTTGTGTTTTGGACACTTTGAATCCTCGGGAGGGATTTCAGGAAGAAGGTCCAGAAGTTTGGAACAACTTTTGGAAAAAGCTCCATAAGTGGACAGACACGACGTCAAGAGTGAAGCAGACTACCTGCTACGCGACCCGGCCTGGATTTCCGGTCCATCTCGCTGAAAGCTCTGTAGCTCAAGACATCCGAGAACTCCCGATGAAACAAGCCGGTGAACCCACTGCGAATCTGGCCTAAGTATCTTACCATCAAGAGAAAATCGTTCAGAATATTTTCTAAGTGTGAAGGTATAATTTTGACCTATGCCTCCTGCTTAGTGTATCTGACCAGGGCTCCATCGCGGTCGGCCTCAAACTTTGACTTTGTCCTGGTCAAACGTGATCAGATGTCCCAAGTTGACACTGTATGTTTTTAAGAACTAGAAAGTGGTTAATCTTTAAAAAATTCATATCTCCTGTTCCCTATATTGGATTTTTGGCATCTTGGTGTCATTTTAAGGAACAAATATTTTCTACAGTCAGTATTCTCCTCTCTGGCCCCAAGGGGACGAGACACAGTTTATATGATAAAGCTACTGTGTTGGAAAGCTGCAGCTGTGCTACTGTGTTATGTCTATAATGTTAGGAGCTGTTGCTAAATGAGCAGAGGAAACAGTACATATGTTATGTATTTCAAGCAGCAACCCAGTACAAAATGTGCAGACTGACTCCCAAGAAGAATCACTGAATAACAAACATGTACAGTGTATTCCTAAAATAATGTCACGAAAACAAATTAATTATGTGTGGCAGAGCAGAGGCAGCCTAACTCATCTAATATGCAAAACTAAGAGAGAACCAAAGTGAGCCCAGAAGGGACATCACTATACCCTCTTGGGTCTGGAGAGTAACTTAGTGACTAACTTGATATTAAAGGTTTCAAGTCAGGACATTTCATTGTGATGCTAATATGCATAATATTCAAAATTGTAGGCATAATAAAATGGAACTGAAAGTTTTGAAAAGGGGGCCTAATTAGGTTGAGCCAGGTGCACCCAAGATTTCTTCCACAAGATCAATCTTTAGTGAATCCAGAACAGATTCGGTCCCCACAGGCGACTCCTCAATAGCCCCATTCAAAAGCTCCAAAAAACAGACATGATCCTCGATATCAGCCAATGCTGATGAAGTAGTCGGTGGTCCTGCATTCGTGTTATTAGAGCCAGAGTTCAGACGTCCAGGTGCTGAAGCACCTATTTCTCTAGTAGGGAGTAGCTCACACCACGCATTTTGAAGCGACTGCAAGTTCATGGGACAACTCCGAAAATGAGTAGTTATCGACCTCCTCAACAGGTTTATGTCCATAGGAACAGGCAATTGCAGTGCAAGGCAAACATCAAGTGCCCACTCGAAGGGACACCATAGGCAATGAAACACTGGTTGTACGCAGGTAAACCATGCGGGTCGGAATGACAGACAATGACCAGTGTTCAGTTCCTGGAGCAGAGGGACTTAAAACAATTGTATCATACGTTCACGGCACAGCTGGACCAGTGGTAATTCCATTACCAGTGGGCTTCGGAATTAACATTCATTGCGGAGTAGCAAAAATAGAACCAAAATGCTGTAAATGAGGAATAACACCAAGGGTGTGTCCCCGAAAACTATTTAAAACTGCATGTAAAGAGGATGGTATCACTCCAAAGATTTTCTGGAAGGTAATGACTAAGTCAGTTCAGATTGATTTTTACAAAGAGCGCTATACCTGCAGTATTGGACGCATTAAAGATAAGATGCACAAGCTGGCCGACATGCAGTGGGAGATTTGTGCATAAAAGTGACTGGATTTCACTGGATGTCCTTGCAACCTGCAGTTCAAAGGTTTCTCAGGCAGATGGTAATGCCAAATCTTGTTGAAACAATAAGACTTTGAGTTGCCTTAGCTTGTTGTAATCTGCTTTCAAAGATGGAATTGAAGAACATACTGAAAAACAGAAACCCCATGCATTGGAGAGAAAAGCACTTTATTGCAGCAAGTTACTATCTGGGAAACATAAAGAGCATATGGGATTCCGGCCTTCAACACACAACAATCTTTGTCGCTTAGGATCAAATAACTTCTATTGGAAAGAACAGTAATGAGGGGGAAAATTGAAGGGGTTAGTATCACTTTTAGAAAACAGGCCGAAATTTGCTACCAAAGTATTACATGCTCCGTGAATGGTAATATGTTTACAGACATATGAGTGGCCGACAGAAGAATCACAATCATTTCCAGTAAGGAATACCTCTCTGCGCCCGTTCACATCGGTAATCATAAGGAAGTGACCACAACTTGTGGATAAATCTCACTTCCAGAGCTTTAGATCTACCTACTGGGAAATGGTTAATGCAAGACGTAAACTGGAATTGGCAAAGATATTACACCATGTAGCCACACTGCGGTGTGTGTTTCGGCTACTGTGAAAGGCAGTTGTTCTAACGTCTCAATGTTGTATAATATTGTTTGAATGATATCTTTTTGGCCTTGAGTCTCTGTTTATGTCTCAGTGTGAAAGGCAAGAGTAGTTGCGTAGAATGTAAGTAAAACTATGGCACATGGCCATTTTTTAACTCCTGAATGGCCAAATAAACTGCATAATTGATCTAAGCTGAGTTTGCCCATGGTGTAACAAAGGCATGTGATTTTGCATAATATTGATAAGACAACACAATTTTATTCAAACTGTAAATGTGAGAAGACAATGTTCTAATGCTATTATCAACTACAGCAAGTACTATATGCAAATTATCTTGATAAATTTGTCTTAAACATGCAGCTGCTTCCATTTGACATTTTCCAAATTTCACTGTAAGTTGCATAAATATATCTTTTAGAGCACGGAGACTTAAGATCAAACAAAAAATCAGATAGATCCATGTCTCCTGACAGCAGGGAAAGATGTTGTTTTACTGCAGACAGTGTGGAATGTTTAAACTATTGTTTCCACAATTTCCCTACCGAATAGGTGGTGACTATCCCTGAGTGTTGAGACTTGGAATAACGAGTGTGAGGCTGCTTGCCTTAACCCCTTCTATGCCCATGACGAGATAGTCTCGTCATGGAGCGCGGTTGCGCTATGCCCATGACGAGACTATCTCGTCATGGACCCCGCCCGCTAATGAAAGGCCCGGCACTGGAGGGGGAAAGGGCGGGGCACTCAAGGGGTTAAACCCTGGTGTGGAATTAAAAAAACAAGCATAACAACCTTTTGTGTCTTGTGTCCACAGGCAACAATAACCACCTGTTTAGACCTGAAAGTGTGGAGTTAAGTGCACCATTCTGCACCGAGCTGTTCTTCACTATAATTTGTTAAATGTTGCCATTTTATCAAATGAGGCAACGGAAGGAATATTGGGTGAATTCATGTCTTTAATTTTAGCGAGTTTTAGACAAGTAGTCTGTTGAACTATGTCATTTAGAAAAATAATTTGTGTTGAAATTAAGCAGGCTCTAAATAAGGTGTCTGTTCCCTGAACCTGCAAATGTTTGGTACCCTAAATTGATTTCATTTCAAGTGTATCCTACCAATACTCATAGCCTTTCAAGGTGAATTGTTTGATAAACAAATTAAATATATTCGCTTGGTTTGCGTCGCCATATATTTCTTTGCTGGTGTGGGGACAAGTTTTAAAATAAAAAGATTTTGGGTCTAGTGAATCATGGCCAAAACAATATATGAATTTATCCCTATATGTTGTTTAGCTCCCTTGTGGGGAGTCGGACAATGTTCCCATTATGTGTAATTAAAAAGTGTGCATTGAACACTAGCTCAGTGAAAATAATGATGGTAATGGAATATAGATACAGGTCTTTACTTGCAAAAAACAGTATCATATTCCAGCTCCTAGAGTATGGAGGTAAAAGTGTCAACATCCCAGTCATCGGAATGTAACCCATGCACAATAACATCACCCATTGACACCTTAAAGACAAGGAATCTGCAGGATTTCTGTAGGACTGAAGACATCATAGGGGACCTTTTCCCAAATAATTACATCAGTTACTGGGCCAGCTGAAATTTTCACAAGGGATAGGCCTCTCTTCAGTTTATGTGAAGATAAATGAGGTGTTAAGAGCTCGTCTACTGGTTCTGTGGCAGAGCCTTCTGGGAGATAATGGCCATTTATTAGCAAGAAGAAAACCGTCACAAATCCAATCCAAAGAAATAGAAAAACCAAGGAAAGAGTTATCCAAACATATATCCAATGAGGGACCAGATAAGTGCGCTTCAGCCATTAGAGGAAAACACAAGCCCATGTAGGCAGTGTCTTGAATGGTGGAACTGTCAAGAGTCGGATGAAAATTCCTACAAGATACCCAGAAGATATTTGTTGAAAAACAGGAGCCACAGGTGTAGTAAGAGAACTGGTAGATTCCACAAGGGGTGGATCATTATCAATGACATCATCTGCAGGAGACCCAGGAGCAAGTACAGTATTCACTTCCATTGTGTGGCTGGCAGTTGTAGTGGCATTAGAAATTAACTGAACTTTATTCTCCGCCCCCCTTCCTCCTGCTGGGGAGAAACAACTTTGATGTTGCTCACAAACTGTAAAGGAATTTCCTGTATGGTAGAGAGAGGAGTAGAGGAACTACCAAGGACACTTCGTGGTCTACTGTTGAGAATCGGCCACATGATATACCTTTATGTGATCAATGAAGACAAAATGATTGTCTAGAACCTGCAAGCGGTGGCAGTATTACAGTTCTTGTACTTTGAATGCCAAGGACTGGCATTGGTGGATTCTATGATGGGCCAAGTTCCTTTTTCACTGCAACTGTTTCTCCTCTGAGATCCCCATTTTGTAGCATCCAGCGCTGGTTGCTCCTTGAGTCCGATAGAGGTAGACGTCTTCAACTGTTCATTAGACCAGCCGTCACAAGTGTTGCAGATCCTGTTAGACAGCAGAACTATCATTTATGTCAAAGGGCATGATTGCTGCCACAATTACTGGAACATACATTTTGATGCCAAAAAAAACCTTGGATGGGGTCCGGCAACCCAGAGATCATTTAGGGAGATTATTAAGTGCTCATTGTACCCCAAATAGGTGATGGATCCAGCTACACCCTGAACCTAATACGCTAGCTGTTAAGGATTGCTTTAAGTCATGGTTCATCCTCTTCACTGCCGAATTTACCTCAGGATGATATGGGGAAGAGTAATTCACCTCTACACCCAGGGATTGCATCGAATCCTTACATGCTTTCGAGGCAAAAGCAGGGCCCTGGTCTGAGTGGAAATGTAGTGAATGCATATGTTCTGATAAAGACTTGCAAATCTTTAATAACCGTGCCAGTGTCAGCTGAATGTTGTTGGCACATCCAGATGAACTTTGAGCAAGAAACAAATGCAAGTAGGATACATTTAAAGGCTCCATCTGAATTAATAGGACCATAATGGTCTAAGTATATGCAGCCAAAAGGTTTGTTGGAAATCAACAGGTGTGTCTGGGGTGGGCATGCCACGGTAGAACTTTTAACTTGTTGACAAATGTCAGAAGAAAGGGCATATTTCTTGGCCTGTTTATATAAGCTATGCCACCAATAACATTGCTGTAGTAGTGAATTTGTGGTTGCCACACCTGCGTGTGCAGAAGCAACACCTTCTGTGCAGCTATCACTAAGGCGAGCCTGCGGTCTAGGTTGGTAATCGAATTATTAACAACCCCTGGAATCGTAACAAAGGGAACATTTTGTTCATTTAAATGATATGTATATTTAGCAGGAAAGCCCCTAGGCAAAGTGGTGCCGTCGCTTGTAGCACTAACAGCAGGTAATATATCAACATCTACCCTTGTATGAGAAAGAGTAATCGCAGCAACTGTCACAGTGGAAATTGCTAATTTGGCCTCTTCATCTGCAAAATAATTCCCTACAGTGTGTGTTCCCACTCGCTGATGGCTCAATTTATGAATGACATGATTCTGCGGCAACCTATCTCTCAGGTCTGCCACCTTCACCCAAAGCGATTTATTCTGTATAGTGTTGCCTTCAGAATCTTTGAATCCATTCTGGCGCCAGTAATGCAAATTGTCATTAAAAGAATGGACCCAATAATAAGAATCGCACACTAAAACTATGGGTAAGTCAGAATCCATATGTTCTAGTGCAAGAAACAGTGCTTTTAGTTAAGCCAACTGTGCAGTGCAGTCGCTTAAGGACTCTTCGAGTTTTCTTGGGTTGGAATTTTCCAAACCAACATCACACCATGAACTGAGGCACATGGCGCCGAATATGGGTGCTTGGTCCCTATTGCAGGTTGGACTGAAACATCAGTATAAACAAAATATGTATACTGTTCAAGGGGCAAAACATTGCTGGGCATGGGATAAACATGCTCATATTGAAGGAATTTATGTTTCTGTAAAGACGGGTCAAAGACAAAGTCTACATCCATAGCTGTTAAGGATGTTGCCCATTGTATCCACCTAGGATGGCGATCTTTAGCATTTGTAACGTTTGTTTTTGTAACAGCCTCTAAGGCTGGAATGGTAGTAACAACAGTAATGTGTTTCCCTTGTGCCGTGGCCTTTCTTTAAGTATAGCACTGCAGTCAGTATTTTTCAGTGGATACAAAACGCATCTCTGCATTAGAACATAAATGCCATTTATATGTAATCTGCACTGTTTCACCTTCAATAAATGAAACATATGTAAAGCCAATAGCACCCACAACTATACAGATGACCAGGTTTTGGGATTTACACATGTATAGAAGTGTCATGTAGCAAGTAAGTCAGATTGTGGTGATCTGAGTATGTCTGTATGGTCCGATGTCCACTGTAAACTGGAAAAAGGATTGATTAATTCATATAATGATTTAATGTTCTGTGCATAATCAGATATGTAAGTTCTGCCAAAATTAAGGAATCATAATAAGGATTGCAGTTTCCTAAGAGTGTATGGTGGTTGTAGCAGAGTTTACTTCTCTAGGAAGTGTAGTGTAAGGCTTTTCTCTGCTGGGTAAGTTTGTATCCTAAAAATAGGACACTTAGAAATGCTATATTAGATTTCTTGAAGTTGAACTTGTGGTCCAATTCAGTAAATCCCAATATTATTCGATTTACTCTGGCTAAATGTGTATTTAACTCATCATCTGTCAGGTTGATATCATCTACATAGGACAATGTGTCTGGGTCAATATCATGTAGAATTGACACAATGCAGGCAACAAACAGTCCTGGGCTGTTCTTATACCCCAGGGGGAGTCGACTAAAGCAATGTTGTAAGCCTGACACCCAGAAAGCATCCAGTCCCTGCTTTCAGGCATTATATTCTGGCAGAAAAAACCCTTGGAAATATCCAAGGTTGTTTAAATATTTTACTTTCTATATTATTCGTAAGTGCCACATGTGTGTATTTTGTATTGCAAATGTGCATGTGTGGCTACTTATAGGTCTATGGTCCAAGACTTTACAATATGAATGATCCCGTTTTAAAACAGGAAAAAGGGGGTTATTCATTTGGGAGACACAGGGTTTAATTACTCCTTGGTACTCCAATTGTGAGAGTATTGTGAGGTTTTTTAGCATCCTGTTTTATTGGGTGTGGTTGCTGCACTTGTGGGCTGGGCTGTATGGGTATTGCATGATAAGGAGAGTCCTTATCCCAGCTGAGATGATTTTCTGTATAAAGCTGGAGCTTGTGCAAGAGCCCATTCTGCCGGACAGGCTTGTTTGCCCTTATCATGGACCAGCACAGAAAATGATGGTATTATAACATCTTCACCTTGTGAATATGTTTGTAGAAACACTGGGGGCCAATCGACCACCACTGTCATATAATAATGTTAAATTTTCCAGGAACATTACCCGATTGATGTGCTGTAACTCGCCCTCAGTTTTTTATATCCCAAAAATATAAATCTATCTGGAGAGACCATACACCTGTTTGTGGCATCAACTGTAAATATTGATCAGTTGCTTTCACTGCCAAAAACTTCTGGAGATTCTGGCAAGCTATAGTGACCTCTGCTGCGCTAGCAAGGAGAGTCATCGCCCACCTCCTGAGAGTTCTCCGTGTTTGTGGCATATTTTGTGCTAATAGCCGCAACTCTCTTTTTCTGAAATTGGGTCTTAAATTGTGGAGGTTTCTCCCCTTCTTTATCTTCACGTCAGACAAACGTTGAGTCCTTTTTCGGTTTCACATACTCTTCCTGTGTGCGCTCAGAACACCCTCCTCTCTCGTATTGTTTTTCTGATGAGTCCTGAAAGGAACGAGAAGGACAATTATCAGAATGCTGATACCGATCTGGTTCCTTAAACTGGGTGTGATCACGCAAATAATAACATCTGTCAGAGGGCTCCAATGGCGGAGAACCTCTTTGAGATCTAGCTTTTCCTTTAGGTTTGGGCTCGTCCCATAGTTAGTTTTTGTTTTTGTCCAGATTCTGCTTGGCAGTGCTTTTGTCAGAAGCAGGTTTGCCAAGGTGTGGTATATTTGGTCTGACCCTCAAATGATTGCGACCTATAGTAGTATTTACTTCAGCATGGTGCTTTTTGTTAGGGACCACAACGCTACCTGGCTTAGGTGCTGAGAGAATATATCGGGTTCGGATTGTTCTCTGGTCTCACCATAAACTGGGAAAAATCAGTCATAATGCCGTTGACACCCGTAACGATCCCTCCCAGTATGGATTACCCTTTGGTGTGGACCTTTGAGCAAGTTAAATATCTGGGTGTCTGGGTGCATCGGGACCAAGTGACACATCTCCTGAGGCGGAAGCCGGGAGCTATAGTCAGCGAGCACTTGATATTTTAACTATTGAGAGTCACGAATGAAATGCTTTGTTTTTAAAAACAAACAGAATCACGAGTGAATTGTGTGTGTGTTGATTTAAAAACCTCACCGTCCTCAATCCCAGCCTCTTGCCCACAGCTTCGCAGCGGATCTTAGCGCTGCCGAGGGAACTCAGTTCAAACAAATCTTGCCGCCATTTCCCGCCGCACCCTAAGGCCACGCCCCTCTCCCCCGACACCTACATTCCATAAATTATGTGTATCTTTCGGACGCGCAGCGGGCGAGCGCAGCGGGCGCGACGATTGCGTGCCGAAGGCGCGCCTAAGGCAAGCCCGTCTGCGCCCGTCATCGCCAAGACATCGCCTCTCGCCCTGACCAAACTCCACGAGAACTCCGCCACTATGATAAAGAAACTCTAGTCGCCCTGAACCCCGGACAGAGCTGCGAGGTGATATCAGGAACCCTCGGACAGACACGCCTCCAATGTAAGTCCTGTCATTTCTCTACACCCAGCCCCTGCCCACTTTGGCACCTCTCAGGTACGCACAAACTAACCCCCCTTACCATCCTCCAACTCAATGTCAGGTCTCTCGTTAAACACCACCTAGAAGTAAATACTCTCCTACTTGAAGAGAACCCCGACATTCTCTTTCTATGCGAAACCTGGCTCCGTGACGATACGACTAGTATACCGAACCTCACGCTACCAGAAAGCTACTTAATGAAATCGCTAAATAGAGACGCCAGAGGAGGCGGCATCGCTGTCATCTACAGAAAACAATTCATCTGTTCCTTTACTAAAGAAAATATCTCGAGCTGTGAAAGTGCTCGATTCAATATCACAACGGGCCCCCATTTCTCCCTTTCTGGCCTATACATCTACCGGCCTCCCGGACCTGCTTCTAAATTTATTGAAGCTCTCCTTGAAGTGGCAAGCTCCTTAGTGGTGAGCTCGGCCAATTTCACCATACTAGGAGACCTTAATCTCCATTTCGACCTAACTCAAGATTCCACAATTAAAAACATCTTGGCTTACTTAGCAGCCCTACAACTCTACCCTTTGATCCAGGCCGCCACCCACTCGGCCGGGCACACACTAGACCCTGTCTTCACTAACATCTTGGAGACTACGACAGAAGCTCCCAAACCTATGGGATGGACAGACCATTACCTAATCAAACTCACCATACGAATTACAGAAACATTCAAGAAAACCGAACCCATTCGGCACCTAAAAAGATCGTGGCACAAACTCTCTACCAGTGATCTGCACTCCGCTCTTGTAGAATTCCGGCATGAGGCACACATGGATATTAACACTACATATGCTGCCTTCCATGACTGGATCACGAAGGGACTAGGTGCCCTCACCCCTCTCAAATGCTCTAAGGGACGTAGCTCCCCTTCCAACCCATGGTATAACAACTCCCTAAAATCCATGCGGAAGGAATGCAAGAAAGCCGAAAGAGTCTGGAGAAGAGAATACAATGATAGGGATAAAGCTATCTACCTGTCTAAACTAAAAGTCTACCACAAAGCTATCCGCTCCGCACGTGCCACCTTCTATGCAGACAAAATTAACTCTAGCCCTAACCCCACTAAAGTTATTTTTAAACTGATAGAAGAACTGCAGAGTAGCAGATCTCCCTCCTCCAGCATCACCTCCGCGCAACAATGTGAAGATCTTGCCACATTTTTCGTAGAGAAGGTGCAAAAAATCTACAAATCATTCCCACAGATTGCTTCTGTTCCACCTAACCCCCCTAATTCCATCAGTAATGGCACCATTATGATGTCCATACCTGAAATCTCACAGGAGGATCTTACGAAACTTTGTAAGAAAGTCAAATCTGGATCTCCTGCAGACCCGATGAGACCGGCCCAATTTATCGAATCCCTAGAATTTTTCCTGCCTTCCTTGGCTTCCATATTGAATCTCTCCTTCTCCTCGGCCAATGTCCCGACCGCGTGGAAACAAGCTTGGGTCTCTCCCATCATCAAGAAGCCAAACCTGGACCCCTCCAAGTTGGAGAACTTTAGACCGATCTCACTGCTCCCATGGATATCTAAACTTGCAGAGGCCCACGTTAACATCATCTTATCCCAGGACATGGATCATAATAACATCTTAGACCCATCCCAAAACGGATTCAGGCCGGGACACAGCACCGAGTCTGCCCTCTTAGCCACGTCTGAACATCTACGGACGATACTGGATGCCGGTCAAAGTGCTGCGCTAATTCTGTTAGACCTCAGCGCGGCCTTTGACACGGTCTCCCATAACATTCTACTAAATCGTCTGGCCTATGTAGGAATCACAGGTCTTGCCCTGGAATGGTTCCGCTCCTTCTTGAAAGACAGATCTTTTCGGGTGTCAGCTCCCCCTTTTCTTTCCCAGCCCTACCCCATCGGACAGGGTGTCCCTCAGGGCTCTGCTCTTAGCCCATCCCTTTTTAACCTATATGTGCAACCACTCGCTGCAGTGGCTAAAGTATGGGATCTCTCGCTGGTATCATATGCAGATGACACGCAGCTAGCCATCACTCTCACTGAAGGCCCTTCCACCACGGCCTCAAGATTTAGAGATGGTCTGGCTGCCGTAGCCCAGTGGATGACGGACAACTGCCTGCAGCTCAATGCAGGAAAGACGGAGGTGCTGCTCCTCGGTAAGAACACCAATTACTGGAACGAGCACTGGTGGCCTTCGTCGCTGGGCACCATCCCACCTCCTAAATCCCTGGTTAAAAACCTTGGCGTCTGGATGGACTCCGCACTTAGCTTCCAGACCCACACAAAAAAAGTGGCAGCTACCTGTGTGAGCCTGCTGAGGAGCCTCAATCCTATACTCGGATTCTTCGACCCCAAGATTCGCCAGCTGATTGTCCAAGCCACAATTCTCTCCCGCTTGGACTACGCCAATGTTCTACTACTGGGCGCCAACAAAGCGGAGATTGCACGATTGCAACGCGTGCAGAACACCGCGGCAAGAGCCTTAGTTGGTCTCCCCCGCAGATGTTCAGCCAGAGCCACTATTCGAAAACTGCACTGGCTACCCATCAAATCGCGTATCCAGTTCAAAACACTCATTATGATTTTTAAAATACTTAAAACTGGACGCCCAGAACTACTCCGCCCACTCCTAACACCTTATGTGCCACAACGCAACCTTCGCTCATTAGGTCAACACCTACTGACTGTGTCCCGGACGAAGCTTGCCCGCACTGGCGGACGCTCCTTTAGGGTGTTGGGAGCCAAACTATGGAACACCCTTCCTCTGCACATCCGCTCACTGGAGAACTTGACTGCTTTCCGAAAAGCTGTCAAAACCCATTTGTTCCCCTCTCCCTAGTTCCCCTAGCTCTCTCCCTTTTTTTCCTTCTGGAGCTGATGTGGTCTTCTTAGCGCCGGGACGCCTCTTTGCTGGGGCAGCTGTCGCGCTCTACCAAATGCTAACATAACATTGTCATAAAAGAGAACTATGGTAGGGCGTGTGCCTCTCTTGAGCAACAGGTCGATTGGTGGATCGTGCTGCAACTATACCTGGCTGATCGCATTGCGGATATTAAAATGGTAATTTTACCATGTTTTTATACCTATAAAGCTGACACAGCATTTTTTTAGTGCAGTGTGGCCTTCGCTTCTTCGTTTGGTATGGGGAGGCAAGCAGGCTAGGGTGAGCTGGGCTACTCTCACACTTGATTATGCCAAAGGGGGATTCAGTGCTCCCGATCCATATTTATATTATATCTGCGCCCAAGCGCAGTATGCATACTAGTGGTTCAAACCCCACACTTCCACTCCTCACGTAGTGGTGAAGATGACGATGTGCACCCGATCCCACTACCTGGCATCATTACGCACACTCATAGAGGCACGCCCCAACATGAAATCAACACACTGTATACGACTATTGCGGCCTGGCATTCCATAGGCAAACTTGCAAACAAACTCCCCATAAATGCCCCGACATTGCCCCTGGCACATCATGTAGCTCTCTCGTGGTACCAGAAGAGGGCCCGCTGCGGTCATTGAAAGAGGTGGGAATTGATACCATGCAAGATCTCTATCCTGATGGGAATTTCATTACCCCGGAGGAGCTCCAATATATTACAAATCCCTCACTGCTGTTTCAATTTACTGTGCACAGACTTAAGCAAGCCATCAAAACACATTACACCACATATCCAGCTGAACTGCCAACTTTGCGATCCTTACAGCTGCTACTGGTTGCACCCACACAAAAGAAGCTGGTCACTAACCTATACAGGGCGGTGCGAGATGAGAGAGCCATTGAACCGGACAGAAGCCTCGCCCGCTGGAATGCCAGATTAACACCCCCCTGACGTCGCCAGAATGGCAACACATATGCAACCTCAATAGCACTCTTACACCTAATGGTAATCTGCGTATTATACACTTTAAGTATATTCATCACGTATATCATACGCCCTTTAAACTGCTTAGGTGCGGCCTATGCCACTCTAGCAACTGTAGGCGATGCGGCCATCCAAACGCTGATTTCTGGCACCTAGCATGGGACTCTAGGAGGGTACTCCTTTACTGGGAAGAGGTGGTGCAACATGTACAAGATATGTCTGGGGCTGTATTGCAGTGTACACATTTAGCTTGTTTACTATGTTATGTGCCTCACCTAAAGGGTGTCCTGGGTACATTTGTGCGAATTGCATTATTGATGGCCAAGCGCCGGGTGGCTCT
Source organism: Triturus cristatus (assembly GCF_964204655.1). Classification (NCBI taxonomy): domain Eukaryota; kingdom Metazoa; phylum Chordata; class Amphibia; order Caudata; family Salamandridae; genus Triturus; species Triturus cristatus. Next base: position 223,397,324 of record NC_140579.1, read on the forward strand.
AACTTGGGAAAGCACCATTGTTCCGAAAATCGAGCACTGGATTAAGGATATGGTGCATTGTAAGGAGAACCTGGAGCTATACGTAGAAGAATTGCCCACATCGTCAAAACCCAAGTACATTTGGGAGCCACTACGCAAATATCTCCAACAAGCCCACACCAGTTTACAAGCTATAGCAGAGTGATGTAAATATATGTGTGTAAACCTTTGCAATGTGAACGAGTTTCATGTTTATGGTTCGGCATCTAGCATCAGTCATGCACTAAATCTGGTCAATCACATGATGTTTGTATGTTTATTTACTGTTTGAGCTGCCTTGTATGGCAGTGATGCGTATATTCTTGTGAAAGCTCAATAAAAAGATTTATTAAAAAAGTATATATAGCAATAATTATAGGTAGCTCACATTCCTGGTTGATTGGTGCAACCTGCGTGAGCCACTAGCACATAGCCAAAGATGATGCTTTGCCTTTAATGTTCGACATAATCATTGAGGAGACCACAGGAACGTTTCCCATTCATTTCATATCCAAATCCAGTGCAGAAGCTGCTCCGTGTTTGTTATGTATTTCTTTTAACACTTCTGGCAAGACTGACATAGACGGAGTACCAAGCCTGATGGTATAGACTGCAGCAAAGACTCTGCCCCAAATGGCGCAGTCACCTATTTGGGGAACCATCCCATGGGGTAAGCCCATAGTCAATATTCTGTGCTTGTCTTGTGGTTCAGTAAAGGAAAATACAGCTTCAATCTGATCAATTTTTGAGCTATCCAAAAAGGAATTTCTTCACTGTTTGTGGGAATTTTACCCAAAATTGAATGAATAATTGCAGAACATATTGTAGTTACTGCAGGCAACTGTGGTTGCCCTGCTAGGGCTGCCCTTGCTAGGACAGCAATCAAGGTGTGCAAAACATATTGAGTTAAGCTTCTTTATGGGCTAACTAGACCATTGTATAATTGCCGTAGTTCATTAATATTGAGGTTTAGTAGGTCAGGGTATGGAGTATAACCAGCTCCTTCTGGCCAGGTGGCTCCTTCATTGCTAAGGGGACGGTGCATACAGTGTGAGTTCGTTTATTAGGCTTGTCTCAGAACCAATTTTGATGTGCCCAAAGAGAAAATTGGATTTCTAAGAGCTGATATGCTCTCTATTGTTGTGGTGGTGCAACATCAGTGTATTCATGAAATGTCTGTGTGTCGGCATCAACAGCTGAAAAAATTGACCCAAGAATAGAAAAACTTCCACGCAATAGGCATTGTTGGCTTCAACCATGAAGATTACGTCATGGCCTGCATTGCCAAGGCCATGTCAATGTGAATGGACTGCAGGTCTGCAATTGTCAGCTATAGATATAGGCTCTGGTGCCACCATTAATAAAACAGTAATGGAAACGCAGTGCAAACACTAATATGGGTAATCCTTTTAAATGTTCAAGCGTGTACAACCAACAGAAAATATTAGGAGCTTCTTAAAATACTGTGATGGATTAATCCCCAACACCATTGACGTCTCCGGAGGAGGTGTAAGGGTACAAAGGGCTAACACAAGTACTACTCAAGAGACCTGTCAGATAGGTGCCTGACTAATGTTGGTATCTCCATGTCACAAGGATTCTGCTGGTAAAGCAGAGTTGTGCCTTGGGATGACAGGACGACAGAATGTAGGGACTGAGTCTCTCTACAATGTCAGTATCTGTCTGCCCAAATCCTGTCTAGCTCACAGTGCCTCACCTAAACTCTAACCTTTCCAGAGTAGCAGGTGATTTTGGCAACCTAGATCATGACCCTATAGTCCACAAGGGAACCACAGAAACAGATCCTCACCTTTCGTCACTCACTCATGCATGCCTGTAGTAAACAAAAGAAAGACATGAAGAAAGTTTACAATACATTCATTGAAACTATCGTAGTCTATTATGAAGCAAATATGCTGTGATCACTAGGCAGACGAGACTAGTAGTTAGCATTACTGTCAAGCAGTATAAAATAAACATTCCCACTATGGCAAATTATCTGTCTAGGCCTACTCTTACTGTGTGAGCACAGGGATATATATGTGATCTCTGAGACTGAAAACAGACCCCATACCCTGGTGTAGCCTGGGTATGTTAGGTAGTCTGCATCATGAAGGTATACTCAGTTTACCCAAGGCTGCATGTCGCGGTCTGTGTGCATCCGTTCCAGGCCAGCGCTGTCTTCCAAAATTCTCGTCTCTGACGAGAATGGATGAGACACAGTTTATATGATAAAATGACAAAATTCTCGTCTCTGGCCCCAAGTGGATGAGACACAGTTTATATGATAAATTGACTGTGTTGGAAAGCTGCAGGTGTGCTAACATGTTATGTCTAAAACGTTAGGAGCTGTTGCTAAACGAGCAGTGAAAATAGTACATCAGGTTATGTATTTCAAGAAACCTTGTACAAAATGTGCAGACTGACCACCAAGATCAGTGAATAACAAACCACATGTACAGCATATTCCTATAATAATGTCACTACAACCTTTCTTGGTACATACAAAAACTACTGCATCAGCACTGCCCCAGCACCTGAATTTTCACTTCGTCTGAAGGTGGGCTGTGGCTTTGTATACCTTCCATTCGCACATGCATGTAAAAGGCAGAAACAAAGCTGATGCCCTAGGTTGTCATGGTGGTGGCTGTCAATAATGGTGGGACTATGCTTGCCACACCTTCCTGAGCCAGCCACCACTTTAAGTCACTGTGCCAGTCAAAACTGAGAATGCAGAATTGTCTGGTGTAAAGTGAAGCGTTTGAATTGCACTCTTTGGTTTTCAGGGAAATAATGTAGATCTATCAAAAATAGCTGCATGTAAAAGACCTTTATCATTTTAGGCAGCAGTCTTACTGCAGCACATTCCAAAGATTGCAATGTATTGACTTGTATTTACCATGATTTCTCTGTAGAGGCTGTTGCATTAAATCAGCTCTACAGATAAGTGTAACCAGAGACCGTAGATGGCCTAGCCACCCCTACAGTCTTGATCACTTTGCAGAGATAATCTAGGAGAAAAATATGGCAATTTTTTTTTTAATCAATGGCAGAGAGTGACACGACTATATAGTGAGAAACTTGGCAGTATGCTACAAGTTTTGCCTCCTTTTGCTGAATTTGTTTTGCTGGCCATAGTACTCTGTGCACTTTACCCCTGCCAACCAGAGGTAAAGTGCTTGTGCTCTCCCTTCTAAATATAGGTAAATTGGCATACACCTAATTGGTACATTTAATTTACATATAAGTCTCTAGAATATGTAACTACATGTACCTAGGGCCTGCAAATTAAATGCTACAAGTGGGCTACAGCCCCCATTGTCCCACCCACTACAATGGCACTGTAAAAATTGCCTTCAGGCCTGCCTTTGCAGTCTGTGTGTGCAGGTTTAAACTGCCATTTCGACCTGACAAAATAAACCTTTTGCCAGGATCAAACCTTTTTTTTAATACCTCTTCCCCCTGAGGCAGGCCCTAAATTCTCCATAGTACACCAAACACATGTTTTGACTCAGACAGGAACGCGGGTCAACCTATAGAACAAATACACAATGGTCCATTGGATCTAACTTGTATCAAAGATCTACCACCCCATTGGAACCTAATCCACTATGGGTGTGGTAGAGTGTAAATAAATGCAACAATAGGCTAATGTGGAGGTGAAAAATTACAAGCACCCACCGTGAAACATACCCCGTTCCTACTAAAGATGGATCTTGTTTAAACACCTGATTGCAGGCTACCTAGATGCGGGAAAGTGCAGGGGAAATTGAAAGCCATACACCGGAGGGTCCCACGCCCTGCCATGCCCACTGATAGGCCCGTGGTCCCCCAACCTGCAAAATTAGCACCGACTTGTTCACATTGGAGCCCTCCCCACTTCCCCTGTGATATTGATCACCATGCCCATGAGACGCCCACACCTTAGACTGATTACTCACACCCAACCCAACCACATGACACGATTCACTCATATTACAAGTGGACTCCACCGTTACAATTGTTAGTACTCAGATTATCACATGTTCATTTTATTGGCTCTTTATTGATGAAGGACAAAAGCTGCTGTGCGCTAGCATTATGTTTAAGGCATGTTGACTGTATTGCACTGTTTTTTGCCTGCATAACGCACTTATGTCATGCACAGAAATTCAATAAAATACATTTTAAAAAACATGCGGCAATAGGCCCACAGTTACCATGTCAATGTAATATATTATTTCCACATCAAAGTTGAACAATCAGTGCAGGCGCGCAAGGTGCAGAAGATGCTCAGTGGAAAAAAAACTATTACATTTATACATCTGAATAACACAAGGTATCCACACTGAGTCGTAACCTCAACATTAAGGTAACAGTATTCCTAGTACTGTAGATAGGATAGCCCATGGGTATGTCAATGGTTCGACCTAGAGGGAACTAATCCACGGGTGTCATCAGGACAGCGCTGACTGACTGGTAACCTTAACCTGAGGCAACTATCAAATAGCCACGCTTGCAAGACCATGAGAGAGCCATTATGAAAAGAAGGCTCCATTCAAACAATACGGACCTCATGGCACCGGCAAAATCCGTGTCCCATACGCACACGACAGTCAAGTCAAGGAAAGCTTTATTCGACTGCTGTTTAAACAATCATAAAAGCACATAAAAAGAAAAAGATACATATTATCACAAAATTACACACATTATAAAAACAGCAATCCTATAATGATATTAAAATGTCAGTTAATATTGAAGCTATATTAATAAAACCATAAAAATATCAAGTGCCCATTCTGCTATGACACATCTGTCATAATGGATTTCCTTTGGTGGAGTGCCTTCTTAAAGAACATAGCTAAACACCAGGCAGTTTGTTCGTCCTCCAAGAACTGTAGCCTAATTAATGCAGGACACTAAAAACAGTAAAATCCACGCTTTCCTCAACACTGCATAAAATTTGCAGAATAAAACCAAGTGAATGGTGGACTGAGTAGAATGATTGTCACATAGACATAAAGGTAATTCCCGTGACCAGTCATTGATTTTTGTCAAAACCGCCAGGTACAAATGTAAGGTAAGGTTCCATATAAGAGGGGGTTATAATTAACTGATGTTGCCTTACACTGGGTTTTAAAATTTCTCCTGTCATTCTTATTGTAACCAATAGCTGAAGACCCTCCTTTCTTAGGGCTGTTCTAGAGATTGCCTGTATAGACCTGGGGTCAGTAAAGTATTCTGGGTGCCCAATATCGTTCATAAAATCCTGTAAGACCTCCTTATTTAGCTTGGGCTGGTCCTTTTACCAGATCCTGTGCCACAGGAAAATTGGTTCTAATTTAATAAGATCGGAGATAAAAGGAATACCCAGGTCATCGTGACAGGCATAAGAAGGTGAGCTGGCTGGCACCGATAAAATATATCTTAAAAAAGAGTTTTCCACAGTTTGTAAAGGGAGAGTATTAACAAAACCCCATACTCGCGCCCCATACATTGCATTAGCGGTGCATTTGGCCTTGTAGATTTAGATGAGCTCACCTGGCGGCTTCCTACCTAGCTTTCTTGCCAGGGCGGCTGTTGTCTTAATAAGTGCCAGTTTTGTTGCAAGAATAGCTTGAGCCCAGGAATCGCCTTGATTGAATAAAATACAGAGGTAAGAAACACTCTTTGTCTGTACTAATTTTTGCCTGTCCACAAACATGCTGTTCATCCTTTGAGCCCCACGACCATAGCTCATTGTAAAAGTCTTAGAAATATTAATAGTAAGGCCAAGGGCCTTCATAAAATAAGTAAAACTATCTAAAACCCTCTGGAGACCTATTTGAGTTCTTGACATTAATACTGCGTCATCAGCGTAGAGGAGAGCAGGTACAGGACGTCCATTCACAGAGGGAAAATCTTGATTGTTCCTGAGAAGTGCTTGGCACAATCCATTAATATACAAGTTAAAAAGGAAGGGGGCCAGCACACAACCTTGCCGAACTCCCCTCTTAACGGGAAAGGCAGGTGTGAGCTCGCCACCCAAACCAAAACGCACACTCGCCAATGCACCACTATACAGGCACCTTAAAAAGAGAGTAATATGAGGATCAACCGTATGTTTTCACGCATCCCCGTAAACACGGGGCTGAGTGAAAACAGATGGCGAGCGCTTGTTTTTTAATGCAGATTTCTATAGCGCGAACTCTACCTGAAGGTATTGTAGCGCTTTACATGTGCTACGGTTACGTTACACAAGGACACATTCAGGCACGGGGAGATTATGTGATCGGCAGGCAGGGCTGCTCGGGAGGAGCGCTTGAGGCAGGCTGGCACGGTGTTTTTTTTAATGCAGATTTCTGTAGCGCGAACTCTACCTGAAGGTATTGGAGCGCTTTACACAAGCTCCTGTTACGTTACACAAGGGCACATTCAGGCACGTGAAAATTATGTGATCGGCAGGCAGGGCTGCTCGGGAGGAGCGCTTGAGGCAGGCTGGCACGGTGTTTTTTTTAATGCAGATTTCTATAGCGCGAACTCTACCTGAAGGTATTGGAGTGCTTTACACGAGCTCCTGTTACGTTACACAAGGGCACATTCAGGCACGGGGAGATTATGTGATCGGCAGGCAGGGCTGCTCAGGAGGAGCGCTTGAGGCATGCTGGCACTGTGTTTTTTTTTAGGCAGATTTCTATTGCGCGAACTCTACCTGAAGGTATTGGAGCGCTTTACATAAGCTCCAGTTACGTTACACAAGGGCACATTCAGGCACGGGGAGATTATGTGATCGGCAGGCAGGGCTGCTCGAGAGGAGCGCTTGAGGCAGGCTGGCACAGTGTTTTTTTTTAATGCAGATTTCTATAGCACGAACTCTACCTGAAGGTATTGGAGTGAAGAACACCAAGCATTACAATCTCTCAGCTCCAATAATGAAATAACCATTAAAAGCTGTTACAAGGGCGGTGGAATAGTTGTACTTGATAGAGACCAATACATCTTGAAAATGGAAGCAATGCTGTCCAATCAACTTCACTATGCCCCAATACAAAAGGATCCTACAAAAAAAATACAAAAATCTATACTCTCCTTAACTAATCAAGCATTACGAATTGATTGGATTTGTGATAAAGAATGGCAATTCCTCAATATACAACAACCCAAAATGGCTGCCATCTATGGAGTTCCAAAATTCACAAAAACAGTCACAATCCACCCTACAGACCGATAGTCACTACTATTGGATCAGTCACGGAGCCTCTGTCCAAATATGTGGACACCCTTTTGAGACCTTTCGTCCCACAGATTCAATCATATGTCAAAGATACACGAGATATCATCAATAAAGTAGAAAATCTACAATTCAATACCAACAGACATACGATGGTCACTATGGATATAGAAGCGCTCTATTCCAATATTCCACAAGAAGGAGCTATGGAGGCAGTTGCCTGGTTTATGAATACGTTTCACATAGACTGCCCTAGAACCTTTGTCTTGGACTGTCTTCACATAGTCCTAACAGAAAATACCTTTGAGTTCAATGGCACACTCTACAAACAGATCAAAGGAGTCAGTATGGGGGCTTCTTGTGCCCTGTATGAGAAACGGTACATCTATAATGAAATTGCTCCAAACAGTGAGTCCGTCTTCTTATGGTCCAGGTATATAGATGACGTTTTTTTTATCTGGCGAGATGATAACACAGATGTCACAGATTTTGTGTCTTGGCTTAACCTATGCGATGAGAACATACATTTCACAGCTAACATAAGTAAACAAAAAGTGGAATTTCTGGACATCCTTATCCAGAATAGAGAAGATCTAGAGGTCGATCTCTATGTTAAACCCACGGCACGCAACACCTTACTTCATTTCGACAGCTACCATCCCCATACACAAAAGACCAGAATTCCTTTCGGACAATTTCTGCGACTTCGCAGGAATTGTACCAGTGTGCTTGATTTTTTATTATTCAAGCTGAACAGATGAGAACTAAGTTTTTATCCCGAGGTTATCCAAAATGCCTAGTGCGAGATTCATATAAAAGAGCTAGATTTTTTGATAGGCAACATCTGTTAACATCACAGCCTAAACGGACTAACTCGAGGATGGTCTTTGTGACCAGACATTCTACCATGAATGAAAAGATTCGACATATCATCAATTCCAATTGGCATATCCTCAATGTCACAAAATCGAAAGAGAACGAAATACCTAAGCCCCTGTATGCGTACAGGAAAAACAAGAATTTAAAAGACATAATTGACCGTTCTAGAATGCCAATCACAAGACAAATGACACAAACATCACTGACCGGTCAAACCAAACCTATAGGCAACTACAAATGCCTGTCATGTGTGGCCTGTCAATTTGCTATAGAGACATCCACATTCACTTACAATAAAGTGAATCTCAAGTTCAAAACCTTAACCAATTGCAAAACATCGAACATCATCTACCTACTTTTATGTCCATGTGATAAAGGATATGTAGGTGAAACTGCACGATCCATGGCTACTTGTCTGACTGAACATAGGTCAGCCATTCGCACACAGAAAACACAAGCCCCTTTGGTGCGACATTACATGGGAGCACAACATAATGAGCATCAAATAAGATGGCTAATCTTGGAGAAAATACGTACCAACGCAGGCACTTCTAGCATACATATACGCAAATGCAGAGAGGTTTTTTGGATTTTTTCACTTAACACCTACCAAAATGGGATGAACAGTGACATCCCATGGGATCAGGTATTAAAACATAATTGTAACTGATTCCACAATTAATATCTTTGGTATAGCTATCATCTTATTTTTAAGTCGGGAAGGTACATGCTTATGACGCAAACACATTGTATATTCTAGCTTGCAATTCTTTTTCCATCAATAGGCCAATATCACTGTTACAATCTTCAGTCACCTTATCCACTCCTTTTTGCGTATCATTGCAGAGTTCTCATCAGGACAGAGGGTCTGCCCTCCACACGAATTTCAGTTATTGACCATGCGCGGCCCAGTATATTCCTTTTATTAATTCACTCCAGGACACTGTAGTACATCATTGATAATATATTTTCTGAGTTTCTTCTTAATCATGAATACTATTTATTCCCCAATTTATCCTCGGTTTACCAATCACGGATCCGTATACTTTGTACGGATTCACCATTTCAAGATGGCCGCCACTTTTCTCATTTCCTTTGAGAATTCATTATCTCCTGCGATCCCTGTCAGAGACGTTTTAATGCATGGGCAAAGTGGGCTCTGGCCCAGGGCCCCAGCCTTTCAGGAGGCCCCCTGACAAAGTCAGCTCTGTTCTCCAGAGTTTTGCCCTAATGACCTTGAATATTGCTTAAACAGATTGTTTTAAATACTGTTTTCCTTTAATTTATTTTTTATGTATTTGATGTGTGAAAGTCTAGTACAGCCATTTTGCAGAGAAATGTTGTGCTTGTTTCATGCAATATACATAAAAAAGTTTATTTTAGATCAAAACAAGGCCTAACATATAAGAAATGGGAGGGCATCACAGAAATTATTTGCAGTAATATTGGTGAGCTGCTGCTGTGTTACAATATTGAAAACACACATAACTATCCCTGAACATTAGATGTAAACACATTTAGGGCCTTATTTATGAGAAGTGATGCATCGCATGATGGATGCGTCATATTTACTGTATGATGCATCATGTTACAGATACATCAGTATTTCTGACATATCTGTAGGCGCAAAAGTGATGCATTGCTGGGGTATGTCTGAAAATAGACGCAACTCCAGCAATGTGTCCTTTCACATGGGGCTTGCCTGCATCGATCTTACACCTGCTGTGAGGTAGGTGTAAGATATTGACGCAATGGCGTCCTAGAAGTGGCGCACTGAGTTCTCATAGATTTCAATGCGCCACTTCTACAAAGCTTTTTGCGGGGCAACACCCACCCTGCATACATTATACCTGGAGCAGGTATAATGTGGTGCAGGGGTTTAAAAAGTGATGCATCTGCCTAGATGCGCCACTTTGTAAATAGGGGGCAACATGGCACATTTTTTACGCTGCCGGTACGTCGCAAAAAGTGACGCACCCGCAGCATAAAAGTGAAGCAAGGCCTCATAAATAAGGCCCTTAGAATTTGAACATGTGTTCCTTTGCACTGTCAGGGCCCTAATGAAATGAAATAGTGTATTTAATAAATCGTGCAGCTACTCAGACTAGAGTGTCCTGGCGCTTGATAGCGGGAGGAAAATGTGCGTAAAAGACGCATCAGTTATTAAAAAGCCAGGTTTTTCCTGAAAGAGTAGGTCTGTGGTTAGTCTCAGAGCCTCAGGGAGGCTATTCCAGAATTTTGCGCCTAGAAAGCCGAGGGATCTGCCTCCAGTGCGGGCACGGCATATTTTAGGCACGATGGCCAGGTTGGCATTGGAAGATCTTAGGGGTCTAGATGTTGTGAAGCCATTAACGTGCTTATTTAGGTAGCCGGCTCCTGAGCCAGGGAAAGCTTTAAAGAAGATGGTCATCGCTTTGAAGTCGATCCGTTCTTTTATGTGGAGCCAGTGTAGAGACTTAAGAATAGGGGTCATACTAGATCTGGGTTTAGGTCTCAGGAAGGCTCTGGCCGCCGCGTTTTGTACCACTTGTAGGCGCTGGATAAGGAATTTGGGAAGACTGAGGTACAAGCTGTTGACATAGTCAAGCTTTGATGTCGCCAGAGCCTGCAGCACGATCTTTCTGCTCTCAAGCAGTAACAGTGGCAGGAATTATTTTAGCATCCGGAGTATGCCAAAGCAAACGGCAGTTAGATTTTAGATTTGAAAGCACATGGAGAGTGTCTTGTCTATGACATTTCCTACGTTTTTTATTTTCTCCTTTTCCGCGGGCAGGGGCGGCAGATCTTCTGGCCACCAAGAGCTCCAGTCAGGTGTTTCTGGATTACCAAAGAAAATAACTTCATCCACTGATTGATCATAAGCCAGTTAAAAACCTTTGTGAGGCAAGACCTAATCATTTCCCCGTCAAAGTCAGTTCCTTTTTCACACGTAAAAATCAGCTGAGTGTCATCAGCATAGGAAACAATTTTGGCGCCCTCTTCCTCTATCAGAAATGCAAGGGGGGATAGATATATATTAAAAAGGGTAGAACTGAGAATGGAGCCGTGAAGGACACATGCATTCATGGCCGGAACCGGGGATGAGAAAGGGGGAGCCAGATGTCCCGACATCTATTTGCCAAGAAAGATGACATCCATGTTAAGGTGGTACCCCCAGGCCAATGTTAGCAAGTCTCTCCAGGAGCCTCTCATATGGGACCGTATTGAAGGCCGCCGACAGATCGAGCAGTATCAGAACAGCCTTGCCTCCCTGGTCCAGCTTACCCTTGAGAAACTCAGTCACTTCCAGCAGAGCGGTCTCCGTACTGTAGTTAGCCCTAAAACCGGATTGGGACTCATGAAGGAGCTTCCCATCTTCAATGTATTTTTTGAGAGCCTGGTTTACATGCTTCTCTAGTACTTTGGAGAGGGCCGGAAGAAGGGAGATTGCCCTGTAGTTGGAAGGGTCCGTCGGTTTGGCCTTAGCCTTTTTTATCAGTGGAAGAATCTTCGCATTGTTCCATAATTTCGGAATGTTGCCTGAGGCGAGGTAAGCATTAAAGAGCTGGTTTACCGTGGGGTTTATGGTGGGAGCTAATAGGTTCAGGATATTCGCTGGACATGGGTCGGTAGGAGAGCCAGACTTAATGCTTTGAAGGGTCAGTGACTCTTCAAGCTGAAACTCAGGGAAAGCTAGTGAAGATGGAGGATCCAAGAGGTGAAATATGCTATTAGAACCAAGGTAGAAGGCCAGTTCTTCCTCTGAGCGGTTAGTGAAGTCATGTTGGATAACGGAGATCTTTTTGTGGACGAATTGAGCTATTTGCTTAGACCATTCTTCCGTGCATGGCCCTTCCTTTGTGCCGGCTTTCGGGCATTAAAGGATTTAACTATACTAAAGATTTCCTTACTCTTATTTTGGGCAATTTCTATCTTGGTTTGAAAGACGTTTTTCTTGGCTGCCTTCACGAGAATGTAATGAGCTTTTAAGTTGTCTTTATACACCTTCCTGTCCTCAGGTGGATAGGATTTACGCCATTTCCGTTCCATTTTTCTACAATTTCTTTTGCTAGATCTGAGGGAATCATTAAACCATGGAGCTGGTGGGGCCGAACTTTTTGAGGAGCAGGAAACAACTGGTACCACTGCATCAATGTTGGTTCGGAGCCATGAATCTATTGAGAGGGTGTCCGAGTCGGGGCAGCCAGACGGCTCCGGTGAGGAATGACCGAGGTCATCAGCTAAAATCGGGATGGATATTTTATGGAACGTCCTGTAATTAGGGTCCCTCTCCTCTGTGTTAGCCCGAGGGCTGTGGCAGAGTTGGGAATGACGAATTTTAATAGGAGGTGGTCAGACCAGATAATGGGAAGAAGTAAGCTTACTGATATGTCAAAGTTGTGAAAGATTTGGTCTAGAGTATGGCCCTTCTCATGGGTGGCTGAAGAAATAGATGGAAACGTGTTGCAGGCCTGCAGCGTGTCCAACAAGGAAATTGTTTGAGGGTCTTTTCCATTGTCCATATGTGTATTGAAATCTCCCAGAATAAGTCAGTTGTTATATTTTAAAGCCAGGGAGGTGGTGGCTGTATTAAGCGTAGTAATATAATTTCCAATTGTGCTGGGAGGTCTGTAAATCAGAAAAACAGCAGTGCTGTGATGGGGGGATAAGGTACGGCGGAAGCCTAAGGACTCTGCGCTCTCGATGTTTTCCATCGGGATGGGAGAGCAGTCTAGTTTTTGATTGTATATTTTGGCGACACCACCACCCTTCCCAATCTCTCCTAAGGATTTTATAACCCGTAGGGATGGCCGAGGTGATAGTAGGGTTAGAGGCTTCAGACAGCCAGGTCTCAGTGAGAAATAAAAAATGAGGCTGTTCGTCTAAAAGTAGGCCTTAAATGTGTGGTTCAAGCTTTTGCATAGAGTGACAATTTAAAAGGGTGGCCTTTAAGTCCTCTATTTTCTTATTGTTTTTACACTTATTGTTGCGTGGGAGGATCTTGGGTGCGAGATTCCTGGGCTGGAGGAGTGACCAGTTGCACTTATTGCATCGAAAGTCTACCTCCAAGCTCGGATCAGCCACTGTACACTGACATAATGGTAGCCGTCTAAGGCTAAGCAGTTTTTTCTATTGTAATATAGTGGAAAAAACTCACCGGAGGGGAAATGGGCAGCATGGCCGGCGCTGGACGCCTCCGGGACACCTCACAGCACAGACAGGCTTGCCTTTGGCGTGCTCGCTGCGTTTGTTCGTTTGCATCGGGAATATATTGGCTAATGCATATGATGCAAACTGGATCGCTAACGCAGCTGAGGAAGTGGAAACTACGTTGCCAGAAGTGAGGAGCCCGATAGGAGCCCCAGCCCTCCGCACAATCGGAGAATCAGCCGCGGTGAACCAGGACTGGAGGAAAAGCAAGATGCGAATCAAAGCAGCTAAGGATTTGTAGGCAAGCAGAATCAAGAAAAGTGCAAGTGTGCGTAGGTAGGAGAAATTGTTAAAAAGCACAGTAATTCAGCCACACATATACAATTTAAAAAGTATTAATATAGCAGGGCAGGAAACACTAAATCTTACTGCTGTCAGCTGCGCGCGTCCGTTTACATATGGAATATATAGGCTAATGCCTATGATGCAAATTGGATCGCTAACGCAGCTGAGGAAGCAGAAACTGCGTGGGAAACAGGGGCTCAAATTGGCTCATAAATTCAAAGCTGTTCTGAACAGGGGCCCCCAAAATACGTTTGGCCCAGGGCCCCCAAAATCCTTAAGATGTCCCTGATCCCTGCAGCTTCTATTTCCAGATCATATCTATCATATCCGGTGCACTAGAGACGGGATTCTTTGCCGTTTCACAGTATAAATAGAACCGCGCCTTGTTGCCCTTATCGTGAGCACGCACAAGGAGTCCATTCATCCAGACGCAACCCCGGTTTCTCTTCACTTGGCCCCCTTTTATCGTCATGGAAGACAGCGCATCGCTACAAGTAAGTGCCGATACCGGCTTGTATTACTCTACACTAACGGCTGTTTTTCAGCACTCTGATTCCATAGCCAGTTTTACCTTAACTTCCCTTGATCTCATTGTTGCAGACCTAGACGTCCTGTCCATTGTATATAATTATAAACTGACCGGGGAGCTATCTACGATATCTGAAATCCATCTCTATCCTAGTGACGGGCAATAGCGTTCTGCCATACGTAAGTGCAAATATCCCCTCTCCATTTCTGTATTGAGGGCTAACTTACAACACATAGACCTAATAGCCTATCTCAATTTTTCTCAATTTGTCTTGGTCTTAAGGTTGCAGATCAAGATTCCTCATCTACTGTAAATAATCAAAATTTGACTGGGTAGCTATTTTCATATTTGGAGACCATTTCCATCGTAGTTGGTAAGCGTATGATCTTCATACTCCACAAATTTCTGATTAGATATGTACTAGAGCTAGTTTAAAACGACAACACTGTACTTTTTCTCTCCCAGTTCATAGAAGTTCTTTTGACACAAAACTTTTAAATATATCCAGTAAGCTGAGTGGAACCCCACATTGGATCAGATTTTAGGTACATTGCCTTCTTATGGCTGTCTTACCATTCCCTTTTATTGAATAATGTAAATCCATATGTTTTTTCCATCACACTCGGAGTAAGTTAGACTTTCAATGTTCTTAAGTTCATGCTAGTAGTCAATGAACTTAGTCATCAGTATGTTCATTGAACTGTTGACTGTACTTCTATATTCCAAATTTTGGAACGTTACATTGACATTTTTGTCGACAAATAACTGAATTACCCGTTTGAAGCCTTCATTGCACTAATATGTTGCTCTATTAGTACAGGCAACCATACCTCTCCAGATCAGACAACATCTTTGGGCCTGATATCGCTACATCCAATCAACAGATCCTTGTCTTTGACCTCGACACCTTTCTAAGGTAACCCATAAGCCACTTCAGGATCTACATGCAGATTGGTCTTTACACACATACCCTCACCAATATTCCCAACGCTCATCATGTAAAGAACACTCTTGATATATCTACTGTTAATTAATCCTTTCCGCCTCTATAGGCACCTATTTATGAATCAGCCCTTAAAGTCTTACTGGACAAACTTTTTAGTGTCTCCTAATTCAATCTCCGGGAGCTAATTAACCCAGTTTTTTCATTTTCTATCCTTTACTTACTTATTTTTTTCTGTTTATTCGTCACCACACACGGTTCTAGGGCTGTAAGGTATATAGTAAAAATATACACATGGTATCATGGTACATGAGCTCCGGTTACGTTACACAAGGGCACATTCAGGCACGTGGAGATTATGTGATCGGCAGGTAGGGCTGCTCGGGAGGAGCACTTGAGGCAGGCTGGCACGGTGTTTTTATTTTTCTATGTATGGCGCCGCCCCTAACTCCTTTAGAGACCTCATCTCCAGACCTTCTTCGTGACAGTGGAAGCCCCTCTAATTCTCAGACGTGAACAGCATAGGACTTGCCTCAATTTGGGACCTTCATGCCACAGCTTTAGATCATCAGCGCGCAATTTAGCCTCCCCAAGTTGATGCGCTTAAACTTTTTTTATTCATTGCTTATCTTTTCAATCTCGTTGTTCGCGTCTCACGTTCCTGACTTATATTTGAAAGTTGTGTGTTCCGTATATCGTGTAGAATCTGCGTTCAGGACCTGGACACTGTAACCGTGACCAATTGGAACAAGCATTAAAAATGCAATAGGTCTTGCCTTTCATTAAGTTAAAGCCATTTGCTTTGCTATACAATACCATTAGCAAAGCAAATAGCTTTAACTTAATCAAAGGCGAGACCTATTGCATTTTCGATGCTTGTTAAAGATTGGAACGATGATGGATTCCGCCCATGGCTTTGGCATAGGAGCCATACAACTGGCATTAATAACTTGTGTTATAATGGGCCCCCAAAGGACGATATTTGACTTAAACAGATCCACAGGTACTCCATCAGGGCCAGGTGCCTTACCGACCTGGCTTGCTGACAGAGCTCCTTCCACTTCCTCCAAGGTGAACTGTAGATCTACATAATGAGTGGATTCCACTGACGTATCACTAACTGGAAGATAAGAGTTCACCTGCCATTATACACCTTTGAAAAGTGTTTGATCCATAACTCCTTGGGTATAGCGATATCTATTGTAGGACCACCCGAGGATTGTAAAAACGGGGTTTTCACCGCTCTTCAAAAGGCAGCATTGTCTTTCAATTGTGCCGCGATATGAATGGATTCCCATGCTTCCCTTCTCTGGGCACATCTTCTTTCCTTAAAGGCCAGTCTATAGTCTGATCTTGCCTGTCTGACCTTAGTAAGGTTTCTGGGCTGCCTGCACAACTCCTGCTTTAGGTTGGTAAGTGCACGTGTACATTTTGTGGTGAACCACCCCTGTTTTTTAACCTTATTGCGGAATTGCACAAATAATAACTCCCTAACCCCAGCTGCTATTTGCTGAAAAGACAATAAAATACCATTATGTGGGGCTAATTCACTCAGGCAGTTTTCAAAGGCAGTTTTACATTTTATTACTAGCTGTTTTGTAACAGCATCTGGATCGACCTTCGTCCACTGCAGGGTGTACCCATTGGTTCTGTTAAGTATTACTTTTCCCGTCATCTCTGTAACATTATCGGCCCTAACAAGCCTATGTGATGGCAAATTGACCTCTAGGCATAAGGGAAAATGGTCACTCATGGGATTGTCACCCACCATAAAAGAATGCAACATGGGTGCGTAGTTAAGTTAGACCAGTATATAATCTATTGTTGAGGATAAGCCTTTTCCATTGAATGTATAAGGCATAGGAAAAGGTCTAGCCAATAAATCGTACACGAAACCAAGCTCAGTACTCACAATCAGCTCATTAAACATCTCCCCCATCAGTGTGTGACAAAAATGGGTGCTACATACACCCTCTTTATCAGTATTACCACAAATCCTACTATCCTTGTGTGGGCATAAAGCAAAATTAAAATCACCCACGAAGATTATCATTATCTCTTTTGCACTGGCATAAATAAATGAGTTGAGGTCACTACCAAGGTTTCGTACAACATTACCAAAATTATCCGGCGAGAGGTTATTATAAAAATTGACCAAGAAAGTACAATGTGTCAGACTTGGGTGTAATTTTGCCAGCTGACAGTTGCTATTCCCCAACTTTAGATCTATTTTATCCAATGCAAGCCTATTTGTAATATACATACAGAGCCCGGCCTTCGCTCTACCCCCTTGTTCATTCACTGCAGGCGTATGGAGTGTTTTAAATCCATTTATATGAATTGGTTCTCTGACCCATGTTTCCTGGAAACATAATATGTCCTGATCAGAGATAAAATCACACCATATTTGATTATTTGTCTTATTGCTCAACCCTTCAATATACCAGGAAATAACCTTGCATGGCAAACAATCACCGCTGAACATAATTCTCGGGGTAGCCAGACTCAGAGAGGGGGGCTACCAATACGGGGTAGTGCTTGAACCTGGGTTGGTGAATCGCGTGGTTCCAAATGGGGGGCTAAAGTTCAACTCATGGTACCTCTCTCAGTGGATTCCCTTTCATTTGTCACATAAGGTGACCTGAGAACTGAGGCCTCTTGTTCTGCAGTGCAGTCAGTTAATGATGCTACAACCTCACAGCCCCTGGAAATGCCCACATCATCATTTAGACCCGAATTTAATGGTGCCAGTCAGTCATTATCCTCTAAGGTATTGAGGACATCAAAGTAGTTGCTGATTGGAATAGCATACCTAGGCTGTCTCAACCCCCAATCTATATCTACCCCTGGTATATACTGTAGGAGTTCATGTGGTATATAGAAAAAACCCAGGGGTAGAATATTAATCCCCATAGTTCTGACTCGCCAGTTGTCCACACAATCTAATATGGTTCGAACCAAGTTTGGTGACCCAAATGTTAAAACTACACAGTCGCCCTCTAGTGACTTTTTGGAGCTTCCTACCCAACCAATCCGCTGTACCATCTTAAACTCAGTAAAAAGTGGGTTTGATAATCCCGTCCTTGCGTTCAATAGGTGCAGCGATTTATTTCTTAGTGCTGACCAATGTTCCATAGCTCCGCTTGGCAAAGAAGGGACATTGGCCAACACAATGGTATAAGGTGTTGCTTCTGTGGGGAGATGCAGAGTATTTGAACAGGGCAAGTTACCCAGGGGCTGTTTTTGCTGTTTTGAGTCACTTAAAGACTGGGCTCCCTCTCTACGCACGTGGTTATACCTGGCAGGGAGGGGCTCTTTTTGAATGTTCACCAGTCGCTCTTGGATACTAGGTGTACTCTGTGCTGTATCTACTTGCTTACAAATGAGGGGTGCTTCTCCTGTGTGCGGCGTTCCAAGGCGGACCAAGTTGTGGGGTGTGGGTGAAGGGTCCAAAGAAACAGTTTGGGGTGCTTTCTGATTTCCATGCCCAGAAACATCAGACTGAATAGTCATAGCACCCCCGTTCCTGTTAGGCAGAACAGACTTGGTTCTACATTGGCATGTATCAGTCAGATGAGGGAGAGTACTACTCGCGAGCTTTTCCAGTTTATCTATGCTCGCTTCCAATAGTGATAACTTGAGTATCAACGGGTTCAATAAAGCTGAAACAACCAGACCCAGTTTTGTCCAAAACTCCCTGTTGTCATTATCCTGAGGTGGGGTTAAAAATATTGGAGTGGAATCCTTGTGAGCCAGATTAGGTCCCAAACTAGGTTCCTCCTCCACGGTTCTAGTTTTACGGCCTCTCTTTGGGAGGGGTGAGTTTGCCTATTGGAACCCTGCCCCTTTCTTTTCTTGTTAAACTAAAAAATTGTTCTGTCGGGTTTTAATTGTTTAGGGCAAGTAGCTACAGCTTACATATAACACATATTAATGATTTTGCAAAGGAGGAAGAATTATATAACACACGGCAAAATTAGAATTCAATAATATATTTAGAAAAAAATCAGATAATTATGGCTGTCGCAATTTACTATTTCAATTGCAATATGAAATACGTGACTGTGGTGAAAAAGTGACATGTGGTGGTTGGTGATAAAGACAGTACACTATATACAGAAACAATTAAGCGTGCAATTAAAAAGGGGAGGAGAAAGATTTTTTCGTATGTCCTTATTATTTTAGCACATATGCTTCAGGATCTAATGACAAATAAGACTGTGATCATGAGCGTTGTGTAGACATATGCAGTACATCGACATTTCGACCCTGTAAGTTGCGCAAAAGTGAAATGCATCAAGGTTAATTCAGTGAACACAAAGCTGATGACGGACGGACGTATCTTTGCCAGATCACGAAAATCACTCGACTGGCAATAAATAGAGACTCCAACCGACGGGTGGAAGTCATTAACTGAATCATTCTGAGGCTCCAACCGGCTGGTGGAGGTGTATGTGGTTTTACTCTGAAACCCATGTTTGACTAGGAGGAATTTGACAAATTACAGAGATACCAAAGAATTGTTTTTTTGGCTGCCCCCCCCCCCCCCCTCCCCCCCCCTCCCCCCCCCTGTCCTGAAGAAGACCCACCTCGACGCATTTCACTTTTGCGCAACCTATATGTGTTATATGTAAGCTGTAGATACTTGCCCTAAACAATTAAAACCCAGACAGAACCATTTTTTAGTTTAATACGTATACCCAGGTTCTGAGGGACACCGGGTTACCCCATTACGTTTACCACCTTTACCACCTTTCTTTTCTTGGACAGGGGTACGGGACTACTCCCCTGGCTAATTTGAACTTTTTGACCCCTAGTTGTTACCTTTGTTACCTTTGGCCTGGTTGAAATGTCATTTGCCTTAGGAGCATTAGTGGTCTCTGACTCGGATACCAAAATATGCAGCTCGTTAGTCGGGGGAAAATTGGGTTGAGAATTAATGTGCTCTACAGGGGCAGACGTTACGAGCTGACTTACAGGGCGTTGTGGCTCCAAAGACAGTCTGTGCTCAGTGAGTGCAATTTCATGAATAAGGGCAGACTCAGCCCTCAATAAAAATGCGTCCAAAGTCCCCACAACTCCCTGACCTGTTAGTGGGCTACGTTACTCATTATTTTCGGTACTATTTACCAGTAATAAAAGCGTCATACCCTCATACCTTGCTGTTACAGTCCAAAGGTATATAAACAGTCCGCTAGGTCAGGAGACAACAATAACAACAATAACGTGGCACAGCCTGGCCTCCTCCGGCCTCGGACGGACTCAGACGGACCTGCCCTTAGCCCAGGCTTCGTCCGGTGCGTGCCCCACACACGTCCCGCTTTGCGGGAGCACTCAGGTGTTCTTATGCGCCTCTGGGCACGGGAAGGTTGCGGTGGCGCCTCCTGGCGCAAAGCTTAGTGGGGGATGGAGTCCCCAGGAGGAAAGTGCGTTGGCCCCAAAGAGTGGAGCGCTGTTATGGGCTCCCGCGCTACGGGAGCACTCAGGTGTCATCCATAATTAATTAATAGCCAAAATGTGCAATGTTGCTTGCCTTGCCTATGCGTGAAATAGAAAAACATTCATAGAGTCAACATCAAATATTTGCCACATCCCTACATACCACAGGTATGACAACTCGTATACAGAAGCAGATTGATTGTCCCAACATTCTGCCATTTAGGGTATGTCTGTATTTTTTTATGGTTCATGAATTATGAGACAAAGTAGATTGTGTGCTTTGCCCTACTAGTGTGTTAAATGGAAAACGCGCATGAGTCCACCTATAATTTTTGCCACTTCCCTGTGGGCCACAAGTAAGAAGATTGGCATACATAATCAAACTAATCTTCACAACGTTCTATAATTTAAATTAGGTCTATCATTTGTTTTTCATTAATTATAAGCAAAATGTATGGTGTTATTTTCTTACCTGTTTATGAAATGCCAAAACATGCATGAAATCAACATAAACCTTTTGCTACTTGCCTTGTGTAACAAGAGTGAATACTTTCGTATAGAAGTGGAGTGAGTTCCCAACATTCTGCAATTTAAATAGTTAATCTCTTTCATGCTTCATGAAGTGAGACATAATATATGGTGTTCTTCATTGTTCTTGAAAGAGTAAAAACAAATGGCCCCAACACCATGGAGTGGCGATAATTTTTTTATAAACAAATTCTACTGCCCTCTGGTGGTGACAGACATTTGAAAAAAAAATACATCTGGCCACCCCCTCTAAATAGGGTGGATTGGCTTGTGTCCAATGGCCCGTACTCTCACAGGCCGTCGCAGGAAAATGTATGCTGACAAAGTAACATTTACTCCATCTGCATGAACCAGCTAGTCTGCGCAACTCAAAATTTGGTGGGCTGCCCAAGAGTTTGGTGGATAGGTTACCTGATTGCTTTTGTGATGGAGTACTGCTGGACGTGGTCCTTTCTGCAGGGTCACCCCCAAACATTTTGCCTTCACCCCTCATGTTTTCTGAATTTGTTTTTAATGGCATTAGTACTATGTGCACTTTACCACTGCTAACCAGTGCTAAAGTGCTTGTGCTCTCTTCCTAAAACATGGTAAAATTGGTGTACATCTTATTGGAACATTTAGTTTACCTATAAGTAACTAGTATATGGTACCATATGTACCCATGGCCGATAAATCAACTGCTATTGGTTGGCCTGCAGCACTCATGCTACCCACTATAGTAGTCTTTAAAACATCTTAGGCCTTCCATTGCAGTTTGTAGTGCAGTTTAAAAACTCAACCAATTCGACCTTGCAAAATAGACCCTTTTAACAGGCCTAAACTTTCCTTTTTGGTACATATGTCACCCCTAATGTAGACCCTAAACATCTCACAAGCCAGGGTGCATTGTATTTAAAATGTAAGACATGCATTTTTTAAGCTTTACATGTCCTGTTGCTCCCTACTGTGAGGCCTACCTCTCCAATAGGATAACATTGGGTTACCTTATTACATTTATTAAGTGCTAACTTTTGATTGGGAGCAGGCAGAAATGTCATGTTTTGGGCTAATTTTTTTAATTTACACCCTTCTTTAATGGTTACGTTGGGGTTTAAGTTACAATTCTGAAAATGACACTTAGGAAGTCCGCATTTTCCTGTTTTCAAGTTTTATTTATCTCAAGAAACCGAACATATAATTTGAAAACAATTTTATAAATAAAATAGAGCCGTATGAGAACAAAAAGTTAAGAATCCCAATTATTGCAACTTCTCAACAAATTGTCGTAATACAGCTCAACTGACATATACAGACTGTCAACAATTCCTTACAGTTGTTACACAGTCTACAGTTTGTAGTGGATGTTTCTTTTAACCCTTTCGAGGGTACATTCAAGAGTTGGCAAACCTCCTAGCTGACATTGAAATCGTTTTTTTTAAATGACTAGAAAAACAAAGGCTCAAGATTGGTTATTTACCAAACTTCGCATAATTGTTTAAAATCAGCCAGGCATGCGCACGCTTTGCCAATTGCCTATTAAGTAAGTAAGTAAAAGGCTTGTAGAGTGCTTGAATGCCCGGAGGCGTCATGGTGCTAACGTCTAAAAGGGGCGCCATCAAAACGGAAACCTATTTGGCAAGAGAGGATGAGAAGAGCCAGGTTTTAAGCTGTTTCCTCAAAAGTGGCAGATTGGACTGAGCTTCGAGTTGAAATGGCTGAGTTCCACAGTTTGAAGGCTCCTACTGCCCCTTCGATCCTTGTTTATTTGGGGGATAGCCACAATTTTGACTGAACTGGACCAAAGGTTGCAATTAGGAAAGTCTTTTGGAAATAGTTGGGCCGCCTTTCGGAAGTGCATTCTTAACCAGGCAGAGAGCTTTGAATTTAACCCACTTGCGGACTGGAAGCCATGAAAGTTGATGATGGTTTGCAAGACTGGGCTGATTTTTGGGATTTTCATGAGCAGATGAGCTTCTGTGTTTTGAAGGGTCTGGATTTTCTTCAACAGACGGTGCTGAATGCCAACATAAAGAGCATTGCAATAGACTATCCTTGAAATGACTAGTGCAACAATGACTGTTTTGTGAAGCTTTGAAGGGAAAAATCGTATTCAAAGTACTTTCCAAGAAGATACAAGAGGATGGGACCTTATTAATTTGGTCAGAAAGACAGAGCTTGCCATCGAAGAGGACTCCTAAATTTTTAGCTTTTTGCACAAGAGAGGGAAGTGGTTTTGATGCCACCAGGAGGTATTCCGAAAGGAGTTATTGTTGCCAACTAAGAGTACCTTGCTCTTATCTGAATTTAACTTGGGACAATTATACTTCACCCAACAGACAATTTGCACCATGCAGGTATTGAACTGTGTGGCCACCTCTTTGACATTACACAAGACAGATACTACTATCGGCGTGTTGTCGACATATGAGATTACAGAGAAACTGCAGGAGTTGATCAAGTTGGCTGAGGGAGTAACATAAACATTAAAAAGTGTGGGACTTAGTGAGGATCCATGGGGTGCCCCACACGGGAGGGAGAAGGGTTCCAAAGTAAAATCTCCAGAGGCGACCACTTGCTCTCTTTCAGACAGGAAGGAGCTTAGTAGGGAAAGTGGTAAGTGACGTCTTTTATTTCAATGCTCTCAAGCAGGTTGATAAGCAGCAAGTGGTTGAAAGTATCAAACACTGCCAACATGCTGAGAAGAATCCGTGCCGAATTCCCACCCTTTTCAACTATGGTTCTAATTTCCTCTGTAGCAGCCACTAGGGCTGACTCGGTACAATGGTTAGGTCTATAACCATATTAGCCATCTAGAAGATGGTGTTCATCAAGAAAACCCATGATATTCGCATTCATAGCCTTCTCCAATATCTTGGCTGGCAAAGGAAGACGTAAGATGGGCCAGTAATTATTCACACCATGGGGCTCAAGTGAGGGCTTTTTAAGCACAGAAAGCACTGAAGCCTTTTACCACGTTGCAGGAGTGTCCCAAAATCTATTTTATTCTGAGAGGTGGACTGATAGCGTGTCTGAAACCCCATGGAGAACAGAAGAAGGGAAGGGGTTGGAGGGTGCACCAGATTTGGTGCACTCCAACCAAATGATCCTCCAGCCAATATTGTCGTATACTTTTTGTTGATAGTGTTTTGAAGGTGTTGAAGGAAACCGCTGCAGACCATAGATTCTTTAACTGAAGAAGTTATGTAAAGAACGTGCTGCTGTCTTCATACTTGAATTTGAAATTCTTGACTTGACCCTTTTGTCCCATGGATCCCTTCATTGAATATTCAGTTGATGCAGTATATTCCACTGCTCCTCCTGTAACAGCACCATATCATCTTTGATTGACTTTTAAAGCTAGATCCTAGGAGATGTAGATCGCCAGCCCAGTTTTAGGCCTACCTTTCATCTTTGATTTATGTGCCAAGTTGATGAATTCTATATACCCCATTAGCGGAAGCAGAGTCCAAGATTCTTGCACAATATTTATATTAAACTGTTGCCAGTAGGTCATTTATTAAATGGCTTAGGTCACCCACATTCCATAGGCATATTGATGTTACCTCCGTTCTGAGTCAATTTCTTGATCTGGTTGATAATACGGAAGGCAGCCATGTCCAATCGGCCCAACAATCAGTTTGAAGAGTTTTACTATTTTAAACACTTGAGCGAAACATTTGGTGCCAGTAGCCTGTGTCCTGGGTCACATGACAATGAATAGTTGGCATGTGGCCTTTATGTATTTCTTCGAGATAATGAAACGTGAGGACTAGGTGTTGGCAAGATGGAGGGGAGGAGCTGCTCCCTGCCCCACTTAACATTTCAAAGTGTTGCCTCAGCACACTTCCAAAGAAACTTGAAACCAGCCTTTTGTCACCCTAGACTTACTGGAGCATGGGCAGGGGAAGGAAGGAACTTTTCAGAACCACAATGTGGGGGTGCTTAGAAGTTTCCCCCACATTAAAGACTGGCAGCAAGTATAAATATTGGACCCTCCGGCTAACTCTTCAGTATACTCCTGCACCTTTGGACACTACAGAAGAAGTACTGTCTTGTTCCGCAGAGGTCTGCCCGGCTGCTTGAGGCCTGCCATGTTCTCCAGAGGACTGCCTTGCTGCTTTAGGCCTTCCCTGCACTCTATGAAGGAAGACTGGACCTGATCCATTCATCCCAGGCTAACCTGAGCGACTCCAAGGGTCTATTGGCTGACCTCCTGTTCTGAGCTACCGGGACACAATAAGCTGTAGAGGCCTCCCTGGAACTGCCCATCTGACCTGCTGAACCTGGACCTGCATCAGCTGTGTTGGCTCTGCTAAAGTGAGTCCCTGACCCAAAGCAGTGCCTCCCCAGGTCATGGGTACTTGGCTGGCAGAGTGCACTCCTCTTAAAGGCGGAAATCCTGGAGTTTTGGGCTGTTTGAGACCTCGAACAGGCCGGTTCATGTGGAGACTCTGCTGCCAGCAACAATCGCCAAAACAAAGCTCCTGTGAAATCCGACTCTGTACTCTGCGACGACCGCCAGCGACGACCTGCTATATGAGATCTACACTTCGCGCTACAGCAACAACAGCCCGCTGTGACTGCCAACGCAAAGATCCAGTGACGACCATCCACAGCGCCTGACCAGAAACTCACGCTACAGTGACGAGCTTCTGCGACGCCTGGCCTGCTGTTTGTGCTACAGCGACGACGGTCCGAAATGCTCTCATTGCTCCTCACGGCCTCCTCCACTGCGAACTGGACTCAGAGAAGGTAACTTTTTCAGCAGGACTAACCTGGTCCCTATATTCAGCCAGTGCACCATGGCATTGGGCCTGAACTTGTGACTTTCCCCCAACCCAGCATGACCAGATGACCGCAACTTGTGCTTTGTGCTTTTAGGCGCTATTTTTACCTAGAACATTTAAACTGCATATCTGTCATTCTACTTATTGGATTTCTGTTGTTCTGATACCATTATATTTATCAAAAATTACTATATTTTTCTGAATTGGTGTGGGTGTTTTCTTGTGTTGTGTTCTCTCACCTGTTACCTGTGTGGACTGAAGAGGGAGCTTTGGACTGCGAGCACGCTGGAGCTGCTCTTCCTTTAATCAACTTAATCAACTCCTCGCGGAACCCGCTCCGCGGGTCCCGCTTCGCCTCTGGTTCTCTGCTTAGCGCTGCTGGAAGTGCGCTGTGACTGCGAGGTATTACTTCAGATAGAGCCTCTGTGGCGGTGGTGTGGGCAGGGCTGCGAGCGTGGTCAGGCGAGGACTTCAAGTCCCAGGAGCGCCTGACCCTCGGCATCACCAGCAGCTGACCCGCTCTCCCTGCTGGCTCCTCCCCCGCCTCAGCGCGGCTAAAACCAGCGCGTCAGTTTCACTGTTGGTTCTCTCACCTGTTACCTGTGTGGACTGAAGAGGGAGCTTTGGACTGCGAGCACGCTGGAGCTGCTCTTCCTTTAATCAACTCCTCGCGGAACCCGCTCCGCGGGTCCCGCTTCGCCTCTGGTTCTCTGCTTAGCGCTGCTGGAAGTGCGCTGTGACTGCGAGGTATTACTTCAGATAGAGCCTCTGTGGCGGTGGTGTGGGCAGGGCTGCGAGCGTGGTCAGGCGAGGACTTCAAGTCCCAGGAGCGCCTGACCCTCGGCATCACCAGCAGCTGACCCGCTCTCCCTGCTGGCTCCTCCCCCGCCTCAGCGCAGCTATAACCCTCCCTTGTGACACCGCAACGCGGGAGCGCGCCGGGAGAAGCCCGGGACAAGGGCGGGACCGTCTGAGGCCGTCAGAGGCTGAAGAAGGCTGGGCTGGGCCCCCTCCCTTGGTTCTCCGGTATTAAACCTGTGTGACACTGCTTTTATAGATTTTATTGTATTTTAGGATTCTTAGGTTTCGTATTCTACAATTGTTATTAATTGATTCTTACTCCCCTTCTAATACAGTCTCATGACGGCTAAAAAACTACGCTCTGGGCGAGTGATTGTAGGGAGATCTGGGTCTAAAACCAAATCTAACCCCCTTCGGAACAAAATTGTAACTTCCATGCAATTGAAAGGTCAATGTCAGCTTTTCAATTTATGGGACAAAGGGAAAGATAAACCCACTGATCTGCAGCCCCCGAACGAAATCCCAGGGTTTAACGATTCGGTGCCTGTTAATGGGGTCATTGATGTTTCCTCTAGTTTAAGCTTGGTTGCTAGTCAATCTTTGCCTATTTTAGTTAGTCCCGAAGTACTAAGGGGCTCGCCTTCGGCGTCAAACAATGTACATCTGAAACAGATTGCTCCCCTTGAATCTTTGGGTAATATGTCCTCAAAATCTGATAAAATTGTCCCCTCGCAAGGTGCACTAATGGATGTTCCTAAAGTTTCAGTGAATACTGATCTTTTGTCAGCCGCGTTAGTTAAATCCCCTGTAGTAGAGAATGATTTTACACTGCCTGATATTGATTTAACAGCTCATAGGGCGCGGGTGGGATCGTTACATGGGAACCCTAAAGGTGTGCCTTTAGAGGAAGCAATAACCATTTCAAGTACCGGTCCTCTGAGAAGCACACCTTCTAATAAACTAGATTTTTCCCTTTCACAATTAAACCTTTCATCTTGTTCAGGTCCAGTATTGAACAATTTAGCTGAGGGTTCTCCAAATATTAATGGGAGGCTAATTTCTAATTCTTTGTCCTCTTTGGAATCAATTCTCTCTTCGATTTTGAGTTTACTTGAAAAGTTTGTGGGAGGTTCGGAATGTATATTTGACACTGTAACGCAAATTTTGCAAGTTCTCTTGCTAAGTAAAAATGAGTTAGTGTCAGATCTTCCCATACCATCGGCTTCTCTGTTGGTGCCCCAAAAAATAAGCGCTCCTTCCGCTTCGGCAGTTTTGGATTTAGCTCAGTCTTCTCCTTTGACAGAAGGTCAAAAGGAAAAGAAGCCTGTAGTTCTTCCTGCTG
Organism: Triturus cristatus; assembly: GCF_964204655.1. Classification (NCBI taxonomy): domain Eukaryota; kingdom Metazoa; phylum Chordata; class Amphibia; order Caudata; family Salamandridae; genus Triturus; species Triturus cristatus. The sequence continues at coordinate 223,425,233 of NC_140579.1, forward strand.
TCCCCAATCCTTCCAAAGTGGTTTCGGCTGGCGCTAATTGTATAGCCCCAATCAGTGACAAGATAGAGGTAATAGTAACATCTCCTCTCATTCCCAAATCCGAAATTCCATCTCTCTTTCCGATATTCTCCTTGCCATCAAGCAAAGAAGAGGAGATTCCCAAAGTAAATACGGGATTGATGGGAAAAGTGAGTCCCCTGAAACACAAAAAGATTAGAATGAAGAAGAGGAAACCCATCCGAAGATTTGCTAAAAAAAGACAGAGGAAACTTCTTTTTGATAAGAATGCTGAATTAAGTCTAGAAGATTCTCCGCAGGTGGAGCAGTCTCCCACCTCTCATGTAGAAGCTAGGGTTGTCTCGCCTAAAGAAGACGCCCCTTCCTCTGGTCTAGGTCCTATAAGCTTTACCAATCCTTTCCTCCCCAAGGTTTCCCACCCTACCGCCAATCCTTTTTCAGCTTATTGTAATGTTAAAGCAGGATCTTGCCAAGTTATTTCTAAGGTTACCACTTCTTCTGTCATCCCGTCCCCTACTTCCCTAAATCCTTCAGCAAGACCCTTTCAGGTTCCATCCTCAATGTCAGTTATTCTCCCAAAAGAAAAAATAAGTGTGGATACTTTATATCTTGATTTCTCTCCCTTATTTGAACCAGATTTAATTTTAAATAGATCAGCCCTACTGATCTGTTTTAAAGAGATCGAAAGTTTGAAATTAATTCAAACGTCCGATTTAGATATTGTATTTCTCCTTAACTCCTTCGTGGGGAAACCAATAAGATCAACTAGGGTGAAATTCCATTCGAAAGTTGTGTTAATCTTGTTCTACAGTGGGCAGAGGAATTACAAGTTAGCGGGATAGATGTCTTGCCACACTTTGGGGAAAAATGTACTCAAAGTATTCTCGCCAATTCTTCACTGTCACTTCCCTCTAATACGGGCGTGCTGTTGTCGGATTGGTCTAATCTCAGATCAGAGGACCTAAAAATTTATGTGGCTAGGAATGAAAGGCTAGTTTCATACAAAAACCCTCCCCTTAAGCAGACAGTGAAGGATGACCAATCTAAATGGAGTTGGTTACCTGGAGTTCTAGCGAGTAAATCTGCTCCCTGTTCTAAACAACATCCCAATTTTTAACAGAGAGCTGAAGTTTATCTCATGGAACACTGCCGGATTCAAGGATTATAAGGAGAAATTGGGTTTCTTGCATTCTCAAAAGGCAGATATAATCTGTTTGCAAGAAACCTGGGTTGAAGGAAGATTAGCTTTGGAAAAAGACTATTTTGTTTTGGAATACAGCGCAACCAGCACTAGAAGAGGCCATGCTAAGGGAGGGTTAGCATGTTTGTTATCTAACAGACTGCAATGGAACTATTCACACTATCTAGATCCAGGGAAACTGTTTCAAGCAATAACCCTAAAAGATGTATTTGAGGATTGCCCTAATAGATTGTTGATTGTGGTTAATATTTATATTCCCCCCAATTGTAGTTTTAATGCTGGTTTAAAAACTTTGTTCACTTTTTTAACTAAAGCGTTGGATGTCTCCCCAACTCCGCATGTGTTAATGTTTGGGGACTTAAATTGTAATATATCCAACTGTGGGTTGGAGTTGTTTAGAAATATTCAATTGGAAGAGTCTTTGAATATACCTCCTGCCCAGTTTCCCTCCAAAATTAAAACTAACAAAAGAGGTAAACTTATCTTAGATGGTTTACTTAAAGTTGAATGCTTAATAGTAAATGGGAGGCTTCCATCTGACATCCCGGCAGCTTATACTCGTAAATCTAATAAGGGAAAATCTATTATTGATTTTATCATGGTAGATTATGCCGGTTTTCACCTACTAAAGGATATGAAGGTCATTGAGTCTATTCTTAGTGACCATAATGCACTGATGCTTTCTGTCTCCGTTAATCTTCAGAAAGTGGATCCGTGGAGTCTGGATACAGATTTTGTGAATTTTGATTCCAGATCAGGGAAATGTTTTTGGAACCCTTGTACTGTTGAAAATGTGGTGCCTCTTTTGTATTTTACTGTTGAGAATTTACCCTTCTGGGAAGGGAGAGAGCTGTTGAGTTTTATTAATTTTTTAGATTCTGTAACTGCTAGTGCAAAAAAGAAACCAGGTGTGAAACAATCCCTCGCAGTCCCTCATCCTTTACGGGCTTTAAATAGAGAAATAAACAAAGTGGTAAGGGGACAATTTTTATTCTTTACCCAAGAAGCTAAGTCTAAGTTGTTTATTTTAAAAAGAAGGAGAGTTAGACTTAAGGCCCATTTAAAACGTTCTAAGGAAGATGCCCTCTGGATTCAACTGAGGGAAGCTTCTTATAATGGCCAAGCCAAGACATTCTGGGCCTTAATTGGCAAAGGTTGTGGTACCAGAGCCAGTCCTACGCCTATTGCCATTGAGGAACAGGTGTGGGTTCATTATATCGAGAAGTTGTACAGTAACAATAATTCTCAAGTTTTTAATGTTGAATCTGATAATGTCTCACGTATACTTGACTGTCCAACGGAAAAGGAAATTGAATGTGCCATTAAGAATATGCGTTCCTCTGGTGCGATGGGTCCTGATAAAATCCCAATTTCAGTATTAAAACACCAGAGTGAACTTTGGAGTAAAATACTCTTTCCAGTGTTTAAATTTTGTTTTTCTAGTGGAACAGTCCCCCCCCTCCTGGAAAGGAAGTATTATTGTCCCTTTATATAAAAAAGGGGCAAGAGATCTACCGCAAAATTACCGTCAAATTGCTTTGCTTGATGCCATTGGTAAGGTTTTCGCAAAATGTGTGCTTACTTTAATGAATCAATGGGTATTTGAACATAAAATCCTTCCCATGGAGCAAACAGGTTTCAGACAAAATCATGGAACTTTAGACAACCTGACTGCATTGCAAGTTATCAATGAAAAATATGTGAAAATCCGTGGTGGTCAGGTATATGGCGCCTTTATTGACTTCTCCACCGCTTTTGATAAAGTAGATAGAATTTTGCTGTGGAGAAAGTTATTTAACTTAGGTATGCCCCCATTCCTGATCAAGTTAATTCGCGCCCTTTACTCTGACACCTGGTGCAGAGTTCTACTTGGAGGTGAATGTGGTGTATCTAAATTAATTCCCACTTCCAATGGGTTGAAGCAAGGTTGCCTTTTGGCTCCATTGCTATTTTCCTTATATACTGTTGATTTACCCGTCACACTTTCTGCTTGCGCCGGTATTGCCCCGTCCTTGGGTGGAGTTCCAATTGCATGCCTTATGTATGCAGACGACATCCTGATTTTGGATCTCACCCCAAAGGGCCTGAACAATCGGTTGCAAGCACTTTCTGAATTTGCGGAAAGTCATTTCTTATCAATAAATACGGCAAAAAGCAAAGTGATTTGCTTTTCTGGTAGAAAGAAGCCTAAATGCCTTAATTATCCATGGGTTGTGGGGGGGAAAAAACTGGAATGTGTGAAATCTTATACCTTCCTAGGTAAAATTGTCACTTATAATTTAAGTGACAAATTACACATTGACAATAACTCTCGGAAGGCTATTTCTCAGGGAAAGAGTTTAGTTTCCCTGTATAAAGCCACAGGTAGAAGGCATTTTTCTATTCTTTTAGATGTTTTCAGAGCGAAAGTTCCGGCCTCCCTGTTGTACGGAATTGAGTTAATTGATGTAAAAAAGTGGAGTTTTTTAAACTCGGCGGAAGGGAAAATTTTACGCAGTTTAATGTCTGTAGGTACAGCAAATTAGACTGCTTCCTTGAGACAGGAATTGGGTTTACGTAGCAGTTGGGTTCAAGGTCTGGCAAGTATCATACGTTGGGTAGTAGCTTTATCTAAAGGAGAACCTAATACCTTAAGAGATCTTATAAAAAATGAATTATTAGGATCTTTTAATGATTTCTCCCTGATTGTAAAAAACTTCAGATTTGCCGTGCTGCAATTGAAATTGGATGAGGAGACTTTATTTTTATTATCCTCTCATCAATTAAAAACTGTTCTGAAGTCAGCCTCCTGGGAATTGGGGTTTTGTCAGGATAGAGACTTCTGTTTAGCGAAAAAAGGTGGTACGCCGGTTATCGAATCTTATACCCTGCGGAAAGCTCAATCGTATATGTATTGGAACATCTCCCATGGCGTTAGACGCCTTGTGTTCTTATTAAGACATAATTTGCTTCCCCTGAAAGTTCTACATGCCAGCTGGTATGGTCATTCGGCATGCTGTGATCTTTGTCAATTGTATGATCAGGACTTAGATCATGTCATGTTTGTTTGTCCTGCACTGATGTCTTGCAGGCGTAGATGGTTAAGACCAATTTGCTTACATCTCAACATATTATCTGCTTCTTCATTTAAGGCAGCCTTGATTAACCCACCCAATGAAATGTTTGCTTTTAAATTGTACAACTTTTTAAAATGTTTTTTGGACCTGTATTAAGATGTTTCGTGTAATTGTGATGGAATAATATTTTATGTATTTTTTGTTTTGTATGTATATGTTGTTTTATGTGGACCTCATAAAGAGTTCCTTATCATAATAAAATAAATTTAAAATTTAGTGTTGTGTTTTCGGTATATTATTGCATAAATACTTTAAACATTGCCACTAAGTTAAGCCTGCTTTTGTGCCAAGCTGCCAGAGGATTAAGCACAGGTTAATTTAGTGGTTTTTGTGGTTGTTGCTTGAGAAAGATCTTCATCAGCTCAATCAATAACCCAATTTCTTACAACCCCCTACTAATTATGGCACTGACTACTACAATTATTGATTACTGATCTAAGAAGATACCAATAACTGTAGAAACCAGAGAGAAGAGATAAATTCAGTTCAAGAACATCAAGTTAAAATGTTGAGTACCAAAACCAATGGACTGGATCAAGGGCTGTTGGAGTGCTCAGTCACCCTTACCTCCAGCATTTTGAACACCCCATCCTGAATACTGGCCCTCGCTTTGTCACATAGACTATACATTTTGTGTTTGACAGAAATGCTGTCCCCAGTGTCAATGTCAAGGGTGTTTCAAGTGGTGGGCCCTGGGGTGAGAAAAGTGAGGCAACCTGCCCCAGCAAGTGGGGACAGCCCCTCTGCTACCCAGGGGTCAGGGTAGGAGAGAGGACAGGTCTTTCCACTGACCATTCCTGCTTCTTGGAAAATAAGAGGTCAAGAGAGGTTCACTGTTCTCCACCACAACATCATTCATCATCAGAGCATAGTTACCTCAGACCTCTCAATGTGGGCTTGAGGCCATTGACATGTAAGACTCTTAAAGGTTTCCTGTGGGTCTTTAGATCTATCCGGTAGGTACCTCCACCTTGAGCTCCTTCACCTCGTAGGGCCCGGTCCTGTAAGGCCTGGGGATCCCCTAGCTCCATCACCCATACTTTTCTGACCAGGCTGAAGCTCAACCAGAGTGTCCTTCTTGCCATGCCAGAGTTTCACGACTTCCTTGCTAGCTTCCAGGTTCTCAGTGACTTTCTTCCAAAAGCACTACTTCAGAGTCTGGAGAGCCAACATGTAGCTGACTGCATAGTGAAGGAGGAGGTGGTTTCTTGGAGCTCTCTCTCACCCCTCCTTCACAAGGCTGAGAGGCTCTCTGACAGGGTGGCAAAACAGAACCTCAAAGGGACTGACCCCTACTTCCTGCTGCATCACCTCCCTGTAAGCACACAGGCATGGCAAGATAGCGTCCCACTTCTGCCTCAAGGGCTCTGACAGGCCCATGATCATGTCTTTTAGGGTCTTGTTGAATTTTTCAATAAGCCCATGGGTCTGGGGATGATAGGGTTTGGAGAACTTGTAAGTTACTCCACACTCATCCCTCATTGACTTTATGTATGCTGACATGCAGTTGGCAGCTTGGTCGAACACCACCTCTTTGGGGAATCCACTTGTGTAAAGAACCCCATCAGTGCCCTGGCCATTGCAGGTGCAGTCCCTGTACTCATAGGTATGGCCTACAGTTACCAAGTTGCATGGTCCAGCAAGACCAGGATGACCTGCTGCCTGAGGCAGTCTTGGAGTCCAGTGGCCAAACAATGTCTATGCCCACCCTCTCAAAGCAGGTGCCTCCTACAGCAAGGGGAATGAGGGGAACCTCTCCCCTGCCAACCCCTCAACTTCCCACTGGCCTGACAGGTAGGACAAGACCTGCAGAATGCATCTGAGTTCACTCTCATCAGGAACTAGTAGAAGTGGGTGACAAGCCTGGTAAAGGTATTGTCATGCCCCAGATGTCCTGCCAGGGTACATTATGGAACAAACCCATTAGGAAGGCGCTATGGCTCTGGAAGACCACCAACACATGGGTTGCCCCAAGCTCAGAAATCTTTGGCAACCGATACATTCTCCCAGTAAGTCCGGTGATCACCAGAGGTGTTGCCAACTGCCTGTGATGCAGCGTGGAATGTCAAATCCTCCCTTCGGCACAGACCAAATATCGCAATAACATATTAACTCAAATACATTCATTGGTGGGGCCCATAACACCAACACTCACACTTGCTTGATCTGCTTTACCGAGAGGGATACGTTTCCATACGCTGACATGAAAGGAATATCTTTTCACCTAAACCCTAATATGCATTGAATACCTTTGTTAACTTCAAACCTCGTGATATTCCCCTCATTTGGCGATGAATCAGTTAGTTGGATTGTAATTTGGTAAATCAATTCTTTTATTTATGCTCTTTTCTTAATCTAATTTCTTCAAAAAACAACTCAACACATTTGTCTTTTAATCAAAGCATTGTTTATCTAATTGATTGCAAATTTTAGAAAATCATCGTCCAAACCACAGAACATCATATTTACCTAATCTGGCTATTAGTCGTCCTCTAAATCAGTCAAGTCGTGGAAAAATCTTTAAATTTATCAAAGTCAGGCCGCAATTCAGTCTCTCAAAAGATTCAGGATAACAGCTGTCCAGCAGTGTCACCGTCCTCTCTGTCAGCATAACGTCAGGAAAATGAAAGTTCGCTCAAAAGAAGGAAGAAGAACACTAATTCGCCTTGTCTACCCACTTTTATAATGAAACTAACGTCAAAATGTAACAAAAGTCAGTTTTAGACATTCCTGATTGGTGGATTTTGGGTCATTCGGTAAAGTTCTCACATAGTCCGTTAGATTAAGTCATCGCACTTGCTGGTTCCGGTTTTAAAGACAGTCCTTTGTTTTGTGGTCCTGGCAACTCTCCCAGTACGACCTTGGTTGGTACATCTTGCGTGGGGTCAGGACGAGGCCATTGTTGCTGCCGGTGGCGCAGGCGCACTTCACCCAAAACCTCGTGAAACGGTAGCAGTCACGTCGTGTGTCTCAGTCGGCCATCTTTTCTTAGGCCCAAATGGTCAATTTAAGTAAAACAAACAAAAAACGTAATTAAAACATTGAAATGGCTAATAAAATGTTAAACCCTCACTAATTCCCCTTTGTGTAAGTAATTATCTAGCATAATAGCAACATTCAAAGCGTTTATATTCACCCAGTGATGTCATCTGGTGCAACTTACAATTACGTCTCAAAAGCAACATATATCATGCAATATTCTAATTTTCTACCATTAGCATGCGTACATATATTAGTATACAATTAGTTTAGTCATGCAAAATGCAAATCCCACGTGTAATTCTTTTGTTAATATAATTGGTAAGTTATCACTTCAAACGGATTAATAATATTACAATTAATAGATTATTCGGATTAATATAAACATGCAGAATGGGGAGGGGGCTATACAAAATTTTGTACTACCCGCTCCAGCAATCCCCCCTTTGGTCATTATATCACCACACCAACAACATTTTGTATCCCTTTTACGGAATATCAAAGTGATTTCTTGTTTTTATTCATATTTCAGTTTCTCCTGTTTCTTCTCTTTTTGCTGATTTATACATACTCTCCTTGATTTCCTCCAATTCTATTTCTTCAAATTCTTTTTCTTGTTTCTTATCTCTTCTCCTTAAATTTTCTCTTCTTAACTTTTTCTGATTTTTATCCTTTTTACGACAAATACACCCTAATTTAATTATTAATACTATGAAAATAACACATGTTAATGGAAATAATATCTTACCTAAAAATGTACTACCTAGTTTTACTACGAAATCTTTAATAGCTGATAATTTCTTTCCAATCTTTTCCCAAACACCTTCAACCTCCAGTGGTGCAATTTCGTCATGCAATTCTGTAATATTTGTAATATAAAATTTCAAATCTTTACTTTCGTCAGGAATGTAAGTACAACAGTGTTGAACTTTCAACATTCCACAGACTCCACCCTCTTTTGCCAATAATATATCAAGGGCAAGTCGATTTTGCATTACCATAGCACGCATGGCAACCATTTCAGTATTTACTAATAAAAATCCTCCAGCGGTGCTTGTAGACAAGCGATCCACTACTGTTGAAAGTCTTCTAATTTTGTTTGCATTCAGAGATATTCCCACTGCTGGTATCAATGCACCAAAAATGTCACCCACAATTTCTGTCCAAGATTCTCTCTTACTACGTGCTAAATAACTACCTAAACTATGTATACCATCTTCTCCTCTATCTATATGAAAGATCTTCGGAAAAACCAGGCCTACATAACATGTGCCATACCAATGGTCTGGCAAACGATAATATGCCCTGTTCCCACAAATGAAATATAACCCAGGAAAAACTGGATCTTTTCCACCTTTAAATCCCCATCCACCCATGATTCGGTATGTATCATGGCACTCACTATTACCTACAAAATAATTATCATATGCAGTTTGATTCCTTCTAATACACAATTTCCCTTTCTGAGGCCAATCTAAAGCCATAGTTGGACTTGTTTCCCCTTTCAAGTGTTTTTCCATCTCTACGTCCCATACTGTTTTCTCCACCTTTCCTTCTGAAGCCGTTCTTTGTATTTTCAGTCTCCTTTCTTCAACCATATCTAAAAATATCTTTTCCTCTTTCTTTAAACTGCATATCAGATTATTTCTAAATATGTATTCTAATGTTAGTTCTTTAGTCTCTAAGAAAAATTCACCTAATACCTTTGCAGGTTTTACCTTGTTTAGCTTGTTAATTGACGGTACTTGTGAAAATATAGTATCTACATCTGAAAAATAATACTCTAATTTACCTGTTTGATCAAATAAACTAGCTATTACACTACATGTTATTCCATAAGTTACTAGAAGGTGGTGATAAGTCACTCCCTCCGATACAGAGGCAGGTAACTGCATACAAATGTAGCAGTCCCTTACGTCCATTGTCTTTACATATTCATACAACAATTTCGAAAATGCATTATTAGAAAAATCAGTTATAGACCTGTCTTTATGTAAATAGGTTTTATCTATTCTAGTCGGAACTACCTTTTGAATCTTCCCTATATTAGTTATGTTTTCACTATGTCCTTCTAATGTATCTATAGTAAATTTAAATGAGATCAGGAGAGCAAGTATGCTCCATAGAAGCATTAGTAATCCTGTACAACAACACATTTTACACCATCTCCTCAAAAATCTACATCTATCTTTTCTACTATCTATGTTTGCCATCTTTGCTAAAATGGACCGTGTCTTTTGACTTAGCCTCTTCTACTTCACAACTAGTTTTTCTAACCCAAGGGTTTAAGCACCTACTTGGTTCTACCAGTTTTTGTCTTTTTCGGCATTTAATTGTCTTTCTCTCAGTTGGTTTCTCGTCTCATTCAGTTTGGCATTTCATCATTTTTCACTTCTCCTTCGTTTTCGGTATACTGAATGTCCTGAACATCCGCTTCTTCTCCAATATCGGACAAGATAACTCTCAGTATTTCGTTTCTTCGTCTTCCTCAACCACTTCTTGTACAACCACCTCTGGATTTCCTTGGCTATCAGCCTCTTCTTTTACATCAGGCAGGGCCACATACGTCCATTCTGGTGATTTATACTTCTGGTTAGGTTTGCTAGTTCTTTTGCTTTCTTTAACTACAATTGTTTCTTCTTCTTTTGATTTCTCCTGACTCGTCACTTCATTCACCTGTTCAGCCCTTGGTGAATTTACTCGTGTCAGTCGATATCTCAATCTTTTTATTTTATTCGGCCAAACGTCATCTTTTGCAGTTCTTTTCAATTTACTCCCTTTATCATTCTTTTCAGTTCTCCAAGCTCTCTTTCTTAGAACTCGACCTTTAGGTATTTTATCTTCGCTTTCCTCTGACTCTGTTTCAAATTGCTTTTTGCTCTCAACAGTTTCTTTTTCCACCACTTGTTTTGTTTTCCCTACTTCTGTCCCTCCTCGAATCTCCGACACGCAATCTTCCTGCTGACTACTTGTCCCTGCTTCTAACTGGATGTTGGAGTTCCCTACACCTCCTCGGGGGTCTTCCGCAATAATCTTTCCCTCTCTCTCTGTATCTGGCACCTGTCCCTCTAAATGTGTTGTTTCAGGTGGAATTTCTCTCAATCTTTCATCTGGCACTTCCTTCTCATGAATCTCTTTTATTGTCTCTTCACTGTCTTTTTCTTTGTTCTTTCCTTGAACATTGTGCTCCTTGTTCGGCTTCTGAGTCTGAACTGGTATAAGAAATCTGTAACCTTCGCCTCAGAGAACTACTTCTGGGGACAAAAGTTAAACTTGGTTCGGTTTCCCCCCTTTCAGGGTTTTCTTTGGCTTTTGGCTCTCTGTCATCTGACTCAGTACTAGATTCTGATTCATCAAAATATTATTTTTCTGTGCTGTCCACTGGATTTGGAATTCTCAAAGTATGGCTTGCATGGATCCAGTTTTTTAATCCAGCACACTTCACATCTGTTGTTGTGGTCAAGATGACTTGTCTTAGTTTTCCCCACCTTGGAACCAAACAGTTTCTTCTTCTGTGGACTTTTATCCTTACCCAGTTCCCTGGGCTTAGATCATGGGCTGGCTTCTTTTCAAGGGTGGTGGCACCCGCTCCAACTTGATGAAACACAGAATTAACTGCGTCAGCCAGGCTTTTACAGTATTCCAACACCATGTCATCAGTTATAGTCATCAGCTTGTTGACTGGTATAAACATGTGGCGCATGGCTCGTCCCATGATGATTTCATGGGGGCTTAACCCTGTAGTTCTGTCTGGAATTGATCTAATAGTCATGAGTACTAGAGGCAAGACATCAGGCCATTTCATACCTGTGGGTAAACACATTTTCCCTATTCTGTTTTTGATAGTACCATTCATCTGTTCTACCACACCAGAAGCCTCTGGTCGGTAGGCACAATGTAGTTTTTGTCGTACATTCAATGCTTCACAAATCAGTTTTATAATCTCATTATGGAAATGTCCTCCTCGGTCTGATTCAATTGTCACTGGGAACCCAAATCTAGGGATAAATTCCCTCAAAAGTAATTTTGCCACTGTCATCCCATCATTTCTTCTTGTTGGAAATGCCTCTACCCATCTAGAAAATAGACAGACCATAACCAAAACATACCTCAACCTGTTACAGGGAGGCATTTCATTGAAATCCACTTGCATTCTGGTAAAAGGCCCTCCTTATCCACCTATTGTTCCTAGACTCACTACTGTCTTTCTTCCAGGATTGTATTGCTGACATATTAAGCATCTCTGACAAAGACGTTCTGCTACAAGACTGAACTTTGCATTGTACCAGGTTTGTTTAAAGGACCTGATCATAGCATCTCTCCCTATGTGTCCCTGTCCATGATACATCCGTGCCATGGCAGACATCATGCTATCAGGCATGACTGGTCTTCCATCTCGATAGACCCACACATGATCTTTCTCTCTGGGTGAACATCCTGCTTTTACCCACTGCTTCATTTCCTCATCTCCTGCTTCTTCCTGTAATTGTCTTACTTCTTCCCATATTCCCACAGTGTTAGTAAACATCAAAGAGCAAGAAATCACCTCTTTTCCTTAGCCCTATTAATTGAATTCTGATTTCATGCACAGTATTGTGCCATGTCATTCGCAAATTTATTTCCAGTGGCGATATAATCACCACTGTGACTGTGGGCAGCACACTTTACAACAGCCAATTGCCTAGGCAGCTGTATCGCCTCAATCAGCTTTCCAACCGCTTCAGCATTCTTAATAGGAGTTCCACTTGATGTTAAAAATCCTCTCTGCAGCGATATCTGGCCGAAGTCGTGGACGACTCCATAGCCATACTGGCTGTCAGTTATCACAGTCACTCTCACACTTTTCCCAATCTTGCATGCTCTCGTCTAAGCAACAAGTTCAGCTACTTGGGCCGATTTTACTCCTTTCAAATAGGATGCTTCCATTACTGCTGCAACTGTGCATACCGCAATGCTGCACTTAACACTCCATCATTTGTCCTCAAACAAGACCCATCAACAAACATAACAAAATCACTTTCTGGTAAGGGTTCATCTTTTATGTCAGGTCGTGGTTTTGTACAGAAATCAAGTACATCCAGACAGTCATGATCTGCTTCATCTCTTACTTCCACATTCTCAGCATCAGGCAACAATGTTGAAGGATTCACATTCAAGAATCTCACAAGACTTACATTTGTTGCACCTAATATAACCTTTTCATACTTAGTCAGCCGACTATGTGTTATATACTTAGTACGACTCCTTGTTAAAAGGATCGCCACATCATGAGGTACAAACACTTTCACAGGATATCCCATCACAATTCCCTCACTCTGTTCCAAACTCCGACATGTAGCAGCTACTGCTTTCAAACAACCAGGTAGGGCTACAGCTACTGGGTCCAACATTGATGAAAAATATGCAATTGGTCTCCTCAGTTTTCCATGCTTCTGTATTAGAACAGAAAGTGCACATCCATTTCTCTCACTACACTACAACTCAAACTCTTTCTCATAGTCAGGCATACCCAATGCAGGTGCGTCACACAACCCATCTCTCCATCTTTTGAATGCTGCCAATTCCTCTTTATTCAAATCAATGGGATCTTTCACATCACTTCTTGTCAGTCGCACCAAAGGTTTTGCGATCAACGATAAATTGCTGATCCATTGACGACAATATTCAACCATTCCCAGAAACATTCTCACTTCTCTTTGGGTCATAGGTGGACTCATTCTTTTTATGATCCTGATTCTGTCTATTGTTATTCTTCTCAGTCCTTTTTCAATGTTATGTCCTAAATATTGTACTTCTTCCTTGCAAAATTGTAATTTTGATGGTGACACTTTAAGTCCTCCATCTGCCAAATAATTCAGCAAGGCTATCGTGTCTACCTCACAAGCTTCACGGGTTTTCGATGCCACAAGAAGGTCATCGATGTATTGAACTAACACTGAATTTTCGGGCATTTCTAGACTTTCCAAGGACTTCTTCAATAGCTGATTAAATATTGAGGGGCTTTCTGTATACCCCTGTAGAATTCGGCACCAAGCCAAAATACGCTCGCCGAAACGAAATGCAAAAATTTGCTGACTGTCATGGTGCAATGGGATGGAAAAGAAAGCATGGCATAGATCAATCACTGTATACCATTCTGCATCATGGGGAATCTGATATAAAATCACAGATGGATTTGGTACAATGGGACAGCATGACACAACAATTTTGTTTATCTTTCTCAGATCTTGTACTATCCTGAACTTCCCATTAGGCTTTTTCAGTCCCATTATTGGTGAATTACATGGACTACTCATTATTTCTCTCAAAATACCTTGTTTTATCATTTTTTCAATCACAGGAGTCACTCCTTCAATTATTTAAGGTGTCAATTTATATTGAGGGACATTTGGATAACTTACTCCTTCTTTTACTGTTATTTTTACTGGATCTACATTTCTCATTAATCCCACATCTTCTCCTGTGAAATCCCAAACTTCTGCCTTAACAGATTGTTTTAATTCTTTAGGTAATTCGCCAGGGTTAAATACAGCATAGGTTTCAGTAACCTCCTTCTCCCTGTTTGCCATTGTCATTTTATACAACACATCATTATCTGGGGTTTCAAATGCTATTCCATCCGGGGTACAAAATATAGTGCAGTTCATCTTGCACAACAAATCTCTACCTAACAAATTCACAGGACTGGTGTCGCACACGACAAAGCGGTGCATTTCAGAAAATTTCCCTATGCTAACTTTCACCGGTTCTGTAAGGTAAGTTTTAATCTGCCTGTTAGATACACCAACTACTTGGATCGTTTCATCAGAGAGAGGAAGATTCTTAACATCAGCTGATCTAACAGTTGATCGAGTAGCACCAGTATCAACTAGGAAAGTAATATTTTCATTATTAACTTTTCCATCTACAAATGGGCCTGGCTGGTCTACTTCTAAAGTTGCGCCAAGTACGCACTCTTCTTCCTCCCTTCGGCACCGTCAATAACCTTCTTCTGAATCTCTCTCATCGCGTAGCAACAAAAACTGCGAAGCAGCGCTAGCGCGCGGCGGTTTATTTACCTGTTCTCCGTTGTAGAATCCCGTTTCATTACTATACTTCTGGGAATTTTTGCTCTGTGGAAAAGGCAGTTTTGGCACCTGATTCTGTTTGGTAACAACCTGCTGCTGTCGCTGCGGTTGACCACTCACCACATTCTGCACCTGTGGATTCAATGATGCATTTTCATTGTTAGTACTTGGGGGAAATTTACACTCGGATTTCCAATGCCCTATCCTACCGCAATTATGACACGGACATTTCTTCTTAGCTTCCTGTCTCTCCGCTACCTTTACTTGTGCCCACATAGCCTTTTCGTTCAATTTTCGCTGTTTTGCTTCAATCTCATCACTGAAATATTTAGCATGTCTCAATACTTCATCTATTTTCTTATTTTGCCAATCTACAGTATGTTGTTTTATCATCTCACTAATTTCTGGATGTAGACCATATACAAATCTGTATACAAAATGACTCAAATCCTTTTCACTCAGATTTTCATCTCCACTAAACTGTTTAAAGGCCAAGATCAGCCTCTCATAATATGCATGTACTTACTCTTTGCTTTCCTGATGTGTTCTGTCAATTTTCACCCAATCTGTCTCTTTAGGAGGTACTTTGTTTTTCAGAAACGCAATAACCTGTTCATATTTCTTCATTACCTCGGGGTCTGGAGCCCCTGTTTTTGGATCCCTTGGGTATTCTTGTGTTGGCCAATCTATCACGATTTTGCACTCTGTCCATAGATCTGCTGGTACTATTATGTCAAACAGGCTGTTTAGATCAATCCACAATACTTTGGACAATTTTACAAATCTGACCACTCAACGGGTTTTTCACGTAGTCGAGGGAAATCATTTGTAAAGGACAAAATATCTTGCCTAGTCAATGGGACATGTACATATCCTCCTCCTGGAATTTCTCTCATAGGGCATTCTGTTACTACCTTCTCTTTTTCTCTAACAGGGAAAGCTGAAAAGGTTTTATCTGATACATCATCTCGTTATCGATACCATCTACTTTTCCATTTGTCCACATCTCCCCATTTTCTCAACAAAATAATTATTTCCTTAATCTGACTCATTCGTCCTGTGGTATTCATATTTTCAATGTCCTTTTCAGTGAAATCTATTCAATATGGTTTCTGTAGGGCTTTTACCTTTTCAATATCTATACCCATTTCATTTGCCACTTCTTCTAATCTTTCATGGAGACTTTTTGCTCTCCAAGTTATACTTTTACACAGAAATAACAACTCCTCATCTTGATAGGTTTTTAACTTCCCCGTAGGGATCGTTCCTACTATTAACTCTTCCAGTACCATTCGTAGTTTGGCCAGATCTATTGACGGAGATTCTTTATCTTTCTTCTGCAAGCTTCTCAACCATTCACTTAATTCCTCTGTAGATGGTCCTACTGACTTCTCTACATTTCCTTGTCCAGAATCCTTTTGTGTTTCTAATATTGACTCCACTGTTGTTATACGTCTTTCTGCACAATTCTGGCCTACAAACTGATTATTTGAAACATTTGGTTCAATCATACTTATTGTCTGTCTCCATGGATTATCATTTTGACTCAGTTTTGGTTGTTCATCCTGTTTATTGCTTTTATAAGGGACCGTTAAACAATGTTCGCTATCTTTCTGTTTATCAAAAATAGGCATTACTGGACCTATCGTTACCGGAACTGTTACAGCTTCCAGATTTTTGGTCAATTCTCTTATTTTCTCTGTTAATTCTAAGGTAGTCTTTGCTAGTTCTGCTGAATTTTCACCATTTATTCTACCTCCGGACTTCTTTTCTACCTCTCTAATGGAATTATTTTTTCCCAAATCTTGGAACTCTGATTCCGATTTTATGATTCGTACAGTTTCTTTCATTGGGGAACTTGGGGTTAATATTTCTGGTTCTGGACGATATGGGGGTGGATTTTTATAGAACATGTCATCAAGAACATCATCCTCTGATTCATTCACTCCATACCCTCTCGATTCCACATTATGTCTCTTTTCTACGCATTTTCTTCCTTCATTTTCTCCTGCAGTTCTTACGGGAAACAAACCCTCAGTCATACTCACATTCCGCCACCTTCTCATTCGATCATCATGATTCTCATGTCCGTATGACCTACCAAACATGTACCTATACCTTCCGCCACTTCTCTGTCTCTCTCGGTCATGCATCTCATCATCCCATTCTGTCAATGCTTCAAATTGTGTCGGTCTAGGTCTTGGTTCTAAATTCATAATTTTCTCTCTTAAATTTCTCAGAACTGCCAAGTTAAATGAACCATGTTCTGGAAAAGCCAACATTCCATCTTTCTCAGTATACTTGACCCAATTATCTAACCAAATACAGATGTGATATCCATATTTCGCAACCATAAAGGATGCGGGGGTTTTCGGTGGAGGAAGTAACTGTCCTTCCCTTGTCACAATCGGTTTGTCCTTTTTAAACCACTTCTTAATTTTTCCAAACCAGGACTTTTTCTCCTTTTCTGGTGGATCGTAATACATTTTCCTGTCTTCCGTGTATCGCTAGTCTCTCCTTACAACTGTACTGCTATACGGTCCAATCGAAGCGCGACTCACACTAACGCACCACTCAGATGCGTCTACGTCACCCTGTGCTTCTCCACTCCTAGCGCGGCGTACACTAACGCACCAATCCGGAGCGTTCTACGTTTCCGACTGACTGGCCAATCCCGGCGCGGTCGTTCTGACGTCAGCAGCCGCTGCCGCAGCTCCTGCTCCTGTCTACCCCTCCTTTACAAAATCCACTTGGTAAGTTTTGTTTCAAATTTACAATTCTGTTAGTAAAAACACAAAAACACCACCATTGTCTGCTTCGCTAACCAAGGAATAGCAATAGACCTTTCTCACAAGAATTCCGTCTTTCCCGAGAGCAGCGCTTACCTCTGCCCTACTACGGAATCGTTACTTCCGTTGATAAAGTAGCACATCCCTCTACCTTACCCTTCTAACAAGCATTAGCTAACCGCTTCTCCAGAATTTAAGGCAAATAGTTGGAGACCCAATGCTCCTGAGAAATAAAACTAGAGTTTCACAATTAACCCGAATGCCTTCACATTCACGTACTTTCACACGAGAAAATGTAGTACATTCACACAGAATCCTGTCTGTCCCGAGAACAGTGAACAGTCTTTCCTACTACAGAATTATGACATACGTTAACAAAGTAGCACTTCCCTCTACTTTATCCTTCTAGCAAGCTCAGAGAACACCTGTTACCTTTCCAGTGATAAGCGTTATTGGAATGCCATTTGGACTCCTGGTACCTAAGACCAAAATTTCACAGGTGACCTTCGCTATCATACATACTTCTCTCACACAGAAAATGTCTCTAATGGCAACACACGACAATGTCACCGAATCGAACCCAGACAATGCGTTGTGCAAATTCAATCGTTACACGTTTCTCCCTGTGTACCTTCAGGGCAACAATTCCGTCTTTCCCGAGAACAGCACTTACCTCTGCTCTACTACGGAACCGTTACAAACTTCCGACTTCCTACATCCCAGAAGCCGTGCAAACAACATAGACGCGACTCAACATAGTGTGTTAATACATAAACCAATATCAATCAATAACCAATAATCAATAAGCAATTTACAAGCTATATTCACCAAACCAAAACAATAACAACCATCATTCTGCTACCAGAAAAACTGATGCAGCGTGGAATGTCAAATCCTCCCTTCGGCACAGACCAAATATTGCAATAACATATTAACTCAAATACATTTATTGGTAGGGCCCATAACACCAACACTCACACTTGCTTAATTTGCTTTCCCGGGAGGGATAAGGTTCCATACGCTGACATGAAAGGAATATCTTTTCACCTAAACCCTAATATACATTGAATACCTTTGTTAACTTCAAACCTCGTGATATTTCCCTCATTTGGCGATGAATCAGTTAGTTGGATTGTAATTTGGTAAATCAATTCTTTTATTTATGCTCTTTTCTTAATCTAATTTCTTCAAAAAACAACTCAACACATTTGTCTATTAATCAAAGCATCGTTTATCTAATTAATTGCAAATTTTAGAAAATCATCGTCCAAACCACAGAACATCATATTTACCTAATCTGGCTATCAGTCGTCCTCTAAGTCAGTCAAGTCGTGGAAAAATCTTTAAATTCATCAAAGTCAGGCCGCAATTCAGTCTCTCAAAGATTCAGGATAACAGTTGTCCAGCAGTGTCACCATCCTCTCTGTCAGCATAACGTCAGGAAAATGAAAGTTCGCTCAAAAGAAGGAAGAAGAACCCTAAATCGCCTTGTCTCCCCACTTTTATAATGAAACTAACGTCAAAATGTAACAAAAATCAGTTTTAGACAGTTCTGATTGGTGGATTTGGGGTCATTCGGTAAAGTTCTCACATAGTCC
Source organism: Triturus cristatus (assembly GCF_964204655.1). Taxonomy (NCBI): domain Eukaryota; kingdom Metazoa; phylum Chordata; class Amphibia; order Caudata; family Salamandridae; genus Triturus; species Triturus cristatus. The sequence continues at coordinate 223,444,001 of NC_140579.1, forward strand.
GTTAGATTAAGTCATCGCACTTGCTGGTTCCGGTTTTAAAGACAGTCCTTTGTTTTATGGTCCTGGCAACTCTCCCAGTACGACCTTGGTTGGTACATCTTGCCTGGGGTCAGGACGAGGCCATTGTTGCTGGCGGTGGCGCAGGCGCACTTCACCCAAAACCTCGTGAAACGGTAGCAATCATGTAGTGTGTCTCAGTCGGCCATCTTTTCTTAGGCCCAAATGGTCAACTTAAGGAAAAGAAACACAAAACATAATTAAAACATTGAAATGGCTAATAAAATGTTAAACCCTCACTAATTCCCCTATGTGTAAGTAATTATCTAGCATAATAGCAACATTCAAAGCGTTTATATTCACCCAGTGATGTCATCTGGTGCAACTTACAATTACGTCACAAAAGCAACATATATCATGCAATATTCTAATTTTCTACCATTAGTATGCGTATATATATATTAGTATACAATTAGTTTAGCCATGCAAAATGGAAATCCCACGTGTAATTCTTTTGTTAATATAATTGGTGAGTTATCACTTCAAACGGATTAATAATATTACAATTAATAGATTTTTCGGATTAATATAAACATGCAGAATGGGGGGGGGTATACAAAATTTTGTACTACCCGCTCCAGCACCTGGACCTCGGCCGGGTGTTGTAGACCCTCAAGAGAAGGGCACCCTTTCTGGGCTTTTTTTTTAAAAAAAAACGTTTTTATTGGCATTTATAGGTAATAATATACACATGCACAGGTGGTATCACCGTTAACACAGAGACTTACATAGCAAGAGTGCCCAATCGCAGCCCTTCCGATCTCACAGTCTCGTGGGCGCTCAGGCCATCCGACCCTATCCTAAGTAGGGCTGCAGGTGCATGGCCGGGATCAGCCGCTGGGTATGCCCTACCGAAGCGCGCCCTGATCGCCGCACCGCAGGGGCGCTGTGCAATGTGATTGAACCCCTGTGGGTGGTGTCTCGGGGGCTAGAGAAGTGCCGCCAATGAGTAACTATGAACGAACTGGGGGCAGGGAACCAGGGGATGGGGGTGCACTATGTTGTCTATCAGGAAAGCTTGTGGCTATGCGCTCGAGAGCTGAATCAACGTGAGAGAAAAAGAAAAAAGGGGGGGGTTCGGGGTGGTCACGGCTGGGATATCGGTCGTAGCCTATGAGGGATCTGGCGGTGGGGCCTGTGACGCCTGCCTCTGCGAGGCACCGGGTGCTTGGATTGCCCGCGCCGCTCCCAGGGTGGGCTCCGGGGTCGCTGGCGCCCCCAGGGGATCAATCGGTTGTGTGCGCGCCGCAGCCGCTGTTTCCTGCGTAAAGGCGTGCAATAACATGGCCCAGGGCATGGAGATCGGGTGTTTGCGCATCCCTCGGGCCTCCTCCGTTCTAAGTGTAGTCTCCTCCGCCTTGCCCCATTTCTTGACCGCTCCCACCCATGCCGCTACTGGGGGCCCCCCCGGCGTCTTCCAATGCATAGCGATGCAGCGTTTAGCGAGGAGCAGCATTAAGAAAGCGAACCTCCTTTCCACTTTCTGTGACTTGTGTCGTGCATGAATACCCAGCGCACACGCCTCCCATGTGTCCAGGTCCCGGAACCCTGTAACCGCTTATAGGGCAGCGTGAATAGTGTCCCAGTAACTGTAGAGCGTTGGACAGTCCCAAAACATGTGCTTAAACGAGGCAGCGGGCTCTAGGCATCTAGGGCAGCCAAACACCCCGTCGGGGAAATATTTCTGCAGCTTTTCGGGGGTCAGATACGCCCTGTGCAGGATATGCAGCTGTATGCTCTTGAACCGATAATTGCGGGACACTTTTTTGTTGTATTCCAGGGCCCTGGCCCACTACCTGTCATGTAGAGGCCGTTGGAAGTCGTCCTCCCAGTGTTCCCGGAGGGTCGCTAACGTAGGACTCCGCAGGGATCTCACCGCTTTGTAGATCCACGTGACGAGATGACGACCCGGCCCCATCTGCAGTATCGCATGAATGACCGGGTGTGTGGGGGGCTCCGTCTCGATCCCTCCCCACTGCCTGCGACAGTCCGTGAGGAGCTGCCTGTGCCGGAGGAATTGTCCCCCGGGTAGCTCGAAGTCCCCGACCAGTGCCTCGAAGGGCTGCAAGCTCTCACCGGAGAACAGCATCCCCACCTCCGTTACCGCGTGATCCGTCCACACCCGCATCATTTGCTCTGTGTAGTATGCCCGGCCCCTAGGGAGCCCCGCCAACGGTAGCAGTGGAGAGTACAGGGGAGTACCCCGGGTAAGTCGATGAATGCGTGCCAGGCAGGCGCGCGCCGTCATGACCTGAAGGGGCCGGGATAACGGCGGTGCTGCATCCGGCAGCAGCATGCGGTGGACAGTTGGGATCAGGATCCGCCCCACCTCCGTGATCAACTCCTCTTGCGCCCGGCCTGCCGTCCAACGCGACACCCACTGCAATTGGGCGGCAAGGAAATACGCCTCGAATGAGGGAGCCGCCAACCCGCCCTGATCAAGGGGCAGTTGCAGTTTCGCCAGGGCTATCCGCCGGCGGCCGTTGCCCCAAATAAGGGTCCCAAGCAGGGTATCCAACTCCCGGAACAGGGATCGCGGAGGAACCACCGGAAGATTGGAGAAGAGGTACAGCAGGCGCGGGACCAGGATCATCTTTGCAACTGCTATCCTTCCCGGAACAGCCAAGTGGAGGCCCTTCCAGAAATGGACCTGGGATCGGATGTTACCCATCAGCGCGCGGTAATTCCCCTCGTAGATATCTTGCGGCGTATGGTATAGCTTAATGCCGAGATAGCGGACCGCCTGGGGACTCCACGATACTTTAACGTCTCCTATTCGTATCGGACCCTGGGGCACAACTTGTGTCAAGGGGTAGACAGTGGACTTGGCCCAGTTCACCCTCAGGCCCGTCACCTCAGCAAAATCATGCAGGATGCGCGATATAGGGGTCAAATCGATCGTGATGTCCCGGACATATACGAGTACGTCGTCGGCGTACATTGATACTGCATGGGTATAATCGCCTATCGGAATGCCCCACTCCCCACTCGCCCCGCGCAACATGGTCGCCAGCGGCTCCATCGCCAACGCGAATAGCAAGGGGGAGAGGGGACATCCCTGCCTGGTCCCGCGCCGGATCGGAAAGGAGTCCGAAATGAGAGGGCCTATGCGCACTCTGGAGCTGGGCAAGGAGTAGCTGAGCCGAGTATAGGCTAACAGTTTGGGTCCGACGCCCATGCGTAACAGGACCTGAAACAGGTAGGCCCAGGAGAGCGTGTCGAACGCTTTTTCGAGGTCTAGCACCAGACACGCCGCCAGAGGGAACCGCTCCCGCACCTGGTCCTGTACGTGGAACAGCCGCCGAATGTTAGAAGAGGTGTACCTACCGGGCACGAATCCGCTCTGATCGGGGTGGACAAGCCGTGGGAGGACCGTGGCGTACCTGTCCGCCAGGGCCTTCCCATAGACTTTGTAATCCGCCGACAACAGAGTTATGGGTCGGTAGGAGCCTAGCTGATGCGGGTCTCTATCTGGTTTAAGGAGGGACACTATAACGGACTCGCGCATGGAGCGAGGCAGGACTCCCGCATCCAGAGCCGCTTGGAACTGCAACTCTAGTTGAGGGACCAGCTGAGGCGCGAATGTCTGGTAAAAGTCAAGGGGGAAGCCGTCGAGGCCAGGGGCCTTGTGGGTGGCCAACGCCTTCATGGCGCGCCGAAGTTCGGCCGCCTTGAGAGGGCGATCGAGGTCCTGGCGCGTATCACGGTCTATGCAGGGAAGCTGAATACGGTCCAGGAAGTCCACCGGGGCGGCAGCCGATACCGAGGAACGGGGGCTCGTATATAAGCGCATGTAATGCTCTTGGAAGGCCTGAAGAATCTGCCCCTGCGAATACACCAGGGTGCCCCGGACGTCTCGGATGGCCGTGATGGTCGGGAGGCTCGAGTCCTGCCTTATGAGCCACGCCAGCAGGGTACCCGCGCAATCGCCTTCTGTGTGGGCCCTAGCAGCGTACGCCGCGAAATTAAACCGACGCATGCTTGCCAACGCTACGGCGTATGCAGTCTCGGCACTAGCTAGCGCAGCCGGCGCGGCTTTAGCGGGATCCGTCTCCTTAGTGAGCTCGGCCAGTGCCTCTTCCGTCCGCTGAATGTCCCCTTCGAGAACCCGCCGGACCCCCGTAATATGACGAATGTAATTGCCACGCATCACAACTTTAAAGGCATCCCACTCCGACACTCGGGTACTAGCTGTGCCGGCGTTCTCCCTGAAATAATGACCGATGTGGTCCGCCAAGGTTAGGCGGAAGACCGGGTCTTCAAGGCTGTCCCGAGGGAGGCGCCACGCGGGGACGGGGGGATGTGGCGGGCGCCACTGCAGCGTGATCGTATGGGCGTCATGGTCTGATATAGTTCTACCCAGGTAGTCAGCGTCCAGAACGGTAGGAAGAACGGCGGGGGAACAAAGGAAACAGTCCAGGCGCACTCTAAGGTTGTGCGGTCTGGAGTGGAATGAGTATAGTTTAGTGGTGGGGTTCCGAGCCCGCCAAGCATCCGCCAGAGACCAATGTTGCAGCCAGGTTGTGAACCGTTTTGCTTGTGTTACGATGGGGGAAGTGGGGAGGGGCGGATGGGATCTATCCAAGATTATATCTTGTACGCAATTGTAATCGCCCCCCAGGATCCACGGCACCTGTGCATATGCGCTTAAGGGATTGGAGAGCGTGTCCCAGAATTTGGATTGATCGACGTTCGGCCCATAGATGCTACCTAGTAATATCGTCTGGCCGTCTAACCGACCAAGTAATAGGACATAGCGACCCTCCGGATCTATTACGTGCGATAATTCCTGAAAAGGGACCCCTGAGCGCACCCATATGAGGGCACCGCGGGCGAATGCAGAGTAAGTTGTGGCATAAAGGGCCCCCCGCCAGCGTCTGCGCAGTTTCGTTACCTCCCCCGCCGCAAGGTGTGTCTCTTGCAGGATCGCAATGTGTGCCTGGTGACACTTGATGTATGCGTATACGGAGTATCGCTTGCGTGCCGTATGCATGCCTCGCACGTTCAGTGTAAGAAGTGTGATTTTACCGGCTTGTGCCATCAGGGCATGTGTCTAGCGCTCATCGCAGGGCGGGACAGTCGGGACCCCCGGAGGCCCCCCGGCGTCTATCCCCGTGCCCCACCCCCATGGGTCTTGCGCATCAACGCGGCAGCTCAGCAGCGCATGGGTAGGGACATAGTGCAAAAGGTGTGCGTGGGGAGGGAAGGGGGAACTATGGCGAGGCGAACGTAACTTGCCCCAACACGGAGGACATATCGCCCAACACGATACGTCCAAACTGACTCCCAGGTTGCATGGGAGCATGAACCTATGAGGAAGGGGGGATTCGCTGGCGTCTGCAGTAGGCTCTATGAGTGGGCTGTGCGCTGTATCTATGGCTAGCCGCTAGGGGAATGTAGACGCTTCTGGAGAGGGAAGTGCCCTAGGCAACGGGGAGAACCCTAGGAGCGCTAGGTCAGCATAGGCATGAGACGGGAGGCGGCATCCCAGGCTGCAAATGTGTGTCCCGCCGGACAGAGTCACTCATATCAGATCGTCAGCTGTTCGCGGGGTGACTGAAGGCAGGGCCCCGGAGTCCACCCCGGACTGCGTCGCCTCACTGTCCTCTTCCTCCTCCGATGTGAAGACATGGGGGGCCCGTTCCAGGTCCGTTGCCGGGGAGGCCGGACACAGCCCCGCCGCCGCTTTGAGGGCCTGGCGCCTTTCCTGGACGATCTGCTCCAAGTCCGGTGACCCCAAGGTGTGTGACGGTCCCCCGGGGGTACCTGGGCGGTTTCGTCTCCGCGAGCGCTGCCTCCTGCGTCCCCCCACAGTCGCTCGCTGTTCGTTGGGACGCCCGTTCCGCCAGGCCCCCGTACAGTTCTGGTCCGCCCAGTCGTATGCCTCCTCCGGTGCTGTGAAGAAATGGGTGACACCGCCATGGATGATCTTCAGGCGGGCCGGGAATAGTAGAGAGTACTGTATGTTTTCCGCTCTAAGGCGCCGTTTCACCTCCAGGAAGGACGCCCGTTGGCGTTGGACTGCACGTGAGTAGTCGGGAAAGATCATGACAGTATTATTCTCGACGCGTAATGGGTCCGCCTGTCGGGCCGCTCGCAGCACCGCATCCCGGTCCCTGAAGTGGAGGAATTTGGCCAGCAGCGGGCGGGGTGGGGCTCCCGGCTGCGGCCGACGAGCTGGCACGCGGTGCGCCCGTTCCACAGAGAAGTAGGCCGTACGGTCTTCGCCAGGGGTGAACGACTTAGTCCAGGCTTCAACGTACTCCACCGCATCTGCCCGTTCAATGCCCTCTGGCAGCCCAAGGACGCGAATGTTGCAGCGTCGAGACCCCTCCTCCAGGTCGTCAACGCGTTCTTCCATGGTGGACATGCGACTCATCAAAGCGCGCATCGAATCCCGGTGTGTGTCCACCAGAGGTTGGAGGTCGGCGACTGCTTTGGCGTTGTCCGTAACTCTATCTGCCAGTTTGCGGTAGTCATCGCGGAGGAGATTGACGTCCGTAGTGAGGGTGCCCAGCTGCTGTTCCAAAGAGAGTCGCGACTGTTCGATCGCCGCCAGGACCTGATCCAGCTTGGTCGACAAGGATGGGTCCCCGGCCGATCCTGCGGACACCGGGGCCCCTCCACGCGTGCCGGCCGGGCCCCCTGACGCTGCTCCGGAGGCCGGTAACACCGCCCTGGACTTGCCCATGATGGCTGCTGGCAGGGCTATCGCAGGCACGGCGCGGGCGCGGTATCCGGGCCAGGTGTGGTTGTGGTCAGCCCCGGACCCTCCGGTGCTCCGCTGCCACCCGCCCCCGGCCGCCGCTGGGCCGTACCGCTGGTGGGGTTGATAGGACCTCGGAGGGCGAGGCAGCCACTCGAGTGGCAGGGGTCTCCCACGGCGCCGTCACCAGTCGCCCCGCTCCTGCGGCCAGCGCCCTCCGCCGCGCTCCCCCTGGCCAGGCCAGGCTCCGCCGCTAGATCAGTGATGCTCAGCCCAGGAGACCAGGTCGACGTCGGCGCCTCACAAATCCCTCGCCATCCTCCCTGCGCTCCGGACAGACCCCAGGGGATCGCTGCTGGCAGAACGGAATCCGGGCAGCACCTCCGGGTCCCAGGGGCCGCCGCGCAGCACTCCACAATCGCACCGCTCCACCTCTCGATTCACGCTGCCGGACTGCCACTCACCGCCATCTTTGGATCAGGCAGACGTTCTCGCAGGCGGCATCGGAGGCCCCCCCCGCAGGAGTCACCCCCCCCCCCCCGGGGGCGCCGCCTCCAGCTCCGTGCACCTCAGCGTGGGCCCACCTGCACCTCAGCCCCCAGGTTCATTCCGCAGGGCCGCTCCTCGGTCTCCCTCGGGTCTGCTCTCAGCCGCGATGGCGGCCGTCGTCATCGGCCGGTGCCATCGACCACATCACCCCTCGCCGTGCCGCTCTTCCACGCGATGCCCAGCTCCGTCACCTCTGTCCTCCACGCGGGGGGGGGGCCACGGGGGTCTCACCGTCACCTCCCGAGGCACCGGAACCCGTGGTCCGTCCCAACGGCGTCCGCATTCCGGACAATCCTCTCCCGGGGCAGCCAGCCGGCCCCCCACGGGAAGCGGGGCCGCAGGTCGTCAGCGGCTTCGGCAGAGCTGGATGGGCGCCATCTTGTTTTCGGCTCCTCCACGTCCGAGCGGCTCCCGCAGCAAGGTATTGACACCCGAGAGCCGCTCCGTTACCGGAGCACCAGCGCCGGACTCCCCGCGCCTCAGGGCAGCTGCAGGATTGCTTAGGTCGCCCCCAGGCTCACCGGGAACAGGCGAGGAGAAAGCCCGGTCCCGGAGCCTCAGCTAGACGCGTCCGTCTCGGCGGCCATCTTGGCAACGCCCCCCACCCTTTCTAGGCTTTGCAGAATTCTGCCCTAGATGCTCACATTCTGCTTGCCAGCTTATTTAGGTCCCATAGGCAGCAATGTTCTACCCTTTGGTTCTGGGCTGTCACCTTCGGGTTCCACCTCCACCCGGACTGTGGCAGTCTCAGGAGCGCGTTTCCCCCAGCCCTTCCTCCTTTTGTCTGGTACATGGGCCATTCTTCCAGGCTCCAGGTCCTCTCAACTTTCTTGTTGGGCTGCCATGGACGTGTGGTCAACCCTAACATGTCCAGGTGGGACCAGAGCTCCACCTCCTTCCAGATAATGTTCTCCATGTCCTTTTCAAACAGACAATCCGCAGGCATGACTGTACTCACAATCCGCAGGCATGGCTGGACTCACAGCTACTCTTAAGGAACCTGAGACCCCACCTCCTGCCATTCAAAGGGAACCAGAGCCACGAATGACTTGCAGTTGTCTTCTACTGCAACCTGGTGTATGGTATTAGGAATTACCTGCTCTGAGGACACCGGATGATTCCTAGCAGTTGTCATACTGGCTCTTGTGCCTCTCAGAGCCTCCACCCGCTGCCTATTGATGGTGACCCACTGCCTATATTTGCTAATATTGTTTGGCATGTGAGCATTTGCCACCATTACTCTTTGTCACCCAGGGACACTAAGATACGCCTCCCCCTCCACAATTCTAACTTGTACAACTTCCTCCCCAAAGCGCTACACTGGCCATCCCCAGTGTTTGTCCATCAGTGGTGGCTTCAGTCTTTTAGGGCAGTGGGGTCCCCATTGGCGGCCTGTTCCTGTATTACATATAGCCTTTACACAAACAAGGCTACCGAAGCACACACAGTCCAGGTTACATGTCTTGGTCTTTACTTTCTTAAGTTCCAACTCCTCAGTAGTAAGTTTCAGTTCAAAACATAAATGGTACTCAGTTCTTACTTAATACAGGAACAATTTTCAATACATAAATGTTCACAAACGCAGCGGCCGTGTTTAGTCCTCCTGGACTTTTCAAGGCTGCAAGATTATGTATGACAATTATTTGTACTCATTTGTACATGAATTTTTGGACACTATTTAGTAATGTTCACCTTGAGTGAATCATTAGTGTATGTGCACATTGGAAAGTTCCATGCGGAAGGGCATGTGTTTAGAGAGTATGCATTAGTGCAAGGACCTGGCTTGGGCTATACTGTTCAGAGACGTTTTAATGCATGGGCAAAGTGGGCTCTGGCCCAGGGCCCCAGCCTTTCAGGGGGCCCCCTGACAAAGTCAGCTCTGTTCTCCAGAGTTTTGCCCTAATGACCTTGAATATTGCTTAAACAGATTGTTTTAAATACGGTTTTCCTTTAATTTATTTTTTATGTATTTGATGTGTGAAAGTCTAGTACAGCCATTTTGCAGAGAAATGTTGTGCTTCTTTCATGCAATATACATAAAAAAGTTTATTTTAGATCAAAACAAGGCCTAACATATAAGAAATGGGAGGGCATCACAAAAATTATTTGCAGTAATATTAGTGAGCTGCTGCTGTGTTACAATATTGAAAACACACATAACTATCCCTGAACATTAGATGTAAACACATTTAGGGCCTTATTTATGAGAAGTGATGCATCGCATGATGGATGCGTCATATTTACTGTATGATGCATCATGTTACAGATACGTCAGTATTTCTGACATATCTGTAGGCGCAAAAGTGATGCATTGCTGGGGTATGTCTGATATAGACGCAACTCCAGCAATGTGTCCTTTCACATGGGGCTTGCCTGCATCAATCTTACACCTGCTGTGAGGTAGGTGTAAGATATTGACGCAATGGCGTCCTAGAAGTGGCGCACTGAGTTCTCATAGATTTCAATGCGCCACTTCTACAAAGCTTTTTGCGGGGCAACACCCACCCTGCATACATTATACCTGGAGCAGGTATAATGTGGTGCAGGGGTTTAAAAAGTGATGCATCTGCCTAGATGCGCCACTTTGTAAATAGGGGGCAACATGGCACATTTTTTACGCTGCCGGTACGTCGCAAAAAGTGACGCACCCGCAGCATAAAAGTGAAGCAAGGCCTCATAAATAAGGCCCTTAGAATTTGAACATGTGTTCCTTTGCACTGTCAGGGCCCTAATGAAATGAAATAGTGTATTTAATAAATCGTGCAGCTACTCAGACTAGAGTGTCCTGGCGCTTGACAGCGGGAGGAAAATGTGCGTAAAAGACCCATCAGTTATTAAAAAGCCAGGTTTTTCCTGAAAGAGTAGGTCTGTGGTTAGTCTCAGAGCCTCAGGGAGGCTATTCCACAATTTTGCGCCTAGAAAGCCGAGGGATCTGCCTCCAGTGCGGGCACGGCATATTTTAGGCACGATGGCCAGGTTGGCATTGGAAGATCTTAGGGGTCTAGATGTTGTGTAGCCATTAACGTGCTTATTTAGGTAGCCGGCTCCTGAGCCAGGGAAAGCTTTAAAGAAGATGGTCATCGCTTTGAAGTCGATCCGTTCTTTTATGTGGAGCCAGTGTAGAGACTTAAGAATAGGGGTCATACTAGATCTGGGTTTAGGTCTCAGGAAGGCTCTGGCCGCCGCGTTTTTTACCACTTGTAGGCGCTGGATAAGGAATTTGGGAAGACTGAGGTACAAGCTGTTGACATAGTCAAGCTTTGATGTCGCCAGAGCCTGCAGCACGATCTTTCTGCTCTCAAGCAGTAACAGTGGCAGGAATTATTTTAGCATCCGGAGTATGCCAAAGCAAACGGCAGTTAGATTTTAGATTTGAAAGCACATGGAGAGTGTCTTGTCTATGACATTTCCTACGTTTTTTATTTTCTCCTTTTCCGCGGGCAGGGGTGGCAGATCTTATGGCCACCAAGAGCTCCAGTCAGGTGTTTCTGGATTACCAAAGAAAATAACTTCATCCACTGATTGATCATAAGCCAGTTAAAAACCTTTGTGAGGCAAGACCTAATCATTGCCCCGTCAAAGTCAGTTCCATTTTCACACGTAAAAATCAGCTGAGTGTCATCAGCATAGGAAACAATTTTGGCGCCCTCTTCCTCTATCAGAAATGCAAGGGGGGATAGATATATATTAGAAAAGGGTAGGACTGAGAATGGAGCCGTGAAGGACACATGCATTCATGGCCGGAACCGGGGATGAGAAAGGGGGGAGCCAGATGTCCCGACATCTATTTGCCAAGAAAGATGACATCCATGTTAAGGTGGTCCCCCCAGGCCGATGTTAGCAAGTCTCTCCAGGAGCCTCTCATATGGGACCGTATTGAAGGCCGCCGACAGATCGAGCAGTATCAGAACAGCCTTGCCTCCCTGGTCCAGCTTACCCTTGAGAAACTCAGTCACTTCCAGCAGATCGGTCTCCGTACTATAGTTAGCCCTAAAACCGGATTGGGACTCATGAAGGAGCTTCCCATCTTCAATGTATTTTTTGAGAGCCTGGTTTACATGCTTCTCTAGTACTTTGGAGAGGGCCGGAAGAAGGGAGATTGCCGTGTAGTTGGAAGGGTCCGTCGGTTTGGCCTTAGCCTTTTTTATCAGTGGAAGAATCTTCGCATTGTTCCATAATTTCGGAATGTTGCCTGAGGCGAGGTAAGCATTAAAGAGCTGGTTTACCGTGGGGTTTATGGTGGGAGCTAATAGGTTCAGGATATTCGCTGGACATGGGTCGGTAGGAGAGCCAGACTTAATGCTTTGGAGAAGGGTCAGTGACTCTTCAAGCTGAAACTCAGGGAAAGCTAGTGAAGATGGAGGATCCAAGAGGTGAAATATGCTATTAGAACCAAGGTAGAAGGCCAGTTCTTCCTCTGAGCGGTTAGTGAAGTCATGTTGGATAACGGAGATCATTTTGTGGACGAATTGAGCTATTTGCTTAGACCATTCTTCCGTGCATGGCCCTTCCTTTGTGCCGGCTTTCGGGCATTAAAGGATTTAACTATACTAAAGATTTCCTTACTCTTATTTTGGGCAATTTCTATCTTGGTTTGAAAGACGTTTTTCTTGGCTGCCTTCACGAGAATGTAATGAGCTTTTAAGTTGTCTTTATACACCTTCCTGTCCTCAGGTGGATAGGATTTACGCCATTTCCGTTCCATTTTTCTACAATTTCTTTTGCTAGATCTGAGGGAATCATTAAACCATGGAGCTGGTGGGGCCGAACTTTTTGAGGAGCAGGAAACAACTGGTACCACTGCATCAATGTTGGTTCGGAGCCATGAATCTATTGAGAGGGTGTCCGAGTCGGGGCAGCCAGACGGCTCCGGTGAGGAATGACCGAGGTCATCAGCTAAAATCGGGATGGATATTTTATGGAACGTCCTGTAATTAGGGTCCCTCTCCTCTGTTAGCCCGAGGGCTGTGGCAGAGTTGGGAATGACGAATTTTAATAGGAGGTGGTCAGACCAGATAATGGGAAGAAGTAAGCTTACTGATATGTCAAAGTTGTGAAAGATTTGGTCTAGAGTATGGCCCTTCTCATGGGTGGCCGAAGAAATAGATGGAAACGTGTTGCAGGCCTGCAGCGTGTCCAACAAGGAAATTGTTTGAGGGTCTTTTCCATTGTCCATATGTATATTGAAATCTCCCAGAATAAGTCAGTTGTTATATTTTAAAGCCAGGGAGGTGGTGGCTGTATTAAGCGTAGTAATATAATTTCCAATTGTGCTGGGAGGTCTGTAAATCAGAAAAACAGCAGTGCTTTGATGGGGGGATAAGGTACGGCGGAAGCCCAAGGACTCTGCGCTCTTGATGTTTTCCATCGGGATGGGAGAGCAGTCTAGTTTTTGATTGTATATTTTGGCGACACCACCCCCCTTCCCAATCTCTCCTAAGGATTTTATAACCCGTAGGGATGGCCGAGGTGATAGTAGGGTTAGAGGCTTCAGACAGCCAGGTCTCAGTGAGAAATAAAAAATTAGGCTGTTCGTCTAAAAGTAGGCCTTAAATGTGTGGTTCAATCTTTTGCATAGAGTGACAATTTAAAAGGGTGGCCTTTAAGTCCTCTATTTTCTTATTGTTTTTACACATATTGTTGCGTGGGAGGATCTTGGGTGCGAGATTCCTGGGCTGGAGGAGTGACCAGTTGCACTTATTGCATCGTAAGTCTACCTCCAAGCTCGGATCAGCCACTGTACACTGACATAATGGTAGCCGCCTAAGGCTAAGCAGTTTTTTCTATTGTAATATAGTGGAAAAAACTCACCGGAGGGGAAATGGGCAGCATGGCCGGCGCTGGACGCCTCCGGGACACCTCACAGCACAGACAGGCTTGCCTTTGGCGTGCTCGCTGCGTTTGTTCGTTTGCATCGGGAATATATTGGCTAATGCATATGATGCAAACTGGATCGCTAACGCAGCTGAGGAAGTGGAAACTACGTTGCCAGAAGTGAGGAGCCCGATAGGAGCCCCAACCCTCCGCACAATCGGAGAATCAGCCGCGGTGGACCAGGACTGGAGGAAAAGCAAGATGCGAATCAAAGCAGCTAAGGATATGTAGGCAAGCAGAATCAAGAAAAGTGCAAGTGTGCGTAGGTAGGAGAAATTGTTAAAAAGCACAGAGTAATTCAGCCACACATATACAATTTAAAAAGTATTAATATAGCAGGGCAGGAAACACTAAATCTTACTGCTGTCAGCTGCGCGCGTCCGTTTACATATGGAATATATAGGCTAATGCCTATGATGCAAACTGGATCGCTAACGCAGCTGAGGAAGCAGAAACTGCGTGGGAAACAGGGGCTCAAATTGGCTCATAAATTCAAAGCTGTTCTGAACAGGGGCCCCCAAAATACGTTTGGCCCAGGGCCCCCAAAATCCTTAAGATGTCCCTGATACTGTTCTGATTGGAGCAGGGCCAAGACTGATTTGCATATGGCTGGGTTCAAACTGAGGTTACATGGTGCACAAAAAAAAAATGATTGGGGGGCATGGCCAACCAAGATGGCCGCACTGTGAGGGAGCTCCGTCGGGCACCCGCCCAAAACCCCCAATATCCAGTGGCGGCTGGTATTAAGGGGCGTAGGGGGCGTTGCCCTACCTACCAGCATCGGGGAAAACTGAAGGGAGTGAATGAGCAGTTTCTGCTTGGTGCTCCCCTGTGAGACTATGTGAAATCTTCTTTTTTGTGCTCGTCGTCTCGAAGAGTCTTCCTGCTGCGCATGTGCAAAGCTGGGCTTTGCATGGGCGAGGAATAATCCTCGCCCTTGAGGCACAAGCGAGGACGCAGATGAGTGCTGATGACATCAGCCTTGAGGGAGTGGCTGCATAAAGCGGCAGTAAATGGGTCACAAATGGGCGCTAAGTAATTAGCCCAGGGCGCGGTCAGTGGAGCGCCATTCACTATAATGGGAAGGGGCAGGGCTGGCGCACAGTGCAGGGGGTGGTAACAATTGAAGCAAGCCTTTCGCCTCCGTGAATTAGGCTTCCTAATTGGGTAAGGCTGAGGGGACGTTAGGGGCGTGGCTGGCTATGCTTTCGTTTGGCAGCTCTATTGTGGGACACCGTTGCTGGAATTGGAAAAAGAAAGGCGCCTGCAGCCCTTTACATTCAATGAGCGCGCAGCAGGTTGGTTTACTTTTAGCATTAGCAAGTGATCGAGAGCTGAATTGGGGCTCGGTGGCTGCCATTAATTATAACAAAAATGTACGGAGTCTTCCTGCTTGATTATTTGCGATGGGATTTGGGTAGTGTTTTGGTGTTGTGCGAGAGTGACAAGTGGTGCTTTTGCCCTGTCCTGTATCATAGCGCTTAACCATATGTTGGTGTAATGTAAATGAGAGATCAACTTCCGGAGACTTTCCAATCTGTACTCGGAGAGGCGCGCGCTCCGCTCTCCTTTCCCTATCTTTTCCCCTCGCCGGTTTTCCTCCTTAGTGTGGTTGCTTCCGTGAACATATCTGGAGGTAATTACCTGGCATTCCGTGGGCCTCACTGGCTGCTACTCCTTGTCTGCTGCATGCTTTGAACATTTTATTGGGCCGGGAAAGATCATTTACACATACTCCAAATGGTTGGCATCGCTGCCCCTGTGGCCTGTACCCATCAGTGCAAGGAGGAGAAACTTCCAGACAACTCAAGAAAGTTCTAGCATTGCCCTGTGAGAGGTGTGTTGAGCGGTTTTGATGCTGGTGGCCTGTTTGCTAGTCTGTCTAAATTGTTCCAGTTCACCGAGGTCTGGTATTAGCTGGAATCAGCCAGATTGTTGACAGGACTCTAATCAGCGCGCTTACAAGACATGATTACTGTGCCATATTTACACGCCGTAGTGTGCTGGAACAATTGTCAGGGTGTGAGACTGCTGCCATCAATGTTGCATAACTAAAATCATAGGGAATGTAAACAATCAAAAGGTAGCACAGAAATCAAAGGGTAGCACAAAACACCTGTGTCACATATGAGTTACATTTGTTCAGGAACCTGGTAAGGGTGTAGTATGTAGCTGGTGGTGATGCATTTATTTGGGCACACTGTCGCAATTCTATTATGAAAGTATGGTGCAGTAGCCCGCGGTCATTTACAGATCGCGCATTTCCATTGAAATGGCACCTACATTTTCATAATCATGCACTTCTGATATTATAAAGCAACGATTTGCTCACTCTTCAAAAAAAAAAAAAACTCCCCCAAACCTGCTTTATGATAGGCTCGATCACTTCGCATGCGACATAACACTCAGCAGCTTCTACGCCCCACCACTATCAAATGTCACAAGCCGCCCCTGCCAATATCTCCGATCAATATCATCCGCAGCGCAATATACCACTACCGGAAGGTCCAGCTACCCTGTAGAGTGGCCTGTTGTACTTTGGGGCACAGTCGTGAAGCAGAAACCAGCGATTGAATAGTGCGGCCAGCAGCGGGGTGGAGCCGTGTGGTGTTTGGGCCCTAGGCCCTCATGCTAGTAATGACGGACACAGGACACCTGGTTAGATGGTGGGTTAACTGGCCCCGAGCACGTGCGCTCGGCCTCTTTTATTAGCCTAGTCACCTGACCCAGTGACGTAGGTGGTGGGTGGGTGTAAAGTGTATTACACACAACGTGAACACTAGAACGTGTCCAATGCTAGGACACTACATTCCTCCCAATCTTTAATAACAAAAACCCGGAGTCAAATGTCCAACCTAGGGGAGAAAGAAATATATATACAAATGTACTACAGTGACTAACTTCTGCAGAGTCGCTCACGCTTCAGCGGCCTGGAGTCACCGACGATGTTCTTCCTGTCGCGGACGATGTTCTTCTTGTCGCGGACGATCACCAGTTCACTGTGGCACCAGTCATGGGTGCTCGATGGAGTTAGTCTGTTTGACGGCTCTGCCTTGAAGTTGCTCTCACAGTCTTTCTTCGCTTTACATTCTTGGCGACAAACGCAGTTGTTGAGTTCTTTTGGTTCAGCGCTAGATGTTGCCATTTATCTTTTTAGTCCAGTCCTTTTCTTTATCTGTGGCGTGTGTTCTGTTTTGCAGAAAGACGGGTCATTCGCAAGACACCCCTCTCACCAGGATGCCCCTCTCACAGGTGTTCCCCTGCCACGGGATATCCTTGAGGCCCTCTTCCTCAGATCTGGCCTGGGTTCAGTGTCCTGTATCGTGTTACTCCCATGCCGATAAGTACGGGTGTGGAGGAGACGGCAGGTCTCACCTCAGATGCCGCAGTCAGACCTGGAGGGTAGCTGTTGGCTCCTGTCTTTAGCACGCGAAGTCTTCATCCTCCTGAGACCTTTGCTGAAGGGCGGCTGATGACCATCTCTCGTCGCGGGGATACTCTCTCTCACCGGCATCCCTGAGGCCTTTGCCCCTGAGTCACCACGGCTGGCATTGACCAGTGTCCGTGTAACCCCAAAGGTGGGTGTTTCGAATGGTCCGGCCTGCTCACCTCTGCAGATCCCAGGTGTGCTGAAAGCATCATCAAACAGATGGTCTTTTCTCCGTGCCACGGATGTTCGTTAGGACTTGCGCACTGTGTTCTGACGCTTGTCACCTTCCTTGTCTTTGAGGTGTGAGTAGTCTTGCCACACTCTTCTCTCTGTCCTTGTCTTTGAGGTGTGAGTAGTCTTGCCACACTCTTCTCCTTGTCCTCTATTTCTTTCTCCGTGAGGATGTCATGTCACTCTGACTTCTTCTCCTTCTTACAGTGGCAACCGTGCCACTCAGGTCTTTCTTTCCCCTTTTTCTTTAAGTGGCAGACGTGCCACTCTGATGTCATCTTCCTTCTTGTAGTGGCAAACGTGCCACTCAGATATCTTCTTTTCTTGTGGTGGCAAACGTGCCACTGCGATATCTTCTTTCTTCTTAGTGGCGGACGTGCCACTCTGGTCTCTTCGCTTCACGACCTACTTCGGACCGTTCCTGGTCTCCTCTTATCTGGCCAGGCTTCTCCATGCAGCGCGCGCACTCTGCACGTGTTCCCCCTGGTCTTGTCCTCGTCCGAGAACACTCTCTTCATCTTCCTCAGCATTCCGAGTTAGGGTCGTGACCTTCTCTTCATCTTCTCCTTTTCACCAGTTACTTCGGTTGAAGTTCGTGGGGCCATGCTCATGGTCCGCTTCGTTCTTCTCCCTTTCACCAGTTACTTCGGTTCTTCTTGAGCTTCTTGGACCACTTGTCGGTCCGCGCTGCCGATCGCTGGCAGGATATCTTCGGTCTTGCGTCAGACCTCTTTGTGCAACTCCTGGCGAGTCGGCTTCTTTGGTGCGACCATGTGGCAGGTCGGCTGGGCCTTTTGGGGTGCGACCATTTGGCTGGTCGGCTTGACCTTTGTGGTGCGACCGTTTGGCAGGTCGGCTTGGCCTTTGTGATGCGACCATTTGGCTGGTCGGCTTCACGAGGTGTGTCACGTCGTGTGAGTACCTGTGTCCGCTGCCTTGTCAGGCGCTGGTGCGTGCTACTCTTCGTACCGTCGTGGTACATCTTCAGTGTAGCGTTGCTCCTAGTATCATGATCACTTGAGGTGGTGGCTTCTTGGCGCCACTGGGTGTTGCTCTGCATCCATGGCCGCCAGTGTCGGATACTTGCTGCGCCCATCCTCTTCAGTGGGTTCCTCTCCTGTAGGCGCTGCAGTGTACCTTCCGCGTCCGGCGTACATCTGCACTGAGTCCGTTTGTTCTCTCTCGAGGGTTCTCTCCACTTGATGCGGCGACAGCGCAGTCCTCGCTGGGGTGGATGTGGCTCGACACCGTTCTTCTTTCTTCCTCCTTGTTGCTGCGGGATGGCGCTGCATCCCTGTGGCACACTGTCTCTTCACCCTTGCAGTTCTGTGCTTCTGTCGCGTTCCTGCGCTTCTGGCACATTCCTGTGCGCCTCCGTCGCATTCCCGTGCGCTCACCATCGCGCCTCCGTCAGACCTTGCGGTACGTGCCTTGCTGCCTCTTCTCCCTTGCCGTCGGTGTCGCTGCTGGACTTCCTTGGCTTGCTGTAGGCTTGTTGGTTTCTTAGTGCTGCAGTACCACCAGTGGCCACTGGGTGGCAGTGTTGCTTTTCTTTTGGCTTCAGCAGCAACCTTCTGTACTGCCAGAACTCTATGCCTTGTTTTCCTTTCCTCCATTTCCCCAGGCTCCGGTAGAGTGCAGAGGGCTGGAGGGGAGCTGGAGCCAGGCAGACCAGTGAAGGGCAGGACAGGAGCTGAGCAGCAGGTAAGTCTCTTCATTTATTTGTGTACTTAAGTTTGTTGAGAGGCATAGGGGGGCACAGGCACTGATGTGAAGCTGCAGGGGTTGGGGCACTACTCTGTGTGTGCGCGCGTTGGAGGGGGGGGGAGAAGTGCTCCTTCTCGCTGCGGGTATGCTCCGCTTTATGTCATCAGCTACATGGAGGGTACAGGCGCCTGGGCTGGTTAGAGGGTGAGGCAACACTCCTTTTGGGCATCGTGCCATCGCGCACATGGTGTGAGTTTATTTTCGGCAGCGCTGGCCACTTGCTGCTCTGAAGGCGCTGCTGGGGGACCCACGAGGTGGGGGCATGATCCGGATGGCCGGCGGCGGCCATTCTTTACTTTTGACATCGCCCTCCCTGCCCGCGGCAGCTTCCTGCAGTCCTCGCGAGGCAGGGGGGTGTGTCGGCAAGCTTGTTCCTATGCGGGGAGGCACCCGCCGGTTCCGTTAGTCGGGCTCTGCTTCCGGGTGAGCTCCGCTTTATCTATTCACCTTCTCCCCCTTCGCCGCTCTCTGTGCATGCCACGCTGGGTGTGCCTTTATTTTATTTCCTCTGCACTGTCCGCGTCGCGGGCCAGGCAGGCCTCGCGCTCGTCCCCTTGATTTAGTTAGCGCTCCGATCCGCGCCTTCGCCCAACACGTTGCTCTCCCCTCATTGGCGGCGCTGGCCGCCTGCGGTCGCATTCCGCTGCGGGTGGGCTCCGCTCTCCATTGTCTCTTCGTCCCGCCCCCGCAGCCGGTCACCTAGCATCACGGACCGCGCGGGGGGGGGTGCTGCTGGTGGCGCTTTGCTATCGCGGCGGGGTAGGCTCCCGTCCGCTTCATTTGGTCCGGCGCTCCATCCAGGGCTCACCTTATGCCCGGCTGGGCTTTTCACGCGGGTGGGCTCCGCTTTTACTTGCCGTTGGCGGGCCTCCTTCGTTCCGCGGGTGGGCACCGCGTGTCACACGCCTCTTGCGGGGGTCGCAGCCGATGCGGGTGGGCACCGCTCGGCTTGCCTTATCACCGGGCACTTCCGGGCACAGCGGCAGGTCGGGGTGGGCACCCGACTTCCACGCTTCGACTCCGGGGCACTGTGCTTGCCCGCGGCGGTGCTGTGGGCTCCGACTCGCCCGGCTGTCTTCTCGGCGCGTCGCGCCTTCCTGTAGAGGGGGGGTGGCCTTAGTGGGATCACTCCTCTCCCCTTCACGAACAGAAGGGCTGCTGCGGCACGCTGGGGCTCACAACCCTCGTCGCCATTGTGGTGTTTGGGCCCTAGGCCCTCATGCTAGTAATGACGGACACAGGACACCTGGTTAGATGGTGGGTTAACTGGCCCCGAGCACGTGCGCTCGGCCTCTTTTATTAGCCTAGTCACCTGACCCAGTGACGTAGGTGGTGGGTGGGTGTAAAGTGTATTACACACAACGTGAACACTAGAACGTGTCCAATGCTAGGACACTACAGAGCCGTGGGGACGGCGCGAGTGGCGTGCTCCTAGGTGTTGCCGTGATCTGGCTCCCCGGCGCCGTCGGAGACAAAGTGAGCTTATACTCGCCAGCCAGAACACCCAGCAGTGTGGAAGAGACACGGCCATGCCGACTACGGGGGCGGGTGAGCGGGGCGCGTCTGAGGTATTGCTGGGCCGCATTGAACATCGGAGGCGGCCGGTGACCGGGCACCTGCTGACTGAGCCCTCGTGGAGGACTATCGAACAACAGGACCCGCTGGTGAGCGCTGACCCGAGTAGCCTGTTCTGCCCCAGTTTGGGGGAAGGCACCAACGAGGGACATGGTGGTGCCCTGGCCACAGCCCGCTGCAGCCACGATCACTGCCTTAATACAGAGGTGGCAGGCGAGCGGCCACTGGGACACTGAGGGGGCGTGGGTGAGCTGCGTGCCTATAATTGATCCGGTTGCTGCCGACATAACCCGTCAGCCTGGATTAGCCTTCACATTAACACAGCGAGCCACCCTCTGAGAGAACACAAGAACAAGACTGCTATTAATGTGAGAGACAGAATAATAAAAGTCCTGTTTCTACCCTGGCCAGAGTACGCAAAGACTGTGACCCACCTAGTGTAAAAAGTCCTGCATTTCTGCAATTACCCAAGACAGGTGGGTCAGACTGGGGCAGTGCTAGTAGCACGATATACAGGCCCCGGGGTGCCGATATAGTGGTGGGGAGGCCTTCGAGGTGGCTGACGACCGCTCTCAACACAAGGGAAGCTCGACAACCGACCATCATGAGACATCCCCAACCCACCTGTGGGGAAGGTGGACAATTGCAGCCCATAAAGGTTCATAGGTGTCCCATCGAAACAAACTGGACAAATGTACCCACACTAACGCAGACTCCCAGGTAATAGAAGGGGTGGAGCAATGTCCCAAATCGGGACTGGGAGAAAGCAGCCCCACTCTACAGGAATTGATGGTTGCTATTAAGGGAATCCGCGCAACACTCGAAGACAAGATCGACACTGTGGCCTCGGAGGTTTCGCTGATGCACACTGACCTGCGGAATCTGGGACCCCGAGTAAAGGCCACAGTAGACTCTATAATCACATTCAATACGACTACCAGAGAGCTCGAGATGCAGGTGAAACAGCTTCAGACCACAGCAGCTGCCCTTGAAGCGCGACTGGAGGGTTATGAGGGCCGCGCACGCAGAAACAATGTTAGCATCCTAGGAGTACCGTAGAAAGCAGAGTGCCTGTCAACTGATCTGTTTCTAAAGGAACTTATAACGCAGCATTTGCAGCCCGATGCCTTTCCAACAATTTCTCTGTGGACCGTGATCACAGAGTACTATAGGGCCCACTGCGACCTGGCGCACCTTCCCGGCCCATACTGGTGAGGATTTTTAATTTTAGAGACCGAGATGTTATATTGCAGGCTGCCCGCTCTGCACCTCCACTGCGTTACGAAAATGCTACAATCACCTTCTTCCTGGATTTAGTTAAAGTCCAGAACCTACAGCGCTCATTCCTGAATGTTAAGAAATGACTGCGTGTGAAAGAACTGAAATATTCGATGCTCTTTCCTGCCAAGCTCCAAGTGGTGGAGGAGGGGAAAACATGGGTTTTCAACTCTCCCGAGGTGGTGGGCACCTGGCTTAACGGCTGGAGGAAACCGTGTGGCTATAGGAACCACTCCTGCAGACGGGAAAAGAAGGAATGGCACCAGCCGGGACGATATCACAACGAAGAGACAGAGATAGCGGACAAGAGAACTACCGA
The DNA here is from genome assembly GCF_964204655.1 of Triturus cristatus. Taxonomy (NCBI): domain Eukaryota; kingdom Metazoa; phylum Chordata; class Amphibia; order Caudata; family Salamandridae; genus Triturus; species Triturus cristatus. The sequence continues at coordinate 223,465,787 of NC_140579.1, forward strand.
AGGCCAAAACCTGGCTAATGTGCAGTTGCCACAGATGGGCAACAATACAGAACAGCATTGAACTGTTGGTATGTGCCACCATTTGGAAAAGTTTAGGATTAGTCTTAAAAGACTCCCACCCAGTGTACGTGACCTGGTCGGATGAGAAAATATATTCCCGATTGGCCTCCGGAACTGTCAATAGAACAGCGATGGAGTCGACTTGCGACCAAACTGATTGTAACTATATAAATATGCTGCTGGGACACTTATTACTTGTTGGGGGAGGGGAGGCTCCGACAAATGGGAGGGTGATTGGCCGCGCTCCCCGTTACTGAGAAATGGGGTATAGGGTCTACAGGCACTGTGCAAAGTTTGAGAGGTGGGCAGTTTTGAGTCCACATTGCAGGGAGGCAGGTGGTGAGGGATAGTTTTGTTTTTTGGGAAGTTTCAGTTTAGTACTTATATTGTCCAGATAGGGCAGACAATGGAACAGGCCGTGCACCACAGCCACTCAAGAGACATGATACAAGACACCACCTTGATCGACTTGGGAATATACTGCATGTCTTCAACCGACTGTTCCCCTCGAGCCACTATGAGGCAGATTATCGCATTCCATGGGATGAACTAGGCAACTGGTGATCCTCTCCTGCAATGTAAATGGATTAGGCGACAAAATTAAGCGGAGTGGTATTGCAATACATCAAGCGGCGAGCACCTGATATTGTCCTGCTACAAGAAAATCATATACAGGGTACATCCTATTGCGCACTCAAAAGATGGGGCTACAAGCTGGCGGCGTATGCAGAATACACTAGAGGCTCTAGAGGGGTGAGCATTTTATCACGCAAGTCCCTTCCATTTACGGTTTGAGCAATGACGCATGACCCACTAGGACGTTTTGTGACATTGTCGGGAAGCTGGGATGGTAGATGTGGGAGGGATGGGCGGAAATAGAAGCTAGGAGGCTTGATTGGTTTGTCAATGGTTAGCTTTTACTGAGAGTTCTTGTTACACAGTGAGTCTGGTCATTGGACGTCGTCCCCTGGTCCTTCTTCTCTCTGGTATTGTTTGTATGGACTTTTCAACCAGCCAGCTGTCCCCCAGGAAGGTCAAAGAAAGAATAGAGAGGACAGTCAGTAGTCCGCACGGAGTATTGCACTATGTCAGAGTCAAGTACAGGATCCGTCACCACACCCAATGTGTAAAGAAGAATAAACACCTAAGTGTTTGAGATAAGGCTCAATTATAACAGAATAAAGGGTCCGAGCAAATGGGTCCTGTGCCCTGTTCCCTTACAGGTACTTAACCAGAACCAGCGCATATGGCTAAGGTGAGAGGTGAAAGGGGGAGGAATCAAAGATTATAGGAAAGTGGGTCAAAATTCCAAAACAAAAGCCACAATACGTGCTGTAGTCGTCCCGTGAATCCCTCGCCCACTACTGTGAACAGTTCTTTCCCCTGCCTTCCTTCTCGACCCACCCCGCTCCCTTGTGCTCTCACCCGGTCCCCGCAACTCCGAGCCCCAGGCCTGTGTACGGTGTCACTCAACGTCCGGGCCGCAGCTCTCCCGAGTTGCGGCAGCGTCCTCGCGCTTCCTGGGGGGATCCACCACTCTTCGCCCCACTCCTCGTCTTCCTGGTCACCACCAATGTTCCCTCTTAATTTTTTTCTTCTGTGTGCGGCAGTGTATGATCTCTGTGCGCTGCAGCCATGGTTATGTGCGCCAGGAACCAGACCGCACGTGTGGGTGCAGCGCCAAATATCACTCCAAACGTATGCTTAAAAAAGCGAAAAGACAGTGTATTTCCACACATACAGCGCCACGTTAAGGGTCTTGCAGGTTTGCAATTTGGATACACACGCCATGACATGAATTGGTTACACAGGCAAGTACACTTCGGGTTTAGAAAAGCACGACTCCAATGGTGGTTCCATCATAAGATTTTACTGCTGTAGGTGAAGTTTCACTTGTTGTATTATATATCTGGATCAGTGCTTAATTTGTAAAATATTAAGTGCAGGTGCTCAGATCTATTTTTAGGAGGCCACCCCCACTTCCCCCAGCTCCGCCCACTTCCTCTGCTGGCTCCACCCATTTCCTTTATTGGCTCCACCCACATCCACAATCCTCAACACATCAGAGTCCTCTCCTCACTTTTGAGTTTCACAAGATGCTGAATACTTGGCTCTTCATATATGCACCACAGGGACCTCACAACTACACACCTGCCCAAGCGCCTGGATACCCTCTCAGGTGACTAGTGCACTATACAAATCAATATAACATATCCTATGGAAAGCCTATGAAAACAACTCAAAAGTGAACTCAGATTAGAGAATGTGTGTACACCTCAAAATGTAGCCTTAGGAAAAGTCATTTGAGGACTTGAGGCAACTTGGCAAACTGAAGAGAACGCACTTGTACAGTGCTGTTTAAAAGAATGGAAAAGATGAAGGAAGGGATACATTAAAGAAGGCATCAACAAATGCAGGCCGAAAGGGGAGTAAAGGAGTGAGAAAATAAAGTGATAGATGAAAGATGGAGGAAATACGAAAATAATGTGAAGGAACAAATTAAGGGATAAAGGAAGAAAGGAAGTAATCTATGTGTGATGGAAGAATAGAAAGAAGAAAGGATTGGATGAAGACAAGCAGAAGGAAGGGTTGAGGATAAGAGAGGGAAACATTAAAGAAGGGATGAAGGAAGGATCAAGAAAAAAGAAAGTAAGGAACAAATGGAGGACGAAAGAAGATATGCACCAAATAAGGAAGGGTGGGGAATGAATGAGGATGTAAGGAAGCAAGAATGGAAAGAAGAAAGGAGGCATGGCTTGAGGTGCTGAGGAAGAGAAAAAGAAAAAGATGAGAAGGAAAGAAAGGAGGTCAGGGGAATGGATACAAGCATGAAAGGTACTGGGTCAAGGAGGGACAGAGGAAATAATGACCATGTAATACTGCAAATAAATTGAAAGAAAAAAAAGATTAAAATACATTTCTGTGTCCTTAACACACCATGTATGTTTGTAAATCGCATATTCGCCAGAGGAGGCCTTGCAACCGAATTCAAAATGCTGTTATCCAACTCTAAGGCCCTAATTTTATCCACGTCAGAAAGATGAAAGGCTGAGTGGCCACACCAAGATTAAAATGTATGGCCCTGAGATCAAACATTTCACCAAGAATTGTTACATACACCCAGACAAAAACGAACACACACCCTCTCTCTCTCTCTGTTTTGAAATACTTTAAAAATATTGAGTATTTTACAAATTATTGTAATTTCTCACTAAGTACCCCTACCAGTCTACATTCCTTTCCTTCTCCACTGCCCCTTAAACCCTCTCATGCACCCTGCTTTCCTTATATTGTGTTTTAACATTATATGCCAGTGTGATTGTTGGGAAATCTGAAGCTCACCCCGCCAATATTACTGACCAAGGTACACACCTAGTTCATGGGTACCATGAGCTACAAGTCCAAAAAGGCGATGGCGTTCAAGCCAGTGGACAAATTAATGTATGCAAGGTGGAAGAATAAGAAGGAAAAGAGGGGGGTAAAAACAGGGGAAAAGGGGTCCACTACTGCAAACAGGAAAAAAATAATTTTAACAAATGGAAGATATTTTGATGGTTGGTAGCATTTGATGGCATCTTTCAGCTTTGGTGTGATCTAAAACTCTTTGACCTAAACCTTTTATATCAATAGAGCAGCAGGCCTTCTTCACCTGTGACTTTCAGCACTCTGTTGTTTTAAGGCTTGGTCATCTTTTGAGACATACTCTTTTGGGACCCCAGGGGCGTGGGCTGTCAATTGTGCAGCATCTGTTTTGGTTGTTTATGAACTACAATAATTGCTGTTTTTACTGCCTGTTAGATCTGGGGGTCTCTAGTTGGCAGGGTAGGTACCTCTGTCCAAGTAGGGACCCTTGCTTCTAGTCAGGGAAAGGGGGATACACTGGATCCAAACTTGGATTTTCTATCTTGCCCTTATGGAAAGATAGGCATGTAAACAGCCTCCCCCATTCTGTCCTATGGGCAAGATAGCCTCTCAGCAGTGAAAAACGAAAATGGCTGTAATTCACTACCAGGGCATGTTACACACCTCAGTACATGCCCTACCTTTCAGATACACTGCACCCAGCCCAGGGGGGTACCTAGGGCCACCATAGGGATGCCTGACATGTACAGAAAGGGAAGGATAAGGCCTGGTCAGTGGTTGCACTGGCCAGGTCGACATGGCAGTCCTGGACTGCACATAGGCACTGCAAGCAGGCCTAAGACATCATTTTAGGGCTATTCCTGTGGGTGGCACAATCAGTGCTGCAGCCCACTAGTAGCATTTGAATCACCAGCCCTGGCACACTCAGTGCACTTTACTAGGGGCTAACAGGTGAAACAAATATACCAATCATACAGAGAGCATATGCACTTTAGCACTGATCAGCAGTGGTAAAGTGCCCAGGGTCCTATTGCCAACAACAAGGGTCAGAAAAAATAAAGGAGGAAGAAGCAAAAAGTTTGGGGATAACCCTGCAAAAAGGGCCGTTTCCAACACAACCCCCTTCCAGCCTAAAGCCAGGGTAGACCAAGCGATACGTCGATGGGATTCCCTGCTTAGGGCGATAGAACACGGAAACTAGCCCAAACAGCAGGGCACTATTCCTGTTCTACGCCTTCCTGAACCCGGTTGGATCTCTCCATCCATACTCTCAGGGCCCACCAAGCCAACCCATGTGGAACCCTTCTCTTCACCTGTGGACACCACCTGTGCAGCACCTAGCCTTAACTTGCTCACAGGTGTGTCCCAACAGACAGACAGCAAGCCGCAGTGACCAGTGACAGTGGTCAGAGATGAGACCCAGGCCTTATGCCTCTCAGGGCTCTCAAACCCCTGTGGCGTCAGAAGGTGGGGGGCAGTAGCCCCAGGTGCTTGGCACCCTTTGTCCACTTCTTTTCCTGTCAGGTCGGGTCTGACAACCTGGCACTGACCCACCAGCCCGGGCCTGTATCCGGTGGCTGGACAGGAGGCTGGGGTAGGCTTTTCCATACCCGGTCCTCCTCTTCCTTGGGGCTCTGTACCCTCCCACCTGGAGAGGTACCCCCTTCTAGAATAGTCAGGGCACCTGTGGCAAGTGTCCTGCACCATTTGCCCACCATTTCAGGGGTTCTATATAGCAACTGGGATTCCAGGTCAGGGGAGACACCCCGGACCTGGCCCTCCAACCTAGGGTCTAAACCCTCCAGGTGAACCGGGGTCAGAGGCGAGGACTCCCTCCCTCTGCACCCCCTTCCAGAATTCTGCACCCTCCTACTCGGAGCGGTACACCTCGAAGACAAACTGGTAGAGACACTGCTTACAGATGTCCCTCCCTCCAACCTAGGGTCTAAACCCTGCGGTTGCACACCTGCCTGGCATGCCAGGACTTCTGGGGACTCACACAGTATCTCCCCGAGGGTGACACATGACTCATGTGTCTCGTGACAGTCTGCCTGGCGCAGATCTCCCGGCCCCTGTCCACCTGACAGTGCGCAAAGATCCCCCAGGACAGAAGTGGTGTCGCCATGGTCACTCCTAGGGGACTCAGCCCTTCTGGCTGGTCCCTGACCCACTGGTTCTCCCACTGGGGAACACATTCCCCTCTCACCCCTCAGTCTGGACTTCTGCACCCTCCCAACTGGAGCGGTACCGCCAGACACCAGAACCACTGGAGCTCTGTTTACAGAGGCTCCCGGTTCTCCTGACACTAGGAGATCCTCCTCAAATGGCCTACTAGCACTGTCTAGGCCCCCAACCTGGTGTTCCCTTAAGGAACCCACTAGGCCCTGAGACTGGGTTTCGGGCACCTTGGGACCCACAGTCCCACACTCACCCCTTCTCCATTGAGACAGGATGTGAGCCCCTACACCCCCCTCCCCACTACACTGGGACCTAACCGGGCTACACTGAACCTCTTCCACCTCACAGGTCTGGAAGATATCTGGGCCACTCCTTTTGGGATCACTCCCCAATGCCTCTCCAGACCTTTTGGCATCCAACCAAAGGTCTGCCTCCAACGCAAGCTCTCTGGAACCAGAGAACTCACACTCCACCGGGTGTTGGCATAGCCCTGGAAAACAGGGACTTAAAATATGCTCTCCAACAAATGAATCACACAGCCCCCCACAGTTGTTAACCAAGCTACCCTTTGCCTCACCCTCCAGTGCCTCACACAAGTACCCCACACCACTCTCCTGAGATTGGCAAGACAGTACCTGACTGTCTCTGTCACACAACTCACACTCTTCTGGGCGGTCTTCACACTCACACACCAAGGTTTCTACCATGGGGGAACCCCTCTCCCTGTACCTCTCATCTAGGGTCAGTAGAGTGTCCCTCCCACCACTAGGAATATGGTCCCCTGTGTCAGTTCCCCAATCTACTTCAGGCACACTGCACTCCACTGGAACTACATCATAAACCTGAACCCCCTGGCGTATGTCAACCCCCTCCTTCAAGTTAGGTGCCACCTCTCTTGGTGTTTGTACCTTTCTCTCAGCACTAGAAACTACAATCTTGTTGCCACCATCTGAGCTGGACTCCACCTCCAACTCAGCAAAGCTCACTTCTTGAGCTACCCATTTTTCTTCTTTAGCTGAGACACTCATGGCCTCAAGCCTCTCGAGCTCCAAATCAAGCTCCCTCAATCTTAGTTCAGGTGCAAAGGTCAATTTAAATTCTTCCAAGGCATACATCTTCTTGCTCTCTTCTACTTTGTTCTGGGTTTCTATTTCCATCAGCTTCAACTCAAGCCTCATGACTTCTAACTCATGATCTCCAACCCTTTGATTCTCCTCCAACTCCTCTGGAGTGAGACTCCTACTGGAATGGGAGCTGCCAGCCCTTGAGACTGGTCCGACCACGGGCAGATCTTGGGGAATAAAACCATTCTCTTCATCTGCATCATCTTCCTCTTGGGCCTCCCACCAGGCCTTCAAGACTCTTTGTAGCACATCCTTTCTAGATCCGCTTTTCACCGGGCAACCAAGGTCTTTGCAGAATTGCTTGAGCTCCTCAACCCTGTACGAATACAGATCCTCAATGGAAAACTCCAATTCTGCCCTCTCCCTTGTTGCCACCTGAGACATGATGCTCTTGAAGAGTTACTCAAAAATAGAACCAAAAATACAGTATGTGGTTGAGTATTGGCCTGCACTTAAACTAGTGATGTACACCAATTACTGTGGGTCAAGTACAAATACAAGTTCAATCCTCACCGCTGACCACCAATGTTAGATATGGGGGTCTTTAGTTGGCAGGGTAGGTACCTCTGTCCAAGTAGGGACCCTTGCTTCTAGTCAGGGAAAGGGGGATACACTGTTAAGATAACCCCTGCTCACCCTCTAGGTAGCTTGGCCTGAGCAGTCTAGGCTATCAAAGGCAATGTGTAAAGTATTTGTACCAACACTCACAGTAACACAGTGAAAACACCACAGATTTACTCCACACCAGTTTTAGAAAAATAAGGTATTTTTACTAAAAACTTCACAAGACCAAATACTACAGAAAAACCAACATACAATTAAAAAGATTACTTTAAAGATAGTTCAAGAGTTTGCAGAAAGTACTCCAGGATGTAAAAGTCAGTGTCCTGCACAATGCGACTCTCAATGCACAAAATGCGACACTCTCGTGCCCAACAGTACCTGTAGTTGCGATAAGGTTCCCAAAAGCTATAACAAGGAAGATGGCAAAGGCGATGCGATACTCCTGAGATCTTGGGGAGGCTTTGCAGCAGCCCTGCTTCACGCAGCAGAGGTGGATGCGCCAGCTCCGATCTGTAGGGGGAGGATGCAATGACTTTGGCTTTCGTTGCGTAAGTTTCTTAGGGGGAAGCTTCACGCAGCAGATACGATGCGACGATCTTCGGTGCGGCGCAGCGCGGACTTCTGGCGCCGCAACCCTCGATGCGTCACGGGACGGGACTCTGCGTCGACACACGCAGCGACTGGATACTTTCTCGCACCGGCAGTGGTGCGGCCCGCAAACTGGTTCTGCGACGACCCTCGCAGCGTCAGGAATCTTCTCGCACCGGGACGATGCTCGACGCACTCGGCGATGCGGGGACTCCGGGTGCTGCGATGACACCGCGATGAAATTCTCCTCGCACTCTCGTTCTTGCGACACGCAATCGGATGATGCGTTGGGTACCAGTTACTCTTTTTCACGCTTCTGCTTCCCAGCTCCCAAACACAGCAAAACGACCTCCTGAGGCCCCAAGACTGGGCAAGCACTCCAAGGCAGGTCAGAACTCCTTCAGCAGAGTTCCAGGGGAGCTGGTGGTGAAGTCCTTTTGTTCCTGGGACTTCTTAACAGGGAGCCAGCTCTTCTCAGGCCCTTGGAGATCAGAATCAAAAGAAGGGGACACAGCAAAGTCCTTCCCCTCTCCTTGGCAGCAAAGCAAAACAGCAAACAGGCAGTCTTCTCCTCTTCAGTTCTTTTCAGCTTTCTCCTTGGCAGAGGTTTCTTCTTAGTTCCAAAGTGATCTAAAATTTAGGTGTCTTGGGTCCTCTTCTTATACCCCTCCAAGTCTTTGTCTCTCTTTGTTTCAGTGGGGGGATTCCCCTGCTCAAACCGGTTCCTGGGTGTGCTCTGCCCTGGAGCACCTGGCTCCTTTTAGAGTGAGGGGCAGGGTCGTTAGACGCTCAGCCGGAGGTGGAGCCTTCTTTGTGCCAGCAGGGGCAGAGTCCTCAGCCTGGCCAGCAGGGGGTGGAGCCAGCATTGTGCTGGCAGAGGTAGCCCTACTCAAACCCAGGGGCTACTCCTCCCACCCATCTAAAGCAGATCTCCCTATTCACCCTGCTGCTGACTCATCCAGACTCCTGGAGCCACCTAGCCCATCATATGACACCAGTCACCCAATCAGCACACAGGCAGGTTAAACAGGAGAATAGCTACTTTCTAAAAAGTGCTATTCTCACACAGTGAATTTAAAAACCTGCTAAAAAGATGTATAGTTAAATTCTGAACACAGAGATACCAAACTTGGATTTTCTATCTTGCCCTTAAGAGAAGATAGGCATGTAAACAGCCTCCCCCATTCTGTTCTATGGGTAAGATAGCCTCTCAGCAGTGAAAAACGAAAATGGCTGTAATTCACTACCAGGGCATGTTACACACCTCAGTACATGCCCTACCTTTCAGATACACTGCACCCAGCCCAGGGGGGTACCTAGGGCCACCATAGGGATGCCTGACATGTACAGAAAGGGAAGGATAAGGCCTGGTCAGTGGTTGCACTGGCCAGGTCGACATGGCAGTCCTGGACTGCACATAGGCACTGCAAGCAGGCCTAAGACATCATTTTAGGGCTACTCCTGTGGGTGGCACAATCAGTGCTGCAGCCCACTAGTAGCATTTGAATCACCAGCCCTGGCACACTCAGTGCACTTTACTAGGGGCTAACAGGTGAAACAAATATACCAATCATGGATAACCAATCAATATAACAATTTATACAGAGAGCATTTGCACTTTAGCACTGATCAGCAGTGGTAAAGTGCCCAGGGTCCTATTGCCAACAACCACGGGTCAGAAAAAATAAAGGAGGAAGAAGCAAAACGTTTGGGGATAACCCTGCAAAAAGGGCCGTTTCCAACACTGCCCAACAGGAACGTTTAGGCTCAATTTTTTTTGTAAGCATTAGGGCCCATGGGAGACTTGCTATGCCACTGCACACCCCCTCTTCATTTCTGTACCCTTTCCTCTGTACTGTAAGTTTGAGCCTCTGTGATGTACTCCTGTCTGTACAGCACCTTGTTCATTTCTAGCTCACTTTGCACTAGATAAATACCCCACAGACATGCATGTGCGTGTAATATAAATCTGAAATGTACAAGTCCATTGTGCTTTAATGCATGCCTCGGTATTTGGCCCCAGATGGGGAAAACACCTAGTGAGATTGGAGAGTGACGTTTTTCAGCTTCCCTCAGGTCGGACCTACAGCACACTGAGTGTCAAAGTAAAATAGCAGCCTCTGCCTCCACAATCAGAATAAAGAAGAAAATGTGACCGGAACAAAAGCACTCAGCACACATTCCAGAAGTCAAGACGGTGGCCCACCAATATAGTGGGATGTGAGAAATAAAAAACAGACCATAAAAACACAGTGTAATTCGGTGCAGTGGTGGTGTTAAATAATGTTCCCAAATTGAGAGAGGAAAGCAAGGTTAAATATCCGAGAATAGAGCAGAATGAAGTTTTTACAGCATATGTTTCAAAAACAATAGGTTGGAAATATATGTTTTAAAAGCAATTCCGATTGTACTTCTTAAGATTGAGTGTGTCTTTATATTTTTTTCCATTGGTGAAAATTATCTCATGCACATAAGTAAATAATTTGCCAAATTTGTACAGTGACCAAAGTAGTACTTTTTCTTTTTGCACACATGGTTGCCTGCCTCTCCGGCTTAGGGGGTAAATAATGAGGTGAAATAGTTGAGTTGCAACCAGACACATAAATTATGTAATGAAACCAAAATAAGCTTTCGCTTTAATATACATTCATGTAAAATGCTAAGATTCAATCATTTGTCAGATGATGTGTTCGATGATGGCATAGAAATACAAATGAAATGAAAAGATTTGTGGCCACCTGGAAGAAAAGCAATGTGACACTTCTATATAGGGAAATGGAAACACATAGTGCTGCCATCCAGATAAACCGTGCATGTACCTCTCCATCCTGGTTAAGTCTACTTTTTATAATGACCTGGTACATACTTTCCTCTACAACCCATCCTCTAAATTTACACCGGACTACTTCATGTACCACTTTATTTCCCCAGCACCTTTCTGTATCCACTAGCTAAGCGCCCAACAGAATGATGCTTCAATATTTTTAGATGCCAAATGCCTTTGTAAAGAAAGTAATCAGTATGGTTAAAAAACATAAAGTGCATGTCTAGGCCAAAAAATAACATCAGCAATCAGAGTGCATGTCTTCCATGCAATATATTCATTTACCTGTTGCTCTAAGTTTCCTTTTCCCTCCGTAGGATGACTTTATTTCAGGTCAAGGAAAGGTGAGCCTGCGCCTCAAGTCAGAGACGACACCGATGACGACAGCTTTGCATCATCTTTTGGCTTTAAAAAGCTATAATGTGTCTGAGCGCACACGTATTTGCAAGCAATTTCGACTGGAGGAAGAAGCATTACTGGATATGAACCAGAAAAACATATCCAATCACTATGTGCCTTCATAATGAAGCTGTGCTGTGATTGGAGAGACTATGGGTGCTTCCACCTTCATGCCTCCTGTCATTTCCTGATTGCGCACATGTCTACAGTTTGATTTGCACCGAGGCAGGACTCCCATCCAATCCTGAAGCCACTCTCCTCTTTACTACAACAAAAAACTTTAAAGGGGTATCTAGATTGGCTGGGACATGGAATTCAGGCACTCCATCTAAGAACAGGGAGCTGCTTTCTTTCTTTTCTCCGGCGCCTCCTAGACAGTGCAGCTGGGAGACTTCAAAGTGTGCAGAGAAAAGGTCAATCGGTTTTGCACTGCTGCGCAGTTTAATCAGCAGCAACAGCCTTTTCACCCATGACTAGGAGTAGAACAGGGAACGTGCACCAGAGGCAAGAAATAATTACCGGGCCCACCGGCGAGGCTGAAAAATTCTATAGACCCGGCCCTGGGAAATAAGTGCCGGTGCTAAGCTCCGGAAAGAAACGGGAGAAATTAAGCACTGATCAGGATACAGAGACAGAAAGAAGCAACAAAATACAAGCCAGGCGGCACACTAGGCTATGCAGAGAGATTTCTAGCTTATGTGTTACCTAAAATAAATGCAGCAAGTCCAAAAGCACGATGTGTACAGCATGATGGTGCTCAGACCTGTCCAGGCCGACCGCTCTGTCAGGGGGCACAGGAGCTAAATTAACGGCCACGCCGGCAAATTATTTCCAAGCAGACCGAAACGACTGACTCGAGTCCGCTGGGTGAGGGAGAGTACACTGCTGCATCATGAAGTCAGGCGACAGTGGTGAGAGGGCCAGTCGTCACCAGTGGAGAGTCACGCTGCCATGGGGAAGAAGAAGAACTACAGAACAAACACAGTAAGTATAACCACCAGCCACTGTCATTCACAGTATACCAGTCACAATCAAATCGATTTAATTTTAGGAAAGCGCATGATATTCTATCTTTGGAAGTTCCCATCTGCCTATTGAGGAACATCAAAGCAGTAAGCCATACACAGGGTACGGTAGTATGCCTGACTTGCTATCGCCGTTGTAAACTTTAGAACACGAGTTGGTGAATTACCCGGTGTGTATTCTAGCACCAAATGTTAACATTTAGCCGCATACATCCGCCTTTGACAGAATTACTGAATAGCGCGATCCACAGTAAGAACTGAGCTACAACTATGAACTAAGTGGTGGGGAAATTAAACACTGTTTTTCTTATTGAGGTGCTGGCTGCAGGCACATAGAGGGTGTGGATTGGTGTCATATAGTACACTTGGGGCCTCAGTGGCAATGTACTGTGTGCATGCTTACCGGACTTCACAGTGTTGTCAGCGTCGGTGACTGAGACTATGCAGGATGTTTTTCATTTTACTAGCCTTACCCTAGAAGGCATTGCTGCTGCTTGGGCGGGCGGCTGGGCCCCCATAAAACAGCATGCAAGGGGCCCTGTAAGAATAAAAAACTGCTGTCAGCCAGAACGAGAAACTCCTGAGGAGAACTGCCTGTGGCTCTCCATGCGCTCCGACACATCTTTAAATTGCAGCTATAGACTTTTTCCTTCCTCCCTGGCTGAAGCACCAAAACACGTCGCAGCTCAAGACTGAAAACAAACCTGCTCCTCAGGCACTGGTGGAAAGCAGCACTCAGGTAACTCACCCCAGAGTTCATACCTTTTCCAGAGAAAAAATGGCCATTAGTTGTTATTCAAAGAGTTTGCAAAGACCTGGACCTGATACTAAACAGGACTGAATACAAAACTGAATTTATTCATATGTAACATGCCATTTCTGTATATGTTTACTTTAAATGTTGATCACTCATAGATAACCTCCAAAACACTTTTAAAACTGCTTTTTATGTATATTTGTTCTTTGTAGTATGTACAGATAACATGTAAAAATTCCAGTTTTAAGTGATTTTGCTTATTTTTGTACTGTCCACAATATCAAAATATCTGCCCTGTGTTCATTTGATTTCAGCAGCATGTGCTTAGCTGTATTACGGTGCAATAAAGTGCAAAGGCATGGGGAATATGAGATGTTTCAGGATGATTTCTTTACTTTTATATCTTCTGGGCACATAAATCATATCAGTATCTTAACTTTCCATTTCAGGGGTTTTGAAGCAGTTTCAATATATTGTAGGTCTTATTGATCGAGAGGGTGTCATTTCCAATATTTATCTCTTTCCATGCACTTCATCGCTTGGTTTCATTCTTGAGAAAATGTCACACTAAGGGGGAGATTTATTAAGATTTTGTGCAGTGTTTGCATCACAAAAGTGATGCAAAACTGGCACAAAATCTTTTTTTCCCTATTTACTTTCCAGCGCTAAACTTGTTTAGCACTGGAAATAACGGAAAAGTAATGCGAAGCACCGCATAGTGCTGCTTCGCATTACTTTGTGCCATGAGGGCGAACCAAGGTTGGAGCATGGGCGTTCCCATGCAACCACCCAAGATTTCTCACGCTAAATCCAACTTACTAAATAAAGTAGATTAGGTTTGTTGTGAGAAAACTGCGTCCTTTTCAAGTAGGCGCACGGAAGGAGAAATGCTTTCATTTGTGTCTGGGCATTGTATTGTGTACAGGAAGGCTACCCTTCCTGTACAAAACCTATGCTAGACTAATGCACACACCCTAGTGCTATGGCCCTAAGGTGTGTGCTTGGTGCACGGCAGCTGTAAAAAGCGCCGGCGCAAAGGAAAGGGGAGGAGAGAGCCATATCTCTGATGATATGGCACTCTCCTGCTCCCTCCCTGTCGTGACTATGCCTTTTTTGTTGCAAGCTGTTCTTAATCATTTATAATTCACCACCTCCCCATATGTTTTCACTTCATGTAAAACAACAAATAAAGTCTGGTTAGTCTTTTATAGGGAGAGCTCATTGACTGGCTCCACAAACTATACTGTTTTTCTCTGCAGTGGTAAAGCCATAAAATATATCGTTAGATTGCAATATTTTTCTTTGCTTCCAATCTCTGAAATCCATTTCAATATGTCTATCTTTTGGTAAATCGCTCTGTTCAGCCATTTTTGTTTTCCATGAAGGAGATTCTGATTTGTGGTGTCTGTTCTGGAATTATGCAACTGAAAGCTATCTCTTAAAGTTTTAGAAAAGTCCTTACGGCCTACATTTACTGCACCGTCATGCGCTATAATTAAAATAAATATTTTCACAATGGCCCACAATTAGCCCGCAGCCGTGCGCCATTAAGAAAAGACATGCATCAAGTCCATAAGCATCGTGCTTTTGGGCTTATTGCATTACTTCTCTCAAAGAGTGCGGCAGAGGGCTGATTGTGGGCCATTGTGAAAATATTTTTTTTAATTACAGCGCATGACGGTGCTGCAATTAACAGGAATACTTTCACAAATGCCCACAATCAGCCCTCAGCAACACTCCATTGAGAGAAGAAATGCCACAGGTCCAAAAGAACGACGTGTGCTTTACACGTCATGCATTTGGACGTTGGGCAACCAACTTTAACACTGGTGGCGCCCTGTGCGACAATGTTTGTTGGCACCCCCCCCCAATGGCCACCTCTACCACGGATACCCTCACTAGCACCCTTTAACAGCGTCCCTCAAGTCTCCAGAACCACTGTCTCACGGATGCATTTTGTTTTATAGCACCACTCATACCATTGTAAGGTGTCATAGCACCTTACATAATACACACATTGCACACCGACAATCATAGGTGTGTAATTCAGTGTATTGGAAGTGTTACATCAGACAGGGCTACAAGGTGTAGCTTAGGAGTAACATGTCATCGATACTGGTAGGCAATATAGTTTGAGTGCTTTTTCCGGAAAAGTACAAATTCTGAATTTAAAATGTAACATCATTGTTAGAGGTTCTCTTTAAAAACGAATTGTTTTCTACCCAAATGAACCCTTTTGGCAAGATTAGGATAATGAAAGACTGGGCAAAAAAACATATAGCTCTAACATAATACGTGCAGTTTACACACAGCTGTTTGATGACATTTAATAGCTCAATGTTCTATATTACGATCTTGACTTACAAACCACAAGTAACAAAAGGAGCTCTCTTACAGAAGCAGTAACCCACTGACCTATTTATATTACATACACTTTGTTATCTGCATTGTACACGTTCTTAGCAGCAGGCATTTTAACCCACTGTGCTACCTTTGGATGAGTCAGAACTTCTACTAGACAAACCTCATCTCTTTCCAGGAAGACAATTAATCACCGGAGTTATCTAGACATTTTAATTGATGCCTGAAAATTGCTGGAGGCCAGGAACACCACAGGAGGTGCTTTTAGAATGTTAATATACTTGCAAAAATGACACCCCCACACCAAGTCAGTGCCCGGTGCGGTGGCACCGATCTGGAGCCCGCCCTGGGCACAGCTTTCAGCCAAAGAGTTTGTCTGCATGGAGAAACGTCTGCCATTCCCTGCATCCAACTCTTCACACGAGGACAACACTCTCATTATATGTATAGTCAGCTGCATGCAGCAAAGCCTGGCAATGACATTGGCCTCTCTCCAGGCACAGCTCACAATCTGGCAGCCAATTACTGCTGTGTATAATTTTTAGCAGGCTTGGCTGCAGCAAGCCCAAAAGCACGACGTGTGCTTTACACATAGCTGCCGAGGTTTCAGATTGCTTGTGTGTGACATTTTCATTATTTCAGTGTAATTATGAGTGGCATTTCAACAACTATGAGTGACACTTTCTCGAGAGTAAAATCCAGCCATGAAGAAGAGGAAAAACATATAAATAAAAGAAATTACAGATACTGAGCAACAAGAAACTCAAAGAAAATCCTAAAATGCTGCAAAGCACCAGAAATGGAAGGGCACAAACTTCACAGGAGGCCCTGGTAGTGATAAATGAAAGTAAAATTGCAAAGTTCTATAGTAAGTACAGAACTGTGAGCAGAGGTGTAAATTAACTAAATTAAATTGGTTAGAAGTACTTTGGCACTAGTGTGAATGACACAGTACAGGCCAGCTCAGTCACTGCGACTCCGGTCATACTATGCTCTTTACATGCAGCTGATGCCTTTGATAATAGTTAGTAGGTCACTGTGTAGATTAGGATTGAAATGTATGAATTGCAAGAAACACAAGGAGGTGTCATGGTCACAGAATGTGACAAAAGTAGTAACCCCATGAGCTACCCACATAAAATAATGTTCTGTGATATGCAGAATACATGTTCCTTGCAGCAGGCATTTTAACCCTCTGTGCTACTGGTGAGTCAGAAGTTGCACGAGAGAACTCTTATCTCTGTAGCAGGAACATGAATAATCACCGCGTTATTTTAAACTTACCCATGGATTCACTGAGTGCTGGGTAAATCATTCCTGCTGCTCAGCCTGGTCTCTGTAACTGGAGTCTGGATTCCAATGAGCAATAACGCTACTCCTGCACTAATCTAGATCAAAGCTGGTGCTGTGCAATTGAGCCAGCCTTGAGAGGTTGAGGTCTCAATTACAGTGTTGTGATGCACTGTGGGCAAAACTGGACCATCTGCAGCTGTAGATTGTAGTAAGGGCGAGAGGTCATGGCATGGCTCCCTTTCCGAGCTGTGCCCTATGCCTTTAGACACACATGCCCGCTCTCAGTCTCACCATGACTTTTACGGTCACCAGGGAACCCCCACGACCAGGGAAGGGGCGTACTGTCGAGGAGGCCATTGAGGTCGTTTGATTTATTAATTCTGCGGGCTGCAGAAGCAATTCTTTGTCATGACAGGAATTTGAAATTAAAATATCCTGTTGCTGCTCAGCCTGAGCTGACCAGAAGCCCCTCAGTGACACTGTACGGCTGGAGGACACGAGTGCCGTCATGTAGGGTGCAGCTCTGTCTCACCTGAGCTGTCAGCTGATGCATGTGCGCTTTGCACATGCATCTGCCCGCGCCAGCCAAAACAGAGACCTGTACCGCTGGTGAGCGGCTGGTGACATGGTTAAGGTGGTGGAAAAATAGATGCGGGAGACAACGCCTATTCACGTCGTTCTTATGCACTTGCATTTCTTTCCTAATGGGCCGCGGCTGCGGGCTGTTTGTGGGCCTTTGTGAAAATATTTGTTCATTGCAGCACCGTCATGGGCTGCAATTAACATACATATTTTCACAATGGCTCACAATCAGCCCCCATCCGTGCTCCAATAAGAGAAGAAATGCATCAAGTCCAAAAGAATGATGTGTAAAGCACACGTCGTACTATTGGACTTGATGCATTTCTTCTCTTAATAGAGCGGAGCTGGGGGCTGATTGTGAGCCATTGTGAAAATATGTATGTTAATTGCAGCCCATGACGGTGCTGCAATTAACAGATATTTTCACAAAGGCCCACATACAGCCCGCAGCCACGGCCCATTAGGAAAGAAATGCATCAAGTGCAGGAACCACTTGCCATGGAACGTTCTCCCAAACAGGAAATTACCGTTTTCGTGCCGCTCGCGATTTAAAAACGCAAAAAGAAGAATTCAGCACAATGTCATACATTCACCCCAGTACAGAGATCTGGGCCTAAATCCATCGTTTTTTTGCTCACCATGCCATTCCAGTTTGGACCCAGCCATATGCAAATCAGTCTTGACCCTGTGCCCAATGGGAACAGTCCAGCCCGAACTGCCAGGCCAGGTCCTCCCTGGACTGGAAACAAGCATCCTAGGACCGGTTACGGGCTTTTAGCCCTCATCAGCCAGGATAGCTTGACTCCAGTGGCGTAGTGAGCACGGGACCCACGTCTGGGCATACCCGTCCCACTCAGGGTGACAAATGCAAAAAGAACAGTTGATGGACAGAATGCAGCACAATGTCATACATTCACCCCAGTACAGAGATCTGGGCCTAAATCCATTGTCTTTTTGCTCACCATGCCATTCCAGTTTGGACCCAGCCATATGCAAATCAGTCTTGACTCTGTGCCCCTTTGGTTTTGCTTTGTTCGCCCTAAGTTGGCAGAGTATGCCCAGACGTGGGTCTCTTGCTCACTTTGCCACTGGATTCAAGCTAGCCTGGCTGATGACGGCTGATTAGCCAGAAACCGGTCCCAGGATGCTTGTTTCCGGTCCAGGGAAGACATGGTTTGGCAGTTCGGGCTGGACTGTTCCCATGAGGCACAGGGTCAGACTAATTTGCATATGGCCATGTCTGATCTGGGGTGGCGGAGTGAGCTAAAGAATGATGATGGATTAAACCTAGATTAGTTGACTGGGAGTGAGTGCTTGCAATGTTCAACACTCCGTCCATCATCCCCTTTGGATTTGCCGCATTTTAAAAACAGAGGCGCGAAAGCACTCACAGGATGTGTGTGCGCTTCCTCAGGACCCTAAGCGCTCGGGGGTCAGTGAGGTGCGCTTGCACACATTACAGGGAACACTGGTCACCACGCTCGTCTTCTTCGGCGTCCTGGCTTCTTCCCAGCGTCTTCTCCGTTTTCACGTCCTCAGCGTTCAGCAATTTCTCCGAGTTCCGCCTTCCGGCCTCCTCTGTGTGACAACGCTCTCCTTCCTGTCCCGCCTTTTCTCCAGGCTGTTCCCGGCGGTTGGTTTGACTCCTTTCTTCCGGACCGCCTCCGTTTTCCTGCAAGGAAGAGTTCCCGAACCAAGGATTACACGTGGTATTTCTCGAACAGTTCCTTGTCCATGCGGCTGAGGCTTCGATCTGAGGTAAGAGGGGT
The DNA here is from genome assembly GCF_964204655.1 of Triturus cristatus. Lineage (NCBI taxonomy): Eukaryota > Metazoa > Chordata > Amphibia > Caudata > Salamandridae > Triturus > Triturus cristatus. Next base: position 223,484,674 of record NC_140579.1, read on the forward strand.
GCTTTGGGGGTATGTCATCAGGACCCACCCGACAGCAGACTATTACATATTGTCTCGCTATATGTGCCCCCGCACGCTCCACTCCTCTGTGCTGACTGACTTGGGTGCCCATCCAGTAAATTGATGATTGGGGGAGATTACAACTCAGCCCTAAACGGAGAAGTAGATCGTTGGCCGGCCTACAAAAAGATAGTGCAGGTAAAGCGCTGGCAGAGTTCTAATCAGCCTTACAGATGTGTGGCGTATATGCAATCCCTCTGCCCAACAATATTCCTTCCATTCGGGAGTACATGGGAGCATGTCCCGAATTGATTATGTATTCGGGTTGGCAGACCAGATTTCGTGAGACAATTCTCCTCCCAAGGGGTATTTCTGATCACTCTCCAATTACAGTGACCTATAGAGGTATTCCTCCAACTCGCAGGCCTCACATGTCATTTAATCCATGGTTTCGCAAAATCCCAAGTATCAGAGAAGATTTATGGAAAACATCAATTAACTATTTTGAAGAAAATAAGGGGTCGGTGGACTCGCATCATAATCTATGGGAGGCCTTCAAGGCTGTAATTAGGGGCCAGGTCATCTCCCTGGTTTCCGCACACAAGAGGGAAGAGGCAAGGCAGCTCATAGAAATAGAAGAGGAGATTACTCAGCTGGAGTTAGATCTGCTGCGTTCAGACACCCCATAGGCGCAGCACAAGCTGCAGATTAAGCAGAAGGAATACAGGGACATAGCCAAGGATCAAGCTAAAGTGCCAACCGAGCAAGTAAATTACTGGCGTGGCTAGACAGGCGGGAGCAGGCTTTGCGTGGGTCTTTAAGGTAATCTCTGAGGGGGGCGGGGGCGGATCAGAGATAGGCAGGGAATTGCAGATACCTTTGCAGGCTATTACCGACAATTATATGCGTCCTAAACTCAGATCACCCAAGTTGAGGCGATGGAACTTTTATCCACCCTCAATATACCCTCCCTTGATAAGTCAGATAGAGATAGTCTAGAGTTTGAACTGACGGACAGTGAAGTGATACAGGCGATCCATGCGCTGAAAACAGGGAAAGCAATGGGCCCCAATGGCTTGCTGATAGAATTATACGAATTATACGAGGTGATGGCCTCCACAACAGCACCGTATTTATTTAAAATGTTTCAGGAAAGCGACCTGGTGGGGAAATTGAGAACCAAATGCTTGCCAACATTGTCGTGATCCATAAAGAGGGGAAGCCTCCAGAGGACTGTGCGTCGTACAGACTGATCTCACTGCTCAACGCAGAGGTAAAGGTTCACGCCAAAATCCTGGCAACTCCCTTGGCCCTGTTGATGCATAAATTGGTCCACCCTGACCAATCAGGATTCATGCCGGACAGAAACACGGCGCTCAACCTAAGGTGGTTGCATGGAGTGCTAGGAAGGACTGGGAACATTAGAGAAGAGCCAGCTAATATCACTAGACGCCAGAAAAGCGTTTGCTAAGATAGAGGTGCCCTTCTTGTTTGACGTCCTTCAACGGATCGGTTTCGGAGATAGCTTTGTAGCATGGATCAGACTCCTATACTCTGAGCCCGTGGCACAGGTGACGGTGAACGGGGTCGGTCATCAATATTCCGACTCCATAGAGGCACGAGGCAGGGCTGCCCCCTGTCCCCGCAGCTATTTACCCTGGTGCATGCGCCCCTAGCTGTGTGGAAACGCAGGGAATACCCTTTACATAGGACTTAGATGGACGGGAGACTAGGAGGATAGAATCTCCCTCTACGCAGATTATATTCTCCTTTATTTGGGCAAGCCTTACTCCTCCCTGCACAGTGTTGCATATTTTCACCCTATACCGAGAGTACTCGGGGTATGCCATAAATTAGGATAAGTCGCTCATATATATCCTGTGTGGTGTGAATCCGAGACTTCCCAGGATTGTGTGGCCCGAGTGGTGACAGAAGGCTTTGAGTACTTAGGAATTTATGTAACCAGAGACAGGGCACTCGTCCATAGCCGAAATTTAGACCCCCCCGCTATGTCGTCTTCAGGAGGATGTGTGACACTGGAGGACACAACCCTTGTCAATGTTGGGTAGGGCAGCCCTCTACAAAATGATGGCACTTCCCCACTTTATATACATTTTACAGAATACATCATATGTGGTGCCTCTGGGGTATTTCAAGATGGTACAGACGTAATTAAAGACACTCCTCTGGGATGGTGGTATGCTGCGGATCGCACTGCACAAACTGACCAAGAGCTGGTACGATGGGGGGATTGCGCTCCCAGCGTTGCAAGCCCACTACTGGGCAACACAACTTGTAGTAGTTAATAGATGGGTACACATAACCCATAACGTTCCAGCCTACAACATGGACAGATACAATATGAAGCCAGGGGGATACCTCAGAGCTGTTTATGGTGGGAAACAGGCATCACCACTTCACTCCCCAACATCATCAACAACTGAGCTATGGCACACAGCATCAAGGACGCTGGGCTGGAAATACAAGATAACCTTAGCTACACCACTGTGGGAGTCTAGAGAATTGGGATTGCTGGGGAACCAACCGGGCTTTGACAAATGGGATACATTCGGCCTCTCCAGGCTGGGTGACCTTTGGGCGAAGGGGAAGGTTAGACCCTTTGCCGACCTTCAAAAAGACTATGACTTAGCTCCCACAGAGACCTTTCGATACCTCCAAGTCAGAAATGCATTAACCCAAGCTATTCCGAAGGGTGCGGATCTTCCTGCCTCCTCCCCTTTGGAAGATAGGCTCCTAGATGACTATCTCAGTAAGAAAGCAATATCACTAACTTATCGGAAGATATTAAACAATTCCCCAGATACGCTGGAGAAATTGAGATCCCGATGGGAGGAGGATTTGGGCAGGCTGAATGATGAGGATTGGCTGGAAGCACTGGCGTTGCCCAAAGAAGTGGCGATCCAGTCCCGATTCTGACTAGTTCAATTGAAACTACTTCATAGGACACATTATACACCTGTTACACTAGTTAAAATGTACAGACTTAACTCTACACTCTGTCCAAAACAATGCAGCCAAGTGGGCACCTTTCTGCATTTATGGTGGAACTGCCCCATAATAGGTGAATACTGGAATAAGATCGCCACACACATGCAACAACTGTGTGGCAAGGACCTGAAGATGGCACAGCAAAAGTGCCTATTGAACGTCTGGGGTAAAACAGACCTAACAATGGGAGAGAAACTTTGGGCCACACTAGGTTTTATGATAGCTAAGCGCAGCATAGCACACAAGTGGGGGACCGAGTCCAGTCCGACATTCAACAACTGGGCAAAAGACATGGACTGGTGTATTCAAGCAGAAAGAGTGGTCTACTAGAGTAGGGGGTGCCCCCACAAATGGAATGGACAAAGATCTGGGGAAAATGGAACAAAAGGAGGGGAATGCTTTGTCAACCAATTTGAACTACCGACCCACTTGAAGACACTGCGGGAGAGCACTCTGGGGCCGGGGTTACTTCCCGTACCGAGAAAAGGGGACTCGTGGTCAAAGTAGAAAACCACATTTGTTTGCATATCACAAGGTGTAAGATGATGGCCCTACAATGTATATATCATGTCACTTGTAAGGATATGTTGATCGAGATGGTTGATGGTGTACTGTTATAAAATAAAAACAATAAAAAAAAAACAATGATTGGGATGCGCCCCAAGTAATTATCAGTGGCCGAGATTAATTTAACCATTCCATCCATCACTTTTTTGTATGCTTTAGTAAATTATTTGTGCAGCACATAAACAGTAATAAAGCGAAAACGCAACACAAGAAAAATTCCAACATTTTAATTAATAATTAATAACAAGTTTTATACCAGAAAGACAAAAATCCAATCAGTCAGTTAAAAAGCGTTAAAACCCCTTTAAAATTGCTCTAAAAAAGAAAATCATTCAAGTAGTGGCTCTAAAGTGTCCGTATATATAGTCCGAACAACTACAAGCATCCGAAAGCCATGCAGGTCAAAAACATTTATTTTGGAATTTCGAAAAAAGGTAAAAGCCAAATCTTTCCAGCGTGCGACATGCCAAATGTTTGTGTCCTTGCTGGTAGACACAACATTGCTGCTGTCTGCATACGCAGCTGACGATCCCTGTAACACCTCACAAAGAATGTCAATTGAGCACAGATGATCTTCCGTACTGCCTTCAGCAGATGCCGGGGGCAGCCTCTACCACATCCAAGGCCTGAGTGTTGGAAGAGCCGGTGTCCATACCAACAGGAGCAGAAACAACCTGTGGTGGCTCTAAGAATGCTGCCAACAACATGGGAATGCGCTGAGGACACTGCAGAACATGGGCCATTATCGGGTCCAGTAAAGCAGCTACGTCTGGTGGAGCAACCGATGGAAGTGTCAGACAGAGGTCCAACATGCATTCTCCGCAGGACAGGCATCAGAGAACAGGTAGGACATAGTCTAACCAGACAGGTCTAAATAACAGGAATCAAGAGGCGCTCAGTTCCCGTAGGCGAGGTGTGCCCAGATGCTGTACCATGCAATCACTGTATTTGTGCTCCAGGAGAGTTGTTGCTACTTCCTTGGTGGCTGGGACGTCCATTGCGCAGCAAAAAGGTAACAATCAGGATTCCTGCTATTAGAAACAGGATCAGTGGAAGCCCTCCAAAAATGCTTCCAAAGATGGAGTGTATAAAGTTTGGTATAACTCCGAGGACCGTCTTGAAGATACTTAACAGTCCGGAACCTATGGTCTTAAATAGGTGTACAATACCCATCGCATCAGACATGTTAAAGATACGACTTAGCATTTCTGTGAAATGGAAAGGGCAATTTGTACGTATAAGTGCCTGTATCTCAGCCAAGGACCTTGAGTTCTGGAGATCAAAAGTCTCCCGGTCCTAGGTTAAGGGCACGGTTCGTTGTAAAAGCATGGCTTTCATTCTGCTCAGAGTATCAAAGTATAAAGGAAACATTTAGAGAAGGCCATAACGGCGCCTCCCTGACTGTATGTGTTGGTGGAAACAATACTTGCTTACAGCAAGTAACCCTGGAGCTCACGGTGACTAGATATGCGATGCCCTGTTGCTGTTCTAGGCAATACTAAAACTGGAAAGTTGCGACCAGTAATGTTATATGGCCGTGGACTAACAATTCTGTGGATGGCGACTCAGCCACAGTAAAGGGTAACCTATCCATTTTCTCAATACACAGCATTGTATATTTTGCTCCCCTCTGTGCCATTTTCATCTGTTTTTCTGTCAGATTGTATGCAGAAAATAATGATGTAATGTTAATAAAATGCCAAGGCACATACCGACACGTAATGACTGCAGCGTCCAGCTTAGCAAAATAATAGAACGTAACTGTGACTGTCTGTGTTGTAATATGGACAAATCCTGTTCTATTACATCGATAGCAGAAGATACAATGTTGCCCAGTGAATATATCCTGGATGTTAATCTAGTCATACTATTGTCAACTACGGCTAACGCCTTTTTTAGGTTAACTCTATCAATTTCTCTTAATCTCTCTGCAGCTTCTTGTTGGGAGATTTTCCAGATTTCATTATAGACAGCATACAAAAAGCGCTTCTGACGTGGTTTTCTGGGACCCAATAAAAAATCCCGTAGATCCACATCCTCTGTGAGTAATCACAAGTGTTGTTTTACCTGAGGTAGAGTTGAGATTTTTAGCCAATCAAGGCAAAACTTCCCAACACTGTATGATGTCACTACCCCCGGATGTTCTTGTTGTAGATAACGTGGGTCCGGTCTGTGGATACTAAACCCTTCGGTGGTACCCCTGAATCTTTCCTGACATCTGTTTGTGTCAGTAGGCCAAACCAACCATCCCTTTCAATTGGGGTCTGATCTGTTGTATTGCAATATGTTATCCAACTTTGTCCTTCCTTCTCATGTAAAATTCCCCTCGGTGTTCAAAGGTGTTGGAATTTGAGGTGTGTTCAAGTCTTATTCTTGGCTAATCCAAGACAGGAAGTCTGTTGCACAGGGTCATTCAGAAAAATCATCTGCTGTGGAATGAGGCATGCTCTAAATAGTGCTTCTGTTCCCTGGACTTGCCAGTCCCTAGTGCCCCAGATTGATTTCAAGTCTACAATGTCCAAACATAAGTCAAAACCCTGTTCAGACAGCTGGGTGATAGAGGAAGCAGAGTACATCTGTTTGGTATTATTAACATATTATTCTGTGCAGAAATTGGTGTGACCTTTTAGTAGTATGAGGTTGGGTCAGAAGTGTTAAACCCTGAAAAATACGAGAATTTCTGTGCAAATGTTTTTGAACTACTTTTTGTTGGTGTAGGGCAATGTTCCCTCTGGTGGTATGTGAAAACATTTCTGGGTTTGCTAGATTTATGCAAGAAATGATGACCATAATGTTGGTACCAATACATTTTGTCAAAATCTGATCTATCCTCTAACATTTCAGTGCTAGATAATGCGGCAGATTGTTCTAAATCAGACAATAAGTTATTAACAGTTTCAAAATCCCAATCATCAGAAAATTTACTGGAGGTAATGATATCGTTCAATGAAATTTTAAATAAATGGGGAATTTTTTAAATCTCGGTCGGTCCAAATATATCAAAATGTACTTTGTCCCACACTATACCATACGGTATAGAAACTGCTGAAATGTTCACAAAGGACAAGTCTCTTTTTTCACGATGAGATGAGACATGAGGATTTAAAATTACGTTTACTTTTGACGTTGCAGAGCTCTGTATAAGATAAGTTCCATTGATGAGTAAGAGGAAAGTTTTTTTCTAATTCTAACCAGAAAAGAAAAAAATAAATACCGGTGATTATCCAAAGTTCTAGCCAAGGTGATACTAAATAAGTTTTCCTAAGAAAGTTAAAAAGGTCTTTGATCCGTTGTTTGCGAGTAATTTGGGCTGACGTCGTTTCAGGATCACTTGGATCCAATGAGAAGGTATCGAAGTCTATGAAATAGCCAGATGCCGTACGATCTATATTTGGTACCTCAGCAGGTTTTGTTGAACTTTGTGGATTGCTCTTGAAGAGGCATGTTGACATAGACATCCTTATTAGGTTGAATTGAAATTTGTCTTTCACTTTGATTTTGAGAGTTTGTGTCAAGGGGAGCTAGTTCCATTGCATTGTTATTGATTCAGTTGCTTTGTAAAGGTGACTCTTCAAATGTTATGAGTCTTTCTGTTTGTACTTCCTGTATTGTAGCGAGAGGACGACGTTGGCTACTCAGGAGCCCACGAGGCCTACTATTTAGTATCGGCCACATTGTGTGGTTTGATCAGATCGATTGAGACAAATCTCTTTTCTCTTCCGGCAAGAGGCGGTAAAAGTACAGTTCTTGATCCTTCAACAGCCAGGACAGGTACAGGCTTTCAATAGGATGGCCCAAATTCTTTCTTGTCCACAATCTTTTCTCTGACCAGATCCCTAACTTTAGGGATTCAGGCAGGTTTTGCCGTGGCTGACTTGACCTTCCCAGTGGTGGTTTTCTTTGTCTAGACGTTACTTGAGGAGGCTCTGGAATCATTCAGATCCTGTAAAACAGCCAAACGTTTATTGATGTCAAACTGTTTTCCATCCTCCACTATGTCTTCACAATCAAGATCAGGTACCCAAATTCTTGTCCCAAACAGGACCTTGTAAGGAGTTGCACCTTCCAGAGAGCTTCTTGGCTGGTTATGAAGGGCCTGCTGGACCCCATATAGGTGATTGACCCTACTACCACCACCCGAGCCTAATACCCTAGCTGTCAAAGATTGCTTTAAGTCCCGTTTTTTCCTCTCCACAACCGAATTTCCCTTGGGATGGTACGGAGAGGCGTACTGCAATGCTACACTCAAACTTCCCATGGCTTCCTTGTACGCCCTAGAGCTGAACACAGGGCCATGGTCAGAATGTAATGTGCCAACTGCGTATGTCCCTATAAAGACTTGCAAATCTTTTATAACAGTTCGGGCGTCAGCCGAGCGCTGAGGCCATACCCATAAGAATCTTGAACAGGAATCCACTGCAACTGTCGCCGTAACCCCTGCGTGTGCAGAACCAAGAACCTCGTCTGAAGCCAAGATTAAACCTAACCTGCGATCCATGTTTGGTATTATTCTATCCCCCACTCCAGGAATCTGAGCAAATAGAACGTTGTTTGCATCTAACCTGTAGGAGTACTTGAGTGGAAAACCTTTAGGTAGTGCTTTGCTGTTGTTGTGTGAACCAATCACAGCTACCATTGTGCTACCGTCTACCCTCATTTTTGAACGGGTGATTGCAGCTATGGACGCAGTGCATACTGCCCCCTTTGCGGCTTCATCAGCCAAATAATTCCCTTTAACATGAACGCCATCACGTTGATGACTCAGTGTGTGTATTACGTGAGCATTTGGCAGTTAGTTCTTTAACTCTGCTACCTGTTCCCATAGTTTCCTATGTTTGATTGTGCCACCTTTTGAATCTCTGAACCCATTTTGTCCCCAATAGTGGAGATATTCGGTATATGACTGGACACAGTAAAAGGAATCGAACACTATCAGTGTAGGGAATTCTGGATCTGTTTTTATCTGTATTTATCAGTATGGGTAAAAGGAAGGGAAAGATAAATTAAAACAAAGTGTGCAGTGAATACAAAGAAATGAAGTGAGTAGATTAACTCTAGATTATCAACTGATATTACATAATTTGAATGGGAAATACATTTATGAATATGAAAGAAACTGACAATTTTAATTTACAGAATACTTTTTCTTTTTCTTTTTTGTGTTTTCTTTGAATACATAAATGTTCGTATTATCTAATTCTTCGTTGATACAACAATTATTAATAAACAAGGATGGTTTTCAAAATGACTAAATTGTCTAAATGATATACATGACTAAATACATGTATTTGCATCGAGCATCACCACATACATATATTTCCATAAAACAAAACGAAACCCTGTTTATGATGACTTTCTTCACAACGCGTTTCGGCTAAGCCTTCATCAGGTGTCCGCTCATTGTGGTTAACTGAATAGAAACAAATTAGTTTATTTGTAAAAAAATCTTAATTATCTAGAGTTAATCAATGTTAAAACACATCTGATAAACTTTTAGCACACATTTACATATTTAACACAATTGATGGTGTTTGAGATTCCTGCATTGTTGTCAGGCAATAAGATTCTAAGTGAACTATAGATTTAAACAATTGTTCAGCAGAAAATTATTATGAGACAACAGAAGAAGGAAGGGGACAGAACCTCTCACCAGTGAACAGAAAGTGTTTAGAAATAAGATAGCTAAAATCAAATTACATTGAGAGAAAAACTGATTTGGCATGGGCATGGTGAATATAATGTAAAATATCACAGGTATACCTTAATTGTGACTGGACGTAGTAGAAAATGGATGTAAATAATTCTAGATGGTAAATCGTCTGAGATATAGGGTCAAATCTGATCGGTAAAACTGAAAAATTAGAAAGAAAGTATTACTGTTTTGGGTTACTGGAAGATATATATTATTGGGTAACGTTATTTAGACATAACCTGATCTTAATCTATTAAATGATATGTACCTATAAAGAGGTAGAAATCTATCTCTTTTCCCAAGCTACACCGGAGCTGTGTGTCCAAAAATTTGTGTTCACTGGCCAGGAAACTAATATAGGTAGAAAAGACCCAAAATAAGAATATCAACGCGTTTCGGCTAAGCCTTCATCAGGTGTCCGCTCATTGTGGTTAACTTAATTGTGACTTGACGATGTAGAAAATGGATGTAAATAATTCTAGATGGTAAATCGTCTGAGATATAGGGTCAAATCTGATCGGTAAAACTATAAAGAGGTAGAAATCTATCTCTTTTCCCAAGCTACACCGGAGCTGTGTGTCCAAAAATTAGTGTTCACTGGCCAGGAACCTTCCTTGCTGTGCAGATGTGAATTTGTCCTGGCGCGGTCCTTCCCTCCGGCTGCCGTCAGGTTCGAAGCATCAATCTCTCCTGGCTGGCTCGCCAAAATGTTGCTTGAATGTGAATTCACATGAGTCAATTTGTGTCGGTTTTCACATCGTACGGAGTTTGGGAGACGCAATGTCAGTCCATTTACTGCGGCATTAACAGAAGGCCTGTATTTATCAGTTCCAGTAATAGCGCTTTTAATTCTGCCAACTGAGCTGTGGAGTCTCCAAGAGACTGAGTTTTTGTACAGCTTGGATGGAACTTGCCGTCCTGCGTCCTACCTTTTACAATAGCGCATTCTGCACTGTATTGTTGCTTACTCCCTATGCCGGTTGAGCAGATCCGTCAGTGCAGATCCGTCAGTATAAATAATGTATTCATACCGATCTAGAGGCATTATTTCATTTGGTAGAGGATATTCTTGTTCATATTGCAGGAATGCTTGTGTTTTTAAACTAGGGTCATATCTGTATTCTACATCTGTTACAGTGAGAGAATTAGCCCATTGTATCCATCTTGGATGAAACAATTACTCATTTACCCTGAGCCAGTGCTCTTTCTCTCACTACAGCAGAATTTTTTCAGTAGGAGCAAAACGCATTTCAGCGTTGGTGTACAAATGCAATTTATATGAAATTGGTACTGATTCCCCTTCATTAAATGTTAAGTGTACCCAGATTGAACTGCGACTACACGGATCACCAGGTTGCGTACGTTTACGCGTGTCTGTAAGTGTTTTGATGATATCATATCAGCTTGTAGGGAACGCAGAATATTTGTGTGTTCCTGTGTCCATTGTCAAACTGAAAAGTCAGGTCTTATTAGGTCGTAGAAATGTTTTACTCTCTCTGCGCAATCCAAAATGTATGTTCTGCCAAAATTAAAAAATCCCAGTATGGACTGTAAATTTTTGAATGATTTTGGAGGTTGTAGCAGTGCGCACTTTTCAAAAAATTGGGCTGCCAGGCTTTTGCCATCACTTGAAAGCTCATATTCTAAAAATAGGACATTGAGGTGTGCTATCTTTGATTTTTTAAAGTTAAATTTGTAGCCCTCAGAGGCAAAACCCAAAATAATGGTGCTTACCCTGGTCAAGTCATCATTTGCCAGATAAATATCATTTACATAGGATAATGCTTCTTCACCCAAATTCTGTAGTAACTCTGTTACCCTTCTTGAGAATAGCCCCGGGCTATTCTTATACCCTTGGGGAGTCGACAAAATTGACCCTGTAACCCTAGAGCTAAGAAGGCTGTCAAATATCTGCTTTCAGGCACTATGTTTCGGCAGAAAAATCAATTCAAGATATCTAGTGTTGTTTTGTATTTTTTCCGCACAATGTTATTCATCAGCATGTGGCATTCTGAACTGCAAATGTTTTTGTGCATGAGTTTAAGTGTCTATAATCTAAAACTAGACTATATGAATTGTCAGGTTTCATTACGGAAAACAAAGGATTATTCATCGATGAGGTGCATGGTTCAATTACACCTTGGTATTCAAGTAGATCTAAGATCTCCCTGACCTGTTTTTTAGCTTCCTGTTTTATGGGATACTGTCTTTGTGGAGTTGGGTTTGTTTTTATTGGAATAACGTGGTGGGGTGACTCTTCATCCCACCGTACGTGGTTGCGGTATAATGCTGGAGCAAGGGCTACCACCCACTCCTGTGCGTATGTATGTCTTAGGTGTGCAGGGACTAGGTCGGAGAAAGCTGGAAAAATTACAGTTTCCCCCTTTGGGCATTCCATAACAATAGAAAGCGGCCAATCTCTTTCCACTAATAGGATGTCATAGCCAGAAGTCAGGTTCTCCCAGAAAAGACCCTTAACTTGTCTCGGCTTGTCCCCCTCCTTTTGGAATGTTATTTTATGTAACTTGTGTGGGACACTCACCCTAGTATCAGGTGTTTCCACTGTGATATACTCACTCAACTCCGCTGTCACCAGAAATTCCATCTGGTTCCGGCGAGCTATTATTACTTCTGCCGCGCTGTCTAGCATCGCCAGAGCCCATTCCCCGTTCAGTAGCTGAGTCCTCGGAATTCTGCGCATGTCTTACTTTGAGACCTGCTACTTTCTTCTTTTTGAATTGAGGTTTTGCTTTAGGTTTTTCTTCTTTCTTTGAAGCGTAGTCTGAAGTGCGTTGCCTGTCTCTGGACTTTGTACGCTCTTCTTGTCTTTGATCTGACCGTCCTTCCCTCTCGGAGTTTTTTGATGAACCCTGAAAGGAACGAGAAGTATGAGTATCAGTTTCCTGATACCTGTCAGGTTTTTTAATGTTATTTCTATTTCTAAGATTATATCTCCTTTCTGGGGGCTCCTGCTGAGGAGACCTTCCCCTGGAGTGGGATCTGTTTTTGTTGTTGTTTATTATTGTCCCATTTCTTCTTTGAAGAAACTGGTGTTTGCTTTGCTTGTTCTTTGTCTGAACTCCCCATTAGTTGGGGGTTTACAGGTCTAGCTCCCAGACTGTCTCTACCTAACTCTGCATAAGCAGTTTCAATTATTTTAGGTAGTTCTATCACCTGTTGTAATGGAGTGAACTCTCTCAGGCGTTGGCGTATTGCCACGGATGCTGCTTCTCCTTTAATGTTTGCCACTATTATTGCAGATACCTGGGCCAAGTTATTTAACTACTTCATCCCCAAGTTTAGAGCAGGCTCTGCTCCATATTTGTTCTATATTTGTCTTAATACATCTGGTATTACCGCTAAAGAAGGGATACCATGCGTCCTGGTAAATATTGCAATGAAGACTGTACCCCAAGAGGTACAATCCTCTATAGAGGGAGCTATCCCCATTGACAAGCAAATAGTAAGTATTCTATGCTTTTCCTTAGGGCCAGTGTGTGGAAACACCGCCTCCAGTGTCTAATTTTTTGTGCTATCTATATTGGCATTTGTTCACGTTTTGTGGGCATTTTACCTATCACTACATGCAGTGTCTGTGGTGTGATTTTTGTTGTAGGAGCTTGGACTGGTCCTGGTTGTGTAGCTGGTGTGGGCTGAAGTGTGATTGTTCTCAACACAAACTGTGTCATGTTTCTGTAAAGTCTTATTAATTCTTTATGCTGTACGAGTAAGTCTCCTTCTGGCATTGTGTCAATGTCAGGATGTGGTGCGTATGCCGCTAAAACTGGCCATGTTGCTCCGTCTCTTCTGAGCAGACCGAGTCTTTCTCTATTTCTTGTATGGGGGAGGGCGCCTTTAAACCAGTAGAGGTGTTCTTCATAAGGGAGTGTAATTTCAATGTCCTCATATGCACTGAACTAATTTAGTATTTTATCTTCTGCATAGTAGTAAAATGTTCTAGTTGGTGCATTCGCCTGCGGGAATTTAATCCATGAATAGAATACCTTTGTTCTATATGATTTGTGTGCCTCAATCATGAAAGTCACTTGCCCACCCCTAATTGTAACACCATATGCTACTAATTTTAGGGTGACGGTATTTCTAACATTATCTGCTATATGTATTGCATCTGCATCATCTTCTTCAGCTGACAAGTTCAGTGCATTTCCCTCATCTACGTCTCTCTGTTCAGTCATTATTTTAGAAAGGAGAGTGTTTCAAGGGAACTGAGATAAGGTGTTATGCACAATTAGGAACACTGACTGTATAATTCAAGCTTAATTAAACCAACAGCCAATACATAGGAATTTTCCTACTCAGCTGCGGTGGATTTGTTTCCTCCCACTCCAGACGTCTTTGGGTAAAATGTGAGTTGGGGTCTCTGAGAATAGCACGATTGAACTACTCAGATTTGACTGTTAAATAAGTGGCAATACCAATGTTGGCGGCGCCATGTTTGTAGTTCTTATAAGACCTATATAGGATCTGCGCGTTTAGACAACATACCCTGCGGGACTGGTGTCCAGACTAATTCCAGACACCCCCACCGGGTATGTTGGCCTGTGTACCAGCTAGCTCGCAATGCCACTATAACCTCCTCTTACCAAGGAGGGAATAGTTCTTGGCAACTATCGAACATGACAACCCTGATCCCTCAGGACCGTGGAAACAGTAACTTACTTTTCGCTTAGTCACTCGTGCTCACTTGTTCTCAGAGAGATACACAGAATAAGTGGTTGGGATGTTTTCAATAAGTATTTATTGAACAGTCGTTATTCTAGCGTACAATAAGTGCACTGAAATCACTAGTAGACAGTAGCATATATAAATGAATAGCAGCACCAGGAAAGTAAAGAGATGGAAGGTTTCTACCATTGTGCTGAAATCATAAATATGGGCGAGTATATAAAATACATGGTAATAAAATGCGTACTCCTACGATGCACCCTAACTAGATGTACCCAAGGTTTACCTAGCATGTGAGTAGGTGTTAAGCCAAGAAACCCTTGATGATAAAGCCAACCACATTACCTGATGTGAGACTGTGGGACCCTGTTCTGGTCTCGAGCTAAACACCCCACGAGCTAGAGTATCTGCATGCAGGAACCTCAGCGTCTCACGTCAATGTGTCGGCACAGAAGTCGTGATCTCCTCAGCCTATCTCAGCAAGATGTGGTGTTTATATACCCTAAGATGTCCCATGGGGTTCTACCTGCTGTGCCAGTGTCGGACTTAGGATGACGTTGGGAATGAACTTTATACACAGTTATTATGCAGGGGATGATGGTCTTGCTGTGATTCCAAGAAACTAAGAATCCTCATGCATAATTTATGAGGCCAGTGTCCAGGGAAAAACCCTACATACTTATGTATAGTATTGTAACTGGGTAAAAGGTCAGTCCTCCAAATTCATTATGTATGTAGTACAGGAGAGAATGTAGGTGAAGGGTTATGATGATACCTAGACCTATATCGGGTTACCTATATGAAATATAACAGCGTGGGCTGGACACATGGAGCAGATTATTCCCACTAAGGGTTGTACCTTATGTCCTTGATGCAAGGCTTCGAGGTGCTCAGCGTAGGTTACTTTTAGGAGCTGTGCAGCGCTGTGATGTGAAGTCCTGCATCGCGTTGTACCATGCTGCGCCTGTTCTGATCAGGAGCTACAATGGTCCTACGTCGAATTGTCGTACGCTGCCTCTGATTCGGATAGAACTCACAGTTAGGCAGGAGGAGTACACTCATTCCAGCCAAGGGTCCAGGACCTCTGAGGCAGCTCTTGGGGATCAGGAACTCACCCCAGCAGAAGAATGCAGGACTCAGAGATGTCCAGTTGCAGCGGGTCAGCTGGGCAGTTAGAGAGAGGACTCTGGAACTTATATCCCTGTAGTTCACACAGGAGGTCATACAACTGACCCTTGGAGTCACTCTAACTTAGCCTAAGAAGAAGGTAAGTAGGTCAAGACTTCCTTCTCAGACAGCAGGTAGTCCTCAAGCAACAGGGCAGTCCTTCCTTAACTTCCACAAGTCCAGGAATGTTCTAAAGAGTGACTCTGAAGATCCAATATGTATACCTGGTGCCAGCCTTTCTGTGGGGGTGGGGGACTTCCTGTCCTACCCTCCCTTCTGGTTCTGGGTAGTCCTTCCCCTTTGCCTATTAAGGCTGCAAACTTTTTGGGGATGAAAAAAGGCAGGCAGGGCTCAGGTCAGATTTCATTGTGTTTGTAGCATTCAAAGCCAATTGAAGTGCAAGTGAGGCTGGTAGAGCCCCTAACAGTCACCCTGCTAGGATGGTCCATCTTGTCCAAACCTAAGCCCCCTTTGTGTTGCTGTCTGGTAGCAATACAAGAATATGTCAACTTTCCAAAAGTGCCATTTTCAGAATTGAGAATTAAAATCCAACTTTAGCATTAAAAAAAACTTTAAATTACAATTCATTTGAGTGTGTTGCAGGGATTCTGTGGAGTCACAGAACTATGCTTGGGACCATAGGACTTTAGTAGGCAGGGACTGAAATATGTTACCACCTTATTACCCATGAGCCCAGGACCGACTAGCTATAGTGTCTCACTTGCAAGCGATTAGACACCCTAGAATACAACACTCCCGACTCTCTCAGGAATGGCGGTGACAGGACACACCCTTTCGCTATCACACTCGCACTTGTCCACAATGAGATATGACAGAGGCATGAGAAATGTTTTAAAATATTTATTTTAACTATCATGCTCTAGTATGCAGTATACGTGCCACAACAAGTAAGAAGATGCCTAACACAAATATGATAAGCATAGTAAGCAATCCATAAATCATAAAAGGAGCTGTCATGATATTAGACAGGGTAGACTAACCTCCCTCCCCTTCTACAGAAGGAAAGTTATTATATATCAGAAGATCTCAGGGTGTTTGCAGCGGACCCCATACCTTAGCATGCACAGATGAAAGTTCTACATATCCGGTGTAGTCGCGATCTCTCCTCTGAAAAAGCTCTCTCCAAGTGTGTATTTGCATGTCTATGCATACTTAAATGACAAAGAGTAGGTGTTCCCAAACATCAGCTTGATATGTGTGTTGTGTCTAGGTGCTAGAGCCTGACCAAAACTGGATAACAAGGGGCATTGTTGTTTGACCTTGTCTACTGTGTTCAGACTAAATGGCAGGAACGAACAGAACGTAAAAACAACAGCAGGTTCTGTGTGAAAGTACAGAGTGGCACGAAGCAAAATACCTTTGTATAGTAATATGTGCAAAGCAGAAAGCAGCCTGCAACGTGCTCTAGCTAACATAAGGGAAAACAACAATGGGCCTGCACGGCACAAATGACAAGTGTAAATAACATATCTCTATCTGCTGCCAATCCAAAGGTATCACTTAAAGGGAATAAGGTAACCAGTGTTAGTCAACGGGAGAGTTAGACCTTACAGCAGTAAAACATGACTTTAGGATGTGTAAAACTTTAGGATAAAACGTAACTACACATTGCCTACGCCAGTTGACTTTACTCTGTAACACTCAACTCTATGCCCCTGCATTCTACGCCATTCCACTGTACGTCAGTCTATTCTACTCGACGCCACTGCACTCTACACAACTGCACCCTACACCACTGCACTCTACACCACACCACTGCACTCCACCCTGCACCACTCCACTCTGTGCCACTGCACTCTACACAACTGGACTTTACTCTGCACCACTGCACTTTAGCCCACTGCACTCTACACCAGTGCACTTTACAACACTCTAGTCTGCAACACAGCACTCTACTCCAATGCACTATCCGCCACTCTACTCTGCAACACTTCACTCTATGCCAATGCACTCTATGCCACTCTACTCTTCATAATTGCACTCTACACCACTGCACTCTGCATTGCACGACGCTGAATTCTATGCTGCTTCATTCTGCAACACTCTACATCCATGCACTCTACACCACTCCACTATACACTATGCCACTCCACTGCACTCTATACCAGTGCACTCTACTGTGCACCACTGTATTCAACTCCACTCTATGCCAATGCACTTTACAACACTGCACTCTACTCCAATGCACTCTACATCAATCTATACCACTGCACTCTAGAACACTCTACTCTGCACTACTGCATTCTATGCAATGCACTCTACGCCACTTTACTCTGCATCACTCCACACTATGCCACTACACACTGCATTGCTCCACTCTATGCCACTGTCCTCTACGGCACAATATTCTACTCTGCACCACACTATGCCACTGCAGTCTGTGCCACTCTACTCTGCACCACTGCACTATACGCCACTTCACAGCACTGCACTCTACTATGCAACACTCTAATCTAAGCCACTGCATTGTATGGCGCTAAATTCTAAGACACTGCACTCTACACCACTATACTTTGCAACACTCTATGCCAATGCACTCTACACCAGCCAACTCTATGCCACTCTATGTGATTCCACTCTGCCACTCCAATACACAACACTCTGCCACAGCACTCTACTCTTCGCTGTTCCACTTTATGACACTCCATGCCAGTCTCCTCGACGCCACTAATTTGCAGCCATGCTGAACTCAAAGCCAATAGCTCTTGCATAGGCGAGCTCTATTGTATAGGCGAGACCTATTGGCTTGTGAGTGCTTGTCTTTGTATATATGTTTGCTCTCTTTCTCTCTCCCTCCCTCTCCTCCTCTCCCCCTCTCCCTCCCCAATCAGGCTCTGAAGTCTACTAAAATCAAGGGCCGAACCAGAGCATAATCGTTGGCTTGAGCGTCCATTGGCTTGCCCACATAGCGTGAAACCCGGACTCATTTTGTAATGTACGACGTCCTTCTCAAAAATACCCCGAAATCCGGCAATCAGGGGATACCGATTCACGTGTTCAATTTGGATATAATTTTAGAATACATAAGTGATGGAACTGACGTCATCCCGAAGAGCAAACATGCCCAGATACTGTACTCCACAACAGCTGGCAGGGGATATGCGGCTTTTAACCTTCCAGTGACTGGTACACATGTAGCCATGTTGTAGGCTGTGGGGCTAGTGTCAGTTTCATGTGGTTTATTCAAAACTTTAATTACACAGAAGTATGGTTTGAATTTACTCATGAAATACGTCATGGTTCCCCAGATCACACTAGAGAATATATTAAAGGTAATGTTGAAAGTTTTAGAGCTATTTATCTTAACGGGTACCGTTTAAAGCTGCCATTACATCCCAAGCGGTTGCTGGTAGCTTAACTGAGGTTCCTTTGCTCCATCCCTGCTGCTTTTCTGTGTTGCTCCTCCTTTCTCCCAGCTGTCTGGCATTCTCCTTCCTACAATCAACAAACTTCTTTATGTTGGCATATAATGTTAAAATACATTCTACAACAAACAGGGCGCATGAAAGGGGCTATAGGTCAGTGGAAAGAGAGACGAATGCAGATTGGTAGGCTACTAAGAAAGAACAAATACAATATATTGTAAAATAACCAACATTTTGAAGACTTTAAAAACAAGAAGGGAGCGAGTGTGTGTGCACTTCTGTCCATGTAAACATTCCTGGTGAACCCCGGCAGATAATTCACTAAACCCGACTGAACACCTGTAACCAAATATTTAGCACAGAATACATTTATTGTTGAGGTGTAACACCCCAAACTACCCCCCTCCCCCCCGGCCCCCGATGCTACGCCCCAGGTATGTTATCCTGTATCATTTCTAACCGACCTAACAT
The DNA here is from genome assembly GCF_964204655.1 of Triturus cristatus. Lineage (NCBI taxonomy): Eukaryota > Metazoa > Chordata > Amphibia > Caudata > Salamandridae > Triturus > Triturus cristatus. The sequence goes on from NC_140579.1 coordinate 223,503,652, forward strand.
TTTAGCGTACATGTCGGACTGTTTTTGTCTTGGGAAGATGAGGAGGGGCCGGGGGTAGTTCCAGCATGTGACTTCACATAATCTCATACTACTGGAGCTCTGTGGAAATCGGCTCCATTCGTCAGGGTGTCCCGACACTCCCAGCCATGAAGACTATTGAATTCTGAGCATCTTTCTTCACTGGTGTCCGATTAGACAACTCGCATTAAGAACTGTTTTCTATTGGCCCGGGGTCTTGAAAAACCTTTAGAGGAATACAAATAAGACGTTTTTGCAATCAAAAGCTATTGAGCAGTTTTAGTTCGCAGACCGGTCGCATTAGAGGGAGAATAAGAAAACAATGGCAGATATTTTTGTTTAGCTCCCCAATTAGGATACTGTCTCGAAACAAGTGGGTTATGTTAATTTAGGAATTTAGGGCCATATGTATCAACACATGTCCCCATAGACACAGAATGGGTAAAACCCTTGGATACATCTGGCCCTTAGAAACATCGCCTCAGAGAGCGCAACCAGTATTTGGGGAGCACCAAACTTATGGAGTATGCTGTATGCCCTGTGAAAGTAATGAACAAAAATATTAACATGTATTTCACACGCGCATGCAGATAAAAGCTTTAACTACCGGGTTCCATTTGCCTATTTTCGATAATTGAGCATCACTGCAGCACATCAGAGTCGTTAGTGTAGACCTGAAACTGGCACTTGGAGGCACTTTTTGATAACTACGTTGCGGGCTCAGATTTTGTTTGGGTGAAGGGCGGAGCCTGTTTGATGGAACTTGGAAATTAAGAAGCCGAGTGTCGAACTCCAATGAGAGCAGGTGATAGACCTTTGCCTGCTTGTCTCAGGTAATTACAGAGGAAGTGCTTTGTGTGGCTTGCAGCAGAAGTTGCAGTAGAATGAACGAGGAAAACAAATGTGGAACCAGAATATGTATTTGTCTTTATTGATACCTATGACTTTATCAATTCCGAACCAATGTGCAATCAATCAATCAATATGGATTTGTATAGCGCGGCGGTGGTGGGGTGTGATGTGGGTCTGCTTGCGGACCTTTACGATGATTCTGGCTGCTGCGTTCTGTACTGTCTGTAATCTCTTGAGGAGGTGCGGGGAGATAAATTGGGCGTATAAGCACAACTGTGGCAGAGCAATTAAACTTTGCCACCACCTAGTGAAATTGAACCAATCTTGATGGAATGGAGATTTAACTTGATAAACAAAAGTTTGTGATACAATTAGTTCGAATGGTAACAAAGGTGAAAGGAAAATAGTCCTGAAAGCAATTACAGCTCTCCTGTGGAAAGGATGTTGCAGGGTGGCACTGCTTTTGTTTTTCAGATATGGTTTTCCATTGCTTTGCAGGGGATGTTGAACTACTGTGCACCGCAAGCTGGTTGTCTTCTAGGTAACAGAAAAGGAAATCATGTTGATTTAGATTTTGAATGTACAATCCAGTGGCTGTATTTAGAAAGTCAAGTTTTCAGTAATTCAACACAGTTCTTTAGAAAAAGCAGTTTTTAGGTTGAATGCCCTGCAGGTGCTCTCGCTTGCCAGACACTATTGTTTACAATAAAGGGCTTGGAGCCCGCCCATTGCTTTACATTTGTTGTCTTCAGTGTCACTCTTCTTTGAAGGTCGTCTCCTAACAATTTGTTTTAATTGTCTCATCTCTATTAGTGCAGGTGTTTTGGCAGTGACTGGGTTGGGCACCTGCACAGCACCCCAGCCCCCAAGTCTGTGTGAAAAGCAGGGGCGTGCATTGTGCAAACGATTTTTTCATATCCGCACACCTGTAGCTCTTCCATGCAGAAGTGCCCTGTTTCAAGAGCGCGTTTAGTTCTGTTCTCCGCTCTAATTCATTTCCTTTCACAATTAGCCACACTGTAACCTCTGATGAGTCCACGCTTTCAGTGCTGATTGATTCAACAATTAGTTGTAGATCATAGTAGAAAGAGGCAGAAGGCAGCCTCTCGAGTATAGCTTGATTGATTGATTTGCATACTTGTAGAGCGCGACTATCACCCTACGGGTATCTTGGCGCTGAAGACTGATGAAACCATACTGAGGCAGACAGGACAGAAAGGATTCTGAGTTATACTTTGGGATAGAGCCAGGTTTTGAGTCCCTTACGGAATTCAAGTAAAGAGTTACACTGTCTCAAATTCAAAGGGAGCTTATTCCACATGCCGGGGGCTACTGTACTGAAGGCCCTGCCGCCTAGCCGAGAACGTTTAACTCTCGGGACTGCCAATAGGCCTGCCGTGGAAGAACGGAGCTGCCTAGTAGGCAGATAGCGAGCAAGCTTATCCTGCAGAGGGGCAGCCCTAATCCAGGCACTGCCTTGAATGTCAAACATAGAGACTTAAAGGAAACCCTCTCCTTGACCGGGAGCCAGTGCAGGTCCCTCAGCGCTCCGGTAGCCGAGGAGCTGCGTCGTCGATCAAGCACTAGTTTAGCTGCTGCTGACTGTATCCTCTGCAGTCCCTGGAGGATATACTGCGGGGCCCCCAGATAAAGGGAATTGCAGTAATCAAGCCTGCTTAATACCGTGCTACGTACTACCGTGGCTCGCAGTTCCCTAGGAAGAAGGGGTAGAATGCCACGGAGTAGTCTTAGCAGGGCGAAGCAGATCGAGGCGGTCTTACAAGCCTGGGATACCATCTGAAGATCGTCGTCAAAAATTACCCCGAGATTGCGTACCTTACTAACTGGTATCAGAGGATTCTCCTCTGGAGAGAGTCTAAGTTCAGGAATTAGATTTAGGAACCCTGGTTGGAGAGCAGAAGACCACCTCAGTTTTACCACTATTGAATTGGAGGGAGTTCCTTCTGAGCCAGTCCGTAGTTTGCTTCATGCATTGCTGGAACCGGTCCAGAGGTAGCGCATCAACCCCTTCTAGAGAGAAGGCCAGCTGCGTATCGTCAGCGTAGTTCACCAGGCTGACTCCAAAGGATTTAATTAGGGGAAACAGGGGCCGTAGGTAGATGTTAAAAAGGATGGGGCTAATTGCCGATCCCTGCGGCACCCCGTACACAACTGGAGATCTGCTAGATGAAAAAGGGGTCATGGTGACCACCTGCTGTCTGCCTTCCAGGTAAGATTGAAGCCATTGTAGCGCTCTACCCTTAATGCCTATCTGCTTCATTCTCTCCATCAGAACTGGGTGGCTCACCGTGTTGAATGCTGCCGACATATCGAGAAGCACCAGAATCATGGCATTTCCGTTGTCGGCACGCATTCGAAGATTATCCAGCATGGTAATTAGAGCCGATTCAGTACCGTGACCGGGACGAAAACCGAACTGATCCCTGTCAAGCAAGAGGTTCTCCTCCAGATAGCAGGACAGTGTTTTGCTGACTGACTTTTCAAGAATTTTCACCGGATAAGGCAAGAGTGAGATCGGCCTGAAATTAGCTGGTACCAAAGGGTCCAGATTCAGTTTTTTAATCAGTGGGGTTACCACTGCTAATTTCCAACAGTCCGGGACCGAGCCTGCCATCAGAGACTGGTTGCAGATCATCCTCAAGCCGGGGAAGGTGTTACGCCCATATAATTTCCAGAATTTACAAGGGAGATGGTCAAGAGGGGAGCCTGAAGACACACTTTCTATTAGGCTGTCAAAAACTGTCTGGGAGAGTGGTAGACAGCTGTCTAGGGTTGCGATCAGTGAAACATCTCCGTCGCCTGAACTGGCGGGTTCCTCAGAGCCATCCTGATTTTTGTCGTGTAGAGTGTTGACAATGTTGGTGATTTTCTCTTGAAAAAAGGAGCCAATTTCGTTACATAAGGCTTGTGAGGGAGCTACTCTGTTGTTCATACACTCCGGATTAGATAGATCGCGAACAATCTTAAAAAGGGCTTTAGTCCCGTTCGGGGCTTAGATAATGGAGCTCGCATAGAAGTCTGCCTTGGACCTTAAGATCAGAGCTTTATATTGTAATTGTATCAATCTCAGATTTTTCTTATCGTCCTCGGTATACCTTCTTCTCCATTTCCTCTCTGCTTGCCTGCGAGAGAGTCTGAGTTGATACAGCTCCTCGTTATACCAGAGCGCTGACCTCTTCCTCACCTTCTTTAATGATTTGAAGGGAACAGTGTGATCAAGAACCTTAATTATCTGTTCCGTGAAAGATCTATAATCTTCCTCCACGGACTTAGCAGAGGAGAAATAGCTGACATCTGGTGATGGAGTTAAAGGGCCAGCTTTGGCCAGTTTGGCCCATTCTCTGTCCTTCCTATAAAGCCCCTGCTGGCTGGGCTTGTTCTTCCAGCGGCGCAATGTCATACTCATATGTATAAGGGAGTGGTCAGTCCAGTTCAAGGGCATAATCCTTGATATCCCCGTTGTAGTTGGGTTAGCAAATACCAGGTCCAAAATATGGCCCTTCTGATGGGTAGGGCTGGCCACCAATTGATGGAGGTTTAAATTAGAGCAAGTATGTTGGAGGTCTCTCAGTTGACTACCTAGTCCTCCATCCTCTGTGAGATTAAAATCGCCTAATATGATCATGTTGGTGTGGGCAAGTTTTAGATTAATAATAGTATCGGCGAGGAGATGGAAATGTGTAGGTGCACCCGGGGGCCTATAACATAACATCCCTGTAAGTAAATTCCCACCGGGAGACTGTAAAGAAAAGCCCATAATTTCTATCCCCCCTACCTCATCAATCTGGAGAGGTCTGAAATCTAGTGAGTCTTTAAAAATCAAGCCCACTCCACCTCCTCGACCTAGGCTTCGAGGTTTATGGAGGATTTTGTAACCACTGGGACAGGCCGCGCTCAGGGCTACTGTGGACTCGGTCGTGGCCCAGGTTTCTGTGATAAAAAGGGCGTCTAGCTCTAAGTCCTCCAAGAGGCCATGGACATCAGAGGAGTGTTTAACTAGTGACCGGCTGTTAATTAGTCCACAGGAGAGACTAACGCCCAGAGAATCATCACCCTTAGGTAGGTTCAGCTGCAGTAGTTGTTCTCTGCTGTATACTAGTCTATTGGGTATGTCATTCGGCAGGGCAGCATTCCTGGCGTTGGGCGCGGTCGAGGCGCGGACGGGTGCAGATGGGCTTGCCTCTGGCGCGCCTCCGGCGCGCCCGCTGCGCGCGCGCTTGCATTGAGCGCCTTAAGTAGCTTCTACTGGGCACTGCACAGATAAGGTTCAGTATAAGATTGCTACAGGTTTGAAGTAGACGCAACGCTGGTGGCGCCCGGTGCAAAATGTTTGTGCCCCCCCCCCCACCACCTCCACCACGGACTCCCTCACTACCACCTTTTAACAGTGCCCCTTAAGTCTCCATAACCACTTTCAGATGCATTTAATTAGTTATATATAGCCCAATACCAGCCTCATACCAGTGTAAGGTGTCAGAGCGCTTTGTATCACACACACATTACACAGAGACAATCATACTTGTGTAATCAGTGTATAGGAAATGTTACATAAACCAGAGGAATACAAGGTGTAGGAGTGACATACATCCATACTGGTTGGCAGTATAGCTTGAGTGCTTGGTCTGGAGAGGCAAACTCTGATTTGACAACTGAACACCATAGCTGGAGGTTCTCTTTAATAATAAGAATTGATTTCTACCCAAATGAACCCTTTTTGCAACATAATCTATGCTCTAATCTATACTTTGCCGTGTGCATACAGTTTTTTGATGACAGTTAATAATTCACTGTTCTATATTAGGGTTTTAACTTCTATACTGCAAGTAATAAAAGGATGTCTTTTAGAAAAGCAGTAACCCCCTGACCTATTTAAATTAAATGCACTTTGTGGTCTGCATGGTCATGTTCTTTGCAGCAGGCATATTAATCGTATGCGCTATTTTATGATCAGTCAAAACCTCAAGTAAACAAATCTCCGATCTTGCTCCATGAAGAACATTAATCACCGGAGCTATATTGACATTTTTATTGTTGACTGGAAATTGCTGGAAGCAAGGAATTTGGCAGCATGTGCTTTAAAAAAATCAAATTAAACTTGCAAACATGGCACTCCCCGAAGTCTGCACCCAGTTCAGTGGTACAGGTCGCAACGCCCTAAAGCCGGCCCTGTGTCCCTCATCCAGTTGGGTATGTTGGTCATGGCATTGCCGAAGTTAGTCCCGGTGGAGGAGGAGTGTTTGGTGAGCAAGAGGATAAGTTGTGTGTCGTCTGCCTAGGAACTTATGTTGAGGCCTTTTGCTCTGATGACATCTGTGCGGGGGTCATGTAGGTGTTGAAGAAGGTGAGGCTGAGGGATGATCCTTTCTGTACGCTGCATATGATGTCCTTGGGTTCGGAGGGGAATGAAGGCAGCCGGATGATCTGCATGCAACCTGTGAGGTAGGAGGGGATCCACCTGAGGTTAATTTGCTGTATACCGATGTTGTAGAGTCTGTTGATGAGGGTGTGGTGAGATACAGTGTTGAACGCAGCAGAGAGGTTGGAGAGGATTAGGGCCACAGTCTCTCTGCGGTCAAGGAGGTTTCTGATGACGTCTGTAGACGCGATCAGTACAGTCTCCGTGTAATGGTTGGCACAGACTCCTGATTGGGAAGCATCAAGTAGGTGCCTTTGTTCTAGGTAGTCAGTGAGCTGTAGGTTGATGGTTTCCTCGAGTACTTTGGCAGTGTAGGAGGGCAGGGAGATCGGTCGATAATTTTTGTGTTCGTTGGGGTCGGCGGAAGGTTTCTTTAGGAGAGGTCTGACCTCTGTGTGTTTCCATCTGTCCGGGAATGCTGCTGTGATGTTGAAGGTGTTGATTATGCTGGTGAGTTCCATGCTGATTGGATTGGTTCTGAGGTTGAAGAGACATGGGGGCAGGAGTCAGTGGGTGCCCCTGAATGAATGGAGGACATGAAGGCTGTGGTGGTCTGGGTGGTGAGCAGAGACCAGGTGTTGATATTCGGCTGGTGTGCGCTGGTTGGTTGAGGCTTTTGAGGTCAAGAGCAGTGGGTTGGGGGTCGAAGTAGTTGTTGATGGTGGCAATCTTGCTGTGGAAGTAGTCTGATAGGGTGTTGCAGAGCTCTTGGGAGGAGTTGATTGTGCTCTCTGTGGCTGCCGGGGGTTGGAGAATTCCTTGACTATTTTGAAGAGTTCTGTTGTGTGGTGTACTCTTATCATTTTTTGTTCGTGCACCTTACTCAGGAAGTTGAAGCAGAAAATAATTGAGCAATAGGACATTAGATGCAATGTAAGGATGGACGGAAAGCGTTTGGGTGCAGTGTGACCTGCATGGGAAGAGTTTTGGTGTCATGAGAGTATGGAACACTGCTTGCACCTAGACAGGGGTATAGGAGACAAAGCTAGAAAATACACTGTTGTGCTATTATGCAAATACCTACCAGCTTGAAGTGGCTGCATGATACAGTTTAAACCACAAAGAATATGGGCAGAGGAGTGTCCAATGTTGGCAACGCTACCTTAGGTAATAGATGGGCAACTATATCACATGCTTTAGAGTTCACATAGGAACAGCAGAGGAGCAACCAATAAGAATGGAAATTGTACACCTGGCCATGGTATAAACTACACAGTGTCCATCTAGGAGTGGCAAGGAGGAACCCATGCATATGCAATATTCACCCATCCATAGTATATGCTATGAAAAGTGCATCTAGGAATGGCAGGGAGCATCTAATAGGAATGGTCCCTATGCAACCAGGTATGGTACATGCTATAGTCCACTATGGAGGGACAGAAGAGCAACCATTATGCCAGCACCAATAATGTTTACTTGAAGAAGCCACTAAGATGTGGCAGGGGCACCACATAGGAACTGTGAGTATACAGCTTACCACAAATATACTCCAATGGGCTAAAGGATCACTCAGGAAAGACAAAGAGCAACCCACAGTAAATAGCATTATACCACCAGTCATCCTACATGGGATGTGGTGTCCAGGGTTCCCAGGAATGACAGAGGAGCACCCCCAGGAATCAACAGTCACCACACAACATGGGCCTGTGGAGCCCACCTAGGAGGAGTGATGACACAATCCTGTTTTAGTATATTGTATTGAGCCAAGAGCATATATGGCAGTGATTCTGTGAATAAAATGTTCAAGAGAAAGCTAGGCTTCGAGGGGGAGTGGGAGAAGGGGGGAAATAAGGTATGCGTTTAGCCCTAAGCCCCTCCAAACCCAACAAGCTTTGGCATAGCCAATAGGTCTCGCCTTTGGGACCTTATAAGTGTTTAGCCATGCAACAGTTGAGGTTGTTCCACAAAGGATATTGTGCTGCATAACTAAATACTTATAAAGTCCCAAAAGCGAGACCTATTGGCTATGCCAATGCTTGTTTTATTTTATTTTTAACTGTATTCCCTTCCCAGGGGACTTGTGCCTTGTGTTGGAGAGAGGGCACACTCCCTTCTGTCTTATGCAACACACCATGATCAAAAGGTGTATTCATCACCTTACACAAATACTACAGCTACAATATCATTGACGCTCGTGCTGTGCTGCATTCTCATGCACAGTTTATGTATTGCACCCTCCACCTTCTTTGTTACAATTTGCCCTTCTGCAAGAGACCTTGGGTGTCACTCACCCTGGCAGCTTCCACCAAGGGATGCGATGGCACACCCTGGCTTTGGCACCTATTCACAAACGAAAATAAATCCTACTAGAGTTCTTGACAGTCCATTGTATGCCTACTCTCACCTGTTTGTGGTGATTAGGTGTGACCGTGGCCACTCCCTCTAATGGAAATAGAAAGGAGGTTAATTCAATATTATTCAGCAAATGGACAGTAGGTTGGAATTGCGTAATATTTATTTAAGAAGATAGTTGAGATCAAATTGAAATTCCGTCAAAGAATAGTATCATAGAAATTAATGAGTCAAGTAGTTCAAACCCGATGCATTTCGGGCGAAGCCTTTGTCAGGGGTAATTAGATCTGAAAATAATGAAACGGAAAGCCATGGATGTAAAAAAATGCCCACGAGTTAATCTGAGGGTTAGTAGTGATATGCAAAGCAGATCAACACTGTGTACTAAATCCAGGTGAGATGAATCAGTGCGGGAAAATCGGACCAGTTCTGAGTTAACAAACTGTGGAGAAGCATGTAAACAAAAACCAAGGGTGAAACAAAAGAGAAAATAACTCTGAGTATTGAGAAAGATATCTGCAGGTGATGAAACTGATTGGGGCTTATGAAAAGCCAAACTCATCTGGTGTGGGTGACTAGAGTGAAATTAGTGCCCTAAGTAGGTCCAAAACAACGTTACGCGGTGGTAGTGAACTTTGAGGTGCATATTAATATCGAGCGGGTTGTGAATGGTATATCGATATGGACGACAGGGGCTCAAAGTATAGCAGCAAATACAGAGAGTCTTACTGCCCTAACGAGAGGGAAGGTGTTTCCCGTATGGTACATTAGAACGAATGCGTATACGACGTGAATGACAAAAGAAATAGACGATGTCCAGGAAGTGGATCCCTATGAAACTACCAAATGTGTATTAAGAAGATGAAAATGCAGGTGGTGATACAAACATTTAATTTGAAAGCTAAAAAGGGGAAACGAAACAACAGAACGAAAAAAAATACAAGAGCGTGCCTCACGCTCAAAGTGACAAGAAGCAGCAGGGGGAGGGGAGAGAGGAGGGAGCCTGCGCCTGTTTCCCTTGCGGGAGTGAGCAGGGGCACCATATGTTTGCAAGTTAATTACAAACATATGGTGTCAACGCTCGCTCCCTCAAGGGAATCTCCGCACGTGCACGCGTTACCATTGAAGGCAACGGAATGCGTGCACGTTTTTGGCTATTAAGCTGTGCCGATGACTAAAGATCTTTTGCCTACGCAGCGCATTCGCGCTGCGTAGGCGAGACCTAAAAAGGGAAGACAAGACCGGAAGATACATTAAAGCTCTCTGCCCTTTATCTCGACACCCAGAGGGAAGAGGTTACATGGGTGGAGGGAGCTGGTCACATGGTTCCCATCAGACCAATTAGGACCCTGGCTCTGCTTGGTGAGGAAGGGAAGAAACTTGCAAGAAATACAAAGTGAAGAGCGGAGGAAGCTACATATATATCAAAGGCAATTCCAAACTGCATTCTGTGCCAGGGTCAGGCCCTACAGAGGTATTGGACATAGACTTCGGAATAAAATCCTACTGGCTCTTTCGTTCATTTGGTGGGCGATCGGTCACCTCTCTTCTGTGGTATTTACCTAAAATGAAGCTGACGTTCACATAGGGGAGAGAAGCAGGACTGGGTAAGAGGGGAAGGCTGTGGGTATAATATAGGGGTGATAGATACATATGTGCTATCTATATAAAAGGAATTTGCTTTTAGGGTGGTTGAAGGTGAACACACGTTGCCTGGCTTCCTCAGTGAACGGTACAATTATTTAATTTTGTTTTTTTCTTTAGCACCACTCTACGTGGGGTGTTAGCACGCTTTAAAATGTAACATGAGAGGGGCTCAGGTCTCGCCTTAAATCAAACACTGGATGAGCAGTAACCAGATTAAGAGTAGTACGTGGAACAAACGTTCATGCAGGAGGGTTCATGAGGGGATGAGGAAGAAGGAGCAGGGAAGAAGAGGGGCAGTTTATAGGTGGGTGTTAAGAGGAGGAATAAGAGATCAGGTTGTTGAGTAGCCGGATAGGTAGTGTGAAAGGAGAGACAAATGGTGGTGAGTAAGCAGAGAAAGGCGGTGGAGGTGAAGTAAAAGAAAACAGGAGTGTGGGGTTGGAGAAAGATTTGCGTTGGATGAAGGTGGGGGAAGATGAGGGTGGAGCCGGGAAAGACAAGCAAAGTGTTGGGGGCAACACAGAGGAGGCGAGGGGAAACGGACTGCTAGGAGGGCAGTTGAAGAAGAAGAAATGCAAGATAGGGGAAAAGGGGCTGAGCAGAGGGGAGACAAGGGAGTGAACAGGCAGGTGGGCAAAGAGTGGCCAAAGAAGAGAGTGAGGAGGATGAAGGAAAGAGATGTAGAAAATAGAAAAAGAAGGGAGAGGGCGAGAGGGTGAGAGAAGAGAAAAGGGAAAGAGTGGAGGGGAGGGGAGGAGAATGTTAGGACTGGTGTTTGTAATCATATAATACAAGAGACCACTAAGAGAAGTTCAGCCTATGATCAGTTCAGACACAACTTAAAGAGGAAGGCTTTTAGTTGTTTGCAAAAGGTGAGCAGGCCTTCTTGGCAGGGCATTTCAGGGGGAAGGGAGTCCCATAGGGAGGAAGGGTACTGCTCCTGCGAAGGACCGGGTTTGGCTTACTTGGTTTTCAGTTCTTTAGATTCAATTGTGGTGATGTCTTTACTAATAACGATGTTTCAGTTCTCCAGATAGTTTTATGGTAGATAGTTTGAAAAAGAAGATGAATGACTTTAACAGTAATGAAGTCTCATTTATTCTGACCTCATTACCTCAATGAGAATCCGATGTGCTTGTTTAGTATTGGGCTGATGTGTTTGGAATTTGAGGGTGCTGGAGATTAAACAGGCCGTGAAGTCCAGAGCGCCCTTAAGGGGTGCATGAAAGTATTTACAGTCATAGATGAGAATTGAGTTTGCACAGTTGATGTGGGAGAGAACCATGGATTGAAAGGCCAGGCGGAAGTCATTTGGTAAGACTAAAGTTCCGAGTATTTTCAGGGAGAGTTGTGATAGTAAGGCAGATTTGGTGATACGGTTGATGTGGAATGTCATAGAACAAGACCGGTCAATCCTAATGCCTATGATTTTACTTCAGATGAAAGGAACGGGAAGCAGCCGGAGGCTTTAAGTTCCTTGATCCATTCAAGGTTGCATTCAGGGAGGTGTTTGTGCAGAATTAATTTAGTTTTGTCCGGTTAAGGATGAAGGAAGTGGTGGCTATCCAGTCTTGCAGCTTTTCTAAGCAGTGTTTCAGAGTGAAGATATCACACAGGGAGTGAGTTTTAATGTAAATCTGGGTCTTGTTCACACATTGGTTGATTTTCACACCTTTATGCTTTCAGGTCTCTCAACTGCTCGATACACAGGTTAAATAATATAGGAGAAAGTAAGGAACCCTTGGGAACACCACAGGTGATGTGAAATGTGTTGGATGAGGCAGAACCAAGTCTCACGATTTGTTTGTGATTGGCTCAAAAGAAAGTGAACCATCTGAGTACTTATCCCTGGAAGCATATATGGATCACGATGAGCGTTTGGCGGTCAATATTGTCAAACGCTGTGGAAAGGTCAAAGACAAGCAGACATGCATTTCCTTTGTAGAGTATGCTGTGGACATTGTCGAGTATTTTTAAAGTGCCCTTTCAGTGCTGTAATCGTCCTGGTATCAGATTGATATGGGTGCATAGCAATTGTTCTGATGAGGTGAGAAGATAATTGTGTTTCAAAACATTTTCAATGGCTTTGCACAGCCCAGGGAGGTTTGTAATTGGCCTATCTGTAAAGAAAGATAGGACCGCAGTTTCTTCTTCTTTTATTTTCAGGTTCCCACCAATACACAGTTGACTCTCTTTCACAGAGCCAGCCTTCTTCTCGCTCTGACCTCATTAGAATCCCTCCAACCACATCCCACATTCTAATACAGTAAAACTCTACACATCTCCTTTTGCAACGCAATTTCAACAGTAATACATTATGGTTAAAATCTTTTATTGCAGACTTTTAGAATAAACAAACAAACAATGCCTGGACAGGCCATGAACTCTGATAGGTGAATACACCTTACATGATCTAAATATAAACATCGACCAGAGGCAACTTAAATCCCAACCCCCCTCTCTCCACCCACCCTCCATTCACCTCCATTTTGTGCAGTATCAATTCATATGGCTAGCAACATCAGTCACTCCTGCTCCCACAGTGGTGGAGCCGCCTTCTCAGGCAGCCGCAGTTGGCGTAGGTATTTGGGGCAAGAAAGCGCCCGGAATTCCAGTGCTAACAAGGCTAGGAAGGGTTGCCAAATCTCTCCAAAAGATGAGCCCTTCCCCATCAATGTCAAGGTTATTTTTTCCATACCCAAAATGTGCCATAATCTCTGGACCAGCCAGAGTGTGAGGGGATCTGTGTTGTACCCCCAGTGGGTAAGAATGTTTTGCACTGCTGCGCCTAGCGCCAAGCCAATCTGCTTCCTTCTCCTAGATTTAAGGGGGTATGTGAGCAGGTTAGGCACCTCTAAGAGTGTATATGTGGGAAACTTGGGTATTTGGGCATCCAGATGTGTATCTATATCATCTAACTCGCTTCCAATAGGGCTGAATGAATTTGCAACCCCATAGAAAGTGTACTAAGCTTCCCTGTTCTCCGCAGTCACTCCAACAGTTCGCGCTGCGCGAGGGGTGGCTCCTGTGTATCCTCTCCGGAGTGTAATACCAAAAAGTGGATACTTTCGTTAACGTCTCAGTAAGAGCAATGTTTGTAGCAGTGTGCCTGGCTCTTTAGCAAATTCCCTCCCACTCCTGGTCACTCAAGGTCCTCTCTTGGAGCTCGGCCAACATTATGAGCTCGGTTGTTTCTCATGTTAAGCATGGCGTATAGCTCGGAGATGAGTTTTTTATCTGAGGACTTGAATAAAAGCCATCTCTCATATTGAGTCAATTGTCGGTGCGCATTAGGTCTAATATGGGGCTGCATCGCCCATTGTCTAAGTTGTAAGTAAGGTAGCCTCTAGGAATCTGGGATCCCATAATCTGCTCTGAGCTGTGTAAACGAGAGCACCCCTCAATATCAAAGAGGTTACCCAATGTGCGGCATTATGATCTGCGCCATTGCGCGAAACTGGCCTCCCCTAATCCCGGCCCAAACTCTGGATTATCGAATAGTGGAGTCAGTGGGGAAGGGAAGGACGTGAGTGAGTGCCTCTTGTTAGTTTGGTCCCTCGCTCGCATTGTAGTATGTGTGACTGGGGAGAGGTACAGGGTTCGGGGCCTGTGTATCTTCTTGAGGAAGGGGACTTTCTGGAGTGAGGTTCCGGCCACCGCCCTATCCTGAAAGCCAATGTTTCTCAGATTCAGTTCAGCTCCACTCCACTAAGTATCTTAGTTGTGTTGCATAAAAGTACGACTGGAGATCGGGTATCCCTAGTCCCCCCTCGCTTGGCGGTAGAAAACCTATGGTTTTCCTCATTCGGGGTTGCATGCCTTGCCAGATGAAGCACTGGATCTCCTCCTGTAGCTTGCGAATTGCACCTGTGAGGGGCGCAAAGGGAGGGTCTGAAATAGATACAAGATCTTGGGGAGGGTGACTATCTTGACCGCAGCTGCCCTGCCGAGCCACGAGATCAAATGGTGCTTCCACCTCTGGAAGTCAGCACAAACTTGCTTCCTAAGGGCGCAATAGTTAATCTCTGCAGTGGCTTGTGTAGTGCGCGCTAACTGAATTCCCAAGTAGGGGATGGTGTCTTCCGCACAAAAAAAATCAAGAAGGGGGGAGAATGGATCACTTGTCCTGTGAAATCAGGGTCTTAGTCGTGTTGGAACCGTATAAAAACCCTCATATACGTACACAGGCAATTGGCGGTATATCTTGGTTCTCCGCCTGGGTGTACTGTTGCAGCATCATCATAGGGTTTTTAGATAGTATATATGCTGTCCTCCACCTGGAGGTAGACCAACTGATTTGCCAGTAGTGTCCAGAGATTAAAAAGAGGGCGTGTATGTGCTCAGGTGCAGTGAAGTTTAAAATTCCCTACATCACTCTGCTACAAAATTTATTTAAGGAAACGGTGATGTGAGAAATTAAAATATAAAGTGGTGCACCTGTAGACCCAGTTACTAGTCTACCGCACTAGTAGGTCAACATGTTTCAGCCTTCCCGTATATTCTTAAGGCTTTTGTCAGGACAGAGTGTGCTTAAGAGCTCATTCAAGTCAGTCAATGACGTGTTCTGTCTCTAGGGGCGCCGCACATAGAGACAGAACATGTCATTGACTTGTAAGAATCGATTAAGGTTCTGTCATCGCTCTTCGGTACCCCGAGGAAGCCATAAAACGGCCTTTAAAAGATACAACAGATCTGACTCCAAAAAGCACACTCGGTCCTGACGAAAGCCTCAAACTCCTCGAGGAACGTGTTTAGGGAGGTGATTGGATCGTCCAGCATCGCTAGGACATCATCCACATGCAGGCTGATGGGATGTCTGTCTCCACCAAATGGTACCCCGGTGATGTTTGGATGCGTTCGGATTCTCTGCGCTAATGGTTCCATATAAAGGGCAAATAGAAGGGGTGAACGAGGACACCCCTTCCCATCTGGAACACATCTGATGTATGACCGTTAACTCTAACCTTCCCAGTGGGGAAGTGGTAGCAGTTCAATATTCAAGTTCTTAATCTGCCCCCAATACCGAAAGATGACAACACCTGTTCGAGATAGGGCCAATGAACCCTATCGAAGGCTTTTTCAGCGTCAACTGTCAGCAATAGATAATGGCCTGCAGCTCTGGACGTCTTCTCTATTATGTGAAGCACCGACTTGGTGTTATCACTAGTCTGCCTCAGCGGAATGAATCCTGCCTGATCGAGGTTCACCAGGCCGGGCATATGTGTGCTCAACCTGTGTGTCAGGATGCCCGTGAACAGCTTGAGGTCCAGGTTTAAGAGTGAGATAGGGTGAAAAGAGCTGCAGAGAGACTTATCTTTCCCCAGCTTCGAGGTGACAATTATTGCGGCCTCCATCATGGAAGGAGGAATCATGCTGGGGTCTGCGAAGGAATTGAAGAGCTGGGTCAGGAGTGGGGCAACAAGTGGGCAGAATGTTTTATAAAACGCCGCAGTGAAGCCATCTGGCCCCGGGGATTTAGCCAGTTTTAGGCGAGAAATTGCCGCAATAACCTCCTGGACCCGTATGTCTTTGTCAAGCTCCTCAGCTTGATCTGGGGACAGTCTAGTCGCTTGCGTGTTTTGTAGATAGTGCGTGGTTCCGGAATCATCCAGGGTCTGACCCTGATAGAGAAGCGCATAGTAATTTCTAAAAACCCTAGAAATCTTGGAATATTCTGTCACTGTGTTCCTGACTGAGTCCTGAATCTCCTGTACACCCTGTTTATGCCTTGCCTCCTGTAGTTTGTGGGCTAGCAGACAGCCGCATTAAATAAATGCCGGAGGCCCGGTCCAGGTCAATCGCCGCCAACTGAGATCTAAGCCCTGAGAGCTGACACCAGACTCTAGGAGCCCCTGTCCTCTGATGTATGTGTTGTAGCTCTCGTATCTGTTATGTGAGATTCTCCATCTTCTCCCTACAGAGAGCATTGTCTGCTGCAGAGATTGCAATAAATTTGCCCTGTTAACCGCTTTAAGTGCCTCCCACAGCATCGCAACACCGACGCCTGGGGTGTTGTTGTGTAATAGATAGTCCTCTAACACTTTTTGGATCTGGGCCACCACGTCTGGGCGCTGTAAGAGGGCGTCTCTCAAATGCCACTGTCTACTCGGGCGCGCCATTGTTGGAAAGACAGCGTGGTTACAACTGGAGAATGATCCGAAAGAGAGGCTGTGAGTATAACTGTATCAGTGACTTAAGCATGGAGGTCTCTGGTACCTATAAAGTAATCTAACTCTTGTAAGTTTTGTGAACTGAGGAGAAAAAGGAGTATTCCCTGGCCATGTGGTGGGAAGCCCTCCAAAAGTCAACAAAGCCCAACTCCTGCAGCCTATTTTGACTATGCGTGGAGAGACCCCCTGTTGAACCGAATCTCTGCGCTGACCTGTCGAGGGTGTTATAAAAAAACAAGTTGAGATCTCCTCCCTTCAGGATTTTACATGCGTCAGTGGCCATAAGCTCTGTGATCGCTGAGTGAAGAAATTTCTCTTGGCCCTCATTTGTTGCATAAATTGACCCCATAGTCAGCGTGTGTTCCCCAAATGTGAATCTATACGCCAGTAGCCTTCCCCTTATTTCAGCTTCTTTCTGGACCAATTTACCCCTAAATGAGCGGGACACCAGGATAGCCACCCCAGACGACTTAGTAGCGCCCGAGGAGAACAGCTGAGTGTGGAATGTGCGGGACCATAACCTGTGGCAGTCTTTAGCCAGTAGGTGAGTTTCCTGTAGAAGACATATGTCCGCCTTAGAGCTTTCCAGATAGGATAGGATTGTTCTGCGTTTCACAGGGTTGTTTAAGCCCCTCACATTGAGGGTAAGAATTTTAAGACTAGTATGGAACTAGCTGGAGTGAGAGGTAGCGCTAACAGAATGGAACCCTGGAGTATGTAATAGAAGGGGACCCTGCCGTGAGCCATTGCGGCGCCCCTGACTCCCTGTGAATGCACCCCCTTGGGGAAGGTAGGTGAATGGAGGACACCGAGAACGACCCTTAAAAATCCCAAAACAACAACAAGAATAAAACAGGGAAAAGATTTTTTTTTTTTTTAAAGAAATTTTATTGTTTTCACAACAAATACAACCAAAGGACATGAAATCAGATCGTATATACAGTTTAGTAGACAAATCACCACACATAGCCACCATTTCTACAAGTAGGCCTAGATCGGACGTCTTGAAACCTTCAGTATCGCCCACCCTCCCCTCCTCCCCCTCAGCTTCCCTAGCCATCTGAGTCAGAAGATTCCTCATCAGAAAGAGGTGGCGGATCACATATGTTACCCCTATACTTGTTCCATGCTCCCCACACTCTGACCCACTTTCGAGGACAACCCCGCCTGATAAATACGGAACGCTCAGCAAACATAGCCCCATCCATCTCTTTCTTCCACATTGATAGCAACGGTGTCTCCATCGCTCCCCATTTTTGGGCTATGTTCCGTTTAGCCATCATGTTCCCCAGCGTCACCCAGCCCTGCGCCTGGCGATTAAGATCCGTGGGCTCCCACACATTCAACAGACAGCGTCTGGGTTCCGGCAACAGTGACACCCCGCACACCTGCGACATCGTACGCAACACTCGCCTCCAGAAGAGTTGGAGAACCGGACAGTCCCAGATCAGGTGATAGAAGGTTCCCTCCTCCCCGCAACCCCGCAGGCAGAAGGGATGTGGCGCTCTGCCCAGTTTATGTAACAGGCTTCTGGTGAAATATGAACGATGTAAAATACGAAGTTGCACAAGACGCAGCCTTGAGGGTATACCCGCCTCGCGTGGTGAAGCCAGCGCCTCCCGCCAATCTGGGTCATCAAAATCGCCGACCTCGTCGGCCCATTTCTCCTGCAAGAGCCCCATAGGGTCCGGCAAATTGTTGATCAGTTTACGGTACGTGAAGGACGTGGCCCTCTTAGGCATGTATTCGGTCAACAACCTGTCTTCCAGTGGGGATGCCTCTGGAACCTGCACACCTGGGGTTAACTGTGCCGTCAGGGCATGTTTCATCTGTAGGTATCGGAACCATTCTGAAGGAGCCAGCTCATATTGTTGTTGTAAGCGAGCGAATTGAACAACCTCCCCTTTGTGCCACACGTCGCCTATCACCGAGATCCCAATAGCATCCCAAGCGTCAAAGCCCTTGCTGTCCCTGAGGCGTCCCAGTCGCTTCGTGTCCCAGAGAGGCGTAAGCTGCGTCAGGACTCCGCGCCAACCCAGCCTGGCCTGTGCCGCATGCCAGATAGACACAGTCTGTCGCAGAGGGCCAATCAGCTGTGGGGTCAACCGGGCATCGTATAATGGGGTTAGCAGACCCCTTTCACCCAGTATATCCCTATCTGCCTTGAACGCGGGATCTGACTGAGGCGCATGAAGCCACTGGTTGATCACCTTAAGCTGCGCCGCCCAATAATATAGCTGGATATCTGGGAGCGCAATTCCCCCATCGTACCACCCACAGACTAGTTTTGCTTGTGCAATGCGCGCTGGTTTGTTGCCCCAGAGTAAGTTAGAGACCTGCGCTGCTACCGCACGGAAGTAGGCCGGCGGCACCGGGTATGGAGTATTTTCCAACACATAGAGAAACCTCGGCAGGGCCATCATTTTAAAGAGCGCCGCTCTCCCCACCAGGGTCAAAGGCAACGTTCCCCAGTGCCGCACATCCTGCTTGAGGCGGTCCAATTGAGGGCTTAAGTTGTGCCTGAAAAATTCCAGCTGATCCAATGCAACGTGCACCCCCAGGTATTTGAATGACCCCTCCGCCACTTGTATCTGACAGCCCTCTGACAGTCGGGGGGGGGGGGGGCCCCTCAGCACCATGAGGACCGACTTCGACCAGTTGATCGTATAGCCGGATGCCCGGCCGAACACCTCGCAAATATTAAGCAATGTGAGGATGGATCGCCTCGGCGAAGATAAGTAAAGCAGTATGTCATCCGCGTATAGGGAGACGCGGTCTTCCCAATTCGCCGACCAGCGAAGGCCCCTCATCATAGGCTCCCACCGTATCCATGTCGCGAGAGGCTCGAGCACTAGGGCGAAAAGCAGCGGCGAGAGCGGGCAGCCCTGACGCGTACCCCGCCCCAGGGGGAAATCCTCCGACATATGCCCGTTGGCCGCGACATGGGCCAGCGGCTTGGTGTATAGGAGTCGGATCCAGGCACAGAATTTCGGCCCAAACCCCAGATGAGACAATACTGCGAAGAGAAAGGGCCACTCCACCATATCGAATGCCATGCGGGCATCAAGGGAGAGAATGACAGCGGGTTCCTGCAGTCGGTCCACTCGGGCCAGCACGCTATGTAAGCGCCTCAGATTGTGGGAGGTACTCCTCCCGGGCATAAAGCCCGACTGGTCCGGGTGCACTATGTCAGTCAAATGAGGCGTGAGTCGGAGGGCCAACAGTTTCGCAAGGATCTTGGCCTCTGCATTAAGCAGTGAGATGGGGCGATAGGAGGCACATTGGTCCGCCGGCTTACCCGGCTTCGGTAGTACCACGATAGTGGCCGTTCGCTGGTCCGCGGGGAGCTCCCCCACCTCCAGGCCGTGATTGTACATATTCAACAAGTGTGGGGCCAGCATCTCGGGCAGCCGTTGATACAGCTCAATCGGGATGCCGTTAGGACCCAGTGCCTTACCGGGTTGTAATGCAGCAATAGCCACCTGTAGCTCCTCGACCGTAAGTTCGGCCTCCACGGACTCTCTAGCTTCAGGGGAGAGCTTGGGCATCTGCAGGTCTCTGATATATGTCAGCGCCACCTCCACCGACATGGAGGAGTTGGAGGAGTAAACATCACGAAAATGCCCCGCCAGGTTGCGCACTATTTCTCGTGGGTCTGACGTTTTCGACCCCTCGGCCGTGGCCAGCTGCGCGATCCATCGGGCTCCGCTGTCGCGCTTGTCCAACCACGCCAGCAGCCTGCCGGTTTTATCGCCTACATCGTAGACCGTGTGCCGTGAGGCCTCAAGTCGTTGTTTGACACGGTCTGCCAGGTGCTCCCTGTGCTTCACCTGAGCCACTCGCAGGTCATGGGAGGTTTCACGGGAGGGGGTTTCGGCCTGACGAGCCTCCGCAGCCCGGAGCTCAAGCTCCAGCGACTGCAACTCAGACGTCTGCATGCGCTTATAACCTGTGATGGCAGCCATTGCCTGGCCCCGCAGCACCGTTTTGTACGCCTCCCAAAGAATTGTGGGGGAGTCGACCGAAGCGGCGTTTTCGTGAAAGTAGAGTTTTGACGCCTGTGTGATGGATTTACTAATCTTCGGGAGACGCAGATAGCTTGGGCGTATCGGGTAAATGCGGCGGCGCATCAGGTGGGAACTATTGTAATGCAGGAGGATCGGGGAATGATCAGAGATGCCCCTGGGTCTAATGTCAATACTTTCAACGTTGTGAAGGCATCCGGGGGAGCCCAGAAAGTGATCAATACGGGTTAGACTGTTGTGCACCCCGGAGTGGAACGTATAGGAGCGCGTCTCTGGGTGGTACCAGCGCCAAAGATCTGTGAACCCTAGCGCCGCCGCGAAGCTTGCAAGTCGCGTTGCGCCGCTGCCCTGCGCCCGAGGCGGGGACCGGTCAATGTGATCATTCATCACTGCATTAAAGTCACCCCCAAGTAACACCTCCCCCTCCGGTAGGGTGAGGAGAAATTCACTAAGCGCCGGGAGCGCCGCGGCATGCAACCCAGGAGGGATATAGACCGACACTACGTTATAGAGATGTCCTTCCCATTGTACATGAGCCGCGGCGAAGCGCCCGGCTCCGTCCGTTTGTACATCAAGCACGATTAAGCGGGACTGTTTGCGCAGCAAGATGCCAACCCCCCGGGACCCAGAAGTAAACTCAGAGTGGACCACCATCTTATATCCCCATCTGTCCAGCGCTTTAGTAGCAGTGCCGGTGAGATGGGTCTCCTGAAGCAAGACCAGCGCCGGGGCACACCGTTTAATACTATGCAGGACCAGGCCTCGTTTGATTTTATCTCCTAAACCCCGTACATTCCAGGTCAGTAAAGAGAGGGGTTGCACCGGGGTCAAATCAGTGTCAGGGGCTACTGAAGTAAACAAGTCCGACTTCACGGCGGGTGGGAGAGGAGATAAAGCAGTAGTCGGATAGAGCATAGTGTGACCCTGGTCGTGTGCAGAACATGTGCGTGGTGCAAGTCTGAAGGCCGTGTCCTACATAACCAAAACAAAGAAACAAAACCAAAGAACGTACCCCATCCCCCCACCCCCCTCCCTGCCTCCCTGCCACACGGACTCAGAACTGCCCGCCACCCCAACTCAGCAGAGTGCTCAATCCCTTGAACCCCAAACAGTACTTGCGCTTTTTAGGAAGCGTGGAGTCCGAGGGGGACCAGGACATCCCCTGTCCCCAGGTCCCATCGTTCATGTCCCAAAACAGCCAGTATGTGGACACTACATCAGCAGCGGTCCCCAGAGGGCAGTCCTAAACTATATTTCGGGAAGGATGCGAGCCACCACGTCAACCCGTGGGTTCCTCCTCAACCTCTTCAAGGCGCTGTTCCTGTCCAGTAGGATCGTCCTCACTCCCGGGACGCCTTGTCCCCCGGCTCGAGCGTCTTGCGCCACCAGCCCGGCGCCACCCCTCCAACCAGTCATGAGCCTCCTCCGGTGTGTCGAAGAAGAAAGTCTTGCCCTCCGCCGCCACCCGTAGACGCGCCGGGAAGAGCATTGCATATGGAAGTTCTCGGGCCCTTAGTGTCTTCTTAACCTCCACAAAGCTCCGCCGCTGCGCCGCCACCGCAGCCGTATAGTCAGGGAAGAAGGACACCGTGGAGTTCTGAAGCCGGATCGGTGGTGCCACCCGCGCCGCCTGCAGAATGGCATCCCTGTCTCGGAAATTAAACAGGCGGGCCAGGACAGGCCTCGGAGGCGCCCCCACCTTCGGACGCCCCCCCGGTACCCTATGTACTCGCTCCACCGAGAAGAATGCTGAGAGGCCCCGGGGTTGCAACTTGGATTTAATCAGTTCTTCAACATAGAGGTCCATGGCCGGGTGCCCCTCACTTTCGGGAATCCCAATAATGCGCACGTTATTGCGGCGAGAGCGCCCTTCTTGGTCATCCAGCCGGGCCGCCATGCGTTTGTTCTCCGACTCCAACTGCGACACTCTCTGTAAAAGGCCTTTTGAGTCCTTCGCCAGAGTCTCCGTTGCCTGCTCCACCTCCGCTACCCTGGCGGACATCTTCTGGAAGTCTGCGCGGAGCAGGGATACGTCCGTAGAAATCGACCCCACCGTAGATTGTACCTGTGTTAAGGCCGTCATAATGTCCTCCAGTGTCACCTTCGGCGTGTCGGTGGTCGCCGCCATCCTCCCTGCGGGGCCGCCGCGGTCTGACACCTCGGAGTCCTTGGTGTAGGCGAACTTATCAAGCTTGCCTTGGTGGTGCCCCTTGGTTCCCTTCCCGCTCATGGCGCTAATGATGCCTCCCAAATGTCACTCCCGCAGATCAACGGGGAATCGATGCACCAGGGCCCTCTAGGCCGAGCCCGAACCCTCCAGGCAGCCCGGGGAACGGTCCCCGTCTCAGGTCGTCCCCGAGGGCGGCCGGCACGGATCAGCAGGGGCGGCCGCACGTCTCAGCGGGGCCCGGCACAGGTCCGGATCGCAGTCTCCGGTGCAGCGCAGGCCCGGGGGAGCCCCATCGGCGTCAGGCAGCAGCTCTCAGAAGCGCGGGTCAGGCCTACCGGATAGACATCGGAGCTCGCGCCGCAGCCCTGGCGCCCCTTGCAGGTTCCTCGTTGCGGGCCGATGGGGGTCGTCCGGCACCCGCCTCACTCCTGCCCCGGCCTCCTCAGGCTGCGCCGTCGTCAGTGTTCGCCGTGGGCGCCCAAACTCCGCTACCGCCTCAAGGCAGACCGGTCCGGGCACGCCTCGCCCGGGGTCACCCCGTCACTCGAGGTCCCGGTCGCACTCGCCGAGGCAGGCCGCAGAGTTCCGGGTCCCGCCGATTTCGTCACAGGCGTCCGAGGGACCCAGGAGCTGGATCGGGGTGCGACGCTGTGTGTCCGCTGCACGTTTCTGGACCTTAGGGATCGGATCGCTGCTCGGATTAGTTACGGATGAAAGGGGAGTCGATCTCTTCCCCGGAGCCCAACTAGGCTGCGGCCATCTTGCTTGGCTGCAAGCCACGCCCCCCAGGGAAAAGATTTTTGAAGTCAATCCTTCAGCGAGTCTTGGCCGCCAGGAAGGCGAAACAGGGTCCATATCAAGGCCAATTGGTCGGGAAGCCTCCCGCCCACCACCTGCCCTCAGACTCTTTGAGGGATCACCTCCCTCTCTCAATGCTTACACATCCTTAGTCCTTGGACAGAACCGCTGGCACCAGTTCCAATGCCTCCTGCTGGCCTTTCTCGATCTCCGCTCGATCTGGTCTACTTGAGGATCTTCTTCTGCTACACCGTCACCATCTGGGTCTCTGTTTCCCCCGCGTCGGAGAGGTCCTCCCGCGAGTTCCGCTGCCCTCCTGTATCTCCAGGCCCAGCAGAGCAGACCTCAGACAGGGAGCGGATTTGATGAAGTCCGCTGTTCCAGCGGAAGATTTGTCTAAAGGGGTGATCCCAGAAGTATCCCACCTTTTGATTGCGGAGATAGGTTGTAACCGGTTTAAACTCTTGTCTCTTCTGCAAGATCTTGATATAAGGACAACATTTGGTCCCTAGATATAAGGGGGTGTCAATGCGCGGGCTTTGCGCAGGATCTCCTCCTTTGTCTGATAATCGTGCACACTAGCAAGAATGTTGGATGGAGGCGCATTGTCTGGGCTAGGCACGCCTACTCTGTGTACTCTCTGTAAAGTTTAATTTCTGTGCTCGGAGGATTGCCAAGCACGGGGTTAAACAGCTCCCGCACGTAGCCAAATATGTCCTGACCTTCGGACTTTGTTGCAACCCCCCTTATTCAAACATTATTTCTTCGAGACCTATTTTACAAGTCCTCTAAGTGAGATTCTAGGTCAATATGTTGGTCTTGCAGCCGGAGTATCTCTTGTTGCAGAACTTCAACGTCCTGTGATAGGCCATATTCTTTGTCTTCCAGGGCAGCCACAAGCTCTCCGAGTGCGTCCACATCTTTCCTGATGTCTTTCATCTCTTGTGTGAGGTTCTTCTTGACCATCTGGAGGTCTTACCTAAGCATCGTGAAGAGAGACTCCAGGAAGGCTTGTGTCACTGGTTCCTCCGGTCTGCCCAGAGGGCACGTCATTCGCCGTAGGCCCTTATGCGGCGCCACCGCCACCGGGCCTCATGAACATATCCTTGAGGTTCCGGTCTTTCTTAACCTGGGCGGTGGACATATCTCCTCCCCCTGGGGCGTCAGGCACCTGATCTCAGGAGTCCCCCTGCATCACCTGGAGCCAGCGCAAGTCCTGTCCCGCAGGGATGGAGGTCTCTCTAGAGCCCAGCCTGTTCTGACAATAGTGCTTACTTCCTTCTTGTGAGACGGCCCTGGGAAGCTGGATAGTATGCAGGGGTTTATCAGGTTTCTCTGTATGATGGCTCACAAACGCAACACCTCCGCCAGAGGATCTTGGCTGTTATAAGTCGCCCCAGGATCTGGGCCCAAGGAGGCCTCGCTGCTATCACCCCCGGATGGTTGCTATGGGGGGTCTGTAGTCAGACTGCGTAGATAATGAAACTCAGCTCCCTTCCCACACTGGGATACTCAGGTGATCTTCAAGCTCGCCAGCTAAACTCAGTCAGCGCCAGTGGAGGCCTTCACTCTCTATGCTGCGTCACTGCAGGTCCCTGGCAACCCCCGCAACACCAATCCATCCAGCTGGGCCGGTGCTTAAGCATCTCTGCCACCACACGACGGTTGTGCTCCTCACCTCGTTTCTGTGGGGGCCTGCGCAGAGCCTCTCCTGAGATCCGCTGGTCCAATGTAGGAAGGGAGGCGCCGATCCCAAAGAAGATCACAGCGCACCCCGGGAACAAGCCCAGCCGGCCGCAGTCCCCCGTGCCATCAGGCACGGTCGCCCTCCTCCGCCGTGCCCGGCTCACCGATTGTGTGCTTTGCCTCATCCCTGTGGGGGCCTGTGCAGAACCTCTCCGGCGAACCGCTAGTCCGATGCGGGAGGGAGGGCGCCGGGCCCACAGAAGATCAAAGCGCACTCCGGTAGGGTGCTCAGCAGACTGCAGTCCTCCTGGCCCTCAGATGCAGTAGCCTCCATCCTCTGCCACCACACATCAGTTGTGCGTCTTAGCCCATCTCTGTGGGGGCCTGCGCAGAGCTTCTCTGGCGATCCACAAGTCCAATGTGGGTGGGGGGGCGACGGGCCCCCGGAAGATTGCTGCGCATTCCGGGAATGCGCTTGGCAGGCTGCAGTCCCAGAGTCCACAGGTGTGAACTCCTCCCTCCTCCGCAGTGTCTCCAAGCTCACCTCGGATCTCGCCGGTGAGTCACCGCACAATCGCACCCCCTTTCACAGGCGCCAGCCTCTCAGATCCTGCAAGGCTGCCTCTAGCCCAAGCTGCTCCGCTCTCTGTCCTCTCCGGAGCGGGCTCTGTCGTCTTCAAGCTCGCCAAGAACTGCCCTCGATGCGGGGCCTGAGCACAGCACCGGCCAGAAAGACCGGGTGGCGGGGCCCTTAATATTTTCACCCCAAACAGCGCTTTAGAGTAGCGAGGATGGTGCTTTGGGCCGGCGGCGAGCGGGAGCGACGAAACAACGCGTCCTACCTCACCACCATCTTGGCCACGCCCCCAACAGTAAGACATTAATAGACTAATGCACATCAATATATATTTGCAACAAGTCAAAAGACCATAACAATACATACATGTAAAATGCACAATATGTAACTACAATATACTCGTATTGTGTGACACAAGCAAAGAACTTGAATGAAGACAAGAACAGTGATGATAGAACCATATCTTAGCACAATACAAAATATGGCAAGAATCACTCACCACTGCTCACATCAAAAGGTTGGTTTACCTTGCATACATTTCAGAAACTCCACGTAGTCCCATCACACAGAACCACTACATTACGTTTCACTTCTCTCACTCTCTGTGGTTTAGAAAATCTACTCTCTACTTTACACACAATTCCACCCTTCCTTATTACCACCCAATCTCCTTCTCTTAACCATTGTCTCTTCACCCTTTGCAAATAATAATAGTACTTCTTAGTTTTATCCTGAAGACCTGAAACTCTTTCCTTGCTAATTTTATGATCACTCTATACATTACTAGTGCCACTTAACCACACAGGACATTCTTTCCTCCCTGGCTTCACTTCAAGGAAACAAAAGGTGATACCGTAGTCACTGAATGTGGTGTTGTCCTATATGCCCACACCATCTTCCTTAATCCTTTTTTCCATGGAAGTCGGTTAACTAATGAAAGTTGAATAGTCTCCATGAACATCCTGTTAACCCTTTCCCCCAATCCATTGGCTTGCGGCCTGAATAAAGCCACCTTTTCATGAATAACGCCCATCCGGGAAAGATAACTAGTCATTTCTTGAGAAACTAATTGGACACCATTATCTGATACCAAGGTCTTAGGAATCCCTTTCTCCATAAAGACTCTCTTAAAAAACTCAATTACATTAGCAGTCGTGATCTGCTCAAAAGTCTCCATGACAAACCATTTGTTATGATAATCCACTATTA
Organism: Triturus cristatus; assembly: GCF_964204655.1. Classification (NCBI taxonomy): domain Eukaryota; kingdom Metazoa; phylum Chordata; class Amphibia; order Caudata; family Salamandridae; genus Triturus; species Triturus cristatus. The sequence continues at coordinate 223,530,533 of NC_140579.1, forward strand.
TCAAAATATATCTATCTGTTTCTCAGGCCAAGTCTGCCTACAGGACCAATAAAATCAAAGGCCAACCTTTCCCGCGGTTTCATGGGAACTTCTGAACATTCCAAGGGTGGCTGCCTGACCAATTTAGTTTTGTAGCTATTCGCACATGGCAGGCATGTTTTTACCACTTCTTCAACATCACAATCCATCCCAGGCCACCAATAGGATTGACGCACCTTCCTCTTTGTCATGTTCCCTCCAGGATGTCCCTCATGAGCTAAAGCAACAATCCGACTCTGAACACCAATAGGAGGAACAATTTGATTCCTTCTCATGACCTCACCTCCGACCACACTCAACTCATCCCTCAATTTGGAATATTCCTTTCAATCTCTGCTCAACGCGTCTTCCTCAAGCCAACCTTGAACAATTCTACTTCTCACTTCTCCCAACACCAAGTCCTCATTCATGGATAACCTCCATTCATCACAACCCAGGGCCATTCCACTGTCCTCACAATCTGCAATCACCTCACTTCCTCCAGATTCTTCCAGCAGCATCTCCCTCTCCTTATGTTCCCCATCAACCACAGGCAGCCTGGACAAACAATCCGCAATAATATTCTTACAACCTTTGACATACTCTATCTCAAAATTGTAATCAAGAACAGATAACATCCACCTCGATATCCTCGGAGTAACATTACCTTCTAATCCACAACCTCATTTGAACAAGTAAGTGAGTGGTTTAGGGTCAGTTTTTATCTTAAAAGGAATCCCCAAACATAAAACTTAAAATGCTTGATGCCTCAACAACAAGCTAGAGCTTCTCTCTCAATCACCAAGTAAGAAACTTGCACACCTCTCAACCTCCTCAATGCAAATCCTATCACCCGTTCTCACCATTCACACTCTGCATCAAAATGGCTCCCAATCCAACACTACTTGCATCCGTTGCAATGTATGTTTTTCCCGATACTTCAAAGTGTCCCAATATAGACACCCGTGCTATACAGTTTTTTTATCTTTCCATAGGACCCCTTACAATCCTCATTCCACTCAAACACCGCATTTTTTGCCATGATCACTCTCAATGGTTCTACAAGTTCAGTGAAGTTCTTAACATACTTGGAACAATATTTAGCGAGTCCAAGGAAAAATCTCAATTCATCCTTGTTCGTTGCTTTCAATATCCCTAACAATAAAGGGCGGGCTGTCTGTGGCCGTCAGGGGCCGAGGGAGGCCGGGCTGGGCCATTCCCATAACAACCAGAGCTAAAACTACAACTGTATCCTGTAGTGGTGAGTGGTGTGTTTCTTCTTCTGGTACTTTTTGGATGTCTGGGGCCTCTGTCATTATGGGCAAACGCAGCGCTATTACCCCAGCACGCAAAATTACATCCATAGACACTATGTTGGAGCGGGCGGTGAATATGGTCAGCACCGAGATCGAGCTGACGGAGAGAAGATTGTCCCTGAGCCCCACAAAAATCCAATGTGAAGCACAAACTGATATAAGCGATCCAGAGGTACTGACAGAGAATCACTGAACATTCCCCTCAAACCTCTACTGGAGAGAACACGCTGGGCATGGAAGGGTATGGCTCTATAGGAACAACTGCATATTTTGAATCTGGATGTAGCCCAACTGTTTTATTGACATTAACTACAGCCAACCTGGACACAACCTCTAACCCAGAAGTAAGTGGAGCGAGAAAGAAGAGAAAGGTGGTGAAACCAGCCTGCTCTAAACGAAAACAGCCCCCACGCTTGAACTCACAACGTACATCGTTAAACACGTAGATTAAGGGCCCCATGGTCCCCGCAGACCCAATCCCCAGTAGTGTCTTAATTGACCTAGCTGATGTGGATATCCAAAGTAATTCCACTCAGACGAAGTCCACGCAGACTGTTTTTTCTAACTTCACACTTGGGGATACTGCTATAGATATTATAGTTGACACATTGTATGATCGTGTTAAAGGGCTTGTGGATAAAAGTTTTGATAAGTTATGGAAGCATTTAGATCGCCTGGAATCCCTAACTACTAAGGCAACACCACCTTGCAGGGATCACAATGAGCCAGCTCGACAGGTCAGCACCCTGAAAAATCCACCTCAGAATGTGCAACTGGCTCGACAAGTGCCCCAAACCGTAAAGTCGTTGCCTGTTCCCCTTGACTCTAATAATAAAACGAGAAACCCCCTAGCCCCTAAGCTATACACTCGATCTGCCAATACCCAAAATGTAAACCCTGATGATTCCCAAGATGGTCCGATAGTTAGCACGAGTGTTGTTAACATTGGCACCAGGGGGCATGTAGAACCAAACAAGGATGTTTTAAATTTACCCCCTGCATCCTGCCCATATGTGCTAACTCTTGTAGGGGTTCCCCCACTAGAGAAAAACAAACCAGAGTCCTGGGAACAACTGCAGAATAAATGTGTGGACTGGATGGCTAAACACAAAGGGTATAGGAGGTCTGATATACATGACATTTTAATGGTACAAAGGGTAGGCTGGGACCTGCAGTGAAAACTATCAGGGGCGATTGCATTGTTATTAATTTTTCCCGGCCTAGGACCGGTGGATCCATATTAGCAGTTAAAGAGACCAACTGCCTGTCCCAGGGGTGGGGAAATCGTATCGCCCGACGCCCGAAGCAAGTAGATTTTTATAATGGGCAAGAAGATTTATTGTCTATTTTGCCCGACGGACAAGTAGACATTAAATCCCTAAAGATATTTGAGCTGTGGGCACTCCGGGGCTCACAGCCAATTACAAATGCAGTCAGAGCTTTTGAAGGCCATTGACTGGCTGTAAGCACATGACTGGACTCTATCTTGCCATTGATTGGCGGGGGAGTCTTGCGCTAAACGTCAGTGTTCTGGCGCGGATTCCGTCACTGGTGCAGCCCACCTGCTCTAGGAACCCAGCTGCCGAACGTGCAAGGGCAGGCCCTGAGACAGGTCACAGCGCTGTGGGCCGAGTGGTCTCTCTGCCGTGGATTGCTGCGTGGCTCGATCGCCCTGTCCCGTGGGATCCGTCCAAGGCAGGTCACTGATCTTTGGTGCGCTTCTGCGCACTTCCTGGAGTCAGGAGCAACAAGTCGGCGTCTCACTGTATGCCTCCCCAGCAGGTGAGTCCGTCTGATAATGGGTTTTGCAGCGGTCCGAGCTTTAAGAAAATAATATTAACTGTGATTCTGCATGCAGTGGTCTGGATTCAGTGAGCGTGGGGGCAGGGTTAAATGTGCGGCATGTTAACAATTTACAATAAGGCGGGAACCTCTCCTTTTGCAATCTAGCAATGGAACCAGTATAGCGTGAAAACGCGATGAAAGGAAGTTTACAATGGAGAGACATTGACCTTTACTTTGTCTCTGCTTTTATGGACGGGGTCGCATTTGGGGGCATGGAGCAAACGCTAATACTTTAAACACCTGGCAGGCTTACAGAAAATGAAGCCTTGAAAGATTATTGCGTGCTCTGTTAATAGAAACATTTTTTAAATTGCATTGTTTTCCTGCTGTTAAACAAATCAAGCTAAAGTCGAATAAAGGAAACGCCACATAATGCAGAAGACAGAAAGTATCTTCGTATTCTAGGCAATGCTATGTGTGCAGCGTATTTCACACTGTTAACTGAGATGTAGGCCTCTCTTGGCGTCTGAAACATTGCACTGTCCACATTTTTGCCCAAGATGAGATCTCCTTTACCAATACCCTCCCCCATAGTCTTTTTTGCTTTTTCCTTATTCCGTTACCTCCCCCTCGGCTCCACGGCTTCTAGCTTAATTAGTGCCCACACTTTATCTTTCAATCTTGCCAGTGCTGCAGAGGAAATGCCTCACGTCCGTGTCAATTTTTATAGGCGTGATCCTGTCCAAAAACGGGGTTTTCTCCACATTTAGGGCTCATTTCTGTTAGCCTGTACCTTTATTTGGTTGCATTTCTCGTCTCCCGTACATACTGTAAACAGCCCTCACCATGCACAGTTCTCTAGCAGTTTGTGCTAAATTAGCAAAGCCATTGTAATGAAGCAGTAGGGAAGGCCTAATTTATGCGGCAGGGAAGGTCTAAATTACGCAGCAGGGTTGACTAAATTATGTGGCCACAAAAAATGAGAATTATGTAGCATAATGCAGCAAATTTTCGTTGATAGTATTACTTCATTATTTTGACATCTGTACACCTTAACACTGTATAAATGTTTTGCCTCATTACTTTGAGTTTAAGACCCAAATACAGCAATAGCAATGTAAAAGAGACCAGTCACTACTACTGATAGGCTTTTCACTGTGTGGCAGGACATGTTACCCCCTTTTTAGTAACTTGATCTGTTTGAGCTAGTTTCAACATTTTTTGTTGTTAAAATATGCAGTTTAGGCAGCATGTGTTGAATTATATGGCACATTATGTGGAAAACTCCTCAGATGTAGAATCTCATAATTAGAGTGGCTCTGTATATATTAATCACACGGGAGCTGTCACCAGTGGGGGACCATATTTCATTTGCAACGATATTAAATGGCAAAACTTGCAGAAGCGCGCTCAATATAAAGCAGAACTTATCAAAATATAAATTTGTATAAATTATATAAATCATGTTCCAACCTCATAATTTTATGCAGCCGCTGTAGTGATGCATTTTTGTTGCACAGTTACGTCAGCAGTAAAAACGAGCCCATACCAGATCTAAGGAAAAGTGGCTCTTGCGCCTGTGTGAATATTCGTCCTATGTAGACATAAAGGTTTGTTTTTCTTTCCCTACATGATTTGCCAGTGGGCGTTTTCCTATGTGCCTGTCTTTGTGACTTCTTTATGCATGTGCCCATTTTCAAATATCCAAGTTAGTATCATCCCTTGGACCCTCTTAATGCTCAGCTTCTGAAATAAAGAAACTGATTGCACAAGTTGCTGCAACGTTAAAACCGTTTCTTTCACCAGGCTTCCCAATGCTCGTATATCAGCTTCCTGCAACAGAATTATAGGATTTCCCAGAAGATAACGCACACATTTCGGTGTGCAGTGGGGAGCTGGGGACACTGGAAAGAGAGAGACAGTGGCAGAGAACTTGGATTTTAAAGAAAAACTGAGTACTTTACAAATCTCAGTGAGACAAACTTGCACATCTGTTGCTGATCGACACTCCTTCATGTTAGGGAAGCTTACTCTGCTGGTGCCATTACTAACCAGTACTGTGCACAAGAGAACCCTGTACTGCTACTGCCAGTGTTGCATGTGCTCTTTGTGTGGTTGAAAAATGTGGAGATGTAGCAGTGAGTGCACAAAAATATAATCACACCACACCTGCCCAGGAGTGTAAAAGCAGAGATTGATATAACTGCCCATTACTTTCTCTTGTGCATTCGTACTTGTGTGGTAAATAATTTAATTACCGGGACTTAATTTGATGCGGAAAATCTATAATAATAGCTCAGTAAAATAAGAGGCAGAATCCGTGGTATTAGAGGTTCGGAACGGGCTTTATTCCAAAATCAATTCGAATTGAGGACTCCATATTCCATCACCACGAAGGTTTAGGAAGTGAAGGACCCCACTTTATTGACAAGTAATCATTTATATACAATAGGCATTACAGTGAAACAGATGCCGGAGGCGTAACAGTTGATAACAAAGATAAGAACATACATGCGTAACTAAAGTGGGTGTAACTAAAGAACGTCATCAGGTATGATGTCATAAATGGGTGGTTCCATGAAAGAGTTTCGCAATGTCAGCAGAAATACTTGGCAGAGATGCGCGCGCAGCAGCATGACGTGTGATTGACGTGTAACTAGGGGATGAAGGGGACTTGACATTTAGCTCTACATGTGGAGACAGAAGTCTGGGGTTATGTCAACCTAATCCCAAATCATATCTAATATCCTATGTTTAAAGAACTGTGTTATCCAGAAAGAAAGGTCTCTTAGGATAGAATCTTATTCTATACTGACTATACTGTCCGTTAGTGCGTGTACAAGCGTCTAAGTGTCTACACTAGATGCGAGGGCAGAAATCTTCCATAGTAATAGGGCTATTAATTACTTGCATGAAGACAGAGAAGCCGGGCCCTTTGCTCGGTAGCTGGGAGAATGTTTACTTAAACTACTAGACAGGAATGTATTGGATAGGGAGCGGGGCAAAGCAGATAATCTTGAAGGTGAAATACAGTTTTTGGCAGGCAACAGGCTGGAGTCAGGCACCGTTAGCCGCGCAGGGAGTAGGACAAAGTTCATGGGTACAGATGCGAGCTCAGACTGGAGCTTTCAGAGGCAGAAGGCAGAAAAGACTTGATGGCAGAATCAGGGCCTACTCGTCTGAACTGTAAAATGGGATAAGTGAACCATATAAAGCCGGTGGCCTTTCATACTTAGGAATAGAATATCCGGCCCATTCATGGCGGATCTGAAAGAGGACATGTTGACGGTGGACGCACATGTGTTTGCGTCTTCATAACTGGAACTGGAGGAAACATACATGTACTTATGGTTTATACATGAAACCGTTGGGGTCCAAGATAGGGGACATAACTGACCATAAAAATCCATATTTCCACATTCCCTCCTTGTCCCCTACTTGCCCTTAAGAGATATCAATCTTCATCAATCCGTTGATCTGTTCATATAGCATCATTTGTTCTTCTTTCTTCTTCCGGAGTCTTGAATGAAAACTTGGATGTGGGATACACGAGGTGGCACACAGACCACAAATCGCTGGTCCACATTGTAGGCATAAGCAGCAACTGAATACTATGAGAAAGCCAATACCTAGGAAGGATAGGACCCTCCATCCAAAGGTAGATAATACACTCCAAAACCAACTGGACCAAGTCCAGGTGCCTGGATTCTGGTGTATCTGGCTTACAATCTTATGAAGGCGAGTTATGGCTTTATATACAGATGGCGAATTTTCTGGTATGAAAATGCAACAGCTTGATCAGATGACCCTACAAGCTCCGCCCCTATCGGCCAGGATGACGTCAAGGACAAGACGATTTTGAAGCACAACAATCCGCATAGCAGACTGCTCTTCTGTTAAATTGCCTAAGGCGGAAATAGTTTCGTTCACTACTACTTCAAGGGTTCTGGTTAATCTACGTATCAGCTTACTATTGGTAACTGTACCTATATAGGGAAAGAGACCTTTATTGAAATCTGTGTATTTTTCCCATGCTGTCTCAGTGTAATCGACTATTGGGAGATCTCTCCGTTCTCTATTGTGTACTAAATGAGTATTTCTATGATAATCAGGAGGAGCCAGGAAAACAGGTGGCAAAAGGAATCCAATGTAGCAGGTACCATCCCAATCTAGAGGCAAACGTATATATGCAGTCTGACCACATACAAAGTAGGAATGGCGAGAAGCTCTAAATGTAGACTTGCCTTGATCACTGAATTCTATTACAGTGGTGCATTTACTGTGGCCCATGTGTATAGAGCCATTCTTTCTTATACATAATTCACCTTTAACTGGAAATACTGACATAGCGGGCAAAATTGGTGCAGGTTCGGATTCGACATTCAGGATCATGAGATTAAGCGTGAAATTACCTAATCCATATACTTCATTTTCTAGATCAGTTCCTGTTCTTTTGGGAAGTCCCTCCTTGTTAGGGTAGCAGACTTTAAGTAAAACTAAGTTCAGGTTTCCCCATACCCAGTTGTCTTGAAAAACTGCGGAATTCGAATCTTGGGAATTAATTAGACTAAACCATGCTCCACAGGAGCCATTGTGTGTGAACGGGTATGGGAAGAGAGGCAGAATTCCTTTACAGTTCTGATAGGGAGGGAGTCGGCCACATATCCAACAATTTGTAGCATTGCTAACCTGATGGGAATGATGTAACATACTAATAAAAGTGTTGTTGCGCAGCGCAAATCTATATGACAACTCATGCGGGGGAAGTTCACTAAAAGAATGTTCAGCAGTAACATTATGAACATGTTTAGAAATAGGATAATATATGTGCAACAATATACTTGCAGCTATTATTAAAAGACATAAGAAAAACAAAATTAATAACGTCACTGTGCAATGACTACGCAGTGATTTATAGTACGCATGTTGTTTCATTCGCTTCCTTCGGTGTCTTTCTCTATTCAGGTCTAGGGAATTCATGTCAGGGACAAATTCGACCGATTCACCTTGGAGAGGACTTAAACAATCAAATTGTCTGACTTGGTAGACCTTAATTTTAGTCTGTATTGTTCTTTGTCATTCAGTTCAACCAAAGGAAGCTTTGAGTCAATCGGTGAAGACACGCAAGGTGTGTCATTTACATCGGACGGTAGTCCATGAAATTTCTTGATATGACTTGAATGTATCCAGCCTTTTCGACCTTCGATCTTCACGGCTGTCCTCGTTGTTAACAGTACGAGTTGAGGCGATCTCCACCTAGGATCCAGCTGAGATTTCCGGTCAAAGTTCCTCACTAACACCAGGTCCCCTGGAATTACGTCATGGGGTTTCACCTCGGTGTTGTCGGGAAAGGCTGCAGCTACCTGTGAACGACAAGATTGTAGTGCAGACATCAAGGAAGCCAAGTAATCTGTCAGCATGTTACAGTCAATATCAGTTATTTTTCGTGGTATAGGCGTCCCCCACATATTTGGTGGTCTACCAAAGACCACCTCATAAGGGGATAGCCCTGTTCGAGAGTGCGCTACCATTCTCATGTAAAAGAGTGCAACTGGTAAGGCTACTACCCAGTCGACACCTTTCTCTCTACATATTTTGGACAATCTAATTTTCAGAGTTTGATTATGTCGTTCCACGAGACCTGCTGCCTCGGGGTGTCGGACACAGTGAAATCTCCACTGATAACCTAACAAAAGTGAAACGTGTTTCATTAGTTCGGAGGATAACGGCTGGCCGTTATCTGAGTAGACAACACGTGGTAAACCGTATCGTGGGAAGAATTCTCGAACCAACTGTTTGGCAGTAGTCGGGGCAGTGTAATCTGAAACCGGGTATGCCTCTGTCCAACGGGAAAGAGCACAGACAACTACGAGAACATATTTGAATCCTCGACATCGTTCCATCTGGATATAATCCATCTGGAGGACTTCAAAAGAGTGATCAGGAGGCTGAAATCCACCCTGTTCTATGGGAATGCTTTTACCTGGGTTAAACTGACAACAGATCATACAGGTACGGACTTTTTGTTTAGCTGCTGCTCGTAAATGTTTGTTGAACCAAATGTGTTGAATGCTGTCTAGCATAGCTTTTTCTCCTAGGTGCGCTGGACTATGTACAGTGTTAATGATAACTTGGACCATTGAATCAGGAAGGAACCACACAGATTTTTCCTTCGTCATCCATCCTTGATCCGTTTGGGTCCCTCCTAATTCAGTCCATTTCTTTATTTCATCTGGTGTAGCATGTGTCTGTATGTCAATTACGTCAAGAGCGGGATCCTTAACCGTCATGCAATGTGTTGGTGTCGGAACTATTGTCTTTGTCATGTCAGACGTGTGGGTTTGAGCAGTCTGTTTAGCTGTTCTGTCAGCTAAATCATTGCCTTGGGAAATGATATCAGTAACTTTCGTGTGAGCTTTACATTTCATAATTGATATTGCAGTGGGTAGATGTATTGCATCTAGTAAGGCATGAATAAGGGGTCCGTGCTGAATGTGGGTACCGTGAGAAGTTAAATAACCTCTCTCTCGCCACAGCACGCCGAAGTCATGTACAACTCCGAATGCATAACGTGAATCAGTATATATGTTGACTTTTTTATTCGTAGCTTGAATACAGGCTTGTGTCAGAGCGACGAGCTCTGCTACTTGAGCGGACAAGGTATTTATGCAATTTGTTTCAATAACTTCAGTATCTGTTGTGACTGCATACGCGGCTACTAACTCTCCTGTACTTGTTCTCATACATGACCCATCTACATACAACGTCAGGTCTGGATCTGACAATGGGACGTCTGTCAAGTCTTGTCTAGGTTTCTTCGTGATAGTGATAACTTCAATACAATCATGTGCAAGTGGGTCTGTTCCGTTTACTGGTAACAGTGTGGCAGGATTCAATGTACTACAACGTCTGATTTCTATATGTGGCTGAAACAATGTTAATTCGTAACCAGTGAGTCGTGCTATAGTCAAGTGTTGTGTCTGTGTGCGGTTCAAGAGAACCTCTACTGCATGTGGTACTTGTACTGTCAATTGGTGTCCTAATACTATGGCATCGCTTTGTCTGATTGCTAAAGCTGTTGCTGCCACTGATTTTAGGCACGCAGGCAAAGCCTGAGCTACGGGATCTAATGTACTAGAAAAATAAGCACACGGTTTGTGTGATCCTGCTTGTTCCTGAGTGAGTACTGACAAAGCAGTACCTTCGCGTTCTGTAACAAAGAGTGTAAAATGTTTATAGTAACATGGTGTTGCTAAAACGGGTGCTTGACATAAAGCTTTCTTTAAGCTTTCAAAGGCGTGTGTATGTTCCTGTGTCCAAGGGAGGACAGTCGATGTGGCTGCCTCCTGTGTTGTCAACTGAATGAGTGGTTTTGCTAGAAATGCATACTGAGGGATCCACTGCCTACAATATGAAGTGAGGCCTATAAAAGCCCGCACCTCCTTTTGTGTCTTGGGTATTGGCATGTTAGCAATTAACTGGATGCGATCTGGTGTAAGCTGCCTTCCCTCCTTGGACAGCGAGTGACCAAGGTAAACAACTCGCTGGACACAGAATTGCAGCTTAGAAGGGGACACCTTATGCCCCTTTTCGGCCAGAAATTGTAAAACCGTCAGTGAGGCTCTTTCACATTCAGGTTCGCTTCTAGCGGTGATCAGCAGATCATCGACATATTGAAGCAGGGCAGTGTTGACTGGCATGTGTATACTGTCAAGTTCTCGTTTCAGTGCTTGGCTATAGATGCTGGGGCTTTCTGTGAATCCTTGGGGTGCGCGTGTGAATTTAAAGCTTCGTCCATTTAAACTAAATCCGAACAAGTATTGGCTTTCCGGATCTATTGGGACGCTGAAAAAGGCATTCTTGAGGTCAATTACAGTAAAGAATGTTGCTTCGGAATCAATAGCTGTCAGTAATGAAGAAATGTCTGGAACTACGGGGTATTGTGGTACAATACATTTATTTAATTCGCGCAGATCAATAACCAATCGGTATACTGGCGGGGCCTTTGGATCAGTTCGTTTAAGAATCGGAATTATCGGTGAATTACATACATTGGAGTCTGTTTCCACAACCACTCCTTGGGTAATAAGTTCGTCAATGATTTGCAGTAAAGCCACTACAGCATCTGGTGGTAACTTGTATTGTCGCATTCGTGGTAGTACCACTCCTGCCTTTAGTGTGACTCGATATGGTGTAATGTTCATGCAACCAACATCTGTAGGGCCTTGTGCCCATAAATGTGTGGGTAAAGTCTGCAGTCGGTGATCCATGTCTCGGGACACATAGTGCCCTTTGAAATCACGTAAAAACAATCTTACTCCTTCCGGAGAACAACATATTATAGCTCCTAGAGCTTTCAAAGTTTTTATACCTAACAAGTTTTCTGGGCATGATTTAGTAAGCAATAAATCTGTAGTTCGTGTCAAAGGACCAATCGTAAGGGGAAGAGGCTGTGATACTTCGTTAACGATAGGTTTTCCTGAAAAGCCAAGGGAAATATTCTGTGAGCCTGAGAGGGGTGCCCCTGGAACTTCACTACGTTTTATTGTTGTTCGGCTTGCCCCTGTATCAAGTAAAAATTTTCTATCTTGGCCTAATAGTTCACTGTGTACATAAGGTCCTTCTTGATCTACAGGGACCTCAATAAGGGGTAAGCCAACTTCCCTCTCTAGGCTGTTTCATGAGTATCGTTGATAATCAGGATAGTCATACTGTGCGGTCTGGTACATCTGTCGTGTCGTTGTTTGTGTGGCAGCAATAGGCTGCGGTGGTGGAGCTGTCATAGACTGTTGCGGAGCTGGCATGGCCTGTGCATGCTGCGGAGCTCCTTGTTGGTTCTGATCCTGTCTAAGTGGCCGTGGTCTTTCTTTTGTATTACCTATGGCGATATTATGTTTTAAAACTGGACAATCGTGTACATAATGACCTGGCTGTTTACAATAGTTGCATGTCCCTTTTACGGGACCTGCTGAAACACTGGACTGTGTCATACCCTTTTTATGACCGTCAGCTGGAACTGTCTGGGAAACTAGCATTTTCATTTTCGTGTCTTTCATGCGTCTTTGTTCATGTTCTTGTTCCTCTCTAATTCTATTGTGATGGTACTGTAGCATTTGTAACATTTGTGACGGAGTGTTACCTTGCCAGGTACTCTCGAATTTCAATACTCTATTCTTAACTTGGGGCAAAGAATTTTCAACTAACTTTGTCACAAACAGATGTGGATACGACTCGCTATTTGCTTTTATTCCACTATTTATACCAAAACATTTTTCGAATCGGGCGTAGAAATCACTAGTGTCCTCGTCTGGTTTTTGTTTACAGGCTGAGATTGCACCCCAGTCTTCCTTTTTCGTAGTTAATAAACGTGGCAGTACCTGTACTAGTAAACCTGGTAGTGTTTTGGTCTTCTCCCCAAGCCCTGCACCTGGACCTCGAGCTTTTTCTTCGTTTTCTAATGCTGTCCAATCTATCTTTTGGTCTCCCACCTCCCAATCCTTTTCCTTGAGTTTTTCATAAATGCCCGCAGGCATTAATACCTTCAATATTGTCATAATGTCGGGGTAGGTATACTCTCCCATGAGCAACATGTCTTTAATTTCTCGGTGGAAACCCGCTGGGTCTTTGTCATGACTGGGTACCACCTTCTTCATTTCCAATAGTTCTATTTTAGATATGGGTGTGTATACAAACACACGTTTAAACTGATTGTCCTCACCTTTTATCGGGTGGACTTCGCGTAAGGGATTCTGTCTATCCATATAATACGTCGTTCTTTCCTTGATGGGCAGTGAGACATGTTCGGGACATACAAAAAGAATGTACTGCTTTCTGGATTCTAGTATTTCTCTAATTAGCTCAGTACCTGAACCTCTCCATTTATTCGTGAGTAATTTAGTCAATATATCAGGTAAGGGACCAGGGTCGGAGTGTTGGCTTTTATATAATATAAGGAGTTGTTGAGTCATATAGATACCAGCTAAATGCTGTTCATCTGGGGCGAGGTTCAAAAACGTGTGTGCTAATGTATCATCACTATATTTTCCGGGACTATCAACCCAATGAACGGCTGACCTGGCTAATTCTTGTTCGTCCATAGAATCGAGTATATGATAACCCCTTCGTTCTCGGAGTAGGTTGTCAGCGGCTTTGGAACGAATGTTCGGGGGACCTTATATTTATTATAGGAGTTTGGAAATTTCTGCTATTATCTGGACGTACCGGACGTATCGGATCAGTGAAGCATCTAGTATTATTGCAAGATCTTCCTCTACCTACATAGGCCATGGTTTCTAACTGTCCTGTGGGCAGTTCTACTTCTTCCTCGTCTTCGGTTTGTTCAGGTTCGTCTACTGCTAATCTTTCTTCGTGTATTCGTTCTATTTCTTTGCGGATCTTTCGACACATAGCTACTATACATGATCGTTTATCATGTCTCCCCTCTGATATATTCTGACTCCATGTGGTAAGAATTTGCATTTCTTTCGGATTTACCCCTGGTTGGTCTTGATTTCTGATCACACAATTTATGAGGAAACGTAACAGTTCCCCCTGTATTTCCACTTTTTGGTACTCCATGGCTCTGTTAATACTCTCAGAATCTCGCCCTGACTGGACAAAGTGATATATATTTTCTAAGTGTGTAGTCATTCCTGGTAGCTTCCCTAAATATATAGCAGCTCGTCGGATACGTAATGATGCTAGCATCATTTCGTCCCCTTTTCCGGGCACAGGGTCATATCTACAATCTATTAGAAGTTCCTTGAGCGTGTTGGGAGTTATTAGTTTGGGCGTACGTTGGTGGGCTAATTCTTGAAAGGAAAGTTTATTTACTCTGGGTGGCGTGGAAAAAATGTTTGATGTACCTCCGGTAGCCCCACCTGGGGTGCTGGATGTGAAAGGATTCGTCGAACGTGATATAGCAACTATAGGTGTGGATACAGATGTCGAAGCAGATGTGCTTGCCTGAACTTGTGTCGGAGTTTGCTGTTGCGGAGGTACAGACGGAAGAGGGTCTTGGCGTTGAACCCCCTCTGCAGGCGGTCTATGTGGCGCAGCATTAGCATACTGGGGAGCTGCGTCGTCTAAATAAGAGGAAAGAAAAACATCTTTTGCGGTTCTTGGATGCCCTTTGGGATGTACCTTTATCGGAAACAATGGGGGTGGCAAGTCTTTTGGTATCTCCGGAGTAGCCTTAGGTAATCCTTCGGCCAGGAGAGGATACATACCATTCATAAGGGCATTTCGTTGTCTGTCTACTTGTTCTGATTTTACTCGAGTACCTTCTTCAATTAATATATTTTCTCGAACTTTATTTAAATTCTCCTTACTCTTCTCTTCCTGTCTACGTGCTTTTTCTGTACGTCTATACGATTCTTTACGCCATAACTCAATGGCGTCTTTCTGTGATTGTCTAGCTTTCTTTTTCCATAATTCTTCCTCTACTTTCACGATGCAATCTGCATCCCAGGTCCCAGCTGCGGGCCACCTCTGACTTTCTGGTAATTCCTTGGTGTAGTCTACCCATAAATCAAGAAATAATATGGCGTCTAGGCCATGTTTATGATACATAAAGTACCCTGGAGTGTCCCTAGGAGGAATGGGAACAGCTTCTTCGAGTACCCCTTTTCTAGTTTTGATCTGTCTTAATTTCGAAAAGAGCGGCATTTTTGAGAACTGATCTGATCTGATACCTAATTTTGAACACGTTTAATACAACGAAACACAATAATGAACAGTCATTCACACCACAATATGCAGAACGTATTTAAAACATTTAACATTTAACATTTAATGAACAACAATGATGGCCGTTCACTAAGCATAATACTCGATACTAACTAGATAATTCTGACTTCATATACTAGACATACTTGATATACTGCTAAACAGTACAGATACACTGCTGAAACAGTGCAGACCGGATTTGTGTACCCAAACCCGTCTTGACCGGCACAACCTATGTGCACGTCAGAACGCCTCCCCGACAATGGTACTCACCGGGTAGCTCGGAACGGAAGGCCTCGGAACTGAACTGGACTCGGACCGGACTGGACTCGACTCGATACTTCGGAACTTCGGAACTGGTGGGCCTCTGTATACCTCGGATCTTGCTCTCTCAGCTAGGCTCTGGTCGGGATACTTCGCACTTCTCACCGCCTCGTCTGGGTGTTGATCGCAGCCTCAGTTACCCCCGCTCGGCAGGAGGGAGATACAGGAAATCCTGTGGGTACGCGTTGTTGTCCGTCCAGCTGTGACAGGAGACCGGGCCTGCAACGCACCTCCGGCGCGTGAGATGAGAAAGTGTCCCTGTTCGGGCGCCATATATGTGGTAAATAATTTAATTACCGGGACTTAATTTGATGCGGAAAATCTATAATAATAGCTCAGTAAAATAAGAGGCAGAATCCGTGGTATTAGAGGTTCGGAACGGGCTTTATTCCAAAATCAATTCGAATTGAGGACTCCATATTCCATCACCACGAAGGTTCAGGAAGTGAAGGACCCCACTTTATTGACAAGTAATCATTTATATACAATAGGCATTACAGTGAAACAGATGCCGGAGGCGTAACAGTTGATAACAAAGATAAGAACATACATGCGTAACTAAAGTGGGTGTAACTAAAGAACGTCATCAGGTATGATGTCATAAATGGGTGGTTCCATGAAAGAGTTTCGCAATGTCAGCAGAAATACTTGGCAGAGATGCGCGCGCAGCAGCATGACGTGTGATTGACGTGTAACTAGGGGATGAAGGGGACTTGACATTTAGCTCTACATGTGGAGACAGAAGTCTGGGGTTATGTCAACCTAATCCCAAATCATATCTAATATCCTATGTTTAAAGAACTGTGTTATCCAGAAAGAAAGGTCTCTTAGGATAGAATCTTATTCTATACTGACTATACTGTCCGTTAGTGCGTGTACAAGCGTCTAAGTGTCTACACTAGATGCGAGGGCAGAAATCTTCCATAGTAATAGGGCTATTAATTACTTGCATGAAGACAGAGAAGCCGGGCCCTTTGCTCGGTAGCTGGGAGAATGTTTACTTAAACTACTAGACAGGAATGTATTGGATAGGGAGCGGGGCAAAGCAGATAATCTTGAAGGTGAAATACAGTTTTTGGCAGGCAACAGGCTGGAGTCAGGCACCGTTAGCCGCGCAGGGAGTAGGACAAAGTTCATGGGTACAGATGCGAGCTCAGACTGGAGCTTTCAGAGGCAGAAGGCAGAAAAGACTTGATGGCAGAATCAGGGCCTACTCGTCTGAACTGTAAAATGGGATAAGTGAACCATATAAAGCCGGTGGCCTTTCATACTTAGGAATAGAATATCCGGCCCATTCATGGCGGATCTGAAAGAGGACATGTTGACGGTGGACGCACATGTGTTTGCGTCTTCATAACTGGAACTGGAGGAAACATACATGTACTTATGGTTTATACATGAAACCGTTGGGGTCCAAGATAGGGGACATAACTGACCATAAAAATCCATATTTCCACATTCCCTCCTTGTCCCCTACTTGCCCTTAAGAGATATCAATCTTCATCAATCCGTTGATCTGTTCATATAGCATCATTTGTTCTTCTTTCTTCTTCCGGAGTCTTGAATGAAAACTTGGATGTGGGATACACGAGGTGGCACACAGACCACAAATCGCTGGTCCACATTGTAGGCATAAGCAGCAACTGAATACTATGAGAAAGCCAATACCTAGGAAGGATAGGACCCTCCATCCAAAGGTAGATAATACACTCCAAAACCAACTGGACCAAGTCCAGGTGCCTGGATTCTGGTGTATCTGGCTTACAATCTTATGAAGGCGAGTTATGGCTTTATATACAGATGGCGAATTTTCTGGTATGAAAATGCAACAGCTTGATCAGATGACCCTACAAGCTCCGCCCCTATCGGCCAGGATGACGTCAAGGACAAGACGATTTTGAAGCACAACAATCCGCATAGCAGACTGCTCTTCTGTTAAATTGCCTAAGGCGGAAATAGTTTCGTTCACTACTACTTCAAGGGTTCTGGTTAATCTACGTATCAGCTTACTATTGGTAACTGTACCTATATAGGGAAAGAGACCTTTATTGAAATCTGTGTATTTTTCCCATGCTGTCTCAGTGTAATCGACTATTGGGAGATCTCTCCGTTCTCTATTGTGTACTAAATGAGTATTTCTATGATAATCAGGAGGAGCCAGGAAAACAGGTGGCAAAAGGAATCCAATGTAGCAGGTACCATCCCAATCTAGAGGCAAACGTATATATGCAGTCTGACCACATACAAAGTAGGAATGGCGAGAAGCTCTAAATGTAGACTTGCCTTGATCACTGAATTCTATTACAGTGGTGCATTTACTGTGGCCCATGTGTATAGAGCCATTCTTTCTTATACATAATTCACCTTTAACTGGAAATACTGACATAGCGGGCAAAATTGGTGCAGGTTCGGATTCGACATTCAGGATCATGAGATTAAGCGTGAAATTACCTAATCCATATACTTCATTTTCTAGATCAGTTCCTGTTCTTTTGGGAAGTCCCTCCTTGTTAGGGTAGCAGACTTTAAGTAAAACTAAGTTCAGGTTTCCCCATACCCAGTTGTCTTGAAAAACTGCGGAATTCGAATCTTGGGAATTAATTAGACTAAACCATGCTCCACAGGAGCCATTGTGTGTGAACGGGTATGGGAAGAGAGGCAGAATTCCTTTACAGTTCTGATAGGGAGGGAGTCGGCCACATATCCAACAATTTGTAGCATTGCTAACCTGATGGGAATGATGTAACATACTAATAAAAGTGTTGTTGCGCAGCGCAAATCTATATGACAACTCATGCGGGGGAAGTTCACTAAAAGAATGTTCAGCAGTAACATTATGAACATGTTTAGAAATAGGATAATATATGTGCAACAATATACTTGCAGCTATTATTAAAACACATAAGAAAAACAAAATTAATAACGTCACTGTGCAATGACTACGCAGTGATTTATAGTACGCATGTTGTTTCATTCGCTTCCTTCGGTGTCTTTCTCTATTCAGGTCTAGGGAATTCATGTCAGGGACAAATTCGACCGATTCACCTTGGAGAGGACTTAAACAATCAAATTGTCTGACTTGGTAGACCTTAATTTTAGTCTGTATTGTTCTTTGTCATTCAGTTCAACCAAAGGAAGCTTTGAGTCAATCGGTGAAGACACGCAAGGTGTGTCATTTACATCGGACGGTAGTCCATGAAATTTCTTGATATGACTTGAATGTATCCAGCCTTTTCGACCTTCGATCTTCACGGCTGTCCTCGTTGTTAACAGTACGAGTTGAGGCGATCTCCACCTAGGATCCAGCTGAGATTTCCGGTCAAAGTTCCTCACTAACACCAGGTCCCCTGGAATTACGTCATGGGGTTTCACCTCGGTGTTGTCGGGAAAGGCTGCAGCTACCTGTGAACGACAAGATTGTAGTGCAGACATCAAGGAAGCCAAGTAATCTGTCAGCATGTTACAGTCAATATCAGTTATTTTTCGTGGTATAGGCGTCCCCCACATATTTGGTGGTCTACCAAAGACCACCTCATAAGGGGATAGCCCTGTTCGAGAGTGCGCTACCATTCTCATGTAAAAGAGTGCAACTGGTAAGGCTACTACCCAGTCGACACCTTTCTCTCTACATATTTTGGACAATCTAATTTTCAGAGTTTGATTATGTCGTTCCACGAGACCTGCTGCCTCGGGGTGTCGGACACAGTGAAATCTCCACTGATAACCTAACAAAAGTGAAACGTGTTTCATTAGTTCGGAGGATAACGGCTGGCCGTTATCTGAGTAGACAACACGTGGTAAACCGTATCGTGGGAAGAATTCTCGAACCAACTGTTTGGCAGTAGTCGGGGCAGTGTAATCTGAAACCGGGTATGCCTCTGTCCAACGGGAAAGAGCACAGACAACTACGAGAACATATTTGAATCCTCGACATCGTTCCATCTGGATATAATCCATCTGGAGGACTTCAAAAGAGTGATCAGGAGGCTGAAATCCACCCTGTTCTATGGGAATGCTTTTACCTGGGTTAAACTGACAACAGATCATACAGGTACGGACTTTTTGTTTAGCTGCTGCTCGTAAATGTTTGTTGAACCAAATGTGTTGAATGCTGTCTAGCATAGCTTTTTCTCCTAGGTGCGCTGGACTATGTACAGTGTTAATGATAACTTGGACCATTGAATCAGGAAGGAACCACACAGATTTTTCCTTCGTCATCCATCCTTGATCCGTTTGGGTCCCTCCTAATTCAGTCCATTTCTTTATTTCATCTGGTGTAGCATGTGTCTGTATGTCAATTACGTCAAGAGCGGGATCCTTAACCGTCATGCAATGTGTTGGTGTCGGAACTATTGTCTTTGTCATGTCAGACGTGTGGGTTTGAGCAGTCTGTTTAGCTGTTCTGTCAGCTAAATCATTGCCTTGGGAAATGATATCAGTAACTTTCGTGTGAGCTTTACATTTCATAATTGATATTGCAGTGGGTAGATGTATTGCATCTAGTAAGGCATGAATAAGGGGTCCGTGCTGAATGTGGGTACCGTGAGAAGTTAAATAACCTCTCTCTCGCCACAGCACGCCGAAGTCATGTACAACTCCGAATGCATAACGTGAATCAGTATATATGTTGACTTTTTTATTCGTAGCTTGAATACAGGCTTGTGTCAGAGCGACGAGCTCTGCTACTTGAGCGGACAAGGTATTTATGCAATTTGTTTCAATAACTTCAGTATCTGTTGTGACTGCATACGCGGCTACTAACTCTCCTGTACTTGTTCTCATACATGACCCATCTACATACAACGTCAGGTCTGGATCTGACAATGGGACGTCTGTCAAGTCTTGTCTAGGTTTCTTCGTGATAGTGATAACTTCAATACAATCATGTGCAAGTGGGTCTGTTCCGTTTACTGGTAACAGTGTGGCAGGATTCAATGTACTACAACGTCTGATTTCTATATGTGGCTGAAACAATGTTAATTCGTAACCAGTGAGTCGTGCTATAGTCAAGTGTTGTGTCTGTGTGCGGTTCAAGAGAACCTCTACTGCATGTGGTACTTGTACTGTCAATTGGTGTCCTAATACTATGGCATCGCTTTGTCTGATTGCTAAAGCTGTTGCTGCCACTGATTTTAGGCACGCAGGCAAAGCCTGAGCTACGGGATCTAATGTACTAGAAAAATAAGCACACGGTTTGTGTGATCCTGCTTGTTCCTGAGTGAGTACTGACAAAGCAGTACCTTCGCGTTCTGTAACAAAGAGTGTAAAATGTTTATAGTAAC
The DNA here is from genome assembly GCF_964204655.1 of Triturus cristatus. NCBI lineage: Eukaryota > Metazoa > Chordata > Amphibia > Caudata > Salamandridae > Triturus > Triturus cristatus. Next base: position 223,550,985 of record NC_140579.1, read on the forward strand.
ATGGTGTTGCTAAAACGGGTGCTTGACATAAAGCTTTCTTTAAGCTTTCAAAGGCGTGTGTATGTTCCTGTGTCCAAGGGAGGACAGTCGATGTGGCTGCCTCCTGTGTTGTCAACTGAATGAGTGGTTTTGCTAGAAATGCATACTGAGGGATCCACTGCCTACAATATGAAGTGAGGCCTATAAAAGCCCGCACCTCCTTTTGTGTCTTGGGTATTGGCATGTTAGCAATTAACTGGATGCGATCTGGTGTAAGCTGCCTTCCCTCCTTGGACAGCGAGTGACCAAGGTAAACAACTCGCTGGACACAGAATTGCAGCTTAGAAGGGGACACCTTATGCCCCTTTTCGGCCAGAAATTGTAAAACCGTCAGTGAGGCTCTTTCACATTCAGGTTCGCTTCTAGCGGTGATCAGCAGATCATCGACATATTGAAGCAGGGCAGTGTTGACTGGCATGTGTATACTGTCAAGTTCTCGTTTCAGTGCTTGGCTATAGATGCTGGGGCTTTCTGTGAATCCTTGGGGTGCGCGTGTGAATTTAAAGCTTCGTCCATTTAAACTAAATCCGAACAAGTATTGGCTTTCCGGATCTATTGGGACGCTGAAAAAGGCATTCTTGAGGTCAATTACAGTAAAGAATGTTGCTTCGGAATCAATAGCTGTCAGTAATGAAGAAATGTCTGGAACTACGGGGTATTGTGGTACAATACATTTATTTAATTCGCGCAGATCAATAACCAATCGGTATACTGGCGGGGCCTTTGGATCAGTTCGTTTAAGAATCGGAATTATCGGTGAATTACATACATTGGAGTCTGTTTCCACAACCACTCCTTGGGTAATAAGTTCGTCAATGATTTGCAGTAAAGCCACTACAGCATCTGGTGGTAACTTGTATTGTCGCATTCGTGGTAGTACCACTCCTGCCTTTAGTGTGACTCGATATGGTGTAATGTTCATGCAACCAACATCTGTAGGGCCTTGTGCCCATAAATGTGTGGGTAAAGTCTGCAGTCGGTGATCCATGTCTCGGGACACATAGTGCCCTTTGAAATCACGTAAAAACAATCTTACTCCTTCCGGAGAACAACATATTATAGCTCCTAGAGCTTTCAAAGTTTTTATACCTAACAAGTTTTCTGGGCATGATTTAGTAAGCAATAAATCTGTAGTTCGTGTCAAAGGACCAATCGTAAGGGGAAGAGGCTGTGATACTTCGTTAACGATAGGTTTTCCTGAAAAGCCAAGGGAAATATTCTGTGAGCCTGAGAGGGGTGCCCCTGGAACTTCACTACGTTTTATTGTTGTTCGGCTTGCCCCTGTATCAAGTAAAAATTTTCTATCTTGGCCTAATAGTTCACTGTGTACATAAGGTCCTTCTTGATCTACAGGGACCTCAATAAGGGGTAAGCCAACTTCCCTCTCTAGGCTGTTTCATGAGTATCGTTGATAATCAGGATAGTCATACTGTGCGGTCTGGTACATCTGTCGTGTCGTTGTTTGTGTGGCAGCAATAGGCTGCGGTGGTGGAGCTGTCATAGACTGTTGCGGAGCTGGCATGGCCTGTGCATGCTGCGGAGCTCCTTGTTGGTTCTGATCCTGTCTAAGTGGCCGTGGTCTTTCTTTTGTATTACCTATGGCGATATTATGTTTTAAAACTGGACAATCGTGTACATAATGACCTGGCTGTTTACAATAGTTGCATGTCCCTTTTACGGGACCTGCTGAAACACTGGACTGTGTCATACCCTTTTTATGACCGTCAGCTGGAACTGTCTGGGAAACTAGCATTTTCATTTTCGTGTCTTTCATGCGTCTTTGTTCATGTTCTTGTTCCTCTCTAATTCTATTGTGATGGTACTGTAGCATTTGTAACATTTGTGACGGAGTGTTACCTTGCCAGGTACTCTCGAATTTCAATACTCTATTCTTAACTTGGGGCAAAGAATTTTCAACTAACTTTGTCACAAACAGATGTGGATACGACTCGCTATTTGCTTTTATTCCACTATTTATACCAAAACATTTTTCGAATCGGGCGTAGAAATCACTAGTGTCCTCGTCTGGTTTTTGTTTACAGGCTGAGATTGCACCCCAGTCTTCCTTTTTCGTAGTTAATAAACGTGGCAGTACCTGTACTAGTAAACCTGGTAGTGTTTTGGTCTTCTCCCCAAGCCCTGCACCTGGACCTCGAGCTTTTTCTTCGTTTTCTAATGCTGTCCAATCTATCTTTTGGTCTCCCACCTCCCAATCCTTTTCCTTGAGTTTTTCATAAATGCCCGCAGGCATTAATACCTTCAATATTGTCATAATGTCGGGGTAGGTATACTCTCCCATGAGCAACATGTCTTTAATTTCTCGGTGGAAACCCGCTGGGTCTTTGTCATGACTGGGTACCACCTTCTTCATTTCCAATAGTTCTATTTTAGATATGGGTGTGTATACAAACACACGTTTAAACTGATTGTCCTCACCTTTTATCGGGTGGACTTCGCGTAAGGGATTCTGTCTATCCATATAATACGTCGTTCTTTCCTTGATGGGCAGTGAGACATGTTCGGGACATACAAAAAGAATGTACTGCTTTCTGGATTCTAGTATTTCTCTAATTAGCTCAGTACCTGAACCTCTCCATTTATTCGTGAGTAATTTAGTCAATATATCAGGTAAGGGACCAGGGTCGGAGTGTTGGCTTTTATATAATATAAGGAGTTGTTGAGTCATATAGATACCAGCTAAATGCTGTTCATCTGGGGCGAGGTTCAAAAACGTGTGTGCTAATGTATCATCACTATATTTTCCGGGACTATCAACCCAATGAACGGCTGACCTGGCTAATTCTTGTTCGTCCATAGAATCGAGTATATGATAACCCCTTCGTTCTCGGAGTAGGTTGTCAGCGGCTTTGGAACGAATGTTCGGGGGACCTTATATTTATTATAGGAGTTTGGAAATTTCTGCTATTATCTGGACGTACCGGACGTATCGGATCAGTGAAGCATCTAGTATTATTGCAAGATCTTCCTCTACCTACATAGGCCATGGTTTCTAACTGTCCTGTGGGCAGTTCTACTTCTTCCTCGTCTTCGGTTTGTTCAGGTTCGTCTACTGCTAATCTTTCTTCGTGTATTCGTTCTATTTCTTTGCGGATCTTTCGACACATAGCTACTATACATGATCGTTTATCATGTCTCCCCTCTGATATATTCTGACTCCATGTGGTAAGAATTTGCATTTCTTTCGGATTTACCCCTGGTTGGTCTTGATTTCTGATCACACAATTTATGAGGAAACGTAACAGTTCCCCCTGTATTTCCACTTTTTGGTACTCCATGGCTCTGTTAATACTCTCAGAATCTCGCCCTGACTGGACAAAGTGATATATATTTTCTAAGTGTGTAGTCATTCCTGGTAGCTTCCCTAAATATATAGCAGCTCGTCGGATACGTAATGATGCTAGCATCATTTCGTCCCCTTTTCCGGGCACAGGGTCATATCTACAATCTATTAGAAGTTCCTTGAGCGTGTTGGGAGTTATTAGTTTGGGCGTACGTTGGTGGGCTAATTCTTGAAAGGAAAGTTTATTTACTCTGGGTGGCGTGGAAAAAATGTTTGATGTACCTCCGGTAGCCCCACCTGGGGTGCTGGATGTGAAAGGATTCGTCGAACGTGATATAGCAACTATAGGTGTGGATACAGATGTCGAAGCAGATGTGCTTGCCTGAACTTGTGTCGGAGTTTGCTGTTGCGGAGGTACAGACGGAAGAGGGTCTTGGCGTTGAACCCCCTCTGCAGGCGGTCTATGTGGCGCAGCATTAGCATACTCGGGAGCTGCGTCGTCTAAATAAGAGGAAAGAAAAACATCTTTTGCGGTTCTTGGATGCCCTTTGGGATGTACCTTTATCGGAAACAATGGGGGTGGCAAGTCTTTTGGTATCTCCGGAGTAGCCTTAGGTAATCCTTCGGCCAGGAGAGGATACATACCATTCATAAGGGCATTTCGTTGTCTGTCTACTTGTTCTGATTTTACTCGAGTACCTTCTTCAATTAATATATTTTCTCGAACTTTATTTAAATTCTCCTTACTCTTCTCTTCCTGTCTACGTGCTTTTTCTGTACGTCTATACGATTCTTTACGCCATAACTCAATGGCGTCTTTCTGTGATTGTCTAGCTTTCTTTTTCCATAATTCTTCCTCTACTTTCACGATGCAATCTGCATCCCAGGTCCCAGCTGCGGGCCACCTCTGACTTTCTGGTAATTCCTTGGTGTAGTCTACCCATAAATCAAGAAATAATATGGCGTCTAGGCCATGTTTATGATACATAAAGTACCCTGGAGTGTCCCTAGGAGGAATGGGAACAGCTTCTTCGAGTACCCCTTTTCTAGTTTTGATCTGTCTTAATTTCGAAAAGAGCGGCATTTTTGAGAACTGATCTGATCTGATACCTAATTTTGAACACGTTTAATACAACGAAACACAATAATGAACAGTCATTCACACCACAATATGCAGAACGTATTTAAAACATTTAACATTTAACATTTAATGAACAACAATGATGGCCGTTCACTAAGCATAATACTCGATACTAACTAGATAATTCTGACTTCATATACTAGACATACTTGATATACTGCTAAACAGTACAGATACACTGCTGAAACAGTGCAGACCGGATTTGTGTACCCAAACCCGTCTTGACCGGCACAACCTATGTGCACGTCAGAACGCCTCCCCGACAATGGTACTCACCGGGTAGCTCGGAACGGAAGGCCTCGGAACTGAACTGGACTCGGACCGGACTGGACTCGACTCGATACTTCGGAACTTCGGAACTGGTGGGCCTCTGTATACCTCGGATCTTGCTCTCTCAGCTAGGCTCTGGTCGGGATACTTCGCACTTCTCACCGCCTCGTCTGGGTGTTGATCGCAGCCTCAGTTACCCCCGCTCGGCAGGAGGGAGATACAGGAAATCCTGTGGGTACGCGTTGTTGTCCGTCCAGCTGTGACAGGAGACCGGGCCTGCAACGCACCTCCGGCGCGTGAGATGAGAAAGTGTCCCTGTTCGGGCGCCATATATGTGGTAAATAATTTAATTACCGGGACTTAATTTGATGCGGAAAATCTATAATAATAGCTCAGTAAAATAAGAGGCAGAATCCGTGGTATTAGAGGTTCGGAACGGGCTTTATTCCAAAATCAATTCGAATTGAGGACTCCATATTCCATCACCACGAAGGTTCAGGAAGTGAAGGACCCCACTTTATTGACAAGTAATCATTTATATACAATAGGCATTACAGTGAAACAGATGCCGGAGGCGTAACAGTTGATAACAAAGATAAGAACATACATGCGTAACTAAAGTGGGTGTAACTAAAGAACGTCATCAGGTATGATGTCATAAATGGGTGGTTCCATGAAAGAGTTTCGCAATGTCAGCAGAAATACTTGGCAGAGATGCGCGCGCAGCAGCATGACGTGTGATTGACGTGTAACTAGGGGATGAAGGGGACTTGACATTTAGCTCTACATGTGGAGACAGAAGTCTGGGGTTATGTCAACCTAATCCCAAATCATATCTAATATCCTATGTTTAAAGAACTGTGTTATCCAGAAAGAAAGGTCTCTTAGGATAGAATCTTATTCTATACTGACTATACTGTCCGTTAGTGCGTGTACAAGCGTCTAAGTGTCTACACTAGATGCGAGGGCAGAAATCTTCCATAGTAATAGGGCTATTAATTACTTGCATGAAGACAGAGAAGCCGGGCCCTTTGCTCGGTAGCTGGGAGAATGTTTACTTAAACTACTAGACAGGAATGTATTGGATAGGGAGCGGGGCAAAGCAGATAATCTTGAAGGTGAAATACAGTTTTTGGCAGGCAACAGGCTGGAGTCAGGCACCGTTAGCCGCGCAGGGAGTAGGACAAAGTTCATGGGTACAGATGCGAGCTCAGACTGGAGCTTTCAGAGGCAGAAGGCAGAAAAGACTTGATGGCAGAATCAGGGCCTACTCGTCTGAACTGTAAAATGGGATAAGTGAACCATATAAAGCCGGTGGCCTTTCATACTTAGGAATAGAATATCCGGCCCATTCATGGCGGATCTGAAAGAGGACATGTTGACGGTGGACGCACATGTGTTTGCGTCTTCATAACTGGAACTGGAGGAAACATACATGTACTTATGGTTTATACATGAAACCGTTGGGGTCCAAGATAGGGGACATAACTGACCATAAAAATCCATATTTCCACACTTGTGGATACTGTTTCAGTGAACTAAACACCTCTGCTATGTGATTTTTGCTGCCCCATGAACAGTTCATAAACTCTGCCGAGAAGTGGTTATTCCCATCCACACATTTATCAGAGCATGATTTGAAACTGGACAGCTATGAGTTGGCCCTTGGACTGAGAACACCCTTTTGCCCTACAGGTTCATATTCCGGCACATTCTATGCCAAAATTAAAACGCTCCAAGAAATGTAGTCAATTACCAGCCTGCAATCTGCCTTTAGGTACTATTTCTCTAAATTTGTCACAGGCTTACTGGTTACTAATTGAGTGCAGTGCACAATGACACATCTGCACACATGCTGTACATCCAGCCCGTACAACAGTTGAATTTAAGGGTGTATGACCATGCACTGCACAATTGGACTTGCATTTGAAGTATACTTTCCACAGTATATTGCACTGATTCCCGTGCAGGTTCTCTCCGTGCAGACCCACCTCACTGATTTATGGAATAGGTGGGGCAAGCAGATATTTTCCCAGGACAAGTAGATTTGTGTAACATTTTGTCCATTGGCCAAGTAGATTTTTGTAAAATTTCCACACCCCTGCTGTCCTCTACAAACATCTGTGCATTACCCCTTGGTTTCTTCTATAAACCACTATCTATACAGTGTCCACTCCTCAGCCCTTCTTATCAGTCGGTTAATAGATTTTTGACTATTTCTGACTTAGACACCCTTGATTGACTTTCACCCAAAACTCAAACTACTGGATTGGTCTATACGGTACCCAAGGAGACTTCTAATATCAGCCCTGGGGTGGAAATGACCCAATTAATTGATTGCTCTGACTCAATATTGAAGGTGTTGAGTTGGAATGTGGCAGGTCTGGCCTCAAAATTAAATATAGAAGATTGGGCAACTATGATAAATAAATTTGATATCCTTTTGTTCCAAGAAACCTGGGCAACTGAAGAGCTATATCTCGATGGGTATGAGTGTTTTAATATTATTTCCCCTAATCCTAAACATGGCAGACCTTCAGGGGGTTTATCAATATGGGTCAGCATCGCTTCAGGTGGTAGAGTAAAACAAATTCCCACCGAGAATGTTAATTTCCAAGTACTTATCTACACACGGGGGGCACCATTTGTTTTTAATTAATTCCTATAATAATGATTTCCTAAGTACACCAAATGTTAATTTTGTTCATCTTTTTAACTTTATTCAGGATCTGGATAATTTATTGGGAAAGTACAAACTGGCAGGGATATGCCTGGGGGTGATTTTAATGTAAAAATAGGAGAAGAAACTACTGGGTGTTCTTCCCAATTTATTCCACCCAACCCATGCAAGAGAGGACACGAGCTATTAGACCACCTATCGAGTAGTAGTCTTTTAAATGTGATGGATATTGCAGCTGCAAACACTAATGATAATCCATTGCCCACTTATAGAGGCCTAGGACGAGCCTCAACTATAGACTACGTCTTCATATCTCCATCATTAGAAGACTACGACTTTTATCACATGTTCTGGACGTGTCCGGGCATTCAGGCCTATTGGTCATCTATCCACTCAACACTCAGGGAGCTTACCGGGTTGACCCACCTGACCACCTGGGAGGGTTGTGCATTGGGCATACTCGGATGGAGGAAACGACACAAAATACCAATGCCCTTTGTATCCCTAGCCCACTTGCTGGCCAAACGCTGTATAGCCATGCACTGGCGTGCTCCATCAGGCCCCCCGCTGGCGGCATGGGTAGGAGCGGTTCTTAAATGGGCAGCTGCTGAGGAAGAGGTAATCCGTGCGGAAGAAGCCAAGGTTATCCGCAAAGTTCCTATTTCCCTAGAATGGGTGCTTCTATTGTACCAATTCAGACAATCCCAGACCCCGGAAGCCACAGCCACTGCCATCCAGACCCCCAACACGGTACAGCCTTCCGCTATACCGGCTCCCGAGACAGTGGATCTTCCACCACGACTCCCTGTGCCATCTCCGGACCAGTCGGGTCCGTCTTCGTCACTCTATCACACTCAACGGCCCCCCACGTTACTCCACACACCCGCCTCCCCCTAGGCGAGCAGCAGCTGCACTGTCGAGTAGGCAATAATGGACCCATCAAGTACGCCCACTCAAACACTACACACCCCATGGTACATCCTAGTTCAGTTTCCCCCCAGTTTCTCTTTCTCGCAATGCTCTGCTACAACACAGACCACATCCTCACTGAACAAGATATTGATGTACTCCCTATTTTGATGAAGGTCTACTCTAATACTTATGAACCACAATTCTCTCTGCGACACACGTTGTATGTACGTTTAAACCTCAAAATGCCAATAAAAAGAATTTTCAAAAAAAAAAAATCTCCATCATTAGAAGACTACTTAGTTGAGGCAGAGGTCAGGGCATTTACTTTTGGAGATCATAATCCTATTACGGTCTCGTTAGGGGTAGCCCCGCGACCAAATATTAGAAGAGAACTGGGAGCGGGAAACTTAGAACTCTCAACTGATAGTTTAAGAGTTAAATGGAAGGGTATGGATTGTAGGGAGGTCTTCCAGAAGATGGTAAAAAGTTATCCATCTCTCTGTGAGACTTGTCTCACTTTGGCTGACCCCAACCCAGAGGCAGTTTCTGCCTTTACTCTATTATGTGTAGGCATTAAGGAACTGATCTCCAGACCTGCAGCCCTACACAAATTTGACCCTAGGTGGTTTGACAACACCTGCTCCAGGGCTAATAGGGATTTCAGAGCAGCTTTATCAGTTTCCCCTAGAGATCCCATTCTTATTAGAACCCTAAGGCACAATTATAAAAGTGTAATAAAATTAAGGCGAGACGTTGTCTTAAACGAGTATTGGAATAACCTGGCTTGTGCTGCCAAACTTAATAATACAAACAATTTTTGGTCTGCCACTAAGTCCCTGAGAGCTTTTCGGAATACATCTACCTCCCTAAGTTGCAATATAACTAGTGAAGTGTGGGTTGCTCACTTCTCAAAAATATATGCCTCCCCGCCCCAATGCGAAGACACTCTGGAAAATGTTATGCCTACCCAAATTCAAATTTCTTTGATTGAGGTCGAGGAGGCAATATTCCAGAGTGCGGGAAATAAAGCCCCAGGCCCGGATGGGCTGCCTATTGACCTTATAAAATCAAGGCCAGAGTTCTGGGCTCCTCTGCTACTTAACGTTTTTAACAATTTAATCACAACAAAAATCCCAAATACATGGTCCACATCTGTAATTATCCCCATTTTTAAAAAAGGAGATAGATCGAACCCAAGCTGTTACAGACCCATTTCCCTAATCGATAACACCCTAAAAATATTGGGGAGAGTTCTATTTAACAAGGTCAGAACTTGGGCAGAGGATGAAAATATAATAAATAAATGTCAGTTGGATTTTCGTAGTCATCTTGGTACTGTGGAACAGTGTTTGAATCTTAATTTAATCATAAGGAAGTACACTTTTGCCCGACACAGTCCTCTTTACCTGGCATTTATGGACCTTTTGTCTGCTTTTGATTTTGTTAATAGTTCCAGGCTCTGGCAATGCCTTCTAGATTATGGGTTAGATAAAGATTTGGTGTATTTTTTAGCATATCTGCATAGGGACTTAAGGGCCCGGGTAAGGATAAGCATGGACGGGGCAGTGTCAGGAGACATAGTGGTTGGGAGAGGCGTTAGACAAGGGTGCGTTCTCGCCCCACTCTTATTTATTTTATATATTAATGAACTTTATAATGTCCTGTCTAACCAAACCACCGATGTCCCTATAATTAATGGTAACAAACTGCCCGCCTTACTATATGCAGATGATGCTGTTTTAATGGGCCGAACACCTAATGCCTTGAGAATCTTAGTTAGGGGATTTGCAGTTTTTATGAATAATCTGGATCTTTGCACAAATTAAAAAAAATCTTTTTCAATGTGTTGTGGCCCTAAGAAACGTTCCATTAATACTATTACCTTGGGCCCTGATTCTTTGATATGCACTCGCACTTTCCCTTATTTGGGCTTACAATTTTCTGATAATGGGTACTGGACACCACATTTGGCTTATGGACGGACTAAATTTTCAAGAGCCATAAACTCAGTAATAAATCTCCCCCAACCGAAAAGAATTGAGGTGGTACTTAAAATCTATAGGACACAATGTGTACCAATCATGACCTATGGGGCTGAAATTTGGGGCCATATAAATTTGAAAAGTGTCCAGGCCGAAGAAAACAGATTTTGCAGGAGACTTTTGGGCCTACCAATTTCATCGTCCACCTTTGTATGCCATAACGAGTTAAGAATGCCATACTTGGAAGATTATATTAGGTCCCGCCCTGTTTTATTTTGGCTAAAGGTTTGGAAAAATCCAGCAGCCTTATTAACAAGGGAGATTCTGACAGATTGTCTAAAATGTGATAAGGGCGGTGATATCCCTTGGCTGGCCCAAGTACGGGCAAATTAGACTGCGGTCAATCTAGAGCATATTTTTAATAACCCTGAGCAACTAGATGGAATTGATGGAAAGATTATCCGCAAAGTTTTATATCAATATTACGGGGGTGCGAGATATGCCCAGGAATCCGCCAAAGTATCTGTGAAACAATATATTTTAATGACAGGCGAGGGCGGATCTCCTTTATGCTCTCCTATTAGTTATCTCTTAAGAGATATTACTCGCTGGGAGCGAAGCCTTCTTTTTCGTCTTAGATCGGGCTCAATGAAGTATCTGTTGTGCTTCCCTATAGGTTATTAACCTAATATCGAGAACTTGGTTTGCCCATGTGGTAACTTAGGGAAACAGTCTATGTTACACTTTTTGTTTTTTTGCTCTTTTTATCAAAAATATAGTATGCAGTTATTGATACCGTTTTTCAGGGCAAAGGGTACAACGGATTTTAAGGTTGCATACAAAATTATTTTCCAGCTTAAAGATGATGATATAACATATCGAGTGTGCACCTTCCTGAAAATGGCTATCCGCTCACGTTTTTCTAGGAATTGATGCTTGTTGGATTAGGATGTACAATATGTATTTTTGGACTTTGTACTGCTTGTATTTACATTTTGTACTATGCACACCTGCACTTTCATTTAATGCTGCTAACTGTTACCCTTTCTGAGATTTAAGGATTTGCCCGTCTTTAGCTGCTCTTCCGTGAAATATTTGCACTTTGCACACTGTCACTTTAACATCGTCGATGATATCAAGTTATGGATAATTTAGTAATATTTTAACTGATTAGTTTTAATGATGATGGACTATGTATGTGATTATGAGTAATGTTTGTACTTTTATGGATACTGCATATCCGAATAAAGATAATGATGATGATGAATAATCTCTTAGTGTCTTACTATCTTGCATTTAACACATGACTCAAATATGTCACTTCCCTCTTCCTCAACTGACATTTCTCTCTTTTTATCGTCAAACCATGGTCTTCCAACCTTCTCGTCACCTCATCAAGCACTACATCATGATCTCTTTCATCCTTCCCCAATATGAGTATGTCGTCCTGGAAGCACATAACTCGACTGATGTCTCCAAATATGTTTTTCATCACCCTGCTGTCTAGCAGATGCTGACGCCAATCCAAATGGCATCCTCTTATATCGGAACGCTCCCAAAGGTGTCACAAAGGATGTCAAATGACGAGACCCTTCATGTAAGTTCACCTGATGGTACGCAGATGACATGTCTAAAACACTAAAAACAGATCCACCTCCCATAACTGCAAAGGTCTCTGTTATGTTAGAAAGGGGTTGCCTGTCCACCCATATGCTCTTGTTCAGGTCTCGCAAGTCCACACATAATCAAATGTTTCCCCCTTCCTTCAGTGCTACCACCACAGTAGCCAACCAGTCTGATGCTTCAATTGGTTCAATTATGTTCTGTTCCAATAATTTATCCAATTCCTTACGCAAGGGCTCCCTCATCATATTTGGCACATTCCTCACTTTGTGCACAACAGGTCTAGCTCCTTCTTCAATATTATCTTATTAGAAAATCCTTTCAATAATCCCAAATTATCTGTAAACACCTTGGGATACCTTGACAGTATGAGTCCTTCCACAACCTTCTTTTGCATTAGGGTTTATTATAATGTTCAAATCTCTTTGATGATGCCAGCCTAATAAATCTGACCCAAAATTAGTCACATACACTCACCCATACACATCTTCCGATTTAAACTTGAGTCATCCACTTCATTCCCAATATTGCAATCCTTGTGCCAGCATATCCCACTGCCTGTATATCAGCTTCATCCAGTAGCATATTTTCCTCAAAACCACTCCTCCCTAAGTATTTTTTAGAGATTAATGTGTACAAGCTTCCAGAGTCGGCAAATACCTTTAACATTTTGCCATCAATGGAAATCATACAGTGTGTTTTCTCAAATTTATCAACACTTTCCAATTTTATCTTCTGATCCCCTTCTTTCGTATCCTTTCCCACTCCTTTTATATTGACATTATCTTCTCCATCAATAGAAAGGTGAACATCATGGACATCTTCACAAATATCATCAACATCTTGCCCAATTTCCTTTATCTTCTTACAATGCATATTCATTCTACAAACTTTGGAAAAATGTCCCCTTATCCCACAATTCCTACATATCACATTTCTTGCGTCACATCTCAAACTAGACGATATGTGCCCTGGAGCCCCACACCGGAAACACTTTATTTCTTTGGAACTCCTCTCGTAACGTTTAGTAGTATTATCAAAACTATTCCACGGTTCCTTTTGAACATCCACCTTTTTGTTTAGAACACTTCCTTGAGCCTTCGGCTTCATCTTGCTCTCATTCAAGACTTCAGCAATCACTTTATGCTGATCACCCTCCTCCATCTCTTTTATCCATTGTGTCGTGTGCTCCATAGTTTTTGCAATTTGTATTGTCACCTCAAGACTATTCTCTTTCATCAAAAATGTTTAGTTTACATTTTTACTGTTAGTGCACCTGACTATTTGGTCCCGGAACAATGAATCTGTTACCTGTACAAATTTACAATAGACTGCTAATCCTCTCAATGCAGCTACATACGATGCAATGTCTTTGTCCACTCGTTGCACTCTGGTAAAGAACTTATGGCGCTCAAGAACTACATTGGTCGTTGAAGTAAATTTCGAGTCCAACATTTATAAGGACATTTCATACACATTACATGGTTGACCGTCCCCTATCCCCAAAGACAACTCGGGAAGATCCTCATATAACCTCCTACCTCCCCACCTAAATGATGTAATGAAATTTCCTGCCTGCGCAATGGCCCATACTTATCCCCACTACTAGCTAAAATATATGTTAAAAATAGTTTTTTCCATTGAGTCCATGGTATCACCTGGAGTAGACGAAAATGGTGGTGGTGATGCCATCGCTTGTCCGCCATATCTGTAATAATATTAAAATAATAACCTAAAATTATAATTTAATACAGTTAACTAATATAATAAACTAAAGAAACTAACTAAAATAATAATTTAATATAATATCTCCTTGAAAGTTCTAGACTTTCAGATTGGTTCCCAAATGTGCCATACTGTTGCTAATGTAATTCCTATAATACTGACAACGTCCTTCCTCTATTCCCAAAATTCCCAGAAGGCAACAGAAGTACATGAGAATTGAGGAAGACATGTTGTGTACTGTTGATCTCAGGGAATGCGAACTGCTCAGATGTGCTTATTATCGTAATCCGCCTTGTTCACTACTGTTTCATTTCTCTTGCATAATTTATCGTGTGCCCGATGTCAACGATAAGAACACAGATAATTCGTTATATTCCTTCAAATTTGACCTCACGTTTATTTTATTGCTCCGTTTTTGGTCCCTCTAGCGCCGCCCTTTGCGCTTGTTAAATTCCTTGAGGTTGAGCATGCTTGCCCTCCCCTCGAGTGCCTCACACACGCACTTGTGTTTCTCGCGTTGGGCTCCTCGTGCTTGGTTTCTCTCGAGCGCTTCACACACGCACTTGTACTTCACGTGCACCAGGTCTCGCGCTAGGCTCCTTGCTCTTGGTTCCTCCGAACGCTTCATACGCGCACACCTCACTTGCGCCAGGTCTCGGGATTGACTCCCCGTAACTGCCACAATGCTTTAAACTTAAAAATCGTACCTGAATTAAGCAAGTCTACCACATCTTCATAGTATTGTCGATTTACACGTTGTGGCCACCCACGGTGTCCTTTTTTAGGTCTCGACTAGCGTAGGCTGCGCAGACATGTTTTTGGGTAGCTTTCACTAGCGGGGTTTAAGCCCCGCCCCTCTTTTCCATTGGCTGGCATCACCGTTTATGCTACACGGTGGGCAGCCATTGGAAGAGAGCTTCCAGTGACGTACACTTTTCTCTTTTAGAGCCGTCCCAGTTCGTCTGACTTCCTGCTGGTGTAAAAGGTTTCTTATCTTCTTTATGGGGCCAAACACATGGCCCCATAAAGACAAGAAACCTTTTAGCAGGCGAGGCCGTCCAAGTGGGACGGCAGAAAAAGGCGACGAAAACGTCATGGTGAGCGCTTGTTATTTTCTTACTGTCACACGTTATGTCACTGTAATCCGTGATTTATCGGAGTCCTTCTATGCCACACACAAGCACCTTCATGGCATTTTGTGCCACAGCAGTCGTTCCTAAACATCTCTAGCTTCCTTGCGTGGAGACAGTACAAGCAATTTCCGGGCGTGTAAGATCCGCAGAGCCGTGTTTTTTGTCTCGCAGTTTTATATAGCTCGAATTCAACCCGGAGGTATCAGGGCGCTTTATAGGAGCACCAGCTGTTCCAGACGGGCACATCCATGTTTTGTTAGGCGCGGGGAGATGAAGTGATTTGCCCAGAATCACAAGAGGTTGAGCCGCAGAGACTCGAACCTGGTTACCCAGCTTCGAGGTCATATGCTCTAACGGTTAGTCCACATCTTAATGAGTCCAGCCTGCAGAGACAGGGGCCCCTGTACTTACACTCCAGAGTGTGTCACTCCTGGGCATGTCACTCTTAAGTTTGTCAGTCCTGTGTGTCTCTCCTGAGGTTATCATTTCTGTATGTATCACTACTGGGTGAGTCATTACTGAGGATCTCACTCCTGAGTGTGTCACTGGGGCGTGGGGGAGAGCAAACAACCCTGTACTGGTTACCGTGTTCTATTTGTATGTCGATGCTTGTTTAAACCCGAGAGGCACTTGGTGGGCGCTATACCCCAACCTTGTCACGTGAGAGCTTGTGTCTCACTGTTCGCCAATCAGCAGGAAGTGCGTGAATCTTCTGGGAGAGAGAGGCACTTATGGAGGGGAGAGAGTGCATCCCCCATGAGCACAAGAGTACCTCTGAGGCACGTGACAGTGAGTGCATGTGTGAGGGCGTGTAAGATCCGCAGAGCCGTGTTTTTTGTCTTGCAGTTTTATATAGCTCGAACTCGACCCGGAGGTATCATGGCGCTTTACACGAGCACCAGCTGTTCCAGATGGGCACATCCATGTTTTGTTAGGCGTGGGGAGATGAAGTGATTTGCCCAGAATCACAAGAGGTTGAGCCGCAGAGACTCGAACCTGGTTACCCACCTTCGAGGTTGTACGCTCTAACCGTTAGGCCACATCTTAATGAGTCCAGCCTGCAGGGACAGGGGCCCATGTACTTACACTCCAGAGTGTGTCACTCTTAGGTCTGTCAGTCCTGTATGTCTCTCCTGAGGTTATCACTCATGGATGTATCACTACCGGTTGTATCATTACTGGGTGTGTCATTACTGAGGGTGTCACTCCTGAGTGTGTCACTGGGGCGTGGGATAGAGCAAACAACCCCGTACTGGTCACCGTGTTCCATTTGTATGACGATGCTTGTTTAAACCCGAGATGCGCTTGGTGGGCGCTATACCCCGACTTTGTCACGTGAGAGCTCGTGTCTCACTCTTCACCAACCAGCAGGAGGTGCGTGAATCTTCTCGGCGCGAGGGCTACATATGGAGGGGGAGAGTGCATCCCCCACGAGCACCAGAGCATCTCTGAGGCCTGTGACAGTGAGTGCACGTGTGAGGGCGTGTGAGATCTGCAGAGCCGTGTTTTTTGTAGGTTTATATAGCTCGAACTTAACCCGGAGGTATCAGGGTGCTTTACACGAGCACCAGCTGTTCCAGACGGGCACATCCATGTTTTGTTAGGCATGGGAGATGAAGTGATTTTCCCAGAATAACAAGAGGTTGAGCCGCAGAGACTCGAACCTGGTTACCAAGCTTCGAAGTCGTACGCTCTAGCCGTTAGGCCACATCTTATTGATGCGGCCGCGAGACGTGATATGTGGTGGGGGAGGGGGAGAAGCGGGAGTTGTGTGCGCGCGCGGCCAATGCTTGGAAATACAAGCATTGAAAATGCAATAGGTCTCGCCTTTGATTAAGTTAAAGACATTTGCTTTGCTAATGGTATTGTGTAGCAAAGCAAATGGCTTTAACTTAATAAAAGGCGAGACCTATTGCATTTTTAATGCTTGTTCACCTTTTCTGCCTTGAATTACATTCTGTCCTCCGTCCTCAACTGTTCCTCTTGTGTCCAGGGGTGGGAATACCTATTGTCTGTCCCCTGCCAGACCAACGCTCGTCGCCATGTAAAGAAAGATAGGACCGCTGTTTCTTCTTTCTTCTTTTATTTTCAGGTTTCCAGCAATTCACGGTTGAGACTCCTTCACAGAGCCAGACTTCTTCTCGCTCTCCCCTCATTAGAATCCCTCCAACCACATTCCACATTCTAATACCGTAAAATTCTACACTATCATTGGATAGTAAGTCTGGGTCTCCATCTGGTTTCTTTAAAAAAAAGTGTTATTTGACCTAGGTTTAGCCAATCGGGGAAGATGCCTTCATGCAGGAATGTATTGATTAGATGGCACCAAGTTTTACTATAGAGTTGGAAGTGCTTTGTAATGATTATTGCTGGGATGATGTCATCCTGGTAGTAGGTCAGTTTTAAGTTTATGACGGTCTTGAGTAAACCATCTTTAGAAATGTAATTAAATTCAGACAAAGAGGTTGAGTTAGAGGAGGAATTAATTCTTGGGAAGCCTTTATATGGAGAGGTGTGAACGCTCTTATTGACATCTATAACACTTCCTTCACAATGACACTGATGTAAGAGATGGGGAAGGTCAGTGGCATTTTTGCAAGTCACTGAACATGACTTGGCCTTCAACGCTTTCAGGGATTGGTTGTTATCCCGCTTTGTTATGTTACACATATTTATATAGTGCAATTCAGCCATTATTATGACCTTTCAGATCTAACAGGGTCTTACCCGGATTTCAAGGATTCAAAAATGGACAAGAATGTAGTTTGGTCTCTGAGCATGCAGTGGAAGGTAAAGAAAGAGTCATTCAATCAGACGAAAGGAAAGGAAAGCAATAATTTTAAGTCAAACGCAATTTTTCATGCAGGGTTTTAGGAATGTAGTGGAACGGGGTCTTTTGAGATAGCATGCAAATCAAAGAATGTGTTTTTAGGAGATTATAACATTCATTGAAACAATGCTGATGATCCCATTGTCAGGTGCCTCACTACCCTTCTTGAATTGAACTACCTAAAGCAACTCTGCAACAAACCTACCCACATCAAAGTTGCTACACTTGACGTCATCATCACTAGCACCGATCTAGTCTCCCTTACTGACATCTTCCCTATCGACTGGTCTGACCACCACCTCATTCTTTTCAATATATTGACAAGCGTCTCTCCTCTCCCAGTCCTAAATAACAAACCTAAGACATGGACCAGAAACCTCAAGCAAGTCTCTCCTACTGAACTCGAATAAAAAATTCAAGCTCAACTGCAACTTCTCCAGCACTCCCGAAATGCAAACGAGCTTACGGACCACTTTAACAAGGCAATTACTGATGTCCTTGACCAAGTTGCACCGCTTAAACTTAAACAATCTAATCTAAATCCTGGTTCAATCCTGAGCTCAATAATGAAAGAAGACAACTTAGACTAGCAGAAAAAACTTAGAGACAACACCCCTTGCCTTCTCATTTAGCTCTCCTTAGATCTGCAAGATCAGCTTATAAGAAGCACATTTTCAATGAAAAAGCATCTTTTTTCCGTTCACCACTGGATCATGCTAAAAGAAGGCCCAGAGAACTCTTTAAAATTGTCAGAAGACAAACCTTCTCTGCCACTCCTGACCTGACGGCCTCCAACGAAAGATGTGAGGAAATTGGCAGTTTCTTCACGGACAAAATTGCTAAAATTGATCAACCCTTCCCTCAAATCATGGCCTATCACAATCATCAAACCTCTCTTAACATCTCCCCTTCCACCACATCAACCCAGCCTCCTGATCCTTTCCTCAATCAACCTACCCTAATTGGTTCTGGAGACATCCTTTCTAACACACAGCCGAAAAACAACGCCACTTGATCTAACTTAATATCATTGCGAAACTAAAGCCGACCTTTCATACCAAAGACCCAATCCCCACTAAGCTAGTACATAACCTTAACCGCATCATTGCCCCATGATGGACAAAACTTATTAACACCTCCCTCGCCTCCGGTGGGTCCCTGACTCCCTTCAACTTGGGCAAATCACTCCCATTCTTAAAAACCACAAGACTGACCCTAATGATCCCAACGACTCCGTCCCATCCCTAACCTCCCACTCCTAGCTAAAACCTTGGAGAAATGTGTCTTACAACAACTTCAACAGACACATAGGCAAATACAACCTACTTGACTCCTTCCAATCTGGTTTCAGGAAAGGCTGTAGTACCGAAATTGCCATGCTTAACATTGTTAACGACATTCATCGTTCCTTAGAAAATGGAGAGGCTTGCCTTCTTATCCTTCTGGACTTCTAAGCAGTGTTCAATACAGTCAATCATTCATCCTTATTGGAATCTCTCAAGAATCGTTCTGGCCTCAATGGCACTGGTTCGCTACCTACCTCAAACACCGAACTTAAATTAAAATGAACTCCTGCCTCTCCAATCCTACTCCTGTCTCTCTGGGTGTCCCCCGAAGCTCAATTCTTTCCCCCTCGCTCTTCAACGTCTTCATGGGACCCCTTACTGTCATTTTGAATCAAGTCAGGATCAACTATCACCTGTACGCTGACGACACGCAGCTCTAATACAAAATCAATTCACACAGCGACATCCGTCATCTAAACACCACTCTGAGCAAGATTCAATCCTGGTTTTACTCCAACCATCTAAAATTGAACCCCAATAAAATGGAAATCATTCTATTCTCCCCCAAAAGCAATTTCCTCCCTATCCAAGGCTGGATCACTGACCTCACAGCCCTAAACTGTCCGCTCACTCTATCCAACTCGGCTAAATCCTTAGGTTTCATCCTGGACAAATATTTGACACTGAAGGACAATATCAATAACTCAGCCAAAGGAGCTATTTTCACACTTAAACACCTAAAAAAAGATCAAACCTTTCTTCCCTCAAGACGACTTCAAATGGGTTGTTCAATCACTAGTCCTCTCTAAACTTGACTATGGCTACGCTTTTCTCACTAGAACCCCTAAAGCTTACCTAGCCCCCCTCTGATCCGTGCTCAATATGGCTGCCCGGCTTATAACAGACTGCAAATGATTTGATCACATCACGCCTGCCCTCAAGTCCCTTATCTGGCTCCCCATCGAAGGAAGATGCTTCTACAAGACCGCATGCATCACCCACAAAGCTCTTCACTCTCAATCCCCGGACTACTTATCAAATAAACTCACAAGAGCGGGAAGTGCCAGACCAATGAGAAGCTCTAATGTTCTTCTCCTCGTTCCCCCGTTACTAAAAAAGAAATCTACCCAGACTCACTCCTTCTCAGGAAATGCACCTTGCATCTGGAATGCCCTTCCGAGAGACCTTCGTTGCAACCCCTCCTACCACAGCTTCAAAAGAGAACTTAAAAGCCATCTCCTCAATACATACTGGGCTACATGATCCTTTCAGAACCTGATCTCTTGTGACACCTATTTCAGGTCATCTCCGTGCTAATCTGCTGGGCTTTCATTTACCTTGTGTTTTCCTTATTGTTTACACCTGCCTATATTTCTGTAATTTTTTTGCGTTCTGTTAACACTGGCTCGTGTTAGATTTAATTATGAGTATTCCTCTGTCATACCTCCCTTATTTTTTTCTAACTGTATGTAATCCTTTGATCCAAAAATGTTTTGTCTTCCTCCTGATTCGATGTTGGATATTCTCATGTCCTCGATTGTATTTTGCATGTATCTTTTGTTCCATTGATATTTGCCTTGCTCTTTCTCCTGTAACGCGCTCTGATACCTCTGGGTCTAGCCAGCGCTATATAAAACCTTTAAAATAAAAATACAAAGTGCAGAAATGGGTGTGAGGTTTGTTCAGATATGTACCAAATGCTCAGAAACACATTTTAAACACAGTGCCATCAAATATGCCTTTTTGTCAAACTGTAAATTGTTTAATGCAGAAACCCTTGGATGCTCTGTTAAATGAACCTGGTTTCCGGTGTAGAACGTTGTACTTTTAATCAAATGTGCATTATTGATATTGTGCAGAGCAATTAATCTACACTTTAATTTACATGTGAATACTAGCAGTGTTTGGGGTAGGTCCACCGATGGTTTGCGGTGAACGCACGACACTACATCTCTGAGTGTCTTTTCGTGCCGGGAGTCGATGATGTGAGCCAGCTACCCGAGTATGGTTGGCTGATCCGATTTACAGGTACCACACGTAGGGTGCTGTTTGTGGTTTATCTGTTTTACCCACATAGACAACCACAAGTAGTGTAGATCATACTGTTAGATTTGGTCCTGAAGAATTGCCGTCTACCTTGACACCAAGGCAAGAAACATGTTGACCACCAGATAATGCGCAACATCCTGTAACATAGAGACAGGGGTGCGCTACATTCTTTTTAATCAGGATAGGAGGCAGGATCATTAAAATTGTTTTGAGTGGACTTCTATTTCCTATTTTAATCCACACATAGTCTAGTGACCAACTTCACACACAACTACATTTTGTTTAGGCTCCTCACACCCACTGCACCAATACGGCATGGAATAAAAGATCTCCGCCAAAGAGCCCCTCATAGGGTGCCCGTCAGGTATTGCAGCGCCGACCTGACCAGGAGCACGGCCTATGATGAAGCATGACACCTAGCTGACTGAGTGTGTGAGGGCACTTATTCCGAAAGGAGGAATTCCCCTTTTCCTCCCTACGTTCAGTGTACATTGTTTGACACTTAGCCGACCTATTCTCCCTTCCCCTGCTAGGAACTGCATACTCATCTTGTTGGATTACTTTTGGGCACATATGCTGGACCTGTATAAAAGCCATAGTCCCCCTCTTTGGTTACAATACTGGCATGGAACAATTACAATTGAAATTAATTTGCTATGACATGTTGATGTGCGTTTTTCTGGCTTAGGCTAATTGGGTCTCAGAGAGGTCTCAACACCATCTTGTCCAAAATGGGCGTTCTATCATGATATTTATTCTCTGTTTATATTTCTGCATGACACTGAGTGCAGCAAGATGTGAATTAGTTTATTTCTTAATGGCACTGATCTCAAAGACAGCCTGCTAGAGGAAGCTTTAGTAAATATTTTCAAGGACCTTAAGATTGCACATGGTAATGCATTAATTCACAGTGGTTCACTGTTGTTTATGTAATTAGTTTGTTTTGACACCTCCGGACGACATTAGGTCAGAAGGGCTGAATCAATATTCATGTATTTCGGTTAGTGCTAAGAAGATCTGGTTATATGGTGTGGCACATTATTGTAATATGATTTGTTTAAAATTTAATTATTTGCTGCAGACTTTGCAGTTTCAATGCTTTCTTGTGGAGGAAATGTCTCTAAAAACCCTTGAGTTGGCGGGTGAGCCAAAGAGACTCTGCGTTCTACTAAGGAGGCTGTCTGAATTCTTACTGATTTTGCTGCACATTTAAGACTTGGTCTAGTTCTGCTTCTGCCTATTATTGTGCATTTTTCCTATTACTGAGAGAATTCATGGCAATGACTCTAATCACTTGAAGAGACTATTGCTGCATCTGTATTTTACTATTTCTGTATTGTACCTTTGAATTTTGTAACAAACCTTCATGGGTTTTCTAAATTCTGCTCTAGAACTCACTTTTTGACTCAGCCCTTTACTTCTTGCCTGCATTTTGAAATGAACCTTGTCTCTGGGACACACTACCTCATGATTTGAGATTCACACCATCCAGATCCACCCAACATCTGGGTGTTCCTTTGAGATCTAGAATAGATTAGTCGTACAGTGCATGCCCACACTGGTGTACCTGCTTGCTCAGGATCGAGGAGGCAAAGTTCCTAAATCTGCACTCTGCAGAATGGCAGCACTCCAAAATGGGGCCTGCAGACATTACAATTGTTAGCTGCCTGTGACTGTGAGAGTATGGGAGGGGTCCATGGTGATCACGTGACCTGGATCCAATGGCAGCCTTAGAAGTCATAAACTGGGCACCCAATGCAAGCTTACCAAGTGGAGCCCGGTTGCTTGGGGGGGCAGGGAGAAAAGAGGGGAAGATTATCCAAATACGTACCAAATGTTCAGAAGCGAATTCAAACAGAATATTCACTGCTATTTTGGCACTGTTTGCAGCATTTGTGCAAAAATTGTTTCCCACTGCTGTGCCATAACAATGAATTCCAGAGAGCATGTCAGCTTCACACTGGCTCTCTGCTCTGATAAAGAGCAGAGAGGGCAGCTTCGGGATAGAAGAGGAAAGGAAGGTACAGAGGGTAGCGGAGATGGGTGGAAATAGACCATGAATTATGTTTATATATTTGGGCAGAAAAGTGGTTTGGAGTAAAAAGAGACAGAAGAACACAGGTATGTTTTTTTCAATATTTGTGGAGGGGAGGGTAATGCTGAAGGTGTCGGTGAAGGCCATGTATTAATTTATTTTTGTTTGGGTGAGGGCATTGGTGGAATTAGGGAGAGGGCTGTGGCAAAAAACCAGGTTTTCTGACATTTGGGAGGGGGAAAAGAGGGTACTGCTGTTGGCAGGAAGATAGTTACTGTTTTTAAAATTGGGGTGGTAGAGGGAAGATGTGGGCTGTGGGTGTGCAGGGCATGAGGTTTATTACGGGGCAGAGGCAGGGACAGGTGAGGCTGCATTATGCAGTGCTGCTCCATAATACCTTCACTCCTGCAGAGCTGATGACCGCAGGGGGCGAAGAAATAGAGGAGCCATGCATAACATAAACTTAAAGATGGATAACTGCTTTGCTCTTGTTTCCTATTTCATGTCACTCAGAAAACAATCCCTTTTATTCAGTTACCCATGTACAATATACACGTTATAACCACATCTTCCACCTGATAAGCATTGTCAAGGCTGCCTTGCACCAAACATCCTCCCACTAAACAGATCTACCACCTGCTGAATAGGGGTAGAAGGCCAAGGGGCATCCTCAGAGCTCAAGCAAGCTATAAGCCCTTGAGTCATGTAAACACTGCCAGCCTGATTTCTTTATGGGACACTTTCCTGTGTCCACAACACTGGAAGGCCTCCCCAGGTATGTCTATTTAGGTGCAGGACTAGCTGGAGCTGTATACTGGCTGAGATGACTTCACTTTGCCGCTGCTTCGTTTGGGTAACAGCCTTCAAATACGGGCAGAACTACTGGAGCACCCCTGACAGGCACTACAGTTTCCAGCTCTCAATGTGCGTGGCCGCACATAAAACACCATCGTCGGCCCACGGCGGGTGTAGCCACAGCTTCATTTGGGTCACAGCCTTCGGATACGGATGGAATTACTGGAGCACCCTGAGAGTCACTACAGTTCCCAGCTCTCCCTGCGCGTGGCCACGCATAAAACACCACCGCTGGCCCACCGCAGGTGTAGCCGCACCTTCGTTTGGGTCACAGCCAGGGCCGGACTGGCAATGCCGGCACCAGGCAATCCCCCGGTAGGCTGCCAGAGGTGGGGGCCGTTTTTTTGGCAGGGGGCCGGTTTCGTTGCTGGGGCCGATTTTTGGGTCCCACGACGGTGTTAGTCAGAAAATAAATCAGAGAACTCACTACTCTGTCTCTGTGTCTCTCCTCGCTCCATGCGTGGACAAACAAAGCACAACTATATGATCACTCTCTCAGGCTCTGGATTCTACACTACCTGCGCCTGCAATCATTCATCATCTGTATGTATAAATAATGCATTGGATTTGGAGAACATTTAATAGGGGGTGGGTCGGGTCGCACTCGCGCGCAGCGCGCAGATGTCTCCGCCGGAACAGCCGGCCCGCGCGTCTGCGCGGTCTCAGGTCACCCACCTTAGGGTGGGGCGGCCGTGGTGGTGACATGCGCATTGGGGTTCGCACAATAAAAAGTGCGCGTGACCCGCCGTGAGGCCAGGTCGAGAGGAGCATTCCAGAACAACAAAGCCAAGAAGACAGAGACTGAAGGAGCGAGGCACCCCATAATTTATTTCTAATTCTAGCCCCTGCCTGCTGCCTGTCCCTCCCTCACTAGTACCGACTCTCCGTCGCCCGCAGAGGTGAGTCATTGTGTCTTTTGCAAATTGCATTTGCAAATTATCATCATGATATTCATCATGGCATTGGCATTTGTTTGGCACTGTGGGCCGGGCCAGGATTAAACAAAGGGTATAGGCCTCCCCCCCCCGGCCCACGGCCTTGGCCTAAGTAATGGCCTACGCCTATCGCCTATATCTTTTTGTTTAATCCCCGGCCTGGGCTGGTTCTGCATAGGCAGCACAGCGTGAGCGGCGCAGCGCACAAGCGCCTTGGGCGGCCCCTGAGTGTGGATTGTGGATTCAGTCATTTAGAGCACTGAGCAGACCTCCTGGCTGTTGGTGAGCAGGGGCCAGGGCGGACGACCCGGCGGCGGTGCCGACTGCTGGAGCGAGGTGGTGGTGGTGGTGGGGGCTGGCTCAGGCTGCCTGGCCTGTCTGTGCCTGCTAGCGAGAGTCTGGCTATGCTAGCAGTCCTAGTACCACCAGTACCTACCCCCCTTTTCCAGGCAACTCTTTGGTTCCTCCTGCCACCGGCAGAGCCGACTGCTGCCGGAGGTAGGTGGTGGTGGCTGGCTGCCTGGCCTGCCTGTGCCTGCGAGAGTCTGGCTATGCTAGTGCAGCACTGTGGATACGTCTGACTGTGCTCCCTTTGGTGTCTCCGTGGTGCTGCTTGACTCTTGGGGGCTGTAACTGGGGCAAAGTGCTGAAAAATATATTTGAACCAGACAACAAGTCTTACTAGTGTTTTATTTTTTTTACACGACTGAGTCCTTTTGTTTTGTTTTCCACTGGCAACTGGTGTTGCCACTGGGCACTGGCACTTGCGCCGCTTAGGCTAACGTGGGGGGCCTTTAGCTCATGTTCAGGACACAGGCTTTGTCCTAAACATAAAAGTCTGTTTTTTGGGACGGAGTCCGAGCCATGTTGGATTACCGAGTTTAAACAGATACTGCCAACAACACGTGGCAGTCAGCCTGGTCGATGCCGCATTCAATCCTTACATCAGGGTGGTGGTTGTTGTAGTCCGCATTGTTTCCTGAATTAGGTTAGATGTTTCAAATCAATTCGGTGTCAAATTATTGTGTGGTGCACATGTATTTTTCTTGTATCTAGATGTCATTGTGCAGTCAGTATTCACGCTCAATAACCGATGTAGTGTGCTGAGAGACAGCGCCCTTAACCGGCTGCAAACACGGTGCCTGATTTTGTATTCGCTGTAGGAAGTGTGCTTCGTATTCAAGGCACACAGCTACAAGAAGATGTGCACAATATTTACATGCCTTTACTTATCTCAGTAAGTTCAGCATCGCATCGACAATATCGGCGAGTGACCTCAACATAGAAGAGGGTGTCGCAGAGGGCATTGCATTGAAACACAGACATAGGCAAGTCCAAGGTGGCAGCTGCTTTTTTTTTTTAAGATGGGGTTTATTTTAGGGCCACACCCTTGCAGCAACATTCTCCACTTGCTACCATTATGGGGATATATTAAATAAAAACAGTACTAGACAAATCACATCTCTCGGGAGAGCAGCATTTTATAAAAGCACTCCAAAGTGTGCCCCTCATGCACGTTCTTATTAATAACGTTTTCACCAACTAACGCAAACAGAATTTGAAGCTAGAAAAAGTGTCTTATGGGCTCCAGGATCATTCGCGATTCTGATATAGGATTGTAATGTAACATCTTATGGTGCAGGATATAGAGTAAAGGGCTTAGCGCTGCTACCGTATTCTGCAATGTAACATTGGACCTCTAATGGGCCTTTGTACCCTTGTATCAGTTCCATCTGTTGAAGGTCGCCCTCGGTGCGTTCCGTAAGCGCTGGCTCAGTTGGTTTGTGAATCATGCTCTATTTTTTTTTTTAATTTTCCGGATTTCAGTCCGGATTTCACAAGAAAGGAGTTTGCGCTGTTAAAATGCGCACTTGTGTGTTCAGTGCTAGTGTCTCTTTTGAAAGTCGCCTCCTGCTGTTAGGGCCTGCTCTTTTGCTGTGTGAGGAAACAGAAACGGCCCCAATCAGTTCCGCTCGGCTAGCAAGTTGGCACTTGGCAGCCATGTGCCAAACAACACTCTCCCTCCTGCCCCTGGCGCACATATACAGACACACACTCAGGGAGGCGGCGACATGCTGGTGGGTGCAGGTGAGGGGGGTTGTGGGGGGGCAGGAAGTGACTATACCAGCAAGTTATGCCGAAATAGTTCGCTTCAATGTTGAAGGGGAGGAAAGAAGTAATACCTTTCCAGGAAAGGTATTACTTCTTTGTCATGATGAAACCAATTGCTATTGGACACTTCTCCAAGTAGCCGGTATCTCGAAAGTGCACCCGAACAGAACCCTAAACGTGTCCAACCTTCTTTTGAAAGGTCGAAGGGCTCAAATCCTAAACGTGTCTCCGAGTGCCACACATGCTATACAAATAAATGCACTGAGCTTGGCTGCAGAGTTATTTCCTAATGAGCGAGATAGAAAGCAACCGTTTATTCGTGCATGGGCATAGCCCCTAGTTTCTGGATTTAAATGCATCTTAAACAAGGCAGTTTAAGTAGTTGCCTCTTTCATCTCCTGCGTGTCAGAGCGCCGAGATGTCCCTTCCGGTTTAGGGTCGAGTCGTTCGTTGCGCTATATCAAGATCAAATTAGCCTTAAGTTTACATAACATAACCATTACCCCATAACTGGGACTCGATGAGCAAATAAAACCTTTTATTACAGGGCTATTTCTTAAGGAGCGCGTGTACTCTGTATAGCACTCCGGACTCCGCTCTCTCCTGAATGAGGAACTGTAAATGTATTTACATAATAAAGCCAATGCTTATTTCATCGAATAATATGCTGCATAATTTGAGATTCCATGCAGCATAAATAATTCAAACTCTCCTAGTAATCTTCGAGGCGCTTCAGATAGCAACTCATTTCACTTGCTGTGCGCTCAGTAGCTAGTTAAAAAAATGTATTATTGTTTCTGGACCTAGAATAACCACACAGAAGCAAGAGCGACTGGAATAAAACGCATAATTCGAATTGTTTCAGACTACTGGTGCTGCACAGCAGTATCTATAGAGAGGGGGGGGAGGGAGCGCATCGGCATCGCACACTTCTATACGGTGCAGCTTTTTATACGGTTGTACATTCTGAAGCAGGGCATTGATTCAACAAGATAATCTGTGACCTCCCCCGAAACAGTGACTTCTATTTCCGCGCTGTGGTCTTTATCTCATCAGTACTGCTACCTCGCTCAGGCCGGCAATCAAATATGTAATCACACAAATACGTGAAATCTATAGCAATTTTACACTGACTCACTCCATTTGGCCTGCCACTACAAGATGATATAAATAGACCATCATGCTGCAGTAAGGAGGAGTGCCTGAGGCCAGAGCACATTCATCACTTAAGAGCCATTGATTGGCACAGGTACCGTACAGTAGCAGAAAACATGCAGCCTCGCAGAAATAACACCGACCTTCCACGTTGTAGTTTCTGCCTAACTTTTCAAAACATTCCCATTACAGCTTGCATTGCATTGCCTGCTCAACAATCTCGTTGCTATCTCTGAATAATTGTAATACTGATGTGTTGAGAATGGGACCAGATTTACCATACCACACTAAATGCCCACCACTGCGACACCCCCCCACCCCACAGACTCAAGATCACTAAATTGTACTGATAAAGGAGATAATTGTATGTTATGGTTACAAGGCCAGTGTCATGTGTCTAAATCCCAGTGACGCCATTAAAGCCAGGAAATGCCGGAGAGGAGGGAAAGGAAAGGGGGGAATAATAGACATTTGGGGGAAGAAAGTAGTGGGAGATAACGAGAAAGACGTCCTGTTCACTCATAAGCTTGATAAAGGATCCATTTTGCCCTTTAGGAGCAGGTCCATGTACACCATTGCACAGTAACCCAGGTCTGTGAGGTGCAGCACTCAGATATTTCGGGCAAGAGAGTTCTCAAAATGCATTTGAGAGAAAATTCATGCAGGGGCCCCACTGCTTCTCAAGCTGTTGCTGCTGGTGGTTTACAGTAGCTGAGATCTTCTCCATGATCAGGGTGTGGTACAGCTTGTGAAGCCAGTCGATATCTTCCGGCATGTCGCCCATACCCCAATGACCGTTCACTGTTTGCATGTGAATTACAGATGCACACGTTGTAGGCGTTGAAACAGCTGGGCGGAAAATGAGAAGCTACAGAAAAAGTCCTAGCGCCATTAGCATATGTAAAATGTTTTTTAGATACATTTTGTTCACTCTGACTGCTGAGACATGGTTAGATAAGTCCTCGTCGGCCTCAGATTCCTCAAAATTAAATCCAGTTTGATCTGCTTTATTACATCAAAAAAGGCCATTTTTGTTGGCTCTTAGGGCTCAATGCACTTTATCACCGTCCGCTAACCAGTGCTAAAGTGCTTGCGCCCTTTCCTTTCAAACATGGTAAAATTGGCTGACACCAAATTGGCAAATTTAAATTACTTGTAAGTCCCTAGAAATGTGGTTCTGCATATACCCAGGGACTGTACATTAAATGCTAATAGTGGGCTTGCAACACTTATTGTGCCACCCACTCAAGTGATATTCCTCATGTAAAGCGCTCTGATACCTCCGGGTCTCAACTGTCACATGTCACATGTGTCATGTCAAGGCCAGGGCCTTTGTGTTAATTTTTCATGCCTTCTGACCAGGGTGCCATTTGAGACATTTCCATGCCTTCTGGCAGCCTGGGTTCTTATGTGTGACGTTTCCATGCTTTCTGGCCTGGGTGGTTATGTGTGCTATTTCCATAGTTTCTGGCCTCAGTGACCTGGAGGCTCATGTGTGACATTTCCATGCTTACTGGCCTGGGTGCGTATGTGTGACGTTTGCATGCTCACTGGCCTGGTGTGGTCACCAGGCCTGGGTCAGTGCCTAGGTGCTTATGTGTGACATTTCCACAGTTTCTGGACTCAGTGGCCTGTGTGCTCATGTGTGACATCACGTCAGTGCTTAATGTGTGACAACGTACAAAATTTATGCTGTAAAGTTATGACGTTGAAACAGTCTTAAAAAACAAAAGCCTAAAACGCATTGCACTTTTTGTAGAAAAATCAAGAGTGGCCCGAAGGGTGTTGTGATCATCACAGTACAGCCCCTTAAAGCGTCCTGGGCAGCAATGTATGCAATTTCAATCTCTTTTAAACCTACCCAGGGAGTAATCTGCTGGTTGTAATTTCACTCTGTACTGTGCTATCTCTGAGCATGTCCTATAGGGAGTGGACTATATTCTTCAGTTGTGATCTTATTCTGTTTCACACCATGTCTCAGTCTGACTCTGTTCAATGAAGCAGTTTCTCCTTCTGTTGAGATTTTAGCTTCTATACAGTTTCTCTGAGTCTGTCCTAGGAAACATTCTCTTGAAGAGTTATGATCACTCAACATTGTGCAGTCTATCCGTGAAACATTATCCGACACTTTAGTATGCTATTTCTTACAACAGCACTGGAGAGAGGCCTCTTACTCTGTCTTGGACACCACCACTCCCATGCGATCTCACACGACCATGTGCAGTCTCTCAACAAATTCTGAGAAGCACTCAGAAAAATAATTTCAGGCTATGTTGATACTTTTGTGGACGCCAGGCATGTGCAGATAGACTGATAGAAAGAACCAAACAGAAGGCACTGACATCATTATTAATGATGATACCCCAAAAAATAATTTTAGTGTTAATGATAATACTTCCCAATGAAAACGTGCTTGACTGAAAAGGAGCCAATTATTGAGAATTCTTGAGTTGGAATTATTTATATGTTTGAAATTCATAAAATGTGTCTGCAAGAGAATGGGTGATCCTATCTTTACCACGTTATAGCTGCCTGAATCTGTGGGATTCCCTGTTTAGGAAATTAAATTGTGCAAAGCATGCTCTAGGCACACGTGACACAACAGTTTCTGTATAGCATATAACCAGTCCCATGCATTAGGTGTGGGATGTCTAGGTTCAAATTTGTTATCAGTTTGCATCAGCTTTGAAAACCCTCTTGTCTATCATTTTAGATTTTCACTATGGATATCAAAGGTGCTGGGAAGAAAAAAATCACACAAGAAAGGAGGAGCTGAGAAAGAACGTGAAAAGAAGAAAAGAAAGCAAGAGAAAGAAGCAAGCCACTACCCAAAAGTGATGGATATTTTTACTCCCAAAAAAGATTTGATTTCTTTCGAAGGCGGCAGCACATCCACCAGCCTCAGTACTGAAGGTGCTGAACAAACTGCTGAAGGCCAAAGAACTGAAATAAGCAGTGAAGGCACTGTAAATTAGGATGCTCCCAAGCATATAGACGATTACATTGAATTACAAAGTGATGTACATTCCGGAGAAGTGTAAAGAGGGCCCTGCAGTTGAGAAATCAGCATGTGCTGATGTGACTTTAACTCATGCAGCTTTTGGAAATAGGAAAGTGCACAAAAAAGGAGGAGCTGAGAAAGAACGTGAAAAGAAGAAAAAATGCAAGAGAAAGAAGCAAGCCACTACAAAAAAGTGACTGATATTTTTACTCCCAAAAAAGATTTGATTTCTTTAGAAGGTGACATCACGTCTACCAGTTTCAGAGGTGAAGCTGTTGAACAAACTGCTGAAGGCCAAAGGACTGAAATGAGTAGTGATTCCAAAGTAAAGGAGGCAGCTTCCAAGTGTTTAGACGGTGAAATTGAAATAGAAAGTGGGGAAGATTCCAAAGATAAGTGTCAAAAAGACCCCATAGTTGAGAAATCAGCATATGCTGATGTGACTTTGATTGATCCAGTGGGGGCCCAATGGTTTTTGAGACCAACATCTGAAAATTTGAATGCCTTTTTTAAGTTTCATCCCTGTCAACCTGATGGTCTACGTTGGAATGCTAAAAGATTATATCGGCAAAAAAAATGGGAAACTAAGGCAGTGGTTGACTTATTCACAGAAAGCCGAACCTTTTTTCTGTGTGGTATGTCTAGCTTTTAGCAAAAAGACAGATAGAAGTGCTTTCATTGATGGCTGTTCTGATGAAAGGCATATGTATCAAAGAATCGATGAGCACGAAGACAACATCCTTCATCACAGTACTTCGGAATCCTTCATGATGCGATCAAGAAACATAGATATATGTAGCCATCTTTTTAAAAAGCACACAACTGCAAAACAAGAGGAAGTCAAGCGAAAACGTGCCATTTTAGAAAGAGTAGTGGAAACAATAAAACTGATTGGCAAAAGAGGCCTGAGGTATCGAGCAACTACAGAAGCTAGCTACACCTTAGAAGATGAAACATTAGATCATGGACATTTTTGGGAACTTCTTGAGTATCTTAAAAAATTTGATCCATTATTGAAAAGCCATCTTGGGGATGTCATTAAAAAGAGTGATGAACATCATGAGGTTGCAAAGAGTGGTAAAGGGCGTGGCAATTTGGTTACCCTGATTTCAAAAACAACTGTAAACTCTCTCATAGATATTATTTCCTCATTAATAAAAGAGGGTATTGCTGAAGAAATCAGGGAAGCCAAAATGTTCTCAATACAGCTGGAGACAACAATGGACATATATGTTGTAGACCAGTGCTCTATTATAGTCAGATATGTGATCGATGTTGTCCACGAACGTCTTGTGTCTGTTGTTAATTGCACAATGACAACTGGAAAGGCATTGTGTGAGCTAGTTTGCACTGCACTTGAATCCATGAACGTTAGCGTTGCAAATTGTGTTGGTAACTCAACAGATGGAGCCTCCAATATGCAAGGACAGTATAATGGGTTCACAGCATGGCTGAGTAAAAAAGCACCTGATCAGATTCATGTGTGGTTCTACGCGCATGTACTTAACCTTGTTATAACTGATGTCACTAAAACCTCTGTATCTGCAGTATCACTGTTTGGGCTGTTAAATTCTTGTGCCGTATTTCTCAGAGATTCATATCTCCGAATGAACGTGTGGTGAGACTAAAGTATTGAAGCACGGTTTAGGTCCATCTCTATAATTGGATAAACAAGATGGTGGACCAAAGATGTAGCACTCAAAAAAATCTTTGGCCTATACAATGACCCAAGCAAATCTGTGTACATTGAGGTTCTTCTAACTATGGAAGAGATATCCACATCAGATAACTTCAATGATGAGATCAGATACAAAGCCATTTCATTTCTAAAGTCACTAGTTACATTTGACACCATTTTAACTGCACAGATGTAGCTGTTTATTTTTCAAAATACCACTCCTTTATCTCTGTACTTGCAAACACAAGGTCTTGATGTACTGCAGGCATATCGAATGGTGACTAAAACCATTGACTCCCTACAGCAACAGGGTCGGGATTTCAGCAGCATAATGGATGCAAAATTGGGAAAAAGAAAAATTGGTTCAGTGTGATAGCGAAATTTTGATACAAGTTGACTTCCCAGAGGATCGAGTACTCAGGAAGAAGATGATGCCCGGCGAAACTGCGACTGATGAACCCATTTGGTCAGCTACTGATAAATACAGGATAGAAGTTTATAATGCTGCAATGGACAAAGTAGTTACCAGCCTGCAAAGTCGATTCACAACTCATGGCCAGTTGTTTGCAGATTTGGCATGCCTGGACCCCAGAAACTTTAGAGACATCGTCCAGAACTTTCCCCAAAATGCTCTTTAACGACTAAGTGGCTTGTTAACTAGATTTGATCCGGAAGCATCTGTTGAAAAACTGCAGCATGAGTTCTTGATTTTGCATCTAAGTGGAGCAGACTAAAACTCAGTATTGAGGAAGAGTACAGTATCATCCAAGAAGCTGAAGATGAGCAAGACTTAGACACCCATTATCTCAACTTTGAGGATAGGATAGTACAGTACGCTAATGTTGGGCAAAAAAAGTATAAGTGTAAGACTTGCAAGGACTGTATTGCTTGCTGCTATAGTTTATTATTGCGTTATAACCTGTACAGTAAAGCCTACTCTTCTCTCTTTAATGCCTATAAGTTGGCATTGACTCTTTCCTCCTCTCAGGTGGCTTGTGCAAGATCTTTTTCTAAGCTCAAGTACATCTTGAATAGGCTGCGTAATTCTCTCTCTCAGTCATATTTGGAAGCCTTTATGCTTATGTCTGTGGGAAAAGATGCTTTAATGCGAACAAGCAATGAGAAAATCATTGATCTTTTTGCCTCCAAAAGTAAATTGATGCAAGGGATGTTAACACTTAAAATGTGAGCTCAAATTACCACATTTCTAAGCTGAGCACTTAAAAAAAATATTTTCTTTGACGGTTGCACTCTGGACATGAAAAGCATTCGACTTTTGCACGTTACCGTCAACATTTTGAGGGCCATTTATAACTATTAAACAACGCAGTGCAATAACCAGATTTGACCTCCTTGCGTTGGCTCTCTTTGAGCCTGCTTTGCACCACACACACACCTTTGTACCATAGTGAAAGGCTGTGAGCATTATGTTTAGCATAGGTTTTGTACTGAAACAACAAGTAATATACATCCACTACAAAATCCTATACTTAGAAAACCTTTAAAATGTTTACTGTACTCTATTTCTGCTGTACTGTATAGCATACATACATTCTTGGAAAACCTCAAGAAGGCGTCAGCTTTTGTCTTAAATCAGGGTCTACCTTTGTTAGTAGGTAGGGCTTTACATCAAAACCCATGGGTGGTTGCTTGAGGACTTGCTCCCACATCTCATCTGTGAAACACCCTCTTGCCACAAATTAATGCAAAGTGCAATTAAATATAACACTTGTTTGAGAAGAAGTACGTTATTATGTTTTTACAGTGTTTCATATTAAGGATTTGCTACTACAGGCAGGTCATGTTAACTGTTTAAATTGTCAATATGCACACAATCATAATGTTGTGCACTGTTGCACTTTACATAAGATGCTTTATTTTTAGCACCGTTTACAAAACTCAGCATATAAACATCATTTAATGTTTGCCCATTTTCTTGTACACTTTTTACTCTGAACCGTTGCACAATTGTTTGAAGTTAAGTGCTTTTTTAAATGTCTTTATGCTATTTTAAATGAAGAATAAATTGGTTATATTTAAATTCATGTTTCGTGCTCGACATTTCATTTTATAATGTTCTCTGTAGGAATGTCTGATTTATGACTGGGTATCCTGGTTCTCCATAAGGTAATCATTTACTATGCTTTAAAAGTTAATACAATCTAATATGTCATGAAAAATTTGTTGAAAAATGCTTTGTTTCGGCCTTTCTGGCTCCCAAATTTTCTTGGGGGGGGGATAAGTTCAACCCCCCAAACTCCCCCTAGTAGTGGTTGCTCACTGCGCTTGCTCGCAACACACCATGTGGGGGCTGGTCTCACTTTTACTTTGTTCTCTCTGATTCACTACTTGTGCCTATTTTTGGTGCTCTCTGAAAGAATGTCTATGGGTATATATGACTGGGTGGGTAACCTGGTGCTCTTGAAGGTCATCATCTACTATTTACTGTGCTTTGAAAGTTGATACAATTGAATATGTAATGAAAAATGTGCTGTAAAATTCACCATTTTGGTCTGTTGTTTTCCAAAATTTTCTTGAACCCCCCCAAACCCCTCTAGTAGCGGTCGGGGTCGCAAGCTGCGCTCGCTCACTATGCGCCAGACGGGGGCTGGTCTGGCAAATTTTGCCAGGGCTGCTTTCAGTTCCCAGTCCAGCCCTGGACAGAGGAGAGAGCCCCATAAAGAGGTCAAGCTTAGCTGGCAGTGTTTACCTGACTGAAGGGCTTATAGCTTGCTTGAGTTCTGAGGATGCCCCTTGGACTTCTACCCCTATTCAGCAGGTGGTAGATCTGTTTAGTGGGAGGATGTTTGGAGCAAGGCAGCCTTGACAATGCTTATCAGGTGGAAGATGTGGTTATAGCGTATATATTGTACATGGGTAACTGAATAAAAGGGATTCTTTTTTCTAAGTGACATGAAATAGGAAACAAGAGCAAAGCAGTTATCCATATTTAAGTTTATGTTATGCATGGCTCCTCTATTTCATCTCCCACTGCGGTCATCAGCTCTGCAGGAGTGAAGGTATTATGGGGCAGCACTGCATAATGCGGCCTCACCTGTGCCTGCCACTGCCCCGTATTAAACCTCGTTCCCTGCACACCCACAGCCCACCTATTCCCTCCACCACCCCAATTTTAAAAACAGTAACTATCTTCCCGCCAACAGCATTAACCTCTTTTCCCCCTCCCAAATGTTACAAAACATAGTGTCCTGTCCGAGCCCTCTCCCTAATTCCACCAACTCCCCCACCCAAATAATAATAAATTAATACATGGCCTTCAACGCCACCTTCATCATTACCCTCCCCTCCACAAATATGGAAAAAACATACATACCTGGTGTCCTTCTGTCTCCCTGTACTCCAAACCACTCTTCTGCCCAAATATATAAAATTGATTTGTGGTCTATTTCCACCCATCTCCATTACCCTCTGTACCTTCCTTTCCTCTTCTATCCCGAAGCTGCCCTCTCTGCTCTTTATCAGAGCAGAGAGCCAGTGTGAAGCTGACATGCTCTCTGGAATTCATTGTTATGGCACAACAGTGGGAAACAATTTTTGCTCTACTGCTGCAAACAGTGCCCAAATTGCAGTGAATATTCTGTTTGAATTTGTTTCTGAACATTTGGTACGTATTTGGATAATCTTCCCCTCTTTTCTCCTTGCCCCCTCCAAGCAACCGGGCTCCACTTGGTAAGCTTGCATTGGGTGCCCAGTTTATGACTTCTAAGGCTGCCATTGGATCCAGGTCACGTGATCACCATGGACCCCTCCCATACTCTCACAGCCACAGGCAGCTAACAATTGTAATCTCTGCAGGCCCCATTTTGGAGTGCTGCCATTATGCAGAGTGCAGATTTAGGAACTTTGCCCCCTTGATTCTGAGCAAGCAGGTACACCAGTGTGGGCATGCACTGTACGACTAATCTATTCTAGATCTCAAAGGAACACCCAGATGTTGGGTGGATCTGGATGGTGTGAATCTCAAATCATGAGGTAATGTGTCCCAGAGACAAGGTTCATTTCAAAATACAGTCAAGAAGTAAAGGGCTGAGTCAAAATGTGAGTTCCAGAGCAGAATTTAGAAAATCCATGAAGGTTTATTACAAAATTCAATACAGAAATAGTAAAATGCAGATGCAGCAAAAGTCTAATCAAATGATTATAATCATTGCCATGAACGCTCTCAGTAGTTGGAACAATGCCCAATAATAGGCAAAATCAGAAGTAGACTAAGAGCCAGATGCATTAAGCATTTTTCTCTACGCAAACGAATCGGCCCGTTTGCGATTGCAAAAAATGCTTTTGCGATGCATCAAACCCAATTTTGCGATTCAGTAACCTGTTACCGAATCGCAAATAGGGTTTGTGATTCGCTATTTGGAAGGGGCGTGAATGCGGTCGCAAAAATTCCAATTTTACCATCTACTTCAAGTAGGTGGTAAGACAGTCGTAAATAGGAAGGGGTCCCCAATGGACCCCTTACCCTTTGTGAATGTTTGTAAAAGCATTTTTAAGAGCAGGCAGTGGTCCAAAAATCTAACAGTCAAAATACCTTTATTGGTGGCAGAAACAAGGGAGGCAAAACTTTTTTCCCTATAAATACCCACAAGGTGTTTGCGTGACACCTTGAAACAGCCTTGTTCCGGGGAATCCCATAGTTCGTGAAGACCTAGTCGGTAAAGTTCTTTCTTTATAAAAACCAGCCACGGGATTTTATCACAGAAATTATAATTCATGACATGGGCAAGCTCTTGCCTGTAGTGTTCGAGCTCAGCGGTGGACCAAAGCCTATGCCAGAATCTCAGTGGCATTAATTCCAGGTCTTCTCTTATGGAGGGTAGACCCAAGTCTAATCTTAGGGGGAGAAGGGGTGTGCCACAAGGGAGGGCCAAAAGGCGCCTTATGAAATTGTTCTCTACTTTTACAATTCCTAAACCCGCTTTGTGTCCCCAAAGTTCTCCACCATAGGATGCGGCGGCTCTTGCTTGCGTCTTATACATCTCAACTGCCGGACTGATAGGTTTGTATGTAGAGGAATTTGCCACTTTCAGAATTCCCCCTGACAGTTGAGAAAGCTTGAGCCGACTTCTAGTCACCTGAGGTTCCCAAGATAAATTCTCATGGAGAGTTACCCCCAGATACTGGAAGGTATTCACCCTCTCCAATCTTTCAGTGCTCAGAGAAGGATTAGGTCTGGTTTTAGATGATGGATTAAATATCATAAACTTGGTCTTTTCTGTATTAATTTCTAGACCATGTTGCTTACAGAAAAGGCCAAATCCATCTAGGATCCGTTGGATCCCCATCGGAGATTTTGACAGCAGGAGGGTGTCATCTGCAAACATGATGGCGGGTACCCTCCTGCTGCCCAAACAGGGGGCATCATTGTCGACAACAGTGTCAAGATGTGCTATGACACTGTTGACATAAAGACAGAACAGGGTTGGTGCAAGGACACAGCCCTGCCTGACCCCTCTGAGGACCGGGAATTTTGATGATAGTGCTCCCAACCTCCCATGCCTGACCTGTGCGTAGTTATTCTCATGGAGCCTGATAATGGCATTTAATATATGGGTCGGAACGCCTAACTCCTTAAGGTCTGCCATAATTTTTTCCTGGGAACTAGGTCGAATGCTGACCTCAGGTCCACGAACACCATGTACAGCCTTCCCCTCTCGATGGTTACAGTTTTCCAATAAAGGAGAACGAGGCGGAAGATCTGGTCCATGGTGGACGTTTTTTTCCTGAAGCCAGCCTGAAGAGGACTAAGAATTTTATTGTCCTCCATCCACTCCGAGAGGTGGTTCAAGAGGAGGCGAGAATATAATTTTTGGGGGACATCTATGAGACTTATTGGCCTGTAGTTGGCTGGGAGAAGAGGAGAGCCCTTTTTAAAAATTGGAACTATCTCCGCCCCCAGCCAAGTACAGGGAATCTCCATCCCACCCAGAATGGAATTGAAAAGTATGAGGAAATAAGGACCCCAAATGTCTGGATGAAGACGAAAGAGGTCGCCAGGCAACCTATCAAGACCCGGTGCCTTGCCCTTCGCCAAACCCCCGATTGCATTAACCACCTCGACAAGAGTGAATTCCAGATCAGATGTGGGGTCATGGGCAATTGTAGGAGCCACATACCCCTCATCATCGCATCGAAGCGGTTCTTGATAAAGCTGTCCAAAATGGGCCTCCCATATGGATGCTGCAATGTTTGACTCCACTGCAGCTTTGGGTTCTGCCGTGCCGGCATTTACCAGAGACCAAAATTTTCTCATATCCCTTGTTTCAAGTGCGAATGTGAGATCCTGCCATCTGTTCCAATCCCATTCTGACCGTGCCACTGCCATAGCTCTCCTGTAGTTTCGTCTAAGCTCAGAAATTTTAGTTTTATCCATACCTATTTTGACTGTATTTAGTAATTCTGTCTTAATCTTTCTACAGGATGAATTATACCATGTTGGGGTACGTGTTTTATTTTTCCTCTGCGGTAACACTGGGTAGAAAACCTCACCCAGTGCACCCACTAGGTCGTCATGGATTAAGGCCAGCTTCTCGTTAAAATGCAGATCTTTAGGCTGCATAATTAGCAAATCCAGTTCTTGTAGCTTTGGGAGTGCTATCCTGTAGATGTTACTTATGGACTCCTCTGAGTTCTCCAGTTTCCCCCACTTGACCCTGCGTCTGTTTGAGCTAAGTACCAGGTTCCCAGGATCGTGACCAAGCTCAACAGAGGAAGATCGCACGGCAGCCACAGGATGCACCATCTCCATTATAAGTGCATTGTGGTCACTGTCCGATCTATCAGTGACTTTAAAGTCCAGGACCTTTGGCCATAGGCTAATGTCTACAAAAATATAGTCCAGCCTGGATTCATGGTTCTTCCTGTTAAACGTGCATGCAGAAGGGGTATCAGAGATAGTGCGTCCGTTACATGCCCTTAGAGAGAAATTAAGTGTTAGGGACATGATTTGCACAGCCAAGGGGGACCAGGATTTAGCGTATGGGGATTGGCAGGGGGGGACACCCCAGAGATCATCTTCTGCCGTAAGTGCACCTTCCTTTAAGCCTTCCAAGGGCTCAAAGTGGCAGTTAAAATCCCCGCCCAGCACTATCTTGTAGTTAATAGGAAGGGATTCCAGAAAGCGCGCAAGATCATCTAATAGTGGGGATTCCACAGTAATACCAATGGGGCGGGAGTACACATTAAGAACTGCTAGTTTAAAGCCATTAGGCCACTTGAGTAGAACACATTGTATGTCCGGCGAGAGAGTCGGTAGACTCTCCGCATTACACCCAATGTGACTAGCTACCCAAATCGCCAGTCCTCCAGATGGCCTCCCCCTGCCAGACCAAACTGCATTTACTTCAAAGACTGCATAACCCGCTCTGGACAGGGGTTCCCTAGCCCAGGTCTCCTGAAAGAGACAAATATCACTGTTACTTACTAAAGTGTCCCAGTCACTCGTATCTATTTTATTGGTAATGCCGGCGACATTCCAAGAAAGGACCTTCAAGACGTTATCAGGCACTTCTGATCCACATCCGCCATTTTCCTCCATTATAACATCTATAGTTGGGGATGGAGGTGCATGCGATGATGTTGCAGGGGTCGGTGGAGAATTAGTAGAACCATTAGGAGTGGGTGAGGTAATCGAACTTTGGTTTTTATTATTGTTAGGGCCCTGTGGTCTCTTGGGTGAATGGGTTGCTAGACCCTGGGAGTTAGTAGATGACGAAGACTCCCGTCGTAATACGCGGGATTTTCGAAGGGTGGTCTCTATTTTGGCACTTACAGGCTTTTGTCGCAGATAGCGTCAATCTACCTGTTCAAGGCAGCTATATCTGTTGGGATGTATGTAATTGGCATAATTGGGAGGAACATTGCGACTGGACCTAAGTCTGTGTCTGGATCCATCAACGTCAGGACCAACCCTGGACCAACCGTCATCATTATTCAAATTTGGATTACTACTATTAGGATAAAAATATGACAGGTGGGCCACTTCAATGGATGTCAATCCTGTATTACCAGACCAGTTACAAATGTATGGCACAATGTTAGGGCTCCTAAAATTTACAATTATGCAATCTCCAGCATTATTCTTGTCAGTATGACCAATCCATGGGACCCTTCTTACCAAAAGAATTTTGCCATCAAGGCTAGATGGTAGTGGCCTGTGAGTATTTAGCCAACTAGTGACCTTATTATGCAGGGAGTCGTACGATTCCACCGCGTTTCCACGTAGCATAGGTACCCCTTTCAAGACAACTGAATATGCTGCCGCCTCTGGGGGGAGATTTACCACTTTGCACCAATTTTGGGAACTAGCTTGCCTGGCTGGAGGGTGGATTACATTATTTATTACTTTCTCCTCAGCCAGTGTATATAACGGCCCGGCTGAGCTCGACTTACTAGGGTTTGCTGTCAGAGGTTGTTGTTGGCTGCACAGTGTTGTGAGGGAAGATTTTAGCAAGGGAACTGTAGTAGTATTATCTATTTGGGTAGGTATAGGTAATTGAGAAGGCAAGATGACAGGGTTTGTGGGCAATTTGGAGGTACCAACAAAGTTCCCAACTACACCATGTTCGGCCATTCTTCGGCCTGAAGCTAAACCCAAAAGTCCCTTGCGCAGATCCATTAGACAAATTTCCATATTGGCCAAACGTTCTTCCAGGGGAATAAGCAGTTCCCTCAGTAGAGTACGGAGGGCCAAAAGAGTGACCTCCTCCCCCTCAGCTGGATTATGCTGGCTTGGAAGAGTTTTAGCCGGAATTTGATGATGCAATACACCCGTTCTACATAGTGGCTTTGACCCTTTGCTCGCTAATTTCTTTTGGATTCCCTTGGGCCTGGAGCTGGATTTAGCAACTTTGACGTGTTTGTCCCCCGTTGAGTGGGCCCTTGTTTGATTTTTCGGAATTGCTCCCTCCCTCTCACCCTGGGCATGTTGTTTCATCTCCCCATTACTACATGCTTTCTGTGTGGGAGCCGTCCCATCAACAGAGGGCTGGGGTATTGAGGC
The DNA here is from genome assembly GCF_964204655.1 of Triturus cristatus. Classification (NCBI taxonomy): domain Eukaryota; kingdom Metazoa; phylum Chordata; class Amphibia; order Caudata; family Salamandridae; genus Triturus; species Triturus cristatus. Next base: position 223,592,749 of record NC_140579.1, read on the forward strand.
CTTACAGGGCGGTAGAGGCAATATACTAAGCTCAGCATTTCCTGAATTATCACAATCAGCGAAAGAAATGGCAGAGCAATTTGTTGCAGGTGTAATTGGTAATCCATCCATACCATTTCCCCCCCCTACTACTAAAGATGCCTCATTAATATTCATGAGGTAGGTCATTTGCGACCCCTTAGGAATCACAGAAAATGTACTGCACACTTTCATGCATGCCGTTTGCGATCCCCTAATTGCAAATCACAAAGATTCGCAATTGGGGAATCGCAAGACTTTTTTATGCATCTGGCCCTAAGTCTCAAATGTGCAGCAAAATCAGTAAGAAATCAGACAGCCTCCTTAGTAGAAGGCAAAGTCTCTTTGGCTCACCCCGACGCAGGGGTTTTTATAGCCATTTTCTCCATAAGAAACCATTAAAACTGCAAATCGGCAGAAAATAATTACATTTTAAACAAATCATATTACAGTACTGTACATCGCCGTATAACCATATCTTCTTAGGACTAACCAAAATACATGAATATTGATTCAGCCCTTCTGACCTAATGTCGTCTGGAGGTGTCAGAGCAAACTAGATACATAAACAATAGTGAATCATTGTGACCTTAATGTTGCATTACCATGTGCAACCTTAAGGTCCTTGAAAATATTTACTAAAGCTTCTTCTAGCAGGCTGTCTTTGAGATCAGTGCCATTACGAACTAAACTAATTCACATCTTGCTTTATGCAGTGTCATGCAGAAATATAAACAGAGAATAAATATCAAGATATAATGCCCATTTTGGACAAGATGGTGTTGAGACCTCTCTGAGACCTAATTAGCCGAAGCCAGAAAAATACAGTTCAACTTGTCATATCAAATTCATTTCAATTATAATTGCTCCATGTCAGTATACACATGTGAATTCAAATGTAGATTAATTGCTCTGCACACTATCAATAATGCACATGTGATTTAAAAAGCACAAAGTTCTAACACTGGAAACAAGCTTTATTCAATATAGCAGCAAAGGGTTTCTGTATTAAACAATTTGGAGTGTGACAAAAATGCATTTTTGATGGCACTGTGTTTAAAATGTGTTTGAGCATTTGGCACATATCTGAACAAACCTCACCCCCTTTTTTCCACTTTGTAAACATATGCATTGGGTACAAACTGAACCTAGCTTTAGATGGTCTCAGATGTGACTCATAGAGCTGCCATTGGAGCCAGGTCTGCTGACCAATAGGGCTTTTTCTCCTATTGAAACCTATTGAGGGGGTTCGCGACTGCTTTACAAAATTAAATGGTACTAAAATAAATAAAATACAATTAATAAAGTATATACAAATAAAGAAGCAAAACTGAAAATGTAAAAACTTTTTCTATATTTGATTGTGATTTAAACAATATATTTTAATATTTGAGCAATTGTTTGTATTTTTGTGTATTGTTTGAGGTTCAAATCATAGAAATTGCTAGGCTGGAGGATCTCCGGTTTCCAATAATGACTCCAGTAATAATTCAGTGAGGGTCCACAGAAGTCAAAAGGTTAAGAACCGCTGCTTTAGGATATCCAGCCCAGGTGTTGAGGTAAAGTGCAACATGTTATGCTGCCTGTTTGGCCCTGTTATGACCTGGGAGGGGCATATATCCAGAAAATCTGCCTCTTTACATTCAGATAACCAGAAACGCAGCTACTCACCATGGAGAACAACTTATTTAAAGACATTCTCTTTCTGACAATCCTCCCGCTCTCAATCTGGTGTAATTTGTGTCACCACATGATACCCTATACCAATTTTCTACCTTATCCCTCATCTTCAATGAGACAGGTGTATAGTGTTTGTAAGGCCCTGTGGAACCTTGTTAGCAGCTACACAGCACAATCCAGCTAACTAACCACTCCATAGTAATTAGACAGGTCTGTGACTAGAGAGATCTGCTTCACATTGCGGATCTCAGGAGGTATCTAACAGAGTCCTCCCTGCAGGTCTCAAATAGTCATGTACCCTGGACACCAACATCCTGTTATGACAAAAGGATGTTTACAACACAGTGCATCTCCAGATGTCCTTAACTGATGCTTCACAATAGCAATCAAATAAAGGAAAACTGTAATGCAGTCTATCTGGAAAGATTTCTGATTCCCATTCACTCCTTCTCCACACCTGTTACTTCCCCTGATGACCTCCAGACACAACTACCATAAGAAATTAGACTGAGAACATAAAAAAATCACCAAGACAATACACGACCTGCAGAGTTAATAAGTGCTGCCAGCATTCCACAAACTATAAAAATACAAGACTACCTCTCACACTTCCTTATCCATCAGTCCGCCAACTGCTGCGTCCCATAGCCCTATAAGTGCACCTCGGAGATCATCATGAATGTTATGGAATCGCTTCCCACATACGGTCAACGCGAAGACAACACCCTTCCAACCACACAAGTACATGCTGTAGTGTGCTTTCCATGTGGGTAAGTGCTTCACATTTCCACAGAATGGTAGTAAGTGCTATACAAATGCTACAATTCAGTACACTATCTCACATGCAAATGCTCTTTCTTTCTAGTTTTACATCCTTGATTTGCATATCTCAAAAGACCCCCTTCCACTACATTCCTAAAACACTCCATGAAAAATTGTCCTTGACTTCAAATTATTGCTTTCCTCTCCTTTTGTCCTATTGAATGACTCTCTCCTTACCTTCCACTGCATGCTCAGAGAACAAATTACATTCCTGTCGGTTTTTGAATCCTTGAAATCAGGGTAAGACCCTGCTAGATCTGAAAGGTTATAATAATGGCTGAATTGCACTATATAAATATGTGTAACATAACAAAGCAGGATGACGACCAATCTCTGAAGGCGTTGAAGGCCAATTCATGTTTAGTGACTTGCAAAAATGCCAATGTCCTCTTACATCAGTGTCATTGTAAAGAAAGTGTTATAGATGCTAATTAGGAGCGTTCATACCGCTACCATATAAAGGCTTCCCAAGCATTAATTTCTCCTCTAACTCCTCTTGATCTGAATTTGATTAAATCTCTAAAGATGGTTTACTCAAGATTGTCATAAACTTAAAACTGACCTACTACCAGGATGACATCAACTCAGCAATAATCATTACAATGAACTTCCAACTCTATAGTAAAACTTGGTGTTATCTAATCAATACATCCCTGCATGAAGGCATTTTTCCCGATTGGTTTAATTTGGGTCAAAAAAGGATTCTTTTAAAGCAACCAGATGGAGACCCAGACTTACTATCCAATGATAGACCTATTACAAACCTCCCTGGGCTGTGCAAAGCCATTGAAAAATGTGATGAGACACAATTATGTTCTCAATTCATCACAACAATTGCTATGCACCCTATCAATCTGATACCAGAACGATTACAACACGGAAAGGGCCACTTTAAAAATCCTCAACAACATCCACAGCATACTCTACAAAGGAAATACATGTCTGCTTGACTTCGACCTTTCCACAGCGTTTGACAATATTGACCGCCAAACGCTCATCGTGATCCATAAGTGCCTCCGGGGATCAGACCTCAGATGGTTCACTTTCTTTTGCCCCAATCACAAACACATTGTGAGACTTGGTGCTGCCTCATCCAACACATTTAGCATCACCTGTGGTGTTCCCAAGGGTTCCCTACTTTCCCCTATACTATTTACCAAGTGTATGGAGCAGCTGAGAGACCTGATAATTCATATAGGTGTCAAAATCAACCAATATGTGAACAACACCCAGATTTACATCAAAACTCACTCCCTTTGTGATATCTCCACTCTGAAGCACTGCTTAGAAAACCTGCAAGACTGGATAGCCACATCTTCCTCAATCCTAATCCGGACAAAACTAAATTAATTCTGCACAAACAACTCCTCCCCAATTGCAACCTTGAATGGCTCACGGAACTTGAAGCCTCCGGCTGCATCCAGTTCCTATCATCTGAATTAAAATCATCAGCATTTGGATTGACCGCTCTTGTTCTATGGCAACCCACATCAACCATATCACCAAATTTGCCTTACTACCACCACTCTCCCTGAAAATACTCGGAACTTTAGTCTTACCAAATGACTTCCGCCTGGTCTTTCAATCCATAGTTCTCTCCCACATCAACTGTGTAAACTCAGTTCTCATCTGTGACTGTAAATACTTTCATGCACCCCTTAAGGGCGCTCTGGACTCCACGGCCTGTTTAATCTCCAGCACCCTCAAATTTCATCACATCAGCCCAATACTAAACAAGGATTTGCAATGTAATCAGTCTCGCTTTTGGGACCTTATATGTATTTGACTATGCAGCACATTAGCCTGGGTGCTGTTACATGATACGCCAGGAATGGGAACACATGGATAGAAATATTGCCCTACAGCGGGAAATGGTATAGTCCAAAGCTCTGTTTTTAATATAAAATCAGGGCCTTCGGTGGTCATATCACTGAAAATACAAGATTTGAAAGAATATTATTGTCTCCGGGTGCTCGTGGAAGACCATTTTTATGGACTGGAATCTAGAGAATGCTAAAGTGATTCTGGTATTTTACTGACATATCTGCTGCTCGTTTTCTATCAAGAAAGTTAAATCGAGGCAGTTGAACAAGCAGAAAGCAATTCTGGTATTTTACTGACCTCTACTGGTCATTTTCTATCAAGACAGTTCAATAGAGGCAGTCGAAAAGAAAAAAAAGTCCCTAAGTGGAAGCAGACAAGTCCTAGGGCTGATCTCCAGAGTCCACAAAGTACATACACATATATATATATACTAAAGTATATACAAGAGGTCTCGAATGCTCGACCTAAAAACCACATCGCTTCCTAATTCCGATGTGGTTTTTAGGTCAAGCATTCGAGACCTCTTGTATATAAATAATAAATAAGACTGCATTAATGTTAAAGTCATTAACCTTCTTTTTCAAACTATCTACCATAATACTATCTAGAGAACTGAAACATCTACCTCCCAGAGTGAAGTATATTGTGAAGAACGCACACAATGTTGCAATGAGAGTAAAACAAGCACATGAATGCACACTTCTTGTAATAAGGAGCGGGCTTTGTTGATGCATCCCAGTCCTGTTGAGACTTTCTTGTGTTGGGTATATCCTGTGCTGACATGGCCGAGCCCCTGGAAGTTTCTCTTTACATTAAGAAACCGTATAGTGCATTTCCTGCTAGGTACGTGTCTCACCAGGAGGCTCTTTAGGACTGAAGACACGGGACCTTAACTAGAGATGCAACATCTTCTAAGGTTGAGTGCCATCTTCAAATAACTGCTACTTTGAGAAAAGTGTTTTTGAAAGGAGATACGCTCATGGCAAAGGTGGAGTCATTGTTGTTACCCTGTTGAATTATTTTCAAGAGTCAATATGCAACAGATATTGGCCGATGTGGCTGGTACAGCAAATGCATATTTACGCTTAAATGTTACAGACTTGGGATGGTGTTTTTCTTGTGGCCCTAACCATTGGGCAATGGACATTTACCAACATCGATTTAATTCTGCTGTGAACCATCTCCCACCCACTAATCTATTGTTTATAAGACATACAAACACTGCAAGATAGGGTAAAGCCGGGATCAATCAATAAGTCTTATTCAAGGCAGAGGAAGGAAAGGTCCAATGCAGGGCGGTCAGCATTGGGTTACATCTCACAGACGTGCCACGTTCTGTTGCTTGAAATAGTGCAAATAGTGGCAAAGTGGGACTCTGCGTTAGATCATGCAGGAAGAGATATAGCATTGATTCTCACTTACCTCCATGCATGGCTTTGTATTGGCTGCGAAAGTTGCCAAGGACATAGCGATCCACCAACGAAGATTTCCCTACCTCGAAGTTCCCCAGGATCAGCACTTTGAAGAGGTTTTCTTGGTGGCCCTTCTGGATACGGTCCAGGCGAGGCCCACCTCCTATGGGCCTCTCCCCTTCTTGAGACCCTTTGGAGCCTTTCCTTATCCTCCCTTCAGTCATCTCACCAGCCTCCCATCCAGTCCCAGACTCTTGGCAGAACGCAGGTATCCAGTGGTGGCTAAGACTGGCTGTGGCAGCCACTGGCGAGCGCTGTCCTTTCACACCCTTAAGGAGTCCTCAGCAAAGTCTTAGGATACAAGTCTTTTCAGTTCAACTCCCTACAGGAAAATACACTGTATAGATGCTGGCGGCACTGCATACAAAGAATGTGGCTCAGGGCCAGGAGAAAGTCCAGCAGTGACGTGGGCTGGTGGCAGGTGTCAGTGAGAGTTATGTCCTGTCACTAAGGAGGTCAAACCTATCCAGAGGAGAGGGGGTTGGGCTTGGAATTTCCCTGGCCTTCTGTCGGGTCTGGGTCAACCATGAAGCACCTCTTACTCCTAGCCTCTGGGGAGAATGGGCAGGCATTACGAATGGGCAGTCCTTTACTAGCCCTTATGTGTAAGGGCCAGAATTAGGAACGTGCAGTCTCATCACCAGCCCCCAGAAGAAGGTGCAGGACATCCCTGCATGCCAGGGCGTACCTTCTGTGAAGGAGAAGAAGAAGTTCCCGGCATTGTGCGTGTGGCTTCGACCCACACGTTCAGAGAGAGGCGGGGCAGATATGAATGGGGAATAGAAGGGGTCTCCCCGTAATGCAACTGATGGGTGCGCCAGCCCAGGTGAAGCCAGAGGCCCTTTCTTAAGATATCTGTACTGCTTTATGTACTGTAAGCTGTCTAGAAGGGACTACTACAAACAGTGCTAGGGCCCACTGTGGAGCGTCTCTGTGCTCAGTGGGAACTGAACCCTTGTGGATTTGGCTTCTCTGCCTCCTGCTCCCTTCTTCTGTGATTGGCTCCAGCAGATGAGTTAGCTGTCCCTTTCTGATGTGCTAAAGACAGGACAGCTGGTACTGCAAACTACTTGAGGAAATGCACAGATTAGGCTTATAGTCTTTTTCTGCTATTGCTTTCTATGGTAAAATGGGAGTGCATAGGGGTAAGCCCTGAGACTCGCTCATCCTTCGCCCTGTGCTTGTTGTGAGGCACAACCATACATGCCAACATTTTAAAACTGGAGAATAGAAGATTTTGAAAACAATCGGGGGACATATTGAAGCAGAGGCTAATTTTAGGGGTTAGAGAAGTGAATAAAACCATTTTTGACTTTAAAAATCGTGATTCTCTCATGCGCTTCAAGTCTGTTGGCATTTATGCACACAACGGATGCCCAATAGTTTCTTGAAGTTTCTTGAAAGTAGCATGTATTGCAACATAAAATGTAAATAAATTATAACATCTGGATGACAGTCTGTCACAGAGTGAAGTCATTAATTCATTCATTAAAATTATTTGTATTCGATCTATTTACAAACAGATCATAAAAGCATAATTTCATCATATCAAACAAGTAGTATAAAAACACTAGAACAGTTAAAAAACGTATTTGACTTTGGGTACCTCTTGTAGCCACATTACTTAACAGACATGCTTACAACAATTTAAAGCCGCAAACCCCTCATCTTTTTTTTTTCTCAGGCAGGCCCACAGAAAAATTATACCACCCTACATTGCATAAAATTGTGACACCTTAAAATTGGGAGAATAAATGCTTCTCTTTCAGTTTGATAAAACTTACAAAACAAGACCAGGTGTAAATAAGACTGGGGCGAATAGTTGTCACAGGGACATAGGCTCAGGTCTGCATGCTTGAACGTCTTCTCTGGAAACCCAAGCATCAGGGGAATGAAGTTCAAGCGGAAGCGCAACAGAATGAATCTGTGCTGGGCAATAGTGATGCGGGAGAGATAAGAGTAACCTTTCCCAGATATTGGGGGCAATAGGTCATATGCAGTGAGCGCTTTTTGGCGCCTGCTCCTTTACCTGTGAGCAAAGTTAGCCCTCTGCATATATAGCTCAATTATTATCTGTTTGGGGACTTTGCTACAAGCTCCAGGATCCCTAAACAATTCTCCCTGCCCAATGGCGTTTAGTTCGGCCTCTACATATCTGAGCCATCCAATCCTACTATGACCCTCCAGCTTCAGGCAGTCACCAATTATACGCGGTGTTAAGTTAACAGTCGACCTGCGCCAAATCGTAAGCCACAGCAAGATCGGCGCCAGTCTAATGGAATCGGACAAATAGGGAAGCCCTAATTCAAGGTGTAAAATGTGATTGGAAGATAAGGGTGGTAGCGAGACCCTGGACTTAAAGATGCCTTTCATTCTCTGCAATTGATCAATGTTGGCCATCCCCCAGACTCCCGCCCCGTAAATTGCCGCCACCTTTGTTTTTGCTTGATAGATGTTTTTAATCGTGTCCACAGGGCTGGCTCCCAGCTTCTTAGCAAAACCTTTGATAGCTTGTAGACTTCTTTCCATACCTGGGGCTCTTGCTGTCATCAAGTTAGTCCAAGATTGTTTATTGTCGAACAGAACTCCCAGGTGTGCGAATGAGTCAACCACTTCAATTTTCTTTGAAGCCAGATGCAAGTGAGGGGGTTTTGCCCCTTTGGCAACTCCAGCTATAATGATGAAGGATTTGGTTTCTTTCACTCTAAGGTTCAGTGAAGCCATGAATGAGGTGTATGAAGTTATGAGGCTTTGGAGAGCAACCACTGGCCTAGCAATTAGGACTGCGTTGTCAGCATAAGCCAATATTGGAAGGGGAATGTTGTCAAATTTGGGCACTTTTAAGGACGAGACAGACAGGGCTGCCTCCACCCCGTTTGTGTAGATGGAAAAGAGAAACGGGGCAAGGACACATCCCTGCCTGACTCCTTTCTCGATCTTAAATGAGCGCGTGCATTCCCCATTTATGCCATACCGCACACAGGCAGTGGCATTGGCGTATAGCTGACGGATGAAATGAATAATCAGGGGGTCTATCCCCATGCCCTCCATCATAAGCCACAGCTTCTGATGGGACACACAGTCGAAGGCTGCTGACAAGTCCATAAAGGCCATGTATAACTTCCCACCTTTTGCCTTTGTATATTTATCTATACAGAGCGAGAGGTTGAGGCATTGGTCCACTGTCCCTTTCCCTTTCTGGAAGCCATATTGAGCCTGCATTAAGATGTTACGTTCTTCCTCCCAAGCCTCCAGCCTTGCTAGTAACAACCGGCCCATGAGTTTGCCAGTTGTGTCTAGGAGTGAGATGGGTCTATAGTTCTTCGGACTGCCCTTGTCTCCTTTCTTGAAGATTGGAACTATAACACTGTGTTTTCAGGATGGAGGGGGATCCTCTGCCGCTATGCTATTAAAAACATTTGTTATTAGGGCTACCCACATATCGTAGTTGGCCTGGAAGAGGTCGATTGGGACCCCATTCGGTTCCGGGGCTTTTCCTGGAACACAGGCTTCCAGCCCTGTTCTCACTCCGTACAGCCAAAAATGTCAGAGTTCTGTGTGAAGGGGGTGCTAAGTCAGGTTATAGGGGCTCCAAAATGGATTGTCGTCTGAAAATACCTACAAAATGCCCTATCCACGCATCTTCCTCAACATGCGTATCCCAGGACGGATCTTTAGAATCTTTAAAATAAGGAGCATTTATGACTTTCCAAAACTCCCTACTGTTTCGTGAACTGGCAGCTTGTTCGTAGTCATTCCAGGCCTTCTCCCTTGTGTCCTTTACTGATTTATTTCCAGCCTGCTTATAATCGTTTTTGAGCGATCTTATCAGTGCTGGGATTCTAGGCTGGGTTTTAAAGGCGCTGACAAGAGCTCTCTTTGCTAGAGAGCATGATGAATCAAACCAATGACTAGATGATATGCCACTTACTGGCTTGTGTCGAGTGAGTGCGGTTTTTAGTTTTGTTAATGGAGTTCTAAACTGAGTGACTAGTAGGGGATGGGAAGACTTCTCAGCCAAGCAATATAAAATGTTGCCCCTTACTTGGGCTATTATTGCAGGTACCAGATTCTGCTTCACCACCTGTGCCCATTTTAATTGATATTCATTTTTCCTGGATAGTACGATGTTATCTGCTACCTGTTGGTGTCTTTTAACTTTTTGAGGGAGGCTTAAGTGGAGAAGTAGAATTTCGTGATCACTGTAGCATGTGAATAAATTGTCTGAATGGTCCACTCTATCTTGTATTGCAGAAGAGACTAGAATAAAGTCAATTGTGGACTCGCAATTGTTCCTCCTGAATGTTTTCTCTATCTGGCCTGTCTTGGAGCTATTGAGTACGCTCAGGTGCCTCATATATAGTAATCTATTGATGGTATAACCATATTCATTATGTGTCAAATGTAAGAGGGGATTTCCATGCAGTTCGTCCAACCTGCACACCCTAGCCTCATCATAATTACACAGGTGAGTGTTGAAATTCCCCAACCAGATTAAGCTAAATGGGCCCTTATGAGTGCGGAACTCGAGTAATCGTAATTCCTTATTTAAATCATCTGCCACTCGCTTCATATTTCCCCCAAATTCATTATTATAAAAGTTAAATAAAATCCCATAACCATCATTTATGGGCTCCACTTGGAGAATTTGGAGATAATTGTTTTGAGGACCTATCTGCTTTACTTGTAAGGGTAGGGTATTAGAAATTAATTTTATTAATCCCCTTTTGCTCAGCCTGATATTGAGGGCACTGCTGGTGTGTGGATAGTACGGAACACCAAAAAAAAAAAAACTTAACCCATGTTTTTTGGAAACAGATAATATCCATCATTTGCCAGTGGTCTTGCCACTCGGCATTTCCTACCTTCGAGGCGATTCCCGCCACGTTCCATAATGCTAGATTGATTTTGTTTCTATCCACTGTTCTCTGGGGTAGGAGGGCTTCTGCATGACAGGGTCACTGTTGACTAATGTAGGAACTAATAGGTGGGTAGATGGTGAAGGTCAATCACAAGCTTCCAGATCTGAGAGGGGAGCAAATCTATTAGATAGCCCTACTCCCTGGGCAATGTTTGGGAGATCTAAATTCTGCAGGGTGTGCTGGCCTGATTTGATCCTACCCCTCTGTACATTTCCTAGCAATGGACCCTGTTTATAGAAGTGCTCCAGTGCTAAAGGAATAATTTGCGTACTCCTAGGAGGTATTCTATGGAGATTTCTAAGAAGAGAGGTACCGATGTGTGCTCCAATGAAATTTATCACCATGCAATCTCCGGCAATAGATTTAGGGGAGTTGCCCAACCCAGCCCACTCTCTTTGCCATGATTATTTTCTTAGCTAGCTGAATGTTCCTCGTTCCCCAGTCCAAGAGATGATTTGTTAGCCAGTGCAGACATTTGTCCATTAGCTGCGTGGTGGATTCCATGCTACTTATCCCATAAAGGAGGAACGTTTTCCAAAACCAAAACTAGGGGTGCAGCTGCCGGTAGAAGATGGAGAGCTTGATGTAGGTAATGGTCCCTCATGCCTGCCGAAGAGTCTTGGATTCCTGATGAGTGAGATATAATTCTCGGTTCCCCTAGCCCTCGTGACACCTGGTGATCTGTGACCCTTTTATCGAAGAGCAGTGGAGGTTGAGCCTCCAATTGTGCAATGGGTTGCCCATGACATGGAGGGGCCAGTCCACCCCACGCAGGTGTACTTAGTGTAATACCCAGGGACGGTAAGACAGTCAGTCTTAGCGTCAGTGATGCTGATGTATTTAGTATAACTGTTTTGGCGTGAGCGGCCCTGGGTTTAGTTACTCAGGTGGTTTTGGTTAATTTAGACTTGGCGGCCCCACGACCCCTACATCGCTTTGCTGGTGGATCAGTTGCTGAGTCAATGAGGGGTGGGGCGAAGCGCCCCTCCTGTTAAAAATAGGTGACGATTGAGTGGTAGGTGAGGGCTCCCGTTGGCCAGGTGGCAGATCCTCCTCTGGGCTTCGACTAGCGCGTCTCGTGCCGCGGGCCGGCGGTGGTGTTTTATGCGCAGCCACACGCAGGGAGAGCTGGGAACTGTAGTGCCTCTTAGGGGTGCTCATGTAGTGCTGATCATAGCTGAAGACTGTGACCTAAACGAAGCTGCAGCTACACCCGCCGTGGTGGTGGTGTTTTATGCGCGGCCACACGCAGGGAGAGCTGGGAACTGTAGTGCCTCTTAGGGGTGCTCATGTAGTGCTGATCATAGCTGAAGACTGTGACCTAAACGAAGCTGCAGCTACACCCGCCGTGGTGGTGGTGTTTTATGCGCGGCCACACGCAGGGAGAGCTGGGAACTGTAGTGCCTCTCAGGGGGTGCTCCTGTAGTGCTGACCATATCTGAAGGCTGTGACCTAAACAAAGCTGCGGCTACACCTGCCGCGGGCTGGTGGTGGTGTTTTATGCGCGGCCACATGCAGGGAGAGCTGGGAACTGTAGTGCCTCTCAGGGGTGCTCCTGTAGTTCTGCCCGTATCTGAAGGCTGTGACCCAAACAAAGCTGCGGCTACACACACTGTGGGCCGGCGGTGAAGTTTTATGCACGGCCACGCGCAGGGAGAACTGGGAACTGTAGTGCTTCTCAGGGGTGCTCCAGTAGTTCTGCCTGTATCCGAAGGCTGTGAGCCAAACGAAGCTGCAGCTACACCCGCCGCGGGCCGGTGGTGGTGTTTTATGCGCAGCCACGTGCAGGAAGAGCTGGGAACTGTAGTGCCTCTCAGGGGTGCTCCTGTAGTGCTGACCATATCTGAAGGCTGTGACCTAAACGAAGCTGCGGCTACACCCGCCGCGGGCTGGTGGTGGGGTTTTATTCGCGGCCACACGCAGGGAGAGCTAGGAACTGTAGTGCCTCTCAGGGGTGCTCCAGTAGTTCTGCCCGTATCTGAAGGCTGTGACCCAAACAAAGCTGCGGCTACACCCACCGCGGGCTGGCGGTGGTGTTTTATGCACGGCCATGCGCAGGGAGAGCTAAGAACTGTATTGCCTCTCAGGGGTGCTCCAGTAGTTCTGCCCGTATCCAGAGGCTGTGACCCAAACAAAGCTGCGGCTACACCCGCAGCGGGCTGGCAGTGGTGTTTTATGCGCGGCCACGTGCAGGGAGAGCTGGGAACTGTAGTGCCTCTCAGGGGTGCTCCAATAGTTCTACCCGTATCCGAAAGCTGTGACCAGGGCCAGACTGGGAACTGAAAGCAGCCCTGGTAAAATTTGTCAGACCAACCCCGGTCCGGCGCTTAGCGTGCGAGCGCAGCTTGCGAGCCCGACCGCTACTAGGGGGATTGGAAAACAACAGACCAAAATGCTGAATTTTACAGCACGTTTTTCATTACATATTCAATTGTATCAACTTTCAAAGCACAGTTAATAGTAGATGATGACCTTCAAGAGCACCAGGTTACCCACCCAGTCATATGTACCCATAGACCTTCTTTCAGAGAGCACCAAAAATAGGCACAAGTAGTAAATCAGAGAGAACAAGGTAAAAGTGAGACCAGCCCTCACATGGTGTGTAGCAAGCAAGCGCAGTGAGCAACTACTACTAGGGGGAGTTTGGGGGGGTTGAACTTGTCCCCCCAAGAAAATTTGGGAGACAGAAAGGCCAAAACAAAGCATTTTTCAACAGATTTTTCATTACATATTAGATTGTATTAACTTTTAAAGCATAGTAAATGATTACCTTATGGAGCACCAGGATACCCAGTAATAAATAAATAAATAAATAAATAAATAAATAAATAAATAAATAAATCACAGACATTCCTACAGAGAACACAAACGAATTAAATGTCGAGCATGAAACATGAATTTAAATATAACCAATGTATTCTTCATATAAAATAGCATAAAGACATTTAGAAAGACACATAATTTCAAACAATTGTGCAAAGGTTCAGAGTAAAAAGTGTACAAGACAATGTGCAAACATTAAATGATTTTTATATCCTGAGTTTTGTAAACAGTGCTAAAATAAAGCATCTTATGTAAAGTGCAACAGTGCACAACATTATGATTGTGTGCATATTGACAATTTAAACAGTTAACATGACCTGCCTGTAGTAGCAAATCCTTAATATGAAACACTGTAAAAACATAATAACGTACTTCTTCTCAACACGTGTTATATTCAATTCCACTTTGCATTAATTTGTGTCAAGAGGGTGTTTCACAGATGAGATGTGGGAGCAAGTCCCCAAGCAGCCACCCATGGGTTTTGATGTAAAGCCCTACCTACTAACAAAGGTAGACCCTGATTTAAGACAAAAGCTGACGCCTTCTTGAGGTTTTCCAAGAATGCATGTATGCTCTACAGCATAAATACAGTACAGTAAACATTTTAAAGATTTCCTAAGCATAGGATTTTGCGGTGGATGTATATTACTTGTTGTTTCAGTACAAAACCTATGCTAAACATAATGCTCACAGCCTTTCACTATGGTACAAAGGTGTGTGTGTGGTGCAAAGCAGGCTCAAAGAGAGCCAACGCAAGGAGGTCAAATCTGGTTATTGCACTGCGTTGTTTAATAGTTAAAAATGGCCCTCAAAATGTTGACGATAACGTGCAAAAGTCAAATGCTTTTCATATCCAGAGTGCAACCGTCAAAGAAAATATTTTTTTTAAGTGCTCAGCTTAGAAATGTGGTAACTTGAGCTCACATTTTAAAGTATTAACATCCCTTGCATCAATTTACTTTTGGAGGCAAAAAGATCAATGATTTTCTCATTGTTTATTCGCATTAAAGCATCTTTTTCCACAGACATAAGCATAAAGGCTTCCAAACGTAACTGAGAATTATGCAGCCTTTTCAAGATGTACTTGAGCTTAGAAAATGATCTTTCACAAGCCACCTGAGAGGAGGAAAGAGTCAATGCCAACTTATAGGCATTAAAGAGAGAAGAGTAGGCTTTACTGTACAGGTTATAACGCAATAATAAACTATAGCAGCAAGCAATACAGTCCTTGCAAGTCTTACAATTATACTTTTTTTGCCCAACATTAGCGTACTGTACTATCTTATCCTCAAAGTTCAGATAATGGGTGTCTAAGTCTTGCTCATCTTCAGCTTCTTGGATGATACTGTACTCTTCCTCAATACTGAGTTTTAGTCTGCTCCACTCAGATGCAAATCAAGCAACTCATGCTGCAGTTTTTCAACAGATGCTTCCGGATCAAATCTAGTTAACAAGCCACTTAGTCGTTAAAGAGCATTTTGGGGAAAGTTCTGGACGATGTCTCTAAAGTTTCTGGGGTCCAGGCATGCCAAATCTGCAAACAACTGGCCATGAGTTGTGAATCGACTTTGCAGGCTGGTAACTACTTTGTCCATTGCAGCATTATAAACTTCTATCCTGTATTTATCAGTAGCTGACCAAATGGGTCCATCAGTCGCAGTTTCGCCGGGCATCATCTTCTTCCTGAGTACTCGAACCTCTGGGAAGTCAACTTGAATCAAAATTTCGCTATCACACTGAACCAATTTTTCTTTTGCCCAATTGATGAATGTACTTGTAGCATCCATTATGCGGCTGAAATCCTGACCCTGTTGCTGTAGGGAGTCAATGGTTTTAGTCACCATTCGATATGCCTGCAGTACATCAAGCCCTTGTGTTTGCAAGTACAGAGATAAAGGAGTGGTATTTTGAAAAATAAACAGATACATCTGTGCAGTCAAAATGGTGTCAAATGTAACTAGTGACTTTAGAAATGAAATGGCTTTGTATCTGATCTCATCATTGAAGTTATCTGATGTGGGTATCTCTTCCATAGTTTGAAGAACCTCAATGTACACAGGTCATAGACCAGAGATTTTTTTGAGTGCTACATCTTTGGTCCACCATCTTGTTTCTCCAATTATAGAGAGGACCGAAACCGCGCATCAATACTTTTGTATCGCCACACGTTCATTCGATGGTATGAATCTCTGAGAAATACGGCACAAGAATTTAACAGCCCAAACAGTGATACTGCAGATACAGAGGTTTTAGTGACATTGATGGAGCAGGTAAAGCAAAATTTTGTATACCTTCTCTATTTTTGCATGAAATATTAATTACGTAATCATTCTAAATATTAACTCGTACTAATTGTGTGGAGTGTTAGAATTAACCAACAATTACACCTTAATAAACACAAGATACACGTGGGACTAAAATACTAATTGCATGGCTAATAATTAAATGATGAACTGTGGTACGCAAACTAACTTTAGAATGTGTTGAAATAGAGAATTGCATGATTCATGTTGCTTTTGTGATGGTTTCTGCATCCAGTGCTGCAGAATGGTGAGTATTATTGCTTTAAATGTTGCTCCATGCTAGGAAAATACTAATATATATTGGGATTAGTGTGGGTTTAACATTAGAATCTTCATTTCCATATATTAATTACTGTTATGTTTGTTTTTGCTTAAGTTGGCATTCGGACCTACTAGGCCGCAGTATATGAAATGGAGTTCGGAAGTGGCCACCGTCATGTGAGCGCGATGTCCACTGCGCAGACTCGTATGGCTCTGAAGATCTCCAAGCGACCTCTGATGAGAAACGAAATGTTCCTTGTCAAGGATAGGACCATGGAGGACTGCCAAGACCCAAACTAGTGTGAATGACTGAGGGAACAATGAACGACCTGTATAAGAAGGTTTACATGTTGTTACTTCGGAACTTTCGCCTGTGAAACTACGAAAAAGAATACAATTGGGAAGATGTCATGCCCGGTCTCATGGGGAACAGGCAAACCTGGGAATATTGAATAGACTTACAATTTTTGGAGGGCTTAGCCAATCAGAACACTTTCTACCCCTAAATTGTTGCACATTGTCCTAAAAGTTAAGGAGAAAAAGAGTATAAAAAGGGGGGATTTAGAAGAGGGTTCATTCCCCCTTTTCTTCCTTATTGCTGTTAGGCTGTTGGTGTGGAGAGTCGATTTGCTGGATTGTTGGTTCGTTGGCGCGATTTCTTGGTCCTTTGGCTAAATCATGGGGACTGCATCGTGCTGAAGGAGATTTCCTGGACTTACCTGGGTTTTCTTTGATTATAAATGGACGATTCTTTCTGAAGGGATTTTGCTTATTGATGTGGGTTGACGGGTTCTTCTGGAGGTGGTCGCCAATGTCCAAATTTAGGTAAATATCCATGTCATGTCAATTTATGTTAGAGAGCAAGACTGGAAATCGCTTAATAGAGAAATTGTTGAACTGTAATCCTGAATATGCCAACACAAAGTGACTTAATTAGATAAACTAAACTTTGATTAATAAGAAACGAGTTTGTGATTCTTTAATAAGGTATTAACAAGCTAATCGAAAGGTTCTGAAGCTTTAAATGTGTTTTTAGCTGGTTCTAAATCACCATCAACCAGTCCAACTAATTGGTCCATCGACCAAGTGGTGGAGTGCCTTGATGTTAAAGTTAGGATTCTATATGTGCAGATGTATATAATGTAAAGGAATTACTCCCAATAGGTAACAAGGTACCCCCCACATGTCAAGCGCTTCTTTCCTCCTGTGTGCAGGTTCGAGTGAGACGTATGAGTGTTGGTGTTATGAGCCCCACCAATGAATGCGTGTATGAATGAGTAAGTGTGATGACGGGTCTGTGACGCAGGGAGGATATGTAAATTTGCCCTTTTCCGCTGCAGCAACATCAGTTATAACAAGGTTAAGTACATGCGCGTAGCACCACACATGAATCTGATCAGGTGCTTTTTTACTCAGCCATGCTGTGAACCCATTATACTGTCCTTGCAAATTGGAGGCTCCATCTGTTGAGTTACCAACACAATTTGCAACGCTAATGTTCATGGATTCAAGTGCAGTGCAAACTAGCTCACACAATGCCTTTCCAGTTGTCATTGTGCAATTAACAACAGACACAAGACGTTTGTGGACAACATCGGTCACATATCTGACTATAATAGAGCACTGGTCTACAACATTTATGTCCTGTGTTGTATCCAGCTGTATTGAGAACATTTCGGCTTCCCTGATTTCTTCACCAATACCCTCTTTTATTAATGAGGAAATAATATCTATGAGAGAGTTTACAGTTGTTTTTGAAATCAGGGTAACCAAATTGCCACGCCCTTTACCACTCTTTGCAACCTCATGATGTTTTTTACTCTTTTTAATGACATCCTCAAGATGGCTTTGCAATAATGGATCACATTTTTTAAGATACTGAAGAAGTTCCAAAAAATTTCCATGATCCAATGTTTCATCTTCTAAGGTGTAGCTAGCTTCTGTAGTTGCTCGATAGCTCAGGCCTATTTTGCCAATCAGTTTTATTGTTTCCACTACTCTTTCTAAAATGGCACGTTTTCACTTGACTTCCTCTTGTTTTGCAGTTGTGTGCTTTTTAAAAAGATGGCTACATATATCTATGTTTCTTGATCGCATCATGAAGGATTCCGAAGTACTGTGATGAAGGATGTTGTCTTCGTGCTCATCGATTCTTTGATACATATGCCTTTCATCAGAACAGCCATCAATGAAAGCACTTCTATCTGTCTTTTTGCTAAAAGCTAGACATACCACACAGAAAAAGGTTTTGGCTTTGTGTGAATAAGCCTACCACTGCCTTGGTTTCCCATTTTTTTGCCGATATAATCTTTTAGCATTCCAACGTAGACCGTCAGGTTGACAGGGATGAAACAAACAAGGCATTCAAATTTTCAGATGTTGGTCTCAAAAACGATTGGGCCCCCACTGGATCAATCAAAGTCACATCAGCATATGCTGATTTCTCAACTATGGGGTCTTTTTGACACTTATCTTTGGAATCTTCCCCACTTTCTATTTCAATTTCACCTTCTAAACACTTGGGAGCTGCCTCCTTTACTGTGGAATCACTACTCATTTTAGTCCTCTGGCCTTCAGCAGTTTGTTCAACAGCTTCACTTCTGAAGCTGGTAGACTTGATGTCACCTTCTAAAGAAATCAAATCTTTTTTGGGAGTAAAAATATCAGTCACTTTTTTGTAGTGGCTTGCTTCTTTCTCTTGCATTTATTTCTTCTTTTCACGTTCTTTCTCAGCTCCTCCTTTCTTGTGCACTTTCCTCTTTCAAAAAGCTGCATGAGTTAAAGTCACATCAGCACATGCTGATTTCTCAACTACAGGGCCCTCTTGACACTTCTCTTCAGAATCTACATCACTTTCTAATTCAATGTAATCGTCTATATGCTTGGGAGCATCCTGATTTACAGTGCCTTCACTGCTTATTTCAGTTCTTTGGCCTTCAGCAGTTTGTTCAGCACCTTCAGTACTGAGGATGGTGGATGTGCTGCCGCCTTCGAAAGAAATCAAATGTTTTTTGGAAGTAAAAATATCCATCACTTTTTGGTAGTGGCTTGCTTCTTTCTCTTGCCTTTTTTTCTTCTTTTCACGTTCTTTCTCAGCTCCTCCTTTCTTGTGTGATTTTCTCTTATCAGCACCTATGATATCCATAGTCAAAATCTAAAATCATAGACAAGGGTTTTCAAAGCTGATGCAAACTGATAACAAATTTGAAACTAGACATCCCACACCTAATGCATGGGGCTTGGTTACATGGTATACAGAAACTGCTGTGTCACGTGTGCCTAAAGCATGCTTTGCACAATTTCATTTCCTAAACAGGGAATCCCACAGATTCAGGCAGCTATAACTTGGTAAAGATAGGATCACCCATTCTCTTGCAGACACATGTTATGAATTTCAGACATGTAAATAATTCCAACTCAAGAATTCTCAATAAATGGCTCCTTTTCAGTCATGCACGTTTTCATTGGGAAGTATTATCATTAACACTAAAATTATGTTTTGGGGTATCATCATTAATACTGATGTCAGTGCCTTCTGTTTGGTTCTTTCAATCAGTCTATCTGCACATGCCTGGCGTCCCCAAAATTATCAACATAGCCTGAAATTATTTTTCTGAGTGCTTCTCAGAATTTGTTGAGAGACTGCACATGGTCGTGTGAGATTGCATGGGAGTGGTGGTGTCCAAGACAGAGTGAGAGGCCTCTCTCCAGTGCAGTTGAAAGAAATAGCATACTAAAGTGTTGGATCATGTTTCACAAATAGACTGCACAGTGTTGAGTGATCATAAATCTTCAAGAGAGTGTTTCCTAGGACAGACTCAGAGAAACTGTATAGAAGCTAAATCTCAACAGAAGGAGAAACTGCGTCATTGAACAGAGTCAGACTGAGACATGGTGTGAAACAGAAAAAGATCACAACTGAAGAATAGAGTCCACTCCCTAGGACATGCTCCGAGATAGCACAGTACAGAGTGAAATTACAACCTGCAGATTACTCCCTGGGTAGGTGTAAATGAGATTGAAATTGCATACATTGCTGCCCAGGCCCCTTTAAGGGGCCGTACTGTGATGATCACAACACCCTTCGGGCCACTCTTGATTTTTCAACAAAAAGTGCTATGCATTTTAGGCTTTTTTTTTTTAAGACTGTTTCAACGTCATAACTTTACAGCATAAAAACTACATTCTGATTTTTTTATTTTGTACGTTGTCACACATTAAGCACTGACATGTGATGTCACACATGAGCACACGGGCCACTGAGCCCAGAAACTGTGGAAATGTCACACATAAGCACCTAGGCACTGACACAGCCCTGGTGGTCACACCAGGCCAGTAAGCATGCAAACGTCACACATAAGCACCCAGGCCAGTAATCATGGAAATGTCACACATGAGCCTCCAGGTAACTGAGGCCAGAAACTATGGAAATAGCACACATAAGCACCCAGGCCAGAAAGCATGGAAATGTCACACATAAGCACCCAGGCAGCCAAAGGCATGGAAATGTCTCAAATGGCACCCTGGCCAGAAAGCATGAAAAATTAACACAAAGGCCCTGGCCTTGACATGACACATGTTACAGTTGAGACCCGGAGGTATCAGAGCGCTTTAAATGAGGAATATCACTTGAGTGGGTGGCACAATAAGTGTTGCAAGCCCACTATTAGCATTTGATGTACAGTCCCTGGATATATGCAGAACCACATTTCTAGGGACTTACAAGTAAATTAAATTTGCCAATTTGTGGTCAGACAACTTTACCATTTTTGAAAGGAAAGAGCGCAAGCACTTTAGCACTGGTTAGCGGACGGTGGTAAGGTGCACTGAGCCCTAAGAGCCAA
This sequence comes from Triturus cristatus, assembly GCF_964204655.1. Classification (NCBI taxonomy): domain Eukaryota; kingdom Metazoa; phylum Chordata; class Amphibia; order Caudata; family Salamandridae; genus Triturus; species Triturus cristatus. Next base: position 223,613,718 of record NC_140579.1, read on the forward strand.
CAAAAATTGCCTTTTTTGATGTAATAAAGCAGATCAAACCCGATTTTAATTTGGAGGAATCTGAGGCCGACAAGGACTTATCTAACCATGTCTCAGCAGTCAGAGTGAACAAAATGTATCTAAAAAACATTTTACATATGCTAATGGCGCTAGGACTTTTTCTGTAGCTTCTCATTTTCCTCCCAGCTGTTTCAACGCCTACAACGTGCGCATCTGTAATTCACATGCAAACAGTGAACGGTCATTGGGGTATGGGCGACATGCCGGAAGATATCGACTGGCTTCACAAGCTGTACCACACCCTGATCATGGAGAAGATCTCAGCTACTGTAAACCACCAGCTGCAACAGTTTGAGAAGCAGTGGGGCCCCTGCGTGAATTTCCTCACAAATGCATTTTGAGAACTCTCTTGCCCGAAATATCTACGAGTGCTGCACCTCACAGACCTGGGTTACTGTGCAATGGTGTACATGGACCTGCTCCTAAAGGGCAAAATGAATCCTTTATCAAGCTTATGAGTGAACAGGACGTCTTTCTCGTTATCTCACCCTACTTTCTCCCCCCAAATGTCCATTATTCCCCCTTTCCTTTCCCTCCTCTCCAGCATTTCCTGGCTTTAATGGCATAACTGGGATTTAGACACATGACACTGGCCTTGTAACCATAACATACAATTATCTCCTTTATCAGTTCAATTTAGTGATCTTGTGTCACACATCAGTATTAAAAGTATTCAAAGATAGCAACGAGATTGTTGAGCAGGCAATGCAATGCAAACTGTAATGGGAATGTTTTGAAAAGTTAGGTAGAAACGCGGAAGGCCGGTTTTATTTCTACGAGGCTGCATGTTTTCTGCTACTGTATGGTACCTGTGCCAATCAATGCCTCTTAAGTGATGAATGTGCTCTGGCCTCAGGCTCTCCTCCTTACTGTAGCATGAGGGTCTATTTATATAATTTTGTAGTGCCAGGCCAAATGGAGTGAGTCAGTGTAAAATTGCTATAGATTTCACGTATTTGTGTGATTACATATTTGATTGCCAGCCTGAGCAAGGTAGCAGTACTGATGAGATAAAGAACACAGTGCGGAAATAGAAGCCACTGTTTTGGGAGAGGTCACAGATTATCTTGTTAAATCAATGCGCTGCTTCAGAATGTACAACCCCATAAAAAGCTTCACCATATAGAAGTGTGCGATGCCTATGCGGTCACTCCCCCCTCCCCCCCTCTTTAGATACTGCGTTGCAGCACCAGTAGTCTGAAACAATTTGAATATTGCGTTTTATTCCAGTCGCTCTTGCTTCTGTGTGGTTATTCTAGGTGTAGAAACAATAATATTTATTTTTAACTAGTTACTGAGCGCACAGCAAGTGAAATGAGTTGCTATCTGTAGCGCCTCGAAGATTACTAGGAGAGTTTGAATTATTTATGCTGCATTGAATCTCAAATTATGCGACATATTATTCGATGAAATAAGCATTGACTTTATTATGTAAATACATTTACAGTTCCTCATTCAGGAGAGAGCAGAGTCCGGAGTGCTATACAGAGTACACGCGCTCCTTAAGAAATAGCCCTGTAATAAAAGGTTTTATTTGCTCATCGAGTCCCAGTATGGGGTAACGGTTATGTTATGTAACTTAAGGCTAATTTGATTTTGATATAGCGCAACAAATGACTCGACCCTGAACCTGAAGGGACATCTCGGCGTTCTGACACACAGGAGATGAAAGAGGCAACTACTTAAACTGCCTCGTTTAAGATGTATTTAAATCAAGGAACTAGGGGCCATGCCCATGCACGAATAAACGGTTGCTTTCTATCTCGCTCATTAGGAAATAACTCTGCAGCCAAGCTCAGTGCATTTATTTGTATAGCGTGTGTGGCACTCAGAGACACGTTTAGGATTTGAGCACCTCGACCTTTCAAAAGAAGGTTGGACACGTTTAGGGCTCTGTTCGGGTGCACTTTCGAGATACCGGCAACTTGGAGAAGTGTCCAATAGCAATTGGTTTCATCATGACAAAGAAGTAATACCTTTCCTGGAAAGGTATTACTTCTTTCCTCCCCTTCAACATTGAAGCAAACTATTTTGGCTTTAACTTGCTGGTATAGTCACTCCCTGCCCTCCCCCACAACCCCCCTCACCTGCACCCACCAGCATGTCGCCACCTCCCTGAGTGTGTGTCTGTTTATGTGCGCCATGGTCAGGAGGGAGAGTGTTGTTTGGCACATGGCTGCCAAGTGCCAACTCGCTAGCCAAGCAGAACTGATTGGGGCCGTTTCTGTTTCCTCACACAGCAAAAGAGCAGGCCCTAACAGCAGGAGGCGACTTTCAAAAGATACACTAGCACTGAACACACAAGTGCGCATTTTAACAGCGCAAACTCCTTTCTTGTGAAATCCGGACTGAAACCCGTGAAATTAAAAAAAATATAGGTCATGATTCACGAACCAACTGAGCCAGCGCTTAGGGAACACACCGAAGGCGACCTTCAACAGATGGAACTGATACAAGTGTACAAAGGCCCATTAGAGGTCCAATGTTACATTGCAGAATATGGTAGCAGCGCTAAGCCCTTTACTCTATAACCTGCACCATAAGATGTTACATTACAATCCTATATCAGAATCGCGAATGATCCTGGAGCCCATAACACACTTTTTCTAGCTTCAAATTCTGTTTGCGTTAGTTGGTGAAAACGTTATTAATAAGAACGTGCATGAGCGGCACACTTTGGAGTGCTTTTATAAAATGCTGCTCTCCCGAGAGATGTGATTGGTCTAGTACTGTTTTTATTTAATATATCCCCATAATGGTAGCAAGTGGAGAATGTTGCTGCAAGGGTGTGGCCCTAAAATAAACCCCATCTTAAAAGAAAAGCAGCTGCCACCTTGGACTTGCCTATGTCTGTGTTTCAATGCAATGCCCTCTGCGACACCCTCTTCTATGTTGAGGTCACTCGCCGATATTGTTGATGCGATGCTGAACTTACTGAGATAAGTAAAGGCATGTAAATATTGTGCACATCTTCTTGTAGCTGTGTGCCTTGAATACGAAGCACACTTCCTACAGCGAATACAAAATCAGGCACCGTGTTAGCAGCCGGTTAAGGGCGCTGTCTCTCAGCACACTACATCGGTTATTGAGCGTGAATACTGACTGCACAATGACATCTAGATACAAGAAAAATACATGTGCACCACACAATAATTTGACACCGAATTGATTTGAAACATCTGACCTAATTCAGGAAACAATGCGGACTACAACAACAACCACCCTGATGTAAGGATTGAACGCGGCGCCGACCAGGCTGACTGCCACGTGTTGTTGGCAGTATCTGTTTAAACTCGGTAATCCAACATGGCTCGGACTCCGTCCCAAAAACCAGACTTTCATGTTCAGGACAAAGCCTTTTTCCTGAACATGAGCTAAAGGCACCCCATGTTAGCCTAAGCGGCGCAAGTGCCAGTGCCCAGCGGCAACACCAGTGGCCAGTGGAAAACAAAACAAAAGGACTCACTCGTGTAAAAACAAAAAAAAACACTAGAAAGCCCTGTTGTCTGCTTCAAATATATTTTTCAGCACAAGCCCCAAGTTGGGGCTTGTGCTGAAAAATATATTTGAAGCAAACTTGCTGACCCCAACCTTCGCCCCAGTTACAGCCCCCAAGAGTCAAGCAGCACAATAGTGCCACCAAAAGGAGCACAGTCACACGTATCCACAGTGCTGCACTAGCATAGCCAGTTTCTCGCAGGCACAGGCAGGCCAGGCAGCCAGCCATCAAAACCTCGCTCCGGTAGCAGTAGGCTCCGCCGGTGGCAAGAGGAACCAAAGGGTTGCCTGCAAAAGGGGGGGTAGGTACTGGTGGTACTAGGACTGCTAGCATAGCCAGACTCTCGCTCGCAGGTACAGGCACAGGCAGGCCAGGCAGCCTGAGCCAGCCACCACCACCACCTCGCTCCGGCAGCAGTGCCCGGCATTGACAGTCAGGCCTTGCCTTTGTCTCTTCCACAATGGGCTCCCCTTGTATGTCTATTTAAGTGCAGAACGGTATACTGGCTGCGATGGGTTCACTCTGTGACAGACTGTCATCCAGTTTATGTTGTAATTTAGTTACATTTTATGTTGCAATACATGCTACTTTCAAGAAACTATTGGACGCTCCACAGTGGGCCCTAGCACTGTTTGTAGTAGTCCCTTCTAGACAGTTTACAGTACATAAAGCAGTACAGATATCTTAAGGAGGGGCCTCAGGCTTTACCTGGGCTGGCACACCCATCAGTTGCATTACGGGGAGACCCTTTTCTATTCCCCATTCAGATCTGCCCCGCCTCTCTTTGAACGTGTGGGTCGAAGCCACACGCACAATGCCGGGAACTTCTTTTTTGTCACATGAGCCCCGTGGGGAGAGAGAGAGAGCTGTACAATCTTAAGGTCTGAGAACCAGGAAGCCGGAGCTTGACACTGCGCACACAGAAGGTACGCCATGGGGTGCGGGGAAGTCCTGCACCCTCTCCTGGGGGCTGGTGATGAGACTGCACGTTCCTAATTCAGGCCCTCACACATAAGGGCTAGTAAAGGACTGCCCATTCGTAATGCCTGCCCATTCTCCCCAGAGGCTAGGAGTAAGAGGTGCTTCCTGGTTGACCCAGATCTAGCCCCAGACAGAAGGCCAGGGAAATTCCAAGCCCAACCCCCTCTCCTCTGGGTAGGTTTGACCTCCTTAGTGACAGGACATAACTCTCACTGACACCTGCCACCAGCCCACGTCACTGCTGGACTTTCTCCTGGCCCTGAGCCACATTCTTTGTATGCAGTGCCGCCAGCATCTATATAGTGTATTTTCCTGTGGGGAGTTGAACTGAAAAGACTTGTATCCTAAGACTTCGGTGAGGACTCCTGAAGGGTGTGAAAGGACAGCGCTCGCCAGTGGCTGCCACAGCCAGTCTTAGCCACCACTGGATACCTGCGTTCTGCCAAGAGTCTGGGACTGGATGGGATGCTGGTGAGATGACTCAAGGAAGGATAAGGAAAGGCTCCAAAGGGTCTCAAGAAGGGGAGAGGCCCATAGGAGGTGGGCCTCGCCTGGACCGTATCCAGAAGGGCCACCAAGAAAACCTCTTCAAAGTGCTGATCCTGGGGAACTTCGAGGTAGGGAAATCTTCGTTGGTGGATCGCTATGTCCTTGGCAACTTTCGCAGCCAATACAAAGCCACGCATGGAGGTAAGTGAGAATCAATGCTATGTCTCTTCCTGCATGATCTAACGCAGAGTCCCACTTTGCCACTATTTGCACCATTTCAAGCAACAGAACGTGGCACGTCTGTGAGATGTAACCCAATGCTGACCGCCCTGCATTGGACCTTTCCTTCCTCTGCCTTGAATAAGACTTATTGATTGATCCCGGCTTTACCCTGTTTTGCACTGTTTGTATGTCTTATAAACAATAGATTAGTGGGTGGGACATGGTTCACAGCAGAATTAAATTGATGTTGGTAAATGTCCATTGCCCAATGGTTAGGGCCACAAGAAAAACACCATCCCAGGGCTGTAACTTTTAAGCGTAAATATGCATTTGCTGTACCAGCCACATCGGCCAATATCTGTTGCATATTGACTCTTGAAAATAATTCAACAGGGTAACAACAATGACTCCACCTTTGCCATGAGCGTATCTCCTTTCAAAAACACTTTTCTCAAAGTAGCAGTTATTTGAAGATGGCACTCAACCTTAGAAGATGTTGCATCTCTAGTTAAGGTCCCGTGTCTTCAGTCCTAAAGAGCCTCCTGGTGAGACACGTATCTAGCAGGAAATGCACTATACGGTTTCTTAATGTAAAGAGAAACTTCCAGGGGCTCGGCCATGTCAGCACAGGATATACCCAACACAAGAAAGTCTCAACAGGACTGGGATGCATCAACAAAGCCCGCTCCTTATTACAAGAAGTGTGCATTCATGTGCTTGTTTTACTCTCATTGCAACATTGTGTGCGTTCTTCACAATCTACTTCACTCTGGGAGGTAGAAAGGATAGTGCTAGAATGATGTTCCTGTGCTTCCAGAGAAAACAGCGCTATGAACTGCTGCTGAGTAACAGTTTGAACAGGATCGAATGCGCACACTTTTGATTCCAAAGAACCTTCTCTCATTTTTATCGCACAAGGATGCTTTTTTGTAATTCTGTGTTAAAATAGCTAAATAATAATGTTCCCAAACGTTTTTCATAATGTGTCATTCATTTTATAATGATGCTGTATAATTTGTATTTGCGTGCTCCATAATCTCTGTTTTGCTACAAAATTCAGCTATACCTGCCGCATAATTTCAGTGGTTCCTACCACTTGTATGGACATCTGTACATTTTCCCAGGGTGCAGAGTCTGCTGTGGCTTTCTCCTAGTTAATCTGCTAGTAGTTTCTAAGTTTTCAATCCTAGAAAGTTTTACGCCTGTCATCAACTCGCTGCTATGAAGCTTTTGAAATGAAGAATGCTTTTTTTTTACGGGCCTAAAAATGAATGGTCATGTTTTACTTAATTTGTCTAGCCCTAGTGCTGTCTGACCATCGGCTGCTTCGAAGCGCTGAAAGCTAATTTTAGCCGTGAGTATACAGAAGTGAAGTTGAGTTGTGTTTTGTTTTGTAATACTACTTGCTTTAATGGAGCCATAGACCCCGTCAAAACTACAAATTAGACCAGCAAACCAAGGTGAATAATTTCATATACATATGGGTTACCAAACACATAGTAACTGATGCACAACATGATGTATATGTAGTGGGTAAGAGGGTGAAGTCGCAACTGGGTGTTGCTGAATTCAGGGTGTGAATGGGTGTTCATGATGGGGATTTCTGGAGCTGAGGATAAAGGCAGCAAGGTTCTGACAGTGGCTCTCACTGTGCTGTAAAGGTTTTCAGACAAACTGCCCATCCAATCCTTGTCCTCTCTGTGGAGTAAGCAGGGATATGGTGAGGTATATATGCCAGTTGTAATTAAAATTAGGCGGTGAAGTGCATAAAGAAGAAGAGCATGAAAAGTGAGCAGCCTTCCTCAGACACTGTGCAAATGAAAACTTTTTTTCTTCAAAGTTCTCCTCGTGATTTCACAACAAACCGCACTCAGCGCTGTGAAGTGAATGACACTAAACTCATAAAATTTGCGTAAATACATGTATGGCTGTAGAACTCTATTCTTGGACAACTCACCCCTGGTATGGAGTTTAACTGCACCTCAGGGGACAAGGAAGAGCCATCCTTGTAGGAGATATCCTCGGATAGTCGGCTAGTGCCAATTTCTGATAAAGAAGTGGAGGGTGGGAAAAAAGAGGTTTCTCGCCCCTAGTCATAGCCAGAAATGCACCAACTTTATCCGAGGAAGCGGCTGTGAATTGTACCTGTCCCGGCTCTCACTCACCCATGAACCTTTATTGGAGCTGGACGCTGTGCTCAGTTTGTAGTCCGCCATAATACAATGTTTATTGGTCAGTACTCTGCGTAAGGGGCTTGTTAAGCAATTTCTGGTGCGGGTAGCCCTCAACCAGCCAACCGTGCATTGCAGTCCGCGATCGTGACGAGGCTACCTCATGTGCATATTATTTAATTGGTCCACTTGGTTATGTATACGAAGTGGAAGTGTATAGATTCGGGTAATGCAGCAGGCCTGGAGAAATGACACCCCTCATTCTATTGTACAGAAGAATAAAGCTGTAATAACACTTGGGTTCTGTGTCAAATTCTGTGGCTCATATTCAGGTTAAAAATAATTAAACAGCCACTACACATAATATAACCTTCAAAATCAAAGTCATGCACTAAAACATTAAAATGATTCTTCAGAAGGGTCAATTAAAAAGTAAAACTGATAATGGTTGGTTATGTACGAGCATATCTAGTGCAATATCTGTACCCGGATACCCGGTCGGTGATAATGCTCTCTACAAATACACATAACATATACACTACAGTACACGCACAAATCCTAAATCACCTTATCGTGTCCGTATAAAATAGCCTGTCAGATAACAGTAGCCACAGCAACATCAACCTAGAGTGTTTGTAACTGTTGTCGAAAGACCAGTGCACGTCGATAGTGCCTAAAATTACAGTTCTGTAATAAAGGTTAAATTAATCTCTTTCTCGGACCATCATAAAAATTGCAGCAACAAAAAAAGTGCATGATGCATTGTGTCGAATGTCCATCACATGGGCAGCTGGGGAGGGCTCTAGGCCAATTATTCTGTCTGGGGGAAGTCACAAGATAGTGAATCATATCGTATCCAAGTCTGGTCAACACAAACATATGTTATGCGTTGGTTACCTTCTCGACATATGGTTGTAAACCATCTCCAATTAGTAGTACTTCATCAAATAAGTTTTAAAATAAAATCTTTAAAATCCCCTTTGCTAATCTCCCTCAGCGACTCCGGTTCCCCCATAGAATTCAGGTCCAGGAAGCCTCTCACATAGCGCTTTAATATAGTTTAACCATTGAATGTGTGAGGGTAAAGCCAGGATTAAACAGTCTCGGGCAATGTCTGTTAAAAGAAGAATTCTGCTGTGTCCATCTACTGTGCCACAAGGGGAGTGGGCGCAGGCTTATAAGGTCTTCCAGAAAGCCTACGCCCAGATCTCTGTGGAAGATGTAATTGGCACTACTATGAAGAACCACCTGCACTCTACTTAAATAGCTGTTTTTCAATATCTTTAAATTTGTATAATTGGTATAACCCCAAACACCGTCCCCTTAGGTAGCCATAGAAACAAGCCTGATATATTAGACCTATATCTCTTAAGGCTTTCATAACTGTAATATGGGTGGATTACGATATTCAATAAAAACCAATCCACAGAAGTTACGTTGAAGTTTTAATAAGAGTAAGGACCCACGACCTTCTTCTCCAGTTTCCTAGTCCGTTCTGCCCACAGTCAAACACAAACATTCCCACAATAACATTCCAACACTGGCATTCCTTAAAGCTACATCCCTGAAATTTACGTTCCACATTTTTTAACCCCTTGTGTGCCCATGACGAGCTGGACTCGTCATGGGCCGCGGTTGCGCTGTGCCCATGACGAGTCCAGCTCGTCATGAACCCCGCCCGCTAATGCAACGCCCGGCACAGGGCGGGGAAAGGGCGTGGCACACAAGGGGTTAAGACATGTCATGAAATAAATAATACATTTCCATATATTACAATAACCTGTTTTATAGAAAAGCTAAACAGCACAGCTAAAGCCTTATCAAACTGCTGTTTTCTTGAATTCTTTAGCAGGACTCATTTTCCAAGTGATTCAAATAGAATTCTATGTCATGACCGGAGGCTTCAGATTATGCTATCCTTTCTTTGCTTTATTCGACAGCAGCCATTTTTAAAACTTGTAATCAAACCACCTTTCCCAAACGCCCTCAGGAAATTGGTTAATAAAAGAAACAAACAAGGGTCAAGATATCCCGGAGTCCAATGCACCAATTACGGCACTGTATCCACTGTATAGTCCCTCATCGACCCCTCGCTCATCCTCTTTCTTTGCTGCTACGCAGCCGTGAGATAAGTGCCTTTCATTTTCCCATCTATTTTACTCACTTTAATGGTGCAAGGCTTTGTTGCAGCCGCGGTACCGCTTTTTCTGCCTTCCGCGACTGTGAAGCTATGTACTTGTGATATTGCGCTTGGTTTAAGGCGCGTTTATCTGGCAGTTTGCTCACGCATTCCTTTGAGCTTTGGCTGTGTAATCATGCTTTGTGTGAGACGCTCGTGACGGGGCTGCTCTTCGCGCCCCTGCGCTTGTGCTTTACCTTGTGTTTTCCGGTGTTCTTTTTATGCGCAGTAGGCTTCCTTTTTCGTCCCGCGGGTCCGTTTGTGGGCCTACGCGGGACCGCACATCGTTTTCCCTGCCGCGGAGCGCGGCCCCAGCTGCCAGTTTTAATAAGAGTAAGGACCCACGACCTTCTTCTCCAGTTTCCTAGTCCGTTCTGCCCACAGTCAAACACCAAAATTCCCACAATAACATTCCAACACTGGCATTCCTTAAAGCTACATCCCTGAAATTTACGTTCTACATTTTTAAGACATGTCATGAAATAAATAATACATTTCCATATATTACACATCCCCCTTTCCATAAATTAAATTAATAAATAGATAAGAGAACAAATATACATATATATATACACAATCACATCAATAATATATATAGTCTCTAGAATGGATAGGAGCAGATCTTAATCTCGCACTACTCCTGATAGAATTGTCTCCACTTCCGCCTGGAATAAAATCAGATGGTCAAGAAGAAGAAGCTGTATTTCCAACATCCACAACAAAATCACCTCTATTTAAATTATTATCATTCAAATGAATCTGCGTACTTCCATTGTTCCCAGAAGGTAATGAAGTTTGCAAATCACCACTAAGATTGGCATGCGTATGGGCATATAAATTAAACCAGTCCTGCTTTGCATTACCAAAATGTGCATTTACTCTTTGTGAAATGATCCTAGCTTGCTTAGGAGTTACCTTAACTAGAGCATTGCAATTCCACCATCCTCTATTGTGTAATAAAACTGCTGTCCTATTGATCCTTACAACGTTTACAGGTTCTGAGAATTTTGACTGACCCTTGCTGACTATTTGGTTTTTTAATCAGAACCCAATCACCGATATTCAAAGTTCCTTCCTTCACATGCATTCTGGAATCATAATTCTCTTTATAACAATTTTGTTTTTCCTGGACATGTTCTCTGAGACTTGGAAATATATTTTGTGATAACGTTCAACCTTGTCCAATAACCACGTTGGACTAATAGAACTAATAGGTTTTCTCCCTCTTAACAAAACAAAAGGAGCTACATCAGTGGTACTCTGAGGAGTAATATTATAATTCCAGACCTTAAAATGTAAATAATCTTTCACATCAAGGTTGTTAGCAACTGCTGTTTGAACACCTTCTTAAATTAACCTATTAGCTCTTTCAACTAAACCGTTAGAAGCTGGACTATATAATGGTACTCTTATGTGTTTCACGTAATTTTTATCAAGAAAATTGATGAACTGCTCAGAGACAAAATGAGAACCATTATCAGTAAAAATTTCCTTAACTCTGCCTTCAATATAAAATAGATGTTTCAAAAATGATATTACAGAAGAAGAATCAGCACAACTCACAAAAGAAAAATACAACCACTTCGAATAGTAATCTATTGCCACTATCAAAAATCTTTTATCGCAACCAACAACATTAATGGGACCCGAGAAAGCTAACCCAATCTTTTCCCAAGCATTGTTAGGCAAACTAACTGGACATAATGGAGCAGTTGAAGTCTTCCAATGTTTGTCTGAGCACAAACATTCAGTGCAAGATTCCACATATCTTTTGACTTGACCATCAATACCTGGCCACCAATAGATCTGTTTAATTTTCTTTGCAGTAGCAGAAATTCCTAAATGTCCCTCATGAGCTAAGGCAATGATCTTAGACCGTAGATTACTAGGAGGAACAAATAAATCTTGTCTAACCAAGATATCATTAACTACAGACAACTCTGAGGCAACTTGATGAAAGCACCTTACGTCCATGGACATACACCTATCACCTGGGCACCCACTAACTAGAAATTTCTTCACTTGGACCATGCATTCATCTTTATCGGAATTTTCTAACCATTCTTTCTCTGAAATCTTAAACTGTTCATTTATGTCACAAATTGTGAAAACATACTCCACATCTTCCCATTTTTTTTTTGTTGTCGTCCTCCACACGATCACCTTAAACTGGTAAACGTGAGAAGCAATCAGCTCTAACATTCTTTCCTCCAGGAATGTATTTTATGTCAAAGTTAAATTCCTGTAACCTTGCCAACAATCTTATTAATCTTGATGAGGCTTTATTTGAACAACTATCGCCTAACATGTATATTAGGGGTTTATGATCAGTATGTAATTCAAATTTTGTTCCCCAAATTTACATTTAAAATTTTTCTGAAGCCCGTGAACAAGCTAGTGCTTCACGTTCAATTGTACTATAGTTTTTCTCTGCCACATTCAATGTATGTGAAGCAAAGGCAATAGTCCACTCTTGACCTGCAATTATTTGGCTGAGGACTGCACCTAAACCCTTGCCACTAGCATCTACATTAATTATGCATTTCGCACCATATGTAAAGGGCTTAATGGCAGGGGCAGAAGTGATTAAGTGTTTTACTGATTCGAAAGCTTCCTGACAATCCTTGGACCATATAAACTTCTCAATTTTCTTTAAAAGATTCCATAACGGTTGCACAATAACCGCATAACCCTGAACAAATCGTGCATAGTATTCACTTAAGCCCAAAAATGCCCTTAGAGAATCTTTGTCATTTGGAATGGCTGCTTCATTTATACCTTTTAGTAAGGATTCTTTGGGTTTAATACCATCCCCTGAAATGTTGTGTCCTAAATAGTTGACTTGTTGTGAAATAAATTTACATTTCTCAAAATTGACTGTCATACCCCAAGAACCTAACTTGCTAATGACCTCTTCCAACAGTGCAATGTTTTCATCTAAACTCTCAGTGTGAACTAAGATGTCATCTTGAAAGGCTTGTACGCCCTCTAGGCCCCCAAAAATTTGATCCATCAGACGTTGAAATACACTGGCAGCGGATGCCAATCCAAATGGCATACGCTTGTACATATATACACCAAACGGCGTTACAAAAGTAGTCAGGTGTTGTGAATTTTTAGATAATGGTATCTGATGGTACGCAGAGCGTAAATCAATTGTTGAAAAATACTTGCTACCACCCAATCTGGCTAGCATTTCATGAATACGTGGGAGAGGATGACAATCAACCAGAATATTTCTATTGAGAATTCTAAGGTCTGCACATAGGCGTATATCCCCATTACTTTTCGTGCGACGACTGCCGCAGAAACCCATTCTGATGATTCAACTTGTTTGATAATACCCTGAGAACACATGTCATCAAGTAATTTCTTGAGATCATTTCTGGCAGAAAGAGGAACTGGTCTGACTTTTTGTGTAAGAGGATAGCATTGCTCTTCAATACAATATTATGTTCAAAATTCTTAATGACTCCAACCTTGTTAGAAAATACTTGAGGAAATTTAACTTGTAACATCTTAGTAAAATTATCACAGTTGTTCGTCTCTTGAATTGCTGAGATGGGAATATCACCAAGTGTGATTGGTTCATCATGACCAGGCCTTAAAATAATACCAAGCTTAGCTTGAGCCTGCCAACCCAGAATGTCGCGTCCATTAACAGCTACATAAATTTTTGTGAAAATATTTCTCCCTTTAAACAAAATGCTATCCTCAAAATATCCTCTCATTATGATGTCATACTCCCCAAAAGCTTTGGGATTTATGGTTGTAGATTTCAATAGTTTCCCCGACCAGAATTTATAAATGGTGTTCTCAGCCAAAATTGTAATTGGAGATCCTGAATCCGCCATAACGTCTAAATCAATTACACCAATTGTTACGTCACATATGGGGCCTTTACACCGTTTCTCATGATCACCCAGTGTACTAATCTCCACTGATTATACCGACACATTGCTAATAGCTTCTGACAATATATCATTTTCTACATCAAGCTGACTTACCCTGACCCTTGTATTGTTAGCATGACAAACATTATAAAAATGTCCAATTTTTTTGCAATTGTTACACCTCTTGCCTTGAGCAGGACAATTCTGAAAATTACCTAAATGGAATTTCAAACCACATCTGTAACATGCTCCAGTCACTCTCTTGTCACTGTTCTTTTATCCTATATTCTTTTGTGATACCAAATGTATGTTTGTTTCATTACTACCTGGTGTGACTTCTACAGCAGAGACCTTAGAAATGTCTGAAGATACATTAACACAAGATTCAGACAATATTTTTGACGAAACCACAGAACGTTCTATACTCCTAGCTATATCCATAACCTCCTCTAGTGATGGATTCTTACATGTCAATCTGCGTTCTTGAATTTTTTTGTTAAAGCAATTAAAAACCAATTGATCACGTAGAGCAGTGTCCTAATAATTGTCAAAAACACATTTAGATGCTAAGTCACGCAATACAGCTAAATAGTCTTCAATAGATTCCTCTGCAGACTGTTTACGTTTAAAGAATTTGTGTCTTTCAACCATTACTGAAGGTTCGTCAACATACTGTTTTCCAATGCGTGCCAACGCTTCTTTGTAGACATCCCATGAATAATTTCCGGAAGGTGCAGGAACCACAGGTAAGTTATCGAAAACTTCCGGCCCAGAGTTGCCCAAAAGGTTAAACAAAATGGCTTTTTTACGAGCTGCTGAATATTTGATACAGTCTATGGCTTCAAGATAGTTTTCAAAGATTCTTAACCATTTGTGCCATGGTTTCACTGGTTTTCCAGGAAGTTCAAGAAATGGAGGAGGTTGCATAACATTTGAGCTGCTACTAGAGGCCATTATCTAATAATTTGTTAGTTAAGTAAAATAAATTATAAGAATTTAACCATAAACAAACAAATCAATTAAAATGTGAGAAAAGTATAAATGAATCAGTTAAAATACCATTGTTCCAAGTTACTTTATATCGAACGAGTAAATAAACGCTTCACCAAAAGATGTCCTTCGAGTTGAAACGCGCTTTGAATGGTTGCTAGGCAACTGATGTTGACACTTGGCCAAAATGGAGGCACGCAGCGTAGAATTGTGCGATGACGCTTGATGTACAACGTAGAGACAGCACGTCAGCTGTTCATTCAGTTACGCCGCACGAGAAGAGAATGCCGCTGCGTTGAACTGTTCGAGCTTTTCATAAGATGCCGACCCAACTTCAAACTCCGCTTCAATAGCGCGGATGTTAACTGCCCACACAAACGATGCAACACGGGACACAGAAGACGTAAGTGGGTCTTTCACATCATCTAAATTAAAAGCAGTTCGATTCCAGCCAGAGCGCAAACTGTCTGTGCGAGTTGAAAAACCAAACCGTCAGCGCCACAGTTCAACGAATGCGCTAGGTAAAGTCACACACTCTGCACAAAATTGATAAAGTACATTACCAAATGCCTCCTCAGTGTTTTGCATCCAACACCTTTGAATGGTTCAAATTCCGTTCTTCTCGTATCATTAGTTATCTTGGAGATTGTTGAAATTCACGAGGTTTAAATTTTTTGTCGGTGGGTCCACATATAATCCGTCACCATTAAATGTAATAGGGGTGGATTACGAAATTCAATAAAAACCAATCCACAGAAGTTACGTTGAAGTTTTAATAAGAGTAAGGACCCACAACCTTCTTCTCCAGTTTCCTAGTCCGTTCTGCCCACAGTCAAACACCAACATTCCCACAATAACATTCCAACACTGGCATTCCTTAAAGCTACATCCCTGAAATTTACGTTCTACATTTTTTAAGACATGTCATGAAATAAATAATACATTTCCATATATTACAATAACCTGTTTTATAGAAAAGCTAAACAGCACAGCTAAAGCCTTATCAAACTGCTGTTTTCTTGAATTCTTTAGCAGGACTCATTTTCCAAGTGATTCAAATAGAATTCTATGTCATGACCGGAGGCTTCGGATTATGCTATCCTTTCTTTGCTTTATTCGACAGCAGCCATTTTTAAAACTTGTAATCAAACCACATTTCCCAAACACCCTCAGGAAATTGGTTAATAAAAGAAACAAACAAGGGTCAAGATATCCCGGAGTCCAATGCACCAATTACGGCACTGTATCCACTGGATAGTCCCTCATCGACCCCTCGCTCATCCTCTTTCTTTGCTGCTACGCAGCCGTGAGATAAGTGCCTTTCATTTTCCCATCTATTTTACTCACTTTAATGGTGCAAGGCTTTGTTGCAGCCGCGGTACCGCTTTTTCTGCCTTCCGCGACTGTGAAGCTATGTACTTGTAATATTGCGCTTGGTTTAAGGCGCGTTTATCTGGCAGTTTGCTCACGCATTCCTTTGAGCTTTGGCCGTGTAATCATGCTTTGTGTGAGACGCTCGTGACAGGGCTGCTCTTCGCGCCCCTGCGCTTGTGCTTTACCTTGTGTTTTCCTGTGTTCTTTTTATGCGCAGTAGACTTCCTTATTCATCCCGCGGGTCCGTTTGTGGGCCTACGCGGGACCGCACATCGTTTTCCCTGCCGCAGAGCGCGGCCCCAGCTGCCAGGGGGCGCTGACGCGCGTGTCCACCGTGTCAGTGCCTTGTTGGCAAGGGAGTGCGGAATCAGAAAGACCGTTAATTGCTTTAATTACGCTCGCCGTTGCCTGGAGCTCCGCAACCCCCTGGAGAGTTACGCCCTCAACAGAGGATCGGTGGAGCTTGTGCCCATTGACGCTCAGGGTGCGTTCTGAGTAGGTTTGTGTGTTCTTATATTTGACTCCCTGTGGGTGTAGTGAACAGTGTTTGGCTTATGTTGGTTAGCAGGCTGAATTTGACTCTGAAGGGACACGCTCCCAGGGGAATCTCGAGCCTGTCTATTCATTTCTGAGGTAGGGTGGTGTCCCAGAGGCGTAGATCTCATTTTCTTCGTTGAGTGGGCCTGTGCCCTAGTTGACTTTGCTGGTCCCCAGAGTAAAATTAACAGTCCCGGAGGCTGTGGAGGTCGCCACTGGCTGTTAATGTTCCTTTCCCAGTGCGCAGAGTCTACGTCCTCTTCTCCCATGTGTGATCAGGCTGACATGCAGTGGGAGGAGGATCCCCTAGCCCAACTGCCGTGGGATGATGAGTTTTATGCTGCGGTGGATGCGTCCGTTTACAGGGCGGTTGAGGAAGTGATGGCTCCCATGGAGAAGCGTTTGGTGCAAAAAATCGCGTGAGAATGCGCTAAGTGGGCCTCACCAGCTCCCAGTGCCCCTCACCAGCTCCCAGTGCCCCTAAAGCTTCCCAAACTGCGCAAGGGGGGGAACCAGCGCTGGCTAAACGTCCCAGGATGGATGCCGTGGATCAAGGCGCTTTCGCGTGATTACGGGAGGCCTTTTTGGCTCAAAATCAGCCACAGCCAGCTCACTTAGATCCTTCCCCTACCCCATCTAACCCAGTCAGTCCGGCTCCGGAGTTTGGGGAGGACACTCAAGGAGATACAGATGACGATTCCAGGCCATCTCGACCATGGCGTCGGGCAGCTCCGTCAGGCTCCTCGTAGCCTCAAGGAACAAGTGGCGGTTCCGATATGCTGGATCCTGAATTGCTCATGCACCCCTGGTCCTCTGAGTGGACTCCGTCAGTGAAGGTCGCCAGCTACGTGGCGAGTCGGATTCGCACCCCCATGGGCAAGGAAGCCCGTAGCCGTCTTCGCTCTGAGTGCCCGCGCCCCTCTCTTGACATGAAGGTTGCACAGACACCCGAGTTGGACCTCAGAATGGACACCTTCCTGGCAAAGTTCATCAAGGACCCCAAGAAGGGTATAGATCGTTCCTGGAGGGCATGCCAGGATAAACTTCTGGATGCCCTGGGTCCCCTCACCAAGATCTTAGACATGGCGGAGGACACCAAGAGTTCAGGGGCCTTTATCTCCCCAGACGCACTGCAAAGCTGGGCACACCGTGCAGTGGTCTTTCTGGGAAACGTCAATTGTGCGCTCTCAACGGAGCCGAGGCGGTCTTTCCTTATAAAGGTGGACCCGAAGTTGGGAGATCTTGCCGACTCAGAAGCAGGAGCGGTGGCCCAGGGAGGCTTATTTGGGGAACCATTCATTAAGGAACTGGGCAAGTTCGTGAACACATTAACGTCACTTGACAAAGCCCAGTCTTCCATTAAAAAAGTTTTTTCCTCCCGGGTTTTCCGTGGGGCCGGTCAATCCCCCCAAAACTCCAGGGGGCAAGGCTCCAGGCAAGGCAGTACCAAAACCAGTCCAGGTACAACTTCTACCCTTCACGGGCGGAAAGGTCCAGAGGTCATGGTTTCAGAGGAGGGAACAACTCTTCTAACGCCGGTAAGTGTCTCTACCGAGTCTCTGGTGCGATTGGGAGGCCGTTTGGCCAGATTTCTGAGTGTGTGGAGAACAGTCACGTCAGATACTTGGGTGTTGCAAACAGTCCAAGGTTTTCAGATGGAAATTTGCGATGACCCCAAGCAGGTGGTTCAGCCCAGGCCTATTCACTTTTCTCACCAAGAAGGGGAGTTGATAGACAGAAGTGTCCGCGACCTTCGAGAAAGGAGCTATATGTCGAGCCGTCTTGCATCCATAGGGTTTCCTAAGGAACATGTTCTTAGTGGACAAGCTGGATAGGGGGCAGCGACCGGTCCTGAACCTCCGTGACTTCAACGAATGGCTCGTATACGGCCATTTCAAAATGGAGGGTATTCATCTCTTACGAGACATTTTGCGACTGGCAGATTGGATGGTCCTCTTGGATTTAAAAGATGCCTACTTGGCCATTCCTATTTTTCCGCCTCACAGGAGATTCTTGCAGTTTCTCTGGCGCCGGCAAGTGTTTCAGTTCACCACACTCCGTTCCGGGCTGTCCTCTGCCCCTTGGTGCTTCACAAAGGTACTCAAGGCCGTCGTGGAGTTCCTGCGGGCGCGAGGTACGCGACTCATAGTTTATTTAGACGACATGCTGCTGTTGGCCCAGGATCCAAGTGTGCTTCGGGATCAATTACAGCAGGCCGTCAGTCTCTTGGAGAGTTTGGGGTTTGTGATAAACACCAAAAAGTCCCTGTTGATTCCGGCGCGGGAAGTCACCATCCTGGGATTCGTGATCGACTCTACGAGATGACCCTCAGTCTTCCGTCGCGGAAGTTGGCCAGGATTCGTCATGAGCTACGTCGAACTTTGACCAAAGAAACGGTCCCTCTTCGACAGATTGCCCGCGCAGTGAGGCTGGTGTCGGCCTCCATCCAGGCCATATTCCCCAGCCCGTTACATTATCGGGCCTTGCAGCGTCTCAAGGCAAAACATTTGCGAAAGGGGCTTCCGTATTCCCATCCAGTTTCCCTGTCAGAGGAGGCACAAGCAGAGATTCATTGGTGGCTATCTCATATGGACGCCTGGAACGGGAGAGCGATTTTCGGCTCTGCCCCAGAGCTGATTATCGAGTCAAACGCCAGCAGGTCAGGTTGGGATGCCAGGTGTGGAGAATTTTCCACAGGAGGGTCATGGTCTCCACAGGAGCAGCTCCTGCATATCATCTGTCTGGAGCTCTTGGCGGGCTCTTTTGCCGTGCGGTGCTGGACAAAAGAGCGGGTTCTGTCGTGTGTCCTCTTGAAAATGGACAATATTTCGGTGGTCAGGTATATCAACCTCCTGGGAAGCACTCGCTCAAAGGTGCTGTCAGATCTCGCGACCGACCTTTGGCAGTTTTGCCTCGACCATCAAATTTCGGTGACTACGGAGTGTCTCCCCGGTCGGGAAAATCAGGTGGCTGATTGCCATTTGCATCACTTCAGAGATTCCTGGGGTCCTTTTTCAGTGGATATTTACGCCTCCAGACTGGACCATCAGGTTCCTCGGTTTTAAGCTGGAGGCCAGATCCGTTAGCAGTAGCCCCGGATGCTTTCCTGCAAGATTGGACGCAGAAACAGGCCTATGCGTTCACACCTTTCGCGATGATCACCCCGGTGTCAGCCCAAATCAAGCGAACGTGGTTCTCATCACTCAAATTTGGAGGTCACAAGTCTGATTTCCCGTTCTTCTGGAACTTTCTCGGGATTTTCCAAACCAACTCCCCTACTTTACAGAGCTGATTCTGAATCCGGATCACCTCCCTCATCAGATGGTGCACAACGGATCCCTGCGTCTCATGGCATGGAGGATTACAGGAGCAGATGGTCTATTCCAGGCCTTTCGGAATACGCTGATGGCCTCTTGTCCAAGGCCTGGTCATATAGTACCATTAAGAGATATCGATCGACCTGGCAACATTGGTGTTGTTGGTGTGTGTGCGACGGGGTTGTGATCCCGTTGGCGCGGACTTAGTCCACATTCTTAATTTCTTGGCAAGTTTAGCCCAAGAAGGTTTAGCCTATCCTTCAGTGAACACTTCCGCCATTTCAGCGGGGCATGTTCCGATGCAAGGCAAACCAGTGGTTGAACATCCTTTTGTTTGTCGACTGCTGAGGGGACTACGTTTGTCACTTCCCCCTGAGCCTCGGTACTCGGAGTTGTGGGATGTTAATAAAGTACTCAATTTATTTATTTCAAGGCAATCTAATGAATATTTGTCGAGAACGGAATTGTCAGCGAAACTGGCAATACTCCTTTGTCTTATTTCCTGCAGGAGTGTTTCCGATATACTGGCCCTGGACATCACGGGCAGAGTTTTTTCCCCCTTGGGAGCGTCCTTTACCATCAACCGTAGGACTAAAAGTCACACTCGCGTAGTAGAGTACCCAGCATTTCCAGATTTCCCCAAACTGTGTGTGGTTCGCTGCTTGACGGCTTATGAGGAAATGTCTTTGGAGTTGAGACCTCCAGGGGAGAGAGAGCTTTTGATTGATCTCCGGAAACCACACAAGGCAGTTTCATCCCCGACGATCGCACGTTGGGTGCGTTGGGTCATGCAGGAAGTAGGCATTAACCTACGCCTGTTCTGAGATCATTCCACATGGGGAGCGATGGCCTCAAAGGCATTCACGCTTGGTGCAAGATTGGAGGATATAATGAATGCAGCAGATTTGTCCTAGGATTCAACCTTTAAGAGGTTTTATTTTAAGCCAATAATTGATATGGCACATGTGGTGTTAAGTAAGCTTTAAACTAGCATAATCCGAAGCCTCCGGTCCTGACATAGAATAAACAATTTCCTAGCTATCATAACAGAAAGTTTCGATTCTATTAAGGACTCGGAGGCGAGGATTATCCCACCCATGAATCTCTACGAGATGACCCGCCCGTTGGGAGTAAGTACATTTCTTCTATGGTTATAATTATTGCTTGTAACTTGCATTGTTTGCATTTCTTTAGTTCCTGTTATAGCTCAATGCTACTTGGATCATATTGTACAACATTCTCTAATGTTCTTCAATAATGTAATGTTTGTTAAATTTACTTGCAAAATAATTGCACCTATGGACTTTGTTGGTTTTTTTTTCCTAGTCCTGATTTGTCTTTTGGTTCCCGGAGCGGATTCTGGGAAATAAGACGGCTAGACCAAGAGGAAGGGCGTGATTCGTGCAAAGAAAGAGGATGAGCGAGGGGTCGACTCGGGACTATACAGTGGATACAGTGCCGTGA
Organism: Triturus cristatus; assembly: GCF_964204655.1. Taxonomy (NCBI): domain Eukaryota; kingdom Metazoa; phylum Chordata; class Amphibia; order Caudata; family Salamandridae; genus Triturus; species Triturus cristatus. The sequence continues at coordinate 223,634,894 of NC_140579.1, forward strand.
TTGGTGCATTGGACTCAGGAATATATTGTCCCTTGCTTGTTTCTTTTATTAACCAATTTCCTGAGGGTGTTAAGGAAATGTGGCTTGATTACAAGTTTTAATAAGCATTGGCATAGCCAATAGGTCTCGCTTTTGGGTCCTTATAAGTATTTAGTTATGTAGCACAATATCCTTGGTGCAACAACATCAACTGTTGCATGGCTAAACACTTATAAGGTCCCAAAGGTGAGACCTTGTTGGCTATGCCAATGCTTGTTTGTTCAGTATTTATTCACTTTTTATTTTTTTAAACTGTCATATGTCGAACTTTTACTTCAATGGCAGCCGCGCCCCGTTCCTTAGACAAGCCACATCTAAGGAAAGGTGTGCGGTCGTCATTAAAGTGAAACCGGGCATTGAGGTGTTTTTACAAAAAGGAGCATTTGTTTGTCAACTTGATGCACACATTATTTTTTGTAAAAACGCCCCATACAGCGCTTTCATTATAATGGCGGCTTCGCCCCTTTCTTTAGTCATGGCACGTCTAAGGAAAAGGGTATGGCTGACATTAAAGTTAAAGCACCACATGGGCGCTTTTACAAACAAGCATTTTCAATGCATTAGGTATCACATTTATGAGAGTTCCATAAATGCGAGACCTATTGCGTTGCAAATGCTTGTTTTGCAGTAGGCCTAGAGCAGATTGGATAGTTGGGATGATGAGACGAGTAACCTAAGGATAATACTGAATATCCTGAGGCAACATTTTAAAAGTAACTCTAATGCTTTATTGATTGGTTAATTCTTTCTACTTTTTCTGTCCTAACCCTGATGGGAAAATGGAAGAGTATGCGAGATGTACACATTAATGGGAGGCTGAGCAAGAAATTAGAGGTGGTCTTGGTGGTCTACAGCCACTGATGGACTAGGCATAGAAGAGAAAAGCAAATGTGAGTTCGAAAGTATGTTGCAAACACATAAGTCTTCAACAAGTACGTTTCAAACATACAAGTCTGTGTCAAGAATCAAAGGGGAAAATGCTTTTAATCACTGGTGCGGAGGCAAGGATGAACATTTAGTCTTCATTTTCTGGACAATGGATTTCATTTGCATCTGTTTAATCGTTACCAGCATACTCTAGCGTTGTTGGGTGTGGTTGTGTGTGTGGTTGTGGGTTTGTGTGTGGTTGTGTGTGTAGGTGTGGTTGTGGTTGTGGTTGGTTGTGTGTGTGTGTGTGTGTGTGTGGTTGTGTGTGTATGTTGTGTGTGGTTGTGTTTGTGTGTGTGTGTGTGGTTGTGTGTGCTTGTGGTTGTGTGTGTGGTTGGGTGTGGTTGTGTGTGTATGTGGTTGTGTGTGTGGTTGTGTGTGTGTGTGTGTCACAAAGTGTGTTTCGAGCCTGAAGACTGGTACTGTTGCAGGAGCACTTCTCTGTTGATCATTTACTTCTGGGGTGAATGAGCCATCCATTACCAAGTTCAACTTCCATTCCCCCCCCCGGAGGTACCCACAAATGCATACATCTGACAATGCTAATTTTGAAATGGATAGGTAAAGGCCCCAGAAGGTGGAATACATACAGAGGACTGTTGGCTCAGCCACTAAGAATATACAACTTATGTCTGACGATGAAGTGAACCTCCTCTGGTTCCAACACCTAGGCATACATTGTCAGGAGACGATTCCTCAGTCAAACTGTAATGCACCAGCCACAAGAAAGCACAAGGTGGCCGCTTCCAGGGCATGATGCACATGCGCGTAATGGCCTGCTTGAAAACTGTTGTAAATCTTAAGTAGGAAAAACAGAGAACCGTCTCTAGTTTAGCCAGCTGGAACTAAAAAACTGCAGAAATAATCAACAAAGGAGAATATCAAAAATAAGGCAGCCAAGTCAATCCATGTGTTCTACTGTTAGGCAGAAAAATGAGAACTCGGCTAAACTGCTTTGTGAGGCCAAAAACACCCATAACAGGGATCCCAGTCAAGTTTTAAATTGACGACTTTGTTTTTGGGAAGTGTTTGCCAGTGGATCCTGTTTAGAACAAGCTAAGTGAACAGTAAAAAAAAAAAAAAGTACAAAAGTTAATGTTGGAGAAATCACATGAGGATTTAATGCAAGCTGTTCACACGGTGAGTCCTGACACTGGCTGCCCCTATTAACTCCACATCCATAATCCTGTACTGTCTGGGCACAAGTGCAGACGCCTTAGTATTTTGATCACCACAGCAGCATGGCCTCGACCATGTATGACCAGAGGCATCGAATATCCCAGCTTCTACTTACTTTGAAAATCTTGAACAAAAACGGAGCAGGATTGGGTAGTGGATCATATGGAGGAAGTAGGACTACACTTCATCTCTTTTTTTATTAGTAACTTGTGGGCACCCCCCACCTAGCAGTGGGAACGTAAACTGCTGCGTAATAAAAAAATATATACTTTCGCATGCTCACATAAGTACGTCATAAAATACAGCCCAAAGAATTTGCACGAATGGGTGCCCTGTAGTACCCTTCAAATTAAAAAGGGAGCCTATCGGTGTGTATATTTTCTGATTACAGTAGAAAGAAACGTTGCCCCATGGTATCAGTTTATTCCTACATTCAAATAGAACAAGCCGCTTTTATTACGTGCTGGGAAGCTGCGTCCCCGAAGACCCGGCGGAGGCGAGCTGCTTTACGGAAGCATCGCCGGCGTAATGCGCATTGGTGCGTCGCATATTGGGCGTATTCCTGTCCCGAGCTTGGCCCTGTACATTGCAGGACCAAGAGCATTCCAAAGAGGCCCGTGTAGAACTGGACCAAGCAGGTGCCGGGGCGTGCCGTCGGTCCGTCCTCTTCCGCGGGGTATCCTTGCTTTGCATCCTGGGACTTGTAGTTTGCTCCCGCACGCACCCCTCACACCTGACACGGAGAACGTGTGATCTCCGGGAACGAAAGCAATGAGAGATGGGGAGACTGACGAGGGAGAACGGGGAGGAGGTCGAAGGCGGCGACGATTGATGGACGGGGAGGGGAAGGCGCGAGGGGCAGAGCTGAACGAGGAAGGAGGAGGGAGCGTGGGAAATGGTCGTATTATATTGAATTGAGGGGGGTAGAAGACGGAGATGAATGGGAGGGAGGAGCAGCTTTAGGTGAGTGTAGTTTGCTCCTGCACGCACCCCTCACACTTTTTTTTTTTTTTTTTAAATTTATTTCTTGATAAGAGAGAAAAGGATAATCACACAGACATACACTATCACTCGCCTACAACCCGGAGGCCGGCCGTTTCCTTTCTGTTAGACGTTACACCTCACGGCTTATCCCACATCCCGGGGGCTGGGCATCACCGTACACTTATGCAGTTATTCGATATCTTTATCCAGAAGTACAGCTTATCTTCCGCATGTCTCATAGTCTGTTCCCCATTAGGGACTAAAAATGTTCCTTCTTAAATCATTACATAAAACTTAACGTCAACCGCCCCCTCCCCCCCCACCCCATCCTGTCAAAAAAAAAAATTCTGTCAGCCTCTCCCCAGGCGCCCTCGGCACCTTCAGTGCCTGCTGTGTCGCGCTCCCTAACAGGCCTACTTTATCTGACCAGCGCGTGCACCATTGAACACTGCCTAATGACCTTTTGTGTCCCCTAGTTCTCAAGCCGCGCCCTGGGACGCACGCCCCCCTTTAGACAGCAATTCAAAACTCCATCAGACATCATAGAGCTGGACTCAGTTGGGATCAGTACCCGCCGCAGCAAGGTCCTGCTCTTCTTCTTCCCCATCCCTAGGCTTCTCCCCGACGCCACCCCTCCTAAGATATTCAGCATACAATCCCCAAAAGTTCTTTGGTCTGCTTCTCGGGGGAAGGAGTTCACTAAACGCCTCCGTCTGTGTGCAGCAATAGAGAACATCTCGTTTCCACTGCACCATCGTGGGCAATGGGCCCCGCATCCAACAAATAGCCACTCTGCGCTTGGCGATCAGCATGTCCATATCTACTAATCTACGCATTGCCTTTGGAAGCCCCCTCGAGTGACCTAACAGTGCCACCGCAGGGTCCAAACGTAATTCCAATTCGGCAATCTCTCCAATCTGTTGAAATATATCCTCCCAGAATTTGCTGACGCCGGGGCAGTACCACGCCAAATGCATAAAGTCTGCATCCGGGTGAGCACACCTCTCATACATCGACCCCTCGTGCAGGCCATATCTGTGCAGCCTTACCGGCGTGTAATATACTCTATTTATAAATTTAAAGTGTATAAGTCTATGCTTGCCATGCAGCGAAATGCGTCGTATACCAGCACAGCAATAAGACCACATGGCGTCGTCTATCACTGTATCCAGGTCCCTCTGCCAGGCCAAACGGGCTTTAGTATATTACTGGGATCTCTGCGACATTGCTATGCAGTATAACTTGGACATCATCCTATGTGGGCTTTTGTGCTTGAGTAGATACGATAATTCCAGAACCTCAGGGGGTTCAACCATGTCCTCACCTAGGTGTTGCCGCCAAGCGCCTCTGACCCTATGAAATTGAAATCGCTGTAGCGGAGTGGTGGTCTCCGATGTCGACGCCACGTCTTCCCACGTTTTAGCAATACCGTCCTTAAACAAATCACCCAGCAAGTGTATACCTAAGCACCGCAGGGACCGCACAACGCCACCGTCCCTGCAGGGGGCCAGCCACACCGCCCATTCAAGCGGCATGGCCGGAGAATATAACAGCGCTCCCGCAGTCTGCCCAAGCAGCCAATTCCATGCATGCCGAGTATCATTTAGAGAATCTAAGAAGCCAGTTCTACGATCAGCTGTCTCAAACACTACTGCAGGTAACGGGAGAGGAGCTGCAAACAACCTCTCGAGTTTTAGGTATGGAATCACTTCATCTCCATGTACCCAGGCATGTGCCTGTGCTCCCTGTGCAATCCTGTAGTATAATTCCATATCGGGCGCCCCTAGGCCCCCCATGTGGTACGGTAGCGTCAGTACGCTCCAACGCACACGAGCTTGCTTCCCCGCCCACACCAGCCGTAACAGAGACAGTCTAGCAAAAAATGAACGCGGCAGAACTATAGGGATATTGGAGAACAAAGATAAAAATCGAGGCAGCACCACCATTTTGGCGATGGATATCCGACCCAAAAGTGAAAGGGGGAGGCCAATCGATGTCTCCACGTCCTCCTCCAGTCTATTAATGGCCCTCCCATAGTTCTCAGTGAAAACTACCTCAGAGTCCCTGTGCAATTGGATCCCCAGGTATCTGACAGAATCGTCCGACCACTGCAGCGGGTACTCCATTTCAAACGGAGCGGTGGATGGCGTCAACGGGAACGCAATGGACTTGCTCCATTTGACCTTTAACCCAGACAGTGCCCCAAACTGCACGACCTCTCGCAGCACTGGCGCCAAGTTGCTCTCCGGCTCCCTGACATAGAGCAGAGTGTCGTCTGCATATGTGGAGACCACTATACGTTACGATGGAAAATTAACGCCTCTCAGACTGTGATACTCACGCAGGGCTCGCGCCAGCGTCTCAGCCACCAGGGCGTATAGAATGGGGGAAAGGGGGCAACCCTGACGCTTCCCCCTGGAAATAGATATTGCGTCCGTAACCAGATCTCCCAGTCTAATCCTAGCAGTGAGACCCACATACAGCACCCCGATCATTTGCAAAAAAAAAACGGGCCCAATCCCATTTTGGTCAGGACCCGCCGCATAAAGGGCCATTCCACCGAGTCGAAAGCTTTCTCCATATCAAGGAAGACCGCGAGAGCCCTTGAATCTTGTTGAACATGCTGCAGCACACCAAACACCGTCCTAAGGTTATACGTGAGGTTCCTGCCCGGCACAAACCCCGCCTGCTCCGGGGCGACCAGCTCCGGAGTGAGCAGCGCAAGCCGCGTGGCTAACACTTTCGCAAATAGTTTAGTGTCGATGTTCAGTAAAGATAATGGCCGATACGAACTGCATTCCTCCAAATCTTTACCTGGCTTGGGGATGGCTACCAGAATAGCCTCCCTCATAGAAGGAGGCATGTGGCCGGTGACGCACAGATCGTCAAACAGCGTGGATAGATGCGGAAGCAATATATCAATGAAGGAACGGTAAAAAGCTACCGTGAGGCCGTCCGCCCCAGGAGCACTATTTGCCTTCATCCCCGCCAGCGCTTCGAGTATTTCGTCCCTTTCTATAGGTAGAGCCAAAAATTCCCTGTGCCCATTTGAGAGGAAGAGTAGCTGGATATGATCTAAATAGTCTTGTATGCTGTCGTCCATATTGGCCTGTTGAGATGCATACAGGGTAGCGTAATATGACTGGAAGCGCGCGGCAATGTCCGCCTCTTCAGTCAGCTCCTCCCCCTCTTCTGAGCGAACTTTGGTGACCGCCACCCTGCATCTACGCGCTTTCAGTATATTGGCCAGTACGGAACTAGGCCTCTCACCTTCCCCATACACTCTGGCAGTCGCATACTTCCCGAGGTGCAGCACTTCCGCATCCGCGGCGTCATGGTATTCTGCCAGTAGCTTCTTCAGCTCTTCTGCAATGACTTCCGACGCCTCCAACCGCTACGCAGCTTCTACCTCCCGCAGCCTATTTTCCAGTGACGCTAACATCTGCCTTATAGACCGCAGCACTCCAGAATGCTTAGCGATTGCCACCCCTCGGATATAAACTTTGAATGTTTCCCACAACGTTTGGAAACTGTCCACCGATCCTAAATTAGTATCAAAGAATTTTGTCATCTCCTCCGCCATCTCTTCTTTAAACAAGGGAGCAAGGAGGGAGTAAGGGGGGAACCGCCACACAAATGGAGGCATAGACCTACCGGGCGCAGCCAATGTAACCAGTATGGGGGAGTGATCCGATAGTGTGCGTGGCAACACCTGGCACGCCCAAACCTGCGACATGAGCGACGAAGACGCCAGCACGTAATCTATACGGGTATGCAGGTTATGATAAGCGGAGTAGTGCGTAAAGCCCCCCCTCCCCAGGGTAGAGGGCTCTCCACACATCTGAAAGGTCCATACAGAGCATTTCCCTCCGAATAGTCTTCGCCGCAGCTGTCTGCAATCTGGTCGGGCCTCCCGACCTATCCAGATCAGGATTCATAACCGTGTTAAAATCCCCCCCCCCATAGCATGTGAGCTGAACCAGAGTCCCTTTGCCAGTTCCGAGTAAAACTCAGGACAATCATGGTTAGGTCCATACACATTAACCAATAGTAAATCCAGTCCCTTCCCCCGATACCGCGACAGCACAAGTCGGCCCCCACCATCCACATGGAGCAGTTGCGCCTTACCACCCGGCTTAGGGTTAAACCAGGTCAATACCCCTCTGGCATGGGATGTGAAGCCGGCCGCATGCGAATTACCCACCAGCCCTCTCACGCGCAGCATCGGGCTACAGCTGGGGAGGTGCGTCTCCTGAAGGAAAGCAATGTCTACATTATGACGAGTAAGGTAATGCTGCACCTTGCGCAGCTTCCGGTGATCATTTAGGCCTCTAACATTCCAGGTCATCACTCTGATGGAGGCATGCAACCCGTTCCCTGCGCCGTTACTAGCCATGCCTGTCCCAACTATAGCCGTTATCGTCTACAACTGTGTGCCGTATGTGATGAGTACTTGGAGGAGGCCCTAGCAAAGCTAACTGACAGTTCGACCCCTTCAACAGAAAAACAAATAACTGCAACCCCGTCCCCCCTCCCACAGCAGACCCCCCCCAACTTGGTCTTGCCGTGCCCCATCAATAGGCTACCCTCCCCACCCACCTCCCGACCCTGAACAACTTAACCAAAAGAATAGATGGGCTGCACGCGCAGGCGGAGGTCGCTCAGTACGTAATATGTAGAAACCTATCGCTGTTACCGCCTGCCTGGCCCTCCTTACAGCAAACCCATCTCTGCCCTGCCGCCCCTTACAAATCTCCTCACCAGTCTCCCTCCGGCGTTGCTTGTAGTTCACCGCTACACTCACCGCTGACACTACCACCCATCAACAGCCTGCCAGCTAGTATGGTCGCTGCTGACAGGAGCCCCCTGTCCGCCCACGCGCACTTATCTACAATACTAGCTGGTAACAGAAGGCCCCTGTGCATACAGTGCTACGGAATTACAACCGACCCCCATCCCGAGGTCGCCAAGCATGCCCAACACCCCGATATTCTTCCCGCCAGACCCTCTAAATAGTTCTGCCGCACAGCTGCATAGTTATTAACACTGCCAGTCAATCCATCAACTTCAGTCCTGCAGCTCCAGTGTGCTCTCCGTCTCCTCACTCTGCTGTCTCTGCTCCGGGCTGCTCTGCCTGTCCCTATGCCAGTCCTTCAGCGCCCCGTGTAGTGCCTTAGGGTCCGTGAAGATGTGTGATTTCCCCTGTCGGTTAACCCGCAGCTTGGCTGGATACAACATTGCGTAGTCCAGTCCCATTTCACGAAGCTGTTTTTTATCCAGGACAAACTGCCGCCTCGCCTCTTGCACCCTGGCCGTGAAGTCAGGATAGAGCGAGATGGACGACCCTTCGTATACTAGTGTCTTTTTTTCTCGTGCCAATCGTAGGGCCACATCTCTATCGCGGTAGTTCAATAGTTTCGCAATAATTGGCCGCGGCGGTGCACCCGGTGGGGGCCTGGGACCAAGCGATCTGTGCGCCCTTTCCACCACAAACATTCCGGAGAACTCTTCCCGGCCGAGTAGCTCAGCCAGCAGTGACTCCACAAAACATTCCATTCGCCCCGTTGAGGTCCACTCCGGAAGGCCCGTGATGCGCAGGTTACAGCGGCGGGTACGTGCCTCCAGGTCTTCGGTCTTATCCTGCAGGACCTGCAGAAGCCGCCCAAGTTGCTTTTGATCAGAGTTAAGTGAGGACTGAGCCTCTTCAACCTCCACCAGGCACTGTTCCGACTGATCGAGCCTCTCCGCATGTTTATCTATTCGTTCCCCCATATTGTCCATTCTGTAGGATAGCGCGTCAATCTTTGCGCCCAGGGATGTGATGCCATTCTGCAACCCCCTTTCCATGGAAAGCAATAAGCCACGCAAGTCCTGTTCCTCCGCCGGTGGGGCCGCAGCACCGCCTGCTTCGTCCGCTAACGGCGTCTGGGTTTTGGCGCATTTTTGCTCAAATGTCAGCTTCGGTTGGGACTTATCGGTCTTGCCCATGGTGGCGGTCGTCTTTGCGCTGCGTCGCGTCCCGCAGCTCTGCCCAGGTCCAGCTGCACCACCTATCCAGGACGGGAACAGCCCGCGCACCCCGCAGCACAGCTCCACAGGGAACCAGGTCACCCCCAGCAGCCAGAAGCAAATGCGTTGCGCCGTCCGTGGAGCCTCCACTCCAACCCAGAGTATCAAACTTCTGGGCAAGTCCCGTTGCAATTCTGCTGGGCAGCCCCAGCCGATGGGCTCACGCCACCTCCAGCACCCTCAGGCCGCGGGGAGACCGTCGCCGCTTATCACCTTCTGCTGTACAGCCGAACGCCCGTCATGGGCCTCCCTTCCGTGGTTCACTCTCTGCCGCCAGCCGATCTCGATCGCTCCGGCCCCACAGAGCCGCCGCCTTCAAGGTGAATGCCCCAGCGCAGTCTTCTCGCCGCCTGCGCCCTCCCGCCGCTGCTCTCCTTACCAGTCCTCCACAGCCGTGCCCTTCCCAGCGCCGTCCCGCAAGCTGTCCAGGCCCCTGCCGCTTCTGTCTAGGAGAAACGTGTTGTGTTGGGCCCAGAAGCGCCCCACGCCGCCTCAGGCGCACACCGCTCAGGTTGGTACCCGTGCTGCCCACCGCAGCGGCCTAGGCCCCAGCGTCCACGCTGCTTCTGTCGGCACCTCCAGCCAGTCCGATCTCAAGGGGTTCATCTACTTCCTCTTCTGTCAGGCTGCCATACCAGCGAGAGAAGGGCTCCCCCCTCACTCTTCGTTCCTCAGTTTTCGCACCGCCGCAACCCAGGGCCAGGTCGCGAGGTCCGCTCTGCTTGCCGGCTCCTCCCACGCCTCCCAGGCTGTACGTCACTCGACGCAGGGCAGCCTACATCATACGCGAGAGCCGGGGATCAGGGGCCCTGCATGCCGCGACGGTTCTCCACCGCTGCTCCGCCTCCCGGGCCCGGAACCGCAGCCCCAGGTAGCGCGTTAGCTCCGACACTCGGACCTCGTCAGTTGCGTCTTTTACGGGCGGCGGAGGGCAGGATAATGAGAGGATCGTGGCGCTGCAAGCCGGAGCTCCGGGCTCAGGCGGCCAAACTGGATGCAAGCAAGCTCCGCCCCCCTCGCACCCCTCACACTTGACATGGAGAACGTGTGATCTCCGGGAACAAAAGCGATGAGAGATGGGGAGACTGATGAGGGAGAACGGGGAGGAGGGCAAAGGCGGTGAGGATTGATGGACGGGGGAGGGGATGGCGCGAGGGGCAGCTGAACGAGAAAGGAGGAGGGAGCATAGGAAATGGTTGTATTATATTGAATTGAGGGGGGGTGGAGGACGGAGATGAATGGGAGAGAAGAGCAGCTTTAGGTGAGTTTTCAAAGTGCTGCTGAAGGCTGGCGGTTCGCGCGTGCACGCTCGCGTGAACTCAAGCGCTAGGCCAGCCAGCAGCACTTTGAAAACTCACCTCCAAAATGTCTCTACGAGCCAGCGCATGCACTGGGCTCAGCGAGACCTAAAAATGGCTGCTATCGGAATAAAGCACAGAAAGTATAGCATAATCCTCGCCTCCAAGTCCTTAATAGAGTTGAAACTTTCCGTTACCATAGCTAGCAAATGTTTCATTCCTCAGATAAGCAAAGGAATTCAAATTGCATCATTTGATACTGTGAAAGTGTGTGATTTAATCCTATTGGTCCCACACATCATAATAAAACTGTTAAAATACACTGTACAATCCAGCTCATGCACAAAATGAAGAAATACATTAAATAACGACTGAAGCCCATTTAGATACAGAAGCGCTGGGACAGAGCATTGGCCAATCTATGATATCTCTTTACATTTCTCATCTAACAAGTTCTCTAAATTATTTATTTTTAGTGTATCAGAAAAGATGCAAGGACGCATCCTTGCCTCACACCAGCACTATATTAAAAGATTCAGAACAATCCCCATCAATTCCATAACCTACCTTGGCCGTAGAGCCTGCGTAAATTAGTCTAAATAGATTTACGGTTGTTACATCAAGCCCTATCTCCACCATAAAGGACCATAATTTATCATGGTTAACACAGTGAAACCGACTCGACAAATCCATGAAACCTAAACAGATTGTACCTTTTTTGGCAAAGTATATTTGGTTCATTTTCAAACACTGCTTGACTTTCCAAATCCCATTACGGAAACTATATTGTATATCAGATACAACTGAACGATCCTCTACACAGGATTTCAGCCTTGATAATAAAATTCTACCTGTTACCTTTACCAGGGAATCAAATAGCGAAATCAGGCGGTAGCACTCGGGATCCCTTCTGTGTCCCTTTTTGAAAATTGCCACAATCAAATAGTGAGACTATGTATCCAGTTTCCCAGCATTATATCCTGTTTTTAATATATCCCATTAGGGTTGGGCACTGTTCTGCACTGATTACTGTCAATGGCCGAGGTCGCTTGTTAAGCATAAAGTATAATGGCTGAAAGCTACTCACATTACCTACAGGAGTAGTATACGGCAGGTACTCACCCTTATCATTCTCTCCCTGCTTGGGTTAGTGTTATAAATACATATTTACACTGCTGTCATTTTTTCCTTTTCATGTAAATAGTTTTTACCTCTTGTTATCTATTTACATTAATGGTTTGTTCCACCCCTGAGTTTCTGGGACCATGGTTCCATCCTGCAACTCTTGGGAGTGCACAATAGAATGTTGATGAAAAGAGTTGAAGAGCGTTAGACTGGCAGTTGGGAAACCTCTGTAATACAAAAAATCCACGTACCTTCATCTTTATCCTGCGTTGTGGATTTAATTACTTCATTTTGGCGACTAGTGAGTACTGCTGTGTAGGGGGCAGCTAAGGTTTCCCACTCCTGTTTCTTCGCCAGTCTACCTGCCTCTGGTAGTGCCTATCTTACTTCTACTGCCGAACTTCTCCTCAGTTCCTGTTTTCTTCGGATACTGCCGTCGTCTACCAGAGCTACACGTCTCTTCTTTCTACGTTATAATTCATTGGAAGCACATTTCTCTCTATTCTGGAACATTTTCGCTGCCATTTATTATATTGCTGTATTTACCTCTGCACGCAGCCTAGGGAAAGCTTCTGCGTCTCCTCACCTTCCGATGAACATCTCACCCGGACCTTCTTCCAGAGCTGCTCCTCCGTCTTCAGGTTCTTCCCTTACGCTACAGCGTCTCTCCTTCGCGCCTGCTCAACACCTTTCCCGCTCTGGAGGTGTCTGATTGTTGCGCCTGCTCTGTTCGTCCTCCACGCTGCTCCTCAATCAGTCTTCCTACTGGAGGCGTTTCCAGCCCGCCTCGACTCCGGAGTTTTATTTACATCGCCTGCCTTCGTGAGCTCACTGCCTCGGCTTCTATCCACCTCATATTGCTATCACTGCTTACAATCTCCTGGTTCATTATCGCTCCCTTCGAGCGCCTCGTGGATCCTTCGGAGAGTGAGTTGTGGCAGATTGGTTTGTTTAGCACGCAATATTTGGGTGAGTCTTGTGTGAAGTTGGCCTGGCATATGCTGTCCACTAGTTATAGTGGGCACCTTGCTAGGGTGACCAGATTCTCAAAACAAAAAACGGGGACAGGTCATAGACATAGAAGTAGGACTACGATTTGCAGTAACCACCGACATAAAAGTAGGACTATTTGACAGCTGTGATAAACATAGAAAAAGGACTACGACAGCTCCCTCCAAGACCGAGATGAAGCATTACAGATGACAAATCAGAGGTCTTTTATCGGCAGTAAGCATTAATTCCATTTAAACAGACTTTGCCTCAACATTTGCTTTAGTCCAAGTTTGTTTTCTTATTAGATAAGTATATATATTGGGATTGTTAACTGAACAATAAAGAAAATTGCACAATCGAAGAGGAGTTTGTGCTCTTGTTTTTGCCACGAGGAAGTGAACGAGTGCATCGCTAGCGAGTTTGATAGATATATATATACACACATATACACACACACACATTCTGTCATCGTCAAAATCAGATACTGCTGTTTGTAGAATACTCCTTCCCATAAAGCACTCCCCCTACGTTCAGCGCAGTTGACTGAAATATAAATAATGTTTGCTTTATTTACGTGGAAACATTTACGCACATTAGCATAGTAAATAGTTTAGAACATATAAGACAGGGCTGGCTTTAGTGCTGGTGGCGCCCTGTGCGACAATGTTTGTTGGCGCCCCCCCCAATGACCACCTCCACCACGGATTCTCTCACTAGCACCCTTTAACAGTGACCAAGTCACCATAACCACACTCTATCAGATGCATTATATATAGCGCCACTCATACCAGTGTAGGGTGTCCAAGCACTTTGCATCACACACACATTACACAGAGACAATCAATCATACGTGTGTAAATCAGTGTATAGGAAATGTTACATAAGCCAAAGGACTGAAAGTGTAGGAGTCACATGTCATCCATACTGGTAGGCAGTATAGTTTAAGAGTGCTTGGTGTGGAGAAGCACAAACGCAGAGTCGAAAAAGAAACAGCATAGTTGGGAGTTTTCTTTAATATTAAGAATCGATTTCTAGCCAGATTAACCCTTTTTGAAACATTAATCAATGTTCTAATAATGTATACCTTGCAGTGTGTATGCAGTTCTAGGATGAAAGTTAATAGCTCACTATTCTATATTAGGACTTTAAGTAAATTGCAAGTAGCAAAAAAATGTCTCTTAAGAAAGCAGTAACCCTGCTGATCTGTTTACATCATACACACTCTGTAATCTACTTGGTACACGTTCTTTGCAGCAGGCATATTAACCCTCTGCACTAACTTCAGCCAAGTCAAAACCTCAACTATACAAAATGCTGATCTGTCTCCAGGAAGATAATTAATCACACTCTTGACATTTATGTGAGGCCTGGTAATTGCTGGGGGAAAGAAACGCTACACGGCGCCCCCAGGAAGCCAGCACTGGTGCGGATAAAACTCTCAGGGTTAAAATACACGTTGCGGGCTTGCAGGCTGGGAGGGCAAGGATTCCTGGATGATGCAGCTCTGATGCAAGGCAGTGTCCCGACGGTGCTGGTAGGGCTGGGGAGGCGTCACGAAGCTGCTGCTGGATTCTGCTGTAGTTTGAGACTGTCCGACCCTCGCTCGCTTTAAGGCAGAGCAGGGTCACAGTGGATTGCTGCAGGCTGTAAAATCAGGGTCATGCCGGTCACAGGTGGTTCTAACCAGCTGCATGATGACGTAGGTGGCGCTGTGTAGACAAAGAGAAGGGAAATCCCGAGAGAACATGTCTCTCTTCAAAGGATTTCCCTTCCTGCTACAGCGCTCACCTCAGTGACGTCACCAAGCTGTGCAAACAGAGCATGCGCGCAACCGGAACAGTGAAAAACCGGGACATTTCTTTGTTCAACCCGGACACTGTTCTAAAACGGGGACATTTGACTCCATTGGAGTACAGTGTCGGGACACGGGGACATTTCACAAAAAACGGGGACCGTCCGGGCAAAACCGGGACGTCTGGTCACCCTACACCTTGCACCAGTCCAAACAACCCTAATTGATGATAGGTTTAAAGACAACCTTTATTGAAAGCTATCCTAGTGGTAGCTATGGAGAGCAGCCTTCAGGCTAAGTCTTGAAGGAGTGTAAAGCAGCGTGGTTTACCAGATTATAACCTCTTGAATCACTAAATGAAAGGAGAACCAAACAAGGTATATATAAAATATATGTATTTATTTCTAAACACTCACTACTAATCTCTTTATGAGATTAGAGTCCAAGATACACAATAATACAGTTCTAAAACGACAGTAAATAGCACAATATACATTGGGCCCTAGAGGCGGACCAAACCATATATTAAGAAAGTGGTATAAGAACCACGACTTGACTAGACACAGTGCCTAGAGCAGGTAGAATCGCTGGGATCCCAAGGAACCACCCAAGGCAGTGGCAAAGGAGACCCACGGGGGACGTGTGCAGTGTGAGAACACAGCCGTGAGCCCCGTACTATTCTATGGGAAAGTCGCAGTTGGAATTTTAGAAGTTAAGGACACTTAGGAGAGGACTTTGAGCAAACCCCTTTAGACTTAGGGGGTTCTAGGGCCAGCACCCACGGGAGCACTGGAGTACTCGAGTTACCTCACCCAGGGAAGCCGGATGCATAGGTTTCAAATGGTTTCGGGAATCGTTGTTGATTTCAATGGCGATCTGCTGCAAAGTGCTGCTGTCGGGAAGGAGAAAAGTGTCCGGTGTGATCCAAGCCTAGATCAAAGATCAGAAGAACCTGAAAGCAGAGGGGACACAGTCTGGATCACTTGCCAGTAACCAGGGGCACGATAGATGAATGCCCACCGATGTCGGTTGTTTCAGGTGCAAAGAGGTGAAACTTGACTCTGCAGCCACGAGGACCAGGAGGCGTCGACGATGACCAGGAGCTGGATTCGAGCTGTCCCATGAAGGATGTCGAGTGCTGCGGTGTGGGTGCCCAGATTGGACCCAACAAGCCTTGGCAACAGCAACCCACGCAGGAAGAGAAAAGATGCTTCGGTGCGGACCAGCAAGGTCCTGGGGACTCCCCAAGCGATGGAGAGTCAGGGCATGTCTGGAGCAACCAGGTAAGCCCAATTAAAGTTAAAGTTGCCTTCTCAGGGACCCACAAGTCGATGGACCAGGGATTGCGAAGGGACCTCGAGAGAAAACACAAAGGGCCAGCTCACGGAACACTTGTGGAGTGTAGGCGGGCAATCTTCGGTGCAAATGCTGCTCAGGGTCAGGGCTACAAGTAACCCAAAGCTCAGCTGCAGGAGTCGTTTGAAAGCTGATGCTGCTGCAAAGTGATGTGGTGTCCAGGAGTTCGAGTTGCACAGTGCCACAAGGGATACGGGCCTCAGACTTGCTGTGGGCACTGATCGACCTCTGGGACCATGGAAACCCACCTCCTGTGTTGCAAAATTCTTCGGAGTCCGGCGGGAGCTTCAGAGATGCAAACCAGTCAGATGCGTCTTTGGTGCCTGCCTTGCAGGGGAGTAATTCCAAGGGAGATTCTTCAGTCATCTAGTTCAATGTAGATCGTCGGAAGTTCCAGGATTCAGTATCAGAGTTTCGTCTAGGTGTAAGCTAAAGTCCTGTTGCCAGGGGTTCCTATCTTATACCCAAGGAAGGGGTTGGACAAACTCTAGGGACCCACCTATGGGAGGGTCAGGAAAGAGGGGTGGCTAAACCCATTTCCTTTGTCCAGTTTCACGCCAGAGCAGGGGCTGGTAGCCCCTGCAACCGGTTTGAGCTGGACTATGCACAGTGACACCAAATGTGTCGCCAGTGCAGACTTCAAAGCACTCTTGGAGTGCACCCACCGAGCCCCAATACACTAAAGCCTGTCTGGGAGGTGGTGACACCTCCCTGTGTTGATGAGTACAGGCCCCAGCTAGGCCCGCAGGACACAAGGGTTCGCTCTCCTGTAAAGAAGCCTATAAGGAAGTTGGCACGGAAACTGCAAAGTACAAAGACACGGTTTATTAACCCTTAAGGGTGGTCCTACAATCCATACAATACCCTTCAGTATTGCATAGAGTAGCACAAAGAACTTGCATACATGGTCCCCTTTTATACACAACAGAGGGGCTCATAAGTGGGAGGATACGACATGAGACAAGAAATGTTACCTTTTATGGACATTTGCAATACAAGATCGATATGTGGGCGTAGCTGACATACTCCTTAAGCCCGCGAGAACATGGTCAAGCAAGGACTAACTGATAACAGATGTGGTCAAGTCTGGGCATGCGCCAGACGGACAAAGAAACTATTTATAGACTGTTACTAGGCAGATTACAAGAGCAACTAACACAAAGATAAGACTCTTCTCGTGCTGAGCACGTGGAGACATGACAATACAAAATGGAGTCCAGACTTCAGTCAACATAACAAAAGGAACATGTGTAAGGAAGGAGAATTCATGTCTTTAGTAAATGCTTAATCACATCGAAGTTGCAATTTACAACAGACGACCCTTTCAGCATTTACTGAAGACATCCGGCTTGTTAGAATAATCATCATATATATCGATTATCATCATTTCTTCTACTTCCTTAGCTAAACGTTTCTGATAAGTGACATTGGCAATAGCTTTCTTATCGGGGATACAAAATGATACACATACGGAACAGAGCAAGGGACCACATTGAACACAGATACAACAAGAAAACAGAACTGCTATAATTATGCAGAGGCCAGTCAAAACCTTCCAACCCCAAGCAGTGATCAATGCCCAAAACCATCCAGAAAAGGACCAAGTGCCGTTTTCTGTATGGATTTCAGCTGCAATTTTATGCAACCTATTGATTGCATTATAGACTGAAGGTGTGTGATCAGGAATAAACACACAGCAACTACTTCCGATAATTTTACAAGCTCCACCTCGATCAGCTAACATAACATCTAACACCATACGATTCTGCAATGCAACAATTCTGGTAATCTGTAATTCTTCCGTAAGATTCCCAAGAGCAGCAGCGGTTTGGTTTGTCACAGCCTCTACCACTCGTGTTAATCTTCGAACTTTCCTACTATTTAGGGCAGCTCCAACGAAGAAGAACAATCCTAGATTGAAGTCGATATACTGCTGTAAACTGGTGTCAGTCTGATCCACATCATCAACTGATAAAGTACGTTTATACCTATTTACAGTCACATTATTTAACAACTTTAAATCCTTATGATAGGATGCAGGTGCCAGAAATACAGGAGGTAACAAAAATGATACATAGCATACTCCAGACCAACCGGCTGGCAAACGGTAATAACCTTTAGTTCCACACACAAAATACGTATTATGGGATGCTAAGAAAGTACTGTTATTCAATCCATCGATGTTTAATATGGTAATACAATCACTAACACCAACAGGAATGTAACCCACACTTTGGACACACAGATCCGCTTGAGCTTGTGCCACTTGAATCACAAATCTGTCTTTTCCCACAGTGTCTCTGGTGTTCGTGAAAACATATGGAATCGATTCATTGTCTGGTCGATACTCTTCCCATTCCCAAATTGTCCCATTCGCTTGCGGATATCCATCTTTATCCTGATGACATTCTTTATTGAGTCTGAAGAGTAATCGTCCCACTGTGGGTTTCCGAGTGGCAAAAAGCAAAGTGTACCATGCTCTACAAGAGCCATTATGAGAGAAAGGAAGAGGTATGAATGGCGTTCCTCCCTTCTTCTGATGAGCTGGCATCATACCACATATCCAACAGTTCGTAGCATTGGTGGCAACATGGGTATGATGTAACATCTGGATGAAAGTGTTATTCAAATAGGACTGACGATGCTTCAATTCTTGATACGGAAGGGTATAGAAATAGTGCTCCACAGGCACTGGAGTGGTCAACACAAGCAACTCTCGGGCAGGAGTCACATTCTCCACAAACCATGTGGTTATCCCAACAATAGCTACTGTGAGCATAAAACCTATTGCAC
Source organism: Triturus cristatus (assembly GCF_964204655.1). NCBI lineage: Eukaryota > Metazoa > Chordata > Amphibia > Caudata > Salamandridae > Triturus > Triturus cristatus. The sequence continues at coordinate 223,653,449 of NC_140579.1, forward strand.
AAAGGATCTTCTTTTTCTCCATGTCAAAATAGAAAATCAATATCTTCCTGAAACTAAAGGTTTGTCAGAACTCTTCCCCTTGGGCAGCGGTCGATTTCTTCACCAACGGGCCAAGACGGGTGTCACTACACTAATGCAGGGCTGATCCCCCCCCCTTGCCTCACTGGCTCTCCGTTTCACTAACCCAAGGGCCGTTCTGACAACATGTCCCAATACTGAAGGATTCACTTTCTTGGCCTCAGATGATATCGCCTTCCTCCAGGAGTCGCGTGGTCCGGAAAGAGCTCCTCAGCGTCGTACGGTTCCACAGCACGGCCTTTCTCTGTGGTCAGAATCTCTCGTTGATCGGTCAGTACAGCGGGCTCCACCAATCCGGGCGGTACTTTGCGGCAGTGCAGGGAATGGATCCAATTCTTTCTGTTGGAAACTCGCACAGCCGTCCTTGTTGCCAGTAAGACTTGCTCAGGGCCAACCCATCTCGGCTCCAGGCTGTTCGTCCTGTCGAAGATTTTCAACATGACATAGTCTCCAGGCCGGAGACTATGTCCTTCGCCGGTGGACCGATCAGGGAGCGCCTCCCGGACCTGTTGATGAATGGAAACCAAGTTATCCGTTAACTGTGCCAGATAATCATTCATCATTTCACAAGGTACATCATACACAGTCTTAGGTTTTGGTGGACCCCAAATATTCATTGGACGTCCAAAGACAATCTCATACGGTGTAAGACCGATTCGAGAGTGCGGTACCGATCTAATTGACAACAATGCCAGCGGTAAAGCATCTGGCCAAGTCAAAGACGTTGAAGCTTGAATTTTAGCGATCTTGAGCTTCAGTGTACCATTATACTTCTCGACTAGTCCTGCAGATTGAGGGTGGAATACTGCATGGAACTTCTGGGTGATGCCTAGACCCTTCAGAACATACTTTATAACATCCGCTATAAAGTGGGGCCCGTTATCACTCCAGAGAAGTCTACAAACGCCATATCGAGGGAAGAACTCCTTCAACAGCATCTTAGCGGTAGTCATTGCAGTATTGTCTTTCGTAGGGTAGGCCTCAACCCATTTGCTAAAGGCACACACCACTACTAGAACATACTTCAAATTGTTACAACGCTCGAGCTGAATGTAATCCATCTGTAAAACCTCAAAGGGTGCAGTAGGCGTTACGAACCCTCCTGCTGGGGTCCGAGTCCCCTTTCCTGGGTTGTACCTCAGGCAGATCATACAGGTCTGCACCACTCTCTTTGCCGTGCTAGCAATCTCTGGATGCTCCCAGACTTGGGTAAGCAATTTTACAATTGCGGAAGCTCCAACATGTGCTAGCCCATGTGCCATCTGAACCATAGGTTGTACAAAAGCTGTGGGTAATTTCCATCGATCCATCTGCTTATTTCTCCAGCAACCCTCATCATCCAATTCTCCCTCACTGGACCATTGCTCCCGTTCTTTATCAGAAGCGGTCCTCTGTATTTCTCGCACTTCTTCCTTCGCATCATGCCATCTTTCTACTTGTGACTTCACTACATACATGGCAGTAGCACCGGGCTGCATCGCAGTCTCCCGCGCCACCCGGTCTGCTAACGCATTCCCTTCTCCAACTTTATCGACTACTTTCCTATGGGCGCTACATTTAACGATGGCAATTCTCTTCGGATATGTCAATGCAGTTAAAAGATTATGAACTAACTCCCCATGCATTATTTGTACTCCATGCGACGTTAAGAACCCTCTTTGCTTCCAGAGCAGGCCGAAATCGTGCGCTACTCCGAAGGCATAGCGTCTATCTGTATAAACATTCACACACAATCCTGTACTGAGCTCACATGCTCGTGTTAATGCTATCAGTTCCGCTGCTTGAGCTGATTTCTGTGGTATGCGTGCTGTCTCCACTATTGTTTGCAATGTGGTAATCGCATACGCTGCCGAAGTCGTACCATCTGGTAGCTTCAGGCATGACCCGTCCACCCACAGTTCTCCATCTACATCTGAAAAGGGCGTATCCTGGAGATCAATACGACCCTTTGTTTGTTCCTCGGTCATAAGGATACAATCATGTGCTTCTCGTGCCTCAGACCGAGTCTCGGGGTATGGCAACAATGTGGCAGGATTCAACGTCACGCACCTCTTCAACGTGATATGAGGAGCCAAAAGCGTCAGCTCATATCCCGTTAAACGGGCACTGGTCAAATGCTGCGTCCTTGTCTGATTAAGCAGGGCATCAACAGCATGGGGGACTAATACCAACAGCTTATGAGATAACACAATTCCCTCGCTCTGGCGTATTGACACAGCTGTCGCCGCAACCGAGCGAAAACAACCAGGCAATGCTCGAGCAACAGGATCAAGTACAGCCGAAAAATATGCACAAGGGCGCTGCTTGTCGCCGTGCATCTGCACTAAAACTGATAATGCACATCCATCTTTCTCATGCACATACAGCGAAAAAGGCTTGGTATAATCGGGAGTCCCTAACACTGGTGCTGAACAGAGGGCCTGTCGCAGTTTCTGAAAGGCAGTGTCACACTCATTCGTCCAGGGGAGCGGGATAGGTGTATCTTTTGTCAAAAGGGCTAACAATGGCTTGGCTATGTACGAAAACCCTAATATCCACTGCCTGCAAAAAGAGACAAGACCCAAAAATGCGCGCACGTCCTTCTGCGTGGACGGCGTCGGCGTATCCAGAATCACTTGGACACGATCTGGTGTGAGTGCACGTCCCTCCTTAGACAAAAGGTGACCTAGATAAGTCACCTTTGGTCTACAGAATTGCAACTTTTTCCTAGAGACCTTGTGATTGTGGGATGCCAAAAAGGAAAGCAAAGACAACGTACTCGTTTCACACAACTCCGGGGTGTCAGCCGCCAGCAAGATGTCATCGACATATTGAATGAGGGCGACACCCTCGGGCAGAACAAAGGAGTCCAATTGTCTTTTCAAAGCTTGACTGTAGATGCTAGGGCTTTCCGTATAGCCCTGAGGAATTCTACAAAATCGGTAAGACCTATTATTTAAAGTGAAACCAAAAAGGTATCGACTATCGGGATGAATGGGAATCGAAAAGAAGGCATTTTTCAAATCAATAACTGAAAACGTGGTCGCCGTAGGCGGGACCAAAGTAAGCAACGTCGTGATATCCGAAACCACTGGGTACTGAGGTATCACGATCTTGTTTACTTCTCTCAAATCAATGATAAACCGATAGACTTTGGCATCCGTATCCTTTTTCAGAATGGGTAGAATCGGGCTATTACAAACATTATAGGGAACTTCTTCCACCACTCCCACCTTAATCAAATCCTGCACAATCTGTATAAGAGCCTCTTCCCCCTCCTGCGAAATACGATACTGGGGAAGGCGTGGTAACACCGCCCCCTCCTGGACAGTAATGTGAACAGGCGGAATCACCATCTGTCCCACATCAGTATCCGAGGTGGCCCACAGAGCACGGGGGAGGGCAGCTAACACAACATCTTCTGTGACCACACACATCCGTTCAGACAGGGGGTAATTGTCATTCAATATCACCCGCACTCCAGCAGGGGAACACCGGATCGTAGCTCTAAAGTGCTTCAGCATATCAAGGCCCATAATATTATCCGGCGTGTTCGGAGCTAACAAAAACGGACAGGGTGCAGAAAAGGAATTAACCTGAAATGTGAGGGGCTGCGAAAGAGGGCTTCGGGAGAGTGTTCCATCGAACCCTACCGATGTAACCATTAAGCCAGATGGGGGAGCCCTCGGAACCAATTGTTTAGACAGCGCACTACGAGTCGCTCCTGTGTCCACTAGAAACTGATCAGTGGAGCCCAAAACCTCAGCTGATACGTAAGGACCCCTCTGATCAACTGGCACCTCGACTGATTCCAACCCCCATCCAACGCATTCCTATGCATGCTGAGAATCATGGTACCCAGAACGGTCAATCCCCGACACTTGATACTGATTTTGTCGATCAAAAACATTTGACCTATCTCGTTGCTGCCCAGCAAGGTCAAAACGAGCGTGATCATTAGAATTCCCTCTAAAATTCGAGAAACCCCCTCTACCTCTCGGGCCGCCCTGAGTGTGTCCCTGACTGTGTCCCTGCCGTGAAGCATGCAACGCTGGGCATTCTCTGGCCCAGTGCCCCAATTGCTTACAATACGCACATTGATTCCTATTCAGATCAGATCGGCCCGAGGGAGGACCATAAAATCCTCCCCTACCTCTATTTACACCCCGTCGGGGCGGACCATATACCTGTGCTAACATCACCTTCGTTTTTAAATCCTTCGATTTCTTTTCCTCCTGCCCCTTCGCTTCTAGCTCCTGACGCTCATAGTACTGGGCTATAGTCAGGAGGGCTGTCGGGGTCGTAGTGGACCAAGAACTTTCACTCGCTTTGAGGCGAGCTGCAATTGCCGGTAATAGATTCGCCACATATTTGTCAGCAAAAAGGTGCCGACCCGTATCATCCGTAAGAGACTGGCCACTAAAATCATGGAACGTCTCCTCAAAGCGCGTAAAGAAATCTGCAACTGATTCATCGGCTTTCTGCTTACACGAGGCTAGCATATTCCAGTCAATCTTTTTAGGAGGAATGATGGTCTTCAACTTAGTCAGAATAGCAGCGGGGAGATCTAAGATAATCTGAGGTGGTTTCTGCGCGGGCTTTCTCTCCCTATCCTCATCCTCACGTTCAGACCATCGAGCCTTAAAAGTGGCAACATCATCCACCTTCCGCACGGATCGCCACATATCCGGTGGTAGAATAAGCCCAAAGAACAAATCTATATCTGCTAAGGTCATAATACAAGAATTCAAGGCCCCCTCAACTTCTTCGTAAAAGGCCGCTGGATTCTTGCGGGGATCAGGCAACGCATTCTTTAATGCCATGATGTCAGTCCTATGCCAGGGAGTATAAACCCAATTATACACAAAATATCCCTTAGCATCGGCGGAGGTAATGTCCGAGCTAGTCCCCGCTCCTTTAGGAGGAACATACAAAGGCGCCGCTTCGCGCATTGGTTTAGCATGCACTGGATCGCTCTTATCTGATTGAGAGGTGGATGAATGGCCGCCTCCGGTACGCGAATCCGACCGCTTTTCCTCCTCAAGGTGTTGGCGCGCTTTCTCTTTAAGGTCTGCTGCCGCATCCCGCAACGCAAACAGTCGCCGAACCGCCTCAGGCGCCTTAGAGGGAGAGAAAACACCATTACGCAATGCTTTAGAATCTAATACCACATCAGCAGGTTCAAAGACACTGGAATATTTCCGAAAGGCGGCAATCACTTCATCAGAAAAGTGTCCCAAGAAATACACCCTTTCTCTATCCTGCCACGACTCCCAAGAAGCCAACAGTTCATCAAGGGATAACTTGCCCTTACATGCACGATAGGAAAACTGTCGAAGCTCACCCATTCGCTCGGCCGATAACATGGACCGCGTGTCTACCTTACTTGAACCCGATCCAGAATCTTGTGGCCTCGGGGCAGACGCGCCAACATAAGGAGGCGGAGAACGATCTAATAAATAAAAATCATCGTCATGATTATCAAGGACAGGATAAAGTGGCTGACGAACAGCATATTGACCCGAGACTTGTAACCTATGTTCTTTCTCTTGTTTCTCCGTCTGTTCTCTTTCCTCCCGACGCTTTGCTTCCTGCGCTCTCACATGATCATTCTTCGTTGCTCTTTGTCAAACAGCACTTTCTCGCGTTTCTCTCGCTCACGCACTTCCTTCACCCATAGTCGCACACATTCAAACATGTCTTGACGCGCACGCCGTTTACACATACACTGTTCCACATACTCAATCTTACGTATATCAAACGACCCATACAACGGCCACCGTAACTCAGGATCCTTCTTGGTATATTTCCTCCATACTGTGCTGTACATTATGGAGGAAAGACCATGCTTCACATACATATCCCTATTAGGAGTCCCCTCTGGGGGAGCTGGAGCAGATTCCTCGAGGTTTAACCGGTTTCCAAAGCAGCAGCACCACTTACGGAGTGCGCTAAAAGCAGGCATGCTCAAAAATAATGCAGAATATGCAGTATTTATCAAAAAAATGGCACTTAAACGTTGTGCTGTTCAAAGTTACACAGTTCCGGAGAAATATCTCCACATTACCTGCCTATATGTGTTGCAACGCATATATTCTCACAATAATCAATACAAGATATGACCGGTCATCACAAATCAAACTCAAATAGCCAACCCAGGCTTCAAAAACTCGGAGCAAGTACCGTACAACGGTTCTTACCAATCAAGAGTCCAGATTCCAACTGCCAAGCTCCGAAATTCGCCCAAACGGCTGTCACGGCAGAACCGACAGAAGAGGTCTCAGTCGAGGACCGGCGCCACCCAGATGGTCAGCTCGGAAGGGAAGGAAGAAAAACCTCGGGATGCCAGGACTAAAGTGCCTCTGGCAGTGATCACATCCCCGGCCAAATTCCTCACCTTCGTCGCGACCAATCCTTCGAGCATCCGAGTCGCCGATGAGCCCCACGTGACGGGCGCCAATTGATGAGTACAGGCCCCAGCTAGGCCCGCAGGACACAAGGGTTCGCTCTCCTGTAAAGAAGCCTATAAGGAAGTTGGCACGGAAACTGCAAAGTACAAAGACACGGTTTATTAACCCTTAAGGGTGGTCCTACAATCCATACAATACCCTTCAGTATTGCATAGAGTAGCACAAAGAACTTGCATACATGGTCCCCTTTTATACACAACAGAGGGGCTCATAAGTGGGAGGATACGACATGAGACAAGAAATGTTACCTTTTATGGACATTTGCAATACAAGATCGATATGTGGGCGTAGCTGACATACTCCTTAAGCCCGCGAGAACATGGTCAAGCAAGGACTAACTGATAACAGATGTGGTCAAGTCTGGGCATGCGCCAGACGGACAAAGAAACTATTTATAGACTGTTACTAGGCAGATTACAAGAGCAACTAACACAAAGATAAGACTCTTCTCGTGCTGAGCACGTGGAGACATGACAATACAAAATGGAGTCCAGACTTCAGTCAACATAACAAAAGGAACATGTGTAAGGAAGGAGAATTCATGTCTTTAGTAAATGCTTAATCACATCGAAGTTGCAATTTACAACAGTGTCAGGAAACCTATTGTACAGGCCTCCCCTGACGGAGTTTCATCCAGAAGCAGGAGGGCAGACTCGTGTCTGTGGCTGGCAGCATCCATCTTGTGATGCCAGGGCTCTGTTAGCTGGTACCGGGTATACCGGTGCTGTCATGCCTCTCCCTCTAGAAGGGTGGGATCATACTCCCACACCAGTTACTGGTGTGGGGGTATGATTTCAAGGTGTTTGACACTAAACACGACATGTTTCCGTGCAGCCATCCCAAAGTTAGCATTTACCGTTTGGTTATAATGCATATGGTTTGGCTGCATCACAAACAACCCCAGAATAAAGGTTCCGAAGGCTGCAGAGGGGCTCTGCTCATGCATGGGCACCCTCTCACATAAAACCCAGCACTCTGCCTTCAGGATTAGTAAGGCCTGCCATAGGGGGTGGCTGATAGGTTTATATGTGCAGTGATATGCTTATAGGGAACCTATGTCTCAGTAAGGGGTGCATGCACCACCTTACCCAGGCTGCAGTAACAGTGCTGTGGTGTCATTTTGGAAGGCTTCCCAGGGGTGGCAAGCAAAAGTATGTCCCATCTACGCCTAAGCTTTTCTGGGAGACCTTTCATCATGCCCTTTAGGGTTTTGTTGAACCTTTCAACTAACCCATTGCATTGTGGGTGATAAGGGGTGGTACATTTGTAATTTACTCCACACTCCTTCCACATTGCTGTTAACTAACTAGACATGAAGTTTGCATCCCTATCTGATACTACCTCCTTAGGGAAGTAGGGCCCTTGCCACCATCTGATACTACCTCCTTAGGGAAGTAGGGCCCTTGCCACCACAGGAGCTGTAGTGGTCCTAAGGGGAATGGCTTCTGGGTACCTAGTGGAATGATCCACCACCACCAGTATGAATCTGTGCCCAGATGTTGTCTGAGGATCCATGGGACCAACTACGTCAATCCCAACCCTCTCAAAGGGAACCCCCACCACAGGTAGTGGTATCAGGGGGGCCTTTGTTGTACCACCTGCCTTACCACTGGCCTGACAGGTGACACAAGAGCGACAAAACTCCGTGGTGTCTTCAGACATGTGGGGCCAATGAAAGTGAGGGACAATTCTGTCACAAGTTTTGTTTTGGCCCAGGTGTCCTGCTAAGGGAAAATCAAGGGCTAGTGTCAATAGGAAGCCCCTGAACTTCAGAGGTATCACCAACCTCCTGGAGGCACCAGGCTTGGGGTCTATACTCTCTGAGTACAGGAGTCCATCATTCCAATATATCTTATGGGTTCCACTAGCATTCCCATCAGCCTCATCAGCAGCTTGCTTTCTGAGAGGTTCAAGAGAAGGGCAGCTCAGCTGCTCCTGGCTCAGATCTGCCCTGGAAGGGCCCCCTATCCCCAAGAACTCAACCTGGTCAGGTTCAAGCTCATCTGGGACAGTTCCTTTTTCAGGCCTGTGATCATCTCCCTCAAGAAACTGATCTGCTTCCTGAGCCAGGTGGGAAGACACTGCCTTACCCCTGCTGCTCCTTTTCTTGGGAGGTGCCTGGTCCATTCTTCCAGGATCCAGGGCCTGTTCAGCTTTTGACATTTTTGACTGTGACCTGGTCACAACAAACATATGTGCAGGGATTCCCAACATTTCTGCATGAGTCCTGAGCTCCACTTCAGCCCAAGCTTAAGTTTCCAAATCATTGCCAAGCAAGCATTCAATAGGGAGGTCTGCACTTACCACAACTTTCATAAGGCCATTTACCCCTCCCAAGGAGAAATTAACAACTGCCAAGGAATGGTCTGTCCTGACATTGCTAGCATTGGTCACTTGGTACATTTCACTAAGTATGATCTGCTCAGGAGCTACAAGATCTTTTGTCACCATTGTGACACTTGCTCCTGTGTCCCCGAATGCCAAAGCCTCTTTTCCATTGATTAAAGGCTGCTGTCTGTATTTGCCCAGATTACTGGGACTCACAAAGGAGGACATATCCATGCCTCCATCACAGATCAGTACAGCCTGAGTTGGAACTCTGACTATGCCAGAGTCCACCTCAGAACCCAGAGTTAACCCTACTACACCCTTATTCTGAGTACCACCACTTGGAGCTGAACTAGGGGGAACAGTTGCCTTAGGGGTAATGGTGGCTGGAGTTGTCTTTGGACTTGGTACAATTACTTGTCCAATGGGTTTTCTGTTTACAGATTTAACACCATGGTTTCTTTTGGCCTTTTCCTTTGTTAGATTGGGACTCCCCACCAGATGCAGATTTTTGGGACCCTTGACAAGACTTCTGGTCTTTACCCTTGTCCTTACCCTTATCAGAGTTTTTAGAATCCTGCTTCTTGGAGTCACCACCTTGGTTCTGAACCTTCTGCCTCACCCTGGTTCTGACCCATTTGTCTGCCTTCTGACCCAATTCTTGGGGAGAGGTCAGATCAGAGTCCACCAGGTACTGATGCAACAGCTGATTTTGACAATTATTTAGGATCTGTTCCCTCATACTCAAATTGTATAATCCTTTAAAATCACTCACTTTACTGCCAAGTAACCAACCCTCCAGAGCCTTAGTAGCACAATCTACAAAGTCAACCCAGTCTTGAGTCTGTGCCTTTTGGGTATCTCTGAACTTCAACCTGTACTGTTCAGTGGTGAGGCCTAACCCATCTATCAGTGCACTCTTCAAGACTGTATAATTGTCAGCATCCTCTTCTCTAACAGAGAGGAGCTTGTCTCTACTTTCGTCTGCAAAGGAGAGCTACAAGATTGCTGCCCACTGCTCCCGAGGGACCCTCTGTACTTTACAGGCCCTTTCCAGTGCAGTTATCCATTTGTGGATGTCATCCCCACTCTGGTAGGGAGGGACAATCTTGTTCAGGTTCCTATGGTCATGAGTATGATCTCTACCTCTAGGGACACTGTTGCTGCCACCATGGGGCTCTAGCCCCCATCTATGTGAAGCTCTCTGGAGCTCCAGGGATTCCCTGTCCAATGCTAACTGTTTTCTCCTAAGCTTAGCTTTCTCAAACTGGATCAGTCTGCATTCTCTCTCATAAGAGGACTCCCTCTTCTGGGTGAAAATGGTCCTATGAGAGACAGAGGTCCCTCCAGATGCACCAAAATGATTAGAAGGAGATCTTGATCTTCTTGGCACACCACCAACCATTCCAGGTGGGGTATAGAGAAGGCCACCGAGGCCTACTCTCTCACCTTCAGGATGGATTGGATTTTCCAGGTTAGAATCATCTTGATCCTCCTGGTCAGCTTCAGAGTCCTGGTCATAGGTGAAGAGGTGAAGCTTGACTCTGCAGCCACGAGGACCAGGAGTCGTCAACAATGACCAGGAGCTGGATTTGAGCTGTCCCACAAAGGATGTCGAGTGCTGCGGTGTCGGTGCCTGGATTGGACCCAACAAGCCTTGGCAACAGCAACCCACGCAGGAAGAGAAAAGATGCTTTGGTGCGGACCAGCAAGGTCCTGGGGACTCCCCAAGCGATGGAGAGTCAGGGCACGTCTTGAGCAACCAGGGAAACCTAATTAATTAAAGTTAAATTTGCCTTCACAGGGACCCACCAGTCGATGGACCAGGGATCGCGAAGGGACCTTGAGAGAAAACACAGAGGGCCAGCTCACGGAACACTCGTGGAGTGTAGGCGGGCAATCTTCAGTGCAAATGCTGCTCGGGGTCAGGACTACAAGTAACCCAAAGCTCAGCTGCAGGAGTCGTTGGAAAGCTGATGCTTCTGCAAAGCGACGCGGTGTCCAGGGGTTTGAGTTGCACGGTTGCCACGAGGGATACGGGCCTCAGACTTGCTGTGGGCACTGATCGACCTCTAAGACCACGGAAACCCACCTCCTGTGTTGCAAAATTCTTCGGAGTCCGACGGGAGCTTCGGAGATGCAAACCGGTCAGATGCGTCTTTGGTGCCTGCCTTGCAGGGGAGTAACTCCTTTACTCCAAGGGAGATTCTTCAGTCATCTAGTTCAATGTAGATCGTCGAAGTTCCAGGATTCAGTATCAGAGTTTCGTCCAGGTGTAATCTAAGGTCCTGTTGCCAGAGGTTCCTATTTTATACCCAAGGAAGGGGTTGGACAAACTCTAGGGACCCACCTATGGGAGGGTCAGGGAAGAGGGGTGGCTACACCCATTTCCTTTGTCTAGTTTCGCGCCAGAGCAGGGGCTGGTAGCCCCTGCAACCGGTTTGAGCTGGACTATGCACAGGGACACCAAATGTGTCCCCAGTGCAGACTTCAAAGCACTCTTGGAGTGCACCCACCCAGCCCCAATACACTAAAGCCTGTCTGTGAGGTAGTGACACCTCCCTGTGACAGGAAACCTATTGTCCAGGCCTCCCCTGCCGGAGTTTCATCCAGCAGCAGGAGGGCAGACTCGTGTCTGTGGCTGGCAGCATCCATTTTGTGATGCCAGGGCTCTGTTAGCTGGTACCGGGTATACCGGTGCTGTCGTGTCTCTCCCTCTAGAAGGGTGGGCTCATACTCCCACACCAGTTACTGGTGTGGGGGTATGATTCCAAGGTGTTTGACACCAAACACGACATGTTTCTGTGCAGCCATCCCAAAGTTAGCATTTACCATTTGGTTATAATGCATTTAAGAGTATATGGTTTGGCTGCATCACAAAGAACCCCGGAATAAAGGTTCCGAAGGCTGCAGAGGGGCTCTGCTCATGCATGGGCACCCTCTTACATAAAACCCAGCACCCTGCCTTCAGGATGAGTAAGACCTGCCATACGGGTGACTGATAGGTTTATATGTGCAGTCATATGGAGAGATATAGTGAACCTATATCTCAGTAAGGGGTGCATGCACCACCTTACCCAGGCTTCAGTAGCAGTCCTGTGGTGTCATTTTGGAAGGCTTCCCAGGGGTGGCATAATACATGCTGCAGCCCCTGGGAGGCCGCTGGGGTACCTATGCCTTGGGTACATAGTATACCATATACTAGGGACTTTAAGGGTACCCTAGAATCCAATTTGGAGTGTACCTAAAGTACTGGTAATCAATTTAGAGAGAAAGCAGCTAGGCTGGGGTCCTGGTTAGCAGGGCCCCAGCCAGACTAAAGTAAAAAAACAGTGAAACATCAGCAAAAAGTGGGGGTAACTATAAGAAGCAGATCCTACTCTCCTTCAAGTCTAATTTTTTTTTTTTGGATCTTTCATCTTTACACGCTGACATGCACAGCTTTGAATTGCCTGCAGCTCATTCATTTACACGCTGATTGGCACACCAGAACTATTGACTTTATTTTTCCTATATTTTACCTTGCAACTTCATTTTTACACGCACAGACTAGTATTGCCTGCAGTTTAGTCATCTTCATGCGCTGATTGGCACAGCATACCTGAAATATCACTTGCAAGCTCTTCACATTCCTCTTTGCAAATTCATTTTCACGCTCTTACAGGTACATCCTAGAATTGCTGACAGCTCAGTCATCTTCATACGCTGATTGGCACAGTATACATAAAGCATCGTTACAAGCTCTACACTTCAACTCTAGTTTTGCTTTCTCTTTATGTTGTATGGCATTCCTATTATACAATTTTGTGGTATATCTAAGATTTGTTCTGTCACCTCTTTGCATATTTCATCGGTTCCTTTTTTTCAGTCATGTCAATAACAAACATGAGTCAACCCCCTCCTTTTTTAAATGAAGAAGGAGAACCTAAAATTCCTTGGGACAGACGGGTCAAAATACTCAATTCCTATTCAATTGCTATAGGTGGAGAAAAGTTTTCATCTGTGAGAAAACAACACATTTTGTTACATAATTTGGGAATCCAAGGTAGAAAAGTTTATGAAGATTTAGCTGACTGTGCTGAAGAGGAGGGTGAGGGTGATGTAGATGTGTTCACTACCACTTTACAAAAATTGGGTACCCACTTTAAGGGATAAGGTAAACGTTGTTTTGGAAAGACATAGGTTCTTTAAAAGGTTGCAAGGTAAAAATGAGGTCACTTCATATATTGCCTCTTTGAGGGGGTTGTCTGCTACATGTGAATTATGAGCCCTTACCGATTCCCTCATTAGGGATCAATTGGTTTGTTGTACTAATGACCACAAAGTACAAGAAAGGTTGTTGACGCAGAAGCCCGATCTAGCTGAAGCAGTATCATTAGCCAAGAGTATGGAACGCACTGCCTATTGTGTGAAGGAAATGAAAGTTAACAAGGAGACCATGAGTGATGACAAAGGTATTAATGAAATAAAAGATGACAATACAGTATTTAGGTTACAGAATACCCCCACTGTTGTAAAAATAAGCCTAGAAATGAAGATGTTAGATGTTACAGATGTGGGAATGTTAATCATCTTGCCAATTTCCCAAAGTGTCCTGCCATAGGGGTTCATTGTAGGAAGTGTAATAGAGTTGGGCATTTTTCCAAGTAGTGCAAGTCAAAGGAAGCGGGTAAAGATATACATGTACATGAAGAACCCAACACAGAGTTTGGAGATGAGAAATTTGTTTTTCAAGTGCATAGTCTAGAGAATGAAGAGAAGGTCAGATACCCAGTTTGTGAAATACACTTAGGGGCTGATTATGATCACGGAAGGACCGCCGGCCCTGCAATTGCGGTCCTTCCGCCATTGAATGGATATTTCCCACCGCCAGATTAGGATAATCTGGCGGTGGGAACATGAATGCATCCGCAGCGGACGCAAAGGCCGTCCGCCGCCAGCAATCGTCTCGATTGCCTGGCGGATGGTCCAGGGAGCCAAAATGGTGGCAGTGCCTAGCGGGCAACGTCCACCAGATTAGGATGCAGGCAAACACCGGCCTCTCCATGGCGGCGATGCTGCCTTGGAGAGGCATACGGAGTTCTGCTACGGGGCCTGTTGCGGGCCCCCCGGGGTGTGGTGGGCTTACCATGCTCAAGGTGGCAGGCACCGCGCGGTGCCAGCCACGTTGTGCATTGCAATGCAAAACATGGTTGTTTAACATTGCATACGGTGCTGCAGCCAGCAGCACCGTCCGCAATGTTAAACTACCAGCATGCGCCCGCCAGTGTGGCGGGCACATCCTAATTCGGCGGGCGGGATCTCCACACATATGGTGGACGGTCCCAGCTCCGCACGCCATCCTAATAGGCCTCTTAGATGGGAAAAAAGTGAGCGCTTTCGCAGATTCATGTTCCCCTTATACTTTAATTGACAAACTTTCCAGGGAATGTTCAAGGAAGATGAGTACACTTTAGAAAAGCCAGATATACATCCAGGTGGGTATAACGGGGACCCCATTTCTTTAAAAGGAATGGTGAAGATGTGCATCACCTTTAAGGACAGGCACACTATTGGAAAGGTCTACATTACAGAGAAGGGAAGTAATTTACTGGGGTGGAGACATCAGAAGGATTTAGGAATCCCGCTAGACCCCAATAACAATGAACAAGTTTTACTTACTGACAGATCTTTGGTACCAGTGGATGTTTGTAAAGAATTTCCCGAAATTTTCACTGATAAGATTGGGATGTTAAGAAACTATGTACACAAGATTAAATAAAAAAATGATGCTATTCCAGTTGCAAACAAGACAAGGTCCATTCCTTTGGTGATGCGTGAACCATTAAAGAGAGAACTGGAAAAATTAGAGGGGCAAGGTATCATAAAAGTTGTGGAAAGTTCAGAATGGTTGGCCCCCCTTTGTGATAACGTCCAAAAAAGAGGGTAATGATATCCGCATGTGTGTAGACTTGAGGAGTTTAAATGCCAATATTTGGATGGACAGGTATCCGTTACCTAAAATCAATGAGATGCTATCTATCATTGATGGAGCTAAATACTTTTCTGTCTTGGACCTTTCCTCAGCATACTATCAGGTTGCTTTGCATCTGGACTCCCAGGTCCTTACGGCTTTTACCACTCCTTTCGGTACATATCAATTCTTAAGAATGCCTTTTGGTTTGGCTTCCGCTACAGCGGCCTTTCAGAGAATTATGCAGCATGTACTGGGAGGAGTTGAAAAAACGATTTGTTTTCAGGATGATATTCTCATTTATGGTTCGGATGAAGAACACAACAAAAATTTGAGGACAGTTTGTGCTAAACTCAGAGATGCTGGTTTTACTATTAAGAAGGATAAATGCTAAATTGGAGTTGCATCTGTAGACTTTCTAGGTCACACTTTGGCCAGTGAAGACATGAAACCTAAAATGAACTTGATAAAGTCAGTATTGGAAGCCCCTACTCCCAACAACAATGAAGAAGTCAAATCCTTTTTGGGTTTAACTGAGTATATATCAAAATTAATTAAGAATTTTTCAGAGGTGGTGCAACCCATTAGAGATTTGTTAAAAAAAGGGTCACACTTTGATTGGTTACCGGTCCATGACCGTGCGTTCATGGATATTAAAAAAGCCATTGCTTCAGCACCTTAAATTGGAAATTTTGATAGTACCAGGGACACCTTTCATACAACAGATGCCAGTAATAAGGGCATTGTGGCAACGCTATCTCAAATGGAAGGGGGCAAAGAAAAGAGAATTGCTTTTGCCTCTGGACTTTGAAAGAAGCAGAATTCAAGTATTCCACTATCGAGAAGGAGGCTCTGTCATGTTTTTGGGCCAGCAATCACTTCAAGTATTTTACGGACCATAAACCGCTAGTATCTTTATTTGCTTCAAAGGACATTTAAAAAACTACGCCCAGAATTAGCAAATGGCTGATGTCTTTACAGAGTTTCAACTTTAAAATGGAATATGTACCTAGCATTAACAATCAAGTAGCAGACTTTCTTTCTCGTCTTCCTGTGAATAAGCATGAGGAGGAGGCTGTTGAAGATTTTGAAGTTTTACAAGTTGCCATCCCTGACATTTTTAAAAGCGGATTGGGAAAGCCACATTTCAGGAGATGCCACGTTAAGAGTGGTCACTGAAAATATTAAAAAAGGATGGCCCAAGAAATGTGGTGATTTTCCTAGTGAAATACAGCCGTATTGGATTGTAAGGGAGGAACTGTCCTTGGTAGGGATCGATGTTTATAAGTCTGACAAGATCATTCCCCTGGAGAAACTCAGAAGGCACATTTGCGAAATAGCTCACGAGGGTCATCTGGGGAGAAATCTTACTAAAAGTAAGTTGCGCTCTGGATATTGGTTGCCTTATATGGACACCATGATTGAGGAATTAGTGAAAATTGTCACGCCTGTGGTCTCGGTGACAAATCTAAAAACCCTAGGAAGGCACCTCTGGAACCGGTGCAAATTCCCATTAAGGCCTGGGAAAAACTAGTGTTAGACATTATTGGTCCTTTACAAATCTCAGGTCTGCAGGAAAGATTCATTTTAGTTTTGGTGGACTCTTTCTCCAAATGGATTACTGTCAAGTTTGTCAATAAAGTGGACACTAAAACCATAATTTGTTTTTTGTCTGAGGTGTTTGCCAACAAAGGTATTCTCCACACTCTTATCACTGATAACGGTGTCCAGTTAGTGTCAGAGGAAATGAAGGAATTCCTTATCAGTCTGTCCGCCAAACATATTTCCACTCCCCTATATTTCCCCCATGTAAATGGGTTGGTGGAACGCTGCAACAGATTGATCAAAGACGCTTTACAATTAGCAATGGTGGCTCAGAAGCCCACTGTTCAGTCTTGTAACGTCCTGGCTTTCTCGGGGTTGGGACAAACAGACAACGGACCAGAGAAAGGGAGGTTAAGGAGGATTTAATAAACAGATAAACAACTACAGACAACAAAGAATACCGGTATTGGAATCACCAGTTAAAGTACGATACCCATTCACAGCTCTTCTAACCGTCCTCCGCATGCACACCGGTCCCGGTATGCTCCAACGGAGGGCACAGTGCTGTGGCCGACAATGCCACTCGACCGCTGTGAAGGGTAGTTCCAAGGTTGTGGAATATACGGGGGGCACGTGGGAGTCACCCGGCCGGGCTCTCTACCACCTGGGAACAGCCGCTCTACCAGTTTCCCCCAGAGTACTGCCACAACACAAAGACGCTGGGAACACCTCCTAGTGTGCGTCTCTTGTATCCGGGTTTAAGTGATGATACCCAAGGTGGTGCAGAGAATGGATGGGAGCAGCCGCTCTACCTATCCCAGTTCTCCTACGAGTGTCGATGGCTAAGACGCGGAAACACCTCCTGGATAGCGTCTTAGCTCTAAGCGTGTGTTCACCCAAGTAACGAGGGTTGGGAGCTTCGGCTCGCACCAACCTCGATTTCTCCAAATTGTCAGGCCGTTGGGAGCTTCGGCTCTACCAACGGTACTTGTGCCCAATGACGTTGAATACGGCTCTCAGAACGGGACAGGACACGGGCAGGAAGCACACGCCAGCACCTCTCCTCCGCTCCTTAGAATGTTCCTTCCGCCGCTCCACTCTCCAACGGGTCCGTGTACCTCAACCAGGTACTCCGGCAAAGATCAGAATATCCGACGCCGAGTCCCAGTGATCTTCTCCTTAAGTAGTACTCTCGGCGTTGTATAACATGAAAACTAGGCGTTACCCTTGGTGTTATGTAACCAGAACTCTTGAGTTGCATAACATGCAAACTAGGCGTCACCCTTGGTGTTATGCAACCAGAACTCTTGAGTTGCATAACATGAAAACTAGGCGTTACCCTTGGTGTTATGTAACCAGAACTCTTGAGTTCCATGAGGCAATTGTTGCCGGAGGGCATTCTGGGAGTTGTAGTCCGCTCTCCTCCAAGCGCACCAGGTTCACGGAAGTGGCATCGTGGGAGGGAATCCATGTGCGGGAGGGGATTCCTGACAAGTCTATTAAGGACAGGTTATGGTCTTATCATATTACACCCAATGGTGTGACTAATCATTCTCCTTTTTGTCTATTGAGAGGGTGTAATCCCGGCTCTAAACTTACACCTAACTGGCTATTCGAAAACAACTAATTCGTATGGGATAAACAAGTGGTCAAGGAAAAAATAGTGCCTCATCAAAAGAAATACAAACAAGACCACAACTACAAATGGGGTGCCAAACAACACAATTAGAAAGTAGGACAATGGGTCTTAGTTAAGAAACCTGGCATTAGCCAGAACAGATGTAATAAATACTTTGGTCCAGAGAGAATAAAAGAGGTGAGGAAAAATGTAGTTATCATGGCAGATGGACGCATGTTGAGCATGGATCGGTTGGTTCCACATCTTGTGCAAGATAGTGATAACATGAATATTGATTGCGCAAAGGATACTTGTACCACTTCTGATGTTAAACGCAGTGGAAGGAAAGTAAGTGTGCCTAAGTGGCATGGGGATTATGACATGAAATAACTCTTATCTTTCAGGTAACCTGCCGTAAGGCTCCTTCACCTATGTAGCCTTGGAATCTTCTATGGATCTGCATTTCTTTTTTATTTTTCCCCTTTTCTTTCTTTCTTGCTCCGCTCCTCCGCGTCTCCCTCTCCCTTTTTCTTCCCTCGACTTTGCTTCCCACTCTCGCTTCTCCTCTCAGTTTTTGTGATAAGGAAGATGTGTTATAAATACATATTTACACTGCTGTCATTTTTTCCTTTTCATGTAAATAGTTTTTACCTCTTGTTATCTATTAACATTAATGGTTTGTTCCACCCCAGAGTTTCTGGGACCATGGTTCCATCTTGGAACTCTTGGGAGTGCACGATAGAATGTTGATGAAAAGAGTTGAAGAGCGTTAGACTGGCAGTTGGGAAACCTCTGTAATACAATAAATCCACTTGCCTTCATCTTTATTCTGCGTTGTGAATTTAATTACTTCAATTAGCATATATGCTGCCAAAATAGCAAACCCAATCCTGTGAAGGAATGATAAACTCTGTGTGTGGGTGCACTAAAGTCCCTAAAATATGGTTAGTTAATCACCCTCCAAAATTCTACATCATCCTTCAGCTCGGCCCCTAATGGAAGAAATGCCTATGCCTCTCTGATGGATTTCTAGCAACAACTAGCTGATGACTACTCCTACATGCTAGACCTTCTTCTTTGTTCTGTATATTTCTATTAAGATCAGCAAGTTAAGTCTCTATTATTAGATTTTGTACAGCTTGTGTCAAACCAGCCAGACTGCTGAAACCTTCTACTCGGATTTGATGTAATTAGCTCTGGTTTAATGGCTCTAAAAATTACGATAAAGGTGTTCCTAAAGTCACCAGCTGACTCATCTAACCAGACATCAAAGTATTTCTAGTCAATTATTAATTTAGATAGAAGGCCCTCAGTATTCACTGTATTCCATCTAACAGTGGGACCATTAATCTTTACTGTCTCAATATCCTCTACATACTTTCGGGGACTGAGTGTCTAAACATTATTATTAAATGTAATATCCAAACTGAGGGCATTGTGATCACAAACACAATTATAATGAGTTCTAAAATTGAGAGTACGTGAACTTAAATTTTCAGTAAGCATTATATAATGAATCGCTCTTCCTTCACTTCTCCTGGTAAATGTATTTCTAACAGGGGTAGACAAGGCACACACCTTATTGGCAAAGAAAAAACGTTTCTTTATATAAACAAATGTTAAGGGCCTTCCCATAATCATCATGGACAAAATGAGTGACCATTTTCATTTGAATGAAAAATTCCACATACTGCCCCTAGATTGTAACGAACACAAGTTGGTGTTAAAGTCTCTAGCACTAAAATTGATTCTGATGTTCTCCAATAGAAGATATTATAGAAATTCAAAATCACAAGGAAAAATAACCCTAGGAATCAGCAGTCCTAAAATCTGAAAGAAAGGGGAGATTAAACTCTTAGTGAACAATTTATCAGGAATCAATGTCAAAATAAATGTACATATACCGCCCTTGGCTCTCCCAGCCCAGTATGTTGTTGACTGTGTCGTAGGTCAATTAGCCATTAAACAAAGTTTAGAAAATGCATTTCTTAAGGTTAAACAGCCCGGATTATCCATTTCACCCTTCAAGCCAGCCAAGTTCCAGGTGATAATATTGATATGTGACCCAGACAGGGCTAATTGTAAATTTACCACCATAATGCTATTAACACTATTCCCTGCTTGACCATCCTTAAAGACCATAGAGAAGGAGAGACCTAAAGACTGAACAACCCCAGCGTTTTCCAGAAATATATACCAAAAACAGAATTTACATATCTTCCATTGTGCTAAGTGGGAAAAAAAACTATTAGAAATTTGAACATGGTACCCAACCGTGAGGAGATTATGGGTGAAATACTTGTCTTGGGTTCAGAATGCACTAACACACGCCTATGGCCTCTAAAAAAAATCCCAAAGATATTCCTTTAATCTGGCTGTGTTAAATCATAGAGCGGTTCAAGTTGAACAATGTCATTTCCAACATCCTAGTGGGTTTTCAAATTAAGTACCTCACATTCACCCTTACAAGTTTTTTCACCCTGGTCCCCCCAGGAAACCCTGCACACCATGTTCATGTCTTCATAGAACTGTTTACTGTGGCTTACGCTATCACCCACCCAATGTACCACCCCGTTTTCTAGATGTTTCCTAAATTTAGCAAATGTTTCCCTGTGCGTAGCCTCCTAGTGCGGTACATTTGTTATTACCACATACGGTGTTGTTCAGTTCCTATATACCTTCACAGGACAAGGAGTGCTCTACAAATCTACTGATTGAAGGATAGATTGATTGATTGGTTCCGGATGTAGGTGCAAGTTGTTAAGGTACTTGTTGATTCTGTGACCGGGGTACTTGGTGAATCTGTGCAGGTAACTTGATGAATCTGTGTCCTATGTCCGGGGGCTGGCTAACAGTAACAGCCTATGAGTGCCCTATAACTTCCCCATCCTTTACACCATGCCACTGCTGAGCCAACAGACTTTCGACTTTCAATCGAATGCTGTACCTTTCTTAAAATTATATCACCTACATTTGCAGACCCTGATTGATTAATTTAATCTCTTCTAGTACCTCAAGACAGTTGGTCAAAGTATTTTCCACTGACCTCAATCTGTCATTCAGAGTGTTGAACATACCCCTCACAAAAGTTTCCTAGGCTGTCATAGAAGAGTCTATCTTATCAAAGATAGCTTTTTGGAAAATCAAAAACTCCTTTATCCCAAATCCTCCCAACAACGCCCCACATTGATGTGCATTCAAATCATTTTATAGTGAAGTTGTTTTATTTCTAGACCAGGTTTGCTTTGGGCAGATGTTTTATTTTTTCTCTGAAGGTGGTTCATCCACAGATGAAGGGGACGCAGAATTGGTTATTAATTGTTCCCGGAAGCATATGGGTTACCCGTGCCAATACTGTCGGACTCCTGCTGATTTGTGTACTGGACTGACCCACTGTTATTTATAGGTGTCAGGGATTTTCGAGCCTCACTTATGGTATGTTGCGTAGCCTTTCTTCAGCATTAGTGATTTCCCTGTTTATTTCACCCATAACAGTAGGTAAAGATGTATGTAGCAATGAAAGATGCTAGATTGCGAGCCGTTCCCATTTTATCCCTGTAGGTAATTTTAAGGAAAACACCCTAACATCCCTCAGACTTGGATTATCAAGTGCACCCTTACATACGTTGTGTCCATCCAGATGCACCTTCACTCTGGAAAACAGACTCCATGATGAATCATGCCACAGATATACTGTGGTTGAAAGTCCTTTTAAAGCCTCCCTGTTGCTGTCAGCAGGATTTATAGAACCAGATCTCGATTGTAACTGATCCGATCACTTTTTGTCTCTTACGTAGGCCTAATTTCTGTTTATCCAAATACACTTTTGGCTTTGCAATATTTGCTTTGTTTGTCATGGCTTTTGCAAAGCTTTATTGTTTTGGGAGTGGCTAGGTCCTCAACAATATAAAAACAAGCACTTACAAAGCTAGTATGTCTGGCGTTGTCTGCCAGCATTCTGACTTTGTCGATGTTTATTTTGTTTTGTTATGGTATTTGTACAATGTTATTGTTATTGAGCTGACAAGCCTTTGCCAATATAAAAAAAAAAACGTTGGCTAAAGTCAAAAGTATTCATTTGGTTTATTAAAAAAAAGCACATTTTGTCACAGCAATCCCTTCTATTGGGAACTACTTTGTGTGAGTGTGCTCTTTGTGAAAGAGCGGAATTGTCACTCATAGTCAAGTTAGCCAGTGAGTGGGCTGACTCACTGCCCCATCCTGTAGATGGTGGAAGAAAAATGTGAATGAAACAACAATAGACTAATGGATTAAAAAGGCTAGCTGAATGTCCCTACATGGAAGCATATTATGTATATAAGTTTATTATAACCAAAAGGTCTACGAAAGCCAGACCTAAAAAACAATTGGCAAAAAGGAAGAATATTTGTTTGGTCTACACATTGTTGATGTAGGCTGTGGAACTGAATGGCACCACTTTTTGTGTGGATGTGCCCCTTGTTGAAGAGCAGAATGGCCTCATTCACAGTGAAGTTTAGCCAATGGCTAAATTGGGCCGACCAACTGGCCCATGCTGTATGCTGTGGAGGGTGGGTGATAATTGTGAATGGCATAACAACAGATGGATGGACGAAGAGGTTTGATGGAAAGCCACTCTAAATGAGTGTATTATACATATAATTTTAGTAAAATCAAAAACTTGTGGCTGATGGCAAAGGAAATGTGAGACATCAGATAAGACAGGCGTGAGAAGACAGGTTTTATGTTATGTTGTTATGTGCGTGTTTGTAAAGTGCCCTATCCCTTGCAAGGGTATTCTAGTGCTGAACAGGTGTGTGAGCCTAGCCCTACCTATGGTAATTGAGTTAATTGAAAAGTCAGGTCATCAGCTTCTTACGGAATTCAAGAAGTAAGAAGGCAGCTCTGATGTGGAGTGGGAGGTCGTTCCACACTTTAGGAGCAATGTAAGAGAACACCCGTCCTCCTTATCTGGTTCTTTGTTTGAGTGGAATGTGTGTGAGTAAGAGTCCTGCAGAGCAGAGGTGTCTTGGTGGTTCGTGGAAGGAGGGACGACTGTCCAGATAGGCTTAAGTTGTGTAGTGCTTTGAATGTGTGCATAAGGAGTTTGAAATGAGTATGTTTGTGTATCAGGATCCAGTCAAGCTCCCTGAAATGTGATGTGAGTTCTTCTGATGGAAATTGAGGATGAGCCCGGATGCCGAGGTATTGATGGTTTGTAGTCTTCCGGTGAGTTGCTTGGTGATCATGGCATAGAGGGTGTTTCCGTAGTGCAATTTGCTGGTGACTAGGCCGTGAGTGATGGTTTTTCTAGTGTTGCTTTGGAGCCCTTTGAAGATCTTCCTACGCATCTTCATGGTGTGGAAACAGGATGCAGTGACAGTGTTGACTTGTGCGCTCATGTCCATTTTTCTGTCAATGACAATTCAGAGGTCCCTGGCTTGGGTGTTGGGTAAGACGAGATTCATTCTCACGAAGTTCCTGTTTTTTTCTTTCCTCTCAGCGTTTGGGTTGAGGGTGGGTGGGCGGTGCGGTCATGTCCTTATAGTAGAATGTATGGCTCTGTTGAGCCCTTGTTGTGTACTCAGTTGACGTTTGGTGTGCAAGTTGCTGCCCTATGCTGAGAACAGAGGAAGAAGGGTAGAGAGTATGTGGTTTTTTGGGGGATTGGTGGAGGCCCCTGAATGAATAGGTGTAGAGGGAAGATCGAGACCCATGTCCCAAGAGAACACTATGAGGGTCTGTGTGATGCGCCGTGGAGTGTATAAATGTGGCTGCAATCCCGTGCCACTACAGGAATCTGTGAGTATGCGCAGAGGTTAGTTACAGGCTGATATTCTGTGATCAAAGAGGAATCTATGTGTATGTGTTCAGGGAACTTGAAGAAATATGGCCTGCGCTCATGTGCGTGTTGAGGGCAGGTGGAGGCCCATATCCTGTGTACAGGGAAGAGACTGTGAGTGTGTGTTCACAGTAGGTTGAGACATGTATCTGTCAGTGAGCAAAGGCAGAGCTGAGTGATTCTAGAGGTAACACTTAGCAAGGAGACAAGGCAAGGTAACACCAGGCTACTCAAAGCACAACGAAGGCCATTAAACACCACAGGACACAGACAAGAACAAAGTAGGGTCAAAGGAAGGGGAGTACTGGTATCTGAACAAGAGGTCTCTTGGTAGCTCAGGGAAAGCCCTTTGGACTGACACTAGCAGATTGGCCTCCTGTATAGAGACTGTTGCACTCAGTGTAAGGTGGACAGAGACTGACAACAATACTGAGACAGGTAAGACCTGAGAGGAACTGGGCGCAACAACAGAAGTCCTTCCCTTACCTGATTGGAACAGACAAAGCCAGAGGTCACACAGTAAGCGGATATGGACTGCAACAGACAGTGGAACCAATTTGAAATGAAACAAAAAGCCTGAGTGGAAAGAATAACCAGAATACAGGACAGACAAGGCAGCAATCAGACCAGGAGTAAAACAAGACCAGAAATACCGAACAGGGCTTCAGATATCAAGAACAGGAATGCAGGAATCAAGGGCAGGCTGTACCTAAAAGACACTGGAAACAAGTAATGCCCCATAGGCACAGGAAAACTGAAACTAGGTTTCAGAGCAAGGAACTCAAAGCTGTACCTAACAGGCACTGGAAATACCCTGTTGGTACAGGGAAACTGAAATTAGGATTGAGAGTAAGGAACTCGAGGATGTACACAAGAGGCAATGGAACTCAGGCTAGTAAGGAATGTGAGACTGAGAAACAAGGGAAACGAATGAGCACAATGCTCCTCAGAGCAACCACAGGAAAGTAGGACACTGAAAAAAGCAGTAGCAGGAATAGGGAAGTCCTCTGAAGGTTTCAAAGATTCAGCAGTGTAGGCAGCTGTAGAAGAAAGCAGGAACTCAGAGCAACGGCAGCTGAGGCTGAAGGCAGAAGCCATGCTTTAATCCCTCATCCCAGCTCACAGCCACAATGGGTGATTTGAATTCAGAATAGATGTGAGCAGGCTGCAGCAGAGTGCAGGTGAAAGCAGTCAAAGTCCCTCTTCCAGCTCTCTGCCTGAAGGAGTGCACAGAGGTTCCAGGAAGCAACCAGTAGGCAGAGTGAAAATCCGGAGTGAAACATGGATCAGAACTAGTTTCGCAATATGTCCAGAATTCGTACAAGGAAGCCCATGCACATACTGAAAGAGCTAAGACAGAGTTTTAAGTATAATACAACTTACCAAAAGTCTCCTCTCCAATTCGCGTGGTAAGGTAAGGCACAGAAGTACAATAATGCATTCATGGTTGATAAATAAACCCTGTAATGGAATCTGGAGTGATTCTGATTTCCAAGAGGGTTTGAACACTGAAATTCAGCACATGTTCCAAACTAATACTCATGACAGAAGCAGGCTCACAGAAAGGCCTCAAGTAGAGCCACCCAATAGCATGAGTGCAGGATCCTGACAGTATCCTCCGTACATGGAGGCGACTGTGAATGGGTGTTGTGAATAGGTGGAGGCCTGTGTGAAGTGACCTGGTTCCATAGGTTGATGTGACACACCAGACGTAGCCAGTATATATCTTTAGGTTATTTATTAAGATGTTAAGTCCATGGTATAGCCCCACCAGGAGCAGCCTGCTAGCTGCTCAGCCCATCCTCTCCTAACTGTCTCTCACCACATCAACATTCCAGTCACGTCATCATTCCACATGGAACACTCACACTGGCTGAGCAGCTAACTACAAAATACAGGAGAACAATTTATCTTATATGAATATACTACACTGTGTCTTGTGCTCAGAGTAGAATGTGATTGTGCATTGAAGGTGGGTGGATGTCAGTGTTCTGTGCTCAGAGAGGACAATTTGAGCATGTGTTGAGGATAAGGGCTAGTACACTGTGCTCAAAGAGGAGTCTGTGACAGTGTGTTGAGCAGGGATGCAACTAGACCTAAACTTTAGGTGGCAGGGGGATAACGGGTCACCTAATGGAGGCATGGCTAACACTTCGAACAATGGGGTGAAGCTATCTTTAGAGCCAATACAAGAAAACAGAGGGATCAATTGTGCATTTTCTAACATGTTGGTCAGACCATATAACGTTTAGAACAAAAATGTTTTTGTGAATTTGACAATGTTAATAGACTACTAGCAGACATCTATTTAAAGGGAATTAGTGATTTGATAACTAAAAAGCAACTTTTACAGATTTGGTACGAAACAATTGAGAGCCAGTTTCTGCAAAGTTTTTTCAAAACAATTATCCGAAAAAACAATCTTGTGAATAGACAAGCTCATAAAATATTTTACATTTATCATCAGAAAGGCGTTCTTGTCTGACTGTTGACCAAAAGTACGTTTTCAGCCTGCTGCAGCATTTACTTGTTTGAGGCTGCACACATGTAAAGGTCTCACAATATTGAACTTAGTGGGTTAACAACCCAGATTTTAGGATTGTTGTCTGGCAAGTCTTGTCTTTAATTCTTAATGCATTATCCATTCCTCCACAGACTGAGTGAGTGCTAATAAGTTGGCATTACCACTGCCTGTTGATTATTCTGCCAGCAATCCTGCGCTATTCTAAATTAATAATAAAATAGTTGTTGTTAGCACTCCACATTGAGCTGTTCTGACATAAGAAGACTAAGCTACATATGTGGGAGAAGCCACCAGGTCTAAACAGCTTGCAACAAAGGTAGTTGCCTTACTTTGCATTGACTGGTGTTCTAGCATACAAATAATGCAGGCATTTCTTCAAGCTACATATCCGGTAGAATGGGTGGCTGATGGGGAATGTCTCGATAAGAGATCACTCCAAAAGAAATAGAAATAATGGCTGTTATTAACATGTTATAATAGCAACAACCATACTTTCAGTTATTTACTGAAGCCCACAACACTTAAAGTGTGAAATACACTAAAATATGAATGTTGTTTTTAAATCGTGGCGGGGCAATATGCATTATAAATTGCAACAGTTCTTATGAATTTCTCGAAAATTCCTTTGAGAAGATTGACCATAAACTCTCTATAATGTTTTTTCTGAAATGTCTATATTGATTATAGCAGTTAGTCTGACCTGTTTGGAGTAATGTACACCTCTGAAAGGGGCACAAGAGACATACCAGGCGAACAACATGGTTACCAGTTTGTCATTATAACTGGAAAAAGTAGTGGACAAAGTGGTGTTTTCATTCTGCAGTGCTTTTGAATTTCTAACCTATTATACCCAATATCAGATTTATGCTGCTTTTGACAGATCAAGGTTCAGTTTGACAGTAGAATAAGGTTTCTCAAGCATTTTTCTGACAAACCACACTAGTTTTAAGAGATAGGACACAGCGATGTAATGCCTACATACTGGAAGTACTGGGTGTACTGCCTTTGCCTAGACCGCAACCATGGAAAAAAAACACAGAAGGCATATGGTAAAGCAAATTCAACATTATTCTTACAGTGCCCCCTTAGAAACTAATCAAAGAGGAATTTGCTTTAGGTGACAGAGTTATGCATCTGATTAGACATAAATGATATGTTTAGACTTCACATAGCTGAGCTATCTCTAGGTCTGGCCACTGGCTCGGCGTTAAACACTTGAGCTATCCCTCAGGTGGCAATGCTCCATTACCAAAGGAAAAGAGCCAAAAACCATCTCTGCTCAATTTCTTCTAAAATTGCCACCAGCCATGCGTTTAGTGCCCGAGGGCACCCACTAAATATATTGCAAATCTATTCATGCAAGATATGAGTTGAGTTATAAATAAAGTGCAACAAACACACCAAGGCATCTTGAATCTGAATTAACAGAGAAAATATATGAAGATAATCAAAAACATAGTCACATTTTAGGAACCTTCTAAAGGTAGAATGGCCCTAGGAGTAGATTTAATATTTCCAAGTATATGATTCAACGAAAGAGAAGGGACAACCCCCGTTACCCCTCCACACGCACATACACAAGCTTGTCTTAATTGAGCGACTGATAGCAGAAGAGCCAAAAATCAACGGATCGTTTAAACTTAGCAGAAAACACATAATCAGTTTGGAGCCTGCTTCATAATAGGCTCTGTGGACAAAGCAAAAAGGTTTCTTGTAGAACCTGCCAAACCAGTGCAGCTTATGGCAAGCCTTGGAGATATTATCAAATGTCATGACATTCGAGACAAGTGGCGCACCCACATTCTCAATGCCTTGAAGCTTTCAGTTAAGTTTAAACTGTGCTTGATGTGTACGAGTTTAAAGCACAGAGAAAATATAACACAGCATTGTTTCTGCCATAGCTGCTTTTTCGGTGTCTCAAAGAACAGGAATGTGCTGTACAAATGACAATACAATATCACTGCCTCTCTCTATTACATTCTTAGCTGAGATTACGTTCATTGCCTTTTTCTGATATTAAAGTGTGGTGAGGTACTCTTGCTGTGTTTCTGCAGATCTGGTGGGATGTTGTAACTGGGCCTTTTATCCCTATTGATCTATCACCAGGCACTTTAAGTAGCTCACCATTTTCCTGATTGCAAGTTGAATTGTACTGGCAGAGTGCAAACTCCGCACCTGCAATTACCAGTGCCCTGCGATAAGAACCCATAAGTACCCTGCAATTAATTATAAGTTAAACCCCATGTAATGGGGTATTACTGTGAAGATCTGATTTACCTGGAAGTATTCTGCATGGGTTTCACTTTTCTGTGGGGTTAAACCCACCTGCTCTAAGAAGTTGGTAAAAATGTACAGGGGCTGTTGTAAGGCAATAGTGGAAGAAGGAGCTGAGGAGTGAGAAGAACGGAGTGGAGAATTGTAACTGATAGGGCCGGGATGAGCATGTAAGGCTTCTCTCGTGCCTTGTCTGAGGTTTGGGCAGAGGTCATGGAAGGAGTCCAGTCTACAGTGCAGCTTTTTCCCATAGTGATTTTATCTGCTGGATTTTCTGCCCAGTAAAATGAGGTACATTATTCCAGCGCCCAGTAAACCCATGTACAAAAACACTGAGGGGGATATTCACAAGGAAGTTGCGGAGAGAGGCGTTCTCCTTCTTGGCTTAACGGCTCTCTCCGCCACTTCGGAAAAGCAAGGCTGCACCATATTTACAAGGACATGTGCAGCCTTGCTTTTCCCCCTGCGATGGCGCTAAGTTTCACAACTTAGCGCCAACGCAGGCACCGTTGCACCAGAGTGCAAGGGTGTCTGCAAGCAGGGAAGTTTATGTACAGGAAGGTGTCCCCTCCTGCACATAAACACACCTAAAATGCCAGTTTGTAACTTACATGTGTGCTACTTCAAGCAGCACACATGTAAGTTACAAAACGGCATTTAAAAAAAAAAGGTTTGTTTATGTACAGGAAGGGACACCTTCCTCTACATAACCAAACCATGGCATTTTGCATTTTCCATGTGTGCTACACAAGGCAGCACACATAGAAAATGCAAAAACGAGGAGAAATAAAGCATTCCTCCAGCAATCGCCAACTTAAGACCAGGGTTTTCCTGGTCTTAAGTTTGACGTTCGCTCCTATTTACGTTGCCCTTGTGAATAGGGGGCAGCGTAAATATCAATTGGTGTTGCGAAGGAACGCCCACCACAACACCCACTGCACTCCGCTTTCACGCTAAACACAGCGTAAAAGGGGGCCTATTCACAAGGCAGCGTTAAGCCACGTTAAGTGGCTTAACGCTGCCTTGTGAATAAGGCGAAGCCCCTATCGCCACCACAACGTCACTGAAAGTGACCTTGTAGTGGCGATAGGGGCTTGTGAATATGCCCCTGAATCTCTTATAATTGTGGGGAACAGAATTCAACAGTGGAATTGTGCTACTTGCAGTTCCATATCAGGTCTCATAGCTTTTGTTGGAGCCTTGCAAGAGGGCTTATTAGGCAGACAGAGCTCAATACCATGAAGCACAAAAAGCACACAAAAAAACAAAGCCTCCTGTACTTGTAAATGGCTTTTGGATGACATCATTGGTTGAAGTGGGTGGTATCTATTAGGAACAAAGGTGTTATCAGCTGCGTTCTGTAGTGTGTCTGTCAAATATAAACTTATAAAAAAGGTTAGCACTAGGTGCAGTCTGATTCTGTACTATCAAAAATATATTTTTCAACACACTTGTTTTATCTTAAACATGTGGGACAGATTTACTAACAATTCGCGCTGGGTTTTGCATCCCAAAAGTGAAGAAAACTGTTGATTTAGCATTTACTTCCAGTTCCAAACTTTATTTGCCCAGGAAAGTACTCCTAAAGTAATGCCAGTAGGAGTATTGCTGCTTTACGTTGCTTTGAGTTAAGGGGGCTTAGCATGGGTGGTTAATGGGTGTTCCCAATCAACCACCCAAGGTTTTTGACACAAAGCCATATCTGCTAACATCTGTAGCAAGAGTTGTGTGCCAAAAAATGATGTTACTTGGAGAAGTGTTTTTATCTCTCCAAACATTTCCATCTTTAAATGTGAGCTGTGCTATACAGCACACATACCAGCTATGTCTAAGCATAGTGTGATATCATCCGCTTTCCTGTTACATCGTGTACATTCTTTAGAACATAGAACACTGTTTGTGTAAAGCGAATTCCGAGGCTTCAGTTTGGACTTGGGACTGATGGCTGAGGTGTTTGTGTAATAAACCTCTACACTGAGTTTTACCCTGTGTACCTCGTTCATCATAACTTTACATTGGCGACGATTTCGGGATGAAAAAGGAGGAATAAAAAGAAACACCCAACGTCAACTGTCGTAAATCCACATTCCAGCAGCAAGTTAAAAATTCGGAAGAGAACCGTATTTCAAGGTTTTTATGCGTAGCAGATCGAGCGTAGCAGATCGATAAGGTACTGTGTCAGGTAAAAATTATTCTGCGCGCTAAATTTTAAACTCATGGAAAAAAGTCAAGCGTATGCTACTTAATAAAGCTAAAAGGAAGATAACTTACTTTCCGGAAGAAACGTGAGTCAAATAACATTGTGCGCACTTATAAAAAAAAAAGAGGAAACATTTAAAGAATTGTGTAGTGCTCCCCTCCAGCGGCTGTATTTAAACAAGGGAAGTGTGCTTAGCGTTTCCCCGGCGGCAGAAGTTAGCCTCTTATCGTAGCATACCTTGTATGAAAGAGGAGCGCGTAGCAAGACGAGGGGCAGGAGTTTATGTGTTGGTTGGTGCGTGCTGCAATATAAGGCTCTGGTGTCAGTTTCTCGAGGCAGAGCAGCATCGAATGAAATCGCGCTCTGGTGCCGTTCGAGAGATTGGAGCTCCGTACTGTGGAGAGGCAGGAAGCAAATGGTGACGCATTTGAATCCTGCGGTAGGATTCAGTAAACAACGCGCGTCATCGATCACGTGTCAGCACAGCCAAAGGGGAACGAGTCTTTGTTTGAAAGACAGTCTACAAGGGATTCAGTGATTAACGCTCGTCGTTGATCACATAGCATCATAGTAAAACACGAACGAGTCTTTGTTTGAAAGACAGCCTACACAGTTGAAGGATTTACTTTGGAAGAAAGGGAAATGAATACACGGATATATATATATATATTTTTTTTTTTTCTCTTTATTTTCACTAATGGAAGTTTAAATGTTGAGTGAACATTTAAAGTAGAATTTTAATATATATATATATATATATATATGGATTCAGCTTTTCCCGTGGGGAAGTTTTTTTCCTCGTGCACTCCCGTGTAACGAAATCAAAGAAACCAACACCGGGTTTTAAATCGAATTACCGTGCGTTTATTACAGCATCCAGCAAAACCTTACGCGTTTCGGTCTCTACGGAGACCTTGCTCACAGTGAGCAAGGTCTCCGTAGAGACCGAAACGCGTAAGGTTTTGCTGGATGCTGTAATAAACGCATGGTAATTCGATTTAAAACCCGGTGTTGGTTTCTTTGATTTCGTTACACGGGAGTGCACGAGGAAAAAAACTTCCCCACGGGAAAAGCTGAATCCTTCTATTCGCAGCGGGTCCTGCTGCGCCTCGCGTGCACCGCCTTAGAGAACCCGGGAGCCTCCGAACTTGGGCCAGACTGAATTAATATATATATATATATATATATATATATATGGTTGTATAATAATAATAGTAAAATGGTAATATAAATATATATATATATATTCTAAAATGCCCATAGATGGAAGTATTAACATCAGAATTGCATAAGTTGAAACAGTAACGTGTGAGAAAAGTATAACATTGAAGAACACCGTATTGTTTATTTAATTATTTTGAAAGTATTGAAGGTTTAGTAGTTTGTTTAGATATACATTTAAAATGCAAAATGTAACTCCTCCAGCGTTCTTTCTACCCAGTCCAGGTGAACCTTTAGTGAAATGGAGTAAATGGAAGAAAATATTTGCACACTACGCAAGAGTTTGTGGAACTAATCTAACTGCTGAAAGGAAACACTCCTTACTTTTACATTGACTAGGTGGAGAAGGACAGGAAGTGTTAGAGAACTTACCGGAACTAACGAATGAGGAACAGAGGGGTTTAAATGAATATGAAATTTGCATTTTACAATTAGACAAAACACTATTTGCCTAGAACTAGCACCATCATGGAGAGATATGATTTTGGTTTAAGGGCTCAAGGTAAAGATGAATCTGTTGAAGATTTTGTAACGACCCTAAGAAAGCTTGCTTCAAGCTGTAAGTTTGGGGGGCTGAATGAAGAACAAATAAGAGATCAATTTGTTCTAAAATGCAGAGAAGAAAAAATAAGGGAAGAATTGTGGCTTAAGGATGAGCCAGCATTAGAAGAGGTAATTTCAATTGCTAAAAGAGTAGAGCAATGTTAAAATGTGTTACAGAATTGAACAATTAGAAAAGTAAAGTAGAAAACTCTACAGAGGAAGTGCAAAAAGATGTTTGCGTAGTAAATGAAGGTAAAACTTCCTCCTCTCAAGGTGAAGAAAAAAAAAGAAGATAGTGCAGATACTTCTTTTATTTGTATTCGATGTGGTATGACTGGTCATAAAGCAAATTACAAAAAATGTCCAGCGATAAATGTTAATTGTCATGGTTGTGGCAAAAAAGGTCATTTTTTAAAATTTTGCAAAACTAGACAAAAAAGGTTTCAAAATAAAGTGGTAAAAGAGGTATTATGTCAAATCAACAAAGATGTTTCAAATCATCATCCTGTTGGTAAAGTAAAAATTGATGGAGTTGATTTAGAAATGAAATTCGATTTGTGTTCACATGAGACCATTGTTGATAAAGACATTTTCTATAAGTGGTTTCAAGGGAAAAATCGTCTACACAAAATGGATGCAAGTCCAGGAGGATATGGGGGTCAACCCATAAATATGTTAGGTTATTTCAATGCTACTATAGATATGGAAAACAAATTGATTTTAGGTAAGGTTTATGTAGCAAATAAAGGAGACGATTTATTAGGCTGGCCACATAAACGTCTATTAGGTGTCAAACTTAATCCAAATGCTGAACCACAGGTTCAGATTCAAGAAATAGATGCAAAGAATAAAATAGATTTTGTGGAAAAGTTTCCAAATCTGTTTAAGAATGAGTTAGGTTGCTTGAGAGGTTATAAACATGATGTTAAGCTTAAGACTGGAGCACAACCTTCCATAGCTAAGGTGAGAAGAATACCTGTGGCATTACAAGGAAAAGTGGAGCAAGAGTTGGATAAGCTATTAAACCAAGGAATAATCACTCAAGTAGAAGCGCCTGAGTGGTTGGCACCAGTTGTGGTTGCCAACAATCCCAATGGCGAGATTAGACTTTGCATTGATCTTCGCTCGCTAAACAAAGAGGTGGTTGTAGATAAATTTCCTCTTCCCAATATAGATGAAATTATCTCTACTTTGGGTGGTGCGCAATTGTTTACGACGTTGGATCTTACACAAGCTTATCATCAAATTGAGCTTACTGAAAAATCACAGGATCTAACATCTTTTATCACTCCCATGGGTGCATTCAAGTATAAAAGAATGCCATTTGGTTTGGTGAGTGCAGCCTCAGTTTTCCAGAGAATAATGTCATCAATCTTAAAAGGCATCAAAGGAGTAAAATGTGACCAAGATGATTTGTTAGTTTTTGGTGCAAATCAGGGAGAACATGATATTAGACTGGAACTTGTTTTGAAGAAACTGGAAAATGCAGGTCTCACTTTAAAATATGAGAAATGTAAATTTTCCGTAAAAGAAGTAAACTATCTGGGTCATTGTATAACTTCCATGGGTGTGGTCCCTAAAAAAAAGTTGGTTGATACCATTGTAAACTTGGGTGCTCCGATAAACAAAGAAGAATTGGTTACTTTTCTAGGGATGGTGGAGTTTTATGGAAAATACATCAATAATTTGTCAAGTAAGTCATTTGCAATGAGGGAATTACTTGTAAAAAAAATAGAGAATTTAATTGGTCAGAAGAATGTCAAAAAGAATTTGAAGAACTAAAATTGAATTTGAAGGATGCACCAAAGTTACAGGTATTTCTTCCTGGCGAAGAAACAACAACTGTAGTAACAGATGCTAGTTCGAAAGGATTGGGAGCAATTCTTAAACAGTATAGAGATGGAAAAGAACAGTTAATTGCGTGTGCATCTAGGAGTTTGAGAGGTGCAGAAATAAACTATTCAGTAATAGAAAAAGAAGCAGTAGCTATCTACTGGGCTCTGAATAAATTTAGGAACTTTATTTGGGGGACTAGTTTCAAAGTATGTACGGATCATAAACCTCTTAAAGAAGTGTTTAAGAAGAAAGGTCTTGATTTTATCTCTTCAAGAATAAGACGTTGGGTAATTGGTGTGCAGGACTTTGACTTTGTGGTTGAACATCTTCCAGGAGTGGAGAACATAACAGCAGATTGTTTGTCTCGTTTAGTTAGTATTGTTGATGATGATCAAAATTGTGAAGAAGACTCTGAATAAGTGTATGTGAAGTAACTTGTGGAATAATTAATGAAGAAGAATGGAAAGAGGAATAAAAAAATTACTCAGAGTTAGTGAAAGTTATTGACATGTGTCAATCAGGTAACACTGGTGATAAGTCGTTAACAAAAGTCTGGCGTATGGTTGCAAATGAATTGTCAGTAGACAATTGTGTTCTCTTAAGAGGTAAAAAGTTAATTTCTCCTAAGACTTTGAGAAAGAAATTAATAGAGGAAGCTCATCAAGGTCATCTTGGGATAGTAAAAACTAAGGAGAGGTTAAGAAATAGTTTTTGGTGGCCTGGCATGGATTTGGAGGTCGAACGTGAAGTGAGAGAATGTCTACTATGTAAAGTTAGCGATAAAGTTCTCTCTTCGAGAACTTTGCCCATGGTTTGTCGAACTCTACCCAATGCCCCTTGGGAGGATGTTGCCATGGACATTGTGGGTCCACTTACTGGAGAACACACCACACCCTATTTGTTAGTCCTTATTGACTTGTATTCGAGATGGGTAGAAGTGTTAAGTGTGTCTGAGGTGACTTCCAGCAGTGTAATTTCGTTTTTAAAAGAAATTTTCAGAAGGGAAGGCTTTCCAAAAAGTTTTTTGACGGACAATGGTCCTCAATTTTGTTTAAAACAGATGGAAATGTTCTTGGAGTCATGTGGGATTAGACATAAGAAATGCTCAATTTACCATCCAGAAACGAATGGCACAGTAGAAAGGTTCAACAGAGTGATAAAGAAAAATATTCAATTATCAAGAGTAAACGCTTTGTGTTGGAAAGTTGAATTGCAGAAATGTATTCTAGCTCATCGTTTCTCTCCTCACACTTCTACTGGTAAATCACCTTTTGAACTATTTAAAGGGAGGACTCCAAATACGAAATTAAGCCCAGGTTGGATGATTTGGGGTAAAGGTATCAAAGACAACAGTGTTGGTTGTTGGCGAGAGAAAGAGAAAAAATTACAAGTAAAAAACAAGATAAATTATGACAAAAGGAAGAATGTTAAGATGTTTCATGCTAAGGTGGGGACATTGTTAGAGTTAAGGCACCGGTGGGAACAATGTCTTGGTCTAAATTTACTAAGCCTTCCCGTGTTGTTAAATGTTTTAAAAATGCTGTGAAATTACAAGATGGGAGAATTTGGAATCTTAATCGTATTGTAATTCTCAAGTCATTTCCAGTTAAATCTTATGGTAGTGATATTAAATCTAATGTCAATCATTCTAATGTATGTGCTGAACCAAGGAGGAGTGGACGGAAGTCTATCTTTCGTTCACATTTTAAAGACTTTGTCAGTTAAATCATTCTTTGTTTGTTTCATGCTAAAGATGGTCACTTGGATCGGTAATATGAGATTGAATATTTATTTCTTGTTTATTAGAAGGGAGGTGTGTGATACCTTCCTCCTTCCTGTTACATCATGTACATTCTTTAGAACATAGAACACTGTTTGTGTAAAGCGAATTCCGAGGCTTCAGTTTGGACTTGGGACTGATGGCTGAGGTGTTTGTGTAATAAACCTCTACACTGAGTTTTACCCTGTGTACCTCGTTCATCATAACTTTACACATAGCATTTCGTACTTAAAGGGTATTGTTACACTACAAAACCTATGCTTGAAAGAATGCACACACATTAATGCAAGAGGGTCTGTATAAACTACGGGCAGCATAAATTGTGCCTAGTGGAAGGAGACAGGAAATCAGTTCCATATCTTTTTAGATATGCTCTCTCCCTTTCACAGAATGCAGTGCAACAACTTTTGCACTTTTGTTTTGTGAACAGTTACTAAACCTGCCTCTTAATCTCTTTGCACAGTTGCAGGAGCCTATCTTGTACTGTGTGTAATACAATTTTAAAATAATGACTTGCAGGCTGGGACCTCATAGAACTAAAAATACATGCCACTATTTCCCGCCACGCCTACCAGTTTTCCGTTGTGTAAGTGTCTGGCTACAGACCTCTACAGTGACTGCATAAACCAACTGAGCTTTCATAACGTAAAATAATTCATTTCCCTCTGATTATTTTAACATTTTATTTTCATTTACGGCATGTGCGTGTATGCATACTTCATATGTTTTTATCTGAAGTTGAAAGGCCTAAAAGTAGTTGCAGGATATATATTTTTCTTTTTTAGCCATGTGTCTGTCCCCTCTCAGGATCACTGTTCTTAAATTTGTTCATGCGCTTTAACTTCTTGGCTGGCATTAAGGGCACATCTTCAACGTGGCCCAGCAGACATCATTTAAAGAACTGGGTGTGTCCTGCAAGCTGCATCAGCCAGGGCAAAAACAAATAAGGACAGTGCGACTGATGTGTAATTCGGCCAAGGATTTTATTTTTAGGTTAGGAACTGAATCTGATCCACTGCTGTGTCTTTCTACCCCCAGGACCTAGAGCCTGAATACCACACGCATCCCCATGGCAAGTGAAAGTATTTTTGGATTCCTTTAGGTGCAGTTTTGACATATAGGTCGGAAGAGAAGGAGTAACTCCCTCCAATGTGTCTTCCCGACTATCTCGTGCCTTGAGGTAGGGTTCATTACCAAAATGGACCTACACCCCACAACATCTCCAAGGAAATTCCAACGAAAACTTGTGAAGTTTCTACATTACATTTTGGGGCCCTTCCTGCCGTGGTGATCAGCCCATCCACACAAGTGGAATACTGTGTTTTTTAATCACAAACATTGTGGGAATGCTGTGCAGATTCTGGAACTGTTCCATTTCAAAAACCTGTTGAAAATATGTTATTTTAGCCAAACGTTCATGGTTGCCGTGTATTCTGGATAAGAAACAATTGAGGGATCTATGCAAGGCTCATCAACCTAGACATCACCAAATGCATATTTTTAAAAATGTTTGAGACTGCCAACTTTCCCTGGGTGCAAACCAACCCTTGACTCAAATACTCCACCTATCCAGAAAGTCTGAATTTTAAGGAAAACTCTTGATGCCCCATGTTGCTTTTTGGCCCTGTTCTTGTCACAGGTGATAGGCCCACCCAAACAAGTGGGGTAACATTTTTATAGGGGGCGGTGTGGGTTATAGGGCTTTTATCAATTCCTGCAGATTTCGGAATGCTCCCTCTCGGAAATATGAGGAAAATTGCTATTTTATGTGAAGTTTGATGGTTGCAGGGCATTCTAAATAAGAGAAAACTCCTTGGGTCCATGCAACTCTACCCCTCTGGATTTTTCTGGTATTCAGAAATGGCTGGTTTTAGTAGGTTTACCTCTGTGCAGTGCTTAATTTGTAAAAAAAATAAGTGCCAGGGCTCTCGTCACGAGGCCACTGCACCTTGCACCACACATTGCCCCAGCCACGCCACAATTGATAGTAATAACACAACTACTAACCATCACACTCCTACATTTCAGACTATTTCAGGCCCCCAAAGCTATTAGAATGGCTTATGTGGCAGACTACAGTCATTTTTAATGTATATTTAATTAATAGATTACAAATTTACAATAATGAAAGAACTTCCTTGAGGGAAATGAAAAGGGATGAATTAATTCTGGAAGTGTCTTTGGAAGAGAAGAGATTTGAGGTCAGTTTTGAAGCTCCTGGTAGTACTGTTTGTATTGTAAATACTGTGGGAATGCTTGGCAGTGACCGTACTGTTGAACAGCCTTTATAACGCAGGAATTACCACACAATGCATCTACCACGCATAATTTACCATGCATTGCCTTTACAGCGCAACGCCTTTACCACGCATGGACCTTTACCAAACATTTTATTCTAAAAATGGCATGAACAAGACATTTGCTGTGAAATAATAAACCTCTTCCCAGCTTTCAGTAACGGGAAAAGATGTTAAAAAAAGGGTATTTTTTCCACAAGAGATTTTAGACTTTTGTAAGTTGCAACCAGTGGTAGTCAATATTTCCTATTTCTGTGGTTTGTACTTATTTGCGGGTCATGGGGGAAAGAGGTGTCAAACATATAGGTTAACCTGGAAAGTTATACATTTCTAGACAAAATTTTGAATTCAGCAAGAGAGCTTTATGCAAATCGCTCATTGTTTTCCAAAAGGAAAAAAAGTTGGAAAAAATAGAAATAGATGACAATATTTCCATCTGTAAATGTTTGCTCAAATGGCTGAACTACAAAAGTAACACACCGTTAAATTTGTAGTACACTTCCAGTTGCAGAAATATAAAGTTTTTATTGGTTGTACAAAACACAGGATACCCAGAACCATAAACTCACTGCAGCTTTTATTGATTTTGAATTTGTTCTGACTATGCATCAATTCATAAGGCAACATTTAGTGCATGATATATGGTATCAAGTAATGTTATGCATCATTGAAATGTGCCTAAAAAATAAAATTAGGTATAGTGGGTATTTATATAACTCTTCATTTGGAGTTACCCATAATAGCAAAAATTCAGACTGCATTTAGCAAAATAGGTTTTTTACTGCTCACTATCTTAAATTTGGAAGGGAGAAATTCAATGGAAAAGAAAACACATTCTGCTATTTGTGTATTACCATACTTCTATCTGGGCAGACCCGACTTTGTGGGTGGGCCTATCACCCGTTAAAGTAAAGACTCCAAAATGCAACGAGGACACATCAAGCTTTTTTCTCTAGCATTAGAATCTTCCTGGGTTTGTGGTTAGGAGTGGTATATGGGGCGAGAGACGTCCGGCATCCACTGAAGCCTACTAGACCCAGACATTTCTGAAAATTAAACACCCAGGGAGTTAAAGAAGTTGTGGGTTGCATCGATGTGAGGAATTACTATTACTCAGAATGCTCTGCAAACATCAGACTTTGGATAAAATAACAGATTTACCTCCGATTTCTAAGTGAATGATCATGAATCTACAGTGATTGACAAACGTCTTACCACTCTGCATTCTCACACTTTTCCCTATATAAGTGTAGCCCAAAAGGCCCCAAAATGCAACGGTGGGGACATGAGCATTTTTCCTTGGAATTTCAATCTTTCTAGTTATCTGTAGTTTTTGGGTGCAGGGTCAATCTGCAGCAAGGGAAAGTTACCAATCCCAAACATTTCTGGAAATAAGACATTTGGTGGCATCCAGGTTGGTGTGGTTTGTGCAGATCCCATTGTTTTTTCTTACCCATAGTGGCATGCAATCATTAAACTTTGTCTAAAATAACATATTGTTCACGGATGTCTGACAATACAACGCCTGCCGCATTTACCACGCATCGCCTTACAATGCAATGCCGTTACCATGCATTTACCTTTATCATGCATGCCTTTACAATGCAAGGTAAGTGTATGGTAAGGTAAGTGATATATATATATTCATATTCAAAAGAGACTGCGTTGCGACCAACACAAAAAAAGCTAGCACTCCAAGATGGTTGTACTGCAATAATTTATTCAGCGTTTGGACCTGGAGGTCTTTGTCAAAGCCACACGTAACAGTGAAAGGTGCCCCAAATCCCTTAAAAACAGTACGTCATCATAGACTTGATGAAAAGACTAACACAC
Organism: Triturus cristatus; assembly: GCF_964204655.1. Taxonomy (NCBI): domain Eukaryota; kingdom Metazoa; phylum Chordata; class Amphibia; order Caudata; family Salamandridae; genus Triturus; species Triturus cristatus. Next base: position 223,693,749 of record NC_140579.1, read on the forward strand.
GTCACTCCTAGTACTGCGTGCCTTACTGGCATTTGACAATCATGCAGATTGCGTGAATCTGATCCAAAGTATTCTGGAGAGCAAGGAACATGTTGTTATTGGATTGTGATTGTTACAATTGTTGCAATATTTAATAATTAAAAATGACCACATACACATTTCATAAAGCTGCTGAGTGGTAGAAAAGGAAACATATCAGTTGAATTTCAAGTTAAAATATCGCGGTTACAACCCCACTGATCTCCGGAGACAAAAGATTACAACATGATCATTCCATTAAACTGCCAAGTGGCAGAAACATATATTCATTGCTCTCCAGCTTCAACCCGCAGTTTCAAACCTACCCGTCTGTACACAATCACATCCAAATGTTATTACATACCACGCCAAGTGGCTTTATGGCTCAGATCTTAAACCTATAAAAGATTTTTATCTCCATAGAATTTTGTTATCATAACCCTAAAAAGAGTGACAATACAAAAATATATAAAGAATTGGTAATCCAGAGTGTACTGTAAGTGCTAAACAAAGAGAACAAAACAAAAAAAAACAATACACCCAATATACTCAGTATGGGCGTTATCTGCGGTGTAGGCAAATATGCAGCTGCGTAAGATGTCAATGCTTATGGCAACAGCAAATGTCAAAAAACAAAAGAGCAGGAGGAGAGCAGGTAACAGAAACACTAGAAATAGACTAAACTAAGCATGAGGGTTATTAAGGAGAGATCTCATCTCCTTCAATGGTTCCTGACAAACAAATTTGGAGGTTATATCATGAGCCCATGCTATTTCCATCTGTCTCCAATGACAGGCAGAGGATAAACAGAGTCCGGAATCTCAACCAACATGAAGCTCCTCATCTTGGTTGAGACCCCCTGGATGTTTTCTATGGAGCATGATGATGTATTCTGACTCCATTCTGCTCAAAGTGCCCTCTGTCACTTCCTCTTACGTTCTTCATGACACTGTCAATTCCAAAAAAGGAAATCTCATCAGTATTCAATGTGTGTACCTTGTGCCAGTGCTAGGATCCTTGTTTTTTTATCACACACAAGTGCTCCAAAATTATTTTCTTGACAGGAGAAATTGTGCTTCCCAAATACTGAAGTCCACAAGGACAAATCAGAACATACTCCACATAGTTGTTGTTGAAGTTTATAAATTTCTTGATTTTAACCTTTCTATTGACTGTTGGTAACATGAATGTTTTCTTATTAGGGTTGTGGGTGCCCGCTTTACATTTCCCTCATTTAAAAAAAACCCTGTTCTCTGAGCCAAAACCCTGAGGTTCCTGTTGTTTAATGGGGTAACTGTGCCACAACGTCCCTCGGCGATCTAAAGTTCTTGTAGGTTATTAAAGGGCCAGGGCTGACTAAATTACCAGTGACTTGATCTGACGTGACCAAATGCCGGTGTTTTCTCAAAACCTTTAAAAGGTGGGGTGGTGCTATTCCTGGTCTGATGTTCCTTTTAGATCTGGCTTTAGCCAAGACCTTTTGATTTTACTAAAATTATATTTATATTATACTTAAAGGGACTTTCCGCCACCTCTCTTCATCCATTGGTTATCTGCCCAGTACAGAATACAGCATGAAGCAATGGGTAGCTGGCTTCAGCCTCTGGTTAACTTCACTTTGAGTGACTACATTTTTCTCTTTCACAATGAGCACAACTGCACACAAATGAGTTATTACAGCATAGCATTTAAAACGTATGTATTAAGTTCGATTTTTACTATGCATGCAGTACACAAACCGAAAGCTTCAATATTATACATATAACTTCATAAGCAAACAATAATTCAGAACACATTTAATCTGTTCGCAGTATTACCAATGTTTTTTTAATAAACGTTGTCCAGGAAGAAAAACAGCCTTTATCGTGTGCAATTTGCAGCACTTGTAACACTTTTTCTATTTATTTCCTTCTTCCTTTGTTTTTTCATTTCTTTCCTTCTCTCTTTGTTTCTTTCTCTCTTGCCTTCTTTATTTCCTTTTCATTTATTTTTTCTTCTTTTGTTTCTTTATTCTTTCTTTTTTTCTCTCTCAAAGGCAAGAGGCTGGCAGCCAATGGCAGAATGATTGTCTTATTTATGTCTGTGTTAGCTAAGACCTTTTGATTTTTCCAAACTTGTGTTTAAGACATAGTTACTTATAGAGATTTTCAGCCACACCTCATCCATTTGCCTGTGGTTTAGTCATTCACATTTTTCTCCAACCCACTCAAGCATGCATCAGTCAAGGAGCATGTGTCAGCCTACTTCAGCCACTGGCTTGCTTCCTATGGATTAGGGTATGCTTCCCTTCACAATGAACACATCCGCACACAAAGTAGTTCCTTCCAGTGCCAGTGAGTACTATGGTAATATGTGCTTTCTTGAAACCCCAAAAACTTTTTTGCCTTTAGTCAGTGTTTTAGATTGACAATGACCCGACAGCTACCTGAACAGTAACATTTTGCAAATCCTTGACCAAACAAAAGAAGAGTTTCCAATAGGCTGATGGACAACACTAGACCTATCAGATTTGCCAATGAGTGTTGGTTTAGGACTACAATTTGGACTGTGCAATGAACAGCAACGCAGAGGGCTTTGAAGGATTCTATTCTTGCAACCAGTAACCTTTAGAGCAGAGGTAACATTGGCCCTGTCTGTCCAGTCTAAGAATATGTTTGGCAGGGCGTTTTGAACTCACTGAAGTGTGTTAAGAGTTTTGCAAGCTTGATGTATAGCCACTTGGCCTCATCTAATAGCCCAGGCAGGCAAATATCTATTGTAGAATTCTGATGAACCTTGACATTCGAGTGAGATATAGCGATACCCAGATTTGGGGAGGAGGGTGAAACTTGAGGTTTGCTATCCGACCTTTGCAATATACAGTCTTCTATTGCAATCAGTTGTGAGCCATCCTGCAAAAAAGAGCTGAGTGAGTGACTGCTCAAGATGATGAGGAACACTGGGTGATCCGCTGTCTTAAAGAATGTAGAATTCAAGGAGATTCAATGAGCTGGCTTTCTGATAGACAGCACAACATCAATGACTTGAAGGATGTTACTTTCTGTTCAACTGGAAGGTGAAAGCTAGAATGGTAATCACCGTGCAGATTGTTTACTCAGATTCAATTGTTTAGTAGAATATTGCTGTGAATGTGCAGGTAAAACGGCAAACGAAAAGGTTTGCAATGTTACAGTGGACAGGGAACTAAGCAGCCTAGGCCGGAATGAGGTCCTTCTCTGTTGTTTGTTTGACTGATCTTTGTAACTAGACTTTACCCCAGAGACAGATGACCAGATTCTCTCGCAATAGCTTCCTGACAATTACATACGACAAGTCGCTAGAGTGCCATCTTCATGAAAAACAATCTCCCGTATCTACCATGCATGCAGTGTTCATCTACCAAGCGTGTGCCGCGTGGTTCATGACTCAGAACACAAGCCATCACCAGCACATGATTTTTAACATAGTAATAAAGAACGAATCATTTTTACTATACACGTCAACAGTTTGAACAGGAAAGTGGGAGAATTTGAAAATAAAATAAGGGGAATGTATTTTCCCAAGTGATCTATTGAAGCAAAGGCAGTTTTAGGTGTGGAATAACAAAATAAAGCCTTTTTTACTTCAAAAGTCGGGAGTCTCCAGTCTGAAACGGGTGTGTTGTCATGTATGTCTTACCCAAAGTTCATGCCCCCTTAAGCTACAAAGATAACCATCAGCACCACACATCCGAAACACATGAAGGCCCTCAAAACAAGTGTGCCGGAATTTGGTGTGGAAGGTCCAGTACCCTGGTAAAGCTCAGAGGGGCAGATGTACGATGCTTTTTAGCGTGCGCAAACCGGTCCTAGACCCGTTTGCGCTCGCTAAAAAGCATGGGCCCATGTACATCAGTATTTGGCAAGTCGCAAATAAATTGCAACTTGCAAAATACTCTTTTTCTACTCGCTATTAGGAAGGGGCGTTCCCTTCCTAATAGCGACCGCAAAACTATGTACCAATGTTTTACAACCGCCATTGCGGTTGCAAAACACTTGCAAATTACCACCTAATTCAAGTAGGTGGTAATGCATTCGCAAATAGGAAGGGGTCCCTTCCCCTTTGCAAATGCATGCAATTTTATTTTTTAAGGGCAGGCAGTGGTCCTGCCTGCCCTTAGAAAATTAAACAAAAATGTTTCATTTTTAAAAAAAAATGCATCCCGTTTTCCTTTAAGGAAAACAGGCTGCATGTAAAAAAAAAAAAACTGCTTTATTTAAAACAAGTCCCATACAAGGTGGTCTGCTGAGTTCAGCCGGCCACCATCCCTGGGAGGGCCTGTCATTCCCAATGGGCTCGCAAATTGAGAGAGGCTCATTAAAATTCATGAGCCTCGCAATTTGCGACCCCATTGGGAATCGCAAACAGTGTTAAACACACTGTTGTACATTCCAAATAGCGCCTCGCAAATTGCGAGTCGCAAATGCAACGCAATTTGCGAGGCGCTATTTGGCAGGTCATACATCTGGCCCCAAGACACCTACGGGTATACACGCGCTATACTAGTTTCAATAACAAAGCATAAAATATTCCTGCACCAAATTCTATGCATTATGACTTTTCTACTTGAACTGACGTAGGGGGTGCGGCCACGCTGTGCTGCCACAGGCCCTTTAGCATGTAACAGGGTCCAGTATCTCCCAACCCCAAATGACAGGGTCCAGAGTTTGTGGACTCGATAATTGCGGGACGAGGGACTCTCGGAACTGGTATTCAGGGCCTAAGTGACCCGGTCTCTGATGATAGCACTGAAAATAAATCTCCCATCATGTGGCATTTCGGAGGAGCCGCCCAGTGGTTCCAGCCACACTTGTTGGGTACGGAGATGACTTGCCTTACCTGTTGTAATATTTTTACTGTAACAAGGAGGACACATTGACTTGCATTCAATTGTTTCCACATTTTTTCACAAATCTTCATAAAACATTCGTTTTATGTAAGTAACATATCTGGCCGTGATATTAGAGGGTCCCTCGGGCTTCGTTGTAATGTCAGAACTTTAGGGCTAGTTTTTGTCCTAAAGAATGCAGCTACTAAAAATATGCAACTAAAAGAGTTAAAAACGGCTTATACAAAATAGACATTTGCCTGAATATTTTCATTAATTCTATGTCCTTCGCTAGGGTTTATTCATCGGGTGGGGCGTGTCATTGAGTTTTGGTTTGGTTGGGGGCATGTGTACGTTTTAAACTTGGAAGTGAAGTCAGCACAATGGAGCTGATCTCAGGGTTGGTTTGGGATGAAAAATCGGCACGGCACGCTAACAAAAAGTGGCCCACATTTGCATATTGCCTTTCCGCAAAACTCTGCTTTGGAGAAGTTTTATAAAAAGGGGTGGAGGGTCTCTGACAGAGTCGTGTTTTGTTAGATAAAAAAAATGCACAGGTTAGTTCACACTGTTGAAACACACCTGAAAATAAGCAGACACTTCTGCTCAGGCCCCCTGCCCCCACTCAATATGCATACAATAATGGGCCGGACCAGAGAGAGAAAGGGAGTAACACTTCTGCCCGTTGATAAAAGGGAGGTAATGAACACCGATCTGCCTCCAAAAAGGCAACTCAGGCACCCACTGGGCCGCTGGCGGCACTAGAACAACAGAGACACTGCCCAAATCGGCTCCCCAAGCTGTAAAAAAAGCAGCCCACAGCTGGAACTCGGTTACTGGCCCCTCGGCCATTGCCCGAGTGCCCGCCTTACCAATCCGACCCTGGCTGATCTGTCTGGCTGTGTGCGGAGCAGTGAGACGCATGCGGAGCTTGCGAAATGCATGGCAGTCCGGGCGTTCAGCCATGCATCCCCCGATGCAGAACCACCCCTCCTACTTTACTACAGGACTTAAGAATACTGTATACTTTTTAGGTCTCGGCCTGACGTAAGCAGCGCATGCGCTGCTCTCGTCATACGAGGCTTCTTGGAATCGATACGATTCCAGAAGCCTCGTCCCAGCTCTGCCTTCAGCTTTAATTCGTGCGCGTCGTTTGGCGTCACGAATTATGCCAAAAGGCAGTGCAATGATTGCACTGAAGGCATGTCAATCCTTCCTTGTTGCCACCCTGTCTCCTTTTAGGCACACCCACCGGGATTGGATCTTTTACCCGCGGCATTACACTATTGCCTTTAATTACTGGGGAAGCACTATTTGTTTCCCCTTCCATCTGTCTATCTCAGAGACACGTTGCTTAAATGTTGCTGTCTACCAGAATACCAATCTCTCGCCCCGTTTCCCCCTTCTTGCGATTTCGCCTCTTTTCCTTTCAGTTCCTGTCACGAGTAATGTCGTCTATCCCCCTTCCCTCCACATCAGTCCCACAAACGGTTATTTTATTTACCTGTGGTATGCATTTTTTTGTATTTAACGTTTCGTGCTGTCTGAGGCATTTCCTGTTGCTGACCAGACCGAGAGTTGGTTGCTGTGTCAATGATGTGGTTACAAATGTACATGGCGCTAGTGCACATAAAGGTACCGTTGTGGGCCTTGTTTGTGTTTACTCCCGAGCCGCGTCATTCGACGTAAACCTCAGCCAAGGCACAGTTGTGCTCAGTGAAAGAATAGCCAACCCCCCATCTACTCCCCCATCCATTAAGCAACGCTGTCCCTCCCTTTTTTGGCCTCGCTGTGCTTTCACTTCCGCTCTTTTCTTTTAGAGCTGCTGCCCTGGGGCAGTGACACAGAAGTCCCTCGGAGACAGAGGCGTGGTTTCATCTTCAGAGCCTGTCTCTCTCTATCTACCTCTCTACTACTCACTCTATTACTCACTCTCTACTACTCACTCTACTATTCACTCTACTACTCACTCTCTACTACTCTACTCTCTACTACTCTACTACTACTCTCTACTATTCACACTCTACTACTCTCTACTACTCACTCTATACTACTCTCTACGACTCTCCACTACTCACTCTCTTCTACTCACTCTCTACTACTCACTCCTACTCACTCTCTACTACTCTCTACTACTCTACTCTCTACTACTCACTCTCTTCTAACATCTACTCTACTACATCTACTCTACTACTCTCTCTCTACTACTCACTCTCTACTGCACTCTCTACTGCACTCTCTACTGCACTCTCTACTACTCTCTACTACTCTACTCCCTACTACTCACTCTACTATTCACTACTACTCACTCTCTACCTCTACCTCTCTACACCTTTCTACGCGCACACATATATGTATATATATGCATTTATATCTGTGTGTCTATATATATACATACATATTTAAACATATATATACACACATCTGCATATCTATATAAATGCATGCATACATATATGCACACATATGCATGTTATGTAAATGAAAGTTTGAAAAACACCAATAAAAGCAAAGCTAAAAAGCCACCTAATTACGAACAGAATTGCTTTAACTTAAACGAGGGCGAGACCTATTGCATTTTCAATGCTTGTTCAATTAGTTCTTATTGCTATTTTTGCATTACTTTTTAGCTGCCTCCTATTATTTCCCCTTTTTCTCCCTTCCTCCCATCCTCTTTCTTATAAAATACTAATTGCATTTGTCTAAGTACAGGTTTAGAAGGTTCAAATTGCTTTTGATCATATACCTCTTAATATGGCTCTCACCCGTTTGTGGTTCAACTTAATTCTCTTTTTTACTTATTTTATTTCAGTCTGGGTAATGGTACTATTTGACCCTTGCTTGTATATTTTATACTGATATTTTTGCTTTGTATATTATCGCAATAAAGCATTCTAAACTCAAAAAAGAATACGGTACACTCCCATTCACCAACTGCCCTGAACCCTGGTTGACCGCTTCATTTATTCACAACACGAGTGTGTGTCTTCGCTGTCCCTCTGTAAATTGCACATTTCCCCATGGCTCTGAATCACTGATGCACTCCACTCTTGTGAACTGCTGTCTCTGCTTCACAGCCTCCATGCATGTCAGTTATTAGTGTCCTGCGCCCCTGTGATCTGTGACCTGCACCTCGCAGACTCAGCATCTGAGTGATTGGTATACTGCACCCCACTGAACCGTATTCAGCACATCACACTCCAATGGATTTCAGTGTTTAGTGACTTCACTCCAGTAAACTGTGACCTGCATGTCAATTCCCTTCATGTCTGAAGGACTGACTTCCTGTTTTCATATTAATATTAACCTGCATGCACATTGCACGAAGAAACTTACACATAACTTCATGTCTGACAAAGATCATTATCCCACAATCTGCTCTAAACTTGCCTCTTCGTAAATTAAAGTCTGTTTTGCTGAGTCCGCCCACTCATCACCGACTGACGCATGACATCTGTTGGGACAGTAATCTCCACTGCATGATGAACAGTATGTACCCTGCCATACGTGCCCCAACTGCATACCTGTGATCCTGTTTTAACATTTTTGATCATGCCACCTCCAAATTGCAAGTGAGCACATTGACCTAGGCCGGTCTTTTGACAAGGATAGGTTCTGGATCTAGTCCTAAACTGGTCAGGCGGAGTCTCATAATAACTGGTGACTACCACCTCTGTCGCACCTCTCATGCGTGGACCTCGGTGGTGGCAGAGTATAATGGCTGGTGAATTACAGTGACAGGATTTCACCTGTGAGACGTGAGTGCACGCTTACAGGATCATTCATATAAAGTTCAGCTGCTCACAATACACCTGGAATCCTGAACGCAGCACCTCATGTGCTGAGCATGTGCTTATATGGTACACCTGATGTTGTGCATGAGTGCTGGCAAGATCTATTTTGAAAGCCCACAGCCTGGACCACAGTACAAGATGGAGGAGAGGTTACTTTCTCCAGACAGCACATGTGTATTGATGGCATTTAATAGATAGGAGGGGGAGCACCAGATACTATGGTGAGGAAAGAGGATGTAGGATTTTCTTAGTGCCAGGACCATTCTTGATACATGGGGCTGAAAATGACTCTGACCGCAGCGGCCAATAGGTAGAAAGCACAGGGTAGAAGCCTGCAGTATCTGTTGTTAAGGACGTAGTGTTCCTGTCTCTCTTCCTGATCTCTGCGCAGTGGGGTGGTCATAAATAGCTGGGTGCCGCTTGCTCTCGCCTCTTTGTACTTCTGTGGTGGAGACTGTACTGCTGGAAGGAGCATCCTTGGAGACAGCGGCCTGGCCTGGAAGGTGGCCTGGCCAGGACATATGAAAGATGAACTGACCTAAATGGGTTAAAAGGAAGTAGACCTGGAAGAGACACATGTTGTCTCTTCTTCTAAGGAAGGTTCAATGACACAATATCGTGTTACAATATTGTTGACAAAAAACGGTGTCAAAAAAATTGTTTACGACAATATCGTGTTCCTATACTTTGAAATTAGAAAAACATTGGCAATAAATACCATGGACACTAATGCCTTTCAAAAACATACAAAATATCAAATGTGTAATATATACACTGTTTGAAGTAGCAAATGTTAAATAAAATAACATATAACATTTATATAATGTAAATTCCACTAATTATTTATTACTATATATAAACATATATGTGTATGAGTTTATATGAATATATAGAGTGTAAAATAATATTCATATTTAATATTTTAAATTTACCACTGTCAAAACATACACACACACACACACACACTTGACAGATCAACTTTCCTGGCAAGAAGGGAGATGGATGAACTGTTTTTTTGTGTGGAAAGTTTCATGAAGATTTGTCAAATGGCACCAAAGTTAATAGCAAAGCAAATACCGCTCTTCCTATGGAAACAGACTCACATTAACTACACTTTCTACCTCCACTGTGTAAAATACATATATCTTTAAACAAACACTATGTGGCAGGTACTTACAAACACTGAAAACACTTTTAACACTTTGTTGTTTTGAACTCTTCATTTACAAAGCTACATTTACAAAACAAATGATATGGTAGGCAGAGACGTTTTAATGCATGGGCAAAGTGGGCTCTGGCCCAGGGCCCCAGCCTTTCAGGAGGCCCCCTGACAAAGTCAGCTCTGTTCTCCAGAGTTTTGCCCTAATGACCTTGAATATTGCTTAAACAGATTGTTTTAAATACTGTTTTCCTTTAATTTATTTTTTATGTATTTGATGTGTGAAAGTCTAGTACAGCCATTTTGCAGAGAAATGTTGTGCTTGTTTCATGCAATATACATAAAAAAGTTTATTTTAGATCAAAACAAGGCCTAACATATAAGAAATGGGAGGGCATCACAGAAATTATTTGCAGTAATATTGGTGAGCTGCTGCTGTGTTACAATATTGAAAACACACAACTATCCCTGAACATTAGATGTAAACACATGTAGGGCCTTATTTATGAGAAGTGATGCATCGCATAATGGATGCGTCATATTTACTGTATGATGCATCATGTTACAGATACGTCAGTATTTCTGACATATCTGTAGGCGCAAAAGTGATGCATTGCTGGGGTATGTCTGAAAATAGACGCAACTCCAGCAATGTGTCCTTTCACATGGGGCTTGCCTGCATCAATCTTACACCTGCTGTGAGGTAGGTGTAAGATATTGACGCAATGGCGTCCTAGAAGTGGCGCACTGAGTTCTCATAGATTTCAATGCGCCACTTCTACAAAGCTTTTTGCGGGGCAACACCCACCCTGCATACATTATACCTGGAGCAGGTATAATGTGGTGCAGGGGTTTAAAAAGTGATGCATCTGCCTAGATGCGCCACTTTGTAAATAGGGGGCAACATGGCACATTTTTTACGCTGCCGGTACGTCGCAAAAAGTGACGCACCCGCAGCATAAAAGTGAAGCAAGGCCTCATAAATAAGGCCCTTAGAATTTGAACATGTGTTCCTTTGCACTGTCAGGGCCCTAATGAAATGAAATAGTGTATTTAATAAATCGTGCAGCTACTCAGACTAGAGTGTCCTGGCACTTGACAGCGGGTGTGCCGTGGCGGGCGATTTAGGCAGCCGTCGTCGAGACCCAGGTTCGGGCCACAGCAAGTTCGCCAGATCTCGCATGCTGACCTGCCGCCAAGCTCGGAACACCAGCCACAGGCACGACCCCCGATATATGAAGACGAAGACGATGTGTTCGTGGTATCCTACGTCAGCCGGACAGGCTCCAGGCGAAGGCCGCCGCCCATGTGCTCAGTCTCAGTAGAAGGCACGGAGGTACAAGCCCTCATTGACACCGGGGCGTCTGTCAATGTGATGGACTCCGATCAGTATGACCGCCTGTCGCCGCGACCCCCCGTGACGCCGTCCAAGGCGCGAATATACACGTATGGAGAAACAGACCCTCTTCCCCTCTGTGGCGTCATTCGTGCCACCATCGCGAGCGGGGGCTACCTGACCGAGACACAGTTCCATGTCACGGAAGGCAAGAAAGGAACCCTACTCAGCTGCCACACTGCAGAGGATTTAGGTCTTGTGTTCTTTGCGAACCAGGTTCATGATTCACATGCAGACACAATACTGAAGGAGTTCCCAACACTCTTCACCGGCCTGGGGAAACTCAAGGGCAAGAAGTTCAAGTTGTATATAGATCCGTCTGTACGACCGGTAGCCCTCAGACATCGGCGGGTGCCCTTCAACCTACGCCCTCAAGTGGAAGAGGAGCTGCGAATGCTCGAAGAGCTTGACGTCATCGAAAAGGTCTCCAGCCCCACTCCATGAGTGTCCCCGCTGGTCGTGGCACCCAAGCCCAAACAATCGGTGGCCCTCAGACTCTGTGTTGACATGCGGCTGCCCAATACAGTGGTGAAGAGGGAGCGGCACATCACCCCCCACGATGGACGACATCATGGCGGACCTCAACGGGGTGAAATGGTTCTCGAAGATAGACCTAAATGCCGGCTACCACCAGCTGGAACTGGACCCGGAGAGCCGATACATCACCACCTTTTCAACTCATGTTGGCCTCCGGAGGTGCAAAAGGCTCAGCTTCGGAGTATCTTCAGCCGCAGAGGTCTTCCAAAACGCAATCTGCGAAACGCTGTCAGGGCTGCAAGGTGTGATTAACCTCAGTGATGACATCCTGGTATTCTCCACCACGCTCGAGGAAAATCACTCCCACCTCCGGGCCACGCTCAAGAGGCTGGCGGAATGTGGACTGACGCTGCACAAAGCCAAGTGCTCCTTCTATCAAGACAGCGTAGACTTCTTTGGGTACACGTTCACTCGCGAAGGGCTCCTGGTGGACCCTAAGAAGGCTGAAGCTATCCGGGCGGCCAACACACCTCAAAGTCCCACCGAAGTCAGGAGCTTTCTTGGGATGGCCACTTACTGTGGACGGTTTATCCCCAATCTTGCAGCCATGTCAGAGCCGCTACGTGCCCTCACGCGCCACGATCACAAGTGGGAGTGGAGACCCGCGGCCAACAAGGCGTTCCAAGATATCAAAGCGGGGCTCTTAGACAAGACGATCATGGCGTACTTCCACCCCCGGAGGAGAACGGAACTGATCGTAGATGCCAGCCTGGTGGGCCTCGGTGCTGTCCTCCTGCAGGAACATGGCCCTGAAGTGTGGAAGCCCGTCGCATATGCCAGCAAAGCTCTCACCGACACTGAGACAAGGTATGCCCATATCGAAAGGGAAGCGCTGGCCATCAAATGGGCATGCCAACACTTCCATTTGTACCTGTGCGGACAAGATTTTAACGTCGTGACGGACCACAAACCGCTGCTCCCGCTGTTCGCTGGATTGTCGAGGCTGGCGCCACCGAGGATCGAACGGTGGGCAGTGCTGTTACAGGCATACAATTTCAAGGTGATTTACCGTCCTGGGGCCCACAACCCTGCAGACTATCTGTCCTGTCACCCGGAGTCAGCCCGGCCATCCGCCTCATCAGAAGACATCTGCAGCACTGAAACGTTTGTCAGCATGGTGTCGCAAGAGGCGTGTCCCAAAGCCATGACGTTGGAGGAAATAGGTCAAGCCACTCGGGAGGACCCCACACACTCTCGCGTTCGTAGGGCACTGGACAGTAATGGGTGGGCCCATTTCATGGATGGGGCCCGTGCTCTACGACAAGAAGTCAGCCATGCTCGCCAACAACTGTGGCACGTCCGGAGTGAACTCAGCATGGGGGAAGAAGGAGTCATTCTGAGGGGACGCCTCATAGTGGTCCCCGAAAGCTTACAGAGAAGAATCCTTGCGCTGGCACACGTGGGTCACCAGCGGATGGCCAAGACTAAAGCCAGGCTGCGCGACAAGGTCTGGTTCCCGGCGATGGACTCCAAAGTAGAGGAGATGGTCCGACAATGCCACGCCTGCACCATCACCGGAGGGGACCTTGCACCAGCCCCGGTAATCACCGAAGAAGCAAGTGAGACTCCGTGGACGTATCTTAGTATGGACTTTGGGAGTTTTCCTGATGGTCGGCACATGCTGGTCGTGGTCGATTCGTTCTCGAAATTCCCCGTCGTTGAAGTGATGGTGTCAACTGCCTTTCCTCATGTCAAGAGGGTTCTAGACCGAGTGTTCGCAACGATGGGGCTGCCCGAAGAGGTAAAGTCGGACAACGGGCCCCCCTTCCAGGGGCGGGAATTCCAGGAATACCTTGCAAACCTAGCGGTCCGCCACCGGAAGATCACCCCACTATGGCCCCAAGCAAACGGGAAGGTGGAACGACTAATGAGAACACTCAATCGAGCGCTGCGTATTGCCGTGGAGAACGGAGAGGATCCGGAAGCAGCTCTTGATCAGTTCCTCGAGGCGTATCGCCAAACTCCACATAGCACCACCAAATGTGCTCCGGCCCACATCATGTTCAAGAGAGCCCCAAGGGACAGTATCCTGTCAGATCCAGGGTGGGTACCCGCGGAGAGAGGCGGAGCGGCCGTCCAAGCGAGAAGAGAAGCAACCAATCGGAAGGCCAGTGAGGCCCGAAGGGCCCGAGATCCACAGCTACGAGTCGGAGATCGGGTGGTAATAAAGGATTGACACCCTGGATGGAAGTTCCGAACCCCCTATGAGCCTGAGGTGTGGACTGTGGTAGAGGTTCAAGGGACCATGATCACGGCCAAAAGGGGGCAACAGGCTATCACAAGAAATGTGTCGAGTTTCAAGACGGTCTCAGAAGTGGGTACGGATTGGGAGGAATCCAGGCCTCAAGGTTCACCTCTGGATCTTGGTTCCCCTGCGTCTCCCAGTGAGAGGATCCCCTCCCCGGTGTCCAGCCAGCAAATCAATCAGGATGGCGATTGTAGGAGAGTAGGGTCTGCAATCCTATGATCACCCAGATTTTTTGCTTTTGCTTCATTGGTTTACGACTTTCCCTGGCTGTCGGCCTGCCAATGAGACCCACAGCCTAGCTGTTCTCTCTCCAGATTAAAACACATGTACATTAGGTGCATCCACTAATTGGAACTGGGCCGCCTTATCAGTCCCTGTATCAGCATACCACAGGTATCCAGGGCATCGGCGTACCCAGGGCCTACCAGGGGCTGCAGCATGCATTATGCCACCCCTGGATGGCCACCCCAAATCTGACACAACTGGCTGCACGACAGCTGAGGCAAGGTGGTGTAATCACCCGTTGCTGTAGGTGTAGTATTCCTATACCTAACCCTAAAATGGACGCATGGATTCCTATCAGTCACTCCTATGGCAGGCCTTATCAATCCTGAAGGCAGAGTGCTGGGAGTCATGTGAGATGGTGCTCTGGCGCGAGCTGAGCCCGTCGACGGCTTGCGGAACCAAGTCCTAATAGCTGTTCCATGGTGACGCGTGCCACCTACCATAAAATGCATTATAATCCTCGCGGTTATTTGCTAACTATGGCATCGCATCACCCACACATGTCGAGTAAGGTGTCATACGAATTGGAATACGAACCCCTCGCCAATTCTGGCGACGGGGTTAGCATTCCCCCCTTTTAGAGGGGCACGACATGGAAGTAACCTTGAACCTCGGTTAAAGTTGACTCAAGCCTCAGCATCACAAAATGGATGCTGCCACCAGACACAAGTCTGACCTCCTGCTGCTGGGAGACCTTCCAGCGAGGGGAGCTTGGACAAAGGGTTTCCTGTCGAGGGCGGTGTTAGCACCATCCCAGACAGGGTTTGTGTATCCCAGGTAGGCAGGGCTGAAAGGAAGGTGATTGCAAGTGGCACCCCGGCTCAAACCAGTTTCGGGGGCACCCCAGCCCCTGAGCTGGGGAGAAGCCGGACAATGGATAGGGGTGTAACCACCCCCCTCCTGGTCCCACCCATAGGTAGGACCTAGCCACGGGCCAGCCCCTTTTCCTAGTATAAAGGTAGGAGCGAGTCCCCTTCCCAAATTGGATAATTCTGAATCTTGAACTACTTTCCACGAAAGGAACTCTTGACTTTTTCTGAAGACTCTCCCTTGTGGCTAAGGAGTAGCCACCCTGCACCAGCAGGCACCACCTAAGCGCTTGCGGTTGGCTGTACGTCTCTCCTACGGATCAAGACTGCCCAGCTCGACGAGACCCGGATTCCCCGCCATCTCTGACCTCTACCTACATCGTCAGCCCAGCTGAGATTCGTAGGTGTGATGAGACCTGCGGGACCGGCCATCTTCAGAACCTGCACGACGCTTATCTAGCACAACCACCGAGGGACCCTCGAGTGAGTGCACCTAGGGTTTGAGAAGCCCTAACCCTGAGTAGCTCCAGCACCGAAGCCTGCCTCCCCAGCATCCCCGAGATCTGCGTGGGGGCCCTTCTGCTCCTTGCTGCTCACCGCGTTGTCCGGCCACTCACCGTCGGCTAGTGGCCCTCTTCACGACGCACCACGACAGTTTTTCATCACTGGTCTGGTTGCTCCAGACTGGCCCTTGCTCCCCTTCAACAGAGGAGTACCTCGGACCCTCCTGGTCCACTCCAGACGCCATCTTGACTCCCCCGCGTGGGCTTGCCTCTGCCAAGACCTGCTGCCCCACTCCTGGGCCCAGCATCAGACAGCAGACCCCTTCGTGGGACAGCTCGCCCTCCATCCTGGTCGCCGCCGCGCCTCCTGGCCCGAGGAACAGATGAGTCCGACGTCACCCACTCACCTGGTCGAGGTGACTTCAGCCGGTACCTTCCTGGTGCCCACACGATCGCTGGCTAGCGGTTGAGAACTGAGTCCCCTCTGCTTTCAGGTTTCCTTCATCACCGATCCAGGCTTGGATCTCGCTGAACATCGACACTGGTCGCCTGCCAGCAACTTCTTCTTTCAGGCTCCCGAGACTACAACGAGGACTCCCGACATCTTGCTGAACCCCACGCAGCCGCAGCCTCTGGGCTAGGTAACCCGAGCATTTCGGTGCTCCATCGTAGGTTCACTCTACAAGTGTCCAGCTCCTTTTCCGTTTAGTCCAACTCATCGGATTCCCCCGGAGTCAGTAACTTTAGACTCTCTAACCTCTCCCATTCCACTTGCAGTGTAAATGGTTTCGTGCCCTTTGGGCATTTGTGTAAATTGTGCAACTAGAAGTATTTTCCCAAGAGTTTTGTATTGTGCTTAGCTCCCTGACTCATAAAGAGCCAGGGTAGTCTTGTTATAAATAAATATCCTTTATTTTCATAACAACTTGTGTGGTGTCCTTTCACTTGGCGTTCAAGGGGTATATGTGATGGTAAACAGCTGGCTTAACACGCCCTCTAGAGTTTAGCCTGAAGACTTTTCTTGTCCACGCTACTAGGATAGCTGGTCTACAAGGTTGACTTACAACCAATCATCAATAAGGGTCGTTTGGAATGATACACAGTGATCACTAGAATAGTGAGCACTACATATCAGGCCAACTTCTCACAGCGATGACCCTGGAAGGCTAACCCATCAGGACCCTGTCGCTGAGACATCACGGAGTGTCCCGCTGGGCAGTTCCCCGGAACCTTGCACCCGGAGTCAGAGGTATGGCCTCCGACCGAACACCGTCCCAAGTCAGAGGTTGAAAGACTTTGTATATACTTCCCCATGATGGGGCGAACTCGATAGCTCTGAACTAAAAGAAAGGAGGGATGTAGAGAGCCACCCGGACTCTCACTAACAATGTTGCGACTTCACATGCATTCACACACCCCTCGGGGCGGGCTCGTCCCGAGGGGATAAAAAAACGTGGGCGGAGGCCGCATGGGGTCTTCCGGCCCAGAGCGATCCACTGGTGTCCCTGTGTCCGTTATTGCGCTCCTTAACAATAACTGCGACACAGGCCCCGCCGCGCTACAAGCAGGAAAGGTAGGCCACAGGCGTTAGTTTGGTTGCTAACTAATCTGCTATTGCTAAAATCCATTCTTATTCCTGACTGAAACAAGAGCTGCAGGCTGTAGCTGAGCTGACTTCAGGTCAATTTTTCCACAGATGAGATTGTTAAATGCGTTGGTTGGTGGAATAATTCATGCCGCCTCCTAGTTTTGGCTACAACCTTTACAGCGCTCCGTTGCGCTTTGGGATTAGGCTTGCGCTGATGCACTCTACAAATCATAACTTAAAATAATAATGCAAACACTTTTAAAGGCAATGGTGCTAAGGGTTTCTGACCACTTTATCAATACTCTCTCGTGACAGAAACTTTTAGTAAGTGGGATCATTAGCTCGAATTTGAAATCCAAGTTTATTCTCAAAATCAGCATTCTCTTCATATCAGCAGAAACAGGTATGTCCGAGTAGAAGATAATGTCAAGCCCAAGGATACATTTACATGCTTGGTGATGGACAGATTTGCTATCTCGCAAAATAGTTGCCACGGTGACGTGACCAGTTGTTAAATATCTTCAAAATACAAACCGCTTCCGTAAGCAAAAGAATGTGTTGCAAACGTATGGCAAGCATTTGCACTAACATTACCAAGACGTTATTCGGTATCGGACACCCTACTCTGACCGTTCACATCCCTATATTTTAGAGTAGGGCCGATTGAGGTATATTTGCTAGCAGATTTTTCCCTCTTTAAATTTTCAATAGGAAGCACAAATTTCGATTTACAGAATTACTCCTACAGATGATTATGGAGTACGACGGTTGGCAGAGGTGGTGCGATAGGAACGTAGGCTTCAGGAAGCCTATGGCTATTGTCTGTTATCTAGAGGAAGCCTTAGGACAAATGCACATTTATGATGTCAGCCTGTAAACTCTAAGGCACTCAGAATAATAACAGCTGACTGTATCATAATGCATGCATGTTTCGGTTTTAGGGTTTTCCTTACCAGTCTTGAGGCGTTGGGACGGTTCCCAGCTTCGGTTCTTGTAAATCCTGGTTTGGCCGAGATAGGGGCAACCCCTTCCGGTAGTCAGCCCACGGCGTAACAGTATGTTATAAATGGGGTTTCTGGTTGGCTAGGGTATACACCTAAGCCAGGCAGAACCCTCCACTCTAGTCAGGGTATGGGAGTTACACACCCAAGATAACGCTTGGTCACCCCATTGGTAGCTTGGCACAGAGCAGTCAGGCTTATCCCCAGAGGAAATGTGTAAAGCATTTACGCAACACACACACCAGTGGCCCAATAAATACACCACAAAAAGAAACTCCACACAGGATTATATAAACATATTGTATTTATTGTACATAACACATAGATCCAAACGACATGAATCATAAAGCCTGTGCATACTATGTCAGTACTCATTATCCTTACAATACAAGAATGAAAATGACATACATCCTAACATCAGGGCAAGAAATGCAGCAATGTAGGTTTTAGGAACATAACATATGAATTACCATTAATTCCTGGATCATCACACTAGTGCAAGTACTGTAATTGTGTTTATAGGCAAATCACATCGATCACCCAGTATCACCATAAGCACATCCGTACTGTTTCAGTAGGTCAGTCCAACGTATCCCACCAAATGCATGAGAGCGATTACAAGTGATTAGGCACTTTACCAGCCATGCAGTTATGAAGTTGTAGACCAAACGTACGGCATGAATACTCAGGGCTTTACGGTAACCTTGGGAGCTTGTACTTCTGTAGTCTACCAAAGTACCTCTGGGCTTATTACGCTCTTTACAGTAGGCTCGGGCTCCGTGCTTACAGCACTCCAGTTCGCAGAGATGTGGTGAATCCAACAAAAGAAACACTCAGGGACCTCTGTCAAGGTTCCCCCACTGTTATTAAACGGTAACAATGTCCCACTGGCACCCTAAAAGTAGTGCGGCCACTGGAAGGCACGTTTCCAGTGCCGCCACAGTCCCATGAAGAAGGTGGCCAGCGGGGAAGAGGGTGGGGGGGGGAGGGGTATGGGGGGAGTGGCTCCGTTCCCAGGGATGCTTGTGAAATGCCAGCGTGGCCTCCTTCCAGTCTTCTCTGACCACCCATGATGTCGGCAAGCCTCAGCAGCACAGCCCGTGGTATTCCCAGGACATACTTTTCCTCGCGGCAGGCAGAACCCAATGAAGCACTCACACTGGGATGAAAAATAAAAGCGCTCACCACGCTGCTGTTGTCAGTGTCACGGTCGGGACACTCTAGGTGAGCCCACAGTCTCACCAGGCATTGAGCTGAACCAACTAGGGGGAAAATAATGGTGCTTCCCATACTCTAGTGGTGTCACAAGAAGGGGTGGGCAGCGCTCCTCATGCGCTGGAGAGAATGAAACATGGGGCACTCAAGCAGGCAGACCAGAAACCAGGGCGATCTCTCCTGGCAGCACCACAGTACTTTGTTGGCTGAACAGAGTCAGGGAGTAACTGACAGCCGGTCAATAAGCAGAAAAGGAATCCAGTGAGTCCTTTGGCCACCCAACCAGTACCAGGCAGCAGGGCAACAACTGAAAAGCGGTCCAGATGAGTCCTTTGTGCAGCACAACAACCCTACTGACGGAGGTTCAGTCCCACTACCCACAGGTTCTCTGCCAATGTTGGTTCAGAACCCCTGTACTTATACCCTGATGCCTTGCTTCTAGACGGTACGAGAAGTTTCCAGCAAGATCTGTGACCTTCCACTCTGGCCTTGGCTCCAAACATCATTAGGGGGTACACGAGCCCTTTGTGTCAGGACACAGCTTTTACAAATGTAAGTGCACCCCGCCTCCCTTTCTACCAGTCAAGGAAGACTATCAGTATGCAGATGCATCCAGCCCCTCCTGTGTGATGACTCTGTAAAGTATGCTCAAAGTGTAACAGTCACTTCACCCTAGACATGGATTGGAGTCAGGCTGCAAAGCACAAAGTCATACGCACAGGTAAATGCCCACTTTCTAAAAGTGCCATTTCTGAAATAGCAACAACAAATTCACCTACACCAGTAAGCATGATTTTTCACCATCATTGTAACCATACCAAACATGGCGACACTGCTCCTTTCAGATCTGGAATTAGCCCTTAAACACATGCAAGCCTATGGAAGGGACAGGCCTCACAGTAGTGAGAAACAAAATAGGCTGTTTGTCACTACCAGGACACTGCTCACAATAAAGGCACATGTCCTACCTTTTACCTACACAGCACCCTGCCCACAGGGCTACCTAGGGACTACCTTAGTGGTGACCTATATGTAGAAGATGGGGAGTTTCAGGCTTGGCAAGTAACTTTAAATGGCAAGTCAATGTGGCAGTAAACTGCGCGCGCAGGCCCTGCAGTGGCCTGAGACAGGTTTGAAAGGCTGCTTCTGTGGGTGGCGCAAGCAGCGCTGCAGGCCCAGTAGTAGCATTTCATTTATAGGCCCGGGGTAGGAGATACTATTTTACAAGGGACGTACTTGTAAATTAAATATGCCAAATAGGTGTAAACCAATGTACTTTAGCACTGATTAGCAGTGGTAAAGTGCCCAGATTCCTAAAGCCAACAAAAAGAGGCTCAGAAAAATAGAAGGAAGAAGGCAAAAAGCTTGTGGATAACCCTGCAAAAAGCCCTAGGTGCAACAGTGTAGCTGTGTTATATCTTCTGTAAGGTTTGGCGCTCATCTCAATTGAAAACCTCACCTAACATCGTGGAAAGCCATGCCTTTAAAAAATGTATAGTATTGTGAATGAAGAGTACAGAAAAACTTGTTTGAAACATTGGTATGCATTTTCCCATGCAGTGACAGCACTTCAATTGCAAAGGATCCTTGGAGTCTGTACCTTTATTAATCTTCTTGCTTTCTAAAATTTGCTTGAAAATGCTCTATTTGGCCACACTTTTTTCAAAATTTTCTCCAAGCCCCCTTTATGATGTTCGGTCTTGCCCGATACGTTCGCTCGCCACAGGTCACTCATCCCGAACGTTTACGCCTCACCACTTTTAAATGTCACCAGCCGCCACTGCATTAACCCTGGGAAACAAAACAAAACCTTACATAATGAAATAACTACCATAGTCATACAATTGTCGAATCACTGTACAAATGAAATCTTCACAGGTGACTCGAGTATCAGGTGAGTTAACACACAAAATCGTGTAACAGGGTAGATGTCCTTCTTATCATACGACCAGCCACCCGACCAGCCACCTCACCAGCCCTCCATTCTCCTCCATGCTTCTACCTGGTGCACTACATTCATTACTTCTACCAACCTCAATTATATTAATCCTTTACGTTCTCACACAATACTCCTTAACCGTCATTAACATTACTCAACTGCATCCTTCCTCATGACCACTTTTGCCAGCACATTCTTCCAGTGAAGCTGCCCGTTGGAAAATTTCCACTCTTCTTCTGTACCACCTTTGACCATCTTCCAATTCCACCCAATTCTCTTTTGCTACCTTCATTCTGAACAGCCCCACAAACTTTAATAAACCTTGTCCTACAAACCAGATCCCACCCTTACCCAATCTCTACCCACAATTTAATTTTCTCCAACTAACACTTTGTTTGATCTTCTACATTTTCCTTTACCTCATCTTTTAGCCAGAAAGGAAGCAATCATGTGCCAGATTCCCTTCCGCTCATCATAACAAATGGGTTAAATCACGTGGTGCTGTTAACACACATGCAGTAACGGGGGGCGTGGCCTGACGCCGATGTAGAGGGACGAGGATCTCGGAGCTCCTCCGCGGCCTCCCTCTGTCTGCATAGATCCTGAGCCATTGCGGGTGGCCCCTACTCCCCCAACCTGACTGGCCATACCTGGTGACCGGGTGGGCGCTCCCGCGACGGGGGAGGCGCCCCGGTGAAGACACAGGGCTAGTATTTCGCTCCCGCAGCGTTGCTGATCGGAGCGGCCCAAAATGGCGGCCGCGACCCGCCGCTGAGGTTGCTGTCCCCTGCTGAGGGGTGGAGGTGACGCATTGACTGGCGGAGCGGCTTGGCGCTGACCCTGCAGCGGCGGCTGGCGGAGGATGTGCCTGGGGAGAGCGGATTGAGCGAAGGGCAGAGGCTGCGCGTTACTGCTGCCTGGCCCTAAGATGGCGGCTCGGGGCGGGCGATGAGGAGCGGCCTGCCGGGCGATGTGGCGGACGCTGCGGAGATCATACGTGGGCGGCAGAGTGGAACCGCTGCTTGCCTCCTGTTGGGAACCGGAGTGCTGATCGGCTCTGTCTGAAGTGGAGCAAGGCTACTGGGAGACTCCTGCAGCGGAGGGGCAGCCCCTGGGGCGAGTGACTGCCCGGCCTGGTGCCCCCATTACAGCTGGTTGCTGGCGAAGGAGTCGCGGATCGGCTGGGGGCCCATTGGTGCGGCTTGGCGTTGGCTTGGTGCGCTGATGCCCCCTTGGGTGGCCTCTTCTTGACTGGCCGGTGCGAGTGCGTGACTCCCGTGTAGGGGTTGCCAGTGCTGGACGGGGACGGCGGATGCTGGAGGAGTAGCGGAGGGACCTGCCCGTGGTGCCCCGTGTTCGCCGCCGGTGAGCAGGAGACACTTGGGTAGAGTGCGGACTCTGGGGCACTGCCCGCGGACAGCTGGATTTCGGCGACCCCTTATACACCGAGGGTGGCTCGTGGAGGCACGTGGGCATGAGTGGCTGGTTGACCCTGGTGCTGTGTTGGTGGCTCAGTGCTGGCCCCCTTTCATCCTCCTAACGCTGATGGCAGGAGGGTGGGAGTCGGTGCCTGGACTCACCTGGACTGTTGGGGGCCGGTTTGGCTGCCCTGCCCATCTGTGTGCTGTCCGGGGCTTGGCCTGCCGCAGCTGTCGTGCCGACTGGATTGGTTGCTTTGTTCCTTCGCTGCCAGGGCGGACGGTGACCTGCGGCTGGTGGTGGCTGGTGGGGCCTTGAGTGAACGCCTAGGATGGGGCGCACGTCGAGGAGAAGGGGGTTTGCGGTCCTCCAGGGCAAAGAGGGGGAGCACCGGTCGGAGGATGAGGAGGTTGCGACATGTACCCCAGGGGTGGAGATCCCGAGCGGCCCTTCCTAAGCGGATATTATGCAGGCCATCACGGCTTCGCGAGAGGCCCTCGAAACGAAGATAGACTCTATTGGAGTGGACCTTGCGTTGCTGAAGGATGATTACAGGAAGCTGAAGGAGCGGGTGAAGGCGACCGAGAAGACGCTGGAGGAGGTGCCTTATAGGGTGACTGCCTTGCAACAGTCCTTGACGCAGATGGAGAACAGGGTGCGGACACTGGAGTTGCGCGCAGAGGACAGCGAAGGGCGCTCTCGTAGGAATAACCTCCGCATAGTGGGAGTTCCGGAACGGGCGGAGGGAGCCGATGCAGTCCGGTACCTGGAGGACTGGCTTCGGTCGGAGGTGGCCCCGGAGGGGTTGTCCCCGTTTTTTGCCCTTGAAAGAGCTCACAGGGTCCCGGCGCGGCCTCCCAAGCCGGGAGCACCCCTGAGACCGATGGTGGTGCGATTGCTGCACTATAGGGACAGAGACCACCTCCTGCAGCAGGCTCGAGAGAAGCAGCGGCTACAAATTGACAACTCCAGAGTGCTGCTTTTCCCGGATTACACACGGAAGGTTCAGAAACAGCGTACCTCCTTTGTGGCTCTCAAGCAGAAATTGCGTCAACTTAGCATTCCCTATGCGATGCTCTTTCCGGCGCGGCTGTGGGTGGTGGATGGCCCCAACACCCTCTTTTTCACCACGCTGCAGAAGGCGTGGCGTTGGCTGGAAACTCGACAGGCGGGTCCGGGACGGAGGTCACCGGCGAGCGCGTCAGAGCGACGGTCTCCTGACACTGAGTCCGACGAGGGCTCCTCCTTTGCCAGACCATCGACTTGAGCGAGACAGAGCTGTGCGGGCAGTGGTGGCGATCAGTCGGGGTGGCACCAGCCCGGCTTCTGCTTCTTCTGGACGAATGCTGGGGGGCTCGGGGTCCTCTCCAGATGGCAGCACGAGTGGGGAGTCCGAACCTGAGCTCCCGGTGGTGACCCCGCAGACGGTGGACTTGTTTGGCTGAGCTGGGGTTGGATGGCAGGGATGATTGTCCTCGTACTGTAGCCCAGATCTGACAGTTGGAGGGGGTTTTTCCCCAATGCACACAGGGGATTGGTCCTATTTGAATGTCCTATTGGGGCCCCCTGAGGGCTGTGGCTGGTCCTGTCACATACGGCGGGGGGGGTGCTGGCGGGGGGCTCTGGGTCCCTTTTTGGGTCGGCACACGTCTCACTCTCCTTGTTGGCAAGGTTGATGGTTCTTTTAGTTTGGATGGGGGCTAGTTTTGGGGAACCTATCCTGGGGTGTGGGAGTTGGGATGTTGGGGTAGGGGGAGGGGAGGGTGGGACCAAGCATGTCGCAGGGGGAGGTAGGATGTATAGTATTAGCTTTCCCATGTCATGGATACCGCCGTAGGTATTAAATGTTTATCTTGGAACATTAGAGGGATGCACAGTATGACTCGCCGCCACAAGATCCATGCTTATCTTCGTAGGCATGGAGTGCAGATAGCACTGCTACAGGAAACACACCTGACCAAACAAGAAGGGTTGGCACTGCAGCGGAGGTGGCGGGGACAGGTGTTCTGTACCACGTACTTAGCATATGCAAGGGGTGTGTTGGTCTGGGTTCGGGCGGGGGTGCCGTTTCAAAGTACTGGACAGGTGATTGACCCTGAAGGCAGATACGTTATGGTGTCGGGGCGGCTGGATGGCAGGGACATAGTTTTGGGGAGTATCTATGCCCCCAACACGGATCAGGCTTCCTTTTTTGTGCGCCTTTCTGGGGCCTTGGCCCCCTTGACTGGCTCGGTGCTACTGGGGGGGTGACTTTAATTGCATTGCGGATGTTTCCCTGGATCGCTCCCATCCCCCTCTTGCTGATTCCCCTATACATCGACTGGCCATGGTGCGGCGAGATTGGCAGCGACAGTGGGGGCTGACTGATACCTGGAGGGCGCACCATCCGGGTGAGAGGGATTATTCTTATTTCTCATCGTTGCATGACCTCCATGTTCGCCTGGACTCGATCCTTAGCTCCCCAGATGTTCATGGGGCGATGGTACATAGTGAGTACCTAGCCAGGACAACATCTGATCATAATCCACTGCTGACAGTTTTGCACTGGATGCGGGATCGCCCTGCCATTCCCACGTAGCGACCTCGACCCGACACATTGGAGGACCCAGTGGTTCGTGCTACCATTGGGTGGGCCATCGAGGACTATTTTCGACTTAACGCCAATACGGCATCGTCCTTGCTGGTCGAATGGAACGCCTTTAAGTCCGTAGTTCGGGGGCACTGTATAGGCGAGGTAGTGGGAGCGCACAGAGTGTTACTGCAGGACACCCAGAAGGCGGAACGATTTGGAAAAGGAGCGTCCGGAGCGCCCGGACAGGCAGGCAGGGTTGCTTGAGGCTCAAGAGGCATTGGCAATCCAAATCGAGAGATTGCACTGTTTTGACTATAAGGCCTACATAGATAAGGCGCATGTGGAACGCGATAAGGTGGGGACATTGCTAGCTTGGCTGGCCAACCCGGCGCGCAGAGGAACCCCGATAGTGGAACTGCGGGGGCAGGGTGCTGAGGTGTTTTGCACCCAAAAGCACATTAATGATTGCTTCCTACAGTATTACGCCGAGTTGTACCGGAGCAGGGCGGGTCCTGGGTGCCCGGGGGATGAGGAATTTTTGCCAAGGGCGGGGCTCCCACAGCTTGCGGCTGCAGACGCTGAGGCTCTGGGTCGGGACATTGAAACGGGCGAGGTACGTAGTGCCATAAAGCACATGGCCAGGAACAAGACCCCGGGCACCGATGGGCTCCCCGTTGAGATCTATGCAGCTTATGCGGATGTTTTAGCACCCTGTTTCGTGGCGCTTTATAATGTGGCTCGCCGAGAGGGGGCCCTCCCTGCCACCACGCGGGAAGCCCTCATAGTTCCCCTTCTTAAGCCGGGTAAGCCTGCGTGGGATCGTTCCTCGTATCGACCCCTGGCGATGCTCAATCTTGATTACAAGATCTTGAGTCGCAAATGGTTTATCATTTTTTGAAAAGCGGCTGCATATCAGAATATGTAATTGAAAGGACTGTGTCGTACCATCTTGACCACAATGCAGTGGGAACCAGCATGCATTGAGAACGTTTTCTATTGGTGGTCCTTCAGCAAGTATAAAACAACGTCAGCTGCTTTCGCAAAATTGTTTGTTGCCGCTGGAACCCATGATTAAGGTGTTAAGACCGAAACGCGTCGGGGAGGCACATCCGTGTTTGTGTCCCGACTCAATAAAGGAATTGCTTGCAGTTGGGTAATCTTGTGTCCTCTGTGGGTATTGGAGAGTTTTTATATATATATATATATATATATATATATATATATATATATATATATATATATATATATTCACTGAAAAAACCATAGGTTTCACACATGTTATAGTTAGCTGGACATTTTACTGATAAAAAAACCAATGAAATTCCCCCGTTATAGTTAGTGCAGGCAACTATAACTCACGCGACCGCAATCCTCTGCTGATGCTAATACTGTATTTAGACACTTATTTGCCCATGTCTTCTTCCATTAATTTTTAGCTATACATATATTACAAATATTTTTTTTTCATAAAGACACATATGTCATCAGCAGAAGATTGCGGTCGCGTGAGTTATAGTTGCCTGCACTAACTATAACGGGGGAATTTCATTGGTTTTTTATCAGTAAAATGTCCAGCTAACTATAACATGTGTGAAACCTATGGTTTTTTCAGTGAATTTGCAAGGTTTTTTAAATGCTAATTCCTAACTATAACGTGTGTGAAACCTATGGTTTTTTCAGTGAATTTGTACGTTTTTTTAAATGCTAAGTTACTTTACGCCATTCGTGGCGTTGCGCGCCCAGTTAATGCAGTTCGTTCCGTGCGCGCACGGTGCGCGCACAGTGAGCACGCGGTGCGCTTCGCGCGCCCACTTTACGCAGTTAGTGCCGTGCACACACGGTGGTCACGCGGTGCCCACATTATGCGGGATGGGCCATGTACGCACGATGCGCTTCGCGCACCGTGCGCACATGGGGGACATATTATGCGCATCTTTTTGAAATGTATTCTTTGTTAATTTTATTGTTTTATGCCATGCACAAATGGTGCCCTTCGGGCACCATTTGCACACGGGGTGGCACCGTGCGCACATGGGGGACATATTATGCGCATCTTTTTGAAATGTATTCTTTGTTAATTTGATATGTGTAATATGCCATGCACAAATGGTGCCCTTCGGGCACCATTTGCACACGGGGTGGGGAGAATGTGTATAATTTTTTTTTAAATAATTTTTACTGTACGCGTACGGTAAGCGTAATCGGCAAATTTCCGAAAAAAAAAATTTTTTTTGGGGGGGCTTGAGGGTTGTTTGGGGACCCCTATATCAATGCTGGGTGGTTAGGATGTGACGAAACTGCCTCTTTAGCCAGAAAATGGCGGCTGCCGCTTCCTGGTTTCGACCGATTCGAATGTTTACTAAGATCTAAGAGCCAATCAGAATCGCGCACGCCACCGTACGCGTACGGTAAGCGCACCGTAAGCGCACCGTAAGCTGGCTCAGATATATATATTGATTTAAAGGCTATTTTCTCAGAATCTACTGAACAGATTTACACCAAACCTACAAAAAGCACTTCCTTGACCTGAGGACTAGCTCTCTGCCAAATTTCAAGTAATTCTGTTCAGCCGTTCGGGCTGTAGCTGTAGCTGTGTCTAAAGGTCCTATGGAAAAATGCATGGGAAAAACGCGTTTTGGGACCCCCCTTTTATCTCAGCCCCCGCTTGACGAATCCCCCCGAGACTTTCAGGGTAGGAGCGGAGCGTAGCGCCCCACCTATTTTGAAAAATTCGCGAGGATTCGTCGACCGGCGCCAAAGTTATTCAAAATAGAATGTTGCGGATTTCCTATGGAAACAGGGTCCTAACTATAACTACCTACTGGCAACCGCCAGTAGGTAATATATATATATATATATATATATATATATATATATATATATATATATATATATATATATATATATATATATATATATATATATATATATATATATATATATATATGCGTAAGTAATATATACATTTGGTAAGCAGACCTAAAGAATATCTATATATTTTTTAAAAAACATAGTTATAATACATGTTTATACAAAGACAATACACTTATCTAGATACATACATATAATCAAATTATAAATGATTACATACACAGGGATATGCTGTACATTAGTGCATTAGTGTTTGAGTGTGTTGGTTATGTAGGAAAGAGCCAACTCTTGAGTAGTCTTCTGAAGATAAGATAGTTATTCGTGGATCTTATGTTTGGGTGCTATGAATTCCATAGTTTGGCTGCTTGAACAGAGAAAGATGTACCATCCTGTCAGAATAGTACCCTTTTAAAGTTTTTTTGATTGTTGAATTGTATATTCTGTTAAGTATGTGTAGGTAAAGTTTGTCTTGGTTACTGTGTGTTTTCAAGCCAGGTACCCTGCAGCTTTCTAATTTGTTGCCCTATCTATTTTTGTTCTGTTTTTCTCCAAGGTGCTTGTTTTCTTTTGTTGTTCTTAGTGGTATTGGGATATCAAAAGCTTCTTGCAGCCATTCATAAAAGTTTTTGAACAAGATCTGTGTTGGATGTTAGTTTTTCCTTTTTTTTTTTTTTTTTTTTAGAGTTTTATATAGCGCAAACTCGACCAGACTATATCATGTATCAGAGTGCTTTACATGAGCACCAGTTTCGTTACAGATGGACACATTTATTTTTGTTAGGCGCGGGGAGATTAAGTGATTTTCCCAGAATCACAGGATGTTGAGCGTCCCTGCCGAGACTCCGGTTCCTGGTTCCTCTTCTTCAAGGTCAGCCGCTCTAGCTGTAAGACTACATCCTCTCCCCTAGTTGGGTTTCTAAGTATTTAAAATTTAGTTTGTTCCACGGTCAATATGTGTATGCAGGTAAGGTGGTCTTAGGTGTGTTGATTTGTGGTGTTTCATGTTGGAAAGCTACCAAATGGTGGTCTGACCATGTGACTGGAGTAGTACTTTGAAAGGTAACTAGTTCTGGATTTACAAAAATGCCATCTAGGATTTGTGTGTGTGTGTGGGGGCTTGTGTACGATCTGATGTAGGTTAATTGTGACTAGGCCAGTGATGATAGTTTTTGGATGGGGCATATGGGTCTGTCAAACCAAATGTTTAGGTCACCAAGAAAGCGTAGTTTGGAGTGTAGTGTTATTAGGTTTAAAACTGTGGCTGAGATTGTTATATTGCTAGGTAATGGTCTGTAAAGGAGGATGACGGTGGTGTAGGGTTGCATGTGTTGAGGGCCTCACAACCTTGTATGGAAATGTCTTCAGCTTTCGTTAGATCTATTGCTTGCTTGAATATAACAGCTAGTACAGCTCATTTGCCTACACGATTTTGGGTGATAGTTCAATAGCATGGAGGAATGGCTTGATGCAACACTGCAGCCATGCCATCTCCCAACTATTGTTCAATTATGAAGAGTAATTCGGGTTGTGTGTCAGTGAGTGGGTGGTAGATATGGTGCTTGTTTTTAGAGAGTGATCAAACATTCATCAATAGGCAATTTAAATATTGTGTTGTGGCGGTGTGGCTTTGTTTTCTAGAAGAGTGAGCAATATTTTTGAACTTGTAGCAGGTGTGTCATTAGTGCTGGTATTAACTGTGTGAGGATAGTGATAGTGTTGTTTTTCTATATCATATTACTCATCCAGCAGGCTTAGAAGGCATTATGTTGCATCTCCTTGTGTAGGTGGTGGAGATGGTGGTTGAGAGTGAATTGGTGAGCTGTGTTCTTTTTGTAGAGTAGCCTTGTTGTGTAATAGACATGGAGATGCGAAGTTTTGAAGAGTGGCATGTTGTTTATTATGTTTGCCAGCTACTGCCACCACCTGGCTCACCTGAGTAGCCACTGTTTTACCTGAATTAAGGAAGGAAATCAATCAATTGACGCGCCATAGACTGTTTTTCGCCCGCCGTGAGGGAAACGGCCAACGAAGACTTCATTCACTAGCAGCCCCAGCCCAGGCGCCTGACACCAGCGTCTCTAGGCAGTGCCAGGGCTGCATTAAAGCAGACCCGGTGCCCCGCAGCGCGGGACGCGCACGGGCTAAGCCCGGGCAAAGGGCGGGCCGTCTGTGGCCATCAGGGGCCAAAGGAGGCCGGGCCGGGCCATCCCTCTAAGCGGGACATACCGCATTCGGACTTGGACTGTTTTCTGGTAATTTTTAATATGTTGTTCAGTCTAAGTTAGGTTTTAAAGTGATTATTTCATATGATTCACTGTTATAGCGTTTTTAATGGTGTCATTGTTAACTTCTTAAAGACCACTACCCTTTGCAAATTGTGAAGTACTGGGATACTACTTTCCTAAACGATTAAGCACTTTACGTGTTGCATCATGGGCAAAACAAATCCTCCAACCTCTCGCCCTCTCACACGACAAAAAGCAGCCCTAATTCCCCCAGTCCCAAGTTTAACTGCTATAAATAAAATGTTACAAAAAACAATAGGGGTGGTAGCATCGGCTTTTGAGAATACCGAAAGACGCCTTTCCCTTACTCCAGCTATACCCCCCTTTTGCCGTCTAGGAATATATCTTTAGCCACTTGTAATTCACCTGACTCACTGTTAGCTTCCTCCTTTGCTGAGCTCCCTCGCGCACAGGTAGTGCAAGATGTTAGCTATCCTACTAATTTGGTCACTGAGACAGTTCCTAAGGTGATTAAAAAGGCACCTAAGCACCGCCCCAGAAATAAGAAATCAAAAACGAAAAAAACAAAAAACAAAAAAAAAAATCACCGAAGACTAATACATCTGCCCTAGACACCTCTCAGGATGATTTAGGCACCCCTTTCTCCACTTTAGTACCGCTGGTTTGGGCCACCCACTTATTAATCGATCTTCAGGCCCAAATGGAACAGCTTCTCAAATCTCAGTTTAAAATCTTGATGAGTAGAATTGATAAAGTAGTCTCATTGATTAACAATAAGAGTCATGGGGGTGAACAGTTGCCTATACGCACTGGGAATAACTCTGCAACATTGGCTGCAGGTAACATTGACCATGTGGTTCAGGGCCCTAGTCCTAATGAAGGGTCTCGATCTGACGTCCAGGCACAAGGATCGGTATCAATGAACACGTGTAGACGCACCCCTAACAACATTGGTCCCGGCCCTGACACCCGTCCCAGGGTGTACCTGGATAAAGCTCCTCTTCCTACTCTAGACCCACCCATATTCCAAAAATCCATCAGTAAGCAGCAGCCGGAGGGGGTCCGGCACCTCAAAAGCCCAACATTAATTTTTTTTTAAATGGACAATCATTATTTTACCCCCAGTTACCACCCGAGGCTTCCCCGTACATGGTGGTATTAACCGGTGTCCCTCCACTGTCGGGCGAACGAGGCAAAACATAAACCACGCTGAAGAATAAAATCACTTCGTGGTTAAACAGACATAGACCACTAATGAGATCGGGTCAGGGGGAAATACTATTTGTTAGAAGAGTTACCTGGATGGGGACCGAACCAAAAGATCTTGGAGTGGAGTGCGTGATTGTTAATTTTAGGGATCCTGAAGTAGTCAAGCACATCCTTGATTGGGGAGGACTCTGTCAAATTGGTGCAATTATTCCACTTCCTTTGGGGTACTTCTACTCTCGGGAAATAGTATCGGGGACTTGAACCAACTCATTTTCATCATGGTGGCTTGGAGGGGGAATATAATATACCCACAGCCAATGGATTTAGTGCCTTGAATAATGTAGATTGACTATTTCACACATTGGGGGTCTAAAAAAACGAATTCCAACGTAGCTCGGTGCCCCGTGGAGGTTTCTGGAGATAAGGAACTAGGTCTGGGAATAATCCCCCTAAGCCCAGGTGCAGATACAAGCTTGCTAAGAGATGGATTTGAACTGGACAATTCTGCAGGGACTCCTTCTACCAACATGCCCTCTTCCACCTCACCCAGTCCTCATAGGGTGGAATCCCCAAGATCACTATTAGGATCCTGGAATGTAGCAGGACTGAGATCTAAGCTATCCAATCCAGAATGGGGTGAGTTGGTGGATCAGTATGATCTGTGCTTGTTTCAAGAAACCTGGATGGTGACTGCCCCCACAAGGGTGGGATTTGCTACATTCCATCTACCCGCTGTACAGGGACCTAGAGGAAGACCTTCGGGGGGGACTGTGCATCTGGGTAATCTACGCACCTGGGGTGTACAGTGAAAGTAATAGATTCCCATTCCCCGGACATTCTCTCTATCGTCCTTAAATTTATGGATGGCTCGAAGGTGATGGTTGCTAACATATACTTGCGTCTTACTCCCCACCAGCTGGGGGTTATCCATGTTAGAGGCTCTTGATGAACTTCTCTCATTTTCTTCACCATCAACACATAGAATTATCGGGGGAGATTTTAGCTGTCACCTCAAACCTCTTGTGGGGATCCCCTCTGTAACCTTAGAGGAGGATTCCACCTGGCATATCCAGGAGTGTTCTATGTACCCAGCCATGCTCTTAATGCTAGTGGCCAAGCAGATTAATAAGCTTCTAGTAACCCACTCTCTTAGAGCATGCAATGGCAGATTCCCTCCTGATGTTCCAGGGAATTTTACATTCAATAGAGTGGGGAAAAGCACTACTATTGAATATATTATGGTCAATGTAGAATTCTGGTCTCAAATAAGGGCTTTTTGTGTAATTCAAAGGGTAGATAGTGACCACAATCTTTTGTCTTTAGAATTAAAACACACACTGGGTCACCCACATGGATCATGGGAGTTGGAGATCCGCGTTGATAGGAACTTAATCTCAGTAGCGGGTGGCAGACGCATTAAGTGGGCCAAGTTTGTGCTAGCACCCGAAAATATTGCTGAGCTATATTTACATGTAGCTCGCTCCCTAGAAGAGGCCTTTGAACTTCCAGCTGTGAATTATGATCTTTCTTATTTCCAAGCACTGGACTGTATTCACACTAACCTAATCGCCAATATGGCCGATTATTTTTATACCACAGTGAATAATAGGACACGAACAAAAAAACAGGTCCAGTTGTTTAATAAAGCTTGTAGGGAGGCGAAATGTGCACTTGTTAGCGAGGTTAAAATCGGTTCTGTGCAGAGTATTAGAGTGGCCAGAACTGCTTATAAAAGTATAATCGCGGAGGCCAAGTCGGAATGGGAGGCCCTAAGATGGGCAAGTATAAAAGAAGCCTTGGACAGGCGCGACTATGGTGCGTTCTGGAACCTTGTGAGATCAGGCTCGTTAGAAGGGACGCCCGCTATAACACCAAATCTGAGCAAAGAGGTTTGGATAGCCCACTTTAAGCCCTTGTACTCCCACACTGACATTGTTTCCTCGGTAGAACTAGGTCTCCCCGCAAAGTGCACATCCCCTTTAGTATTATCGGAGGAGAAGGACACCGATTGTCAATCTTGTTCTATGCAGGAAATTAAGGTGGCCCTGAAAAGTTTGTCTTCTGGGAAGGCTCCGGGATTGGATAGAATCCCAGGAGATCTATTTCTGAGTGAGCAGAAGGTTTGGGTTCCCTATATCTGGTTATATTTTAATGCCATCTTACACGGCATGGAAATTCCCCGAACTTGGTTGGGGGCCGAGATTATTCCCATCTATAAAAAGGCATCCCCACTTGATCCGGCTATTTACCGTCCCATTAGCCTCATTGATGTCTTGCAGAAACTGTTTGCCCGCCTTTTACTAACGAGGTTGCAGTGTCGGATGGACGATCAACACATCCTGACCTCCCTCCAAGCGGGCTTTCGTGCTAAGGTCTCTACCATCGACCAACTGTTTAGACTTCAATTGGTCTATTGGAAGACGGTGACTCTGGTAGCTGGTAGCCTGTACTTGATCTTTGTAGATCTTCGATCTGCATTTGATTTGGTACAGAGGGATAAGCTCTGGGCCATACTGAGAGATGGGTGCCCCAGCATACCTGTGCCAATTGTTCAAACGTCTACATCAAGGCACCTTTGCGAGGGTGAGGTATGGGAGAAATGGGGAGCTTTCGGCCCTTTTCTGGTGGAAAGGGGAGTGAGGCAGGGGTGCGTGTTGGCCCCTACTCTCTTCTCTTTGTTTCTTAATGGATTAATTGACCATCTTTTGGGGGCGAGGGATTTAGATTCTCCTAGCTTAGCAGCCCGCAAGATACCAGCCCTGATGTTCGCTGATGACACCCTTTTGTTATCAAAATCTTCTATGGGTATCCAGCGAACACTGGAGGCGTTCTGCTTTTTTTGCAAGACAAGAAATTTGGAGATCAACCTCTCCAAAACCAAATTCATGGTCTTTAATGCAAAATCACCTAATTGTCCCCACCCCCATTTGGATGGCATGGCATTGGAAAGAGTCTCCACCTTTGACTATTTAGGAGTAACACTCAACGATAAGGTTTGGGGTCGCAGATGGCCAAGGCAAACATGAAGTTGGCCCAATCCTCTGGTGGTATCTTAAAGGTCCATAAAGAGTGTTTACTTAAAACCCTGGGACCCCCTTTAGAAATATACAAGGCCCAGGCGAGAGGTGGGGCACTATGGGGTAGAGCTATGGGGCCATCTTTGCGCCACCCCCTTGTCCATCACTGAGAATAGCTTTATTAGGCGTCTATTGAGTCTCCCGCAGAGCACACCTCTGATTCCTTTACGGTTAGATCTGGGTCTGGCCCCCATACAGGGGATCATTTCAAACCGACCTGTGATGTACTGGAGGCGACTCTGGGCTACCCCAGAGCTGCTAAGCTACCGGGATGACCTAAGGGATTTCATGATCATAAGGGGGGTAGGGAAAATCCCCTGGCTAAAATATGTTAAGCAGCTCTGCTATGCACTGGGTAGGGGAGACATTTGGCTCTCTCCGGAGAAGACTTGTCCTTTGATGCCTAAAAGGGTCTTGGTCAACTTACTCAATCAATATCGAATGGATCTTGTATGTTCTAGTCCAGCCCTGGGCAAGTTGACCAACAGATTTCTGGAGGTGAAGGATACTTACTGCTTTGAGAAACTCCTGGATGACATTCAGCCCTCACTGGCGAAGAAACTTTATGTCCAATTTAGACATGGGACACTCCCACTGAGGGCAGTGACAAACAAGTGGTCAATCGCTTCACACGTTTCTAGCTCATGCCCGGGATGTGATGGTTGTGAAGAGACGGATCTGCACTGCTGCCCTCTTTACACCAGGGCTAGAGCTAAATGGATTGTCCAGCTTTGTAAGTCACTGGGTCTCAGGGATTACAGGGAAGCATTTAGAATATTTAAATACGACACCACCCCCCTGATTGTCTTTGCGACCTCGAGATACCTCTGGGCCATGTGGTGCGCCAGAGGTGCAAAAATTAAAAAACAATTATCTGTTACACCCGCGCTACCACAGACCCAGCTTATCACAGGGATTCCCTGATATTAACTTGTGAAGGGATTGATTTTACTCTTTTATCTGTTATGTTTTAAATTGCATTGGATTATTTCCTGGTTTTATACTTGCATTTAAAAACTATTTTAGGAGTATCCCTCTTCATCATGAATATATTGCATTGTGGGATATTGGTATGTTTTATTTAAATCTTTGTAAATATGTTCCTCTATGGTTTGTAGCCGACAATAACGCTTTCTTGACTGACTGACTATTATGTTTGCGTCTCTTTAGGGTGGAAGATGTATGGGTCTGGGGTGGTGGTGGACCATGTGGGTCATGTTTTAAGGCTCTAAATTGTGCAATGGGTGAGGGGCAGGTGAGTGAGAGCTGGTGCTTTGGTGTATTTGTGGTAGTAGTTGGTGAAGATAGAAAATTCGGGAGTAAAGATGGTTTAGGATGTGTATTATTTGTGTAGTCTGAGGGTGAGAGTGGGTGTATGTTTCTCATTTGTGACGGCAGTTTGTGTTTGGATGGATTAAAGGTATGCATTATGTGCCTTTTTGTTGTGATGTGAAATGATTGTGGATTTGTTAGTGGTATAGGACAGAATGGTGTTGTGTGAGAATGAAGGTGCCATTGTAGTTGGGGTAGAAGGGTGTATAGGTGTGGTTTGTGGGGTTTTGTAGTGGTTGTTGGGACATTGAAATGTAGTTTCGGTTTGTTTGTAGTAATTGAGTAGAGTGTATTTGCTGGGCATGTGTTAAAATGTTTGAGGGTCTTGATGAGTCCAGGTGGTGACTGATAAATGGTAAAAAGGGCAGCATCTCTGGCCCTAAGCCCGACTTCTCCTGAAAAGACCCAAGCAGGGAACTGCTGTTGTCCTCTCCAACCACCCTTGTCCTCTCCGATCTTGTCCTCTCCGTCCTTAGCCTCTTCGCTCGGGCTAAGATGCCCTGAGCCTTATGGTTAAATAGCCCTAGATCAGGTGACATATGGCCAATGGAAACCCTAGCTCTAACCAATCAGAACCCTAGCACTAAGCCCGGGGATCAATGGGAAACCTTGCCCTTTCAATTAATCATAGCCCAATCAAAAGCTAAACCCTAAGCCCTATATTGGTTTTGGTCAGTTCATCAGTCATGTGACCATATTGCCATTTGATAGCCATTCCCGCAGTCTTGCTACAAACACCTCTGTGCATGTGTTGCTTTTTTCTGTCTGGGTATAAAACTTGTGCCTTGTCATTACCAATGTACCGATTCTGCAAATCTGTTTTCCATTCCTACTCTGTTTTCTTGGTAAATATCTAAAATGTTGCAGCCCTGTGGATCCTTAGATACCGCAAGTACTTAAAAATATGCTGCCCTTCTTTACCCATCGCACTTATAACAAGCATTTGCAATGCAATAGGTCTCGCATTTGCGAGAGTTTAAGCTATTGGCATTGTAAATGACATTTCCTTTTATCTGTTTTGAAAACCAACACATAAATAAGAAGCATTGTCATCTACAATGCCAATAGCTAAAATCTCGCAAATGCAAGACCTATTGCATTGCAAATGCTTGTTCTACACTAGGCTGTAGCTCGAGGGCATCCACCGTTTATGGGTCAAACCCGCAGGCCAAGTCGGTCAGACACTTCCAGCTGGAACTTGATTTTCAGGCTGAGATTAACAGGTGTTTGCTCACTTCTGTGCAAGTCATGTACATAATTCCAGAGAAAGGTATGCTTATTACACTCTAAGGAGCAGCAACTCAACATTCTATTCACGAATGTAAAATATCAACAAAGACGCTCCCCGGCGACAGACTACGCAGATTGGTGCAAATTGCCTAAATGAAGCACGCTCACTTACACAAGTGGGTGTGCACGGAGGGGGCGCGCGTTGTGGCTCTGACACAAGAACGTGGCTCTCAGAAAGAGTGCTTGTGCGCACGTGTGACCATGTGTGCATGTATACGTGGGTTTAAGTCAGAGTGTGTCTGTGCGTGAAGTATGTATTTGGATGAGTAGGTTTGCCAATGTTTACGATTGCATGTATCTCTGTGTGTGTCTCTTTGTAGGTGGGGCCAGTGTCTGTGACGTGTGTGCGTGCCTGTGCAAACGTGTTTGGATGTATGTGTGTGTGTTTATAGGTGAATGCCACTGTCTGATGTGTGTGCGTGACTGTGCCAACATGTGTGTGTGTAGGTGGATGTAATCGCGGGGCACAAGCACGCAGCCAGCCCGAGCCGCCACTCAGACCCCAATCACAGCTTCCACCTGTAGAGCGCGCACCATCAGTCTCAGGGGCTCTGGGCAAATCTATAACAGCTTCGGAAGGATGAAAGGCAGGATCAGCACCAATGTCGCAAACTGCGGGGGTCTCAGCAGGCGCTCAGCCCACAGCACTACATTATCCGGTCTGTCCGGAATTACTTTTTAGTATGCTATTTTACATAAACACACGCGAAAATTGAATCATGTTAACAAGTTGATGCATGTGATGTTACCAACACAGACCTATAAGCAGGTATTACTTATTTATAATACAAACACGCTAATTAAAAGAAAGTAGAGGGAAGCTACTTTTACATAAAAAAAAATGTTTCCACCACAAAAAAAAATTTTACGCAAAAAACGAAACATACGTTTGAAAAGAGAAGGCCTACAGCACATTTAAAAAAAATCTGAAAACATTATTGGTAGGTTTCCTTTTCATGAAGTGGGTGTTTTTCTAACTTTAAAGGAAATAAACCAGTGAATTATATAATGTACTGTAGTCTAAGCTTTTTTGTGTGTCTGAGCCTGTGTGTGTTGTGCTCTGTGCCCAGGGGCGGCCTTAGGCATGTGCAAGCTGTGCACCTGCACAGGGCCACCAAACCCCAGGGGCCACCACAAGGAATCGGATACAATACATATTCGTGGCGGCCCCTGGCAGGGATTTGGCGCATGAACGACTGAGGCGTGCTAAATCTAATGTGATGCACGCTGAATGGTTGTTCTTATACTCTTTTCCTTTCTAACCCAGTCTCGTCTTTGTGTGGGGTCGGCCTTGTTTCGGGCTCTTCTGGTAGGTCTTGTGCTTGTTTAGAACTTTTTTTCCAGGAGAATCAAGCTTGTTTTAATAGTCCAGATCTGGCACCTCCGGAGGCTCGCATGCGCGCGCATATGCGCAGTGCCCGCGAGTCCTGCAGCGAAGGGGTTACAGAAGCACCATGCATCACTGGCGGCAGGAGGGGTGGCAGCACCCATGCCCGGCGTGCAGCGAGCAGCACCGACACCGGCCGAGGCCATGCACCGGCGCACCTAGAGACCCTGGGCAAGAAAGGCCGCCTTGCAGAGGATAGCATGCCAGTGTGCAACCTTTGGTGCCAGCTGCGAGGTGAGCAGCCCGAGGGTCAGGGCATGGGGAGGGTGAGTGAGGAGGTCAGCGTGTGCCACTGCAGAGTGAACCCGAGGGAAGGTGAGCCATTGGACGAGGGTGTGGGGAGCCCTGGGGAGGAGGGCAGATCAGGCATAGGAATGTATCCTAGCCCGTGGGGGTGAGGAGCCGGGGGCGTGGGGAAGGTTGGGTGAGGATGTTATTGTAGATGGTGTGTGCTTTGGGTCTGGGTGGAGGTAAGCCATGTGAGGTGGCGAGCTGGAGGTATTCTGGTGGTCATGGGAAGGGAGGGCATGATGAATCGTGAGAGAGAGCCTCTCTCCCACGATTCATCTCTGAGAGGGCGCGGGTCGGAGAGGTGGTCACCGTGCGCCAGGGGTAGGGAGTGGTACAGATCGGCGCTGTATGTTGAGGGAAATGTGAGTCAGGAGTGCAGGGGCGGTGTTTACTTGTGGCTGAGGGGAGGCATGGTGACTTTTGGAGGTGTAACTTGGGAGGCATGGTCGTATTGGGGGGAAGAGGAGAGCAGGGTACGAGGTGTTAGACGTAATGTTAAGGATTCATTAAAATGATTACAATTACTTATCAACAATCATGAAAACAGAGTATGAAGCTGATACTTGTGATCTAATGAGTGGATCTGCCTGCACAAATCTTTTAAAACATCGAGTGTTCGAATGTACTTGGCATTTGGTTATGTCTGTTTATATGGTGTTGAGGCAGACATGAAATGCAAGCACCTATGGATGGACGCCTGGAATAGGATGGCAGTGCCTACCCATGTTAACTCAATCTAATGCCCTTTTGCAGAGACCTTGGTAGGAGACTGGCTTCTTGATCATTTCTTTAATTACATTCCAGTGCTTGTCATGTGACTAGCAGAGAAAACTAGTTTAACTAGTCCTAAGTTTGCAATTGGTGAAGCAGCCTTCTCTGTCCATACTAGGGGCATAGTTACCATTGGTTCAGCAAGTACAGTGGTACTGAGACCCAAAACCCTCAGGGGCCCATTGAACCCTGATAATTGCTATATTTTACTTCCTGAGCAGCAGCCAAAGGGGCCATTTTCCTTGCTTATGCCACGGCCCATGGGGTCGTTGGTACGCTGTGCTAGTGATTCGTACGTCTGCTTGAAAGTTGTCTCCTGACTGGATGTTCCTTGCACATTAATTTTGCTTCAGTGAACCTCTAGTGCCTTTTCATAGCCTTAGGACTCACTGTAATTAATCCTTGTTTAATAGGTGCTCTGTAAAGCGAGCAGAACTGGTTGCTGGAATATGGCACTATACAAGAAACCTTAATTAAATATATTGTATTTTGTCTTTTGACAATGTGGTAAAGTGGACGAGTCTTTGGTTACCTGTAGGCTGTCTTCAGGATCAGTTAGTGACGTACTGAGACAGGTTTCTGTGTGCCATGATTTCAAGGTAGCTTACTCTCTTCCTGCTAAGGTCACATCCCAAATAGATCATGAACTATTCTCCAGGCTCTACTGTTCTCAGTGGACTGAGAAAACAGACCTTGTATGCCAAGTCACATGATCTACCCTA
The DNA here is from genome assembly GCF_964204655.1 of Triturus cristatus. Taxonomy (NCBI): domain Eukaryota; kingdom Metazoa; phylum Chordata; class Amphibia; order Caudata; family Salamandridae; genus Triturus; species Triturus cristatus. The sequence continues at coordinate 223,734,274 of NC_140579.1, forward strand.
TAGTTTTATAACACTCTTCAAATAAACCTTCCATATGTGGCTAGTCCTCATAATGTGTCATACATGTAGTGGGAAGGGTAATTACTATCAACCAGTCAGGGTTTGTAAAGCTCAGCTGCTTCACACATAAGGGTCTCGAGGCGGTGTGGGATTCATGCTGCTGGATCATGCTGCTTGTTGGTTGAACAGCGAGGTCTTGTGGTCCTTCCTGAACTGCTGGAGCGATGGTGAGGCTCTGAGGTGCAGGGGGAGGGTTTTCAGGTCTTCACTGCCAGGTGGGAGAAGTAGCGGCCTCCACTGTTTTATCAGTGGCTGCATTGGGTGGCTGCTAGGGAGATGGTTCTGGAACATATTTTCCTGGTAGGTTGGTGGAAATTCACTCGTTCATTAAGGTATGCTGGTCCTTCATTGTGTAGTCCAGGGAAGACATGGCTTGGCAGTTCGGGCTGGACTGATCCCATGAGGCACAGGGTCAAGGTTGTTTTGCATATGGCCATGTCTGAACTGGGGTGGTGTGGTGAGCAAAAAAACGATGGATTTAGGCCCAGATCTCTGTACTGGGGTGAATGTATGACATTGTTCTGCATTCTGTCCATCAACTGTTGTTTTTGCAAGAAAATAAAAATGACACATCAAAATCTTTCAGCAGCCGCCACTGCTGATTGTCTTCTTTTTTTCCCTACCCACTGCTAGCCTCGCCCGCTGCATTGCAAGCAAAATGAAGAGAATTCGAGTACACAAATCTGGTTATTCGAAACGAAAGAGAAAGGTGGCTCAGCAGGCTTTCGTAGTGTCACAGGAAGGAGCAATCCTGAACTTTATCACCCAAGGGAAACCTAAAGATGAAGACTCCTCTGGCCACAGTACTGCTGATGCACTAGGTAAAACAGGCGCTGACGACCATAAAGAACAAAAAAATGATGATATCCATGAGCAGAATGATACTCATGAGCAGACCAATGAAAATGAACAAGGTGACTCTGAAGTTGATACAAACATGCAGCAATTACCAACTCAGGATGAGGATTATTACAAAAGACCCTCAGACAGAGAAACTGAAACATCATTCATCGGTCCATCAACATCTGGCATTCTGAAGGAGGTTCAGAGTTTACAGACGGATGATGCTGGTATTGAAGAGGAAGCCAAAGAGCAAGACCATGTTACAGACCCGTGTTCTGAATATGATTTATGTGATTGGAGGGATCCTACTTTGTGGCCGAACTCTCTTACGGACGCGCAACGTGTTTTTCTTGTTGAAAGGGGTCCCTCCAGAGACCCAGATTCTAAAACAAAGTATCCAAGTGATGAGCACTCAAAAAGTAAACGTCGTTTTTCTGTTACCATGTTACTGGTCATCTAACGCCTTTTCTGGACGTTTTATTAAAACACCTTCCTGAGCTCCGCCCCGCCCGGACCCCCTCTTCTGGGGCCCCCTACCTGCGCTCCCTGCACAGGGCCACCATGAGCCTAGAGCCGCCCCTGCTGTGCCTGTGTGTATTGGGTTGTGTCTGTGTATTTTGTTGTCGCTTCTGAGTGTATAGTTGTGTTTACACAGGTGAATGTATATTTCTTCGCTCTTGGTTCTCTGTGCGGTGCTTGTGATGTTCAAAGCAAAGCTGGACCTCTCGTGGCCGCCGTCTTCCCTTTCCATGCTGTTGAATGTTGCACAAGTGCTGCCCCGCGCGTGGGGTACGCGCCCCTCTCTGCGGACTGTCTTCGGGTGCGTGAACCAGTGATGCGCTTCGAAGCAGCAGTTGTGGGTGCAGGGGCCGACCGAGCCCTCCGCCTCATGCCTGGGGGCCAAGGGGCTGAATCCCTCCCCCCTCCTCCCAACTGAGGTGCACAGGGCTCGTGAATGAGCAACAGCCTAACAGTATGAGGACAGAGGCATTTTAAGGTGTGGGCAAAGTGGGCAATTGCCCAGGCCCCCATGTTTAAAGGGACATGTAGCGTGAATATACGCTTCTTCATTCATCCGTGACATTCATACTCTTACTGTCATCTTCAGCGCTTCCAGCAGTCTCATCTACAGTCGTCCGCTTCGCCTCCCCTCTGGTGAATAATGGACAGTGTTTCTTGTTTTCGCCTGTCAGATACGATCTGACAGCGGTGAGTTTTTGGATACCGAGGCGATAGCCTCATTACTCCACATTCATTTTGAGTTTTTTAGTCGCTGTTTCGGTTGTCTTATTGATGTGTGACGCTTTGTCACAGTTGAGGTTGGATCACAAGGTCAGCGCTGTGAAAGGCCACAGGTTGCGGTCAATATGGTTTGCGGAAGTGTCAGCAAGTTTAGTCGCAGAGTCTTGTATTCGTCTGCCAAATGTCTTCTGGTGGTGATGAGCTTTTGATGGCTGCCGCGGCGGTTGCCTTCTGACAGTGTTGAGTTTTGGGTACCTGCCGGGGTGATTTGCCCTCAGGCAGTGATCGGTTTTTGGATGCTGTGTTGCCGGGTGAATAATGGTTTGAGAGGAGCGAGTTTTTATACTCCTGCGCGCTGGCTGATTAGTCGTTAATTGAAAGGTAATTGCTGCCGCCTGTGTGAGATCCGGTGTACGGCCGGCAAGCTGCCTGGTTGCCTGATATTGGGCGTGAATAGAGTATGCAATCTCTATCAAGTAAAAAGTGCCTCTGGTGCGGAATTGCGCGTGCGTTAACGACGTACACCGCTCTCCTCCCCATTAATGAGAGAACGCATGGTTTGGGACACAAGACCGAGTGTGTATAGCGTCTATGTCTGAGTGCTGCGTGCGCATGCGCGTAAATTTAGACAGCCCGTTTCTTAACAAATCTTTAAAGTTGCCTCCTTTTAGCTATTGACGGACATAGCGTAATCAGTGAAAAATATCTGTTGGTTGAGGAAACAACGGGCAGGTGGTTAAGGTGCACCGTTTGGTCCCTTGTATTGTTTCATACTCAGACAACACAGGATGTCGGTCACCAGGTGTTCTGGCTGTATCTTGACACATGGTGTCCTATTTATAACTTGGTAGCCTCATATTTAGTAAGTTTTTGCCAAAATATAAAATAAACGAAATAATTAATTTTAGAGTGGCGATTGTTTATATTTATATTTGGATTTATATTTATTGATTTATATAGAGCCAGATCAGTTGGCATACATCCCTATCTGGCCAAGGGGTTTGAGGCGAAGTCAGATGTTCCTATGGCTTTATCAGTCATGCTTGTCATAGAGGAGATGACCCTCTGATTCGGTCAGCTACTAATAGACTAATAGACTATATGTGTTTTTGGCTCAACGAGCTAGTTATAGCCATGGAATTTCATCGTTTAGCCCTGTGTCTTATAAGCGCAACCGGTACACCCAGCGTTGTTCTCTGACATGTAGTTGTTGGCTCATGTCTGTTTTCTGTTTCTTCATTACCTCCATGACCACCCATTTGAGGTCTGATTCAGTATGATTTGACTCCAGAAAATGTTTAGTCAATCTGGTATTAGATTTTTTGCACCGAATTGTGCTGCGGTGTTCATTAATTCGTGTTTTCACTTTTCTCGTCGTCATACCAATGTACTTCAGGTTGCATGGGCAGGTCAGCATATATATCACGTTTTCAGTGTTGCAGTTACTAAAAATGTTTAGTTTCCAGGGGCTATTCGTGCCAATATCCACTTCTTTAGTGGTGATGGTCGAATGGCAGCACACACAATTTCCACAAGGATAATGGCCAACTGGTTTAGGTTGGCTCCATAGGGTGGATTGGTTACTCTCTTCCTCCTGTGTGATTTTAGAGTGTACCAGGTCGTCTCTCAGGTTCCTGCTTCTTTTAAAGGTGAAAAGGGGGGGTTCCCACTGTTGTGTTCCACTTTTGAGTATTGCCCATTTCTTTTTTTATGATATTCTGGACTTTGTTAGACGCAGGTGTGTATGTGGTCACGCACACCAGACGGCCGGATTGTTCCTTTATTGTAGTGTCCAGCAGGGCTTCTCGGTTATTGTTTCTTGCCCTTTTCTTAGCTTGCCTGACCATACATTTTGGATAATGTCTTGCCAGAAGTTTAGTTTCCAGTTCTTCTGCCTGGTCTTGGAATGACTCTAGTTCTGAGCAGTTCCTCCGCACACTGTCGTAGTGCCCCTGGATGGTAGCTCTCATATAATAGGAGGCTATTCCTGTCTGTTGGTTTTGTGTGCACTTTGGTGGAGATCCCTTCTGTTGTCAAGGTGATGTCTAGGTCGAGAAATATGGCATGGTTTTTCTCAATGGTGTGCGTGAAGTCCCAAAATGCAACATGCAAACACCAAGATTTTTTCATTGAAATTTTAGTCTCTCATGGGCAGCTCTGCCAAGTGCCCGCATTAGGGATTAGAGTAACGCATTTTAGTGCTGGTGTCCGCTTCACTGCACTAAAATGCATTAGCCACGCACAGCATCTCTCCTGGGACCACTCAAGTATGAGAATCACAAAGCTGCTTTACAGCCAGCATGCTTTATAACTCTGCTTGCCCTGGCAGTGCCTGCTGATGCCCGTGGCCTTTTAGAACTGTCTCATACTCACAGCGGGCTGAGCGGTGTGGACCCTAGTGTCAGTGTTGTTTGATACAGTAATTAAAAGGTGAGAGCTTCTTCCGATCAATTAAGCCGGACCTCAGTTTGAGTCGACCACATGATGTCAGGGACTGTCCGGGACTTTGTCGGGAACACAGGTAGGGACTTGGGCAAGGACTGGGGACTGGGTAGAAAACATACACAGAAAGAGTAGTACAGCGCTGCCCAGGATCACACAGGAAGTCAGAGGAGGAAAAGGGATACATGGGGAAGCCTGTACAAGTGAACAAGATGGCTAAGACTCAAAGAATGGGCACTCATGAGGCAATTTAGCATTCAGAATCACTACACCCAGCATGGACGTGCAGACATATATACATATATACACATACACACAACAACATTAACAAAAAGCATTGGCATAGCCAATAGGTCTCGCTTTTGGGACCTTATAAGTGTTTAGCCATGCAACAGTTCATGTTGTTGCACCAAGGATATTGTGCTGCATAACTAAATACTTATAAGGTCCCAAAAGCGAGACCTATTGGCTATGCCAATGCTTGTTATATTTTGGTCTACTTATATGGCTGTTGGTTATAGTGCCTGTATGTCGGACCTCGGCACGTGAGGCTCTGTATTGCAGAAAGGATAGCTCAGTGAGCGGAGCGTTCACCACTGACAGATGTGGTGTTCTGGAGGCCTGAAGGATGATTCTTGGCATGGCAGATTGAGCCTTTCATCCTTCTAAGGAGCAAATGGTGTGCTATGTATTAGCTATTAGTAACACCTGTTATTTATAGAACTTAGAAAAGTCTGACGTGTGGCATTTAGTGCTATGTGAAAACCGCTTATAATGTATTTCGGTCATGTGTGCATGGACACACATGTCAGTTCATGGGTTTATTGTAACTTGGACCTAGATTCTGTATCTTTTTGTCAGTGTACGATAAGTGGCCTGCAAGTTTTTGGCCTGAGTGCAAAGATTCCTTTATTTATTTATTTTTAGAGTTTTCTATAGCGCGGACCAGACCCAGGGAAAGGTATCAGAGCGCTTTACACTGAGGGCACAATACGAATAAAACAATTTGCAAGAAAAGAATAGCTTACATAAGATCAACTTATTTACAAAGTTCGTAAGGTCGCAGGCGTGAGAGTGTTTCTAAGCAACGGGTCGAGAGCAGCGAAGGTGTCTTTCGTGGGATAGAAGGGGCAAGTTTAGGGTGTACATCTGGAATGGTACGTGTGATAGTTTATGGGAGGAATTTGCACATAAGGAATGATTTTGCTTCTTTTTTTAACAGAAGAGTAGAGGAGATTTTTCTGATGTAGGGAGGAAGGGAGTTCCATACTCTTGGTGCTGCTCCAGAGAATGCTCTGTCAGAGGTTTTTTTCTTTCTAAAGCGTGAGGGTTTCAGTAGTAAATTATCAGCACTCCTTGAATGGCTGATTCCTCCAGATAAGGTCAGTTTTCGGGTTAGGTACTGGGGAGTATTGTGGTGAAGCGCTTTGTGAGTGATGCATGCCATTTTTAGGTGGATTCGAGCTTCAAAAGGAAGCCAGTCGAGCGCTTTCAGGTGTGGCAATATGTGGTCACATTTCCTGGATCCTGTTAGGAGTCTTGCTGCGGCATTGAGACAGGCTTTTAATGGGGCGGTTGAGATTTTGGGAAGTCCCGCGAGGGTGGTGCATCCGAACTCCAGTCTTGAGATGACTAAGGATTGAACTGCAGTTTTGAGGTCCGGGTTATCGATGAAAGGTTCCATTTTCCTGAGATAGCTGAGGTGAAAGCGTGCTTTTTTAGCTAACAGGTTGATGTGTGTTTGCATGTTAAGGTTCTTATCTAGAGTAATTCCAAGTGATTTGGTGGAGTCCACCAGAGTTGGCGTGCAGTTAAGTGCAGTGATCAACTTGGACCATTCCTTTTCTCCTGGGAGTTCTTAGGGGGGAGATTAGAAGAAATTCAGTTTTTTGTGAGTTTAGCTTGAGGAAGTTGGTTGTTAGCCAGTGGACGGTCTTTTCGAGTGCCATGTTCATCGATATTATGTCTTCAATGGAGGAGATCTTGATGTAAAGTTGAGTGTCGTCCGCTTACATGTGGTAGGCTATGTTTGCCTGCTGTAATAGTTCGGTTAGCGGTTCGACATATAGGTTGAATAGGGTGGGGGCTAGGGTAGCGTCTTGTGGTACACCCAGAGGGTTTGGTGAGGAGCAGGAAAGATTTTTGTTCACCATGAAAGATTGCGTTCTGTTTTCCAGAAAGGATTTGACCCATTGAAAGACTGAGCCAGATCAACCCATCCCGTTTTCCAGTCTTTTTAGAATTTTTTCGTGATTGACCGTGTTGAAGGCTGAGGAGACGTCAAGCAGGACTAGTAGACATGTTTCGTTGCGGTCAAGAACAAGAGGGTGTCGTCCACTATATGTAGAATGGCTGTTTCTGTGCTATGGCCGGTTCTGAAACCCGATTGGTGGGTGTTCAGAAGGTTGAAGTCCATGATGTGTTGGCTCAGTTGTTGTTGAACACATTTTTCCAGGACCTTGGCTAGCATGGGAATGTTAGTTATGGGTCGGAAATTGTTGGGGTCGGAGGAGTTCGCAGTCGGTTTCTTTAGTATACGGGTTGACCTGGCCTGTTTTTAGGCAGTCCGGTATGTGCCCTTGCGCTAGCGTGGCATTGATGATTTTGGTCCAGAGAGGGGAGATGACTTGGTAGATGTGGGGGAGGCAATTTGAGGGGACTGGGTCATTGAAATGGTTGTTGAGTTTGGTGGTTGCTAATGTTTTGGTGATGTCATTTGGATCGTAAGGTTTGAAAGTGGACCAGTGAGAGTTATTTTTTGGCAAAAGTAACTCGGGTTGATCAGGGATTTCAGTTTGAGAGTGCTTTGGGGTGGTTGCATTCGCTGCGGCCATGTTAAGCTCGAGTTGGAGGGAGTTTGTTTTTGTTGTGAAAAAGGAGGAAAATTGTTCACTGCTAAGCTGTGATTTTGTGGTCAAGAGAGAGGATTTAGCCAATTTGTTAGATTGTTGTTTTAGAATGTCAAAAAGTTTCTTTGGTCTGTTCTTGGCATTGTCTAGTTCTGATCTAAAGAAGTCTTTTTTGGATTGAAGAATACTTTTGTTATAGGAGTTTCTAGCTTGCCGAAATAGTTTGAGATGGAGAGGGGAGGGATGCTGTCGCCATTTCCGTTCTGATGATCTAAGTTTACGTCTTTCTTCATTTAGGGTTCCGTTAAACCAAGGGTTTTTATCTTTGTCTGGAATTTGTTTGAGCTTAGGTGGGGCAGCTTGGTCAACGTATGTAGGTCAGCGTATGTGTTTATGTCCATCTGTGTATGTAGGTAACACGTCTGCTTTTTATTTGCTTTGTCATTGAAGTGCCTCAAATTTAGCCGTAGCAGTGATTCGGACATGCCGGAATCGCTAGAGTTTCAGATTGCTGGTATGCATTTGCTGGAGCGGGTAAAATAAAATTATTTTTGTATACCCAATCCATTTGTATATGTTTATATTAAAAGTACTAAACGATAAATCTTAATGATTAAACTGTGTGCTGTGATAAAACTAATCAACCTTATTAATCAAGAGAACAGACGTGGGAACGCATTTGCATGGCTAAATTAATAGGTGAACTAAGATTGTACGCATATTAAAAATTATATGTTTAGTTTAAGCAATGTTTATGTGATTTGCGCCTAAATAAACCTGCATTTAACGGCTTTATTTGTCGCATATGGCTAGATAAATGCATACACATAGGGGTATTAGCAAGGGAATAACATTTGTTTATTCATTTCAATGTATTAATTACGTTTTGTGTTTCTTTACCTTAAGTTGACTATTTCGGCCTGCTAAAAGATGGCCGTCAACTGAATCCACACTAAAGTACATGACTTCATGCAATTGACAGCAGAGGAAGGCATCTGCATTGACTACGCAGCAACCTCTCCTTGAACCCCTGTACCAGGTCCATGAACACTACTCTGGGCGAGAAGCCAATGTCCCTGAACACGGATGAAAATGTTACTAGTTTGGAACCAAAAGCCACCTTTTCCACAATAGACTGATACATTTCTGACATGGGAACGATTTTCCCATACGCCTAGTTAATACATCATCCGAATGTGAACATTACATTTTGTTGCTTAAAATCTTGGGACGGGGCTGAATTCAGCCAATGAAATGACTAGAAATTATGAAATGTTTCTTTTATATGCAAAATTTCAGTATAAATATTAGTAGTCCAGAGAGGGAAATATCGCCGGTTACCACCCTATGATCTCGAGACGCACCCTGATTGATGCTATTCACGACGCTGACAGCAGAGGACGGGACGCTAGACTCTTTGAGGATTTCTGAGGACCTGATTCTGACTTAGAGAATGACAATTAGCCAGAATAGGTAATTATGCCTCAAGATCATTGCACTTGTTAGGATTTTAACATGAAATGTTATATTAGATAAAGAAATTGATTGTTTGAAGAACTGTGTCGGGTGGTTATTTCTTGAAATGTATATTTTATTAGCATAAGAATTTAAGTGTTTATCATCACATCCCTAGTCAACTAAATGATCTAATTGGCCTCCGGATGGAGGAATTGTCAGGATAAATAAATAAATGTGGTCTCCTCCATCCAAGGGAATTAAAGCTATAGTTCAGAAAGGAAATTGAAGACCCCTCTCTTCCCTGTAGGCACGGATAGATTGATGAGAATGAATCTTGGTGTTATGGGCCCCACCAGCGTGTGATGCGTGTATGTGCGTGTGACTGTGGAATCATTCCGTCCGTGGAAGCAGGAGGAGATTTTGTGTTCTGAACTGCACCAGTTTTCTTGGTAGCAAGATGATGGTTTTTATTGTCTAGGATTGATGAGTTGTATATATATATATATAGTTACCAGTATCCTGGGTAGCTAGAGAGAAATTTGTTGTTCTGGTTGATGAATTTGGCATGTATATATAGCTTATTGATTATCAAGTGATGTTGATATATGTATTAACACTATATGTTGAAGTCATATTGAGTTCTATGTAGTCTGTACGGCTTCTGGGATGTAAGAAGTCGGTGACAATTCCGTAGTAGGACAGAGGTAAGCGCTGTTCTCGGGAAAGACGGGATTGTGGTTGCCCATAGGTACACGGGGAAACGCGTAAAAATTGAAGTTGCGCGTCGCATTGTCTGGGTTCGATTCGGTGGCATCGCTGAGTGTCGCCATTAGAGATAATGTCTGTGTGAGAGAAGTGTATATGATAGCAAAGAGATATTTGTGAAATTTCAGTCTAAAGTACCAGGAAACCAATAGGTATGCCGATAACGCTTTTTATTGAAAAGGTAGCAGGTGTTCTCTGAGCTTGTTAGAAGGACAGAGTAGAGGTAAGCGCTGCTTTGTTAACGAATGTTATAATTCTGTAGTAGGACAGACTGTACGCTGTTCTCGGGAAAGCAGGATTCTGTGTGAATGAACAGTACTTCTTTGTGTGAAAGTGCGTGAATGAAATAGCATTTGAATTAATTGCGGAACTCTGGTGTTATTTCTCAGGAGCATTACGTTTCCAACTATGTGTTTTAATTCCGGAGAGAACAGTTGATTAATGCGTGATAGAAGGGTGAAGTAGAGGGATGTGCTACTTTGCCAACGGACGTAATAATTCTGTAGTAGGGCAGAGGTAAGCGCTGCTCTCGGGAAAACAGGATTCTCGTGGGAAAGGTCTTTTACTATTCTGTGGTTAGTGGAGCAGACAATGGAGATGTTTGTACGTTGTAACTAACCAGTATTGTAAATTTGAAACAAAGTCTACCGAGTAGTTTTGTAAAGGAGGGGTAGACTGAGGACAGGAGTCAGGAGTAGAAGCCGCCGCAGCGACTGTAGACGTCAGAAGGACCGCGCTGGGATTGGACAGCTAGTCAGTGACGTAGACGCTCCAGGATTGGTGCGTTAGTGTGAGTCGCGCAGGGATTGGAAGTTGTGACAACAACGTAGACGCTCCAGGATTGGTGCGTTAGTGTGAGTTGTGCAGGGATTGGAGGTTGTGACGGTGACGTAGACGTGCCAGGATTGGTGCGTGAGTAAGAGTCGCGCTACTATTGGATTAAAGATCAAACCGAGGTATAGAAGACTAAAAGAGTTCACGGAAGACGGGAAAATGTATTATCATTCACCCGAGAGGAAGAAAAAGTCTGTGTATAGTAAATTGAAAAATATATTTGTAAAGGACAAGAAAATTGTGACGAGGGAAGGACAGTTACTTCCACCGGCAAAGACCCCCGCATCCTTTATGGTTGCGAAATATGGGTATCATACCTGTATTTGGTTAGACAATTGGGCAAAATATACAAAGGAAGACGGAGTTTTAGCGTTTCCAGAGGATGGGTCTTTTAATTTGGCCATATTAAGGAACTTACGGGAACGGATGATGAGTTTAGATCCGCGACCTAGGCCTATGCAGTTTGAGGCATTGACCGAGTGGGAAGATGAAATGCATGAGCGAGAAAAGCAGAGGAATGGATCCAGGTACAGGTACATGTTCGGGCGGCCGAACGATCGAGAAACTCATAGCGATAGAAGGAGGAGGTGGCGAGATGCCAGTATGACAGAAGGATTATTTCCTCTTAGAACGGAAGGAGAAAGTGGAGGAAGAAAATGTCTAGAAAAAAGAAATCATGTAGAAACCCGGAGGTATGGGGCTAGTGATACAGATGACGATGTTTTAGATGATATGTTTTACAAGAGCCCGCCTCCATACAGACAGGAACCAGAAACACCCACTACAGGAACACAAGTAAGGGAGACCCTGAGAATCATTAAAACAGAAGTTATGACCCCAGAAGTAAAACGGAGAAATTCACTTAAAGAGAAGGAAACTAAGGCTGGGAATGAAAATTCTAGAGAACTAGCAGGAACCACCTTAGAATTGACTGAGAAAATAAGGGAACTAACAAAAAATCTAGAAGCAGTTACAGTTCCTGTGACCATAGGTCCGGTTATGCCTATTTTTGAGAAGCAGAAAAACAGTGAGCAGGGACTGACAGTTCCGTATGTGAACCAAAGACAGGCAGAACAGTCCCTGATGAAAACGAAAGAAAGTTCCTGGGGACATGCTATGGGTAAAAGTGAACTTCCTGTGTCAAAGAATCCATTTTATTGTTCCGATACTGCTGAGAGAGGCCGAAGGGTAGAGGGATCAATGTTGGAACCACAGAGACTGACAGAACCAGGGAATGTGGAGAAGTCAGTGAGTATAACTACTGAAGATTTGAATGACTGGTTAAAAGGTTTGCAGGATAAAGAAAAGGAATCACATACCATTGATGTTGCAAAGCTGAGGATGGTGTTAGAAGAACTTATAGTAGGGACAATTCCCACAGAAAAGCTGAAAAACTACCAAGATGAGGAACTACTGTTCCTCTGCAAAAGCATTACCTGGAGAGCGAAGAATTTACATGACAGACTAGCAGAAATAGCGAGTGAAATGGGAATCGACATGGACAAGGTAAAGGCATTACAAAAGCCCTACCGAGTGGATTTTACAGAAAAAGACATTGAGAATCTGAACGCTGCAGGACGAATAGGGCAAATTAGGGACATAATCACAGTATTAAGGAAATGGGGAGATGTGGATAAGTGGAAGAGCAGGTGGTATAGAAAGCGAGATGACAACCCAGACAGAACCTTCCCAGCTTTTCCTGTTAGAGAAAAAGAAAAAGTGGTAATGGAGTTACCTATGAGAGAAATTCCAGGAGGAGGATATGTGCATGTCCCATGGACCAGACAGGACATTTTGTCATTTACCAATGATTTCCCTTGATTACGGGAAAAACCGGTCGAGTGGTACCGACAGGTAGACAGATTTGTGAAACTGTCAAAAGTGTTGTGGATTGATCTAAATAGCCTGTTTGATATAATAGTGCCAGCAGACTTGTGGACAGAATGTAAGATAGTCATAGACTGGCCCACTAAAGAATACCCGAGAGATCCCAAAACAGGAGCTCCAGACCCGGAGGTCATGAAGAAGTATGAACAGGTCATGGCCTTCTTGAAGAATAAAGTGCCCCCAAAAGAAACAGATTGGGTTAAAATAGATCGAACACATCAAGAAGCAAAAGAGTCAGTCCACGCATATTATGAGAGGCTAATTCTGGCGTTCAAACAGTTTAGTGGGGATGACAGCCTGGGAGAAAAGGACCTGAGCCATTTTGTGTACAGATTTGTGTATGGTCTGCGTCCTGAGATTGGGGACATGATCAGGCAACACACCGTGGACTGGCAGAGTAAGAAAATAGATGAGATTTTGAGACATGCTAAATACTTTAGTGATGAAATTGAGGCAAAACAGCGGAAATTAAAAGAGAAGGCAATGTGGGCTCAAGTAAAAGTTGCAGAGAGACAGGAAGCTCAGCTAATAGAACAGGCCAATAATCCAGGTATAAAATCAAAGTTTGGTCCAGGAAAGGGAAAGGGTAACATTGAAGAAGCAAAGAAGAAGTTTCCTTGTCACAACTGTGGCAGATTAGGGCATTGGAAATCCGAGTGTAAAAATCCACCTCTTGCTAATGATGAAAATCCGTCATTAAATCCACAGGTGCAGTGTGAGGGGAGTGGCCCATCGCCGCAACAGCAGAAGGCTGTCGGTCTACAGAATCAAGTGCCAAAACCGCCTTTACCACAGAGCCGAAGAACACAAAGGTATAGCAAGGAAACGGGATTCTACAATGAAGAACAGGTAAACAAACCGCAACGCGCGAGCGCTGTGTCACAATATTGGATGCACAATGATGAAAGTGAGCCAGAAGAAATCTATTGACGGTGCCGAAAAGAGGAAGCAGAGTGTGTACTTGGCGCATCTCTAGAAATAGATCAGACAGGACCATTTGTAGATGGGAAAGTTAATGATGAAAACATTACTTTCTTAGTAGACACTGGAGCTACACGATCCACTGTCAGATCAGCAGATGTGAAAAATCTTCCTCTTTCGGATGAAACAATCCAAGTAGTTGGTGTGTCAAATACCCAGATGAAAACGTACCTTACTGATCCTGTAAAGGTCAGAATAGGGAAATTTCCAGACATGCATAGATTCGTGGTGTGTGACACTAGTCCTGTGAATCTATTTGGAAGGGATTTGTTGTGCAAAATGAATTGCACCATATTCTGTACACCAGACGGAATAGCTTTTGAAACACCAGATGAGGATGTCCTGTATAAAATGACCATAGCTAATCGAGAGTGCGAGGTTGCTGGAACCTATGCTGTATTCAATCCAGATGAATTGCCCCCAGAATTGAAACAGACAGTGAAAGCAGCGGTCTGGGACTTCACTGGGGAAGATGTAGGCCTGATGAGAAATGTAGACCCAGTGAGAATAGCTGTAAAAGAGGGAGCTGTTTACCCCAACATTCCACAATACAGACTGACCCCAGAAATAATAGCCGGGGTAACCCCATTAATTGAGAAGATGATCCAGCAAGGAGTGCTGAGGGAAATAATGAGCAGTCCATGTAATTCGCCTATCATGGGACTGAAAAAGCCAAGTGGGAAATTCAGGATTGTACAAGATTTGAGAAAGGTTAACAAGATTGTCGTTTCCTGTTGTCCAATTGTTCCAAATCCTTCAGTAATTTTGTATCAGATCCCACATGATGCAGAATGGTATACAGTAATTGATTTGTGTGATTTTTTTTCCAAAACCTTTATTAACGAGTTACATCAGCTTTACAGCTTCACGCCTACAACCCCTCGGGCCGGCTACAATCCATCCCATCCCTTGCACTCTACTTCAAGATACATAGCCATTTGTCCGACATCCCAGAGGCCCGGTGGCGTGAAGCTGCAACACCTCTCCCTTATCGGTTCGAGTTAGTGCGTACCATTTTCAGGGTCATAAATGCGCAAATTAGCTTATATTCGCATGTCTACCTTATGTAGGATCGGTAGAATCCGTCGGATGGGGAAGAGTCCATTAATCTAATGCTACACAAAGGCACCGACTTCGTAGTATTATCCGATATACAGCAGTGACCCCATCGTGGCCCGGGTGAACATGCCCTGTGGCAGTTCCACACTCACACTTCCTCCGCTACCGCTACAGTCCCCTCGGCAGTGATCCGCAGTGAAGGGCCAACCTCCCAAAAACCCGTCCATGATCGCCACCCTCCATCCATGTCCCGTTACATCCAGGACCTATATGCTGTCGTCCCCCCTACCACTGCCACGTACAGACACCTCCACTCCTCTTCTCCTAGGGAGTTCCCATACTGGGCAGCTCAGCCATCCAACTCCGCATCAGTGGTCCTCCCCTCAAAGCTACACTGTCTCCCACTAGAAACATAGCCCCATCATGTCAGCAATCGTTCTCCAGCCAAGCATAGGCTCCCAGCAGATCCCGACCACACTATCCCGCACCTTGCGCATCAGTCTCAAGGCCAGCCCCGCCTGCCTCCGGAGTTTCGCCCATCCCTGCAGTGCCCTCAGCCGCTAAGTACGCTCTGAATGGGTCCCAAATGTCCTTGGCCCTGCTACTCACTGGCTGCATTTCTGCGTATATTATATTCTGTTCCTGACAATGTTGTAAATCGGCTATCCATTCCTTAAATTTCGGTGCACGGCCCCTCCCCCACCGACATGCCACTCTCCTTTTCGCCATCAACATTGCAATATCTCCAAATTTACGATATGCCTTGGGTATACCCATAGTGTAGCCCAGCAACATCATTAGCGGATCACAGTCAATCATGTCTCCTATCATGACCGTCAGCGCCTTGTGGACCTGCGTCCAATATTCAGCCACCGCCGGACACTGCCATGACAAGTGTAAGAAACCAGCCCCTTCCGTGCGACAGCGCTCGCACCTGTCATTATCCGCTAGGCGAAACCGCAACTTCCTCGCAGGCGTGC
This sequence comes from Triturus cristatus, assembly GCF_964204655.1. Lineage (NCBI taxonomy): Eukaryota > Metazoa > Chordata > Amphibia > Caudata > Salamandridae > Triturus > Triturus cristatus. Next base: position 223,749,674 of record NC_140579.1, read on the forward strand.
AGTACATTCGCTGCAGGAACTTATAGTGAATAATTCGTAATCTGCAGCTAGCTGATATCTGTGAGGTTAACCCGCAGCAGTACGCCCACTGCGCTTCCGTTATGTCCCTCCCTAGATCCTCACTCCACTGTCTGAGCGCCCTGCACTCCTCGCCACCACTATGTTCACGAATACTCCGGTACAAGTGCGATACTAGATGCCTGCCATCCTCCGATGTAAGTACAACTTGTAGCGGCATTACCACCGCAGGTTCTTCAGGGAAGTGCGGTAAGACGGCCCTCAGTCCCTGTCTCAACCGAATGTAATAAAAGACATCTAACGGTGTGTGCTGAGCCCCCTGGAACCACTGCTCTTTTGTCTTAAATTGACCATTCAAGAAGAGATCTCCCCAGCAGCGGACCCCTAGTCCAGCGCACATCCCCTGGAACCCCTTTTCCTGAAGCAAGGATAGCCCCGGGTGGTAAGCTAGTGGCAATTTTGGTGCGTATAAGAACGGAAGTGCCACTTTGCGGAGGACACGCTGCCACGCGTCTATCGTGCATGTCACAGTTGCGGCCGGCGTATCGAGCACATTGGCTGGGCCCTGAATAATACCTTTCAGTGGCAGCGGCCGAGCAATCCAGTCCTCCACAGCCAGCTGCGGCATGAATGGCGTAGGCGCAAACCAGTGGTACGCGAAATGGGCCTGAGCGCTAAGGTAGTAAGCCAAAAAGTCAGGGACATCAAATCCGCCTCTCCCATAGGGCTGGGTAATAATTGACCATGCCAATCGAGGCTGCTTTCCAGCCCAGAACAATCTGATCAATTCCGTGCGGAGCGCACGGAAAAAATAAGCACCCGGATAGTAAGGGACATTTTGGAACAAATATAAAAACCGGGGCAACACTACCATTTTAATAAGTGAGGCCCTCCCAGCCATGGTGAACGGCAGCGAAATCCATCGCGTCACATCCTCAGTTAGTTTAGCGATGGCAGTACCGTAATTTAGGCGCACTATCTCCTCCCTGTTCTTTGATATCTGGATCCCTAAGTAACGCAAATCTGAGTCACACCACACCATTCGACCGGATAATCCAGTGGAAAGCGGCCCACCGCAGGAGTCAGGGGAAAAAACTGCGACTTCTTCCAATTAATTTGTACACCGGATATCCGGCCAATGACCAGAAACTCTCTGAGCAATGGGTTGAGATTCGCCAGTGGGTCCACCACATATAACGTCAAGTCATCTGCATACAGTGAAACGTCTATTTGACGTTGGACGCATTTGAAAGCGCTTTGCTTATGCAGCTGTCGAATACGGCATGCTAATGGCTCAATCACAATAGCAAATAACAGCGGGGACAACGGGCAACCCTGCCTGGTACCTCTGGTCAGTGCAATCGGGCCCGACATTTCACCATTGATTAAGACTCTCGCCTTCGGGTCAGTATACAGCAATCGCACCCAGGCAACAAATATTTTTGGAAACCCCATCCTGTACAATATAGCAAAGAGATAGTTCCACTCAACCGAATCAAATGCTTTGGTAGCATCAAGAAATATAGCAGCCACTGGCAGTTCCGGCGCTATTGTATGTATCAGGGAGAAAAGGGTGCGCAAGTTGTGGGCCGTAGATCTCCCAGGGATAAACCCGGACTGGTCTGGGAGGGCTATTTTAGGCATTAATAACGATAGTCGATTGGCTAGCACCTTCGCCAATACTTTAGCGTCGCAGTTGATCAAGGAAAGCGGCCTATACGCATCACAATCAGTAGGGTCCTTGCCCGGCTTCAACAACGAAGTGATCAACACCTCCCTCATGGAACCCGGCAACACTCCCACTTCCAGAGACTCCTCGTAGACCTCCTTGAGGACTGGGGCCATAATATCAATATAGCATTTATAAAATTCTGCCGGCAGCCCATCCAAGCCCGACGCCTTACCGTTGCTAAGGGACTGTGACAGGGCGTTCGACACTGTAGGACCGCCCTCCCATAAACAGAACTGTTGTACACCAGATGCCTCATTGACCCCTTCTCTCCCCCTGCAGCAACCCGAGGTGACAGGACCACTGGAGGAGAGATATCCCTATGATACGCAGGACTGGCCCGTGGAAAGTGGACAGGGCTCCTTTAACTTCGCCTTTCAGAATGACGAGACCACTCCCACCGATGACGTCACGTTGCTAGGATACACAAAAGCGGTAGGATTCCGGAAGACGACGGACGGCGTTTCCCAGGAGGCGGAAGGAGATTCAGTGCGGAGAAGGAGGACGATTCGGGAGCGGAGAAGCGGAGGTAGCAGTACGGAGGAAGGGAGACCGGACGGAGACGACACCGACAAGCCAGGAGGCCAACGTTACCACGAAGCGCCCGGCCACGTTCCCAGGGGAGGAGCGTGGCTCGAGCAGGTACGTGGAAGGGTAGCGGGTTGGTTGGGGAAAGCCACCTCACCTCCATTGATAAACCCAGACCCGTAACACCGAGACCGTATCCAGTACCCTGCCATAGTCTCCCCCTCACACGTGCACCCCCCCCCACAGTCACGAGAGAGTGAGAGCACTACAAGCACTTGGTTTCCCTCACTCCCGGCCCTACCTGTGTCCCGGCGCACGAGATCCCCGACCTAACCAGTACTTTCGTCTCTTTTGTCCCATACGACGGAGGGAAGACTCGGAGGGAACCAGACCGCGGAGTCAACAGCAACTGGCCAGACGATCGAATAGGAGCTTGCCGCCCTGAGTGTCAACCAGACAGTCCAAAGACTGAAGAGCCAGAGACATACCATCCGTGTACCGAACATTATTGGGAGAAGCCCTGTACCAGGTTGAGAATAAAGTGCTCGACCAACCTGCATTCTCTTGTTTGTCGTCTCTGCCGCCCCAGCCCCGTCACAGGGACATAATAGCTTCCCGGATTTCATCCAATTCAAACGGTGCACCAAGAAACTGTCTGTGGTCATCGCTCAGCCAACACAACGCAACATCATCTAAGAAACCCCCAAATTCCACCTCATCAGCGCTGCGTGCCGTATAAAGTTCTTTATAATGTGCCGTGAAGTGCTCCAAAATACCCTTGGTATCACGATGTGTAACCCCTTCCGATGTGCATACCTCCAATATGGGTGTATTGTAACGCGGCAGCCGAGTAACCTCCGCCAGTGCACGCCCTGGCCTCTCCCCCTCGCAGAATCTGCGAGCCTGCCAATATTTGCCACAGAATCGAGCCTCTCTGTCCGCCTCCTTTTCATACTGTGTAAGTCTTTCTCTGAATTCCCCATGGAGGGGGCCCATAGGCTCCCGGTTCATCCTAACCTCCAGCCCTTTAAGTTCCACTTCCAATTTTGCAAGCGTTCTCCGTATGTCTTTCAAGACCCCAAAGCTCTTCGCAATGTAGTAGCCCCTGACCGTCACTTTAAATGCCTCCCAGATGGTTTCCACACTGGCTACCGAATCTTTATTGCGGGGAAAAAACTCTGCGATCTCCTCCCCCAGCTCTGCTTGAAATAGAGGATGCAGGAGGGCCATGGGTTGCATACGCCAACGTATGGCAGCACCCCCATAACCAGGGATTGCCACCTGGACCAGGACCGGGCAATGATCTGAGTACGTCCGTGGCAGGTGCATAACCTTCCCCAAATCCACCGCTATACCCCGGGACAGAAAACAGTAATCCAGTCTAGCCCATGTGTTAGCGAATGTTGTAAAGTGTGTGCCCTCCCGCAGCCCAGCATGTACAAACCGCCAGCTATCTACTAATTACCCTTCCTCCAAGATACCTGCCAACGCATCTCGCGCTTTTTTGTTGTAGTGATGGCCGCCATCCGATCTGTCCAATCCCGGGGCCAGCGCTACATTAAAATCGCCACCCCATAAAATATGCATGGAGCCAATGTTAATTATCCGTCCCCATAGCTGTGTGAAAAAGGTCGGCGAGGCCACATTAGGACCATAACAGTTTACGATCGTGATCGTGTCAGTACCCAGCCTGCCCCATAACACCACAAATCTGCCGCCTGTATCCACATGCTCACCAAGCCTCACAAAAGGCACTGTTCTCTTGATCAAGATCGCCACCCCCCTAGCATACCCTGAGTAGGACGCGAAACTGCGAACCGCCGCCCACTTGCCAGCCAGAGGATAGTGCGATCGGGGGCTAAGGTGTGTTTCTTGCAATAATGCGATTTGTACCTGGTGCTGTTCTAAATAAGCCATCACCTTTCTGCATTTTCTAGCATCATTTAAACCTCGGACATTCCAGGAGAGTACCGTGACCCTCTCCCTCCTTGCCATCTCAGTCATCTTTCAGCCAATGTGCATATTCCCGGCAGCAACCCGGCACCCCGCTCCACCCCTCCACATGTATCCGTGTAAGCAACCATGCAAAACTCAGCAACACCAGCAACATACCCCCATTAGTAAGCATCTCAACCGTCGTCGAACGTTCCATCCCTATTACTCTCCATGAACGAAACTCCACCCCCAAACCCCAAACCCCCCTCCCCCCACCTCAAACTCCAAACACCCCTATCTGCCTTGCCCCCCCACTCCCTCCCCCCTCCCACTGAAGCAAACCCCAACCTGCCAGCCACGTCCTCTCCCCATCCCTCCCACAATTGCCCCCCAAACAAGGGCCATAACAGTTTCCATATCTCCCCATGAGCTCTCGGGTATTTCCCTCCGGGGAACTTGTCTAGGTGGCACCACTAATTCCCCCTCATCTATTCCAGACACTCACCAATTCGGTAGTCTGACTCGATGACCCAGAGGGGGTGTCCGGCGGTATAATCAGTGGCGACTTTAGCGTAAACATTCTACCACAATGTAATTCACAACCTATGGAGGAGACACATTTACATGATCTACAAAATTCTCTTACAATACTGCAATTCTCTCACCGGTCCCGCCCATATCTCCCATCCCGTCAGATCCGAGCAGATATGCAGAATATCCAGTCCAGTGCAATGTCTGCATCAGTTGAGTCCCCAATCGCTATGCCCCCGCCGAGTACTTACTCGCCCCCTGAAGACAGTGTACAATGATTGTCTACCCTACTCACTGTTCGGCATCCATCCGCTCTCCAGGCAGTGGTACCTGCTCATCGTCCACATCCGCACCAGGTTTGTGTGTACGTTTGTAGTACTTGAGGAAGTCCTCCACCTGCTGTGGAGTCGTGAAAAATCGCTGCTTACCCTGGTACGTGACCCGCAGTTTTGCTGGATAGAGGAGCGCATAGTCCAGTTGTAAGGTTCGCAGCTTGGCTTTCACCGCCATGAATTTCCTGCGCTCCTCCTGGACCATTGGGGTGAAATCCGGAAACAGCGTGAAGGAGTTACCATCATAAGATAGGGACCGCGTGCCCCTCGCTGCTCTCAGGGCCGCGTCACGATCTCGGTAGTTCAATAACCGGGCAATGATGGGCCTGGGGGTCGCTCCCGGTTTTGGTCTAGGGCCCAGAGCACGGTGTGCTCTCTCCACTATAAAGTGGGGAGAAAACGCCTCCGAACCAATCGCTGCGTGCAACATCTTTTCCACATACTCCTCCATTTTGCCCACATTGGTCGTCTCCGGAATTCCTATTATGCGGACATTATTGCGCCTGCTTCTCGCCTCCAAATCCTCGTTCTTGGACGCTATAATACGCAGCAGATTATCCATTCTGGAGAGCTGCGAGGTGTGCTGCGAAACTGTGTCCTCTGTATCCGATATCCGTTGTTCCGCACCCTTCAGTCTTTCCTCGTGCGCATCTAGTTTATGCACCACTGCATCCATTCTCGACGATATCCTATCCACTTTGTCGGCAATCGTCGCAAACCCTTGTCGCATCTCACGCAGCACCTCCTGCAGGTTCGCCGTCACAGCCGAGGGGTCCCCCGCAGCTCCATTCACTCCCTCATGGACTTGCTGCGCCTCCGAAGGTTTAGCCCCCTTTTTGCCGGGCTCGAACGACAGCTTAGGCTGCCTCGTGTCCGTCTTGCCCATCTCGAGCCCCTACGCACCGTGAACCGGACCACTCTGCAATCACCACCGTAGCAGAACCAAGCCCGCAGCAATCAGTAGGCGAGTAGGCGAGTAGGCGAGTGCAAGGGGGAGAAGAGGGCACCTCACCAGTGCCGAGCACAACTTCCCGATGTGTCCCCACTTTCTGGCCTCAGCACTTCCGCGCCAATGCCAGGGCCGGTACAGTCGATTGCCACCACCAGCAACTCCGTATATGGCGCTTTCACCGCGCCAAAGGCATGATAGGCAATCCTCCACGAATCCTCCTCGTAGCGCCACCATCCAACATCAGCAGGCAAAACGGCCGGCCAGCGGGGAAGGCCATGCGAGCGCCCCCCACTGACCCACAGCACACCCTCGGCAACGAGCGGCGCACAGCGCCCAACAGTACAGTCCGGGACGGAGGCGCTATGTGTTTGCCCAGCACAGCCCCTCAGCCCACTCAGGCAGCGATACGGGCGTCAGCAGAGTCCTCAACCGCCACCTCGTGCACCCTCTGAGTCCCACAGGCCCCTGGCTACCAGCTCCCACGTGTCTGAGGTGCCCCGAGGCAGCACGCTAATTCACTCCGGGGCCCCTGTGCCCCGCTTCAGGTCCGACCGTGTATTTAGGTGGAGGGGAGCTCCTTCGCCACGCTCCCGGTCGTCCAGCTAATGTCCGCGTCCCCCCCCGGGGTGTCCACAGCCGCCACACCCAGTAGCGCATCCGCATCAATCCCTCCGATGGGGTGGGGGGGGAAATCTCTCCACACGTCCCGCTAGCAATACCTCTGCCCAGGGGGGGGTCTCGCGCCGTTCACCAAGCCCGCTCCGGTCCTCGGTGTCCGTTTCGCGCCCTCCGCTGTCCAGTGGCCTACGGCAGTTATTGCAGCCCCGGCCTCACCTAGGATGCGTCCCCAGCAAGCCGTCTCGCGTCCTCCAGCCGCTCACGCCGCCAGGGCTTCCGGAGCCCGTATCTTCACCAGCGTCGCGCCTCCAATGCTGCAATTCGGACAGCCAGCACCGGACCTCTCTGGCAGTCACTGTGTGGAATTTCAGCCCTCCAGATCGCCAATTTAGGATATTAAGCCGGATAAATGCCGCCGGCCTGCGGGTGCCTTACACTAAGGTGACCATTCGCTAGTGCGCCACCTAGCGTCCCCCAGTAATTGATTTGTGTCATGCTTTCTTTTCCATACCTTTGCATCATGACAGCCAGCCACTTTTTTGCATTCAGGTTTGGAAACCGTATTTTGGCATGGTGCCGAATCCCACAGGGGTACACAGAAAGCCCTTCCATTTTCAATCAGCTGTTAAAGAAATCTCTGGAAAGCCTTACCATGCCTGAAAATTCAGTTTTGGTCCAGTATATTGACGACCTATTGGTGGCGTCAAAGACACGAGAAGCTTGTGAAGCAGACACCATAGCTTTGCTAAATCACCTGGCAGATGGAGGACTTAAGGTATCTCCAGCAAAACTGCAGTACTGTAAGAAGGAAGTGACATACTTGGGTCATAATATTGAAAAAGGCCTGAGGAAAGTGACCATAGACAGAATCCGAATCATTAGAGGAATGAGAGCTCCAATGACCCAAAGAGAAGTAAGAATGTTCCTAGGTATGGTTGGGTACTGTCGTCAGTGGATATGTAATTTCTCACTGATTGCCAAACCATTGGTGAAGTTGACAAAAAGTGAGGTGAAAGACCCACTTGAACCGAACAAAGAAGAATTGGCGGCATTCAAACAACTGAAAAACAGTCTTTGTGAAGCTCCTGCACTAGGTATGCCAGACTATGAAAAGGAGTTTGAGATATACTGCAGTGAGCGAAATGGGTGTGCACTTTTAGTGTTGATACAGAAACATGGAAGACAAAGAAGGCCAATAGCCTATTTCTCATCAATGCTAGATCCAGTGGCAATAGGTCTGCCAGGATGTCTGAAAGCGGTAGCGGCCACTTGCCGAAGCCTAGAGCAGAGTGAGGGAATTGTGATGGGGTATCCAGTAAAAGTGTTTGTACCCCATAGTGTGGCGATCCTTTTGACAAGGAGTCGAACACAGTTCATGTCACATAGTCGGCTGACTAAGTATGAAAAAGTCATTCTAGGTGCGAACAATGTGAGTCTGGAAAGATGTGTGAATGTGAATCCAGCTACACTTTTGCCTGATGAGAGAGTGGAGATAAGAGAAGAAGCTGATCATGATTGTCTGGATGTGCTTGATTATTGCACGAAACCTCGTCCTGATATAAAAGACCTACCACTGCCAGAAAGTGATCATGTGTTTTTTGTGGATGGATCCTGTCTGAGAACAGAAGAGGGAGTGCTAAGTGCAGCCTATGCAGTGTGTACAGTTGCAGCAGTTATAGAGGCATCACCCTTGAAAGTAGTCAGATCCGCTCAAGTAGCAGAAATAGTGGCATTAACCAAAGCATGCAAGATTGGGAGAAATGCAAGAGTGACTGTGATGACTGACAGCCAGTATGGCTTCGGAGTTGTCCACGATTTTGGCCAACTATGGCTGCAGAGAGGTTTCCTGACCTCAAGTGGAACTCCCATAAGGAATGCAGAAGTGGTGGGAAAATTGCTTGAGGCGATACAGATGCCCAAAGAATTGGCTGTGGTGAAATGTGCTGCTCATGGACATCACTACCGGAAACCGGTTTGCAAATGGCATGGCATGGCTCAGTATTGTGCCCGAAACAAATATTCAATCAATCGGTCAAAGGAAAAGGAAATGTCTTTTTGCTCCATAATGTTTACTAACGTTGTGGGAACATGGGAAGAAGTGAGGCAACTGCAGGATGAAGCAGGGGATGAGGAAATGCGACAGTGGGTAAAATCAGGATGTGCCCCCAGAGAAAAGGATCATGTGTGGGTATATCGAGATGGAAGACCAGTAATGCCTGATAGCATGATGTCAACCATGGCACGGATGTATCATGGCCAAGGACATCTGGGAAGGGATGCTATGATAAGGGCCTTTAAACAGACTTGGTATAATCCAAAATTCAGGTTGATTGCAGAAAGTCTCTGTCAAAGATGTTTGACATGTCAACAGTACAATCCAGGAAGAAAAACAGTGGTGAGTCTGGGTACCATAGGTCGGGAAGGAGGACCTTTCACTAGAATGCAAGTAGATTTTATTGAAATGCCCCCTTACAACAAACTGAGGTATGTGTTGGTGGTAGTTTGTCTGTTCTCTAGGTGGGTGGAGGCATACCCGACCAGAAGAAATGATGGAATTACAGTGGCCAAGCTGTTGTTGAGGGAATTCATCCCAAGGTACGGGTTCCCAATAACCATTGAATCAGACAGAGGAGGACATTTCTACAATGAGATCATGAAACTGATTTGTAAAGCATTGGGTGTACAACAGAAACTGCATTGTGCCTACCGACCAGAGGCTTCTGGTGTGGTCGAGCAAATGAATGGTACCATCAAAAATAGAATTGGAAAAATGTGTTTGGCCACAGGTTTGAAATGGCCTGATGTCTTGCCTCTGGTCTTGATGACCATTAGGTCTACTCCAGATAGAACCACAGGTTTGAGTCCACATGAGATCATCATGGGACGTGCCATGAGACATGTGTTTGTGCCAGTCAACAAGCTGATGACTATAACTGATGACATGATTTTGGATTACTGTAAAGGCCTGGCTGACGCAGTTCATTCTGTGTTTCACCAGGTTGGAGCGGATGCCAAAACTCTTGAAAGAAAACCAGCCCATGATTTGAGCCCAGGGGACTGGGTAAGGATAAACGTACACAGAAGAAGAAACTGCCTGGTTCCAAGGTGGGGAAGGCCAAGACAGGTCATACTGACTACAACAACTGCTGTGAAGTGTGCAGGACTGAAGAACTGGATACATGCTAGTCACACTCTGAGAGTTCCAAATCCAGCAGACGGCATTGGAAAAGAATATTTTGACGAATCAGAATCAAGTGATGAGTCAAGCAGTGAAAACAAAAAAACTAAAGAAAACCCTGAAAGGGGGGAAAATGAGCCAAGACTAGTTCAGACCCCCAGAGAGGAAATACTGAGGAAAAGATTGCAGATTTCAGACACTTCAGATTCTGGAGACGAGCAAACCGCAAGTGGTGAACACAGAAAGAAGAAAAGAAAAGAAAAGAACATTCAGTCAGAAGTAACATTTACACCAAATGAGAGAGTAGAAGAAATTCCACCTGAGAAAATATTGGAAGAAGAAGGGACAGTTGTAGAAAGAGAGGGACAGATTGCGGAAGATCCCCGAGGAGGTGTAGGGAACTGCAACATCCAGACAGGTGAAGGGACAATAAGTCAGCAAGAAGATTGCGTGCCGGAGACCCGAGGAGGGACAGAAGTAGGGCCAACCCAAGAGGTGGAAAAGGAGACTTCTGAAAAAGAAAAGTCAAATGAAACAGAATCTGAAGACAGTGAAACAGAGATACCGGAAGGTCGAGTTCTGAGAAAGAGAACTTGGATCGAGGAAAGAAACGGCAAAGACGGCAAAACGAGAAGGAACGCCAAAGGAGATATTTGGCCAAATAAAATTAAGAAATTAAGATACAGATTGACACGAGCTAAACCCTCAGAGGCTGAACAAGTGAATGAAGTAACTAGTCAGCATCCGGAGAAAGAGGGAGAAACAGAAGTGTCAGAAGCAAATAAACGAGCAAGGAAGCCAAATCAGAAATATAAGTCACCTGAATGGACGTACGTGGCACTGCCTGAACAAGGAGAAGAGGCAGATAGTCAAGGAAATCCAGAGGAGACTTGGTTGAAACTGATAAAAGAAGAAGAGACTGGGGAAATCCTGAGAGTTATCTTATCCGACATCGGAGAAGAAGCGGAAGATCAGGAAATCCTGCATGTGGATGACGAGAAAGAAGTGAAAAACGACAAAAGGCCAAGCTGAGTAATTTAGGCGATCCTTGTAGGAATACACAGGATTGAATAAGAAAATTGCGATATTTGGACAACCTGATTAGTTTAGCTGTAAAAGCTAAAGGAAGCGGAGTAGAAGAGGCTAAAGACACGGTTAGATCTAACAACATGGCTAACATAGATGATAACAAGAGTAGATGCACCTTCATGAGAAGATGGTGCAAGACATGTTGCTGTTGTACAGGACTATTAATGCTTCTTTGAAGCGTACTTGCTCTTTTGATCTCTTTTAAAGTAACTCTAGATACATTAGCAGGACATACTGAGAATATGACTAATATAGTGAAAAACTCACAAAAAGTTGTACCGGTTAGAACAGGCACAGAGCACGTGCATCAAGATAGGTCAATAAATGATTTCTCTAGTAATGTGTTTTCAAAACTGTTGTATGAATATGTTAAAACAATGGAAGTAAGGGATTGCTACGTCTGCATGCAATTACCTGCATCTGTTTCAGAAGGGGTGACTTATCATCACCTCCCAGCAACTTATGGAATAACATGTAACGTCTTGACTAGTATATTTTATCAAGTAGGAAAATTAGAGTATAATTTGTCTAACATAGATAATATTCTTGGACGTTTGCCCATGAAGAATAGAATTAAATCCAGCTAAAGATGCTAATACATTAGGAGAAATTTTCATAGAAACTAAAGGATTAACCCTAGAATATATTTTTAAGAACAATCTAACTTGCAGTTTGAAACCAGAAGAGAAAACATTCTTGGATATGGTTGAGGAGAGAAGATTGAAAATACACAAGAATGCAGAAGGACATAAAGAAGGGGAAAACATTTGGGCAATAGATGGGAACAAGGAAATACAAGGTGATGTTAGACCAACCATAGCTATAGATTCACCACAGAAAGGAAAATTATGCATCATGAGAGAAAGATCCCAGTATGATTACATCTACATAGGGACAAGTGAGTGTCATGATACATACTTCATTGCATCTGGATGGGGATTTAGAGGTGGAGAAGACCCAGTTTTCCCTGGATTGTATTATATTTGTGGGAGCAAGGCTTATTACAGGCTGCCTGACCATTGGTATGGCACATGTTATGTAGGCCTGGTCTTTCCCAAGATCTTTCACATGGATAGAGTAGAAAATAGTGGACCAAATAACCTACTAATGCGTAGCAGAAGAGAAACATGGTTAGAAATTGTAGGTGATATTTTTGGAGCCTTGATACCAGCAGTGGGAATATCTTTGAATGCAAGTAATATTCGGAAACTGTCCACTATTGTGGATCGATTGTCAACAAGCACAACTGGAGGATTTCTATTGGTAAATACTGAATTGGTTGCCATGCGTGCTATGATTATGCAAAATCGACTTGCCCTTGATATTCTATTGGCAAAAGAGGGTGGAGTCTGTGGAATGCTGAAAGTTCAACATTGTTGCACTTACATTCCTGACGAAAGCAGAGATCTAAAAGTCTATATCAAAAATATTACAGAATTGCATGACGAAATAAAACCACTGGAGGTTGAAAGTATCTGGACTAGAATTAGTAATAAGATGGCTGCTATAAAAAACTTTCTTAGGTAAATTAGGTAGTACTATAATAGGGAAAATATTATTCCCATTAACCTGTGTGATTCTTGTATTATTACTACTTAGATTAGGATGTATGTGTTGTAGATATAGGAGAAATAAAAAGAAGGTTAAAAGAGAAATTTACAAAAAGAGAGAAAAGAAACTAGAAAAAGATCTCAATGAAATAGAAATGGAAGAATGGAAGGAGAGCATATATGATAGAACCCAGAGAGAAGATGAAAGGGAAACTGAATTTTAAGCAAAAAGACATTTCAAATTTCTGCAAAAGGGGAAACCAAATTGAAATTTGTGGGTTGTTTGGTGGTGATAAAATCACCAAAGGGGGGATTGCTGGAGCGGGTAAAATAAAATTATTTTAGCATACCCAATCCATTTATATATGTTTATATTAAAAGGACTAAACGATAAATCTTAATGATTAAACTGTGTGCTGTGATAAAACTAATCAACCTTATTAATCAAGAGAACATACGTGGGAACGCATTTGCATGGCTAAATTAATAGGTGAACTAAGATTGTACGCATATTAAAAATTATATGTTTAGTTTAAGCAATGTTTATGTGATTTGCGCCTAAATAAACCTGCATTTAACGGCTTTAAGTGTCGCATATGGCTAGATAAATGCATACACATAGGGGTATTAGCAAGGGAATAACATTTGTTTATTCATTTCAATGTATTAATTACGTTTTGTGTTTCTTTACCTTAAGTTCACTATTTCGGCCGCTAAAAGATGTCCGCCAACTGAATCCACACTAAAGTACATGACTTCATGCAATTGACAGCAGAGGAAGGCGTCTGCATTGACTACGCAGCAACCTCTCCTTGAACCCCTGTACCAGGTCCATGAAGACTACTCTGGGCGAGAAGCCAATGTCCCTGAACACGGATGAAAATGTTACTAGTTTGGAACCAAAAGCCACCTTTTCCACAATAGACTGATACATTCCTGACATGGGAACGATTTTCCCATACGCCTAGTTAATACATCATCCGAATGTGAACATTAAATTTTGTTGCTTAAAATCTTGGGACGGGGCTGAATTCAGCCAATGAAATGAATAGAAATTATGAAATGTTTCATTTATATGCAAAATTTCAGTATAAATATTAGTAGTCCAGAGAGGGAAATATCGCCGGTTACCACCCTATGATCTCGAGACGCACCCTGATTGATGCTATTCACGACGCTGACAGCAGAGGACGGGACGCTAGACTCTTTGATGATTTCTGAGGACCTGATTCTGACTTAGAGAACGACAATTAGCCAGAATAGGTAATTATGACTCAAGATCATTGCACTTGTTAGGATTTTAACATGAAATTTTATATTAGATAAAGAAATTGATTGTTTGAAGAACTGTGTCGGGTGGTTATTTCTTGAAATGTATATTTTATTAGCATAAGAATTTAAGTGTTTATCATCACATCCCCAGTCAACTAAATGATCCAATTGGATGGAGGAATTGTCAGGATAAATAAATAAATGTGGTCTCCTCCATCCAAGGGAATTAAAGCTATAGTTCAGAAAGGAAATGGAAGACCCCTCTCTTCCCTGTAGGCACGGATAGATTGATGAGAATGTTGGTGTTATGGGCCCCACCAGCGTGTGATGCGTGTATGTGCGTGTGACTGTGGAATCATTCCGTCCGTGGAAGCAGGAGGAGATTTTGTGTTCTGAACTGCACCACATTTACTTCTTTTAATTCGAGTGGTTTCATATTTTCGTTTCCTGCAGCGTTCCTGCTGTCCTGGGCGTCTCTATTGGGCGATGGCTCAATTTTTGGCACACGTGATAATAGTTTCCTGGCATATATTACTCCTAGAAAGCCGAGTGTATTTTTGAACTTGTATTTTTTCTTACACTTTAATGTTCTGTATATTTATTTCCTTGTGGTCTGAAAAACGTGCCCCTTTAAGTTGGTTTCGATGAGTGTTAGAACGCCAGCCAGGTTCTTTTATTGGCACGACATGTGACAAAAGGAATTAGATGCGCAAATGATACTGCCAGGGGTGGTTGAGTCCGGAGCATTTCTGCCGGCGGGACCGACGCCAAGGAAGCGGAAGGCAGTTCAAGTGGGAGGGACAGCAGAACGAGGATATTGAATGCGCGTTTGTCCTGCTGCACTGGACATGCGAGACGCTTGAAAGCTCTAGTTGTGACGGTTCCAGAGAAGACATCCCGCCTTCAAAGGAGTGGGTGTGATGGCCGAGGATGCCCGCGTCAGCTGCAGAGCCCCGTGGCGCAGCGTCATTCCCATTGCAACGGGGCACTTTGAAGGTTGAAAGTGCTGCTTTTACATCAACATGGGAGGTCGTGGACTTTGAGGGGTGGGGGAAGCTCAGAACAAGAGACGTTCAGAAATCGGATCGTCCTCTGTAGATTGGATTGGCAGGGCCTAATGTACGTTTTCTTTGCATCTGGGTTGGCTGGTTCCAGCAGTCTGTACTTAGAGTAGAGGGTGTATACTACCAAAAACGCTTCTGTTAAGAGACCCAGAAGATATGAAATTATCGAATCTACCTTTTTCTGTGCTAGTATGCAAATTACAGCACAGCCACCCCCCCACCCCACCCCAAACAAAACAAGCAGCCGCAAAAGTGAACGCCATCTGTTTTCAATTAACGCGACCGCGAGACAGGCAAATGTAAACAAGCGCGGGCGCGATAATTGGAAACTGATGGCGCAGCTGCTCGCTCCCGCAAGGTGGATGCTGTACAGGCACGAGTACTCATTGGAAACAGTGCAGTACATGCACGAGTTTTCCAAAAAGTACAGACCAATTCCATGAGGTCATCTCCTAAGCAGCGCTTGGCCGCTGCACTAGGTTCGACCTAATAAAGGGGAGTGTGGGGTAAAGCACTTGGGAGCTCCACACGGTAAGACTGAAGCTCAGTAAGTTCTTCACACACAATTGCTGTAACAGATACTGACTGCAAATACCCACATATAGGATATGCATGCAAAGGCAGGGTCTGTGGAGCTGATACCTATGGTGATGTTATAAATGTAACTCAAAGACAATAGTCACAGTGAACAAGAAACACCACCTAGGTGGTCAGCTGTGCCCACGGATCCCGGCGATCAAACAGGAACACGCAAGGCAGTAAAAGCAAGGGTGTAGAACTAAATACACAGACACAATAGACAAGGAGCTAGCAAGGAAGAGTGCTTAACAGGAAAGGAAGAAAATCACAGGGCACACTTGACTGAAAGCAAGTAGGAAACATACAAGGTAATAGAAGCAAGACAACAGGAATATAAAGACAGTAAACTAGGAACTGAAACCAAGGAAATGGGAAGAAAAGCAGGGACTGGAAAAGGATATACAGAAGGGGAGGCTATAAGGGTATACTAGAATAGTATTGAATCAGGAGTCAAGAAAGCAAAATAGCACAGAAGGCTGTGCTAGAGCAGGAACAAGAATTGTGCAAAATATCAAGTCAAGATAGCTCTGCAGACAGTGCTAGTTCAGGAGCAGGGGAAACTGCTGCAGCTCAGGATCAAGGAATGCTAAGGCTCAGGAGTCAAGGAAGCACTGCAGCAGTGCTAATTCAGGAACGAGGAAAACAGCAGCAGCTCAGGAACAAGGAATAACTAAAACTCAGAAAACACTAGAAACAAGGATATTAAAAGCTCAGCAAACACTGGAAACAAATGTCGGTCCCACTGGTACACAACTACAATGACCAACATTGGCCTGAAGGGAGCTGGGGCTTAAAAGAGCTTTCAGTAATAACATACATCAGGTGTGAGCGGGCTAGCAGCAGCCAGCCACAGGTGAGCTGAATTCCTCCACCCATCCTCGGCCTGTAGGGGTGGAGTCGAAGCAGTGAGCAGGGAATTCTAAGTAATGGAGTTTCAGGCATGAGCAGGCTGATTTCCACATAACCCGGCATGGATTGGGAATAAATGTAAATTCCCAAATAGTGTTCAAATGGCTGGAAGTCAGCATGTACATGAACGGGAGGGTCCAGTAGCTTATTATGACACTGAAGAGTCCCACAGTTCAGACCCCTGGAGGTGGACACAAGAACACAGGGAGCAAGTCGTGACACATAGTCTGCAACACTGGTGGGTCAGGTAAACATAAACAAAAGGCAGTGATGATTCTCAGGACGGCACTGACTGCAGACGGTACTGACTGCAGCCCTTATGTAGATCCAGTGGGGCCTTTCTTGCCTTCTCTCATTATCCAGCAAGGCATCCGTGCCACTGGAGAACATGCATCAGGCGATTGGCCCAATCTGAGGCGGCAAGTGATGCGGGCCAGGGAGACAAAGCCAGACCAGATAAGAGCCTGCAAGTAACCCCTATCTTCGGTGGCAACACCAGGAAAGTGAGGCTGAAAACCAGCGAAAAGGATGTGCAGCGATTGGGGTGCGTGTTTTGTAAAACATCAAACGGCCAATAGTAGAAGGAGGGCGGGGGGAGTAAAGCAGTCAAAAGGTAGGGCATGGACCCCCTTTAACCATAATTGACCATCGCCATTGAATCATCGCCATTGAGGATGGACCCTCACCCCCTTGCCATCGAGAATGATCCCCCCTTGCCAGTAGCCTGCCTGAGGAAGTGACCAGCGTCGGAGGGCTACCTGCGATCGGACCGCTTCTCAAGATCAGGCAGGACCGGTGCACGGTGCACTTCGCGATTGGAGGGCACCACTGGAGCAACACTGCGGGACGTAGGGGGTCCTGCACGCAACAATCAGGAGGAGATCCCAGATTATGAAGCATGTCACTTCGGTGAGTGATGGGAATCCGTCCTTTTTAAGGATTTTCCTTTTTTAAGGTAGTGTCCTCTAACAATAGGAACACAGCTCTTTAGGCCTTTGCTTATTAGATAGTCTGTCTAGAACTATTAGACCCGTGGATAGTTCATTTGTTTTGTGAGCAACCTTATGTTATGTTATGTTATGTTATGTTATGTTATGGGGGATTTGTAGAGCGCACGGCTACTCAAAAGAGTGTCCCGGCGCTAAAGAAGTACATCCGGAGAAGAGAGATCCTGAAAGCTTCCGTTCCTACCCGGCAAAATTATTGATGGAAAGTTCTTAAATTGGTATCTAAAACTAAGGAGTTCAGGTTCAAGTCTGAGGGAGAGAGGCAGTGAATTCCATAATCTGCCTACAGTCACCTGAAAGGAACATCCTCCCTTCCTTGTTAGAAGAAACCTTAGGGGAATATATCCATGCATGGTCTTTAAATGTTCCCTTAGACCCTCTCTTCATCGTTGGTTGATATTGGGATTGTCATTGTGGCCAGGGACCTGCTCTCTCTCCCTGAAGCTCTGCTGTTAAGTGCCTCTTCCCTGTTCACTGCTTTGGACTGGTAGGTGTTCGAGCCCCCCCTACACCTGCACCTCATCCCTGGTGGTCCAGTGGGAGAGCATTGCTCTTATGCTGGTTCCACTTAAGTCTGTGCTGTACTGTGCCTGTTTTTCTGTCATGTTTCTGTCTTTTGCTCTGTTTTTCTGTCTTTATAATTGTGCCTGTATTCCTGTCTTTTTATTCTTTGTTGCCTTGTCTCTCTCTGTGTTCTGCCAGTTTCCCCTTTCCTGCCACTGCTGCCCCACGGCCCCTCCCCCTTCTGCTTCACGCTCCCGCCTCCCAGCTGCGCTTCCCTCCCCCTTCCCTATTTAATGGCGGCCGCTGGGGGGGAGTGCAAACAAGACCTCTGACCTCCTGGTCAGGGTCCTGCTCTCTTCCCCGTAACTCCGCTGTTAAGTGCTGCTGCCCTGTGCACTGCTTTGGACTGGAAGGTGTTCGAGGCCCTCCTCCACCTGCAGGCTCCTGCCTGCGCCTCATCCCTGGTGGTCCAGTGGGAGAGCCTTGCTCTTCTGCTGGTTCCACTTAAGTCTGTGCTGTATTGTGCCTGTTTTTCTGTCATTTTTCTGTCTTTTGCTCTGTTTTTCTGTCTTTATAATTGTGCCTGTTTTCCAGTCTTTTTATTCTTTGTTGCCTTGTCTCTCTCTGTTTTCTGCCCGTTTTCTATTTCCCGCCGCTGCTGCCCCCACAGCCCCTCCCCCTGCTGCTAACCCCTCCCGCCTCCCAGCTGCGCTTCCCTCCCTCCTTCCCTATTTAATGGCAGCTGCTGCACAGCCGCGCAACTGGCATGCCGAAGATGCGCCAAAGGCAAGCCCGTCTGCGCCCGTGCGTGACCCGACCACGCCCCAAGCCAGGACCCCTGGATCTCCGACCACCCACCACTACAACTCCACTGCCCTCCTCGCACTCAACCCCGGAAGGAACAACTGCCAGCTGTCAATGCCGAACACCACCCACGGCCAGTTCTCCTGCCGACACTGCTGACATTCCTTCACCATCCACAGCGCCCCCATAACCTCAACACCCACAACAGATGTCCACACCAAGGAAGCCCTGAAATGCATTTTCAACGTGCGCTCCCTGCACAGTCACACCGTAGAGATCTGGGACCTCCTCGACACCCTCTCGTCAAACTGTGCCTTCTTCAAAGAAACCTGGAGAAACGCCTCCACACCCGACATCGCCACTGCCATTCCCTATGGCTACAAGATCCAGAGGAAGGACAGCCCCCACCGCCCAGGAGGAGGACTCGCCATCGCACACAAGAGCTCCCTCTGACACTCCACTTCCAGTGCAACCAACTCCCTCTCCAACATCGAACACCTTCACTTCCAGATCCAGACCAGCCCCTGAACCATGTTGCATGGCACCCTTGCCTACAGACCCCCTGGGCCTTGTGCCCCTTTCACCACCGCCATTGCCTACCTCATCGCACCCCACACCATCACCTCCACGGCCTACATACTCATCGGAGACCTGAACTTCCACCTCGACAACCGTAGGGACCCCAACTCCACTGCCTCACCAACCTCGGACTGAAGCAGCTCGTCACCACCTCCACCCACAAGGCCGGCCACATCCTCGACCCCATCTTTGCAGGAGGGACAAACATCCACTTCAGCCACACTACGCATCCTCTCTAGACAGACTACCACTGTGTACACTTCTCTTTCAGCACCACCACCACACACAAGCCCGCTCCGCGCCCCCCATGAAGGAATTGGAGCAAGGTCACAGCGGAGCTCCTCAACTCTACCCTCATCCACAGCCCCCCCTCCACCACGACTGACCCCAACTCTGCAGCCACGGAACTACACCACTGGATAACCAGCTACACAGACAAGCTTGCTCCCCTCCGCCACCCCGACAGACAGCGCCCCCTAAAGGCTGCCTCCAAGAAGCCAGAAGCTCCTGCAGACGTCCCGAGAAACAATGGAGAAACAGCAAAACCACCGAAGACCAGACCACCTACGAGCACGTCATAACAGAATACCACCAACTCATAAGAGACACCAAGAGGACCTTCATCCGGAACAAAATCCTCACCAATGCCAGAAACTCAAAGGAGCTCTTCAACATTATTCAGCAGTTCATCAAACCCGCTAGCAAAGCCACGGACATCACACCATCCCAGGACCTCTGCAACACACTCGGCTCCTACTTCCACCTGAAAATCAAGGCCCCTCTACGACAACTTCAGCAAACAGACTCCAGAAACCACCATCCCCTCCAGCAATGACAGCCAGCCCACCATCACCACCTGGACACCGGTCACCACCGAAGATACCACCACGACCATGAAAAGCACCAACTCAGGAGCCCCCACGGACCCGTGCCCTCCCCACTTCTTCCACAGAGCCACTGGCGCCATTGCGCTTGAACTACGCAGCACCATCAACACCACCTTCGAATCCGGCATCTTCCCTGATGACTGGAAGTGGGCTGAGGTCAAGCCCCACCTCAAGAAACCCACGGCTGACCCGATGGACCTGAAAAACTACCCGCCCATCTCTCTCCTTCCCTTCGCTGCCAAAGTCACTGAGAAATTTGTCAACGCCCAGCTGACCACCTTCATCGACGAGAACGGCATCCTCGGCTCCTCCCAGTCCGGATTTCGCGGCATTCACAGCACCGAGACCGCCCTACCGCCGACATCCGCATGCTACTCGACCAGCGCCACACCGCGGCCCTCATCCTGCTAAACCTCTCCTCAGCCTTCAACACAGTCTCCCACTGCACTCTGGCAGCCAGACTCCATGACGCCAGCATACAGAGAACCACACTCGACTGGATCTGCTCCTTCCTCGCCAGCAGAATCCAAAGGATCAGCCTCCCACTCTTCCTCTCTAAACCCACAGAGATCAACTGCGGAGTACCCGGGTATCATCGCTAAGGCCTACGCTCTTCAACATCTACATGGCCCCCCTCGCCGCCACTGTCAGACAGCGTGGGCTCAGCATAGTATCCTACGCCGATGACACGCAGCTCATCCTCTCCCTCATGAAGAACCTCGGAGACACCAGACTCAGCTTCCAGGAAGGAATGAAAGACATCGCAGCATGGATGAGCAACAGCTCCCTAAAGCTCAACTCTGAGACGACAGAGGTCCTAGTCCTTGGACCCTCCCCCATCGCTTGGGACAACTCCTGGTGGCCCTCTGCCCTCGGAAACCCACGCACCCCGATGGACCACGCCCAGAACCTCAGCATCATTCTAGACTCCTCCCTCACCATGACTTGCCAGATCAATGCCGTCGCCTCCACCTGTTTCCACTCCCTCCACAAGACCTTCAAGTGGATCCCCCCGAAGCCAGAAAGACTGTCACCCACGCACTCATAACTAGCAGACTGGACTACGGAAATGCTTTCCACGGTGGAATCAACAAATCCCTGCTACACAAACTCCAGACCATCCAGAACAGCCAGACTAGTCCTCTGCACCCCACGACGCTCCCCTACCCTGCACACCTTGAGGAAGAGCCTCAAGACCTGGCTTTTCATCTGACCCGAAGGTGCATCCCTCCCCCCCCCCAGCGCCTTGAGACCCTCACGGGTGAATAGCGCCCTTTAAAAGCCTCTGATTGATTGAGTGATTGATGTTTGGATTTGTGCTTAATAAACCTTTCTCAACTTTCCTGCGTCCCTGCATATGTCTGTACTGTAGGAGAGTAGGGTCTGCAATCCTATGATCACCCAGATTTTTTGCTTTTGCTTCATTGGTTTACGACTTTCCCTGGCTGTGGGCCTGCCAATCAGACCCACAGCCTAGCTGTTCTCCCTCGAAATTAACACGCATGTACATTAGGTGCATCCACTAATTGGAACTGGGCCGCCTTGTCAGTCCCTGTCTCAGCATACCACAGGTATCCAGGGCATCGGTGTACCCAGGGCCTACCAGGGGCTGCAGCATGTATTATGCCACCCCTGGATGGCCGCCCAAATCTGACACAACTGGCTGCACGACAGCTGGGGCAAAGTGGTGTAATCACCCGTTGCTGTAGGTGTAGTATTCCTATACCTAACCCTAAAATGGACACATGGATTCCTATCAGTCACTCCTATGGCAGGCCTTATCAATCCTGAAGGCAGAGTGCAGGGAATCATGTGGGACGGTGCTCTGGCGCGAGCTGAGCCCGTCGACGGCTTGCGGAACCAAGTCCTAATAGCCGTTCCATGGTGACGCGGGCCAACTACTTTAAAATGCATTATAATCCTTGCGGTTATTTGCTAACTTTGGCATCGCATCACCTACACATGTCGAGTAAGGTGTCATACGAATTGGAACACGAACCCCTCGCCAATTCTGGCGACGGGGTTAGCATTCCCCCCTTTTAGAGGGGCACGACATGGAAGTAACCTTGAACCCCGGTTAAAAGTTGACTCAAGCCTCAGCATCACAAAATGGATGCTGCCACCAGACACAAGTCTGACCTCCTGCTGCTGGGAGATCTTCCAGCGAGGGGAGCTTGGACAAAGGGTTTCCTGTCAAGGACGGTGTTAGCACCATCCCAGACAGGGTTTGTGTATCCCAGGTAGGCAGGGCTGAAAGGAAGGTGATTGCAAGTGGCACCCCGGTGCTCACTGTGCATAGCCCAGCTCAAACCAGTTTCGGAGGCACACCAGCCCCTGAGCTGGGGCGAAGTCGGACAAAGGATAGGGGTGTAACCACCCCCCTCCTGGTCCCACCCATAGGTAGGACCTAGTCACGGGCCAGCCCCTTTTTCCTAGAATAAAGGTGGGAGCGGGTCCCCTTCCCAAATTGGATAATTCTGAATCTTGAACTACTTTCCACGAAAGGAACTCTTGACTATTTCCGAAGACTCTCCCTTGTGGCTAAGGAGTAGCCACCCTGCACCAGCAGGCACCACCTAAGCGCTTGCGGTTTGCTGTACGTCTCTCCCACGGATCAAGACTGCCCAGCTCGACGAGACCCGGGTTCCCTGCCATCTCTGACCTCTACCTACATCATCAGCCCAGCTGAGATCCGTAGGTGTGATGAGACCTGCGGGACCGGCCATCTTCAGAACCAGCACGACGCTTATCTAGCACGCCCACCGAGGGAACCTCGAGTGAGTGCACCTAGGGTTTGAGAAACCCTAACCCTGAGTGGCTCCAGCACCGAAGCCCGCCTCCCCAGCATCCACGAGATCTGCGTGGGGGCCCTTCTGCTCCTTGCTGCTCACCGCGTTGTCCGGCCACTCGCCGACCGGCTTGTGGCCCTCTTCACGACGCACCACGACAGTTTTGCATCACTGGTCTGGTTGCTCCAGACTGGCTCTTGCTCCCCTTCAACAGAGGAGTACCTCGGACCCTCCTGGTCCACTCCCGACGCCATCTTGACTCCACCGCGTGGGTTTGCCACTGCCAAGACCTGCTGCCCCATTCCCGGGCCCAGCATCATCGACAGCAGACACCTTCGTGGGACAGCTCGCCCTCCATCCTGGTCGCCGCCGCGCCTCCTGGTCCGAGGAACAGCCGAGTCCGACGTCATCCACTCACCTGGTCGAGGTGACTTCAGCCGGTACCTTCCTGGTACCCCCACGATCGCTGGCTAGCGGTTGAGAACTGAGTCCCCTCTGCTTTCAGGTTTTCTTCATCACCGATCCAGGCTTGGATCTCTCTGAACATCAACACTGGTCGCCTGCCAGCAACTTCTTCTTTCAGGCTCCTGAGACTACAACGAGGACTCCCGACATCTTGCTGAACCCCACGCAGCCGCAGCCTCTGGGCTAGGTAACTCGAGCATCTCGGTGCTCCATCGTAGGTTCGCTCTACAAGTGTCCAGTTCCTTTTTCGTTTAGTCCCACTGATCGGATTCCTCCGGAATCAATGACTTTAAACTATCTAACCTTTCCCATTCCACTTGCAGTGTATATGGTTTCGTGCCCTCCGGGCACTTGTGTAAATTGTGCAACCAGAAGTATTTTCATAAGAGTTTTGTAGTGTGCTTAGCTCTCTGACTCATAAAGAGCCAGGGTAGTCTTGTTATAAATAAATATCCTTTATTTTCATAACAGCTTGTGTGGTGTCCTTTCACTTGGTGTTCAAGGGGTATATGTGATGGTAAACAGCTGGCTTAACACGCCCTCTAGAGTTTAGCCTAAAGACTGCTCGTATCCACGCTACTAGGATAGCTGGTCTATAAGGTTGACTTACAACCAATCATCAATAAGGGTCGTTTGGAATGATACACAGTGATCACTAGAATAGTGAGCACTACATATCAGGCCAACTTCTCACATTGGTGAGCAGCGGTTGGGATTTGAGCTTGCTGTTGGTTACCACACACGTATCCTAAGAATATCAAAGTGAAAGATCACATAAGTACCCAGGTACATATAACTTAACTTAGAATACTCTGAGTTCTACTGAACCATCTGTTGTAGTGTAACAGGACTTAGCACACCCTGACTACAACTCTTAGCAAGGGATCAGTAGGTAAACAAATAGTGTAGGTAGGTGCATCACTTACACCTCACTAGAAAGCATGTCGGTCCACGGAGAGTCTGCAGAGACTCCCTTAGTGGTCAGTGACCCTCCACAGGTCGTGTCACGATATGCAGCTCTTAGCTTCAAGGAGATGAGACAACTGTGTGCCTCCAGGAAGCTAAACCAGGGTTCTAACCCTACCATCGCATTTCTGATAGGTCTCTTAGAGACGTACGATGCTAGGAGGTCCTCTAACACAGGTCCCCCCAATGCTGATGGGAACATGCCTCCCTTAGAGAGAACCCTTGGTGACCCGGACCTCGACCTCCATACAGAGGAGGAAGACGAGGAGGAGTTATCAGGAGACGAGGCAAACAACGGTCCAGTGGTAGTCGGCAGGCTTACGAGGACCAACTTAAGCAGGCATGAGAATGGAACCGGGGGAGCCCCGGCCCCACGCTCAAGCAGGCCTAACATTGGGAACGGACGAGCTAGGTCTCTCTCCAGAGGCTCTAACAGATCTGTTCGTACACATGTCTCTCAGGCATCTTCTCAGAGAGGAATGACGTCCCCTCGGAGAAGGGAGCATGAAGCGAAGATGAGGGAAGTCAATCTGAGGATCGAGCGGGAAGAACTTGCCCTCGCCAAAGAAAGGCTTGCCTTAGCCCGAGAGCAGAAATTAAGTGGGTTAGATCCCACTGGTGGCAGCATTCTCATTAGAGAAAAAGACAGGGGTATAGATACTAGACACCTGAGTAAAATAGTGCCCCCCTTTAAACAAGGGGACGACATCCACAAGTGGATAACTGCTTTGGAGAGGGCCTGCATTGTCCAGTGCGTCCCCCAAAGTCAGTGGGCAGCTATACTGTGGCTCTCCTTTGAGGGTAAAGGACGAGACAAGCTCCTCACTACTAGAGCTGAGGATGCGAACAACTACCAAGTCCTGAAGAATACACTGATTGATGGGTTCGGCTTAACCACCGAGCAGTACCGGGTGCTGTTCAGGGACACCCAGAAAATTCAGTCTCAGGATTGGACTGACTTTGTCGATTGTGCCACTAAGGCTTTGGAGGGCTGGTTGCTGGGTAGCAAGGTTACTGATTACACAGGATTGTACAATCTTATCATGAGAGAACAGATTTTAAACAACTGTCAGAACCAATTGTTGCATCAGCACCTTGTCGACTCGGATCTGACCTCTCCCCAAGAATTGGGAAAGAAGGCAGACAGATGGGTCAGAACAAGGGTCAAGCAGAACCAGACTCAGAACCAGGGTGGTCAGAAGAAAGCAGACCAAAAGGGTAGTAACAAGAACGAACAAAATGACCAGAAGTCTTCGACAGGGTCCCAACAAACTAAAGAGGGTGGGGGTCAGGCTTCACAGAAGAAGAAGACTCAAGAAGGCCAGTCAAAAAGGTGGTGCCAATACTGTAAAAGTAAGACTCACTGGTTTAGTGAGTGCACCAAGAAAGGAGGGCAAACTCCTGCCACTGCAGCCCCTAAGGCACCTGCACCCCCTAGTACAGTCAGCAGTGGTAGTGCGCCTCCCAAGGCATTAGTTGGGTTAACCTTGGGAACCGAGGGGAGTGACGACTTAGTCAGCACGCTCACTCAGGCCGTCCTTGTCTGTACAGGGGATATGGATATGTCCCCTGGTGCCAGTCCCAATACTTTGGGCAAATACAGACAGACACCTTTGATCAATGGAAAAGTGGCTCAGGCCTACAGGGACACTTGTGCCAGTGTCACCATGGTGACGCCTAACTTTGTGGACCCTGGACAGATCATGCTAGGTACCGATTACCTAGTGACCAATGCCAGCAATGTCACTACCAATCACAGTATGGCGTTGTTGATTTCTCCTGGGGAGGGGTAAGTGGCCCGAAAAAGGTTGTGGTTAGTTCAGACCTCCCCGTAGAATGTCTGTTGGGCAATGATTTGGAAACGTCACAATGGTCAGAAGTGGAGCAGAGGACTCACATGGAAATGTTAGGCTTGCCAGCACATGTCCTTGCTGTGACCAGGCCACAGGCCAAAAGATGCCCCACTGAACAGGTGCTGGATCCTGGAAGAACGGACCAGACACCTTCCAAGAAAAGGAGCAGTAAGGGTAAGGCTTCACCTTCCCCCTTGCCCCAGGTCGTGGATCAAGTCTCTGAGGAGGCTGACCTTAAAGAACTGAGGGAAACTGAGCCGAAAGAGCTTGAACCTGGTCAGGTTGAGTTTCTGGGCTCAGGGGGTCCCTCCAGGGAAGACCTGGGGAAGGCACAGTTAGACTGCCCCTCACTTGAACCCCTCAGACAGCAGGCTGCTGCTGAGGCTGCAGGGAACGCCACAGGTACCCACAAAGTGTACTGGGACGATGGACTCCTGTACTCCGAGGCAAGAGACCCCAAGCCTGGCACGACCAGGAGGCTGGTCGTCCCCTTGTCTCTGAGAGGTTTCCTCCTTACCTTGGCCCACGAGATTCCCCTTGCAGGTCACTTAGGCCAGAATAAGACTTGGGACAGGATTGTTCCACACTTTCACTGGCCCCACATGTCCGAAGATACGAAGGAGTTTTGCCGCTCCTGTGTCACTTGCCAAGCCAGCGGTAAGTCAGGTGGCACGACAAAGGCCCCCCTTATACCACTACCGGTGGTGGGGGTACCCTTTGAACGAGTGGGGATCGACATTGTCGGACCAATGGAACCCCAGACAGCATCAGGGCACAAGTTTATACTGGTGGTGGTGGACCACGCCACCAGGTATCCTGAAGCTATTCCCCTTAGGACCACTACAGCACCTGTTGTGGCACGAGCCCTTGTTGGAGTGTTCTCCAGAGTGGGCTTCCCTAAGGAGGTTGTCTCAGACAGAGGTGTAAACTTCATGTCGGGATATCTGACTGCTATGTGGAAGGAGTGTGGTGTCAACTACAAATTCACCACACCCTATCACCCACAATGCAATGGGCTTGTTGAGAGATTCAACAGGACCCTAAAAGGGATGATTCATGGACTACCTGAAAAGCTTCGGCGGAGATGGGATGTCCTGATACCCTGCCTCTTGTTCGCCTACAGAGAGGTCCCGCAGAAGGGGGTTGGCTACAGCCCTTTTGAGCTTCTGTTCGGACATCCTGTAAGGGGACCCCTTTGTTTGGTAAAGGAAGGATGGGAGAGACCTCTCAAAAAGCCGGCATCAAACATTGTGGACTATGTGCTCGGTCTCCGCTCGCGGATGGCTGAGTACATGGAAAAGGCATCTAAAAACCTTGGGGCGAGCCAAGAATTACAAAAAGCTTGGCACGACCAAAAGGCTGTCCTGACTGTGTATCAGCCTGGGCAGAAGGTGTGGGTGCTGGAGCCAGTGGCCCCAGCAGCACTCAAAGACAAATGGTCTGGGCCCCACACGATCATTGAGCAAAAGGGAGAGGTCACCTACTTGGTAGACCTGGGAACTCCCCGGAGCCCCCACAGGGTGCTCCATGTAAACAGGCTCAAGGCATATGTCGACAGGGAGGGCATGGGCTTGCTCATGGCCACAGATGAGGGACAGGAGGAGGAGAGTGACCCTCTCCCGGACCTGCTCTCTCAGAACCCTCACGATGGGTCGGTAGATGGTGTTGTCTTTTGCGGCAGCCTCTCTGGACATCAACAAAAGGATTGTAAACAGGTTCTTGAATCCTTTCGACATATGTTCTCTCTGACACCCAGTCAGACCAATTGGTGTACCCATGAGGTCGACACTGGGGACAGTCTGCCCGTAAAGAGTAAAATCTATCGACAGCCTGATCATGTCAGAGACTGCATCAAGACAGAGGTGCAGAAAATGTTGGAGCTGGGAGTCATTGAGCCCTCGGACAGCCCCTGGGCTAGTCCCGTAGTTCTCGTGCCGAAACCTCACACCCAGGGCGGTAAGAAAGAGATGAGGTTTTGCGTGGACTACAGAGGCCTCAATGCAGTCACTAAGACTGACGCCCACCCGATACCGAGAGCAGACGAACTTATAGACCGGTTGGCTTCGGCAAACTACTTAAGTACGTTTGACCTGACAGCTGGGTATTGGCAAATCAGGTTAGCTGAGGAGGCCAAGCCCAAAACAGCATTTTCTACCCCGGGTGGGCATTATCAGTTCGTGGTAATGCCCTTTGGTTTGAAAAATGCACCTGCCACCTTCCAACGGCTGGTGAATCGAGTTCTCACTGGGTTGGACGACTTCTGTGCGGCGTATCTGGAGGATATCGCTGTCTTTAGCTCCACCTGGGAGGATCACCTGGTCCACCTGAGGAAAGTGTTAGAGGCCCTGCAAAAGGCAGGCCTCACTATCAAGGCCACTAAGTGCCAGATAGGGCAGACACAGGTTGTATACCTGGGCCACCTTGTAGGTGGAGGCCAGGTTCAGCCATTGGAGAGCAAAATACAGGCCATACAGGACTGGGCTCCTCCAACCACCCAGACTCAGGTTCGAGCTTTCTTGGGCCTGACTGGTTATTACCGGAAATTTGTCAGAAATTATGGATCCATTGTGACCCCGCTAAACGATCTGACAAGTAAGAAGATGCCAAAAAAAGTTCAGTGGACAGCCAGCTGTCAAAAGGCATTCGATGACCTAAAGCAGGCCATGTGCACAGCGCCTATCCTCAAGAGTCCAGACTACTCCAAAACATTCATTGTCCAAACAGACGCTTCGGAGTTGGGTGTGGGAGCTGTTCTATCTCAGCTGAATTTTGATGGTCATGACCAGCCCATAGCTTTCATTAGCAGGAGGCTGACCCCCAGAGAGAAGAATTGGTCAGCTATTGAGAGGGAGGCCTTTGCTGTGGTTTGGGCCCTGAAGAAGTTGAGGCCATACTTGTTTGGCACTCACTTCAAGATTCAGACCGACCATAAGCCCCTCTTGTGGCTAAATCAAATGAAGGGTGAAAACCCCAAACTACTTAGGTGGTCCATTTCCCTACAGGGGATGGACTTCACAGTGGAGCATAGACCTGGCACTGATCATGGCAATGCAGATGGGCTCTCCAGGTATTTCCACTTAGAGCAAGAAGACTCACCTGGTCAAGGTTAGCTTATTGTCCCAAAGTTTGGGGGGGGGTCATGTAGGAGAGTAGGGTCTGCAATCCTATGATCACCCAGATTTTTTGCTTTTCCTTCATTGGTTTACGACTTTCCCTGGCTGTGGGCCTGCCAATCAGACCCACAGCCTAGCTGTTCTCCCTCGAAATTAACACGCATGTACATTAGGTGCATCCACTAATTGGAACTGGGCCACCTTGTCAGTCCCTGTCTCAGCATACCACAGGTATCCAGGGCATCGGTGTACCCAGGGCCTACCAGGGGCTGCAGCATGTATTATGCCACCCCTGGATGGCCGCCCAAATCTGACACAACTGGCTGCACGACAGCTGGGGCAAAGTGGTGTAATCACCCGTTGCTGTAGGTGTAGTATTCCTATACCTAACCCTAAAATGGACACATGGATTCCTATCAGTCACTCCTATGGCAGGCCTTATCAATCCTGAAGGCAGAGTGCAGGGAATCATGTGGGACGGTGCTCTGGCGCGAGCTGAGCCCGTCGACGGCTTGCGGAACCAAGTCCTAATAGCCGTTCCATGGTGACGCGGGCCAACTACTATAAAATGCATTATAATCCTTGTGGTTATTTGCTAACTTTGGCATCGCATCACCTACACATGTCGAGTAAGGTGTCATACGAATTGGAACACGAACCCCTCGCCAATTCTGGCGACGGGGTTAGCATTCCCCCCTTTTAGAGGGGCACGACATGGAAGTAACCTTGAACCCCGGTTAAAAGTTGACTCAAGCCTCAGCATCACAAAATGGATGCTGCCACCAGACACAAGTCTGACCTCCTGCTGCTGGGAGATCTTCCAGCGAGGGGAGCTTGGACAAAGGGTTTCCTGTCAAGGGCGGTGTTAGCACCATCCCAGACAGGGTTTGTGTATCCCAGGTAGGCAGGGCTGAAAGGAAGGTGATTGCAAGTGGCACCCCGGTGCTCACTGTGCATAGCCCAGCTCAAACCAGTTTCGGGGGCACACCAGCCCCTGAGCTGGGGCGAAGCCGGACAAAGGATAGGGGTGTAACCACCCCCCTCCTGGTCCCACCCATAGGTAGGACCTAGTCACGGGCCAGCCCCTTTTTCCTAGAATAAAGGTGGGAGCGGGTCCCTTTCCCAAATTGGATAATTCTGAATCTTGAACTACTTTCCACGAAAGGAACTCTTGACTATTTCCGAAGACTCTCCCTTGTGGCTAAGGAGTAGCCACCCTGCACCAGCAGGCACCACCTTGTGCTTGCGGTTTGCTGTACGTCTCTCCCACGGATCAAGACTGCCCAGCTCGACGAGACCCGGGTTCCCTGCCATCTCTGACCTCTACCTACATCATCAGCCCAGCTGAGATCCGTAGGTGTGACGAGACCTGCGGGACCGGCCATCTTCAGAACCAGCACGACGCTTATCTAGCACGCCCACCGAGGGACCCTCGAGTGAGTGCACCTAGGGTTTGAGAAACCCTAACCCTGAGTGGCTCCAGCACCGAAGCCCGCCTCCCCAGCATCCACGAGATCTGCGTGGGGGCCCTTCTGCTCCTTGCTGCTCACCGCGTTGTCCGGCCACTCGCCGACCGGCTTGTGGCCCTCTTCACGACGCACCACGACAGTTTTGCATCACTGGTCTGGTTGCTCCAGACTGGCTCTTGCTCCCCTTCAACAGAGGAGTACCTCGGACCCTCCTGGTCCACTCCCAACGCCATCTTGACTCCACCGCGTGGGTTTGCCACTGCCAAGACCTGCTGCCCCATTCCCGGGCCCAGCATCATCGACAGCAGACACCTTCGTGGGACAGCTCGCCCTCCATCCTGGTCGCCGCCGCGCCTCCTGGTCCGAGGAACAGCCGAGTCCGACGTCATCCACTCACCTGGTCGAGGTGACTTCAGCCGGTACCTTCCTGGTACCCTCACGATCGCTGGCTAGCGGTTGAGAACTGAGTCCCCTCTGCTTTCAGGTTTTCTTCATCACCGATCCAGGCTTGGATCTCTCTGAACATCAACACTGGTCGCCTGCCAGCAACTTCTTCTTTCAGGCTCCTGAGACTACAACGAGGACTCCCGACATCTTGCTGAACCCCACGCAGCCGCAGCCTCTGGGCTAGGTAACTCGAGCATCTCGGTGCTCCATCGTAGGTTCGCTCTACAAGTGTCCAGTTCCTTTTTCGTTTAGTCCCACTGATCGGATTCCTACGGAATCAGTGACTTTAAACTATCTAACCTTTCCCATTCCACTTGCAGTGTATATGGTTTCGTGCCCTCCGGGCACTTGTGTAAATTGTGCAACCAGAAGTATTTTCATAAGAGTTTTGTAGTGTGCTTAGCTCTCTGACTCATAAAGAGCCAGGGTAGTCTTGTTATAAATAAATATCCTTTATTTTCATAACAGCTTGTGTGGTGTCCTTTCACTTGGTGTTCAAGGGGTATATGTGATGGTAAACAGCTGGCTTAACACGCCCTCTAGAGTTTAGCCTAAAGACTGCTCGTATCCACGCTACTAGGATAGCTGGTCTATAAGGTTGACTTACAACCAATCATCAATAAGGGTCGTTTGGAATGATACACAGTGATCACTAGAATAGTGAGCACTACATATCAGGCCAACTTCTCACATGTACCGCTTAGAAGAACACCACATAAACTGGCGATGAGTGCACCTACAAACTGCACCGTATGGGTTTTCATCATTTCGTCTTAAGGAGCATTATGAGCAATCAATATCGAGTGAAGGTACGGAAGTGCAGCTGTCACTTTTAGCCAAAGCAGCCCCAGTTTGTGGTAAAAATTGAACTTATGATCCCGCTAAGGCCTACTGGCAGCTGCCTCAAGATCAGTTGTGCTGTGCGTGAACTTGTACTTTGACCTGCACTTACCTCGTGCCCTGCCGATAGCCTCAAAGCCGCTGCATCCTCTGCCTTCAACTCCGGCGTGCTGTGCGCAAGCTCAACCTCCTGTGTGCTTGCACTTGCCTCGTGCCATGCCAGCTGCGTTGAACCGCTACACATGTGGTTTACCTTTTCCTGTTTATTCTGCTTAGCAGAGGCTTCAGTACAGTACATTTCTGGGTGTTTGACACATAATTTTCGCTTTGCAGTGACCTCTTTGGAACGCCTGTGTCCTATGACAACCTTTTGGTGATTATTCATCCAGTGTTCTCGTTGGCCCAAATGTTCCAGTGTTTCCATTGGCTCATGCAAGTTTTAACGACTAGTTTCAGTCTGAAGCATAGAACGCCAACTTATTGGTTGTTTTGTATTTTTTTGGAGGTTCTGATTTGAGTCTAAAAAAGTCTTAAAGTAGTTATTCAGCTATAATTTACTACAATATTTATTAGGTGTACATCATGCAAAGTGTAAATTGCCCAATACATTTTCTAACTGTCCAAAAAAATAAATGGAAACAATGATTCAAAGTTTTGAAAGCTACTTAATTGCAATTGATGGCTCCACGTTTGAACCTACTAGGAAGTTGGCACTTCTGTACAACTGTCTAGGAACAAAAGGGCAACATATTTTTGACCACTTACCTGAAACTACTCAGTCTTCAGAAACTGCCTGGGATGTTTATGTGGAGGCTGAGTGCAGGCTACAAAACCACTTCAAGGATGACACAAGTGTAATTGTGGAGAGACATAGATTTTATACCAGACGACAATTAAAACAGTCAATTGATGTTTTTTTGGCTGCACTGCGCATATTAATATCCACCTGCGAGTTCGATGTGAACATTGATTCTTTCCTAAGGGATCAATTGGTCGTAAATTGCTATAGCAAAAACACCCAAGAGAGGCTTTTATGTTGTAGAATTCCCAGTTTGAATGAAACAGTAGAGATCGCAAGAGACATTGAAAGATCAGTGTTCGCCTCAAAGGAAGTGCAAGAACGGGTCTGATACAGAGTCAGTCAATGCAGTTGTACTTAAACCTAAAACCTTTACACCTATTGTTCAAGAGGGCAAGAAGCAGGGTAGCTTCTTTAGGTGCAGTTCCAGCAAACACTTCGCTAATGCTAAAAATTGCCCAGCTGTGGGGAAAACATGAATGAACTGCAGGAAATCTGGACACTTTGCACGTGTGTTCAAGAATACACAGAAAGTGGGCATGCTTGAGCATCAGGATGAAAATTTGGATCACAGAGTATGTCCTAATCAAGGCGGCAAAACAGTAGTTTGTCTATAAAAACTGTGTAAACAACGCTAAGTGTAAAGGGCAATGGAGGTCCACTATCCATGGTCATGGTAGGAGATATACAAGTTCAGGTCACAGTGGATTCAGGGTCTCCGATTACTTTTGTAACTGATGATTTTTTATTACAAGAAGTGGAGCTCCATTCAGCTGTCTTCACCAATGTTCACACTGTTGCTTCCTGTGAACATGACAGACATGATGGATTACTTTTCTGAAAATGTTCATTAAAAAGACAGATCAATCTTCACTAAAGTATTTGTGGCAAAGAGAGGCTACAGTACTCTCGGGTGGAGCGACCAGGACAAATTTGGCATGATTTTGAGACCAGGTACTTCATATCCGATTTCGCTAGTGAAAATCCATCGGAGACACTTCAGCATTTGTTGAGAAGGCATGATTCACAGTTTGAAGATACGTTGGGGGCGGTGCAGGGGTATGAACATAAAATCACACTAAAAAAGGATGCAGTACCTGTCATCCATAAGGTGCGGAATGTTCCCCTGAGTGTTCGTGGCGACTTGAAGCAGTATCCGGAGATGCTGCGCATGGACAACGTCATTGAAACTGTCGATTCCTCACAATAGGTTTCAACCATTGTAGTGGCACAAAAGAAAATGGGAGACATCAGACTTTGTATTGACTAATGATCACTCAACAAGAACATCTTAATTGATTGTTTCCCATTACCTAAAATTCAGGAAATGCTAGCTCAACTGGGCGGTGGTAAAATTTTCTCGTGCATTGATTTGAGGGCTGCATAACATCAGGTGGAGCTGGCGGAGGAGTCACACTCTTTGACAGCGTTTAATACAGCTTTTGGGGTTTTCAGATTCCTTAGAGTGCCATTTGGCTTTGCCTCGGTTATCCAGAAATCGATGTTTAGACTGCTTGGGGAATGCAAGAATGTCCTGGCATATCGGGATGATATGCTGATCTTTTCAAAAGATACTGAGCCGCACTTGAGTGCGTTGATTGGCATGTTAGATATCCTTGAGAAGCATGGTTTTGCAGTTAAGAGAGAAAAATGCAAGTTTTTGGTTGAGAGTCTAGATTTCTTGGGGCACCACATTTCTAGAGCAGGGATTGAGACTAAGGCTGATCTGGAGGATGCTATCAGTAGCAGTCCTAGACCTGAGAAAATGGACCAACTGAGGTCCTTCCTGGGACTCTGTGAGTATTATTCACGGTTCATTGACAACTTTTCACTTCAGACAAAGCCCCTTATGTAGTTGCTGCTGAAGGTTGAGCAGTTTGATTGGGAGAATTCCGAAATGTCAGCATTTAAAAATCTGAAAGAACTTGTTGTGAAGGCACCTGCATTGCATGCCTTCAGGGACGATGTGCAATCTGTTGATGCACGCAGAGTGGGCTTTGGAGCTCTTCTCACACAAATGATAGAGGGCTAGGAATGTACTATTGCCTTTGCTTCAAGGTGCCTCTCCACAGCTGAACGCAAAAACAGCACTACAGAGAGGGAGGTATTAGCCTGTGTATGGTCTACCAAACATTTTGAGACCTTTGTATGGGGGACAAGGTTCGCCCTGGTTCGTGATCACAGGCCTCTTTTGTACTTGATGTCTGAGAATGCTGATAACAAGGTCAGCCCGAGGTTAGTGAGATTATTGTCTAGGATGTACTATTTTAATTTTGTGATCAAGCACATTCTGTGTGGGAAGTATTCCTGTGCAGATTTTCTATCCAGGTGTCTGATTAATGTTATTCAGAGTACTCAATCAAAAGAGGAGGTGGAGTATATTGTTAGATTAGTGATGGGTTAATGGTGTTAGAGGGCGCTATCGGCAAACATGAATCGAGGGAATGTTATGAACGCGATGAGTCTCAAAATAAAATTAAGGCACCCATTGTCAAGGCTTGGCCTGAGGAGAGAAATGTGAGTGATGGTCTTTAGTCTTTTTCACAAAGTTAAGTATGAGTTAGCCATCCAGGGACATTTACTTGTTCCCCTGCTGGAACTAAGACCTAGACTGTTTACACTTGCCCATCAGGAACATCTTGGGATGGCTGAGACAGAAAAGTGGCTACACATGTATTATTGGTTGCCAGGGATGGATGCTGAAGTAAAGAAGCATGTGGGCTGGTATATGAGTTGTCAAGAAGCAGACAAAGCTGTGTGTGTGCGTAAAACTACTCTTCACCCAGTGAAATACCCCGATGGCCCCTAGGACAAAGTTATGTATGGATTTTGTTGGCCTAATGTAAAATCCTAATACTGATATGAGGTATGCATTGATGTTAGTAGATTATTACTCAAAATGGATTGAGTGCAAGTTTTTCAGAGAGCCTACTACATCGGTGATCATAGAGTTATTGAGAGATGTGTTTTGCAGGGAAGGCGTTTCAAAGACCTTGGTCACAGATAATGGTGCCCAGTTTAAATCACATGCAATGCAGTCTTTCTTGAAGTTGTTCGAAGTTAAGCACCTGCCATTGGCCCTGTATAGTGCACAAGGAAATTGAATGGTTGAGAGGATGAACAGGATGTTGAAGGAGGAGATTCAGCTGACTATTACAGCAGGTGTGGATGTGTCTGAAGCTGTACAAGAGAGGTTATAGAGCTAGCACGACACTCCACACTCAATTACTGGAGTTTCTTCCTTTGTGTTGCTGAAGGGCAGGTATGATTCTTGTAAATTGAGTCCTAGTTGGGTGTTGGAGCACACGCGGAGCAAGACCTGATTGCCTGACTTATGCCAGGTGTGTAGTAAGGTGGAGAATGCTCAGCTACAAATTAAACTGAGCTATGACAGAGATAAAAAGGTGAGGGAGGTTCAATTTCAGTTGTGTGATGTGGTCAAAGGGAAATGACCAATGGGCGCCAAGACGGGCAATACTATGTTATTCCCCAAAACATGCATTGTCAAGGTCTCAAAATACGCAGTCTTGGTGGAAAATGGTAAATGGTGGAGCAAGAGAAGTGTGGTTTGAGTGAATAACAAGGGTCATATGGATGTGGATGATGGGGAGGAGGACTCTCAAACAGAGGGATGGTGGTTGGTTGAGCAGAAGGTGCCTAGACAGGTAGGGCAGGCTCAGTCAAATGAGACTTGTTTTGCGACTTTGGGTGCTGGTGACATGTCTGGGGAGGCTATGTTTGAGATGCACAAGCGGCAACATTTGGGTGTTGATGCAGAATATTCTGTCTCCTCAAGGGAAAACGGCTGCAGGGTTGGGGTTCTGTTATGTGTTTTGGGGTGATCTTTGCGGTTGTGGGAGTTGGGTTTATGTAGTCTATGTCGGGGTGTGTTGGTGCTGTGGTTGTGTTTTATTTTGTTACCTGTGGTTTTGTGTGTGTGTGGTCTGAAATTTGATTTATTTGTTAAAGGGGGAAGATGTGTTGTGTTTACTTGGGGTAGACCATGGTGTATGGAATGTGGAGAGATTGGATTCTGGTCTTGAGGGAGCTAAGGTGATCAGTTGAGAGCTGACACCGGTAACTGTTGGTTGGATTGTAGTTGGGCTGTTTGGATTTGTGTATAAAGCTTTTCTGCTTCCCTGCATCCATCTGTGCTCCTCAGAAGAACCCAACACTATGATATTATAAGTTTATATAACATTGTATGTGTGAAATAATATGTATTAATTGCTATAATAAGTTATATTAGCAAATATGTAATGGCATATTTTCTGATGGATACTTCTAACTACACATTCCTTACCTTTTAAATATTTTGCTGGTGCAGGTATGGCTCCAACAGCCATTTTTATTCAGCAATACCCCTGTGTTGCACTAGTTGGCGCTGTGCAGCTCCACAATGGCGCTGTACTGTCCCAGAAATTACAGAGCGGAGTTGCCTACCTGTGCCACCCTAGCATACTGACATCAGTTACTTCATTTCTGTGCCTTCTGAGGCACATTCAGAGCTACTCTCCCAATTTTGGCAGCCTTACGACAATTCCTAAAACAAGAATAAATGCCAATGTGTTATAATTTGCTATGCGTGTGAGGCATTCTGTGCATACCTCCATTGTTCCCTTCTCTGCTCAGCAGTGTGGGATGTCATGGAATGTTGGTAAGTGACTGAAGGTTTGTCTCCTGAGGCGAAAAGCCAGGAGTAGACGCTGTTTGTGAGCTTATTTGATTTTATGTGATTTTAAACCTTATTTAGACACCTTATCAAGCACTTTGCACTTTGGGCATCACGGAGCGGATCTAGCGCTCACGTGACCCCTTGCACCGGCGTCCCTCGCCGTTGGCCACGCCCACCTCCTGGCCACGCCCTCTTCCCGCCCTTCATAAGCGCCGATCTTCTAGCGCTCGGTTGGGTTTGTCTCCTGAGGCGAAAAGCCGGGAGTAGACGCTGTTTGTGAGCTTATTTGATTTTATGTGATTTTAAACCTTATTTAGACACCTTATCAAGCACTTTGCACTTTGGGCATCACGGAGCG
This sequence comes from Triturus cristatus, assembly GCF_964204655.1. NCBI lineage: Eukaryota > Metazoa > Chordata > Amphibia > Caudata > Salamandridae > Triturus > Triturus cristatus. The sequence goes on from NC_140579.1 coordinate 223,787,513, forward strand.
GATCTAGCGCTCACGTGACCCCTTGCACCGGCGTCCCTCGCCGTTGGCCACGCCCACCTCCTGGCCACGCCCTCTTTCCGCCCTTGAGGCCTCCTATTTCAAATGTGCATCTACAGAACGCGCAGCGGACGTGCGCAGCGGGCGCGCCGTTTGCGCGCCGAAGGCGAGCCTAAGGCAAGCCCGTCTGCGCCCGTCCGCGGCCGGACGGGGCCAGGGGCACGACTCCATGCCAATTTTATCTAATACTCTTCTGAAGAGCTTACCACCCTCCAAGGTCACTGGCCACTCTCAGAATCCGTGCGCAGGCACATTGTCTCACTAGAGCTTGTCCCTTCTCCCATTCCTACATCGCCGTCCTCCCTGCCCGCCTCTTCGCCACAATGCCCTTCCCCGACTGACCCCCTTCCTTCTACTCCATCATTATCTGTTCTCTTACTCAACACCAGGTCAGCGGTCAAGCACCATCATGAGCTCTTTGTCCTGCTCGATTCTGAGAAGCCTGACTTACTGCTCTTGACCGAAACCTGGTTCTGTGATTCCTCCCTCCCCATTCTCTTGGCTACCCTCCCCCCTCCCTACGTTGCCTTACGCGCCGACCGCCCGGCGGGTAGGGTTGGCGGTGGTGTGGCGTTAATCGCCCGGTCGGAATTGAATTTTCAAACCCTTCCCTCTCCCCCCATTCCCTCCACCGAATTCCTTACAGTCCGCTCCCTCGTCTTCTCCCCCCCATTACTTGTCTTCTAATGTACCGCCCTCCCCAGTCTTCCCCTCTGTTTTTGCCGGCATTTCAAGACATGCTGGCCAATATGGTGGTTAACTACGCTTCGGTCTTGGTGTTAGGGGATTTCAATTACTGGCCCTCGGACCCTTCTGAGTGCACTGCCTCGAAAGAATTCACGGAGTCTCTTCTATCTCTGAATTTTGTGTCACACATCTCTGTCCCCACTCACACTCACGGTCACATACTTGACCAGGTTTGGTCCCTCAACCTTCCAGTTTCCCCGGTGACGGTCTCTCCTTGTCTGTGGTCCGATCATGCCCTTATTTCTTTCTCTCTCTTCTGGCCCTCCTCCCTTGGTCCCGCCCCTATTCCTTCTATCACGGTCAAAACATTGGGGGTCAAAATGAACAATCAGCTCAACCTCCACTCTCAAATCAGCTCTGTAGTCTCCTCCTGCTTCCTCACCCTCCGAATTATCCGCACTGTCTCTCGCTTCTTTTCCCCCCAGGCACTCAAAATGATCATGGCCGCATTGGTAATATCACGGCTGGACTACGCCAACGCCCTCTACAACGGCATACCAGCATACAGCCTGAGGAGGCTCCAGATGGTCCAAAACCAGGCTGCTCGGTTGGTCTTTGGTCTCCCACGCTACCACCACTCCACACCCCTTCTCAGGGAGCTCCACTGGCTTCCTGTCAAGGAACGCTCCCTTTTTAAAACCGCCTGCACGGTTTTCCAGGCCCGTCAAGGCACTGCCCCGCCTTTATTTCTTCATTATTAAAAGAATACGTTCCCACCAGAGAGCTTCGCTCTTCTTCCAAGTCCCTCCTTCAAATCCCACGTTTCAGACGTAAAAAGTGGGGAGGGACCAACTTCTCTACCTTAGCCCCCACTCTCTGGAACTCCCTCCCTGACCATCTCCGGGCGGCTACCCATTATGTGTCCTTCCGCAAGGAACTAAAAACGTTTATGTTTAAACAGGCCTTCCCTGTGTAACCTCCCCCCCCTGCTCTACCACAGGCTCCTACTTTGCCTCTGTTGCCAATACCCTCCACTAGCGTCAAGAAACCGTTCGGTGCACGCTGCGCTTTATAAATGTTTTAAATTAGAAATTAGAAATTAGGTTCCTAGGCAATTCGAGAGAGTGGGTTTAGCAGAGCGGATGCTGCTCCTGGTGTGGTACATTACTATGTAACTTGTAACCGCTTCAATAAACCTACAACCTGTTATTCTACATGAACTGGCTACCTCACTCCTTCCTACAAGAGCGGATCTTGAAATTACAAAACAGAGTGCTAGGGAAAGATATCCCTTCGTAAAAGTCCAGTGGTCAAAGTGGGTGGGATCGGCAGGGCACGGCGTGCCCCTACTTCTTTAATTGATTAGGTTCCGTTCCCCCACTTTTATATTTTAAACAGGCGTCCCAGGACGCCAGAAATCATCAAGGACTATAGATAAAGCTTGGCGTTCGGGGAGGGGCGGGGTGAGCAGAGAAGGAAATGGACTCTGTCTTTCCTTTCTGGCCCAGAGAAGACCATGACAGTGTCCACTTCTGCTCTGCCACTGTCAGCCGCCCCCCCCTTCTTCCCTCTCTTTCTGTCTCGCTCCACCTCACTCACTGAAAACCGTGACTTCAAGAAACTGTTATTACCCTGTCTTTCCTCCTTTCGTTTATTTGTTACCTTTTGAAATGGATCCAAAAAAAGAAAAAAAACTTATGCTGGAAACGTGGTCTTTTTCTGAAATTTTCAATTTCAAAGTGCAGTCTTGAGATGGAGAGAAATAAAACATTCAAAATATGAAAAATAAATAAATAAATAACCACAGCAACATAGAGCGGTCGCAAAGTGGCCAGAGTGAATTTATTAACACACAAATACATTACCTCCAGCCACTTTACAGTGTTTGCTGGTGAAGCGCTACTTTTATGTTCTTGGCTCTCTTTGAACAACATTGCTTTCCCTGGGTGGGAAAGTGCACCATTCCTGGAGGTACTGAAATGCCTGCTTAATGGGTGGATTGGAAAACAAAACACGGGCTGTGTGTGTTCACCACACTGCTTGCGTATTGTAAGGATATAAGCAATGGGCATTGAAACGGGTCCCTTCTGTCCATAACTTGTCAGGCAAAAGCACTCACTCATTTCTGAACAATGAGCGTAAAAACGTTAAGGTAACCATGTTGTTCCTGCTTACACACACCTGCTTTACTTAATCTAGCTGCCTGCCTATGAGTGTTTGCTTTTTCCAGGATGTTGTTATTTTATTTTTAGGCAGTATATTGCTCTTGTCTAGTACGTAATTTGAATTGAGTCACATTCAGGTGTTTATAGCGGGGCACAATTGAGTTGTAGTTGAAGGCAGTGCGAGTTTCTCTCAGTAGGGCAGTATGGTGTTCAGTGGGGGAGAGGATGTGGCACTATAGTCAGAGCTGACGAATTTGGAACTGGGGAACCAGGTTCAGCCTTCATGACCAGTCCCCCTGACCACTATCCCGAGGGATCCCATTCCCATGCTAGACCTTAGAAGGCCCCCACAAGACCTTAGAAGCCCTGGTGTCTTAGCACCAGCAGGTGGACCCTAGCAGTGGCAAGTGTGGGTTAATCTTGAAGGCCTGTCCACCACAATCCATACTGAAGTTAACCTCCAGTCTTGCGGGCAGGCCTATGAAGCAGCACACCCTAGAGCAACAGTACTCTGTCACTGAGGTGACAGGACCCTTGAGCAGGGCGGCTCTAGGGTGATGCGACCAGTATGACTGCACCGAGCGCTGACTTTGGGTGGGGCATCATTTGGTTTTTGCAAGTATATTATGGTATTTAAAACACTTGCTGCCTCCTTCCTGGCCTCCAGCAATTTTCGGCAACAATATAAATGTTATGATAACTCCGGTGATTAATGTTCTAGTAGAGAGATGGTGTTTTGTCTAGTGGAAGTTTTGGCTTATGGAAAGAAAGTGCAGAGGGTTAATATGCCTGCTGCTAAGAACATGTACCAAGGAGATCACAAAGTGCACATAATGTAAATAGGCCAGTGGGTTACTGCTTTTGTCATAGATCCTTTTTTTTCGGGCAGTTTATAAGTCAAAATCCTAACATAGAACGGTGAGCTATTAACTGTCATCTAAGAGCTGCACTCAAACTGCAAGTTATAAATTAGAGCGTTATGGTTTTTCCCCCAAGTCTTTGATTATCCTCTAGTTGCAAAAAAAGGGTTTATTTGGATAGAAATCAAAATGTGTGATGCAAAGTGCTCTGACACCCTACACTGGTATTAATGGGACTGTAAATGTTCTGATATTTTATTATTATGACATTTTTACAGTCTAACAGCTAACAGTCTCAGCAAATATTTTGCCTCATTAGTACCAGTGTAACATACAAATGCAGCAGTGAGAAAGGTGATCAGTCAACCTTTGCAAAGGGCCGTCCACTTCGCAGCAGCACACGTCACATTTTTTTGTAACTTTTGATCCGTTTGAGCTACAAACAATGTATTAGTTAAAATCGTCAGATTATGCAGCAGATGATGTATTATGTGGCAAATATGGCAGAGCCATAAATATGTGGAAAACATTTGCAAACCAGGGTATTTTGCCATTCGTGTTTGAACTGCTCTTGTGGAAAAAGGGAGGAGAAGCGCTGATGACAGAAACTCCATTGCTCAGAGACAAATGACTTGTGATTCCACTTTTCAGCATATTTGGGATGTTATGTGATTGGAAACATATTCCACTTTGTGAATGTATTTTAATGTCAATAACTCATATTAAACCTTAAATAAACATGTGTATCCATTGGTTGAATTAAATAACGTAATAAGCTGTAACCGGTTAGTAAAATGGGAAACAAATACAAAAAAATGGGATATTTTGCTCTTTCGGTCACATCCCTGACTCCGCCCACTTACCCAATCATGGGTTATTCCCACCCTCTGATTCCCCGCTCACAGTTCCCCTACTTTTTTTCCTCCACTTCGACCACTGCGTAAAACTACAGTTTTCAAACAATGCCTGACTGTAGAAAATAGATGTCGGTTATGAACATGCACAAGGTGTTTCTCTGGTGTTTGGGCTCTGCCACGACTCAAAGTTGGGTTACAAGTGTGCCATTATGCACTCAAAGGTGATCTGGGACTTGAGAAGTGAAGCTGCACTTCACTGAACACAAGTCGCAGGCCTCGTGTAAGTCCCGCTCCAGGTTGAGGGAGTGGACCCCCTCCCAAGGTTATTCCTGCGAGAGGTCTGCTTTGCAGTCAAGGTCCTTTGGTAAGCTGGAGGTGAAATCTAAATAAAAACACAGGAAAGCAAAGCCCTCATCCTGCCACTCTATCTAATGGGGGCTTGGGGGGAAGCCGAGCACGGCGAGGTCTGCCCCCCGGGCAGATTGGGAAGAGGGGGAGGAGTGGCCGGCGAGCGACCATTTTGTATATTTTGGGCTACATTGGGACTAGCCCAATTGTACCCCAATATTTGGAATTATAGCCCAAGGGGTATATATGTGATTTTCGCGCCTCCCCAGCCACCATTTTAGGTTTGTTGATCTGGTGGCTGGGAGCGCTTCACAGTTTAGTTTTTGTCAGGCGGTCTGTCATGCATTGTTTGTTCATTTGTGAGAAATGGCTGGCGGCGATTATCGTGTACAAGAAGCACTGAGGCTTCTCTGTGAAGCGGGCGGATGGATCTACTGATCCCCGCCGTTGCCGCGCCCCCGCGACCGGTGAGGCGCGCTTCAGCCGGGGTGGCGGCCGCCGTAGCGGCCTGCTCGCCCCCTCGTAAGGCCGGTAAAGTTAAGGTGAGCGGGGGGGCGCGCGCATATACCAGGAGCGCGGCCCCGACTTTGGGAGCGGGGGCTGAGGGGGTTGCGAGAGGGGTGTGGAGAGTGATTGAGGGCCCAGCAACGCGGCGGGGGAGGGTGTCGCGCGTCTCCCCGTCGGGAGGGCGGGTTGCTGGGGGCCGCTCAAATGACAGAAGAGCGGCCCCAGAGGAGGAGAAGAGTTTGTGGCAATCGAGCGAGGGCCGCTCGTGTAGTGGAGCGGCCCCACCTCCTAACATTGTGCTGGGGATCACGGGCAGCGTGCAACCTGAGCGCGCTGCCCGGACTGCGAGGAAGGCTGACGGGCGCCGCTCGTGTAGTGGAGCGACCCCGTGTAAGGCAGCAGAGTCTGGGCTTACGGGCAGCGTGCAACCTGAGCGTGCTGCCCAGAATGTGGGGCACAAGGGCGAGGGTTGCTCAGAGGGTGGAGCGGCACCGCTTCAAAACTCGGCATTTGGGCAGGCGGGCAGCGTGCGGAAGGAGCGCGCTGCCCAGAATGCGTTAGGGAGGCGGGGCGGGGGGATTTGGCAGCAGGTGTTGGGAAAGGATATGTGGTGAGCAATAGAAGGCGGAGCGCGTCGCGTGGCTCACCTCCACGCTCACAAATTGAGAGGGGCCGCTCGCAAGTGAGAAGAGTGGCCCCGGGTAGGGCAGAAGGTGGGGGATTGGTTGTTGAGGCTTGGGACATTGCAGGGAGCCAAGTTGTGTTAGAGACACAGTTGGCGGTTGTGGGGGGGAGAGGGGGTAAGGTACCGGCGGGCGGGGTGGGGGTGCAGGGGCAGGCGGGCCTGGAGGGGGTGATGGGGGCCGCTGGGGGGGTGGGGGGGTGCGGCGGACAGGGGGGAGTCACCTCTTCTCATAGAGTCTGACGGCAGTGAAAGGGATTGGGAGGGTTTGGACATTTTTCCTTCGTGGGCGGAAGGGGTTTCTGGGGTACGGGGGTCGGGGGAGTGGGGTGGGTTGCGGCCAGGGGTGGATCCATAGGTTTCTGGGAGAGGGGGGGACGGGTTGGCGGTGCATTTAGGGGGAGGGGATATAGCAGGGGGTTTGGTGCGGAGTGGTGGGGAGGGGGACATGGGGGACAAGGAGGAGGTAGTCGACCTAAGCGCGGTAGGGCGGGCTTGGGTGGCGAGCACTTTAGGGGCTGCTAGTAAGAGGGGGTGGGATGGGAGTCAGAAGAGAGGTAGGCCCAGCACACCAGACCATCCCTTTTTGTTACAGGCGGTAGAGCAACGACCGGAACATCGTGGGGTGCCAGACTTGGTAGGGCTGGGAGCGGCCCAATGGCACCAAGGAGAAGGGAGGGTGGAACCTCGGGCGGCGTGCCCAGTACCTGTGCGGGACCCCGGCGTGGCTGGCATAAGTAGGCCCGGGACGGGCTCGCCGGCCCCAACACCCACGGGTACTCAACTGCCCAGGGGGTAACGTGAACGACAGAGCGGCGCTGAGGACGAGTTTTCTTTTTCCCGCAGGGTTCATTCTGCGCCACCAGCGGGGAGCACTGGGGGCGTGAGACAGGAGGAGCTAGACTATGAGGAGGATAGTATGGAGGAGGGTGAAGTCCGAGATGTTGACGTAGGGGGAGTGGGGGGCCGAGTAATGTTGTGTCTAGTATTTTCCAGGTGTCTCGACGCCAGGCACTGCCCACGGGTCGGACATCGCGATGGGCAGACAGCTCGGCCCCTCGGCCAGGACGCAGGGTGGAACGATGGACGGAGTCCTTGGCGCCAGGTAAAAGCTCTTTGCCCGGGCGGCCGGTGATGGTGTCAGTGGGCGTGGGTGGGGCTGAGAGGGAGGAGGGGGCGGGGGGTAGGTTGAACAAGGGTGCTTATGTGGTGGATGTTGGGGTAGGAACTGAGGATTCAAGTAAGAGTGCAGTTGGAGGGTCAGGTAAGACGGTTAGAGACGTGGAGAGCATGACGGACAAGAAGGTGACGGTAGAAAGTCAGACGGGGGAGGGGGAAACTAAATTGGAGAGTAAGGAGGTGAAGATGAAACGTTTACCATACATGGGTGTTACCACGCCATCTAATGTTGTCCACTAAAGAACGGATGTGGAAAGGGGAATATGTCGAGATACTTAAACTCCCCCATAGGGAGGTGAGGGCAAAAGAGGGTTCTAAAGAAGAGGAATTTGAGTTGGCTAAAAGGCCTAAGGTGCCGTTGACGATTGAGAACTGGACGGCTGCGTTTCTCATTTACGCTAGTGAGTATTGTGAAAAATTCCCGGATAGGTCGGTGGCCATGTTTAAATACATGAATGTGATTAGGAAGGCGCAGCTTACGGGGGGCGGCAACGCCTGGGCACAGTACGATGAAGAGTTCCGGGCATGCATGGCGTGGGACCCGGAGGCAAAATGGGGAGAGCTTGATACAGATTTGTGGCAGCATACAATGGGTCTGGCTGGGTCTGGAAAAACCATCTTTACGGCCAGTGGGCTCCCGCTGGTGTATCGGCCCTTTCGAGGAGGCTGGAAGTCAGCATGTACATGAACGGGAGGGTCCAGTAGCTTATTATGACACTGAAGAGTCCCACAGTTCAGACCCCTGGAGGTGGACACATGAACGCAGGGAGCAAGTCGTGACACATAGTCTGCAACACTGGTGGGTCAGGTAAACATAATCAAAAGGCAGTGATGATTCTCAGGACGGCACTGACTGCAGACGGTACTGACTGCAGCCCGTATGTAGATCCAGTGGGGCCTTTCTTGCCTTCTCTCATTATCCAGCAAGGCACCCGTGCCACTGGAGAACATGCATCAGGCGATTGGCCCAATCTGAGGCGGCAAGTGATGCGGGCCAGGGAGACAAAGCCAGACCAGATAAGAGCCTGCAAGTAACCCCTATCTTCGGTGGGAACACCAGGAAAGTGAGGCTGAAAACCAGCGAAAAGGATGTGCAGCGATTGGGGTGCGTGTTTTGAAAAACATCAAACGGCCAATAGTAGAAGGAGGGCGGGGGGAGTAAAGCAGTCAAAAGGTAGGGCATGGACCCCCTTTGACAATAATTGACCATCGCCATTGAATCATCGCCATTGAGGATGGACCCTCACCCCCTTGCCATCGAGAATGATCCCCCCTTGCCAGTAGCCTGCCTGAGGAAGTGACCAGCGTCGGAGGGCTACCTGCAATCGGACCGCTTCTCAAGATCAGGCAGGACCGGTGCACGGTGCACTTCGCGATCGAAGGGCACCACTGGAGCAACACTGCGGGACGTAGGGGGTCCTGCACGCAACAACCAGGAGGAGATCCCAGATTATGAAGCATGTCACTTCGGTGAGTGATGGGAATCCGTCCTTTTTAAGGATTTTCCTTTTTTAAGGTAGTGTCCTTTAACAATAGGAACACAGCTCTTTAGGCCTTTGCTTATTAGATAGTCTGTCTAAAACTATTAGACCCGTGGATAGTTCATTTGTTTTGTGAGTAACCTTATGTTATGGGGGATTTGTAGAGCGCAAGGCTACTCAAAAGAGTGTCCCGGCGCTAAAGAAGTACATCCGGAGAAGAGAGATCCTGAAAGCTTCCGTTCCTACCCGGCAAAATTATTGATGGAACATCCAGGTCTTAAATTGGCATCTAAAACTAAGGAGTTCAGGTTCAAGTCTGAGGGAGAGAGGCAGTGAATTCCATAATCTGCCTACAGTCACCTGAAAGGAACATCCTCCCTTCCTTGTTAGAAGAAACCTTAGGGGAATATATCCATGCATGGTCTTTAAATGTTCCCTTAGACCCTCTCTTCATCGTTGGTTGATATTGGGATTGTCATTGTGGCCAGGGACCTGCTCTCTCTCCCTGCAGCTCTGCTGTTAAGTGCCTCTGCCCTGTTCACTGCTTTGGACTGGTAGGTGTTCGAGCCCCCCCTACACCTGCACCTCATCCCTGGTGGTCCAGTGGGGCGCATTGCTCTTATGCTGGTTCCACTTAAGTCTGTGCTGTATTGTGCCTGTTTTTCTGTAATGTTTCTGTCTTTTGCTCTGTTTTTCTGTCTTTATAATTGTGCCTGTATTCCTGTCTTTTTATTCTTTGTTGCCTTGTCTCTCTCTGTGTTCTGCCAGTTTCCCCTTTCCTGCCGCTTCTGCCCCACGGCCCCTCCCCCCTTCTGCTTCACGCTCCCGCCTCCCAGCTGCGCTTCCCTCCCCCTTCCCTATTTAATGGCGGCCGCTGGGGGGAGCGCAAACAAGACCTCTGACCTCCTGGTTAGGGACCTGCTCTCTCCCCCGTAACTCCGCTGTTAAGTGCTGCTGCCCTGTGCACTGCTTTGGACTGGAAGGTGTTCGAGGCCCTCCTCCACCTGAAGGCTCCTGCCTGCGCCTCATCCCTGGTGGTCCAGTGGGAGAGCCTTGCTCTTCTGCTGGTTCTACTTAAGTCTGTGCTGTATTGTGCCTGTTTTTCTGTCTTTTGCTCTGTTTTTCTGTCTTTATAATTGTGCCTGTTTTCCAGTCTTTTTATTCTTTGTTGCCTTGTCTCTCTCTGTTTTCTGCCCGTTTTCTCTTTCCCGCCGCTGCTGCCCCCGCAGCCCCTCCCCCTGCTGCTTCCCCCTCCCGCCTCCCAGCTGCGCTTCCCTATTTAATGGCAGCTGCTGCACAGCCGCGCAGCTGGCATGCCGAAGATGCGCCAAAGGCAAGCCCTTCTGCGCCCGTACGTGTCCCGACCACGCCCCAAGCCAGGACCCCTGGATCTCCGACCACCCACCACTACAACTCCACTGCCCTCCTCGCACTCAACCCCGGAAGGAACAACTGCCAGCTGTCAATGCCGAACACCACCCACGGCCAGTTCTCCTGCCGACACTGCTAACATTCCTTCACCATCCACAGCGCCCCCATAACCTCAACACCCACGCCAGATGTCCACACCAAAGAAGCCCTTAAATTCATTTTCAACGTGCGCTCCCTGCACAGTCACACCGTAGAGATCTGGGACCTCCTCGACACCCTCTCGTCAAACTTTGCCTTCTTCACAGAAACCTGGAGAAATGCCTCCACACCCGACATCGCCACTGCGATTCCCTATGGCTACAAGATCCAAAGGAAGGACAGCCCCCACCGCCCAGGAGGAGGACTCGCCATCGCACACAAGAGCTCCCTCCGACACTCCACTTCCAGTGCAACCGACTCCCTCTCCAACACCGAACACCTTCACTTCCAGATCCAGACCAGCCCCTGAACCATGCTGCATGGCACCCTCGCCTACAGACCCCTGGGCCTTGTGCTCCTTTCACCACCGCCATTGCCTACCTCATCGCACCCCACACCATCACCTCCACGGACTACATACTCATCGGAGACCTGAACTTCCACCTCGACAACCGTAGGGACCCCGACTCCACTGCCTCACCAACCTCGGACTGAAGCAGCTCGTCACCACCTCCACCCACAAGGCCGGCCACATCCTCGACCCCATCTTTGCAGGAGGGACAAACATCCACTTCAGCCACACCGCGCATCCTCTCTAGACAGACTACCACTGTGTACACTTCTCTTTCAGCACCACCACCGCACACAAGCCCGCTCCGCGCCCACCACGAAGGAATTGGAGCAAGGTCACAGCGGAGCTCCTCAACTCTACCCTCATCCACAGCCCCCCTCCACCACGACTGACCCCAACTCTGCAGCCACGGAACTACACCACTGGATAACCAGCTACACAGACAAGCTTGCTCCCCTCCGCCACCCCGACAGACAGCGCCCCCTGAAGGCTGCCTCCAAGAAGCCAGAAGCTCCTGCAGACATCCCGAGAAACAATGGAGAAACAGCAAAACCACCGAAGACCAGACCACCTACGAGCACGTCATAACAGAATACCACCAACTCATAAGAGACACCAAGAGGACCTTCATCCGGAACAAAATCCTCACCAATGCCAGAAACTCAAAGGAGCTCTTCAACATTATTCAGCAGTTCACCAAACCCGCTAGCAAAGCCACGGACATCACACCATCCCAGGACCTCTGCAACACACTCGGCTCCTACTTCCACCTGAAAATCAAGGCCCTCTACGACAACTTCAGCGAACAGACTCCAGAAACCACCATCCCCTCCAGCAATGACAGCCAGCCCACCATCACCACCTGGACACCGGTCACCACCGAAGATACCACCACGACCATGAAAAGCACCAACTCAGGAGCCCCCACGGACCCGTGCCCTCCCCACTTCTTCCACAGAGCCACTGGCGCCATTGCGCTTGAACTACGCAGCACCATCAACACCACCTTCGAATCCGGCATCTTCCCTGATGACTGGAAGTGGGCTGAGGTCAAGCCCCACCTCAAGAAACCCACGGCTGACCCGATGGACCTGAAAAACTACCCGCCCATCTCTCTCCTTCCCTTCGCTGCCAAAGTCACTGAGAAATTTGTCAACGCCCAGCTGACCACCTTCATCGACGAGAACGGCATCCTTGACTCCTCCCAGTCCGGATTTCGCGGCAACCACAGCACCGAGACAGTCCTCCTCGCCCTACCGCCGACATCCGCATGCTACTCGACCAGCGCCACACCGCGGCCCTCCTCCTGCTAAACCTCTCCTCAGCCTTCAACACAGTCTCCCACTGCACTCTGGCACCAGACTCCATGACGCCAGCATACGGGGAACCACACTCGACTGGATCTGCTCCTTTCTCGCCAGCAGAATCCAAAGGATCAGACTCCCACTCTTCCTCTCTAAACCCACAGAGATCAACTGCGGAGTACCCGGGTATCATCGCTAAGGCCTACGCTCTTCAACATCTACATGGCCCCCCTCGCCACCACTGTCAGACAGCGTGGGCTCAGCATAGTATCCTATGCCGATGACACGCAGCTCATCCTCTCCCTCACGAAGAACCTCGGAGACACCAGACTCAGCTTCCAGGAAGGAATGAAAGACATCGCAGCCTGGATGAGCAACAGCTCCCTAAAGCTCAACTCTGAGACGACAGAGGTCCTAGTCCTTGGACCCTCCCCCATCGCTTGGGACAACTCCTGGTGGCCCTCTGCACTCGGAAATCCACACACCGCGATGGACCACGCCCGGAACCTCAGCATCATTCTAGACTCCTCCCTCACCATGACTTGCCAGATCAATGCCGTCGCCTCCACCTGTTTCCACTCCCTCCACAAGACCTTCAAGTGGATCCCCCCGAAGCCAGAAAGACTGTCACCCACGCACTCATAACTAGCAGACTGGACTACGGAAATGCTTTCCACGGTGGAATCAACAAATCCCTGCTACACAAACTCCAGACCATCCAGAACAGCCAGACTAGTCCTCTGCACCCCACGACGCTCCCCTACCCTGCACACCTTGAGGAAGAGCCTCAAGACCTGGCTTTTCAGCTGACCTGGAGCTGCATCCCCCCCCCCCCCCCCCCCAGCGCCTTGAGACCCTCACGGGTGAATAGCGCCCTTTAAAAGCCTCTGATTGATTGATTGATTGATGTTTGGATTTGTGCTTAATAAACCTTTCTCAACTTTCCTGCATCCCTGCATATGTCTGTACCGCTTAGAAGAACACCACATAAACTGGCGATGAGTGCACCTACAAACTGCACCTTATGGGTTTTCATCATTTCGGCTTAAGGAGCATTATGAGCAATCAATATCGAGTGAAGGTACGGAAATGCAGCTGTCACTTTTAGCCAAAGCAGCCCCAGTTTGTGGTAAAAATTTTACTTATGATCCCGCTAAGGCCTACTGGCAGCTGCCTCAAGATCAGTTGTGCTGTGCGTGAACTTGTACTTTGACCTGCACTTACCTCGTGCCCTGCCGATAGCCTCAAAGCCGCTGCATCCTCTGCCTTCAACTCCGGCGTGCTGTGCGCAAGCTCAACCTCCTGTGTGCTTGCACTTGCCTCGTGCCACGCCAGCTGCGTTGAACCGCTACACATGTGGTTTACCTTTTCCTGTTCATTCTGCTTAGCAGAGGCTTCAGTACAGTACATTTCTGGGTGTTTGACACATAATATTCGCTTTGCAGTGACCTCTTTGGAACACCTATGTCCTATGACAACCTTTTGGTGATTATTCATCCAGTGTTCTCGTTGGCCCAATAGTTCCAGTGTTTCCATTGGCTCATGCAAGTTTTAACGACTAGTTTCAGTCTGAAGCATAGAACGCCAACTTATTGCTTGTTTTGTATTTTTTGGGAGGTTCTGATTTGAGTCTAAAAACGTCTTAAAGTAGTTATTCAACTATAATTTACTACAATATTAGGTGTACATCATGCAAAGTGTAAATTGCCCAATACATTTTCTAACTGTCCAAAAAAATAAATGGAAACAATGATTCAAAGTTTTGAAAGCTACTTAATTGCAATTGATGGCTCCACGTTTGAACCTACTAGGAAGTTGGCACTTCTGTACAACTGTCTAGGAACAAAAGGGCAACATATTTTTGACCACTTACCTGAAACTACTCAGTCTTCAGAAACTGCCTGTGATGTTTATGTGGAGGCTGTGTGCAGGCTACAAAACCACTTCAAGGATGACACAAGTGTAATTGTGGAGAGACATAGATTTTATACCAGACGACAATTAAAACATGAGTCAATTGATGGTTTTTTGGCTGCACTGCGCATATTAATATCCACCTGCGAGTTCGATGTGAACATTGATTCTTTCCTAAGGGATCAATTGGTCGTAAATTGCTATAGCAAAAACACCCAAGAGAGGCTTTTATGTTGTAGAATTCCCAGTTTGAATGAAACAGTAGAGATCGCAAGAGACATTGAAAGATCAGTGTTAGCCTCAAAGGAAGTGCAAGAACGGGTCTGATACAGAGTCAGTCAATGCAGTTGTACTTAAACCTAAAACCTTTACACCTATTGTTCAAGAGGGCAAGAAGCAGGGTAGCGTCTTTAGGTGCAGTTCCAGCACACACTTCGCTAATGCTAAAAATTGCCCAGCTGTGGGGAAAACATGAATGAACTGCAGGAAATCTGGACACTTTGCACGTGTGTTCAAGAATACCCAGAAAGTGGGCATGCTTGAGCATCAGGATGAAAATTTGGATCACAGAGTATGTCCTAATCAAGGCGGCAAAACAGTAGTTTGTCTATAAAAACTGTGTAAACAACGCTAAGTGTAAAGGGCAATGGAGTTCCACTATCCATGGTCATGGTAGGAGATATACAAGTTCAGGTCACAGTGGATTCAGGGTCTTTGATTACTTTTGTAACTGATGATTTTTTATTACAAGAAGTGGAGCTCCATTCAGCTGTCTTCACCAATGTTCACACTGTTGCTTCCTGTGAACATGACAGACATGATGGATTACTTTTCTGAAAATGTTCATTAAAAAGACAGATCAATCTTCACTCAAGTATTTGTGGCAAAGAGAGGCTACAGTACTCTCGGGTGGAGCGACCAGGACAAATTTGGCATGATTTTGAGACCAGGTACTTCATATCCGATTTCGCTAGTGAAAATCCATCGGAGACACTTCAGCATTTGTTGAGAAGGCATGATTCACTGTTTGAAGATACATTGGGGGCGGTGCAGGGGTATGAACATAAAATCACACTAAAAAAGGATGCAGTACCTGTCATCCATAAGGTGCGGAATGTTCCCCTGAGTGTTTGTGGCGACTTGAAGCAGTATCCGGAGATGCTGCGCATGGACAACGTCATTGAAACTGTCGATTCCTTACAATAGGTTTCAACCATTGTAGTGGCACAAAAGAAAATGGGAGACATCAGACTTTGTATTGACTAATGATCACTCAACAAGAACATCTTAATTGATTGTTTCCCATTACCTAAAATTCAGGAAATGCTAGCTCAACTGGGCGGTGCTAAAATGTTCTCGTGCATTGATTTGAGGGCTGCATACCATCAGGTGGAGCTGGCAGAGGAGTCACACTCTTTGACAGCGTTTAATACAGCTTTTGGGGCTTTCAGAATCCTTAGAGTGCCATTTGGCTTTGCCTCGGTTATCCAGAAATCGATGTTTAGACTGCTTGGGGAATGCAAGAATGTCCTGGCATATCGGGATGATATGCTGATCTTTTCAAAAGATACTGAGCCGCACTTGAGTGCGTTGATTGGCATGTTAGATATCCTTGAGAAGCATGGTTTTGCAGTTAAGAGAGAAAAATGCAAGTTTTTGGTTGAGAGTCTAGATTTCTTGGGGCACCACATTTCTAGAGCAGGGATTGAGACTAAGGCTGATCTGGAGGATGCTATCAGTAGCAGTCCTAGACCTGAGAAAATGGACCAACTGAGTTCCGTCCTGGGACTCTGTGAGTATTATTCACGGTTCATTGACAACTTTTCACTTCAGACAAAGCCCCTTAAGTAGTTGCTGCTGAAGGTTGAGCAGTTTGATTGGGAGAATTCCGAAATGTCAGCATTTAAAAATCTGAAAGAACTTGTTGTGAAGGCACCTGCATTGCATGCCTTCAGGGACGATGTGCAATCTGTTGATGCACGCAGAGTGGGCTTTGGAGCTGTTCTCACACAAATGATAGAGGGCTAGGAATGTACTATTGCCTTTGCTTCAAGGTGCCTCTCCACAGCTGAACGCAAAAACAGCACTACAGAGAGGGAGGTATTAGCCTGTGTATGGTCTACCAAACATTTTGAGACCTTTGTATGGGGGACAAGGTTCGCCCTGGTTCGTGAACACAGTCCTCTTTTGTACTTGATGTCTGAGAATGCTGATAACAAGGTCAGCCCGAGGTTATTGAGATTATTGTCTAGGATGTACTATTTTAATTTTGTGATCAAGCACATTCTGGGTGGGAAGTATTCCTGTGCAGATTTTCTATCCAGGTGTCTGATTAATGTTATTCAGAGTACTCAATCAAAAGAGGAGGTGGAGTATCTTGTTAGGTTAGTGATGGGTTAATGGTGTTAGAGGGCGCTATCGGCAAACATGAATCGAGGGAATGTTATGAACGCGATGAGTCTCAAAATAAAATTAAGGCACCCATTGTCAAGGCTTGGCCTGAGGAGAGAAATGTGAGTGATGGTCTTTAGTCTTTTTCACAAAGTTAAGTATGAGTTAGCCATCCAGGGAAATTTACTTGTTCCCCTGCTGGAACTAAGACCTAGACTGTTTACACTTGCCCATCAGGAACATCTTGGGATGGCTGAGACAGAAAAGTGGCTACACATGTATTATTGGTTGCCAGGAATGGATGCTGAAGTAAAGAAGCATGTGGGCTGGTATATGAGTTGTCAAGAAGCAGACAAAGCTGTGTGTGTGCGTAACACTACTCTTCACCCAGTGAAATACACCGATGGCCCCTAGGACAAAAGTATGTATGGATTTTGTTGGCCTAATGTAAAATCCTAATACTGATATGAGGTATGCATTGATGTTAGTAGATTATTACTCAAAATGGATTGAGTGCAAGTTTTTGAGAGAGCCTACTACATCGGTGATCATAGAGTTATTGAGAGATGTGTTTTGCAGGGAAGGCGTTTCAAAGACCATGGTCACAGATAATGGTGCCCAGTTTAAATCACATGCAATGCAGTCTTTCTTGAAGTTGTTTGAAGTTAAGCACCTGCCGTTGGCCC
This sequence comes from Triturus cristatus, assembly GCF_964204655.1. Lineage (NCBI taxonomy): Eukaryota > Metazoa > Chordata > Amphibia > Caudata > Salamandridae > Triturus > Triturus cristatus. The sequence goes on from NC_140579.1 coordinate 223,804,552, forward strand.
TGTATAGTGCACAAGGAAATTGAATGGTTGAGAGGATGAACAGGATGTTGAAGGAGGAGATTCAGCTGACTATTACAGCAGGTGTGGATGTGTCTGAAGCTGTACAAGAGAGGTTATAGAGCTAGCACGACACTACACACTTAATTACAGGAGATTCTTCCTTTGTGTTGCTGAAGGGCAGGTATGATTCTTGTAAATTAAGTCCTAGTTGGGTGTTGGAGCACACGCGGAGCAAGACCTGATTGCCTGACTTATGCCAGGTGTGTAGTAACGTGGAGAGTGCTCAGCTACAAATTAAACTGAGCTATGACAGAGATAAAAAGGTGAGGGAGGTTCAATTTCAGTTGTGTGATGTGGTCAAAGGGAAATGACCAATGGGCGCCAAGACGGGCAATACTACGTTATTCCCCAAAACATGCATTGTCAAGGTCTCAAAATACGCAGTCTTGGTGGAAAATGGTAAATGGTGGAGCAAGAGAAGTGTGGTTTGAGTGAATAACAAGGGTCATGTGGGTGTGGATGATGGGGAGGAGGACTCTCAAACAGAGGGATGGTGGTTGGTTGAGCAGAAGGTGCCTAGACAGGTAGGGCAGGCTCAGTCAAATGAGACTTGTTTTGCGACTTTGGGTGCTGGTGACATGTCTGGGGAGGCTATGTTTGAGATGCACAAGCGGCAACATTTGGGTGTTGATGCAGAATATTCTGTCTCCTCAAGGGAAAACAGCTGCAGGGTTGGGGTTCTGTTATGTGTTTTGGGGTGATCTTTGCGGTTGTGGGAGTTGGGTCTATGTAGTCTATGTCGGGGTGTGTTGGTGCTGTGGTTGTGTTTTATTTTGTTACCTGTGGTTTTGTGTGTGTGTGGTCTGAAATTTGATTTATTTGTTAAAGGGGGAAGATGTGTTGTGTTTACTTGGGGTAGACCATTGTGTATGGAATGTGGAGAGATTGGATTCTGGTCTTGAGGGAGCTAAGGTGATCAGTTGAGAGCTGACACCGGTAACTGTTGGTTGGATTGTAGTTGGGCTGTTTGGATTTGTGTATAAAGCTTTTCTGCTTCCCTGCATCCATCTGTGCTCCTCAGAAGAACCCGACACTATGATATTATAAGTTTATATAACATTGCATGTGTGAAATAATATGTATTAATTGCTATAATAAGTTATATTAGCAAATATGTAATGGCATATTTTCTGATGGATACTTCTAACTACACATTCCTTACCTTTTAAATATTTTGCTGGTGCAGGTACGGCTCCAACAGCCATTTTTATTCAGCAATACTCCTGTGTTGCACTAGTTGGCGCTGTGCAGCTCCACAATGGCGCTATACTGTCCCAGAAATTACAGAGCGGAGTTGCCTACCTGTGCCACCCTAGCATACTGACATCAGTTACTTCATTTCTGTGCCTTCTGAGGCACATTCAGAGCTACTCTCCCAATTTTGGCAGCCTTCCGACAATTCCTAAATCAAGAAAAAATGCCAATGTGTTATAATTTGCTATGCGTGTGAGGCATTCTGTGCATACCTCCATTGTTCCCTTCTCTGCTCAGCAGTGTGGGATGTCATGGAATGTTGGTAAGTGACTGAAGGTTCCTAGGCAATTCGAGAGAGTGGGTTTAGCAGAGCGGATGCTGCTCCTGGTGTGGTACATTACTATGTAACTTGTAACCGCTTCAATAAACCTACAACCTGTTATTCTACATGAACTGGCTACCTCACTCCTTCCTACAAGAGCGGATCTTGAAATTACAAAACAGAGTGCTAGGGAAAGATATCCCTTCGTAAAAGTCCAGTGGTCGAAGTGGGTGGGATCGGCAGGGCACGGCGTGCCCCTACTTCTTTAATTGATTAGGTTCCGTTCCCCCACTTTTATATTTTAAACAGGCGTCCCAGGACGCCAGAAATCATCAAGGACTATAGATAAAGCTTGGCGTTCGGGGAGGGGCGGGGTGAGCAGAGAAGGAAATGGACTCTGTCTTTCCTTTCTGGCCCAGAGAAGACCATGACAGTGTCCACTTCTGCTCTGCCACTGTCAGCCGCCCCCCCCTTCTTCCCTCTCTTTCTGTCTCGCTCCACCTCACTCACTGAAAACCGTGACTTCAAGAAACTGTTATTACCCTGTCTTTCCTCCTTTCGTTTATTTGTTACCTTTTGAAATGGATCCAAAAAAAGAAAAAAAACTTATGCTGGAAACGTGGTCTTTTTCTGAAATTTTCAATTTCAAAGTGCAGTCTTGAGATGGAGAGAAATAAAACATTCAAAATATGAAAAATAAATAAATAAATAACCACAGCAACATAGAGCGGTCGCAAAGTGGCCAGAGTGAATTTATTAACACACAAATACATTACCTCCAGCCACTTTACAGTGTTTGCTGGTGAAGCGCTACTTTTATGTTCTTGGCTCTCTTTGAACAACATTGCTTTCCCTGGGTGGGAAAGTGCACCATTCCTGGAGGTACTGAAATGCCTGCTTAATGGGTGGATTGGAAAACAAAACACGGGCTGTGTGTTCACCACACTGCTTGCGTATTGTAAGGATATAAGCAATGGGCATTGAAACGGGTCCCTTCTGTCCATAACTTGTCAGGCAAAAGCACTCACTCATTTCTGAACAATGAGCGTAAAAACGTTAAGGTAACCATGTTGTTCCTGCTTACACACACCTGCTTTACTTAATCTAGCTGCCTGCCTATGAGTGTTTGCTTTTTCCAGGATGTTGTTATTTTATTTTTAGGCAGTATATTGCTCTTGTCTAGTACGTAATTTGAATTGAGTCACATTCAGGTGTTTATAGCGGGGCACAATTGAGTTGTAGTTGAAGGCAGTGCGAGTTTCTCTCAGTAGAGCAGTATGGTGTTCAGTGGGGGAGAGGATGTGGCACTATAGTCAGAGCTGCCGAATTTGGAACTGGGGAACCAGGTTCAGCCTTCATGACCAGTCCCACTGACCACTATCCCGAGGGATCCCATTCCCATGCTAGACCTTAGAAGGCCCCCACAAGACCTTAGAAGCCCTGGTGTCTTAGCACCAGCAGGTGGACCCTAGCAGTGACAAGTGTGGGTTAATCTTGAAGGCCTGTCCACCACTCTCCATACTGAAGTTAACCTCCAGTCTTGCGGGCAGGCCTATGAAGCAGCACACCCTAGAGCAACAGTACTCTGTCACTGAGGTGACAGGACCCTTGAGCAGGGCGGCTCTAGGGCGATGCGACCAGTATGACTGCACCGAGCGCTGACTTTGGGTGGGGCATCATTTGGTTTTTGCAAGTATATTATGGTATTTAAAACACTTGCTGCCTCCTTCCTGGCCTCCAGCAATTTTCGGCAACAATATAAATGTTATGATAACTCCGGTGATTAATGTTCTAGTAGAGAGATGGTGTTTTGTCTAGTGGAAGTTTTGGCTTATGGAAAGAAAGTGCAGAGGGTTAATATGCCTGCTGCTAAGAACATGTACCAAGGAGATCACAAAGTGCACATAATGTAAATAGGCCAGTGGGTTACTGCTTTTGTCATAGATCCTTTTTTTTCGGGCAGTTTATAAGTAAAAATCCTAACATAGAACGGTGAGCTATTAACTGTCATCTAAGAGCTGCACTCAAACTGCAAGTTATAAATTAGAGCGTTATGGTTTTTCCCCCAAGTCTTTGATTATCCTCTAGTTGCAAAAAAAGGGTTTATTTGGATAGAAATCAAAATGTGTGATGCAAAGTGCTCTGACACCCTACACTGGTATTAATGGGACTGTAAATGTTCTGATATTTTATTATTATGACATTTTTACAGTCTAACAGCTAACAGTCTCAGCAAATATTTTGCCTCATTAGTACCAGTGTAACATACAAATGCAGCAGTGAGAAAGGTGATCAGTCAACCTTTGCAAAGGGCCGTCCATTTCTCAGCGGCACACGTCACATTTTTTAGTAACTTTTGATCCGTTTGAGCTACAAACAGTGTATTAGTTAAAATCGTCAGATTATGCAGCAGATGATGTATTATGTGGCGAATATGGCAGAGCCATAAATATGTGGAAAACATTTGCAAACTAGGGTATTTTGCCATTCGTGTTTGAACTGCTCTTGTGGAAAAAGGGACGAGAAGCGCAGAAACTCCATTGCTCAGAGACAAATGGCTTGTGATTCCACTTTTCAGCATATTTGGGATGTTATGTGATTGGAAACATATTCCACTTTGTGAATGTATTTTAATGTCAATAACTCATATTAAACCTTAAATAAACATGTGTATCCATTGGTTGAATTAAACAACGTAATAAGCTGTAACCGGTTAGTGAAATGGGAAACAAATACAAAAAAATGGGATATTTTGCTCTTTCGGTCACATCTCTGACTCCGCCCACTGACCCAATCATGGGTTATTCCCACCCTCTGATTCCCCGCCCACAGTTCCCCTACTTTTTTTCCTCCACTTCGACCACTGCGTAAAACTACAGTTTTCAAACAATGCCTGACTGTAGAAAATAGATGTCGGTTATGAACATGCACAAGGTGTTTCTCTGGTGTTTGGGCTCTGCCACGACTCAAAGTTGGGTTACAAGTGTGCCATTATGCACTCAAAGGTGATCTGGGACTTGAGAAGTGAAGCTGCACTTCACTGAACACAAGTCGCAGGCCTCGTGTAAGTCCCGCTCCAAGTTGAGGGAGTGGACCCCCTCCCAAGGTTATTCCTGCGAGAGGTCTGCTTTGCAGTCAAGGTCCTTTGGTAAGCTGGAGGTGAAATCTAAATAAAAACACAGGAAAGCAAAGCCCTCATCCTGCCACTCTATCTAATAGGGGCTTGGGGGGAAGCCGAGCACGGCGAGGTCTGCCCCCCAGGCAGATTGGGAAGGGGGGGAGGAGTGGCCGGCGAGCGGCCATTTTGTATATTTTGGGCTACATTGGGACTAGCCCAATTGTACCCCAATATTTGGAATTATAGCCCAAGGGGTATATATGTGATTTTCGCGCCTCCCCAGCCACCATTTTAGGTTTGTTGATCTGGTGGCTGGGAGCGCTTCACAGTTTAGTTTTTGTCAGGCGGTCTGTCATGCATTGTTTGTTCATTTGTGAGAAATGGCTGGCGGCGATTATCGTGTACAAGAAGCACTGAGGCTTCTCCGTGAGGCGGGGCAGATGGATCTACTGATCCCCGCCGTTGCCGCGCCCCCGCGCCCGGTGAGGCGCGCTTCGGCCGGGGTGGCGGCCGCCGTAGCGGCCTGCTCGCCCCCTCGTAAGGCCGGTAAAGTTAAGGTGAGCGGGGGGGCTCGCGCATATACCAGGAGCGCGGCCCCGACTTTGGGAGCGGGGGCTGAGGGGGTTGCGAGAGGGGTGGGGAGAGTGATTGAGGGCCCAGCGACGCGACGGGGGAGTGCGTCGCGCGTCTCCCTGTCGGGAGGGCGGGTTGCTGGGGGCCGCTCAAATGACAGAAGAGCGGCCCCAGAGGAGGAGAAGAGTTTGTGACAATCGAGCGAGGGCCGCTCGTGTAGTGGAGCGGCCCCGCCTCCTAACATTGTGCTGGGGATCACGGGCAGCGTGCAACCTGAGCGCGCTGCCCAGACTGCGAGGAAGGCTGACGGGGGCCACTCGTGTAGTGGAGCAACCCTGTGTAAGGCGGCAGAGTCTGGGCTTACGGGCAGCGTGCAACCTGAGCGCGCTGCCCGGAATGTGGGGCACGAGGGCGAGGGTTGCTCAGAGGGTGGAGGCGGGCGGGGGGATTTGGCAGCAGGTGTTGGGAAAGGATATGTGGTGAGCAATAGAAGGCGGAGCGCGTCGCGTGGCTCACCTCCGCACTCACAAATGGAGAGAGGCCGCTCGCAAGTGAGAAGAGTGGCCCCGGGTAGGGCAGAAGGTGTGGGATTGGTTGTTGAGGCCTGGGACATTGCAGGGAGCCAAGTTGTGTTAGAGACACAGTTGGCGGCTGTGGGGGGGAGAGGGGGTAAGGTACTGGCGGGCGGGGTGGGGGTGCAGGGGCAGGCGGGCCTGGAGGGGGTGATGGGAGCCTCTGGGGGGGTGGGGCGGCCGGGGGGGAGTCACCTCTTCTCATAGAGTCTGACGGCAGTGAAAGGGATTGGGAGGGTTTGGACATTTTTCCTTCGTGGGCGGAAGGGGTTTCTGGGGTACGGGGGTCGGCGGAGTGGGGTGGGTTGCAGCCAGGGGTGGATCCAGAGGTTTCTGGGAGAGGGGGGTACGGGTTGGCGGTGCATTTAGGGGGAGGGGATATAGCAGGGGGTTTGGTGCGGAGTGGTGGGTGGGGGACATGGGGGACAAGGAGGAGGTAGTCGACCTAAGCGCGGTAGGGCGGGCTTGGGTGGCGAGCACTTTAGGGGCTGCTAGTAAGAGGGGGTGGGATGGGAGTCAGAAGGGAGGTAGGCCCAGCACCCCAGACCATCCCTTTTTGTTACAGGCGGTAGAGCAACGACCGGAACATCGTGGGGTGCCAGACTTGGTAGGGCTGGGAGCGGCCCAATGGCACCAAGGAGAAGGGAGGGTGGAACCTCGGGTGGCGTGCCCAGTACCGGTGCGGGACCCGGGCGTGGCTGGCATAAGTAGGCCCGGGACGGGCTCGCCGGCCCCAACACCCACGGGTACTCAACGGCCCAGGGGGTAACGTGAACGACGGAGCAGCGCTGAGGACGAGTTTTCTTTTTCCCGCAGGGTTCATTCTGCGCCATCAGCGGGGAGCACTGGGGGCGTGAGACAGGAGGAGCTAGACTATGAGGAGGATAGTATGGAGGAGGGTGAAGTGCGAGATGTTGACGTAGGGGGAGTGGGGGGCCGAGTAATGTTGTGTCTAGTATTTTCCAGTTGTCTCGACGCCAGGCGCTGCCCACGGGTCAGACATCTCAAGTCCTTGGTGCCAGGTAAAAGCTCTTTGCCCGGGCCTCCGGTGATGGTGTCAGTGGGCGTGGGTGGGGCTGAGAGGGAGGGGCTGAGAGGGAGGAGGGGGCGGGGGGTAGGTTGAACAAGGGTGCTTATGTGGTGGATGTTGGGGTAGGAACTGAGGATTCAAGTAAGAGTGCAGTTGGAGGGTCAGGTAAGACGGTTAGAGACGTGGAGAGCATGGCGGACAAGAAGGTGATGGTAGAAAGTCAGACGGGGGAGGGGGAAACTAAATTGGAGAGTAAGGAGGTGAAGATAAAACGTTTACCATACATGGGTGTTACCAAGCCATCTAATGTTGTCCACTAAAGAACGGATTTGGAAAGGGGAATATGTCGAGATGCTTAAACTCCTCCATAGGGAGGAGAGGGCAAAAGAGGGTTCTAAAGAAGAGGAATGCGAGTTGGCTAAAAGGCCTAAGGTGGCGTTGACGATTGAGAACTGGACGGCTGCGTTTCTCATTTACGCTAGTGTGTATTGTGAAAAATTCCCGGATAGGTCGGTGGCCATGTTTAAATACATGAATGTGATTAGGAAGGCGCAGCTTACGGGGGGCGGCTACGCCTGGGCACAGTATGATGAAGAGTTCCGGGCATGCATGGCGTGGGACCCGGAGGCAAAATGGGGAGAGCTTGATACAGATTTGTGGCAGCATACAATGGGTCTGGCTGGGTCTGGAAAATCTTTACGGCCAGTGGGCTCCCACGGTGTATCGGCCCTTTCGAGGAGGCCCCACCCGTGGGGGGATTGGAGGAACAGGCAGGGGTCAGTCGGGGCAACAGGGGCTTGCTGGGATTATAACAAAGGATTGTGCACACGGGAGTACTGCCGTTTCCGGCACGATTGCTCCGGTTGTGGAGGACGACGCTCTTTGGTCAACTGTTGGGCTGGCCAGGGGCAGTTGCAGGGCTCACAGCAGTGGCAGTCGGGAGGTTTTAAGGCAGGGGGTCAGCAGCAGCTGCAGCAGCTGCAGCAGCAGCAGCAGGGAGTGGGGCGAGGGGCTAAGGGGCCTGGGCCAAAGGGCTCGTACTCCGGTTAATGTGGGTAATTTGTTGGCAGCCTTGCGGGGGTATCCAGAGAGAGAGGCTGCGGAGCGGTTGCGTCTGGGGTTTCTGGAGGGTTTCAGACTGGGGTACGGGGGTCCTAGGGTGAGGAGGTGGGCGGACAATCTAAAATCGGCGAGAGAGCACTCAGGTAGTGCAAGACAAGCTCGATAAGGAGGTGCGTGAGGGCCGCATGGCGGGTCCCTTTCAGGAATGGCCATTGCCTAATTTGATTGTGTCGCCCATTGGAGTGGTGCCTAAAAAGGAGCAGGGGCAGTTTCGCCTCATTCAACATTTGTCGTGGCCTGAAGGAGGTTGGTGAAGGATTTCATCGACGAAAGGGAGGCCGGCGTATCCTATTTATCTGTTGACGTTGCCATGTCACTGGTGGTGACCGCGGGCGCAACAGCAATGATGGCAAAGTGCGACATAAAGTCGGCTTTCCGGCTGCTTCCAGTTCACTCTGATAACTGGGATCGTTTGGGCATCCAATTTGGCGGTCACTGGTACGTGGACAAAGTGTTGCCGATTGGCTGCTCTATGTCATGCGCGCTTTTTGAGTGTTTCAGCACGTTCCTACAATGGTTGTTTACGGAACAGACGGGTCACCAAGGAGTTATGCACTACCTGGATGACTTCTTTTTTGTAGGCACCTCAGGCTCCTTGGACTGCCAGACAGCTCTGGACAGTTTCAATGAGATCATGAGGGAACTAGACGTGCCGTTGGCACCTGAGAAGACTATGGGGCCCAGCACGGCACTTTCCTTTTTGGGAATTGAATTGGATTCACAGTTGATGGAGGCACGCCTTTCCACAGACAAAAAGCAGCAAATGTTGGGGCTGCTGGAAATCATGTTGGCAAAACAAAAGGTCACGGTGAAAGACATCCAAGTACTGCTGGGTCACCTCAATTTTGCCAGTCGGGTGGTCAGAGTAGGTGGGACTTTTTGTAGGCGACTGTGTAGGGCGCTGGCAGGGCAGAGGCCTCCACATCATCATGTACGTCTGTCTGCCGGGGTGCGAGAGGACTTGCGGATGTGGCAGTTTTTCTTGCAACAATTTAACGGCATACCTTTGATGAGGGAGGCAGACATGGTGTGGGATGTCCAGATTTTTTCAGATGCAGCAGGTAGTACTGGTTTTGGTCTTTACTGGCAAGGGAGGTGGTGTGCCGAACATTGGCCTGAGGAGTGGCTGGTAGGAGGTAGGAGCATAGCCTTTTTGGAGTTTTTTCCCCAGGTGGTGGCAATTTCGCTTTGGGGGGAGCTTTTGGCGCACAAGAAGGTCACCTTCTGAATTGATAATATGGCGGTGGTGCACATTGTCAATCGCCAGTCTGCATGAGATGAACAGGTTCTGAAGTTGTTGAGGGTTTTCGTGTTGGGGTGCTTGAAGCATGTTATTGCTTTTCGCGCGGTGCATGTGCCAGGTGTGGACAATGACATTGCGGATGCTTTGTCTCGTTCGCAGTGGGGGAGACTCCGTGGGCTCGCCACGGACGCGGACAGGACCCTGACTAGAATGCTGCACCAGCTGTGGTACGTAGGCAACACAGGATGTTGCAGCTGGTTCTAGGTTCCCTAGCCCACTCCGCGAAAGCAGCATATAAGGCAGCATGGGAGGATTTTTTGCGCTCTGGGGCACGGCGGCGGGCCTCCTTGGCGGCCAGGCAGGAAGATGTTATTCAGTTTATCTTGGACTTGGTGGAGAAGGGTCTTACGAAAGTTACGATAGCCGGCAAGCTACCTGGAATTGCTTTCATCGGGAAGTTATTGTGGGGCTATGCCCCCTCCGCGGGGGAACTTGGGGCACGTATTTTGGAGGGTTGGGTGCGGGAATGTGGGCGCGCATCCCGGGTGCGGAAGCCTTTGTCATGGGAGCTGTTGCAGGGGGTGATTGGGATTTTGCCTGGTTTTTGTTATGACATTGGGGAAGTGATTCTTTTCTCCACACTGATGTCCTGGATGTTTTTCGGGGTCTTTCGGGTCTCGGAGTTATTGGGGGCCAAAGCGGATCAGGGATTGTCTTGGAGGGAGGTTTCTTTTAGTGCTGACAGCGTTCACATATGGCTGAGGAAGGCTAAGACGGATCAGAGGGGCAGGGGAAAATGGGTTTCTTTGAACAAGGGGCTGACTCCACAGGTTTGTCCTTTTCAGTGGGGTCTGAGGTGGATGTCTTTTTCTGGGGCTTTGGGGGGGGTTGGTCTTTGGGCATGGGGATGGGCGGTGTGTCAAGGCGTCGCAGCTTTTAGCGGTACTGCGGAAAGCTTTGGGCAGGCTGGGGATCGACGGGAAGGATTTTGGGATGCATTCGTATCGTATTGGTGCAGCTTCAGAAGCTGGGAGCGAGGGGACATTGTGAGGTTGGCCAGGTGGTCTTCGGACTGTTATCAACGTTATGTGCGCAGCGTATGGGGGGGCTATAGCGCGTTTGTTCTTCCTTTTTTCCTGTTGTTCATTCATGTTTCTCGTTGCAGGTTCAGTGATGGGTCCCCTCGCCAGGGAGATGTCCATTTGGATTGTCGGCCATTCCTTTGTGAAACGGGCGCAATTCCAGGCCCGCTCAAGCTATTTTGGGGAAAGTTTGGGTTTCAATAAAGATCTTTTTTCTGTGGGTTGGTGTGGCAGGGGTGGTATGCTGTGGAATGAGCTATTACAGGTTCTCAACGGGATTTTGGTGGCTGGTAGGTGCCCAGATGTGTTGGTACTTCACTTAGGCGAAAACTACATGGTTAGAGAGACGGGTTTGGCACTCATGCGTTGCATGAAGAAGAATTTGGCTTTTGTTAAAGCTCGGTGGGGTGGTTGTTCTATTGTCTGGACATAGTTTGTTCCTCGCAGGGTTTGGAGAGGGGCTGTTAACCCGGGTGCGGTGGATAAGGCCAGGCGTAAGTTGAACACGGAAATGGTGAGGTTTTGTCGGCAGACGGGGAACTGCAGGATTGCGCATAGAGATATTGGGTATGACACGCCGGAATTTTTCCGGGACGACGGGGTCTATTTATCCCGGCTGGGGATGGATTTGTACCTATTGGAATTGAGAGAGGTATTGGCCAGGTTACTGGGTGTTTATAGGCGTTGAGAAGGGAGTTGGTGTTGTGTTGTGGGGTGGTAGAAAAAGAGGGAGGCGGCGTCTCCGCCTACATTCCCGCCTTTTTCTGGGGGGCGGGGTGGTTGACAGTTGGCCGGGATTGGCTGTAGTTTTTTGTTATATGTTGGTAGTTTGTGAGCAGGAGCAGGGAAAGGGTAAACAGGTAGGATAAATTTAGATTAGAGGTTGGTTAGTTACAGTAGCACAAAGGCAGGTAGGGATTAGGGTCAGGGGAGTTTAGGATTTGGAAATGCTACATTTTGTAGGAGTGGGTAAGAGTATGGTTATGGAATGTTATGTTGTATTTCGCGGGGTGGGGGATCTGATGTGGGGATCGTAGGGGTGGGGGGAGGAACAAGAGGTCAGAAAATTCTTGTATAGTGAGGTTCTTAGTTTTGGAAGGCAGTTGCCAAGGGTTGAAAAGTTGTGATATGCACCTGTTTCAATAAAGTGGCCTTTTTCACACACAGAAGGTGGTCTCGTGTCGGCTTGCTCTCCCCCCTTTTATTTCCCAATGGGGGCTTGTGGGGCAGCCGACCACGGTGAGGTCTGCCCCCCGGGCAGATCGGGAAGGGGGGGGGGGGGGGTGAGTGGCCGGCGAGCGGCCATTTTGTATATTTTGGGCTACATTGGGACTAGCCCAATTGTAGCCCAATATTTGGAATTATAGCCCAAGGGGTATAAATGTGATTTTCGCGCCTCCCCAGCCACTATTTTAGGTTTGGTGACCTGGTGGCTGGGAGCGCTTCACAGTTTAGTTTTTGTCTCCTCCCGCCCTCCCCATTTTTTGGTATTTGGGGGGCGTTTTTTATGGCCTTTCTATCTTGTCTTTTGGGTTTTTTGTTGGCGGCATTTGTTGGAACAGGTACATAGGGTTTGGTATATATTGTATGTGTCGCTTGGAACAGGTGCAGGCGGGGTGGTTGACAGTTGGCCGGGATTGGCTGTAGTTCTTTGTTATATGTTGGTAGTTTGTGAGCAGTAGCAGGGAAAGGGTAACCAGGTAGGATAAGTTTAGATTAGAGGTTGGTTAGTTACAGTAGCACAAAGGCAGGTAGGGATTAGGGTCAGGGGAGTTTAGGATTTGGAAATGCTACATTTTGTAGGAGTGGGTAAGAGTATGGTTATGGAATGTTATGTTGTATTTCGTGGGGTGGGGGGATCTTATGTGGGGATCGTAGGGGTGGGGGGAGGAACAAGGGGTCAGAAAATTCTTGTATAGTGAGGTTCTTAGTTTTGGAAGGCAGTTGCCAAGGGTTGAAAGCTGTGATATGCACCTATTTCAATAAAGCGGCCTTTTTCACACACAGAAGGTGGTCTCGTGTCGGCTTGCCCCCCCCCCCTTTTATTTCCCAAACAGAAGATGTGAGGGAGGCACAGTGTCAGTCGATCTTCCTCCAGATCTCTGGTTGCGACTAGGGGTGGGCAGAATTGGCAGAGTTTCATTTCACCAAATAATGAGGAATTACATTCAACCCTGTGGAATTCCACGGCACTGGGGGGTATCCCATTGTAGGCTTCAGAATATAGGACATGGCAGGTAGTTGTAAAGCCTATGAGTGAGTGGCGGTGAGTTGAATGTGGGTACTACAGCCGTTTCTTAGCACAGTACTACGCGTGCAACAGTGGTGTGCTTTAAGTAGTAACACACCCACAAACGCACACACATCATTCCACACAAATGGATAGGAAAGCACACTATGGTTGTATGACCTGCAACAATCGAGGACTAGGTCACATAACAAAAAGGCATGAGGTAAATGCCTACCTATTTCCCCAGCCAATCTTTTCCATGGACCGGGCTACACTGCCCCTTCTAATATGCTCACACTCAGCCAAGACATGGGTCCACCTCCCCAACTGTGCAGGCAGCCCTACATGTTGCTGCTCTATCCATTTTGCCACGGCTTTGTTCTACCGCGTGGTGTATTGCAGCCTGTCCTCTCTCACCTTGGCAGCACCCGGCCCAGCCTCAGTCACCATGCCCAGCTTGAAGTCGCTCTTGGTGGCTGATGAGTCCTTGTTCTGCTCGGGCGTCGGTTTGTGCCTGCTTCCACCGTTCGCTTTTCTCTCGCTCTGTCTGGTGCAACGCACCAACCGAGCTCCCTCATGCACCTGCAATAACACTCTCTCCTCACACCATTGGCCGACCTGCAGTCAGCAGCAAAGCGCCCACCTTCCCACCAATCAGAGCACGTTGTTGGAGATGACGGGGCCTCGTCTCGATTTGCTATTGGTAAATGACAAATAGCTGGCGCCCATTCTGGACCCCAGCTGCTTGGTCATCTCTAATGGGAAGCTCAGGCAGTGCTGCTTTAATTTTATTACAGGACCAGAGGCATCGGATTATGCTTTCTCTTGCTTTTACTATAATCACAGCAGCAAATGAAAAACGTTCAATAGTAACAAAAACTACATTGCCCATGATGCTCTTGCATCAGTCACGCCCTCTCAGCCCCCATAAGAGCCATCAACACAGTCCCATCATCCTCTTTCTTTGCTGCTCACAGCAGAGTTAAGTACTACCTCGTTATATATATTGATTGATTTTATGGTATTTATTGAGTTTATTGTGTTCGATATTGCGCTGTGCGCGAAGTTATATATGGCATTTCATTAGTAGATTATGTATTTGTGCTTGCTATATTTATTACGCATTGTTGGCGTTCTTTGTTGTTGCTTTGTATGCAAATTGGTGTACGCGCGTGTTGTGTGCTGAGACGGGCCTCTGTCCCGGTTGCTAGCGCTACTGCATTTAGCCTTTGAAGTTCACGCTGTCCAGCGCGGGAGTACCTGTCCGCTTTGCGGTTCCTCAGGCCGTTATTTCGGTCGCGCGTTCTTCGCGCAAGTGTTCTGGGCTTCCCTCATTGCCCGACAACACCGCAGGAGCCGAGTGGTTCATGGCCGACGTGCGCAGCTCAATTGGGCCCCTTTTGGGCTATTTTTGGGCTTCATTTGGGCTTGCATTGGGCTGCGCACGCCGGGATCGTCCCGTTTTTTCAAAAGTTTTACCGCTTTCACATGGAGAGTTTGCCTGTGCTGGATGCCTGATCGGCTGTAATAGACATCGCATTGTGGGAGTGACCACACGCTTCTTATAAGTTCAGTTTGGCTCCTACGCCTAGTGGCTGCAGCAACTTGATTACAGCTTTGCTGAGGGGGCTTGGTACTCCATTGAGATTATTCTGTGTGTGCAAGTGGGCTGCCCCCGTCTTTACTCCTCCATTACTTGATTATCTCTATAAATATTTATCCTCACCACTCATTAGTTGACTATTATGGAAGAGTGGGTGACATACGAAGACAATGAGGAGGAAGTTTATAATGAGGGACAGCAAGAGACTGTCCTGGAGGACAACATTGCGGAGGCTCTGGACGCCTCTGTCCAATCCTCAGTGAACAAGACTATAGAGAATAAGGTACCGAGCACCGTGCATCAGGCATTGGCGGCTGCTTTGAAACCAATAACCAAGCCGCTTGAAAGTTTTGCAAAACGCCATGGGTTAGGGAAAAACAAACCCAAGCCTGATACTCCTCCTGATAAGAGCGCAGCGAAAGATAAGCAGTGGCCACATGCTAATGCATTCAGTTCGCTACACCGGATTGAGGCAGGAAACCATGGGTATTTCGCAAGGGGCAATGCAAAGAAAGAGTTTATGCGGATCTGGACACCACTACAACTAACACTGACACGACCGATGAAGAGGCTCCTCCCAGAAAGAAGGCTAAGAAAGTTACTTCTTTGAACCCCCATACTCCCGCTAATACCCCTTTCGCCTTCAACCCGAGTGACATTCTGCACCCCCGATCTTCCGACTGGGCCCCAGCTCTGGAAGTTACTGAATATTTGCACAAGAACATTCATAAAGGGTTCGATAAAGAGGTCCGAAAAATCGACTCCGGTCAGTGTCCCCAACCCGATCTGCCGGACAAAGTGGCAGAGACTCTCAAAATCGATGTCAGCCTGCTCACTTTTCTGAAAAAGTTTGCTAAAGATCCTAAGAGGGGGATCGACCGCGCTTGGCGCAGGTGTCAAGACAAACTCCTCAACGTCGTCGGGCCTTTGGCAAAGATCTTAGAGATGGACCTGGTGGCCAAAGAAGTAGCAACACCGGTGGATCCGGATATCTTGGCAGGGTGGACCCAAAGGGCGATCTGCCTTCTTGGCAACGCTAACTGCGCCATTTCCACTGAGAGGCGCAAATCCTTGCTTATGCGCATGGATTCGAATCTTACTGACCTGGCCGCCGCAGAGCCGGGACCCCTCGTGGATGGCAATCTCTTCGGCGACTGCTTTGTAAAAGATGTGTCAAAGTACGTGGAGATATTCACATCGCTTGACAAAGCACAGTCTGGCATTAAACGTGTCTTCCAGCAAGGCCTTTTTAACAGGCAGGGGACGCTCGTCAGGCCGTTTCTCCAACCAAGGTCCCTCGAGAGGCGACTATGGTCGTGGCAGAGGAGAGTGGGACTCAACAAGAGGGGGCACCTTCTACCCCACTCGTCGCCGATTCAGCAGATGCCGTTTCCACGTAGGTGGGAATAGAGCTGGCTTCCAGACGCAAAATTCTACAGGTAAGCATAACAGATGTTTCTCCGTTACCTTTGGGGGGTCGGACACAATTCTTTGCTCAAAATTGGCGAAACTTGACACAAGACGTATGGGTAATTCAAACAGTTCAGGGCTTCCATCTGGAGTTCTATGGCACACCCCTTCAGGACACACCCCAGGCAACTCCATTTTTCCCAACAAGAATGTATTTTTATAAACAACGAAATAGCCGAATTGCTGCAAAAGCACGCGATAGCGCCATGCAACAGCAGGCCTCACGGTTTTTGCAGCAATGTCTTCTTAGAACAGAAGAAGGGCGGTGGCCACAGACTTGTACTAAATTTGAGGAACTTCAATCAATTTCTCATTTACAAACGTTTCAAGATGGAGGGGATCCATCTTTTGGCGGACTTACTGAAAAAGGGAGACTGGATGGTCAGGCTAGACCTCAAGGATGCCTACCTCTCCATCCCCATTTTTCCCACACACCGGCGCTTCCTCCAGTTTCAATGGAGAGGTCAATGGTTCGAGTATTTGGCCCTTCCTTTCGGGCTTTCCTCGGCTCCTTGGTGCTTCACCAAGGTGATGAAACCGGTTGTGGCTCACCTGCAGGAGCAAGGTGTTCGCATGATTATCTATCTGGACGACACCCTAATCATGCACAGCACCTCCAAATGACAATGTCTCTCTTGCAGAGTCTGGGATATGTAATCAACCACCCCAAGTCGGCTCTTTGCCCGACGCAAACAATAGATTTCCTGGGTTTCGTGATAGACTCCCAGGCAGCCCAATTGAGTCTCCCCAAAACGAAATTAAAGGACCTCAAAAAGGAGATTACGGTAATCCTCAACAAGCAGTTGGTCTCTCTCAGAACCATTGCCAGAGTAGTGGGCTTATTAGCATCCTCCATTCAAGCGATCTTCCCGGGACCTCTACATTACAGGGCCCTGCAGAGGCTCAAAATCCAACATCTCCAGAGAGGTCTGTCGTACACGGATCTAGTCCCGTTGTCACAGGAAGTGGGAGAGGAGATGCAGTGGTGGCTGGGCCATGTGGAAGCGTGGAACAGCAGAGCAATTTTCGGCTCTCAGCCCGAGGTTACCATCGAATCCGACGCCAGCCGTTGGGGCTGGGGAGCGCGTTGCGGAGACATTTCCACAGGCGGAAGGTGATCCCCCCAAGAACTATCTCTACATATCAATTGTCTGGAACTCTTAGCGGGTTCCTTTGCGATTCGGACACTATCTCCCAAGTAGACCTCATGTTGTATCCTTCTCAGGATGGACAACATTTCAGTGGTGAGGTACATCAACAAATTGGGAGGCACAAGATTGTCTCTACTAGTAGAGATTGCCAAGGATTTTTGGCACTATTGCCTGAATCGTCAGATCACGGTAATAGTGGAGTACATCCCGGGCCAGTCCAACCTGATAGCGGACTGGAATTCTAGACACCTCAGAGATTACAGCGATTAGCAATTACTGCCGAGCATATTCCAGTGGTTGCATGAACTTTGGGTCCTTGCCAGACATACCTGTTTGCGTCCAGGCTGAATTGTCAACTTCCCAGTTTCTTAAGCTGGAGACCGGACCCATCAGCAAAGGTGACGGACGCCTTCCTACAGGATTGGTCAGGGGCGCTGAATTATGCGTTTCCGCCTTTCCTTCTGATTCCCAGAGTGACATCACACATTTTCAAGCAGCAAGCAGAAGTGATTCTAATGACGCCCCTGTGGAGATCGCAGCCCTGGTTCCCAGTGTTGCTGGAGATGAGCTGCGATCTCCCCAGGATGCTTCCTTGGTCGGAGCCTCTACTCCTGGGCCCTCATAAGGAACAACATCCGTTGATCCTTTCGGGGTGACTGTCGCAGATGGCATGGCGGCTTTCCGGCAACAGTGGGAAATGCTGGGATTTTCGGACACAGCTACGGCTTCATCAAACAGGCTTGGGCCCCTTCCACTCGGAAACGATACTCTTCAACCTGGAAAGGCTGGGTGGGTTGGTGCTTGGAACGGCACGTGGATCCCGTGGGGGCAGGCTTACTCCATATAGTGAATTTCCTTTCGAATAAGGCAGCTGAAGGCTTAGCTTATCGTTCAGTGAACAACTTTAGATCGGCCATTTTTGCAGGTCATTGTCAGGTAGTTGGAAAACCAGTTGGTATGCACCCAATGATATGTAAACTCCTTAAGGGCATACGAGTGGCTAATCCCCCGAAACCTAAGTATTCGGGGTTATGGGATGTTTCCTTGGTCATTTCCCTTTTTAATAGTTGGCCAGCAAACAATCTTCTATCTAGAAAGCAATTATTTGCCAAATTGGCTATGCTTTTATGTTTGTCATCTTGTCGGCGTTCATCGGACGTGCAGGCGCTGGACATTACAGGTAGAGTATGTACTCCAGAAGGAGTTTTCTTTACTATCACAGGACGTACAAAGACTCTGTTGAGACATATTGATTATAATGTGTTTCCTAGCAATGACAAGTTATGTGTTGTGCAATGTTTAAAAACCTATGAGGAATGTACTTGTTCTCTGAGACCAGAGGGTTCTACCCAACTTTAATTGCGTTGCACAAACCCTTTAAGCCTGTATCAGCTGCTACGATAGCCAGATGGCTTCGCTATGTTATGCAAGAAGCAGGTATTGATACTCAAATGTTTGGTGCACATTCTGTGCGAGGTGCCATGGCTTCTAAATCTTATCTGTTGGGTTCTAACATCCAGGACATTATGCGTTGTGCTGATTGGTCATCTGAATCAACTTTTCAGCAGTTTTATTATAAGCCGGTGGGAGATATAACATCTGTTGTTGTTGATAAGCATTAAACTAGCATAATCCGAATCCTCCGGTCCGGTAATAGTATAAAAAATGTGCTAGCATTTGCGCCAAGAATTTTCAATTCTATTAAGGACACGAAGGTGAGGATTATCCCACCCGGCTATGTTGCAATATCAGTGTACATGCTTACCCACCCGTATATGATGTCATGTTAAAAATTTTCACTGTAAACAGAAATTACGGGTTGATCATGTTTCTTCTAGGAGCAGGCAAGAAATCTGAATAGAAGATTCTTCACGTTGAAGTCTCTATATGGACGATTGGTTTCCTGTTAAGCTTCCATGTTGGAGGACGTTATTGGATCATTTATGTGGAATTATAGTTTGACTTGTACAGTTCGAGCAAAGAAAGAGGATGATGGGACTGTGTTGATGGCTCTTATGGCGGCTGAGAGGGCGTGACTGATGCAAGAGCATCATGGGCAATGTAGTTTTTGTTACTATTGAATGTTTTTCATTGGCTGCTGTGATTACAGTAAAAGAAAGAGAACGCATAATCCTTGCCTCCGTGTCCTTAATAGAATTGAAAATTCTTGGCGCAAATGCTAGCAAATGTTTTATTCTACAGCGGAATTAATTAGTAATTCCGTGTTACATGAGGAACACAGAATTACTAAATTATTCCAATTACGCCGGCTGAATTAGACATTCCCCCTCCCCTATTTGCGTCACCATATTTTCAGTTGGTACTGGTGCACCCTGGAATTCCCGGCCAACAGCAACGCCTCAGCAGAAGTCTAAAAGGAGGCCTTGTTGCAGATATCTGGCACTCTTCCAGCTCCCTCTGGCATGCCTTTAGGCCCCAAGGACCCACAGGGGCCCTCCACCGGGTTACCTTCAGCGGATCCATCCTCTGTACCATCTGACTCCCTTGTTTTCCTTACAGGCTCCACATTGGCACCATTGTAGACTTCCACCTCAGCTTTACAACGTGCATTGGACCCTTACTCATCAACACAATACCGACACTGCCAGAATATGATCCGATGTTGATCCCGGCTAATGTCACATTAGGAAATTACTCAAGCAGCAACCAGTAACAATACTGCCTGATTCTAATCCTATACCCCTACTAGAGCACACACACCATCAGAGACTACATAATATTTTTGGTTCTGATTTTGATCAAAGCTTCCCACCACCCATACATGATGCTAGTGGGGATGATGTACCCGTTCATTACAATGACGATGATAATATTTACATGGATTTACAAGAGGCCAGTGTGCTTGATTCTTTCCCTGATACAGGACTGAACTCACCATTTGGACTTCCAACAGAGAAGGGTGTATCATTTGCAGTAGTAATTCAATGACAAATGAGGTCTTGGAACTTCTACTGAGGTTCTGCCAAATGTCTTTACAGAAATCTTACTGCTTGGGCTAGCCACAACTAAGCCCTTGCTCCTTTTCAATGAAGCCCTTACTGATACCTTAATGGGCACATGCTCAAAGGCCCGTTCTTGTCTGCCGAGGAATCCGCTGCCTGGCGACCCTGATGTATTCACTAAGGTGGTCTCTGGATCCCCCTACCCTGAGCTCACACGATAATCCTACGGTTGCCCTTAGTAGGAACCGTGCCGAGCATCCCCTTCGCATCTTCAGCCTGAATGCCAGGTCCCTGGTGCTGCATTATCAGGCCGTGTTTGACCTGATACAGGAAGAGGCCCCGGACATCGTAGCCATCACCGAGACGTGGTTGAAGGATGACGATGTGGCCATTATCAACCTGGCATTTCCCTCTGACTTTTCGGTTTTCACCCTTAACCGATCTACTAGGGGAGGGGGTATTGCGTTGGCCATGCGACCTGGCCTCGCTGGTAGCTGGTCTGGTCTGACCATTGCGGGATGTGAAAGTGCGGTGTTTAAGATCTCGGTCACCCCACATTTCACACTCTCAGGGTTGGTGGTTTATCGCCCCCCGGGGAGTGATGTGGCGTTTAGAGCGGCCTTCCCCGACGTGGTTAGCTCCTTGGTGGTAGGCTGCTCTAATTTCTCGATTTTGGGAGACCTCAACCTACATTTTGAGAACCTTACCTCCCCCTCGGTTAGCGGTATTCTTGCTGACCTGGAGGCCCTCCAACTGGTGCAAATGGTTCGACAGCCTACCCATACAGGCGGCCATACCTTAGATCCTTTTTTCTCCAATCTGACAGACGTGGCTGTCTCCGCCGTCACACCTCTTGGCTGGACGGACCACTCTTTGGTTACCATCTGTACCCCTTTGCCGGGAATGATTACGGTTCCCCCGGCAAAGCTGGTTACAAGGCGGCAATGGAGTAAATTACGGCTGGAGGACCTACATCGTGTCCTCGCCGAGGAGCCTTTAGAACTTTCAAGGCTGGTTGACTCGGGTTACGAGAAGTTCTGCTCCTGGGTCTCCAAGGCGCTTGACGCCCTTATTCCTATTACCGCTTGTAAAGTCAGCTCCAGGGACTCCAGCCCGTGGTACGATGGCGCCCTACGTACTCTCAAGGGTAGTTGTAGGCGAGCAGAGAGGGCTTGGCGGAAGGCGTACGATAGCGGGAAGAAAGCTATTTATCTCGCCTCCGTCAAAGTATACCATCGGGCTGTTTGCCAAGCTCGGGCAGCTTATTACGCTACTGAATTTGGCAACAGCTCCAACCCCTCTAAAACCATCTTTAAAGTGATGAAGGATCTTCTGGCAAAGCGTGCCTGTATCTTGACGACTGGTTCCACCACTCACTGTGAGGCTCTCGCTCGTTTTTTTTTGGAAAAGGTCCAAAATATCTATCTTACGTTTCCTTGTACAGGGCCTCCGGTTGAGCCCCCGATTAACATCCATGGGGTTTCCACCTTGCACGTGCTGCCCCCGCTGACATCAGAGGGGTTTGACCTCCTGGCTCTGCAGGTCAAATCAGGGTCCCCCGCTGATCCGCTTACAGCGACTCTTTTTAGAGAGCCGGCGTTTGAGGGACGGGCCGTGGTTCATTCCTTGATTAACATCTCGTTGGAATCAAGCACGGTACCCGCCAGCTGGAAGCGGGCAGTGGTTTCTCCCATATTGAAGAAGCCGTCCCTGGATCCAGATAAGCCTGAAAACTACCGGCCCATTTCCTTACTTCCGTGGCCGACCAAAGTGTTGGAGGCCCATGTCAACAAAGTTCTTTCTGCTCACCTTATCCATGCTAACATCTTGGATCCCACCCAGAATGGGTTCCGTGCTGGACACAGCACGGAGACCGCCCTCCTCTCCATGGCTGAACATCTTCGCACGGTGATGGATGCGGGACAGACAGCAGCGCTCGTCTTATTGGACTTGAGCGCCGCGTTTGATACTGTTTCGCATTCCATCCTGTTGCATCGCCTGGAGGAGATTGGGCTGGGTGGACCTGCCCTCCAGTGGTTCCGGTCTTTTCTAGACGATCGTTTCTTTAGCGTCGCCGTCCCACCGTTCCAGTCCCAATTCCATCCTTTGAAACAGGGGGTGCCGCAAGGATCCTCGCTGAGTCCCACGTTGTTTAATCTCTACGTGAGACCGCTGGCTGAGGTCGTCAAGCAATGGGGCATGTCTATGGTCTCATATGCTGACGACACTCAGCTAGCGGTTACGATCAGCGGGGATGCGGACCGGGATGCCCCCAGGTTTCAGAGCGGACTTAGGGCGGTGGCGAGCTGGATGAAGAACAACTGTCTCCAGCTCAACGCCAAGAAAACAGAGATCATGATCGTAGGCAAGAGATCGGAGCTATGGGGGGACAGGTGGTGGCCTATGGAGCTGGGGCCGGCCCCCCTTCCGGTCACGGAATTAAAGAACTTAGGAGTATGGATGGATCCCTCCCTCAGCTACGTTGGCCACACGAAGAAAATCGCGGCCTGTTGCTTTGGTGTGTTACGGTCGCTTCGCCCTGTTTTGAAGTTCTTTGACCATCGCACCAGGCAGCTGATAGTCCAGGCTACAGTGTTATCTCGCCTGGACTATGCCAGCTCTCTTCTGGTAGGGTCCAATGTGGCTGAGGTTACCCGCCTCCAACGTGTTCAGAACGCTGCGGCGAGAGCTATTGTTGGCCTACCCCGTACTTGTTCTGCCTCCAGCACATTGAGATCACTGCACTGGCTGCCTATCAGGGCCAGAATTCAGTTTAAAGTGCTGTGTATGGCGTTCAAGATCCTGAGGGGGGTAGGTCCCCCTATTCTTACGGACCTTTTGTCCTGGTATGTGCCTACTCGGCCCCTGAGATCCATGGGTCAGGCACTTACTGTGATTCCCCGATACAGGCTGTGTCGGGTCGGGGCCGTTCTTTCCGGGTCAGAGCAGCCGAGCTCTGGAACTCCCTTCCTGTAGAGTTGCGTCTGCTAGATGACCTTTTAGTCTTTCGTAAAGCCTTGAAAACTTTTCTGTTTTAATACATTTATTTTCCTCCTTCTGTTGTGTTTCCTGTGGTGTTGCATTTTTTACCTGCCATGCGCCTGGACGCCCCTTAGCTGGGGCAGCAGTGCGCATTACAAATGTATGTAACATAACATAAACATCATACTCCAGAGAATGTGGTTGTTCAGGCTTCAACCAGCAAGGTGAACGCCCATTCACCTCCTACAGCTCCCCCAGATAAGCAGTCAAAGAATATTCAGGTGTTTGGAAAATTAATGTTCTCTTTGGCTAGCCAAGCACTTAGGTAGGTCAATCTAGATTTTTTATTGGGCCGATATACGCATGACCTCTGGGACATGGCCAGTCAGATCTTGCCGGCGGTCCCGGAAGACATTAGGGCTTCACTGGCTCAAATGATTTAGAATGCTTAAGATACAGGCAAATACATGATTCATGCTGGTCTTGATACTACTGATTGTATGGGAAGGGTGGTTGGTACCAGTATGGTGCTCTGCCTCCATTTGTGGATGTGCTCCACAGGATTCTCTAGAAACATACAGGCCTCTCCCATGCATATGCTTTTTGAAGGCTCTTGCCTGTTTAGAGAAAATGCTGATTTTGCCTTGGAAATGTTGGGCCACAGCACACTCTCTAGGTCTTTTGACCCCTGCCAAACAGTTTCCTCACCAATTTAGGGAATTGCAAGTCTGCTCTACGGGACTGCCTCTACTGCAATCACCCCAATCCTTTCAAAGCCAGGGACAAGGATCTGTCAGGCAGCAACCAGGTCATCAAGGACAACAGCCTCCTCAGCTCCTTTCCCCTGGGCACCAGCCACCAAGCCTATTTAGCTTGCATTAATGGCACACGACCATACTGTGGGAGGCAAGATCAAGTACACTTTCTTCTGGATGGGTCCTTCAAGTTTGTCAGCATGGCTAAGCCCAACCCTTTCTTTCTGCTGCACCAAGTGTTCCCCACATCAGAGCGAATCGCAGAGAAACACCTGTCCATGTTGTTGCAAGAAGTGCGAGTTCTACTCTCCAAAGGAGCCATGGAGAGGGTTCCAGCCTTGGAATTAGGGATGGTTTGCTACTCTTGTTATTTCCTCACGCCAAAAAAAGATGGGTGCCTTCAGCCCATATCTGAAAGCCTTCCTGTGGAAGGACAAATTCAAAATGATCACTCGGGCTCGGATTCTGTCTGCCCTGGATCCTAAGCCACTGGATGTTGTCCTTGGGCCTGCAGGACACATATTCATATACCTGTCCTGCAGTTCCACAGACATTACCTGTGGTTTAAGGTAGGCCAGGAGCATTTTCAGTTTGCCATGCTGCCCTTCACCTCAACAGTGACCCTCTGGTGTTCACAAAAGTGATGGTGGCGACTGCCACTTATCGTCGGATGTGGGGGGGACGAGTTTTCCCCTACCCCTACTGGCTGTTGAAGGTGGGTTCACCACAGTCAGTTGTAGACCACCTTCTGACAACTGCAAACTTCCTGACATCATAGGGGTACACGATCAATGAGCTGAAGTTCCACCTAACTCCTTCTCAGAGGCTAATAAAATTGTGTTGAGGTTGCACCACTTTACAAATATATGCAATCAAAAAGGAAATATGAGCGGTTTCCATCACGCCGGGAGATTGAGAGGAACAACTATGCCCTATCTATAGGCACTGTGCGAGATGTTCCTGATGTAGATGCGGATCAGACATATTACAGTGACTATCATATCACTTCACCCTAGAGGATATTATCATTGTTCTATGAATGATATCAGCATTTTTTCAACCAATTAGTTGACTTGGGAGCACTGGACGATTTGATTATATTGGACCAGGATTGTATTGTCCCAAACATTATACCCTACATTCCGTGGAAACTACGAACGCCTTGAAGAAGTTCTCTTTCGAGAACAAAACGCGTTGGCTGTGGTTCTTTAAAAAAAAAGATTTCGAATAAAGTATAAAGAAGGATATTCAATTATTCGCTGGATCCAATGTGGACTATTTGATTGCATATATTTGTAAAGTGGTGCAACCTCAACACAATTTTATACGTACTTTTGACCCTGAAGTATGGGGTGGTGCCTTTGGACAGAAGGCGCCGTAGTGGTTTTGCACACAGGAGTACTTTGGTTCTTGTAAGTATATTGGTATACATTCTGAGTTTGGTGTCTATTGCTAGTCAAAAGTTGGTCCACTGTCCATTTTATGTATGTATCCTTCTTAGAGGCTTCCTTTCATTGGAACTGACCTGGATACAGTACATTTCAGGGCCTTCCATCCATTTCTAGGGTTCAAGACACCCCGTGGTTCAGCAGTCTTGGATAACAGTGTGAGAAGCTCTGAGGCTTCTTGGCCTTTTATGCTCTTGCATCCTACTTGCCGACTACACCAGGTGGCATATTCAGGCTCTGAAATGGAATCTGAAGTATCAGTGGGCCCATCCTCAAGGAAACCTGTAAGATGCTATTCAGATTTTGGAGGAGCCTGCACATGATCTGCAGTGGTGGCTGGACCAACGTCAATCCCCTCTCACTTCCCCACCCAGAGCTGACGGTGCTGACAGATGCATCACTGCTAGGTTGGAAAAGGCCGTCTGTGGGAGATGGAGATCAGAGGTCTCCGGTCTCCAGTAGAAACTTGGGGCCAGATGTACAACTCTTTTTGCATGCGCAAACGGGTTTGCGAACCTGTTTGCGCATGCAAAAACAGCATGGGGAATGTACAAACCCTATTTTGCTGGTTTTGCGACTCACTATTAGGAAGGGGCGTTTCCACTTCGCAATAGCGAGCGCAACCCTATGTAATAATGTTTTGGGGGCGCAAAACACTCGCAAATTACCACCCTCTTCAAGAGGGTGATAATGCACTCGCAAAAGGGAAGGGGTCTCCAGGGAACTCCTTCCCCATTGCAAATGCAGGGGAAAATATTTTTTAAGGGCAGGCAGTGGTCCCAGGGAATTCTGCCTGCCCTTTAAAAATGAAACGAAAACATTTCAATTTTTTTTTGTTTTTAAATGCATCCCATTTTCCTTTAAGGAAAACGGGATGTATTGAAAAAAAAAAGCTTTATTTAAAAGCAGTCCCAGACATGGTGGTCTGCTGAGCCCAGCAGCCCACCATACCTGGGAGGGCCTGCCATTCCCAATGGGGTCCCAAATTGCGAGAGGCTCATTAATATTCATGAGCCTCTCAATTTGCGTCCCCATTGGGAATCGCTAACCATGTAAAATAGACTGCTGTACATTGGAAATAGCGCCTCGCAAATTGCGAGTCACAAAAAACTCACAATTTGCGAGGCTCTATTTCCACGTTCGTACATCTGGCCCTTGGCTCCATATCAATCTTTTGGAGTTGCGAGCTATTAGTCTGACATTGACGACCTTCCTGCCATCCATCAAGAAGAGGGAGGTTCTCACGGGCAACACCACCGACACCATGTGGTTTTGCAGCAAACAGGGCGCAGTGGAGTCCTAGGTCCATGCCAAGAAGCTCTGCAGCTTTGGGGTTGGCTGAAGTACCTTGGCATTTCACTGATCATGTACTACCTGGCAGGATACTTGAATGCCAGAGCTGACGAGCTATGCTGGAGGGATCTGGCAGATCATGGATGGCATCTACATCCTGAGGTGGGGCACAGCATCTTCCAGCGGTGGGGAGAACCATGGCGAGATCTTTTAGCCACTGTCAAAAACCTGCTATGTCAAATGTTTTGCGTGTTTGAGTTTAATCAAAGACACCTGCTATGAGATGCATTTTTGCTTGAATGGAACAAGGAACTCCTGTGTACCTTCCAACCACTGCTTAAGTGCACCCGAAGTTCTGAAAAAAGATCAGATCCTAGTGGCTCTAGAGTGGGCCAGGAGAGTGTGGCACCTGGTACTTCTGAGCATGAGCATCTGACCTATGATCAAGCTTCCACTCCAGGAGGATCTTTTGTCGCACAGCATGACAGGGTCATTCACACAAATATGAGCAATCTACACTTACATACGTGGAGATTGAGCGGCGGTAGTTGACTGCATTTGATATGACACCTGAAGCTGTGGATGTCAACCTTGCTGACAGGCATCGTCCACGAAGTCCAATTATGCTAGGTGCTGGGACCAATTTGTGGCCTGGTGTGGAGTCCACGAGAAAGGCCCTTTTTGCGTTTTCCAGACCAACTATCTTTATTTAATTATTTGTTGTGATGCTGTTTATTAAAAGTTTGACACGCATGTTCCCTCCCAAACCATGTGTGCTGCCACAGTGGGACCTTTACAATCCAGCTCACTGTGTGTGCGCCCCTCAGGCATTATTGATACAACCGCCCTATACTACCTTGTTTATAGAGAAACCAAGTGCTAAGGAGTCATTAGCCTTTCAAAAGGTTGTGACTCCTTTCTATGTTGGGCAATCCATCACTCTCTCAGAGTCTGTGCCCTTCCTTGCCCTCGAAAGAGGAGGAGAGACTTCATCGGTTGGACCCCAAAAGGCTTTTAAGCATATATATCGATCTACTAAGGACCATCCAGATCAGGTTTTTGTGTAGGTTTCCAGGGCAAAGAAAGGGAAGGGTGTGCAGAAGAGGACTCTGTTGAGGTAGATATTCATCTGCATTAAGATCCGCTACGCACTGGCCAAAAAGCAGCTTCTAGTAGGACTGAGAGCTGATTGTACCAGAGCTAAGGTTGCTACCTCTGCATCTTGATATCTGCAGGCTGCAACTTGGCCGTCAGTCCTGCAAGACATCTTGGCCTGAGTCCACTCGATAGACCCTCCGCCCTTGGGTGGTACTGTTATGTTATCTATTCTAAAGCAAAGGAATCTGCAGTTAGAAGTTTCCATCAGAAGAACAGGCTACTTATCTTCGGTAATCCTCTTTCTGGTAGATGCTATATCTAACCGCAGATTCCTTACCACCCTCCCGCCTCCCCATTATTTAACTGGTACTGAAAATTGTTTTATGGTCTATGTCTGGGGTGCAGAAAGAGTCAAGCACGAAACTGACGTCAAGCAAGAGCTGTGCATATATGCAGCTCCACTCCATCATTTCTAGGGTGGTATACAGCCAGCTTGGCACCATTGTGCGGCATGTGGGAGAATTGCTGAAAAAAGGTTCTGGATCCCGCCTGGGTAATATTCAAAAGGTGAGGAATCTGAAGTTAGCGTATCTAAGCAGAAAGAGTTTTACCGAAGGTAAATAACTTGTCCTTTGTGTGTAAGAGTGTTTGTTAAAGAGTGCATGGCAAGAGTTGATGTGAACATTAAGGTACACTGTAGCTTTTGAGTTTCATCTCTTTTTGTGGTCTCACTAGAGATACCTTTCGATGTCTATCGCATACAGTATTTTCACCAAAAATGTACCATATTTGTAGGGAAGTCTTTGGGTCTTCTGCTTGCACAACAGTCTGGCTCTCTTTTCCTTTTCATTTCGCTGCTGCTAATTTGCTGGCTTTACTCTCTACTCATGCCTTTATCCAACCTATGGCCAAACTTTTTTGATTGGTGGAGTGCATTCTTCCATTGCTACTGTTAAGGATCAGTTTTACCTTTTGCATAGTTGCATACCTTCTGACTGTGAGCTTGAATGGGATTGCCACACTGTAGAAAATGTGCTTTTTCCAAGTCATTCCATCATTTATCTCTGCTAGATACTGCTGGTACTTTCCTTTTGAGGAGGCACTGTTTGGTTTCTCTCTCAGTACATGCGTTTGTTCCCTTTAAGGCTTGGAAGTTCATTGTGTTTTGTGCATCAGCTGCATTCATGCAATCTGCATGAGAAAACTGCAAAAGGGACGATTTCCTTTGCTAGACCTCACAGGGGTCACAATCTTAATATGGGGGAGGGGATGTCAGCCTCTCCATGCTAGGCAGATGAGATAGCAAAGAAAAAAGCCTGGCCCACTCCTACAGTAAAGATTGAAAGGATACAAAGAGAAAGTTGGTCCTGGCCGGTTCTTGCACTGCA
The DNA here is from genome assembly GCF_964204655.1 of Triturus cristatus. Classification (NCBI taxonomy): domain Eukaryota; kingdom Metazoa; phylum Chordata; class Amphibia; order Caudata; family Salamandridae; genus Triturus; species Triturus cristatus. Next base: position 223,833,249 of record NC_140579.1, read on the forward strand.
AATCTGCAAACATTGTCAAACCAGTACTGGCAGCAGATAAGCACTGGCAAAGCAAAACAGATTGGCTTTGCCAATGTTACTAAGTCTTGTGCTGTAGCCAGTATTGACATCCCAGCTTACCTGATTTTCCCCTTTAACATTATTTTTTTCACTGAATTTAATTATTTTTTCTTTCTGTTTCAAAGCACAACCGGTAGCAGGATTGCACCCAGGCATGCCCAAGGGTAACTGCCTACCTTGTGCAAATGTATGGGCAGTCATTCAATGCCACTCCGTGCATTGCCCAAGGGAACCTGGTGATCTCTGGATCCCTTCATCTCTGGACCACAGGCAAAGGAGGTATTGCCCGGCAAGGGGGTGGTGGGGTAAGGAAGGTCCGCGACTTTCCCCATGGTGTGGGTATTTGGTGCTTCATTAGCCTTAGCCTGGGTGAGGTTCTGCAGGCCCCACCTCCAGGATGAACAGCAGATGCCATTTTATAGTACGCCACCACCCCAAATTGCAATGCTTCCTCACACATCTCTTTTCTCTCAATCCTCAGTTCTTCTATATAACTGAAAGTTTGATCCCCTTGGGTAATACAGCAACTCCAGCTGTCCTTACTATCTCATGGTCTACTCACACACCAGATATCCTCCTGATCATGTCCGAAGGACACCTATTCTTTTTCACCAATCCTGTATTCCCCATTTCTCCTGTCCCTCTCTTCCTGACATCCCGGAGTCTAAATTGCATTTAATTTCCTTCATTTTTCATTTCTTTTGTGATTCTTAATAATCCATTGGTCTGACACCCTTTGAGTGACCTAACATACCATCTTGCCCCTATTCACGCTAATGCCCAAGTCCTTTCTATTCTTTATTCTCATTTGTCCAAGTTGTCATCACCCCCTCACCCTACCTTATATAGTTAGATTCTTCTCTGGACCTCATTTGCTGTGGATTGCCTTGAATTTCCCCGATTTTTTCCAGCCCAAACTCAACCGCAGACTAACTCTTTCTTCCTTTTTTGAGATTCTCTTATCCAAACCATCTCGCTCTTTTGATGTGATCTTCTTTCCATGATTCCCACTCAATTTCTTCTCATCTTCTACAACCTTAAGCTTACAGTGTCTAACTATTTCTCAGTAGTCCGTTGTCTAGACTCTATGGGCCAGATGTACGACCCACCATTTTGCAACTCTCAAATTGCATCACATTTTGCGACTTGCAATTTGCGACTCACAAATTGGGATGTGCCACAGTCTCTCAGACACTGTTTGCGATTCCCAATGGGGTTGCAAATTGCATGCCTCATGAATATTAATGAGGCAGTCACAATTTACAACCCCATTGGGAATGGCTAGCACTCCCAGGGATGGTGGCCTGCTGGGGTCAGCAGACCACCATGTCTGGGACTGCTTTTTAAATAAAGATTTTTTTTTTTTTTTTTAAATGCAGCCCGTTTTCCCTAAAGGATCAAACCTTCATTTTTTTTAGGGCATGCAGTGGTCTCTGGGACCACTTGTCAGAACTCCACAAGTCTTACCGTAGTCTTGCGAGGCAATCTCGCAGAGATGACATGAACATCCACCACCGTCTCCACCTTACCCTAGTAGAGGCTGAGACTAACTAGGATGAAGATGGGGCCGGGGGAAGATGCCAGGAAAACAAGGGATGTGTTGTGGAAAACCGGGATGATGACCTCTATGTTCCTAAGGACCCTTGAGAAACGCCACCTGGAATGGGAGAGCAGGGAAGGAATATTACCAATGAATCATGCACACCCCCACTCTCTTCATGAACATGTCATCACAGGTACATCCGCATAATCACCTTATGTAAGGCATCAGGGGAAATCATTAGCATGGTCAGCAGGTCATCAACGAAGACTGCAAAGTAAACCAGCGCTCCTGCACGTAGACAACCAAAAGGCAAACAAGCGCTCCTGCGCGTGGACAATCAGAATCAAGCAAGCGCTCCTGCGTGTGGACAACCAAAGTATACTAGCGCTCCTGCGCGTAGACAACCAAAAAGCAAACAAGCGCTCCTGTGCGTGGAAAACCCCAACCACTGAGGGTGGGGAGATGCGGCAAGCAACAGAGGCGTACCTTAATCCATAGAGAAATGCTGAACGCGATTCTCTCTCACTGCGAAGAAAGTCACGGAAGCAGACTGTCACGGACATCTGTAGGGGCGAAGGTGTTAATCCAAAGCATGGATGGTTATGCGGATTCCCCCGGATGCACCGTGACTGGAGTGACATCAGCTCTGGATGCTAGACCGCTGACCCGACTCCGTGTACCAAGGGCAGATTCATACTTCTGCATTCGTTCGGGGAGCAGGAATCGTGACACCATTGCCTGCTCTTAAAAAATATTTCCTCACATACGCACAAAGGGGAAGGGGTCCCCTGGGGAGCCCTTCCTGTTTGTGAGTGGTTTACCACCTACTTGAAGTAGGTGTTAAACTGCGAGTGTTTTGCGGCCGCACATGCAGTCGCAAAACAACTGTACATGGCATGGTGACTCGCTATTAGTAAGGGACGCCCCTTCCTAATATCGGGAGTCGCAAATGCTATTTTGCGAGTCTGTGTCTTGCAAAATAGCATTTTTACATGCAATTACCCTTTTTTGCGGTCGCAAACCGGAGGATCTCCTGTTTGTGGCCGCCAAAAAGCATCTTACATCTGGCCCCGTTTATCCACCGTTTCATATAAAACTCAACAACAATAAACGTGTTCTCGCTAATGCTGGTGTTCAACCTGGTGTAAGACCAAGAGGCATTGCCCAAATATGCATGCTCCCCTCTTAACTGTCTTTTTCTGTCTTACATTAAGCCTAAAATTCTGCTCTTAGCTACTTTCAAAGGCTACTTGCACCTCACCAGGTGCATCTCCTCCACCTTCAATTAGTTCCCAACTGGCTTCCATCTGCTTATGATTTTGCTACCTTCTTTACTTTAAAATCAGAAGGTAGGCTTTCTACTTCTGCCAGTTGTATCCCTTTTATGGAGACTGGACTGCTTTTATTTCTTAAATGTACAAATAACATGGCGGCACCTTCTTATCCCAAGTTCGTTTTATGCCTCCGCTCTATAATATTGCTCTACTAGCTCAGTGTGCTACTTAATCATTACCTTTACTTTACTGACTGCTTGAAATCTTCTGCCACTTCTCAAAAAACCTTCTATTTACTCCATCTTTGCCCTCTAATTCCTAACCTATTAGCTTTTGTGCTTCTATTTCTAATGTTTTTAACGCATTGTGTGCAAAACGTTTCTTGTTCTTTTCTCACTCTTTTTCCACAGTCCTGCCCATTTGACAAAAACTGCACTGCTTTCATTCTCTAATCAGTCCCCCCCATCCCTGTCACAATAATTTTTCTTTTCTGTTTACCTGTATTCTACTATTTTTAAAGAGCAGTGAAGTGGTCCCTCCAAAACCAAGCACTGTACAAAAGATTAAAATAAATATTCTATTTCATCTCTTCACTATCTATGGAACAGCGGACCAATCAATCCTACTTGCCACTTTGTTTTAAAAAAAAATCTTTTTACTGCTGTACTTTCCGTTTGTTTTTTGATCTTGTTACTGCTGCACTTTCCTGGTTCTCTTCACATCTTTTCTAAATGTGTCACGGGTTAAGTCTACTTTTGCTTTATTGTTTATCTGTGGGTTACTTCAGGGTTAAATTTTTAACTCCTTCTTTTCAGCGTTTTCATATTCCCGCTCATCAACTATTCCCTTCATTACTCTGCGTTGAAAGTGAAGATCCGACACTGGTATGAAAGGGGTGGAGATGGGGCTATCTTTAGAAATTCAATGAAGACTGGTAGAAGGGATTGCAGATTGGTTTTGGTGAGCTTTGCCACTGGTGGATGGTAAGGGTGCAGCTGTAGGTTCTGTTATTCAAGGTGAGAAAAGTTCTTGACCAGGACTGTGTTTTTTTGTCTGTCTCGAAATGCTGTGTCAGGAAGGTTGAAGAGAAGCGATTTCACCCTTCATTGTGCCCATGTTGTGGGTGCTTTACACAGACACTGTGTTTTGGGGGAAGCGGTCAGACTAAAAAGGACACTTCAAGAACAACCCTAAACTGGACCTGCAGCACGTATTCTGAGTCCTTCGAGGATTTCACATCTAGCTCCCTCACATTCCCGCATCGCCCCTACATGACTTACACAAGCTTGATGTGATCCAGGTGCCGTGCTACCAAACAACCCACATGGCACACAATCAACTGTTCCTGCCGTCCCTATCGCTTACGCCGCTCAAAATGCTGGGAATACAACAGTATGCAGTGAGTCACTTAAAACACAGATACAACTCCCTCTGACAAACCCACAAGCAGATACCTCTACACATGCCTCGCAGACAGACAAATGCCACCAACCAACAAATACACACATAAAGGAATATCAACCGCCCCTGGAGCCTTTACTGAACTGAATAAACTGCTTGTAGTGTTGGCCTGCTGACCTAGGAATCAGGACACGGATTCCCCACTGCGGGTATCAACCAGACTGCCCCCGTGGCCAGAGGCAGCCCTATTTAGTAACCCAGGAGTGTCACTTTGAAGAAACAACAAACCCTTAAACCAGAGACGTTTTAATGCATGGGCAAAGTGGGCTCTGGCCCAGGGCCCCAGCCTTTCAGGAGGCCCCCTGACAAAGTCAGCTCTGTTCTCCAGAGTTTTGCCCTAATGACCTTGAATATTGCTTAAACAGATTGTTTTAAATACTGTTTTCCTTTAATTTATTTTTTATGTATTTGATGTGTGAAAGTCTAGTACAGCCATTTTGCAGAGAAATGTTGTGCTTGTTTCATGCAATATACATAAAAAAGTTTATTTTAGATCAAAACAAGGCCTAACATATAAGAAATGGGAGGGCATCACAGAAATTATTTGCAGTAATATTGGTGAGCTGCTGCTGTGTTACAATATTGAAAACACACATAACTATCCCTGAACATTAGATGTAAACACATTTAGGGCCTTATTTATGAGAAGTGATGCATCGCATGATGGATGCGTCATATTTACTGTATGATGCATCATGTTACAGATACATCAGTATTTCTGACATATCTGTAGGCGCAAAAGTGATGCATTGCTGGGGTATGTCTGAAAATAGACGCAACTCCAGCAATGTGTCCTTTCACATGGGGCTTGCCTGCATCAATCTTACACCTGCTGTGAGGTAGGTGTAAGATATTGACGCAATGGCGTCCTAGAAGTGGCGCACTGAGTTCTCATAGATTTCAATGCGCCACTTCTACAAAGCTTTTTGCGGGGCAACACCCACCCTGCATACATTATACCTGGAGCAGGTATAATGTGGTGCAGGGGTTTAAAAAGTGATGCATCTGCCTAGATGCGCCACTTTGTAAATAGGGGGCAACATGGCACATTTTTTACGCTGCCGGTACGTCGCAAAAAGTGACGCACCCGCAGCATAAAAGTGAAGCAAGGCCTCATAAATAAGGCCCTTAGAATTTGAACATGTGTTCCTTTGCACTGTCAGGGCCCTAATGAAATGAAATAGTGTATTTAATAAATCGTGCAGCTACTCAGACTAGAGTGTCCTGGCACTTGACAGCGGGAGGAAAATGTGCGTAAAAGACCCATCAGTTATTAAAAGCCAGGTTTTTCCTGAAAGAGTAGGTCTGTGGTTAGTCTCAGAGCCTCAGGGAGGCTATTCCACAATTTTGCGCCTAGAAAGCCGAGGGATCTGCCTCCAGTGCGGGCACGGCATATTTTAGGCACGATGGCCAGGTTGGCATTGGAAGATCTTAGGGGTCTAGATGTTGTGTAGCCATTAACGTGCTTATTTAGGTAGCCGGCTCCTGAGCCAGGGAAAGCTTTAAAGAAGATGGTCATCGCTTTGAAGTCGATCCGTTCTTTTATGTGGAGCCAGTGTAGAGACTTAAGAATAGGGGTCATACTAGATCTGGGTTTAGGTCTCAGGAAGGCTCTGGCCGCCGCGTTTTGTACCACTTGTAGGCGCTGGATAAGGAATTTGGGAAGACTGAGGTACAAGCTATTGACATAGTCAAGCTTTGATGTCGCCAGAGCAGGCAGCACGATCTTTCTGCTCTCAAGCAGTAACAGTGGCAGGAATTATTTTAGCATCCGGAGTATGCCAAAGCAAACGGCAGTTAGATTTTAGATTTGAAAGCACATGGAGAGTGTCTTGTCTATGACATTTCCTACGTTTTTTATTTTCTCCTTTTCCGCGGGCAGGGGCGGCAGATCTTATGGCCACCAAGAGCTCCAGTCAGGTGTTTCTGGATTACCAAAGAAAATAACTTCATCCACTGATTGATCATAAGCCAGTTAAAAACCTTTGTGAGGCAAGACCTAATCATTGCCCCGTCAAATTCAGTTCCTTTTTCACACGTAAAAATCAGCTGAGTGTCATCAGCATAGGAAACAATTTTGGCGCCCTCTTCCTCTATCAGAAATGCAAGGGGGGATAGATATATATTAAAAAGGGTAGGACTGAGAATGGAGCCGTGAAGGACACATGCATTCATGGCCGGAACCAGGGATGAGAAAGGGGGGAGCCAGATGTCCCGACATCTATTTGCCAAGAAAGAGGACATCCATGTTAAGGTGGTCCCCCCAGGCCGATGTTAGCAAGTCTCTCCAGGAGCCTCTCATATGGGACCGTATTGAAGGCCGCCGACAGATCGAGCAGTATCAGAACAGCCTTGCCTCCCTGGTCCAGCTTACCCTTGAGAAACTCAGTCACTTCCAGCAGAGCGGTCTCCGTACTGTAGTTAGCCCTAAAACCGGATTGGGACTCATGAAGGAGCTTCCCATCTTCAATGTATTTTTTGAGAGCCTGGTTTACATGCTTCTCTAGTACTTTGGAGAGGGCCGGAAGAAGGGAGATTGCCCTGTAGTTGGAAGGGTCCGTCGGTTTGGCCTTAGCCTTTTTTATCAGTGGAAGAATCTTCACATTGTTCCATTATTTCGGAATGTTGCCTGAGGCGAGGTAAGCATTAAAGAGCTGGTTTACCGTGGGGTTTATGGTGGGAGCTAATAGGTTCAGGATATTCGCTGGACATGGGTCGGTAGGAGAGCCAGACTTAATGCTTTGGAGAAGGGTCAGTGACTCTTCAAGCTGAAACTCAGGGAAAGCTAGTGAAGATGGAGGATCCAAGAGGTGAAATATGCTATTAGAACCAAGGTAGAAGGCCAGTTCTTCCTCTGAGCGGTTAGTGAAGTCATGTTGGATAACGGAGATCTTTTTGTGGACGAATTGAGCTATTTGCTTAGACCATTCTTCCGTGCATGGCCCTTCCTTTGTGCCGGCTTTCGGGCATTAAAGGATTTAACTATACTAAAGATTTCCTTACTCTTATTTTGGGCAATTTCTATCTTGGTTTGAAAGACGTTTTTCTTGGCTGCCTTCACGAGAATGTAATGAGCTTTTAAGTTGTCTTTATACACCTTCCTGTCCTCAGGTGGATAGGATTCACGCCATTTCCGTTCCATTTTTCTACAATTTCTTTTGCTAGATCTGAGGGAATCATTAAACCATGGAGCTGGTGGGGCCGAACTTTTTGAGGAGCAGGAAACAACTGGTACCACTGCATCAATGTTGGTTCGGAGCCATGAATCTATTGAGAGGGTGTCCGAGTCGGGGCAGCCAGACAGCTCCGGTGAGGAATGACTGAGGTCATCAGCTAAAATCGGGATGGATATTTTATGGAACGTCCTGTAATTAGGGTCCCTCTCCTCTGTGTTAGCCCGAGGGCTGTGGCAGAGTTGGGAATGACGAATTTTAATAGGAGGTGGTCAGACCAGATAATGGGAAGAAGTAAGCTTACTGATATGTCAAAGTTGTGAAAGATTTGGTCTAGAGTATGGCCCTTCTCATGGGTGGCCGAAGAAATAGATGGAAACGTGTTGCAGGCCTGCAGCGTGTCCAACAAGGAAATTGTTGGAGGGTCTTTTCCATTGTCCATATGTACATTGAAATCTCCCAGAATAAGTCAGTTGTTATATTTTAAAGCCAGGGAGGTGGTGGCTGTATTAAGCGTAGTAATATAATTTCCAATTGTGCTGGGAGGTCTGTAAATCAGAAAAACAGCAGTGCTGTGATCGGGGGATAAGGTACGGTGGAAGCCTAAGGACTCTGCGCTCTCGATGTTTTCCATCGGGATGGGAGAGCAGTCTAGTTTTTGATTGTATATTTTGGCGACACCACCCCCCTTCCCAATCTCTCCTAAGGATTTTATAACCCGTAGGGATGGCCGAGGTGATAGTAGGGTTAGAGGCTTCAGACATCCAGGTCTCAGTGAGAAATAAAAAATTAGGCTGTTCGTCTAAAAGTAGGCCTTAAATGTGTGGTTCAAGCTTTTGCATAGAGTGACAATTTAAAAGGGTGTCCTTTAAGTCCTCTATTTTCTTATTGTTTTTACACTTATTGTTGTGTGGGAGGATCTTGGGTGCAAGATTCCTGGGCTGGAGGAGTGACCAGTTGCACTTATTGCATCGAAAGTCTACCTCCAAGCTCGGATCAGCCACTGTACAATGACATAATGGTAGCCGCCTAAGGCTAAGCAGTTTTTTCTATTGTAATATAGTGGAAAAAACTCACCGGAGGGGAAATGGGCAGCATGGCCGGCGCTGGACGCCTCCGGGACACCTCACAGCACAGACAGGCTGGCCTTTGGCGTGCTCGCTGCGTTTGTTCGTTTGCATCGGGAATATATTGGCTAATGCATATGATGCAAACTGGATCGCTAACACAGCTGAGGAAGTGGAAACTACGTTGCCAGAAGTGAGGAGCCCGATAGTAGCCCCAACCCTCCGCACAATCGGAGAATCAGCCGCGGTGGACCAGGACTGGAGGAAAGCAAGATGCGAATCAAAGCAGCTAAGGATTTGTAGGCAAGCAGAATCAAGAAAAGTGCAAGTGTGCGTAGGTAGGAGAAATTGTTAAAAAGCACAGAGTAATTCAGCCACACATATACAATTTAAAAAGTATTAATATAGCAGGGCAGGAAACACTAAATCTTACTGCTGTCAGCTGCGCGCGTCCGTTTACATATGGAATATATAGGCTAATGCCTATGATGCAAACTGGATCGCTAACGCAGCTGAGGAAGCAGAAACTGCGTGGGAAACAGGGGCTCAAATTGGCTCATAAATTCAAAGCTGTTCTGAACTGGGGCCCCCAAAATACGTTTGGCCCAGGGCCCCCAAAATCCTTAAGATGTCCCTGCCTTAAACATATGGGGGCATCTATGCCCCTTGAAAAGATCCCACATGCCGCGCATGTACACCACTACATCCCTCCCACAAAACGTAACAGGACGACCATCCCAGTGCCCAACAGTGTGAACACTACCATCAGTCACTTCACAAAACCTTTGTATCACCGGTAGGGGTAAGACTCTGCTAGGAGATTATATTGTGGGTCAATTCACCCCAATCCAGTGGGTGTAGATGGATTTTTTTGGAACAGAGTGCTTCACCCACAAGCTGACAGGAACACTGGGAGTTCATCCACTCCCTCGATTTAGAGGCACTCGCGGTTGAGGATCATCCCTTGACTCAGGGCGAGCTCAACTGGTTGTCACCTCTTTGTCTACTTCTCCAGAACCATGTACTCAGGCAGATTAGTACAACCACAGTCTCTGACTGAAAATTGCTTAAAAAATGCATTCCAGGTGATGCCTTTTCTACCTTTCCTGTCAGTCACCATGGTACCCTATATGAGCACTACCTGCCAGGGAAACAGTTTAAAGAGGAGTTGGAATTCACTCACTTTCGCCCGACGACACTGGCTCACTGCTACATTATGGCCGTTCCTGCTGTAGTATGGACTTCTCCGAGGTTGGTGTGGAATGGCATCTGCCACTATTTGACCCATGCATACCTGACTATGGGACTCGACCAGTAGTCATGTAAGGCGTTTGTTAAGGAATGTATTACCCATTTGACTCATTGGCTTGTGCTATTTGGATCACTTTGGACAATGTTCGCATGAACCTTTTGGCCTCGCCCTTAGCCTGAGGCCAACGGGGCATTAGCTTCCAATGTTTGAGACAGAGTGTCCAGAAACACTCTGCAGCCTTTTGTCCCTGAAGAGTCAGTTATCAGTTCAGATTTATCGCACCGGGCCGTGTGTCGCCATTATCTTCTCCGGTTTGAGATCAATTCACTGTTAGACGTATTGAGCATAATTTTAACTTCAGGGTACTTTGATTGGTCATCTATCATGACCAACATATGCCAGCTACTGGCCAAATTTCCGAAGTCTGCACTGGGTCTGACCCACGGTGCACTCTGTATTTCCTCAGTGATGATGGGTGCCAGTGGATCTGAACTCCCTGTAGCCCGGCACGCTTCACAGGTTTTGACCACCTACTCCTCCATCTTGTTGAGCTGGGGAACTATACTGTGTTTCGGAATCTGCTCTTGGTTTTGACCATTCCCTGATGAGTGCCATGTGCCAGATGAACAACACACTTCGCAGGATCACACGCCTATTTATGCCTGCGCAGGCTACAACCTACTTCTGAGGCCGTGAGCTCTTTCAGATGGATAGTGTCTGTTGTGCCTCAAGGCTCATTTGGTAGCCATATGTCTTTAGAGCACTCCAGTTTCCTTTCCAGGCAGCCTCCAGGGCTAATGGTAAACAATCAAAATGTACCGTAGCCCACTGGATCTCTGCCATTGATTTAGGTAGTGTAGTGAGGAAACGGGGTTAACTGCAGACATTGCTAAGTTAGCATAAGTGGTATATGCTTGGCTGACATTCTGCCACTTTTGCACACGACACTACACAGCTCTGTTCTCGTGAAATACTTTGCTGGCGCTGCTTCACATGAGAACTGTCTACCTTTCACATATCTAGCTGGGCACCGTGCTCTCTGTCTGAACAGCGTGTTCAAGGTCAAATAACAATGTATGCTGTTGATTCACTTTGGTCAGTCCCACGCACATAGACATAACATGAAGCACAGCGGCCCAACTAAAACTCGGGTGCTTATTAATATGGCATTACATGCTTGAGAAGGCACTTGGAGAAAACCTTTCCAACATAGAAGAGCTGTGCTGATCCTGGGATGTAATTCATTGCATCTGATCTCGTAGGTATGGGGTCTCGCTGACAAAGCCCAGAGGTCTTCTATAATTATTCTAAACTAGCTCATGAGCACGGGGAGGGTGGTAAAAGGCGCAATAGTCCTGTTTCCAATGTCATTATAATATGATTTCCCCTTTTGTGCTTTATCGAATTGTAACAATGCCAATTAATCAATCAATCAATCCATTTCTAGAGCGCGCTACTCACCCGTGCGGGTCTCAAGGCGCTGAGGGGAGAGGGGGTTTAGCTACTGCTCGAATAGCCAGGTCTTGATGTGTCTCCTGAAGGTGAGATGGTCCTGGGTCAGTTGTAGGTGTGCAGGGAGGGAGTTCCATGTTTTGGCTGCCAGGTAGGAGAATGATCTTACTCCGGTGGTGGTTCGGCGGATTCGTGGGACTGTGGCGAGGGCGAGGTTGGCGGAGCGGAGCTGGCGGGTGGGGGTGTAGAACGAGAGGCGGCTGTTGAGGTATTCGGGGCCTTTGTCGTGTAGCACTTTGTGTGCGTGGGTGAGGAGCCTGAACGTGATCCTCTTGTTGACGGGGAGCCAGTGCAGGTTTCTCAGGTGGGCCGATATGTGGCTGTGGCGGGGATGTCGAGGAGGAGTCGTGCGGAGGCGTTCTGTATGCGCTGTAGTCGTTTCTGAAGTTTGGCTGTGGTTCCTGCATATAGGGCGTTTCCGTAGTCCAGTCGGCTGGTGACGAGGGCTTGGGTGACGGTCTTTCTGGTTTCGGTGGGGATCCACCAGAAGATTTTTCGGAGCATGCGCAAGGTGTTGAAGCAAGAAGCTGAGATGGCGTTGACTTGCTTGTTCATCGTGAGGGAGGAGTCCAGGATGAATCCCAGGTTGCGTACGTTGTCCGTGGGTGTAGGTGCGGTGCCCAGCGCTGTGGGCCACCAGGTGTCATCCCAGGCCGATGGGGATTGTCTGAGGATGATGACCTCCGTCTTGTCTGAGTTCAGCTTCAGGCGACTGAGCTTCATCCATTCTGCGACGTCTTTCATTCCTTCCTGGAGGTTGGTTTTGGCTGTGGCTGGGTCTTTGGTGAGGGAGAGTATCAGTCGGGTGTCGTCGGCGTAGGAGATGATGTTGATGATGTGTTTGCGTGCGATGGCGGTGAGGGGGCTCATGCAGATATTGAAGAGGGTTGGGCTGAGTTAGGAGCCTTGGGGTACGCCGCAGATGATCTCGGTGGCTTCTGAGCAGAAGGGAGGGAGGCGGACTCTCTGGGTTCTGTCGGAGAGGAATGAGGTAATCCAGTCCAGGGCCTTTCCTTGGATCCTGGTGTGGAAGAGGCGGGTTATTAGGGTGCGATGGCAAACGGTGTCGAAGGCTGCCGAGAGGTCTAGGAGGATGAGAGCGGTTGTTTCTCCGTTGTCCATCAGGGTCCTGATGTCGTCTGTGGCTGCAATGAGGGCGGTCTCGGTGCTGTGGTTGGCTCGAAATCCAGACTGGGATGGGTCGAGCAAGTTGTTTGCCTCGAGGAAAGCAGTCAGCTGTTTGTTGACGGTCTTCTCGATGACTTTAGCCGGGAAGGGAAGAAGAGAGATGGGGCGGTCTTTTGGGTCCGCTGTAGGTTTCTTTAGGAGGGCGTTGATTTCTGCGTGCTTCCAGCTCTCAGGGAAGGTGGCTGACGTGAAGGAGTTGTTTATGACTTTTCGGAGATGGGGTGCGATGATGGTGTCGGCTTTGTTGAAGATATGGTGGGGGCATGGGTCAGAGGGGGAACCGTAGTGGATGGAGTTCATGACGTTGGTGGTGTCTTCGGTGCTGGTGGGGGTCCAGGCGCTGAGGGTGTTGGTGGGGGTTGTTGGTTCGGTGACTGGAAGCGGAGTCTGGGGTCTGAAGCCATCGTGTATATCTACGATCTTTCGGTGGAAGAACGTTGCAAGGGAGTTGCAGAGGTCTTGCGACGGTGTGATGTCGTTGTTGCTGACACTAGGGTTGGATAGCTCTTTGACAATGTTGAAGAGTTCCTTGCTGTTGTGGGTGTTGTTGTCCAGCCGCTCTTTGAACGATGTCCTTTTGGTGGTGCGGATCAGCTGGTGGTGTTCGCCAGTGGCGTTCTTGTGGGCAGTCATGTTTTCTGTTGTCCGTTCTTGGCGCCAGGTTTTTTCGAGGGTGCAGCAGGATTTCTTTGAGTCTTTGAGGGCATCTGTGAACCATGGGGTTTTCCTGTTGCCGGTCTTGCCTGGGTGGTTCTTCAGTGGAGCGAGGTCGTCGGCGCATTTGGTGATCCACTGTGCGAGGTTGTGGGCAGCGTCGTTGATGTCAGCGGTGTCGGTTGGCGGGTTCTGGCTCAGTGATACGAGGAGCTGGTCTGTGGTGATTTTGCTCCAGCATCTGTGGGGGATTTGTTGTGTGCGGTGGTGGGATGTAGTCTTTTTGAAGGTGAAGTGGATGCACCTGTGGTCGGTCCAGTGTAGTCCGGTGGAGTGACTGAAGGAGGCGTGGTTGCTGGCGGAGAAGATTGGGTCAAGCGTGTGGCCAGTGAGGTGGGTGGAGGTGTTCACCAGTTGTTTGAGTCCGAGGTTGGCAAGGTTGTCGAGCAGGGTGGTGGTGTTGTTGTCGTTGTTTTTCTCCAGGTGGAAGTTCAGGTCCCCTAGGAGGATGTATTCTGGTGAGGCTAGGGCGGGCAGGGTGACGAAGTCGGCGATGGTTTCGCTGAATTGTGTGCGTGGGCCTGGGGGTCTGTAGATGAGCGTTCCTCGGAGGGTGGTCTTGGGGTCGGTGTGAATCTGGAAGTGTAGGTGCTCGGCGGCGGGGAGTGTGTCTTCGGCGTTGGTCGTGATGTTGATGGTGTTTTTGTAGATGATGGCAATTCCTCCTCCGGTTTGGTTGATGCGGTCCTTCCGGGTGATCTTGTAGCCGTCCGGGATGGCTATGGCGATGTCGGGGGCCGAGGAAGCGTTCATCCAGGTTTCCGTGAGGAAGGCGACGTCTGGTGCTGTTGTGTCGAGGAGGTCCCAGAGTTCGACAGCGTGCTTGTGGACGGAGCGTGTGTTGAGGAGGATGCACTTTAGGTGGTTTTTGTTGATATTAGGTCCGGGGGGGTGGTCTGCAGGTTCGGAGGCAGGTGAATTTGCAGGCTTGACAGGTGAAGGGTCCGTGTGTTCGCTTCGAGGGTGGCTTGGTAGCAGGCGGGTGGTCGTCCGGTGTTGAGTGCGTTGAGGGCGGCGGTGTCGTATCTCAGTTGAGGTCTCAGTCATGGTCCTTGGCTCCGTCGGGGGCCAGGGGTTCTGGCACTGGGCGCGGTCCAGGCGCGGACAGGCGCAGACGGGCTTGCCTTAGGCGCGCTCGCTCCGCACGTCCGCTGCGCGGCCTCCATATGAGGGGCTGTGGGAGGAAGGAGCAGCTGGGAGGTGGGAGGTGGGAGCGGGGTGGCGAATGGGAACAGCGGGGGCGGGGCCGCAGGGGCGCAGCGGCGGGAAAATGGCACAGAGGGAGGCGGGGGAGGGAAAGGGCACAGAAGCAAAACGGGGGAAGGGGGCACAAGGGCACAGAAAGCAAAAACTAGGGAAGGGGGCACAGGGTACAGAAAGCAAAAACGAGGGAAGGGGGCACAGGGGCACAGAGAGCAAAAACGAGGGAAGGGGGCCCAGGGGCACAGAGAGCAAAACGAGGGAAGGGGGCACAAGGGCACAGAAAGCAAAAACGAGGGAAGGGGGGACAAGGGCACAACATCAGTACAGTAAAATGGAAATGCAACGAGAGGACAGGCTACACGTGAGATGGCATGGACTCACGCAACAACAGGCAGCGGGAGCAGGCTACAGCGTCACCGGTGGTCCATGTGGCGGCTAGGGGGGCGACCTACCTGGGGACAGGTCAAGGGTCGCTCCCTCTACCGCCGCGCGGCCTCCATATGAGGGGCTGTGGGAGGGAGGAGCAGCTGGGAGGTGGGAGCGGGGTGGCGAATGGGAACAGCGGGGGGCGGGGCGGGGCCGCAGGGGCGCAGCAGCGGGAAAATAGCACAGAGGGAGGCGGGGGAGGGAAAGGACACAGAAGCAAAATGGGGGAAGGGGGCACAAGGGCACAGAAAGCAAAAATGAGGGAAGGGGGCACAGGGTACAGAAAGCAAAAATGAGGGAAGGGGGTACAGGGTCACAGAACAAAACGAGGGGAGGAAAGGGGGCACAAGGGCACAGAAGCAAAAACGAGGGAAGGGGGGACAAGGGCACAACACAGCAGTACAGTGAGATGCGAAATGCAACGAGAGGACAGGCTACACGTGAGATGGCAAGGACTCGCGCAACAACAGGCAGCGGGAGCAGGCTACAGCGTCACCGGGGGTCCGTGTGGCAGCTGGGGGGGCGACCTACCTGGGGACATATTGGGGATTATATTGTTATTATGCATTATGCTGCTCGCATTGGCTAGTGTACTGCACCTTAGAGCACGTTAGTTAAAAATAAACATTTTAAACTATACAGTGTCTCTGATTACTCATGTTGTGGACAAGTATGAGTGTGAACGAAAGAGTGTTCTTGTTTCCCACTATTCCTGAGTGTTTACTAAGTTGCATGTTCTAGGTTGTCTAATCATTGGTAGCTTCGCTGTAGTACGGAGAACGAATGAGACACTATTGCTAGTTGGATTGGGGTTCTGGGCACTGAGGTGGCTTTGTTTGTACACAATACACCGAGGTCCTGGTTTCCTGCGCAAAGTTCTGTGCATGAGCAGAATCCCTGCAACATGGTGCCCATAACGTTTGGTCTGGTACTTATTTACGAGACGCTTTAGTAGTGCTTCTACTTGTCCACAATACCCTCACTCCTGTTTTCCAGTGAACAGTGGTGACGGCATAACCTACCTGTATTGATACTTTATAGGTCTTTTCAAGCTTGATATCATAAAATGGTTTTCTCATTCATATGAGTTACGAGCCTGTTGCGCTGCCACGCTATGAAGTGGTTTTCCTTTTCAGCTCTGGCTGAAGTCGATATTGCGGCGCATAGCCGCGCACCACTAGGTCGTCATTTGACAGCATATGGAGTGCCAGACGCAGGCATCGCACTTATCTTTTTGGTTGGAGCCAATCCAGTTTTCAACTTTGAGGTATTTTACTCTTGGGTAACCTTTCCGGCAGTGAATGGAGATGATGGTTTGTTCCATGCATACACTCCCACTGCGATACCTGTTTTATATTGGCCATATACAACACTCAAAGTTCCGATTTCAGCATGGCAACATCGTATTTGGTTTAATGGTGCCCTCCCCCACACAGTGACTCTGGTCCATTTAGGCTCTTTGTCGATCCACTTTATCTAGTAGCCACTATAGACGAATTGCGTGTCTTACACACCTCGTTAATTGAGGTGCATAGGGCTCTAGTACAATACGTTTCCTGCAATCTCCAGGTGGGAGCACCTGGGGTTGCGGCGCAACCAGCTGGACCGGCCGGGATGTCTATTAGTCCTGTCATGGTTAATTCAGTTATGGGCAAGCGTCCACAGAATAAGGATGATTTACCTTACTGGCTTGCTGAGAAATTTGACCAGCTGGAGGCAGTATTTCCTAATACCATTCCTGTGGAAAAACACAGGATCTTAACAATAAGTTTGCAGAAAGACTTGATACCAGAGGTAACCGATTGTGAGAATTGAGGTAAAGTGTTTGCAGCAGTGTATGTGAAGTGTTTTGGCACACCATCTATGACTATGCTTTCCTTCGTGATTAAGCGTGTTCAGGATGAGCACAGCCCGGAGGCGGCAGTTGAGTTGGGAATGAGGCTTGTCGGAGTGTTTGACGTAGTTGCTGATCTCATACTTACGAACGTCAAGGGAGATGAGGTTAACTTTCAGGTGTCTAATGCTTTGCATCTTGTCCCAGAGGAAGAGAAACACCGAGAGTTACCGAAAATGATTGCAAATGCTTATAAGACCATTGGACTCAATAGTTTGGGTTTTAAGCCTTTTGCTAAAATACCGGCACAACAGCAAACTCAGACGGCGCAGTCTAATAAAGACAACCGTCCTATTTTTCCTAAAAAGAATTGGAAAAAAAGAAAACAGGGGAAGCAACAACAGAAACAAGGGTCACGTGCAGCGTCACCGGTACCCGAGTCCTCTGAGCGCACTTATGAATTGTGCGACCGCGTGAGAATTAGGTCTCCTGACAGGTTTCAGTTCCCTGATCAGCGTTCTCCTCGTTACTCACAGGACACATCAGGCTCACAAGCCGGTGGAGGTGATCGCCAGGATCGCGGCAGAGGTCGAGGTACCCCACAAGGACGCGAGCAACCTCATCAGACTGACCGTATAGGAAAGCAGGACGAGTTTCCTCGTCAGCGCCCTCCGTTTCAGAAAAAGAAATTTGCTGCTTTAACAGCGAGATATGCCACAGACGGTGAGAACCCACCTTCGGAATCTAACTTGGGCAGTAACGCTACTAGACAGTGCAGCTGAGGTTACAATAGTGCGGCAAGCACTGCGTCCATTTCTGGAGGCGACAGCAACTGACACTTTCATCACAGTAGAAACTGCTGACACCTGAGTGGCTCCCCCCGACAGATTATATGAAATTGTATTTCTAATTGAAGGTGACATACAACGTGTTGTTAAAGGGATTTTTTGAGAAAATCTGACTTCTCCGTATGACATCTTGTTAGCGGAGGCAGACTGGCCCCGCCTTTTGTTTTAGCCGCTCCACTGGGGGAGGAGGTAATCCTCCCTAGTTTTTCAAATAACGTAGCCACGGCACAAGCAATGGCTTTTGCGAAAGAGTGGGCTTTGGTGCTTACATCAGCTCTTTACCGTACTCCGGTGGGCTGGGATAAAACCTCTCCGCCTCATGAGATACCCTTGCAGTCTATACCACAACCCCAATATCGCCTCCGGCATGAAGCAAAAGCTCCAGTTTCTGAAATTCTTGAACAATTAGAGTATCAAGGAGTAATTGAAACATGTGTGTCACCGATGAATAACCCTCTTTTTACAATAACCAAACCAGATGGGTCATACCGCTTAGTTTTGGATTACCGACATTTGAACTCTCATTGTCGTAACTGTGCAGTTCAGAATACCCATAGCTCCGTTCTTGTAGACAGTCTTGTGCGTAAAAAATATTAACTACACTTGACATTTCCAATGGCTTTTTTAGCCACAATCTGTCCTCAATAAGTAGTCAATGGACAGCATTCACTTTGGGCGGCAAACAAAAACAATTTACAAGATTGGCCATGGGCTACAAAAACAGCCCGGGAGTTTTTGCCGCACATGTTGTCTCTCTGTTAGACGACATAGACCCTGATGCGTACTAGTACGTTGATGATATTTATCTCACGGATGACGAATTATGGCCACATCTTTGTCGTGTGGACCGCATCATAGTTTTGTTTGCGAACTACGGTTACAAATTTAACTTTGAAAAATCACACATTGCAGAGTACACAGTGTTGTCCCTGGGCTGTGAGCTCAATAATGAAGGTAGAGGCCTGGCGCCTCACTTCTTGGAGAAATTCGCACGTTTGTGCTCTCCTACAACCCTGAAAAAATTGCAATCTTTTCTGGAATTTTTAAACTTTGGACGAACTTACATTCCCGAATATGCCCAGCGTATCAAGCCACTGTATGCCTTGATACAACCTACCTTTACAAAAGCCTGCTGGCTTCCAGAACATTCAGTTATTCTATAATCCTTACAGTCTGATCTTCTTGAATCTAAATACGTGTTAACGCGTGATAACCACACAAACCTGGTGATAAGAATTGCACCAGGGGCAGTGGGTTTCACCTACTTGACATTTAATGAAGGTGACACAGTACCTATTGCTTACAAGTCACATTTGTACACTTCAGCTGAACTGCGTTTTTCGACTGTTGAAAAAGTATTGACCGCAATCCAGATGGAGATCCTGAAGGAACGTAAACTGGTGCAAGGAAAACGCATGATGGTTGTAACACCATATCCTGCTCTTGAAGCTGTGACGAAAGCCAGTGTACCAAATTCAAAAGCTTTACATCCACGTTGGTCACAATGGGCTACTTCCTTGACATCATCTGATGTCACCTATATCTTTGACTCCTCATTGCAAACTCAGGAGTTCTTGCAGTATGAATTTGTTCATTCTGCTCCTCTGTCAATGCGCCCACTCGAGGACTACCATTATATCATTTATACCGACGGTTCTGCGCAACCAGCGACTGGATCAAAACATTCTTACTCGGCAGCATGCACTATAGTGGCAGGTACCATAGTGAACGGTGAGTTCAAGTTCAGTGTCGTGCACAAGCAGGCACTAGGGGACTGTACCGTCCAGTTAGCGGAGCTGCGTGCTCTGGTGCTAGCACTGGAGTTTGCTGATCCTAATGTGCTTACTTTGATTGTAAGTGACTCATACTACTGTGTTCAGTCTTTTAATGGCAACTTATTCTTTTGGTCTCAGAATGACTATCGTGATTCCAAAGGCAGCGCAATTAAGGATAAAATGCTTTGGGTTCGAGTCACAGAGCTTAAGGAACGTCTGCCACTCACACAAGTATTTCATTCTCTCGGCCACCAGCGCGTAGGCGTGCACGCGGTCGGTAACAGTTTGGCTGATGAAGCAGCTAAAACAGCAGTAGCCACATATTCTGCTGCAGCAGTTACAAGATCCATGACTAAGATTGATGATGACATTTTGGCAGCTATAGCTGCTACAGAGAAGGGAAGTAAGTACCCACAGGGTTTCCCTTAGAAATACTCTTATAGTTTAAGTCCCGATAAAGTTCCCTATGTGAGAATTAATGACGTTGGTGACAGGTTGATTCCCAACGAGGACCGCAGACTAGCATTGATAACAGCCGCACACAAAGGCATGGCCTCGGCTCATGCTGGTATTTCACAAGCACGCTGTCGAACTCTGGGACCTGCTCGACACCTCAGCCCCGGACGTCGCCTTCCTGACAGAGACCTGGATGAACACCTCCTCGGCACCGGACATAGCCATAGCCATCCCGAACAGCTACAAGATCACACGCAGGTACCGGAACAACATTAAACCAGGAGAAGGAATCGCCATCATCCACAGGAACACCATCAGAATCTCAACCTACACCAAAGACGCCCTCAGCACGGCCGAACACCTACACTTCCAGATCCACGTCGATCACACCACCACCCTCAGAGGAACCCTCTTATACAGACCCCTGGGATCCCAACCACAGTTCAGCGAATCCATCGCGGACCTCATCAGCCCGCATGCCCTCACCTCCACCGACTACATCGTCCTCGGAGATCTGAATTTCCACCTAGAGAACGCCAACGACAACAACTCTACAACACTGATCGACAATCTCGGACTCAAACAACTCGTCACGACACCCACCCACTCTGCCGGACACACGCTCGACCCCATCTTCTCCGCCAGCGACAACGTCACCTTCAGCCACACCACAGAACCCCACTGGACCGACCAACACTGCAGCCACTTCTCCTTCGAGAAACACACCGCACACAACCAACCACTACGCACCCCACACCGCAACTGGAAAAAAGTCACCGAAGACCAGCTCATCACCACACTGGCCCGAGACCCTCCACCTGAGCCCTCCGAGACAGACGCAGCAACACACAACTTCAGACAATGGATCGACGACTGTGCCAACACCCTCGCCCCAATCAGAAATCCCTCCAACAAGCGCACCGACACGAGAGCCATCTGGTTCAACGCCGGCCTCCAGAACTCCAAGCACACCTGCAGAAGACTAGAGAAGCAATGGCGCAATAACCAGACACCAGACAACCACGTAGCCCTCATTAACGCCAGACGAAAACACCACCAACTCGTCCGATCCGCCAAAAGAACCTCCTTCAAGGAACGCATCGACAACAACGCACACAACAGCAAAGAGCTCTTCAACATCGTGAAAGAACTCGCCTCCCCCAGCTCCAGCTCCAATCACGTACCACCGTCGCAAGAACTCTGCGACTCCCTGGCTACCTCCTTCCACCGCAAGATCGCAGAGATCCACAACAGCTTCGACACCCAAATGCCCACGAATGACGCCGACCCCCCCCCCCCCGACTCAACACCATCCAAACACACCGACCTTCTGCTCTCCTGGAACAATGTCAACAACGAAGACACCATCAAAATCATGAACACCATCCACTCCGGCTCACCCTCCGACCCCTGCCCCCACCCCATCTTCAACAAGGCAAGCCCCATCAGCGCACCCCAACTCCGAAAGATCATCAACAGCTCCTTCGAGACCTCCACCTTCCCAGAGAGCTGGAAACATGCTGAGATCAACGCCCTCTCAAGAACCCAAGGCGGACCCCAAAAACTTCCAACCCATCTCCTTGCTCCCGTTCCCGGCAAAAGTAATTGAGAAGACTGCCAACAGACAACTGCACACTTCCTAGAGAAGAACAACATCCTGGACTCCTCCCAATCCGGCTTCCGCAGCAACCACAGCACCGAAACCGCCCTCATCGCCGCCACAGACGACATCAGGACCAAACTGGACAAGGTCGAAACCGCGGCCCTCATCCCCCTGGACCTCTCGGCTGCCTTCGACACCGTCTGCCACCACACCCTGCGCACATGCCTCCACGACGCAGGGATCTGAGGCAAAACCCTGGACTGGATCTCCTTCTTCCTCACCGGCAGAACCCAGAGAGTCCGCCTCCCCCCGTTCCGATCTGAAGCCACCATGATCACCTGTGGCGTACCCTAAGGATCATCCTTCAGCCCGACACTTTTTAACATCTACATGGCACCGCTCACCAACATCGTCCGAGCACACCACCTCAATATCGTCTCGTACGCTGACAACACCCAGCTGATCCCCTCCCTCACCAAAGACCCGGCCACTGCCAAATCCAATCTCCACGAGGGAATGAAGGCCGTCGCAGATTGGATGAAGATCAGCTCACTGAAACTGAACTCTGACAAGACGGAGGTCCTCATCCTCGGCTCCACCCCCTCCGCATGGGACGACTCCTGGTGGCCGACCACGCTGGGAGCTGCCCAAACACCCACTAACCACGCACGCAATCTGGGGTTCATCCTAGACTCAACACGCTCTATGACCCAGCAAGTCAACACTGTTTCCTCCTCCTGCTTCAACACCCTCTGCATGCTCTGCAAGATCTACAGATAGATCCCTACCGAAACCAGGAGAACTGTCACCCAGGCACTCGTCAGCAGCAGGCTGGACTACGGCAATGCCCTCTACACAGGAACTACGGCTACACTCCAGATGAGACTACAACGCATACAAAACGCCTCCGCACGCCTCATCCTCGGACTCCCTCGCCACAGCCACATCACCACCCACCCACCCAATCAACAAGAGGATCCCCTTCAGACTCCTCACCCACGCCCACAAAGCACTCCACAACGCTGGACCAGCATACCTCAACGAACGACTATCCTTCTACACCCCGAACTGTCAGCTTCGCTCCGCCGACCTCGCCCTCGCCACCGTCCCACGCATATGCCGAGCGACCACCGGTGGCAGATCATTCTCCCACCTATCCGCAAATACATGGAACACACTCCCTGCCCACCTGCGCTGGACCCAGGACCTGCTGGCCTTCAGGAGACTCCTAAAGACGTGGCTGTTTGACCGGTAGCTGCGTCCCCCCCCACTCCCCCTCAGCGCCTTGAGACCCTCACGGGTGAGTAGTGCGCTCTACAAATGCATTGATTGATTGATTGACTGTCTCTATCTTGCAGCAACGTTACTGGTGGTGTGGGTTATATAAACAAACCCATAATTATGTGCTTTCTGGTGACATTTGCCAGCAGATTAAACCTTCAACGGCAGCACGCCCACCACAAACACAGCTGTACATTTCTAATAAACCATTCAGTGGTGTTTATTTAGATCACAGTGGTCCGTTTTCTTCAGATATTGCGTATAAGTTTATTTTAGTTGTAGTTGATTCGTGCACACGTTTTCTTTGGGTTTGGCTACAACGTAGTGCTGACGCACAAACTGTCATCAGGGATTTGCGTGTCTTTGTGGGAATTTTTGCATGTGGCACCTTTCATTCTGACCAGGGTCCCGCGTTCGCCTCTAAGGTGTACAAGGATGCCATGAGGTCGTTGGAGGTGCAAGTTAAATTTTCGTCTCCATACAGGCCTGAGGGCAACTCAGTTGTGGAGCGAATGAACCGTGACTTAAAGCAATCCTTGACAGCTAGAGTTATAGGTACTGGCAGGAACTGGTTCGCCCATTTGTATAGCATACAACGTGCACTTAATAATCTCCCTAGAAGATCTCTGGGTGGGCGGACCGCATACGAAATGCTCCTTGGCATGAAAGAGTTTGTTCCAGACCTTGAAGGTCCAGACATGGCGGCGACAGCCGCATCCTTTGACGTAGATAATCATTCTGATGTGTTACAGAAACTACAGGAGACTCGAGACAGTCTTGCAAAGGAACATTTACCCTCCGCCGCTGAAGCGGCACTGCAGATTCCGGTAGTCAGCTGGCTACCCAAGATAGGAGACCTGGTCCGTGAGAAGGTGGAGAACAAGAAAGAGTTTGGCCCCTCTTATCGTGCACCTGTCCCAGTGCTTGGCGTGAAGGGTACTCCTACAGGCATTTTACCACCACTGCCTGGTCGCAAAGACAACAGATACATCTCAGTGGACAATGTCAAACTGCAACGCCAGGCCAATTCTACATAGTATGACACCAGCTGCTTCCTGTCCAACAATATCCAGGAATACAGTTTCGGCCAATTCCAACATCAGGCCTGACACTGCCATTAAGATGACTGCTTTTACTGATCCTTTGCTAAACTCTCTGGCTTGCAGTCTTCATGAAGAAACTGAATATGCGTATTCCACTAAAGAGTCATTGCCTGGTTTACAAGACATCACCCTTAACCAGTCACGTTTCCCCCATCCAAAGTTTCTATTTTTGTCACCTGGTTTAAAAGAAATTATTTGGTTCCTCCTTGGACATACATTTGGTTGGTGCTCATCGCCATTTTTTTGTTTATGTCGATTGGATTTGTGATGTTTTTCTTCCTTTTTTTTTTTTTTTAAAAACCTTTATTTACACACCAAATAGTCACAGTCATGGGCCTACAACCGCCTGGGCCGGCCGCTAACGCAGAAAAAAGGAGGACAACAATAATACAGCAATCATGAGAGCAGGAGCGAACCGCACGCGTAACGGCTGCAGCCGCCCACAACTGAACCCAGCACTACAGAAAGGTTTCTTATTAACTGTTTTGTAAATAAAAACAACAAAAGGAAACTTAGACCAGGCAGAAGAACTCTATTAGCAGGGACTTGCTCTCTCATGAGCGGGGGACAACGGCGACAATGCAGCCCATCACACAATAACTCGCGTTAAGAAGGGCGGGGGGGGGGGGGGGCAGGGAAAAGATCAGTCATCAATCCTGCAAAGCGGAAGGAAAAAAGACCAGGAACATCAAAGTCAAGGGGACATCGTTACGTCTGGTGTGACCACCAAGGGGGGGGGGAGTGCATATATCCCCACGATAGGAATTCCAGGGACCCCACATCTTACTCCATTTCTGAGGTTTGCCTCTGGCCACGTAAACCGTCTTCTCTCGGAACATGCACCAATCCATATTCTCTTTCCACTTCGTAACTGTGGGAGGCCTACCGGAACCCCAGAGTTGTGCAATGTCTCTTTTAGCGATCATGTTGCCCAAAGTCACCCAGCGTTCTTGTGCCACATCGCAGTCAGTCGGTTCCTACACATTCAACACACAGCGCCGAGCCTCAGGGAGCAGAGCCACACCCGTAACCTCCTCCATCACTGCATGCACACCAGTCCAGAAACGCAGCACTCCCACAGAATATGAAGAAAAGTACCAAGCAGGCCACAACCACGCCGACATAAACCATCACTTGTGTAACCCATGTGAAGCAAGCGGGGACCGGTGACATAGACCCTATGTAATATCTTTAACTGCATCAGTCAAAGCCGACCTCTCGGGATGCAAGAAACATCTCGCGGAGATAAGGTGCCAGCCTATCTGGACGAAGCCTGTAAAGCTCGATCGGAAGGCCGTTGGGGCCGAGAGCCTTTCCTGAACGGACCGAGCGAATCGCCAATGCTATCTCATCGTTCGTCAACGCCGCATCCAGCAATTCTTTATCATCGACAGAGAGGCACGGCAATGCAATATCTCGTAGCAGTTGACGAGAGTCATCTTCCGGCCTCTCCGAGACCGGAGAGTAGACGTCACGCAGATGATCCGCAAAACAGATCACAATCTCCCCCGGATCCGTAACACTCACACCATCAGCACGCACAATCACCGGGACCACACGACTCGCTCGCTCTCTCCTCTCCAGCCATGCAATCAACTTTCCAGCCTTGTCACCAACATCATACAAGCGCCCCTGTTGTTCCCGACTAGCGAGCTTGGCCGCATCCGTAACCAACGCCCTATAATCCGACTGTTTAAGGCAAAGGGCATGGAGTTTATCCCGTGTGACCCCCCCGCCCGAGATCCTCTTCCAAGTCAGTTATGTCAGACTCCAGGCGTACCACCTCCTCATTTTGACGTCTCTTAGCAAGGGAGATCAAGGATAGGGCCTGCCCACGGATGACCACCTTGAAAGCCTCCCACAATGTTACGGCCGATGAGACTGAACCCTGATTTTCCACAAAATAACGGTCAAGAGACTTAACCAAAAGGGCACGAGTTGTGGGGTCATGCAAATACCAGGGATTAATCGGTGCCACCCTCCCCCCTGCCCCCAAGACCACATCTAAGTGTAGCAGCACCGGGGAATGATCAGAGATGCCACGAGCCAGATGTCTAACCTCCCCGATCATTTGAGCTTGGGCGGCCGGCATCAGCACATAGTCCAATCTAGATAAGGAGCCGTGGGCGCCATTGTGAAAAGTAAATTGGGCGAGCCCCGGATGCATCGATCTCCAACAGTCCACAAGCCCCATAGTGTCGATAAGGCCACCCAGCCACGAGTGCGCCCCAGGGAGGTCTCTGGGAGGGTGCCGATCCTCTCTACCCGATACCACAGAATTGAAATCGCCAGTAGGAGGCCCTCAGGGAGCCCAAGCAGCAACCCTCCCAAATCCGCAAAGGTGGTGGTTTGCAACCCAGGGGGGACATAAACTGAAACCAAACACAAAGTCTGTCCTTCCCACCGGCCAACCAACACCACGTAACTCCCCCGGTCGTCGTGCATCACCTCATCAATTTCCAGCGGGAGAGAGGATCGAACCAAAATGCCCACCCCTCTGGATCCGGTAGTAAAACCAGAGTGGGCCACCAAACGGTAGCCCCTTCTATTCATAGCCTGGCATGAGTGTCCCACCAAATGAGTTTCCTGCAACAGAACTACATCAGGAGAGAGACGTTTCAGATATTGTAGCACCACCCCTCGCTTCAATCGGTCCCCCAAACCATTGACATTCCATGTTAAAATGCGCAATCCCCTACCCCCCATTTCCACCACAACGGTCACCCCACCCACGTTGAGAGCAAAAAACAGCACACTGGTTGCCTGGTACAAAACAAACGCCACCCAAAAACAACTCCCCTACCGCCACCCCCCCAACTCCCGTTACACACCCCCCCACCCTGCACCCCTGCACAAGACCATTCAGCCACCCCAACTCGCAGTGTGCCTGTCGCCCCAACATGAACCTACTCTACGGAAAGAAAGAAAACCCCCCCGAGGAGGAAGAATCTCACCAGATACCCCGCAGCCTCCCAATGATGAAGGAAGGGTGATACAATCCTAAAAAAGAAAAAACAATACATCAAACCCAAGCCGGAGGTGAACACAAAATTGACTAGGAACCACCAGTCATTCGTTCACACTTGATCCGCTGATCCACCACCCTCATCTTCGGCCCGGTCCTCCCCGCCGCGCCGACGGTGCAAGGTGTCAACCCAGTCCTCAACCGCCTCGGGCCGGTCGAAAAAATAAGTCCGTCCCTCCAGTTCAATACGTAGCTTGGCCGGAAAAAGCATAGAGTACTTCAAGCCCATGTCCCTCAGCCGCCGCTTGACAGTCATAAATCCCATTCGCTGTTTTTGTACCGATTGTGTAAAATCAGGATAGAAACTGATGTCCACATTTTCATACTTCATCGGGCCATTCCCACGGGAGGCCTGCAGGATTGCGTCACGGTCCCTGAAGTTGAAGATCCTGGCAATGATAGGTCGCGGTGGGGCCCCAGACCTCGGCTGGCCCCCCGGAACTCTGTGTGCCCGCTCCACCGTAAAGAATTTGCTGAGGCCTTTCGGCGCTAGTTTGTTCAGGATCAGATCTTCCACAAAGAGATCGACCGGCCCATCCTCCGACTTCTCCAGCACACCGATGATGCGCACGTTATTCCGCCGGGCCCTGCTTTCAAAATCCTCCAGTCTCTTAACAGAGAGGTCGTTGAGGGCCTGCAAACTGCGGATCTCCGTCTGCAGTTCAGAGACATCCGTCTTGAGGCCCGATGTCGTGAGATCGAGTGATTTGACCTTTTCACTGGTTTTCGACAGGTCCGCCCTAAGTAAGTTGACATCGATCAACACGGTGTCCAGCTTATGGGCCAGCGAGTCGAATTGCTGGCCGACCGAAGCCTTCATGGCGTCGATGGCACCCATGACATCTTGCAGTGTCAATTCCGTCGAGGGTGACGGGCCCTCCTTGACCGCATCGGAAAGCCCACTCGAACCGGGAGATTCCTTCTGCTGGGCATAACGGTCCATGTTGTTCGTTTGCACGTAGCCACCTCTCCGGGTAGCTCTAGACTTTTGCTTGTCACCGTCCAGCCGGGCCGCCATTACACAGCAGGGAGAGCAGATGCAGTATACCTGTGAGGCGTAGCGATCTCCCGGGGAGTCCACCTCAGTGATGGACAGCCCCCTTTGTCAATGCCACTCGACAGCCACAGATCGGTCCAAACGTAGAGCGACTGCGAGCGCCCGCCACCAGACTCGTAGAGGAAAGTCAAAAACGAAAGTGAAACCAGGGGGGACGGGCCCGCCCGTGACTCTGGAACCGTTGTTGTTCGATTGGAGATCGGGGACAGTGCCAACCCGAGTCCGGGGTGGCGCAGCGGGGCAGGCCTCTTTCTGGAGGACAGAATAAGTCGAGTTCCCAAAGTCCGATTTAAGTTCCGAAAACAGGAATCACCTCAGCTTCGGTTCACCCGCAATATTCCTTCAAGATAGCAGGATTATAGACAGGATAGACGTGGGAGGCTGCGAGGGTCTCGGGAGCCCTGTGCCTACGCGTCCATCTTAGTTGCGCGCTAGGCTCCTCCCCCTCGTTTTTCTTCCTTTTAATAAATGGTCACTACCTCGCTAAACGCTGTGCAGTAAAAGTAATTGATGGACCTTTGGCACCGCACGCCTCTTCTCACATCATGAAAAGGGACCAGACATTTGTCAACATCTCTGCCTGGCAAGTTGCAGATGGAATATTTTGGGATGCAGTAAACTTCCAAATTCATGGCCCCACTGAGGTGGTTAATGTTCCAAATGTACTTTGTGTTTCTATGGGGGAAAATCTTTTTTTTCTGATTTAAAGTATTATGCTGCATTTGATGCTGAGGATTTGTATTTAAATATTGCAAATTTTGCTGATTTATTTTGTTACCAGCATTATGGCCATCATAACCTGCATAAGGCTAATACATTTAGAAATGTTTTTAATTACACACAATGGGAACATTGCCCGGCTCCCATTGAAGGCAGTTCGAAAATTCTTTTGAAAAAATGTGTATATTTCACTGATTTGAATAAATCCAATCCGGATTCATTTTATTTTAAAATGAATACTACGTCCAATTCTAAAGTCATGCTCACCCACGCTAAATTAGTGTATTCCAAATTCTTTATTGATCAACTGGCAGTGGGTGGTTATGAGCTGTACAGTAGATCTTAAGTCTGTTTGGGGTTCTAAATTCTGGCAGGTACAAGGCTCTGAAGCTTTTCATTGTGCGTGCCTTATCCCAATACAAGTCCTATTCTTGAATAGTTCGATTTATCAAACAACCTGTTTAGGTTTAGCCACTGCGAAACAAATGAATACACCTAAAATACCTGAACTAGCTCACTATGAGAACTGGAATAATCATACTGATTTGGCAATTGATGATTTGCAATTGTTGCTTACCAATAATACTTTTAATGTCTCTAGCATGGATCCCCTGGGTTGGTCGGTTTGGCAAACAAGTTCAGATTCTTGCCAACGCCGTTTTCTAGGCAAGGCCCCAGGATACACTCAGGATAGACCTGACTCACGTTTTTCTGACATCCATTCTGTTACTACCTATTCGGTAGGAAAAATATGTAAAAATTGGTTGCAACACTCGACCCTTACGTCAGTAAAACGCCATTTGTCATTGTTGTCAAGTGACATTGACTTGACAGATTTTATAAAAGGGCTTGCTGGTCCTAGATAAAAACGATTTCCTTAATGCAATTTACAATGAAATCTGGAAGCTGTCCCAAATTGAAGCTGCTACGCGTCTAAGGGCAATAGACCAAGCTAATTTAGAAAAAGTGATTGCTGTTGTTGATAATAGTATTAACCCCTTCGATGCTCATGACGGAATGGTTCCGTCATGAGCATAGGTGCTCCTGTGCTCATGACAGAACAATTCCGTCATGAGGACAGGGGCACGAAGTCCCTCTGCTGCAGACAGCAGAGGGATTTCTTTTTCTCCCCCCAAAGCTCCCCCCGCTGTTTCTGTGAACTGACGATCAGCGCGCATGTTGCGCTAACGTCATTTCACAGAAACCGAAACTGAAATGAGCCTTTAGGCTCATTTCAGTTTCACTTTCTACATGCTCAGGGGGCTATCTCAGCCCCCTGAGCACGTAGAATGACGAAAGAGGTATCATTGGAAAGGGGGGAATCTCCCCTTTGCAATGGTATCCCTTCCCAGTGGATCCCTTCTTGGGGATCACCCCAGGAGGGCGATCCCCAATCAGAGATCCACCCACTAGACACCAAGGAGGGGGGAGCGGCCCCTTGGGCAAGGGCCTTTGCTCCCCCATAAACAAATTAGCATGATTCAGTCTTTAGCAGTAGCCCCCAATCTGCCCCCCGAGGGGGCAGAAAGCCCAGTAAACGCCAGGGATTTTTTTGGGCGTATTTCTTTTTAGGGTGGGGGCTGCCCGAAACGGGCACCCCAATGCCCCCACCCCCTGCCACCATTACAGCCTTTCTGCCCTCCCTGAGGGGCAGATAGGGGCAGTAGCCCCCAATCTGCCCCCCCGGGAGGCAGAAAGACCACTAAACGCCAGGGATTTTTTTTGAGCAATTTATTTTAGAGTGGGGGCTGCCCGAAAAGCCAATGCCCCCTCCTCCCTGCCGCAACAGCCTTTCTGCCCCCCCCCGGGGGGGGGGGGCAGAAAGCCCACTTGACGCCAGGGATTTTTAGTTGCCACATATAATTAGGGTGGGGGCTGCCCATAATGGGCATGGCAATGCCCCCACCCCCCAGGGGGGGGCAGAAGGCCCACCAAACACAAGGGATTTTTTTGTGCAATTTTAATTGGATCCACCCACTAGACACCAGGGAGGGGGGGGAGCAGGCCCTTGGGCAAGGGCCTTTGCTCCCCCTATAAACAAATTAGCATGATTCAGTCTTTCTGCCTCCCCCTGGAGGGCAGATGGGGCAGTAGCCCCCAATCTGCCCCACGGGGGGCAGAAAGCCCACTAAACGCCAAGGATTTTTTTGGGCGCATTTCTTTTTAGGGTGGGGGCTGCCCAAATGGGCATGCCAATGCCCTCACCCCCCTACAAAAATGACTGTAGCCCTCATTCTATCCCCCAGGGGGGCAGAAAGCCCGCTAGAAACCAGGGAATTTCTGTTTTTTATTCGTGTAGGGGTAGGGTCTGCCCAACATGGGCATGACAATACCCCCACCCCACCCCCTGAGAAATTCCACTCTTTCTGCCCCCCGGGAGGGCAGATGAGGCAGTGGCCCCTGATCTGCCCCCTGTGGGGGCAGAAAGTCCACTAGGCGCCAGTGATTATGCTGGCTTTTCATATGCGTGGGGGTGGGGGCTGCCCAAAATGGTCATACCAATGCCCCCACCCCCACAAAAAATAGCCACAGACTTTCTGTCCCCCTTGGGGGCATATGGGGTGAACCCCCCTCCCCCGATTCCCCCCCCCAGGGCGGCAGAAAGCCCACTAGGCTCCAACATTTGTTTAGCAATGTGCCTACCTGTGGATTTTGGGCCCTAGCGCAGCTGGCACATAGGGAAACCTAGCAAACCTGTACATTCTTTTAAACTAGACACCAAGGGGAATGCAGGATGGGGTGACTTGTCTGGCTCTCACCAGGTTCTGTTACCCAGAATCCCTTACAAACCTCAAACTTTGTAAAAAAAAAAAAAAAAAAAAACACAGATGTCTCAGAATTCTGTTGTGGGAAAGTTCTGGAATATGCGTGGATCCACAAATTTCCTTCTACACAGGCATTCCCCCAGGTCTCCCGATAAAAATGGTGCCTCACTCGTGTGGGAGGCCCAAGTACCCGCGACAGGCAAGGGCCCAAAACGTATTGAGGAGACATCAAAATTGCCTATCACAAAACAACCTGGTTTTTCAAGGGGGGGGGGGGGGGGGGGGGCTCACCTGGGTTTTAGGCCCCGTGCTCGGCGGCCAGCTAGGGAAACCTACACATTTCTGAAAACTAGACACCCGGGGCGCTTGGAGTTTTAGCGGAATGGGATATCTGTGCAGCTGCACAGGATTTCCTACAACAGTTTTCTTGAGGAACACCCATGTCTACAGATGGTGCTAGAAGCTCCCATTATTGATGAACATGTATGCTCATTCTCTTTGCTGGAATGAATGGCTACTCTCTTTTCTGACGATATCAATGACTTTCTCTTGGAGGCTGTTGCAACTTACTGCTCATACACCTTAATGGATTAACCTGGATGTCTTCCATCATCTGCCAGATATTTTTTGTAATGGTTTTTATTTTTTTTTACTTCTTTTCAAATCGATTTTTTACACACAAATTTGTGCACCATTTGACTCTTTGCCCAAATTTGACTGCTGCTCTTAATTCTTGCTCACTCTGACTTGAACTCTGTGTTCTATTGAGTCCACTGTCCGTTGGCCTGGCCAAGGGGAGGGTGTAGTGAGGAAATTGGGTTAACTGCAGACATTGCTAAGTTAGCATAAGTAATATATGCTTGGCTGCCATTCTGCCGCTTTTGCACAGGACACTACACGGCTCTGTTCTCGTGAAATACTTTGTTGGCGCTGTTTCACATGAGAAATGTCTACCTTTCACATATCTAGCTGAGCACCGTGCTCTCTGTCTGCACAGCGTGTTCAAGGTCGAGTAACAATTTATGCTGTTGATTCACTTTGGTCAGTCCCACGCACATAGACATAACACGCTCACTAACCCTGTGCCCACTGGAGTATCCATATCTTTTTTAGTGTTCATTCGACCGCTGTACTTGGTGGAGGGCTACAAATTAGGGAAGCAGAATACACCCAATAGGACCAATTCTGGGGAATTTGTTAGTTCATGGTCCATTGTAGTCAATAGCACCTCAACAACTTCCTGCCAGTATGAAAGAAGAGTGGAGCCAGACCAAAACAGATGAAGCAAATCTACATGTAATTGCATGCAGCGAAGTTATGCAGCGGTGGCTCCTGGCTTTCAGGAGACCGCTCAAAACCTGGCTTTTCCGGACATAAAGCCTCTGTTCTGGCTCTAGTGCGACGGTCTTGTACTCTGATAGCTCTGTCCCAGTATGTCCTGTAGCGCCAGGACACTCCGTGGAGTAGCCGCGCGCTCTACAAATACCATTTTTCATTTCATTTCGCTATTTCAAGCAGGTTATTATTATACAAACTTTATTCAGCAGTAACTCCGCCATAAAAGCGATGGTACATTAAGAACAGAATCAGATTCATTAAAAAGGTATGTTATTTAATCGTGCAATAATCATACAAACATCACTATCATTCTCCTGGGAATCTAAACAGTCTTGATCTTTAAAATAACTCTTAATAATACATCGAAGCAGCATTAAATAATTACCTAGGTTCCTATGGCACAAATACAGTCATAAAATCTTTAAAACTTCCTAAGCGTTTACTTCAACTATCGCTTTAGCATGAATCCATGTTAGCCCTCTCCCTTTTAATCAAATCTGGATTTTCTATATCTTAACATTGCACTTAAAAAAATGCGTAACAACATACACTGTAGGATCAGTTTGCAATAATTGCAAGTGCAAAAGGGCAACACGTGCTCGCCTGAAGCCCATTTCTTTTAAATAGGGTTTAAGGAATTGCTGTCTTGGATGGGAAAAATATTACATAAAAAGACAAAATGTAAGCTATCCTGTGGAGACCTATTGTCGCAGTCACAGGGCCCCCTAGCCTCAATATGTACTACAAAACCTGGAGGACAGGCAACTAAGTGGTGAAACATATTGAATCTAAAACGGGTAATTAAAAAATGCTCACGAGGATTGGTTAAAATTAAGAGGCAAGGCTCCATACCTGGTGTTGATTTAACTAGCGCATGAGCTCTTACCATAGGCTTATTAAGTTCATTACCTTTGCGCTTAACGCTAATTGTTCTAAAGAATAGAACTTTGATTAACTTTTTATCCCCCCTCTTCACTTTCTCATAATTCATGAATATATCTTGTCTTCCAAGGGCATTAAACAAATTTTTAATGTATTTTAGCGAAGGGATTTTTAATGCACGGTCCATGGAAAGACAAACTACAATTACTGCTTGGTTAAAAGAAGCCTCTTCGTTGGACCATACCTTTATCCAGCAGAGCAGGGGCTTAACTGCAACTAAGACAGTGATATATTTAACCCCCAGTTCCTCATGTACAGTGTATGTGGGGGTTCCTTGTGGCACTTTCAGAACTCGTCTTAAAAATGTGTTTTGGGTGGTTTGTAATTTTTCAACTGCCTTGTAACCCCAGATCTCACTCCCATATGTGGCTTTGGAAATACAAAATGCCGGATATCATTTTAAATTCACCTCCGGGGACCATGTAACTAATCTATGTGCATAATTTGCAATAGCTCCCAGGGCTTTATTCATGTATTTTGCCTTTTCCTCCGTCAGGTTATTTCAGTTTAATATATCGTCAAATAAAACACCCAAATTCTCGGGGTGTCAACGTGTAATTTCGTGCAGGTATAAGGTAGGCTCAACTCAGAATATTATATTGAATACACTTAAAATGGCAACCACATGATACTTTGTGGGGATAGACCAATATTTAGCTCAGTCCGTATTGTGCAGAGGTTTGGCTATGTCAGTCTTCCAAGTAGTACTTAGAGAAGCCCTGGAGTGGTCTCCATGTTGCAGAAAGCTCTGTACAGCCATCTTATCAGTTTGCTGCCAGTCCCTATGGTATAGAGTATATTGCACCCGTCATGTGGGGTTGGTGCCAGGTGGTGGACATGAAATAGGGCATAAAATGACTGTTTAAGATGTTCATAAGTAGGTAGTTGATCCTGGTAAAGATTGCAGTCTGCCATAAGGGTTTGGAAATCTAGAAGCTTGCCATCAACAAACAAATCCCCCATTTCTGAGAGACCTGCAGCATGCCACTGATGGAGTTGTCCTAAGTGTAGCCGTCCTGTTCAAGCAAGAAGGCCTAGCAAAGGTAGTGCAGGAGTTTAGGGTTTCTTTGTGTTAGTGAGTTTACTGATTCTAGTAAGGCAAGAGAAAACTGGGCAGAATAACCACAGGGGATTCGGTAGGATGGTCAGTAGGAAGCAGAGTAGTGCAGTAAGCCCTCCTTACAGTCTCTATTGGTAAACTCCATCTCATTCAGGGGTCGGCCAGGCATCCAGAGAGCCTCCTATTGGAGCTGTTGAGCTACATAACGGCGTTCTTTCTATGTCTGAAAGGAAGAGAGAGACATGATGTGACATGAAGACTAGGCAGGTTTCCCTGGTGTTTTTCTCTCTGGAATCTACCAGCAGACACCAGTAGCATTAGAGTGGAAAAAGCTATGCGGCTGCACCCCCAGCCCCAAATCCGGCTTGGGACATGTCTGACTAAAGAACGAGGGATGATCAGGGGAAGGTTTGCAGAATAATACAGTAGCACAAACATCTTGACTAGTGCCACATGGCCCATTATAGAAAGCGGAAGAGAAGACCAAAATTGGCTCAGAAGCACCATCACTCCAGCCAGATTTCCATCCTGCAAATCAGTGGGACAATAGTAGGTATTAATCCCTAGGTATTCAAAGGTACTAATTCCCAGTTCAGTCTAGTGCTGCTTGTTCAACCACTTAACAGTGCCTTTTCTGTTTCTCTCCTCTCTGCTGAGACAACTCTCCAGGTACGCAATATTTTCGGATACTCATTGCGGTCTTGTCTGATTTTAGGAATTGTGCCACCTTATTCTTCTTTTCATTATTTATCCAATTCTTGGTAAAAACCTTTTGAATCAGTTACTGTAGATCTCCCATCTGATCTTGATTTCATCCTCCTCTTAAATTTTCTTTGATTGGTATTTTGTGCTCCCAGTTCTGAGATAAATGTAGAGTTGCTGACACACACTTAAGTGCTGTGAGACCACAGACAAGTTGTGGGTACCTCACAGCCTGACATTAGATGTGAGGCTGTCGCCCAGGCGTCCGGACATGGGTAGGTCCCACTAATAGTTACCTCTAATTAGCGGTGGTTCACTCCCGCCAGTGCTGTGGTGAATCTGGACGTCCAGGCTGAGGCTTGACCCCATTCCCTTTTAGGTTTTGCCAGAAGGAAGAGATTACTTGTAACCCCTTCTCCCTTTTTTGGATGATTGTTGAATCCATGAAATAGGGACAGTACTCCTTAGGACACTCTTTTGACTGTCTCTGACACTTTAGAGTAGATTAGAATTCTTGTTCCCCCCGGTCCTGATGAAACACCGCTCATCCGTTAGGAGAATCAAGGCGTGAAACATGTCGATCTATTGACCCATCTTCACTTCTCATCGCACACACTTGGCTGCAGCAGGTTTAATTTCCTTTGCCAGCCACGACTCTCCTATTCAGCTTTTAACCATAGCATCAGTACCCATCCAATAAAGGTTCTTAGGACACTCATAGCTATTTTTAACTCACTTACGATACCCACTCTACTCACTACACACTTGCCCAACCACCTTATTGTCTAGGGCCTCTTGGCTAACAACCTACAAGACCTCCGTCAAAGAGCCCCATTGTGGGGCCCGTTGGGCATTGCCGCGCCGGCCCAACGAGGAGCTGCACTATGATGAAGCATGACACCTCTCGGTGTGTGGGAGGGCCCTTGTTCCTTATTAGAGCTCCCCCTTCTACCTTCTCTTACCTGGAATCCCGTTCCCCTTTGATCCTCTCAATCACCTCCATAGGAACTGCATACATTTTCATTTGTTTCTAGGCCGTCGCCCACACCATCTGCTCTGCCTCATTAAAAATGTTTAGGTTTAAAGTCCACTGGAGGTTGCGGTGAGCCAGATGTTTTTGTTCAACTTGTTTAAACTAACAAAAGGCCACTTTACTTAATATTTCCCAAAGGTTTGCCATGGGTTTTAAAATGTTTAGAAACAATCAAAATGTTGCAGTTGCTTTTTCTCCAAGAAGGATTGAGGAAATGTGGGTAGGGGTGATGGTCTGGACACCAAGCTCAAGGGCATTAATTTACTGTTGAACAAGGACTGAATATAGCATACCAAGAGGTAATCACACAAAGACCATAGTGAATAAATAGTGCTATGTAGAAAATCGTAAATAAATGCACTGATAAAGTTCTGGGGTATGGCCTTTCCTTGGATAGGTCAATAAAAATTGATCTTTTGTCCTGAATTTTGAGCCTTTGTCCTAATTTTTTATAGCCCTGTCCAGAAAATGCCTTCATGCCAGGTGGTCACCCTATTCGAAGAAGTGGGCAGATGCATGGTAGGCCAGCGATATTTGGCTGTCTTGTCCACTATGGAGAATGTTGTTGATGTGCCCGAGTGGACTCCTCCTGCACTGGTGAGCCACGGCAATATTTAGGCAGTATGGCACCTTCGTGGGGGCTGAATACCTTACCTAATCCTGGCTCACTGTCTTACCCAGTCCTTTGACCTAGGAATCAGTACATAAACACACCACCACACCAAAAACAATTAACACCAATTGCTGGTATCAACTAGACTGGCCCCAGGTCAGGGTTAGCCCTACCTAAGCACATCATGGAGAACAAACTACAAACTCATAAACATATGGGGATGTCCCTACCCCTTGAACAAATTCCCACGTGCTATACAAGTCTCACTCTCGACTGACACACATTACTCTCCCTGATTCATCCCCTGCAGCCACGACTAGTTATTCTATCTGCCCATAAATTGTAGTTCTGTTGCACACCACCACAATGACCACCAACTTGCCCAGGTCACCTCTGATATCCACTGACATAGCGATAGTCATACCACCACCTTTCTGTCACGAGCACCACATGCCCATCAAACCTAATTGCCCAAACTCATCATAAACATTCCTTCACTTACCATGTGCAATATCAAGTCCCAGTCCAGTGCTTATTCGGTTATAAAAAAAAAAAAACACATCAGTGAAACCTGCCTAGTCTTTATATCACATCATGCCTCTCACTGCCACCACACTGCACCTCCTGTTTCGATCTCACTCTTCTTGCAGGATCCCTTTTATTATTATTATTTTATTGCAGGTTTGTGTAACGCAAACTCGACCCGAATGTATTTAAACGATTTCTTTATATTACAATACAACAGCATTTATCCCAAATAAAAATGCGCACAAGTCTATATTAAAGTGAACATATATTTGAATACACATTGTAGTAGGTAATCATACATAGACAATGTAAAAAAAAATATACATGAAATAATGTGCCGAATTAAGTTAGCTTAACTGTTGATGCCATATTAATAGAAAATTCACATTAACATTGACAGGCCCATTTTCCATGTTGGGATTTTTTTGCACAGTTTGGTTTTCTTTTTTTGCTGCAGATGTTGCAATTTTCCAGTAGCCTTCGTTTAGCTAGTGAATAAGCATTTGTTTTGTATTAAACAACTGACCAGTGAGGTTCTCACCGGGAGGAGAGGAGACAACAGGAAGGATGATTCATGGGAAGAACTTTCTGAACCTCAAAATGTGAATGATGTATTGTTTCAAGGGATAGTATCTGAAGCCCATTGTGCGGACATGAAAATTGGTTTACCTATTCATAAGGGTTTACTGAAATCCTATTGGAGATTGTGACAGAAGAAAAACACACATGTTAACATCTAGAATGTTGTGTGTTTATATTAGTGCATGTTCCTGGATTGGGGGGGGAGGGGGGGGGGGCTTCTCTTACTCGCAATTGCTGGAGACTCATCTCTGACCTGCTTGAGAATGTATCTCTTTTCATGGGAGTTACTTAAACTGTTTTCTGAATCTATTAAATGTATGCTGATTTGTGGCTGTGAATACTTACCAGCGTGATTTTTCCTTCAATTAATATACAAAGGCTACACACCTAGGCATTCATTAGCTCATCAGAATTCTTGGTTAGGTATCTGAACTGACACTTAGAATAGGGAGATTCCTTTATGAAACACATTTGCTGCATTAATACAATGCTCACCGTTATATTGACTAGTATTGTATTCTTCCTTCTATGAAATAGCTATTCTTTAAGTATTTCAATTTCTAATGCGGATATTTGAAAGATTAATACTTACTGAATAAATAATGAAAAACCAAAGTACTGAAAAATAAAACCTTTTAACTTCCATACGTTCTATTTTTTGACTGTACTAAAAAGTCTTTAATGATTTTATTGCCATGTGTTTAATGTATTGCTCCTTTTCACTTCTCCTTGTCCACTAACAAAGGTCCATATGACCAGTGGTTACCACTGAAGACTAAGATATAGAAAACCCTGCTCGGCCAAGTGGTAGCGAGAGGACAGTTAATGTCACAGGAGAGAAGGAGTTGAAATAATTTGCCCAAGTTTAGAATCGCCTATGTCCCTTAAGTCTAAAGTCCGAACTTGAAGACCGAAGGACTTTGCAGTTCCAAAGTCGTTGCAGTGGTGGAGGTGTTATTATCAATAGGGTTATGCATTGCAATTATCTTTATTGAGTATGCTGTGTTGAAGATATGGGTCTTGTATTTTTGATAAAGTTAATAGATTAGCTATGTCTAAGCATTTGATGTTGAGCAGTTGAAGTTATCGGACTCAGAGTAGTCAAAGCTCCCGGGATAGTTAAGAAATAATACGTTGTGGTTTTATTTGTCTGCTAAGGTTTTGTTGTGCAGTTTTGTGAGGTACTATTAACTGTACATTTAAACAAGGCACTGTAACAAATTTTCGTGATTGCGCTAATATTGATTGGTGTCAGTAGAACCTATTGCGCAATATATCAGTCAGGGTGATTTCCCGCTGGTTGCGATTTCATTTGTGCGTATATGAGGAAATTAGAAGGTGTTATTTGCGATTTGTTTCTGGTATGAATTAACTATTTTAAATCCTTTAGTGGAGCAGACAAAAGATATTTGTTTATTGGGCTAGCTTAAAGTTGTAGAAATGTGTGTATAATAAAATTGCAAAGGAGCGTGAACCGCTGCATGGAGTGAGAACTACATCAGAGTATGCCACCCTGAGGTAAGTCAGTTAGGGTGAATTGCCGCGCTGTACTTAGATGACAGGTCATCAGGTGCTAAACTGCAATAGGCTCATGTAAAGAGGAGTGTGTTAAGATTGGAGGAAAATATTGATGTGCACGGAATTATAAATTGAACAAAAAGATTGTAATTTATTGAACTGATATTTGATCATATATTGTTGAATTTTGCAATTATGACATTTTTAAAACCTTTTAGAGATTTTATGAGGGTTGATGGGCGAGTCTATGTCTGCGAGGGTGAAGTGTCTCTACCAGAATGAATATCAGGGACCCTGTTATGTATAGGGCGCACTTTCCCGGTTTGCGCCCAGTGCACCTTAAAAGAGGTGCCCCGGGCAAAAATAGGGAAAGTGCACCCTATTACATAGACTGTACTGCCTCCAGGGCACCCGTGAATGCATTCAGGTGAAAAACAGAGCGGCTATAAAGTACTACCCACCTGCACTTTTAAAGGAGATTAGAGATCCCCTTGTAGGTGGGTGCAGTGAGTGACTGCAAAAGCCCACCAGGTTTGTGCTGGGGGTCCATAGGACCCCTTTTCCTCCCTCTAGAAGGCTGCTATCGGGGGTCCAGGGCACTGACAGCTTTTTTGCCTATGCTCCCATGTGCGTAATACGGCTGGCGCAGAGGCAAAGGGATTCCCTCATTTTTAAGGGGCCACGCCCCCATGAAAATGAGGGAACACCTTCAAGCGTTGATGCTGTATGTGCGCCAGCGCTTTCATTATTACAGAAGGGGCTGCACAAGTGTCTGTAGCCCCTTCTGTAATACCAAAGTGTCCTGGGGGCGCTCAAAGCAGGCACAGAAGCCCAGTGCATCCCCGGGTCACTTTGTGTAATACGGCCCCAGTCATTATATGGCAACAAATAGAGGATTTCATACACATTTGTGGATTTGTCAGTGGCACAAGATCACTGAAAACGAAGGAGCATTCAGATTTCCACAATATGCCACTTTTGATCTAAACGGTTATTGAACATTTGAGGGAAAAGTTGGATGAAATTAAGCCACCTCTTAGACCCCCACAGTATGAAGCATTAAATGCTTGTGAGTAGGCAAGTAATACCAAAGAGAAGAAAAGGTATCAGAATAAAGCAAAGAAAGCACGCAAAACTACACAGATACTAAATTGGACGAGGGACAGCAGAGGTGGAGGAAATGTGTAGTTGAAGGAGCTAGAATGTATCCAGCAATAACAACGGAAAAGTCTAAAAAGAATCAAAAACAGGGAAATGATGAGGAGACTGCAAGAAAAACTGACACTGATCGTGATTCAGGAGTTGAAATTTTAGAGGCTTTGTTGTCCTTATGTCCACCATCATATGTGGCTCTCACAAGTACAAAGAGTGTTACAACCACTAATGCCACAGTGGCTACAGCTCCTGTTGGCCGGAATATAACTCAGATTGAGAGACCACTTCCAGTACTTCTGATTGGTGAATGAACAGTCTCAATAGGTGCAGTTACAGTGTCACAGGTTGTATCTGCTCATACATTAGCAATTGCATCAATAACCATTGTTCCAAATACTACTGTTACAGGTACTGTAGAAGGAGTAGTTGTGACAGGGTGTGTCCCAACATCACAAAACTCAGATTATTGCTTGGATCCCACCACAAAATGTCCAATCATTAAGTGAAGGGAGGCAAATTGTTTTCATAAAACCTATTGAACATGACCATTCGATGATGGGATTTGTTTCGGTCATGGGTTGAAGAAACTCCAGAAAATAAAAGACCAGGAGAAACAGAGATACTAGCCAGGAAAGGGTGAGACCTTTAGATGTACCAAAATTGAGGTTGGAATTGGAAAAAATTATAAGATGTCTAGATATTTCAGATTTGAATCAATATGAGGAAAAGTAACTAATATATTTGAGTAAAGAAATCACAAGAAGAGAAAATGTCACAAATAGTAGGTTAACTGAACTGGCAGGAAAATGTGAGGTGGAACCCTCTAAAAGTGTTCCTTTATAGAAAAGCCTTTGGGCATAGTTAGATGAAGTTATTGTGACCAAGCGGTCCTCAGGAGATTGCCCTCAGGAATGAGATTGCACAGTGGAGTTGGTGAAGTGCATACAAAATTGAGTGATTTTGACAGGTTGGACAGCAAATGGGCAAAGAGATGGAGAAAGGAAAAGATACAATCAGATGCTACAGGAGCAAATGGTAAACACCACTAGTGCCCCCAGAAGAAGATGGGGCCCTAACTTTCTCTATGAAGAGATACCATGCAGTAGAGGTGATCTTGCGACATTCACAAACAACTTTCCAAAATTAAGAAAGAATCCTGCCCAGTGGTATACACAGGTTGGCAAATTTGTTAACATTCCAAAGGTTTTGTGGATGGACTTGAATATTTTCTTTGATAGTGTGGTACTGAATGATTTACGTGTTGAATGTAAGATAGCTGTGCAATGGCCACATACAGAACCTCCAAGGGAGGCACGTACTCATGCACTCTCATCTGTTGCAAAGTATGATGTGATGATTACATTTTTGAAAGGAAAAGTCCCAGCAAAGGACATTGATTGGTTAAAGATCAATAGAACTACTCAATAAGCTAAAGAATCAGTAAATGCTTAATATGAACTACTGGCGCAGGTGTTTAAACAGCACAGCATTCCAAAAATGATATAGGGAGTTCTGATTCACAGTTCGTACTTGGGTTGTGACCACAAATCGGCATGCACATACCACAAATTTTAATTTGTTGGCAGACAAAACCTGTAGATTAGATCCTGAGGTATGCAAATTCCTTTAGTGATGAGCAGGAAATGAAGCATAAAGAGACA
The DNA here is from genome assembly GCF_964204655.1 of Triturus cristatus. NCBI lineage: Eukaryota > Metazoa > Chordata > Amphibia > Caudata > Salamandridae > Triturus > Triturus cristatus. The sequence continues at coordinate 223,875,721 of NC_140579.1, forward strand.
AAATGTATGTTGGCTCAGACTAAGCTGTCACAAAAGGGGTTTCAAAATCAGTCATATGTATGGAATGCTGGTGAAATGCAGGATGTTGGTTTTCAGAATGGAGGACAGATGACTCAAGGTAGAGTGAATGCTTCTCAGAGTAGGGGTTTAGGTGTTCCGGAGTCAAGGAGTAAATCAAATGCAAATGTAACCTATTCCAAATAAGGGTCCAGTCTAACAAATGCAGATATCAACACAGTCACAAGTTCCTATGATGCAGGTCCCACAATCCCCAATGTCCCCACGGAATCGGAGGAATACCAGATTCAATATTAATCAAGTACCAAGAGCAAATTTGAACCCATTTCAACATTCTCCATGTTGGATAATCAGATCTTTGATTTTGATAATCCCCATAACCTTTAATGATTTTATTGCTATGTTTTTGTTTAGATGATTGCTCCTTGTCAACTATCAAAACTCCAAACAACCAGTGGCGGGGGTCATTTAATGATTACCGAAGACTAAGATATAGAACACCCTGCTGCGTCACATTACACAAGGACACGTTCATTTTTTTGTAGGCATGGGGTGATTAAGTGATTTGCCAAGAATCACGGGATATTAAGCTGATGCTGGAACTCAAACCCGCTTTTCCAGCTCCAAAGTTGGCAGCTTTGCCGTTAGCATTCCTCTCTTTCTTTGTCCCAGTTTCCACTCTCCCTCCTCCTCATTTGCCTTCTCTTTTGCTCTAGGTGAAAGGCAGAGGAGGGGGAAAACAAAAGAACGCCCTGGTAACACAACATGCATGCACATGACCACTGACTGCAACCACCGGCTCAAATTAACTAGTTGGTCATCCTCCATCTCTGGCACCACCATGCTCCCTCACCAGATATTAGTGCCCAGATCTGTTCTTCGGATTTTCTCACATTTGCACTCTCTGTCCAACCTATACAGCCTTTTTCTGCAAGTATTCCTTTACACCCATCACCTTGCTGTTAAAGACGTTTTCCCTATGCACCCCTAACTGGATCCCCAAAATGCTTTCAATTAATTAATGCATGGGTATTTTGTGCACAATTCTGTCATAAATTATCCATTACCCTCACCTAGTAATTACTGCATATTTCTGCCAAGTGAGGTACTTCAGTTCTTGACCCACTACAGCTTCCTCATCTGGTGATTATTGCACAGTTCTGCTCACTTGATGGTACCACTGCTGAATACCGTTCTGCCCTGGACACCATGCTTCTGTCACCTGGTTGTTCCTGCACAGATCTGCAGACAAGGTGGTGCCACCTGCCCTTGATCGTCGTACTCCTGTCTGGTATCCTCTTTCCTTTACCTACTTAAACCCCTTCTCATTTGTTTGTTCTTGCATAGTATTACATAATGGTAGTACCCTCTGCCCTGGACCCTTATACTTGTATTTGGTACGCTGCGCTGTACCTCCCCATAACCCACTCAGCCACTTCTGCCCGAGAAGGGTATCATGGCGCAGAAAAGGTGAGAGTCAAACCTTCGCTAGGGTGGGTGGCAAGATATTCCAATTATTGTTATAAGGGACTTATACTGCTTGCAGCTACCCTGAGGGGTCTCCCAGCGCATGATAGAGGCAGCTAACAGAGACTGTAGCAGGCAGCTAGAAAAGCCAGGTCTTCAGATTCTTACAGAAGGTAAGTAAGAAGTGACAGTTCCCAAAAGAGGAGGGAGAGAGTTCCACAGGTTAGGACCCAGGTAAGCGAACGAGCATCCCTTCATACGGGTAAGATGAAATCTAGGCGTATTGAACAGCCAGAGGCTGGATGATCTCAGCAGATGCATAGGGACATAGGGCGTCACCAGTTCTTGAATGTATAACGGAGCTAGACCATGTCTGGGCCTGAGCATATAGCACAGAGCCTCGCATTCAATGATCTTAGCAATCCTAAGCCAGTGCAATTCATGAAGCAGGGGAGAAGCAGAGGCAGGTCTTGGTAGTCGAAAGAGTAACCGGGTTGCCGTATTCTGAATGATCTGTGAACAGCGAATCGAGAATTTGTCTGTGCCCAGGTACGGCATAATCCAATCAAGATATAACCAGAGCTTGAATAACTGTTCGCTGGTCTGCTAGGGGAACTAGCCAAAGGATATTCTTCAGCCACTTGGGAACAGAAAATCAGGTAGCAGTAACCTTAGACACCTGTTGCTTCACGGAGAGCGGATTGTCAATAATAAAGCGGAGATTCTTGACCCTAGTCGCCAGGGTGGGTCCCCACAGCTCAGGGTTGTTTCCTAAAACCAAGACCTCAGTTTCATCACCGTTAAGCTTCAGCGCATTTTGGAAAAGATGGGAAGAAGGGAAATAGGACAGACATTTCACCAATAGGAAGGATCCAGATAGTTATTTTTTTTTTTAGCAGGGGGAGGACAAGGATGTGCTTCTAATTCTAAGGAACGTTACCTTCACTCAGAGAAGTTTTAGAATAGCAGTTAGAACAGAGTCATCTAAAAGTCTGAGCTTTGCAGGAGGGAGGGGGTTCCAGCAGGGAGCCGGACTTAATATATTGTAGTTCAATTTTTAATGTCTCCATATCCAAAGAGGACCGTGCCCTAATTTTGGAGGTCTCCCCAGGCTTATTAATCAACAGGGTCACTTCCTGGTGACTCCTCAGCAGGGCAACAAAATGCGTAAGGCTCTCTACATTAGCAGTATCTGCTGCTAATTGGCTGTTAATTACATTAACTTTGCCTTGAGAGAAAGTGGCTAACTCTTCACACTGATCTTGTGAAAAGGAGAGTGGAGGCAGAATGTTGCTAGCAGCCGAGAGATATTTTACTACTTCAAAGAGAGTCTTCCGACAGTGTTGAGAGCTGTTAATCTTCTCAGTAAAGTACATGGCACAGCCGATTTACAGAGGGCATGATATTTATTCAGCGCCGCCACATACTTGGACTGAGTTTCAACAGCATAAAGTTTCCTCCACTGTCTTTCTACGATTTTACTTCGTTTTTTTCTCTTGTCTGAAGGGGTCAGTAAACCAAGCAGCAGGAGGGTGAATTCTGCACGTCAGTTTAGTCCTGGGTGGCAAGATGGTATCAGTGGCCTCAGTAAGCCATTGGTACACAGAGATTTGGTCAGGGTTGGGTTGAGAGATAAGGGCGGGCATCATATTAAGAAGCAGCACATTTAACTCAGAAATGTTAAGTATGGACCAGTTCCTGGCTCTAGGTTTCAGAATAGGCCGAGAGAAGGGGGTGGAAGAGCCCTAATTCTGAAAGGCACTGGAAAATGATCCGACCAACAAAAATAAAGAGGAGGAGCGACAGTCCAGGCTTTTAAGTTCGAAAAAAATGGGGTCCAAAAGATGCCCCGCAACATGAGTGGGTGCAAAGGCGAGAAGAGCGAGATTGAGGGTGCCCAGGTCGTCGATGAAAGCTGTGGCTATATTGTAATTAGCATCCTCAAGGTGGAGATTGATATCGTCAAGCAAAGTAAAATTGGCTCACAGCACAATATGGGGAGCCAATAAGTCGGGAAGAGCTGAACACCAATCACTGGGGTACCCAGGAGGACGGTAAATTAGTGCCCTAGGGAATGTAAATTTAGGGGTAAAGGAAAGAGTAAATAACAGGGCTTCACAGTTAGGGATCTGGAAATCCTCTATTTTACATTTTAAATCCTTTTTAAAAATGATGGCAATACCTCCAGCAGTTCTAGGAGGTCTATTTAACCCCATCAGGGAGAAATTGGCGGGAAGTGCTGAAATATTATCAGGTAGGGAACCTTTGTGCAGCCAGGTTTCCGTAAGAAATATAACGTCCCAAAGAAAATTAAATAAGTGCAGCTGGTGCTTAGGGAGAGAGCGGCAATTAAGGCTAAAACAAAGAAATTCTTGGGAAGGGAAGAGTTCAGCCCAGGGGCTGGAGAAAACCACACGCTCATCATCCCTGACCTGCAGCCCCAAAGGGTAAGCAAACCTTGGATAGGTGGTAGGGGACCAAACGAACTGGCAGAATGCATATGAGGGCGGGAGGGTCTCAGGACTAAAAACTTGGCAATGAATTTCAGGTGTAGGTCTTAGACCATGCAAAAACATGGAAGTGTAGGATCACCTCAGACTGGCCTCTGGCCCCATCCGGAAGCGGACAGACGCACTCAGCCATCTCTTTTAAGAGTTGTTGCTGGAGCAACTAGACCGCTCTAACACCGGAAGTGAGCGTGACCTCAGAAGTGGGTGTCGTTACAGGCTCCTTAGGTCTCCACACAAACGGCACAGCAGCTGCAGCAGACCAGAGCAGGAGCTGAACAAAAGAGCAAACGTAAGCACCAAAGTAAGCAGATCACATGAAAAATAAAATTTAGAAATATGAACAATGAAAGACTAAAAGTAAGCTGAGCAACCAGCAGCTTACCTGCTTCTATCGCAAAAGCCAGGCCAATCGTTTCTTATGGAACTCAAGAAGAGAATAGGGTCTACTGTGAAGTGACAGGTCATTGTATGCTTTAGAAGCAATGTATTAGAAGGCCCAACCTCAGAATTTGGTTTTGTGTATGCATGGGATATGTGAAAGTAGTTCAGCAGAGCGATGATGTTTGGAAGGTTTGTGAAAGCAGTTGAGACTGTTGAGATGTGCATGGCCTCTCTTGTATAGTGCTTTGAATGTGTGAGTGAGAAGTGTGAACTGTACTCATTTATTTATTGGGAGCCAGTGGAGCTCTTTGAGGTACGGGTGATGCAAGTGCTACTTGGGAGGTTGAAGGCGAATCTTGCTCCAGAGTTCTGTATGGTTTGTAGACTTCTGGTAGGTTGCTTGACGATTCCAGAATAGAGGGCTTTTCTGTGATCCAGCTTGCTAGTGATGAATGTGTGCGTGCGACAGTCTTGTGGATGTCGCTCAGGAGCCATTTGAAGATTTACTTCAGCAACTTCACAGTGGAGAAACAGAATGCTGTGACAGTGTTAACTTGCGTGGTCATGTTCTGTTTCTTGTCTAGGACAATACCAAGGTTTGTGGCATGTCGGGTGGGGGAGGGTCCTAGTTCAGTCAGCCACCGGATGGTGTCCCATAAAGAGGTGTTGTTGCTGAAGATCACAATTTATGTCTTGTCAGTGTTGAGGTTGAGACAGTTGGACTTCATCCAGCTGGCTATTTTGGTCATGAAGGCAGCAAACTTGTTCCCATGTTGGGAGTCTTATCCGAACAGGTTAGTATGAGTTTCATGTTGTCAGCTTAGGAGAGGACATCAATGTCATGGGCACAGAGGAGTCTGTCCAGAGGGACCATATATGCATTGAAGAGGGTCAGGCTGAGGTACATACCTGGCAGAACTCCACAGATCAGGGTGCGGGTGTCCAAAGAGTAAGAAGCCAGGCTGACTGCTTGTGTAATGCCAGGTAGGAAGGAGCAAATCCAGCAGCGAGTGAGTTCTAGGATTCTAGTTTCACGTAGGTGTCTGATGGGATGGGAGACAGTGTCAAATGCTGAGGAGAGGTCCAGGAGGACAAGTGCTGCTGTCACTCCTCTGTCCAAAATCAGGTATGTGTCATCTGTGGAGGTAATGAGGGCTGTTTATGTGCTGTGGTCAAGTCTAAGGGTGGACTGTGTGTCATTGAGGAGTCGTGAGGCGTCTGTTTCTCTAAGCCTTTGGCAGTACAGCAGTAACAAGATCGATCTGTAGTTGTCAAGAGTAGATGGGTTTCCAGATGGTTTCAGGAGTAGTGGGAGGACAGTGACGTCCTTCCAAGTGTCTGGTACCTGAAGAGATAGAGGCATTGAGGATACTGGGAGTACTTCACTGATGAGTTGGAGTCCACTGGCGAAGGAATGACAGGCTGGAGTCGATGGGGCCCCAGAGTGGATAGACTTCATGGTGGCAGCGGTCATGTTCCTAGTGATGGGGGGGGGGGGGGGGGGCTCACATGAGGTCAAGGTCTCCTCTTTGGTCGAGACAGGGAGCCAAGTTGCAAAATCAGCGGTATCCAGTTGAGGTTCTTAGTAGATGTATTTTTTTTTAAATAAATATTTTTATTGGTTTCAGCATACATGAGTGTTACACAGTGGTACTTGCAGTCATCAGTATTTCAGGTAAATCTGAAAATTATGCAGTCGGCAAGCAGGATTACAGCAACTGTGGTATGCAATACCTTATACCATAACGAACGGAAGATCAGTAAAAACACAAAACTAGCCTGATCTGTGGGTTGGTAATCTGTTTCCAGTACAGGGCCATGGCTAGGGCTAGGGCTAAAAACTGTTTTGAGCAAGTGTTTCCGGGGCTCGGGTTGACGTCTGTCAAATGGGTGTTTAAGCAAGTGTCGGGCTAGCAATTTAGCTTTATGTCAGCATGGCTAGAGAGGTTTGGATTGGGTGGTCTTGCATCATTTTCAGTATTCTGTGAGAATATCGTTCCATTGGGATGGGATGTTTACGGAGTCTCTCCCCAATGGATCACGGTGTTATACCACGGAGTTGTTCCCAACAGCATTGCTGGTTTGCATCCCATTGTGATAGTACGTTTCACTAGCAACAGGTCAAGGAAATGTCATTGCCCTTCCAGGTTTCCAGTGCCTATGTAGCCCTAATATGCAACCCTCTATCGTTCATTGCTCTCTGCAGCTGTAACCATTGTGGGGGTTGTGCAGACTGTTGCCTAAAAGACCATGGCGCAAGAAAAGAACATGTGCATTAAGTCAGCCTGTTCGGCATGGCAGCATGGGTATTCAGATGTTGCTGAAGGGCATATTTTATGCACTTGGGCCAGGGTCAGGTAAGCTCTGTGTAATATGTTGATTTTTATATTTTGGAATTGCGCAGTATGGCTGCCTTTCTGCCGGTAAGAGAGTGTCACAACCCATTCTTTTGGTGTTAGGGGGCTCTCCAGATGAAGTTCCCATGGTTTTTGGCAACAGAAATTTGGGGAGGAAAAGTTTCTGAACAATTAATTTTATTTATAAAGTTTTATATAGTGCAAACATGACCCAAGAGGGTATCAGAGCGCTTTACATTACACATTGATTGGGGTAATATACATACATTCAATATTCAACAGTCAATACAAAAGAGGTAGACAGTGGTATATAGGATAACATATGTGGCTAATAGTCACATACGAATTAGAGTCTTAGGATGTGAATTTGTTCATCAGAAGCATTTTTACTTCTTTTTTTGAAGGAGGAAAACGAAGAGATTATGCGTACATCTGGAGGTAGGGAGTTTCAAATCTTCGGTGCGATAACTGAGAATGCTCTGCAACCGGTTCTCTTTTTGTGGAAGGATTGTGGTTTCAGTAGTAGTGAGCTCGCACTTCGCAGTGGTCTTCATCCTCCCGACCGCTCTAGCTTTTGTGGTAGGTAACTGGGGGTATTGCCATGAAAGGCTTTATGGGTCATGCAAGCAATCTTTAGTTGTATTCTTGCCTCGTAGAGTACCCAGTTCAGATCTTTCAAGGTTGGAGAGATGTGGTTATTTCTTTTTGTTCCAGAGACCAGTCTGGCCGCAGCGTTAAGAGATGCCCTCAGCAGGACCAGCTTGTTTTTGGGAAGACCGCATAGAGTGGTGCTTCCATAGTCCAATCATGGTAACACTAGGGCTTGTACCACCATTTTTAATTCGGTCTGTGGGAGGAAGGGTTTAAGTTTCCTTAGGATGCTAATCTGATGATTAGCTCCCTTGGTGGCATTACTGATATGCGCCTGCATATTTAAATGTTTGTCTAGGGTGAGTCCCAAGGAATTCACAAAGTCAATGATGTGGGGAGCACAGTCAAAGGAAGTTAGATGCTTCAGCCACAAGTCTATCTTGGGTGTGTGATTGGGCAGGGAGGGAGATAAGGAGGAATTCTGTTTTTTTGGCATTAAGCACGAGGTGGTTCCCAGTGAGCCAACTTTGAGTATTATGTAGAATAGCGTTGAGGGAGATGAAGTCGTCTGGGGAGGAGATTTTCATATACAGTTGTGTGTCATCCACATACAGGTGATATAGAATGTTCGCAGAGTGCTGCGCGTTTGCCAGGGGTTCCCTGAGTAGATTAAAAAGAATGGGTGATAGTGCAGAGCCCTGTGGAACCCCTAGGGTGACCATGGAGGGTTGAGAAAGTGATTGATTCATCTTGATTCTTTGGGTTCTGTTATTTAGGAAGGAGGTAAACCATTGTAGCACGGGCCAGATTGGCCTATCCTTCGTTCCAGTAGGGACAGTAGGTGGTCATGGTTAACCGTGTCGAAAGTGGAGGATAAATCAAGAAGTATCAAAAGATATGATTCGTTATGGTCTAACATTTTTTGTATGTCATCCATTATGTGGGTGAGTGCTGATTCAGTGCTGTGACCTTGACAGCTGGATTGGTGTTTGTTCAGGAGGTTGTAGTTCTCGATGTGGTTTCATAATTGAATTTGTACACATTTTTCCAGCAGTTTCGCTAGAGTGGGTATGTTGGATATGGGGCGGTAGTTGTTGAGATCTGAGGAGAGGGAGTCGGCTTTCTTTAGTATGGGTGTGACCTACCCTACTTTAAGACAGTCTGGTACGGAGCCTTGACTAAGAGAGGAGTTTACAATCTTTGACAACAAGGGTAGAATAGAAGTTTTTATCATTTTGAATAGAGGAGGTAATGGTCCGAGAAGTGATTGGAGGGGTTAATCGCTAGCAGAGTGTTATAGATTTCGTATTCAGGAGGGGCGAGAAGGTGTGCCCAGAGGCATTGTTTTTTTGGAATTTCAATCGGTATACTAAAATGGTCCTTGATCTGTGAGTAAAATTAGACTCATGTGGAAGGGCATTTTTAGATTGAATGTCTTATAAAATGGTTTTTGTCTTTTCTAGGAAGAAATTGGCAAGCTCATCACAATTAGGGGTAGCCGAACTGCTTAGTTCCGTAGCATTAGGAGTGTTGTGCGATTGTTGTTTGATGATTTCGAATCGTTTTTTGGGGCGATTAATGGCTTGGTTCAGCTGTGTTTTGACGAAGTCTGCCTTAGCCTTTAAGATTTTCCTGTTGTATGTATCCCTCAGCGCACTAAGGTGATATAGGTGTTCAATGGAGGGTACAGATTTCCATATTTGCTCAGCTGATCTTAGCTTGCGCCGATTAGAGTTCAGGTTCTCCTTGAACCATAGTTTGGAGATTTTGGAGGAAACGCTTTTTTTTTGTGAAGGGGCGCTGTAGCGTCAAGTAGTTAAAGCATAGTGGTATTGTAAATGTGTGTGAGGTCATGGACGTCAACCATACCGGTCGTGGGGATCAGGGCAAAGTTGCATCGGTTTACCAGGGCTCTAGGGTTAATATTTAGGATATTCTTTTTCCACGGTTTTGTTTTTGTAGGTTGGCATCTTTTTGGAATTACCTCAATATTGATGGAGAAGATGCTCTAATGGTCAGTTAAATCACATGGGGTAATGGATTCCAACGATACGTTGTTCGTGTTTGCTATGAAGAGGTCTAATGTCTCTCCCTTGTTGTGGGTTGGACTGTCACAGAATTGGGACAGATTGTCAAGCATACAATTGTCAAGAGTGTTGCACCCAGCTTCTCCTTTTGTCTTGAGCAGGTTGGATCATACCAGCCGGCGGGCCACCCATAGTAGCTATGCTACTAGGTAATAGTGCTCAAATATCGAGGCTCCAAGTCCTCCCTGTTCTCTGGGGTGCTGTAATTTCACCAACGCTACCCTGCATTGCCCATTGCTCCAGATTAAGTCACATAGTTTCGTATTCAATGTATGGAACATGCTGCTAGGGACCTGTATTCTGAGATTAGTGAAAGAGTCTGGGCATCATGATCATTTTGCACTGTTAAGGGAATGATGCACCACAACACTCTCTGGGAGGTCTCAGGAAAGAGACTGCCTTTGTCAGGTTTCCATCTAAAAAATCCAGTCTCATGAGGGAAATGTTGATGCCTAAAAATCGGCATGTGGAAGGTTCCTATTTATTGTATCATGTACCACCAGGTCTTGCTGTGGGGCAGGCAGGGCAAAGGAGGAACAAGCATGTTTTTGTCCAGTTAACTCCTAGTCCGGAAACGGCCTTGAGCATCTCCAGTAGACCCTCGAAGTCAGTCACCTCAGCTTGAATGTCTTTGATTTAGAGCAAGAGGTCGGCATTTAGGGACACCACGTGTCTCCCCTCCCGTCAGGATTCCCGGCTCCACCCTGAATTCAGAAGGCATTGCACTTCGATCACCAGCACAAATAGCAGTTTTAAAAGCGGATACCCCTAGCGTGTGCCACACCCTAACAGGAAGTATTCAGAGATCAGCCTGACAATTGTTACCCTTGCGGTCGGTGCAGTGTATAAGAGTCTAATCAGCCGGATTATTCTGTTTCCCAACCCTATTTAACGCAGTACTACAAACATGTACTCTCAGTCTAGCATGTAAAAGGCCTTCCCCAGACCCAAAAACAACCAGGGCGAGTATGGCCAGTGCACTAGGGCCTCTGCAATGATGCTGTGCAGTCTACTACTATTGAGAGACTACAATCAGCCAGGTATGAAACCATTTGGATTCAGGTGGCTCAGGGTTGGCATTACGCCCAACAGCCTTGTCGACAATAACCAGCTACAGGTTTTAGAGTCGTATCCTAGCATGACTAGTGGGTGGTATGAGGTGACTTCAAGTGGACTATGACTAAGGAGTAGGAGATATCCGGTGGCTGACAGCCAATGGAGTGAGTGCTCCTCGGTCGGTAGTGTGAGTATACGGTAGCAGATCAGGTGTGGCATGCCCCACTCAGTGGCCATGTCCAGCCCCCATGTTTCACACGTTGGGAGCCGCCCTTACAGCACTTAGATTAAGACTTCAGCAGTTTGAGGTGTTATCGTCAATGGGATCATGGATGCCAAAGTCTTTACCCGAGGAGGTGCTGCCGCAATCAGTGTGGTGTCGGGCCTCTGGGTTTCTAAGTTGTGATACTTTGGTTAGTGCCAACAATTTCCCCTGATTTTGACCGGCCTGGGGAGAGGGGGGGTGGGCACCCAGTGCACCCACTCCACGTTGAGAACCCAGTGGGCGCTACATGTGTCAAAAGCAATTTTACCACGAAAGCAGTGGGATTCTCTCCCTCTATTCTTTCATGCAGCCCTACAATGCGGGCATTATTGCGCCTTGACTGTCCTTCCACGTTCTCGACTCACCTCTCCAGAAGACAGATCTTGTCAATCAGATTAGAGATTTGGCTGCTGTGATCCAGTCTTGGGTTGTTGGTCTTGTATGGCCACCTCCACTATTCATACTTAGTCTTGGAATTTTTGCTGGTCATCACACAGGTGCCCCAGATCAATCACAACAGCATCTCTTTAGTGCCCGCTCTGGTCTAGTGCCGTCAATGGTGCAAATAATTTGGTTGAGTTTCTCAGATGAGTGGGGCACTGGGGGGTGGAGTGGGAAGGTTCAGAGGCCATCCCTGGTGGGGTGGGCGCAGGACTGCCAGATCTGTACCTCCCCATTAGAGGGAACGTCAATGTGGCACCACAGAGTGTGTCAATTAGGCTTTCCAGATAAGTCCAGCTTGTGGGTAGGGCAGGGACCAGTTATGCCCCCTAGGCCCAGCACAGGACCTTTCCGCCTGGGGAGGCACAAGCAGTCTGACCCTCCTAACTCTCCCTCCAGGTGCTAAGCCTCGTCTTTCCAGGTTGGGCCCCACTGAGTAGCTACAATGTGAGGCATAGCCCCATTTCCCCCCCCCCCACCCCCAGTCAGCCAGGAGTTTGGTCCTTCTCTTCAGTCCCACAAATATTAATTCTCCCTGCGGGGGAGGGTGGGGGGGAGGGGAGGCACCTTTCACACCCTGATCTGATAAACTCAAGCGCCTCTCCCCCCCCCCCCCCCCCCCCCCGGCAAGACAATTTGTCACCTTCACACTGGAGAACCTCAGCAGCTCCGGGTGGCCAGTCTTCCCCCTTGGCAGTATGGTAATAAGGAGGCGTCGCCCCCACAGTCAGGCACAGCATCGGTCACGGCCCTTCTCTGGGACTCCGGAGCAGCTGTCACATTGAGCAACATCTCATCAGTGCAACGGCTGTACCCAGCCACAGTCAATTCTGACCCACATGACACCTGCTGCATGTCCTTGGGCCTCCCAGAGTTTGGTCTCGGCCCCTAGATGTGCTACAGCTTGCAGATGATGTTGGATCAACTGGGAGCTCCACTAATATGATACCCCCATCTTGCAGTGCTTGACCACGCCCCCTCTTAGTTGCTGTATACAGCGGTTATCTTGCTGGAGAAGAATTACAGAGATCCTGTGCATCACTATGCAAAGTGATGCGGTTGGAGGTGGGCGGGTTGAAATTTTTCACAGTGGCAAAGAGCTCTACTGCTGTTGGTGCTGGCATCAATGTGATCTGCAAGGGAGGTGTGCTTGGTGTTACAGCGCTGTAAGAGGTGGCATCTAAAGCAGATTTTAAGGTGTTTTTGTCCACGTCTTCGCTCATGCTTTATCTGTGCTCCAGTTGTTTACAGTGGTGCTTCATCATCCAGCGTTCCTCTATGTACCAGCTGCCCTGCTGTCTGGATTATGTTGCTCTAGCGGGGCCAGGGTGTCGGCACAGGCAGTGGTCCAACTGTTGAAGTTTTTGATGATTTCCAGCAGGCTGCTGATGGGTTTGGGCCGATGTGCAGAGAAAGACAATGTCCAGTGTACCTCTGCAAAGTTTTTACAGCGGGCAGGTCTGGTGTTGGCTGCTGGTTTGTTGGCGGTGCAGAACAGGGATTGTGAATCTGATGAGGTTGAGGTTCATCTAAGTGATCGGTGATGGCTTATCGAGTGCAATGTTGTCAAAGCAGGTTAAAATCAGATCGGGTAGTATCCAATGGAGTGTGTGGGATCAGGTACGCTTCGGTTTGAGGCAGAGGTTTCTGAGGTTTTCTAGAAGCACTTCCGTGTTTATGTCAGAGCAGTTTTACAGGTGGAAGATCAGGTCTGTGAGGAGGCTGAAGGTGCTGGAGTTGATGAGGGATGAGTTGAGGTCAGGATTGTGTTGACGAAATTGGTGCCCTTTGCCTTGGACCCTCATTCGCTGAAGTACCATTTACCCTTCACCTCGACCATTCTCTCATCCATTTGTCCTTATAAAGTACTATACACATGGTAGCACCATCTGTACTGTACCTTGCTATATCCCTTTCACCTTGATGTTCTTACACAGGTACACATCAGTGTACGTCACTGTTAGAAGGTGGTTCTGACACCATGAGCCACCCGGATTTTTTGCTTTTTGAGCACCTTATTGTTGAGCTTTTACTGTGGGGGAGCCTCATAAGTTGGGGCTCACCCACAGTGAACTCAGGATGGAAGAGACATGCCAGGGAAAGTCAGTGTGTTTTACTGTGTTTTCACTTCCTTATTCCCCTATGGGAATGTGGAGCCAGGGGCTAGATTAACTTCAATTAGGCCTACAGATTCCAGACACGCACTTAAGTCCACTGTAGCAAATGTGAAAAGAAGTATTCTGCAGAGTCCAAAGTCATATTGGTACTGCTTTTGGGTCATCCAGAACTGTCATATTTCTCTGAGCCAGCCATGACCAGACCCAGGCTGAGGGCTGACCTCAGCTGGATGGATTGATAACCTTTCTTCCACAAGATAGAGCCTCTCTCCACGAAGAGAAGATGGGTGGGGCTGCAGGCCAATCCATCAACTGCTGTCGCTGGGTGCCAGGCACCAGGCTGCACCAAGGAGGGAAGGAGTTCGGTTTCAGAGGCCATGTGGCCAGAGACACTGGACGACGCCCTTTTGAACAACCCAGAGGCTGGACAAGGAGGGAGCAGGGGCAGGAAAGTGATGCGTCGCTGTTTGATAGGGACTTCCTGCCAGCCCCCTACTCAACTTTTAAAAAGTGCTTGCACAGGAAGAGAAGCTCTCTCTGGGGTGTGGTCGGCGGAGGCTGAAGGTGCTGGAGCCTGGCGCAATGGGCAGTTGGAAGGAGAGACCCCCCTGACTGCCCCCAGGACCCAAACAGCACCAGAAGAAGAGTCCAGGACCGGTCCGCAGGAGCAGTGGCCTCTGCGCAGGGAGAAGTGAGGCCCCGAAGGAGAGCCAGGCGAAAGGCTGGCGCAGGGAGCCAGTGGAGACCGTTCCCTGCAGAAGGCAGCCTCTTGGAGACCCGGAGGGCGAAGGAGAGTGCTCGCAGTGGCTGGGGGCGCCACCAGGAGCGAGAAGACGCAAAAACGGAGGAGATCGGACCCCTGGGGGCTGAGATATGCCCCCAAGAAGGTACACTACCTTTGCTGGGACCGACGACTAAGCACGTGGGGTTCCGCCGCCGGTCTTAAAACTGCCCCCGGGGTGGGTCAGGTCCCCCAAGGAAGGAAAGTCAGGGTGCGCCGTCGCGCACCCCGTGAAGGTACCCCCGCGGGGTGCCAGGAGCCCACCCTGGCCCCCGCCGACAACGGAGGATGGGGAGCACTGTCGCGCTCCCCGTGACGGTGGCCCTTGGCAGGGGGCCAGGAGCCCACCCTGGCCCCCACCGATGCTGAGTGAGGGGGAGTGCCGTCGCGCCCCCCGAAGATGTTCGGGGGCCTGGGACCCCATCCCCGGGCCCCGAGGGTGGAGAAGGTGGGGGGAAGTGCCATCGCACTCTTCCCGAAGAACCGCTCCCTTGAGGATGCGGTGTGTCTGCCCCCTGGAGCGGGCAGACGAGAAGAGTCATGGCGGCTCCTGCGGCAGCACGCGAGGGTGCTGGCCGGGCGGGGATCCGGCGGGGGCAGCCGGGGGTGAGCTCCCCAGGCTGCCCACCCATCTCGGAGGCATGCGGGGGTCCCGGGTGGGACCGGGCCCCAGAATCCAGAAGGAGCGGCCAGGGGTGGGCTCCCCGAGTCGCCTAGCAGCACCTGGGGGTCCGGGCCCCCCACCGAGGGAGGAAGATGCGGCGAATCCGCCGGCACCACCAGCGCGGGTCTGCCCGGCACAGCGGGAGAGCCGCTCATCTATTATGCATAGAACGGAGCTGGAAGCGTCCCATAATGCCTTGCAAGGCATGGGGGGGGGGGGGACATAGTTTTTGCCGTCTGGTGGCCCCCAGAGGAGGGGGCCACCCTCTTGTGTGAAAAAGTACACAGGGGCTGCAGGAGCACCGCAGCCTCCCCCAGCCTAAAGGGGAACAGTCCCCCCATATGTTTCATGGGGCATCTGAAAGAATAACCCCTCAAGGTCTCAGCCAGCATTTATCACTTTCTGCAATGGAACTTATGTTCTACAGCTGAGGGTGTACTACGAAGTGCATCATGGAGTGAAGGGCTGAGTTGGGGATGTCTGGAGAAGGGCATCCCCTGGAGGTGAAGTGGTGTAACTGCACCGAAATGCATTTACTAATGTTTCTTTCTTTCAGAGAGACTGAAATTCATTTGTTTAATGTGATGTGCTGGTGTAAGGTGATGTGATAAGCCAAGTGGGGTTATGTTGCCAAACAGTCCTGCCAGGGTGTCTGGCTGTATACGAGTAATCCTGCGATTTCATATGTGAAGCCTTTAGGGGCTGTGATTGCAATGCATTCAAATGATCAACTAAGGTGATGAGTACTGTCATTCTAAAGTATGCGTAAACATGGATTCTTCCTGCTGCGCTTAGGTGAAGACCCCAGACTGCTAGCCCTTAAGTAGGAGATGCTCAGTCAGGGTCATATGTCACCAAGGCAGGTTAACCCCTTTTTAATGCTTGTTGAGGTAATGGGGTGGGTCGCCACTGGGATGGTGCCAGTGCGCCGGGCCCTTGCTCCAGGTTATGTTCAACTAACTGCATTGGGGGCAAGTTGATGTGCATACATGGGAGTGGTGGTACTAGACCCCACCCCCCCGGTATGCAATGTCACAAAGTAATTCCAACAGCTTATGTATATTTGTAAATTGGTGCATAGTATTGAGTAGTGTGTGTGTTTAATAAATGTACTCTTACTTTTATAAAGCAAAGTACAGACTGGACAATCAATTATTGAGTGTTATTTCTGCGCACCTGCAAATGGCGATTACTAGCCCACACCACCTCCCTTGAGTAAGCCTCAGACTGCTCTGCAACGCTACCCTCTGAGAGTCAGGCGCTTCAATTGGGTGGTTGGTTCCCAGTGAAGGACAAATGTAGTCATGCTATTTCTGCAGGCCTCACAGATGCTGCCTCGTTTTCCAACACTCACCTTTACAATGAGGTAATTATTATGCTGCACTTTATCACAGTAATTACAATGCATACTGTTGTAACATAAGTAGCTGGGAACACAGGGACCCGGAAGCCTGCACACTGTCGGTTGATATCGAAAAGGCCATCGCTAGTGTAGAGTGGCCCTATTTATACCGAGTGCTGCGGGCTTTTGGCCTGGGGGACGGCTTTGTGCGCTGGACCACCTTGCTCTATAGCGAGGCCACGGCCCGGGTGAAGACGGGGGTCACCATTTCGGCCTCCTACCCGGTGCGGAGGGGAACGAGGCAGGGTTGCTCGCTCTCCCCCTTGCTATTCGCCCTGGCTATTGAACCACTGGCGGCGCATGCCCGACTAGGGCGTTCTTATGCAGGCGTTCACTTGAGGGGGGATGCCCACTATATCTCTCTGTATGCTGATGATCTGCTGATGTTTTTGGTGGACGCCGAGGGTGCACTGCGCGGGGCGACTGCCTTGTTGGAGGCTTTGGACGCCTATCTGGGCTCAAGGTCAACTGGGGCAAGACATGCTTGTTCCCGCTGGGACCGGGCGGCCGGGCCCCCCAGTCACTGGGACTGGTCCGATGGGAAGGGGGCTGCCTGCGATATTTGGGGGTTAATATCTACCACACCCAGCCGGATTTGCTGGAGGAGAATATTGGCAGAGCCATTCGCGGCTTGCGGGGTAGCATGAGTTTCTGGAGTACGCTCCCACTCTCGTGCGCCGGGAGGGTAGCGCTGTTGAAGATGGTGGCGTTGCCACGACTCCTCTATTTCTTTCGCACCCTACCTATATGGGTGCCTGCGTCGTACTTCCAACGGCTCAGGGCGATGTCCACGGGCTTCATTTGGGGCTCGGGGAGAAGGCGGGTGGCTTTGACCACCCTGCGGCGGCCGAGGGCGGAAGGGGGCCTGGCAGTCCCGGACTTCGAGTGGTACTATCTGGCGGCCCAACTCCAGTGGCTTACGCAGGCGGTTGCCAGGGAATACAGGGGCCCGGAGGGCCCACAGGGCAGGTTGATTCCGCGGCATGTGCTGGCCTTCATAGTCTTGCAGCAGAGGCTGGACCTTGCCCTGCTTACGTTGGAGGAGCGTACACTCCGGCTGTGTTGGAACCGGTGCCAGAGGAGGGCGGCGATAACTCGCCCCTACGCCCCGCAGATTCCTTTGGGAATGTGTACGGCGTTCCCGCATGGAGGCGACTGGTCTGGGCTGGCTGTTTGGGAAGTGTTGGGCGTGCAGATGGTGGGCGACTTATTCCGGGAGGGGGTGCTGCTACCTTTCCAGGAGTTGCAGGACTCCTATGGGCTCCCACGTGGGGACTATTTAGTTCACGCAGCCCTGGTAGCGAGCCTCCAGCGGCACTGGAATGCGGGGCTCTCGGAGCCACCGGTCGCTGCAGGTTGCCAATATGTAGTGATGGCAGCGGGGACGTCCAAGGCCATTACTTGTCTCTACCGCAGACTGTCGTCAGAAGACCTACCGCCCCTTGCCGCCTTGAGGGGCAAGTGGGAATTGGACCTTGAGAAACCGATCCCCGAGACTACCTGGACCACGCTGGTGCGGCGGGCCTGGAAGGGAACGCGCAATGCCCGGTTCCAGTTGGTTCAATTTTTTACGTTGCACAGGGCATATTTGACGCCGGTTAAAATATTGCAATATTTTGGGGGTGCGCACTCGCAATGCCCGCGGTGCGGAAGAGAGGGTGCTGATTTTCGTCACATGTTTTGGTCCTGCGTTCAGCTGGGGGATTATTGGGCAGAGGTTTTGGATTGCCTGAATCAGGTGACGGACCGTGTTATTGAACCAGACCTGGGGGCCTGTTTACTGCTTTGGTTCCCACACACCCGCCGGACGAAGGTCACTAGCAAGTTTTACGACTTAGGATTGATAATGGCCAAGAGGGAACTGACTATGCACAGGAAGTCCAGGACGGGGCCTAGCTTCTTGCGGTGGAGGGCGGCCTTTGCGCATTGGGCGGGGGCGGAGGGTGCGCTCCGGTTGCAATTAGCTCTTCAGAGGGAGGACGAAAAAGCGCTGGCGACGGCCCGTGCGTGGGAGGCGCTGGTGGTGGAACTTCAGGGGCTGATGGCTAACAACGGAACAGAGGGGGACACATCTGGCGGGCAGGAGGAGGCGGGGAACGGGGAGTAGCAGCGAGCACTGGAAGCAAGGGTGTGGCTAAGGCGCGAGGGAAGGCCATGGTTCTCTAGTGGAGGGTGGGCACCCATGTCTGATTTATGGCAGGGAGGGGGCACATCAGGAGCGAGGCGAAAGACAGGAGGCACACTGACATGGGGGGGGGGGGGGGGGGGGGGGGGTGGAGGGCCCGTATGGGCTGGGCGCTTATCCTCCCGGATATTGGCTGGTAACTCTGTATGTGCAATATATTCTTTGGCCGGGGAGGAAGCGGGGTTTGTACTGAGTTGTTGCTATGAAAACAATAAAAATGTTTCAACAAAAAAAAAAAAAAGCTGGGAACACAGGGAATGACGCTAGTCATTACTATACATAAGTGTATGTATGTAAGGGGGGGGGGTGTCAATAAACATGTGTTTCCCTTGTTGATTCCCAAAGGACTTGGACATTGCTACGGCCCAAACTGCTGAACAGAATTACACCAAATTTGTCAGCAAGGTAAATGTTGGTCCAAGGATGTGAATTGGTGTAAATCCGTTCAGTGGTTGCGGAGTTATTAACCCAAATTTGTGTGTGTTTATATATATATTTATTGATATCCATTGTGATCTATGTACTAACGAGATAGTACACGATGAATACGGAGAACACCACGAGTAGATATGTGGAATGGGCATTGACCACTAGCCTCTCCATGATGGCCGGCAATTTTATTGAAGATAATATGGCTTTGTGTAAGTCCGTTTTTTATGTTGTTTAAAAAAAATACAATCAATGACTTCTATTTAAACTTTATGAAACTATTGTCGCATTGACGAAGGCGCTTGTTAAGTTATGGGATAGAAATAAAGTAACCTGATGCTTACAGACTCGAGTGTGCACCACACTTTGTTGCTACAGTGGATTGGAGAGTATGTGTGTGTGTATATATATATATATATATATATATATATATACATATATACATATACACCCCCCCCAACAGTCCCCATGCTAAACTCTGATTGGCTGCCAACACTGCAAACAAAGAAGTGTTGGCAGCCATCTTGAGACTCTGCTTAGGCCAACTCCCTCCAAAAAACTTTTAATAAATAAATAAAAAATAAAAAAGGTGGTTGTGTGCGTTTGGTTAGAAATACCAGTACCCAGGCATAAAAACGCATGAAGAAAAAAAAACGTCAGCTGGAGTCACGCTGGATCCATCTCTCCCGATTTTATTTATTTAACAAAGGGCGGCTCCAGCGCTGTGTTAATATATCAGCCCCCGGGTGAGCCAGGTAGAGGGGGCTTGATCCTAATGAAGGGAGGGAGGGGGCAACATAGCTCCCCACTCCTTGGGCTTATTAATGCCCCAGGGACCGCCACCTCCCGTCAGCATAAACATTTAAAAACCAGGGGTCCTTATATTGTGGGGACCACCACCTCAGCTTCCCAAGGATTGCCCACTACAGGTCGCAGATGGCGCATTTAAATATTTAGGAAACTACATATCTGCAAGCTCGGATGAATTCTATAAGTGGAATCTCATGCCTCCTCTGGAGCGTCTCAAACAAGATGTGATACATTGGGGCACATTACCGTTGACACTCCAAGGAAAGGCGGCGCTTTTTAAAATGATGGCACTTCCTCGATTCTTGTACGTACTGGAGAATGCACCATTCCTGGTACCCCCAAGCTACTTCAAAGCGATTGAGGCACAGGTTTCCAGTTTGCTGTGGGGGAACAAACCGGCACGTATTGCACAGGGCAAATTGGTTAAAGGGTGCTATGACAGGGGAATAGCGCTTCCAAATATACAGTTATACTATTGGGCAGCACAATTAAAGATTATCAATCAATGGATACACGGCCCGCAAACAGACCCCGCTTTTAAAGCTGATAGACATGAACTAGGGGCAGAAGGTATGAGGTCAGCGCTGTACAACTAGAAACTACCCCCCCCACCCCCCCCCCCCCTTTGCTTGGACCCACAAAACACACAATCACTCTATGGCACAAGTCACACGCTAAATTAGGCTGGCGGGGAGTCATAACCCAACTTACTCCAGTATGGGATACCAAACGGTTGGGACGGCTCAAGATCAGTAAGGGGTTTGCTCAATGGGATGCAATTGGCATCTCTACGGTAGGCGACATGTGGAGCAAAGGGGAAATAATCACATTCGAATGTCTTCGGGAACAATATGAGCTGGCGCCCTCGGAAATATTTAGTTATCTGCAGGTAAAACACGTGCTACAAGCCGCCCTGCCAGCAGGTACCGGAGTCCCAGAAGCCACTCCCTTAGAAGATAGATTACTTACAGACCATATGCAAAGGCGAGCCACTTCTTTCACCTACCGAAAGCTAGTCAACAACTTACCGGACCCCAATACGGCACTCAGGGGAAAATGGTCCCGAGACGTCGGGGAACTTGATGACACCGACTGGCAAGATGCAGCAGCATCCCCGCGGGAAGTGGGCATATCCTCGAGGCTTAGGTTGGTACAGCTTAAAATATTGCACCGTACTTATTATACCAGAGTCACCCTCTGCAGAATAGGGAAAGCTTCCCATCCGTATTGCTTGAGGCACTGTGGGAATGAGGGGACCTTTTTTCATACACTATGGTAATGTCCAAGAATTACGGAATACTGGGTCAGGGTTATGAGGACAATCTCACAAGTGGAGGAGGTGTCACTTATGCCGGAGCCCAAGAGTTGCCTGTTAAATGTTTGGGGACCAAATGATCTTACGCTTCAGGCACAGGAATGGGTTACATTAGGAATAATGGTTGCAAAACGGAACATCGCCCAAAGATGGGGTTCGGAGGAGATACCGACGATCAAAGCTTGGTGTAAAGACATGGACGCAGCCATGCTAACTGAAAAAACAGTGTACATTAACCGAGGGTGTCCGCGTAAATGGAATAAAGAGTGGGGGGCCTGGAATAAATTTCGGGGATACATCTGTGACTCTCCTAGGGTGCAGTCGGAGGAGACATCCGAAGTAGAGATTGAGGAGGACGTACATGATTAATGTGTGTAACATTACTGAAGGTTATGGTTCTCACACTGATTTCAGACGAAATGATGTAATACTTATCGTTGAAATGCACTTTTAGTGTATATTTCCGGAATGATATTTGCTTAATTTGATTGTAACAAAAAATAAAAAGAACAAACGGGGGTCCTCTCAGACCACCCCCGGGACCACCACCATCTCCCTGGGGCCACATGCTAAAAGAAATTGGGGGGCCTCTTGGACTCCCCGTATACCCCAGGGACCACCACTTCCCCGGGGCCATCTTCAGATAATTGGGAGGGGGCCATGGGCACCCTTCCTGCGCTGTTCTCAGCCCTGCGGACCACAACCTCCTCAGGCAGGCCCTACACACAGCAAAGGAGGAGAGGGGGGGGGGGGGGGGACTGATCGGCCCGGTTCCTGGAGCCATAAATAGCCCTGGGGACCACCACCCCCCACAGCTGGCTCCTACTGTGTACCGGGCTACCCACCCCTGCACATAGCAGTTTGCTGTGATTTGGCAGGAGCTTTACCACTTCCACCACGCCACAGCAAACGCTCTGGTTCTAGCAAGCGAGAGCATTCAAAATGCTCTCGCTTGTTGGAAGCGGAGCTGGCATTGCTTTCACAGACCGGGAGCTGCCTTTCAATCAGCTCCCCGTCTGTGAAAGCCAAGCCTGCTCCAGCTGGAGGCTAGGAGCCAGCAGGGACAGTGGGGGGGATTGAGGGACCCCCCCTACCCCTGTGGTCCCATGTCGACTGCATCCAGTAGAAGACATGGTCGGGGTCAAAATAGACCATGGGATGGGTGCCACGCAGCCCTCCCCCTCCACTCCTCCCACCCCCCCTAGAAATATGCTGAGCCCTGGGGAATGGGATACCCAGGGCCAAAAATCAGCTCCCCTTCCATATTAAAACAAAGCTTTATTTTAAAAAGGGCAGCCCGGCAAGTCAGAGACCCCGCCCCCTTTTCTTCAACACTCTGCAAGCACCCCTTATGGTACACAACTGGCTGGGTGATTAAGTCCTCTTAGCTGCTGAGAGTCCTTGTGGGGCCAACAAGCCCTCCTGTTACTTCTAGTAACAAAAACACAGCGAGATTGCTGTGAGGTCTTCGGAGGCCACACCACCTTTCTCCAGCACTCTGCAGACACGCCTCCTGGCACACTACTGGTTGGGGAATAAAATACCCCTGGATGCTGAGGGTCCCGCCTGTGTTTTCCAAACGCGACTACTAGTTTTAAAAAAACAAAACATAGCAATTCAATATAAAAAATAAATCCAAAGATTACAGGGATGTACATTAGGAAATAGAATTTAAACAAACCTTAGAAATTCACTGAAAAAAACCCAAAGATTACGGGGACGATATAGTTCGGCTCAGATTTCACCTGTACAAAACAATAGAAATTCAGCAGCTCTAGTTACCAGAGCTAACTATAACTTATGCTCACACAAAGCACTACTTATGACCTCACATATTACATCACTCATGACCTGGTCAGTGACATTACTGATGCTCTCCGTACTGGTGAAGTTCATGACTGCTTTGGATCTCGAAGAAATCTACATCCATATCCACCATATGTACCCATGATTAGTTAGAAGTGATCAGAACAATCAAAATTAACAGTACTGCCCTGGGGGCTCACTACAGCTCCAGTGATCTTTACCAAGTGCATGGCAGTGGTGATCGCTCATCTATGCATAGAGGACATCAACATTCCATTTCTTGCTGTGCGCAAACACTCTAACAGCTCTAATCCTGCTCCACAACTTGAGGTTCACTTGAAACACAAGAAGCCCCACCAGCAGACCTTCCTGGGCTCCATCAAACTTTGCCACAGAAAATGCATACACGTCTTAAGAATTCTACTCGCTAAGGAGAGCCCAATTTTATCAAGATATTTTTAGGGTCTACTGACCTAGTCTGGTGAGAGAACTCCATCTGGCAAAGAACATGTGTTCTGCTCATTCAGGAAGGGAATTCATGTGGTCAGCGGGAGGTGTGTGCAACCATTTCACTAGAAATGCTTGGTCTGTAAATTACAGTGGCCTACCACAACATGCATTTGGAATATGTTTATTTAAAGTGAGGGTTTTTAAACATTAACTGAGAAACATTCCTGTCTTTGTCCTGTGACAGTGCAATCAGTGAACTGAGAGGCATGTCTGGGGCCATTTGACTATGTGGGCTAGATATTATACATGGGGCAAAAGTTTAGTCTACTAAATCAAACAAGAGTTTTTGTACCGCAGACATGCTGAACAAATTTGAAGGCGCTCGTGTGTGATGAGGAAAAAACTTTATGAAATATTTGCAGAGATTCACACAGTTTGAGACTAGTTTATGGGTCAAGCAAATTACATTTAGGTGGAGAAGATTATTCAGGCAACTAGACCTGCAGGTCTGGTAACAGGTTTGTTATTTTTCGAGGCCCAATACTCATGTCAACAGCAGCTCCCTCTTTCTGCATCCTCTTGTCCCTGGACTATAAGAACGTTAAAGAAGCATTGGTTATGGCGGCATCTTGCATAGCAATGTGCCACAGGCCAGAATGCACATACGCCTATACCGACAGTGCCTCGCAAGGCAATGATCACAAGCGGAGCATTAGTGAGAAGATCTAGGGCTGATAAAAGCCAGCACTCTGCGCTCCCTTGCAATGGTGGACCAGCAGCAACCCGTTGCTAGGCAGATTTTTTTTTCTTCCCGACCTTCCATCAATGCGGATTACCAATTATTTATTGCTCATTGAGTGGGGACTGTATATCGGCGATAGGACAGCGCAGGTTGTTTTTGCAACCCCCTTACACCATGTGTAACCAGAGGAGGGGTGGGGGGGGGGGACATCAACTACTGACAGTGCATTGCCATTTACCTAGCTCTAAATAACTTTTACTCTCTTGCCTGTGCAAGGTGGTCCTTGTACATATGGATAGTATGAAAGTGATCTTTTCTATAAAGGCCCCTTCCGCCCAGTACCCCAACCCCCAATTGTCTGTGCCGGCACAATAAATATTGTTACAACAAACAAATGATGGACGGAATGCTGACAATGCAGACATTCTCCCCCAGTCAAGAGATCTGGGTTAAATCCATCGTTCTTTTGCCCACTACGCCACCCCAGTTTAGACATGGCCATATGCAAATCAGTCTTGACCCTGTGCCTCATGGGAACAG
Organism: Triturus cristatus; assembly: GCF_964204655.1. Lineage (NCBI taxonomy): Eukaryota > Metazoa > Chordata > Amphibia > Caudata > Salamandridae > Triturus > Triturus cristatus. The sequence continues at coordinate 223,900,135 of NC_140579.1, forward strand.
TCCAGCCCGAACTGCCAAGCCATGTCTTCCCTGGACCGGAATCAAGCATCCTAGGACCGGTTTCTCGCTATCAGCCGTCATCAGCCAGGATAGCTTGACTCCAGTGGCGTAGTGAGCACGGGTCCCACGTCTGGGAATACCCATCCCACTTAGGGCGAAAAGCGTTACAACAAACAAATGATGGACAGAATGCTGACAATGCAGACATTCTCCCCCAGTCAAGAGATCTGGGTTAAATCCATCGTTCTTTTGCCCACTACGCCACCCCAGTTTAGACATGGCCATATGCAAATCAGTCTTGACCCTGTGCCTCATGGGAACAGTCCAGCCCGAACTGCCAAGCCATGTCTTCACAATAAATATAGCAGTAGGCAAGCGAACAAAAGAGCCATCTCCTGGCAGAACATCTTCCAGGGGTGGACAGCCACTTCGAACCTGTTACGCAGGTAGCATCAACAAGTCCACAAGCAGGAACTCCAACTGTAAGTCCTCCATAGGTACCTCCAGTGGTGGGGCACCCCAGCCATCGACCTCTTCACCTTTGTTGGGAATGTGCTCTGCTCCAAAGCCTTTTCTCAATGCAAAGCAGACCTTTGGGTCTGAAATGAAGACAACACCAAGAACAGCCCTGAGAGTGCCAATGCTTTACATGCACCTCTCTTGATCTCCCCTCGGAGGCACTCTAGGACACTGACTGCCCTGAGCATTGAATGGTCCTCTATGCAGAATGTCTTCAGTTTGCCGCAGAGGTCAAGTGCCTCAAAGGATGTCTATTGCTGCATCTTCAGGCATGCTGAACACTTTTTTTTTCAGTACTTTACAGTTTTTGTGCACAAAATAAATAAAGCACGTAAGTAAGTGTTATGGTCAAGGAAGAGGCAGAGGTGGTACACGCCATGGTGGTCCACCCAGAGATACTCGACATTGCACTGTGGGCAAAACTGGAAGGGTGTGTGCTTCATCAACCCCTTCTATGCATTCTCTGAGATGAGCTCAGTGGAGTTCGAAGAGGACTGTACCAAGACGGTGACTGTGGTATTGTTTACCTGGACATCGATGAAATTCAAGAACAGTGGTCTACCAGTCAGGAGAAAAGCATGCAGCGATTGTTGTCCAGTTGTTAGTCTTGAGGAGTAGAACAGGTGGGATTGAAATAGCCACAAAGAACGTTTCAGTCTGAGCCGTTGTCAAAAGCATCAAAACCTAATTGTAAATACATTTTAAAAATATAGGGAAAAAAAAAGCAATCTTATCTATGTTCATTGGGGAGGAGTCACATCTGTAACTCAAGGTTTCTTCAAAGAAAAACAAGTTGTGTTGTCCGAGCCCAACATAAGGTGGCAGAAGTATTCATGGCATGTGCATCTGGTGCCAACATGGTTTTAATAGCAGAAGGAATGCAAGGTGTGAGCAGCTCAAAGAAAGTTTAACACAAAATGAGGACAATAAGGGAAGAGGATGCAAGGGGGAGATAACTCCTCTCTGGGGAGAGGAGTTGGCCCGACTGCTAGGGCGGTCGACCTCGAATCTGGGAAACTGGGTTGGAGTCTCGGCAATGACGCTGAACATTCTGCTATTCTGGGCAAATCACTTAATCTCCCCGTGCCTAACAAAAATGAATGTGTCCTCATGTAATGCAACTGGTGCTATGTAAAGCGCTCTGACACCCGATTCGGGTCAAGTTCGCGCTATATAAAACTAAAAAAAAAAAAAGAAAAAAAAAAAGTCAGTCTGAAGCTGGAAAAAGTCAAGAGCCATATGATGTGGGTTGGAAGGAAAAGCCAAGATGGCAGCTCGGGGGGGGGCATGGCTAAGCCACGGAGCGCGATGGCCGCAGTGTAGCGGAGCTCCGCCAACCCTAACCTTCCCCCTTGCATAGCCGACATAATTATCCTGATATTGTGTGATATCTTTCTGTCGAAAGGCTCGGTGAATGTGAGCAGGAGTCGGGGGCGTTCCGACATCGACCAGGAGCTGGGAATTCAGTGAGATCGGAGCGCGGTCTGACTGCGAGGAGGAGGCTGGGACCTCGCGTTGGTGGAAGCAGCGGCACACGCACCCACTGGCTGTGCAGGGATGCCCGGGGCTCCGAGGCTGAGTGGCTCCCGCAGTGTGAACATATGCTCAGTGCAGAGGAGAGGCCGCCCTGAGCACCAGCGTAGACCGGACTGGGTCTCCAACCGCCATTTTCGACGCACGAATCGCCCGGGGTGCGTTTCCCCCTCCCCCCCCCTCCCTCCCTCTCCATCGGGGCAGTGACTGTGGACAGTAGTGGAGGGCCCAAGGGGGCGGACAGAGCTGTGGCGGCCTGTGGGAAGGGGCAGACGGTGGGAAACCAGTGTGAGGAGCCGAGGTGGAGTAGTGGGACCTCCGGCTGTCTCGAGACCTCGCAGCTTGCCCCCCGTACATCGTGACGGAGATACCGCCTCCAGAGGACTGACAGCGCGCAGGTACCGAGGGGTGCTGATGCAGGGGCCCAGAGTTATGCGGGGCCCAACACACAGAGGTGGGCATGCAAGAAGTGGGCCCAGGGGGTAGAAACAGTTGAGCCTATTCCCTCTGGCCCGTGCGGTTATTGACCATCAGGCATTGATGCAGTGCACCACAGTGACAAGGAGTTAGACGGAGACCGGCCCATTCTTTACTTGGAGAGAGCTGCCCATAGATCCGGCTGTTTAACCCGTATCGCTGAGCCTTCTGTGCCCAGGTGACAAGCATTTGGAGCACTCTTGGAGCATTAATCAGCTCGCCCCAAATAGAAGCTAATTGCGGACTGGGTGTTGCGATTGTGGGACTCTGGCCCCCATCCCCCCTGAAAGTGGATCCCGTGTGGGGACGTCTGTGCCTGGACCAGTTAGAGTGGACTTCCTGCTCATATTCCCGGGCACGGTTGTGTGTCCTTGTTGCGAAGTGGCTCGACCCACTGTGCGCACCAGGATAGAATTTCTGCAGCGCAATGGCGCCCAACAAAGGCAGCAAAACAGAACAACAGTGCAAATTGGACAAGTTTACACTCCCCAAACCATCGGTCTCTGGATCGTCCCCCACGAGTAGAACTGGAGGTGCGATGGGGGAGGCGGCCACAGAACCCACACTCAAAGATGTCTATAGAAGCCATAGCTGGAATCAAGACCTCATTGTAACACAAGATGGATACCATCACGGTGGAGGTCAACTTACTCCGGGCAGACTTGAACAAAAACGAGCGGATCAAGCAAGCGGAGCTCACCACGGCAAGCCTTGTGGAAGACACCTTCCAGCTGCAGACCGAGGTCAAGGAACTGCAGCAATTCCGGAAATCGGCTGAACTTAAACTGGATGACTATGAAGGGCGTCTACGACGCAATAACGTGTAAATTGTGGGTGTTCCGGAGCGATCGGAGGGGGCAGGCCGCGGATCTCTTTGTCGAGGATCTTATCTTAAATCACCTGCAACCCAGGGGACTCGGGAAGTTTTTTGTTATTGAGCGAGCACATAGAGTTCCCGGGGGGCGGCCGAAACCAGGGGCTCCTCCCCCTCGTCCTATCCTCGCTAGGGTCCTCAACTTCCGCGACAGAGATGTAATACTCCAGCATGCCTGGACGGGGCCTACCCTGAAGTATGAAAACGCGGAAATAATTTTTTTCCCCGGACTTCACCCAGTTGGTACAGAGGCAAAGACGCTCCTTTCTGGGGAACAAGAAGGCATTGCAGGACAAGGGGTACAAGTACGCAATGTTGTTCCCAGCCAGACGAGTGGAGGCGGACGGAAAGGCCTGTTTTTTTCGATAACCCTGAAATAGCGGCAGACTGGCTGGAGAATGACCAATTGCTTCCTCGCGGAACTTTGTGGTGAGGGGGTTGGGGGGCGTGGATGGGGTGTGGGGGAGCGGTAGATGTGGGTTTATATTGCCACCCGATCTTCGGTAGGGAGCCGAACTCCGGCGAGACTGCCCGATGGTTGTCATAGCGGATGGTGTGAGCCTTCAGAGCTGATATGTTAGACATGCAGGCTTGCAAGTGAAGCATCACACATCATCACTGATTGTGGCAGCGGGGGGAGGGGGGGGGGGGGGGGGGGAGTAAGGGGGCGCTGCGTACCCCATTTTTCTACTTTTAGTATCTTGTAGGGCGACAAACACTCTGTAAGTTGAGTTATGGGCAGTTTGAAGCCCGGAGCACAGGGGTGCAGGGAGGGGGGAGGTTGGGAGGGAATGTTCTTGTTTTTAGGTTTTGAATTGTGTGTAGAATTTGTTTTTAAAATCAACGTCACCAACATGGGTCACCGAGCAGGAGCGGATTTTATGCCAAAATATAGATGGATACACGAGGAGATTTAGGGGTTAGAGTCCTCAGCTGGAATGTCAACGGCCTGGGGGACAAAATTTAAACGTGGCATGGTCAACCAATATATCAGGCGTCAGGCCCCAGATGTCCTCCTCCTACAGGAAATGCACCTTATTGGGCACACATGTCAGGCTCTGAACAAGGGAGGTTACAGGTTGGTGGCACATGCAGGATTCACTACGGGGTCGCGAGGAGTGGGCATTTTAACCAAAAACACGTTCCCTTTCACAGCACAAACCACATGGTCTGACGTACGGGGTAGATATATCAGGGATTCTGGGATGTGGGAGGGCAGGATAGCCACCTTTGTCTCAGTGTATGTTCCCCCTGGTCTACAAAACCAGACAGGGCTCCATACACGTTCTTGTCGGGAGCCCACCATAGTCCATCTCGTATTGACTATATCCTAGTCCCGGAGGCACAGGCGTTCAATATCCAGGAGGTTCGTCACTTGGGTAGAGGCATCTCAGACCACTCTCCGGTCTGGATGAAGGTAGTCCTGGGGCGAATGAGCGCCGGGAGGATAGCCCCCATTAACTCATGGTACCTGAGAGACCCGGAAACTCAGAAGAAAATAGCCCAAGCCACAGACCACTATTTCCAAGACAATGAGGGGACAGTTGCCTACAAAACAGTTATTCGAGGGGAAACCCTATCTCTGATAGCGGGAAAGAAAAAGAACAAGCAAGCAGAGTTAGTGCACGCAGAAGACGAAATACTGAGAGTGGAAGAGGAATTAGCTCACTCCGTAACAACTGACAAGATACATCTCCTCAAATTGAAACAAGAGGAATTCCAAAGAATAGCCGAGGATAGAGCCAGGGCACAGGGCAGAGATACGCAGAGTAGAATTTATGAACATGGGGATAAGGTGGGGAAGCTAATTGCATGGTTGGATAGGAAGGAGTGGGCGGACCGGCTGGTGCCCGAACTGCAAGGTGGAAATTCCGTCCCCATAAATGACCCACAGGAGATAGCAAACCAATTTGGAGACTATCAAACGGTCTACCGTACGACTGGTAAATGCACAGACAACGACAATAGGGGATTACTTAGGGATATTAGACGTCCCACCCTCTCCGATGAAAATAATTAATATCTTGAGTCAGCTCTCACAGACGATGAGGTGGTACAGGCAATACAGGGGGTGAATTCGGGAAAGGCGTCAGTTCCCAATGGCATACCAATTGAATTGTACAAACTGGGACCGGATAAGATAGCCCCGTACCTTCGCTCGATGTTTTTAGAGAGCAGGGACAAGGGGTTGCTCCCCTTTGATCAACGACTTGCAAATATTGTAGTCATTCACAAGGAGGGCAAATCCAAAACCAGCTGTGTGTCCTATAGGCCTATATCGTTGCTGAATGCAGAACCTAAGATCCTTGCTAAATTACTAGCTACGCGCTTAATAGAAGTAATTGACACATTAGTACACCCCGACAAGTCAGGCTTCATGCCACATCGAAATACCGCTCTCAATCTACGCCGCCTATATGGCGTTCTGGGCAGGGTACCAACTATCCTAGAACCTGCCATACTGGTCTCCCTAGATGCTACCATGGCATTCGATATGGTTGAATGGCCCTATCTTTTCGCCGTTCTAGACAAACTGAGTTTTGGCCCCAACTTTAAGAGCTGGGTCCGCCTGTTATACTCTAGCCCCATGGCCCAAGTTGTGGTGAACAACCATAAATCTCCAACTTTCCAACGGAGCCGTGGCACGCGCCAGGGTTGCCCTTTATCTCCGCTCCTTTTTGCATTAGCTTTGGAGCCCCTGGCTGCGTGGATGCGCAGAGATCAGGTGATTCGCAGGATGCAGTGGTCACCGGGTTGGGAGGACAAGATCTCGTTAAACGCGGATGACATTTAATTGTACCTGACCTCCCCAAGAGCCTCCTTGATAGGTATCCTGGACATTCTAGCAGTGTTTGGGAGGTACTCCGGATTCACCATACACTGGTCGAAGTCTGTGATACACGTCCTACAGGGAGAATCTCCCAATCTCCCAAAGGGCTGCCCGATACACGTTGCGCGGGACGGCTTCCGTTATCTCGGCATCTTCATCATGCTGAGCTCGGAGCTCCGCATTGCCCAAATTTTGGTACCGCCTATTCAGACTAAAAAGTGATGTCAAGGGCTGGAAGTCTTTGCCCCTCTCGTTGTTGGGCAAGGCGGTCCTCTTCAAAATGATGGCTCTGCCCCGCTTCCTATACACCCTCCAGAATTCAATGGATCCAGTTCCCCCTTCTTACTTCAAAGAAATAGAGAATCTTCAAAGAGATCTCTTATGGGATGGTAAGGCCCGCATAGCCTTAACCAAACTGACCCTTAACTGGTATGATGGGGGCATTAGCCTCCCAGATATTAATAAGTACTATTGGGTGTCCCATTTGGCAGCTATCAACCAGGGGATCTATGGTCGAATGGACAAATGGTTACTTCCTGGGGGTGAATACTCCAGAGCGCTCAATGCTGGGCCCCGCAGGTACCCACTCACAGGACCGACTGCACATTCGGTTCATGTTTGACATGCGGCTAATAAACAGATGGGATTGTATACTTACCCTGGCAACTCCACTGTGGAACTCGGAAAAGCTGGGAAGCCTATGGCAATCCAAGAGCTTTGATAAATGGGACCTTAGAGGACTCTCACAGATCAAAGACATCTGGGGTAAGGAGACTATTCTCCCCTTTGCCTCTCTCCAACAGCAGTACCGCCTGGCAGATACGGAATATTTTCAGTACCTTCAAGTCCGACATGCCTTGCTCTCTCACGTCAAGAGCAAATACACACTGCCGGAGGCCTCCCCCTTGGAGGACAGAATACTGGATGGTCACCTTCCTGAGAAGACAATTTCCCCGATTTATAAAAAGCTAATTAATAATATGGAAGATCCATTACAATCACTGAAGGAGAAATGGGTTAGAGACGGCTTAGAACTGGATGATGAGGATTGGCAGGAGGCGGTCTCCTCCCCGAGAATAATGGCGGTCCAGGCGAGACTGCGATTGGTACAGCTCAAAATTCTTCACAGGATTTATTTCACGGGGCCGGGCTTGGTAGGCATGGGTAGAGCAGAAACTGGGGAGTGCAGACGAGACGTGGACGCGGGCAGACTGGCACTTTTATGCACATTATATGGGAATGTGTACACATTCAGTCTTATTGGCAAGCCATACATCACACAATACGAAAGGTTCTGAGTATTGACCTGCAGCCGGAGGCCCGTAGATGCCTGCTAAATATTTGGGAACCTACGGATCTCACCTCTTACACTACACAATGGGCAACTCTGGCACTAATGATTGCTAAAAGGAATATTGCGCAGCTTTGGGGGGGGGGGGGGGGGGGCGTCAACCACCTACACTGGGAAAGTAGGAAGAGAGCCTATACTGGTGTATATTCCGGGAGAAAACGGTTTATGTTGAAAGGGGGTGCCCTGGTAAATGGAACAGAGTGTGGGGTCCCTGGAATCATTAGTGTGGATATTTGTACCCCACCGACTCCACTGAATGACTCAGACTCTTGAGACCCCTTGATTTATTTTACACTGCAAACTGTGATTTGATTTTTTGTGTTCCATATTGAAATCGTGGACTATGTATGTATGGTCCCTTACTCGAGATTGTCAATGGTGAAATTTGTCGATGTTTAAGAATTAAAGAAAAATAATACAAATTTTTTTTTTAAAAGATGGAAGCTCGGACTAGATCTAGAAATGGAGGGTATACAGGTCGACAGCAAAAAGACAAAACATGAAAGAACATGAATGGTCTGAAAAAATAATTCGTTTCTGTAATATCTAAAAAGGTAAGTTTCCAAAACGTGCGACAAGGAATAGACCTAGTGGAAGCAGAGGCAACAAATGGAATACAGAATGGATGGTGTGAGGGATTAGCGATCTTCAACAGTAAAAGGGATAACAATTGCTAAATAGTTGTAAGGTAAAGAACAAGGGATTAAAGTGTCTAATGCCAGGTCGGATCTCAGTGGTAGGCGGGATATGGTAACCATTAAAAATAGAGGCAGCAGCTTAACAGCAGTATCTGTACGTGGGCAAAATACACACCAATTGTATTGAGGAGATATAAATATCATCCAGCTTTAACCTAGCCTACATTTTTTTATTATGCATTCCTACCTAAACACTAAGTGCAAAGTTGATATCCATTCATTAGTAAAAATATTTGAAGAATCTTGAAAACGTTTTAGAGTTTGCTGGAGTTTCTTTACAGTAATAAAGGCTATGTCCTACACCGGACAAGAATTTACCAACCCTAGAAATGAGAGGGCGAGGGATACACCTACAACCAAACATTTTAAATAAACGTCTTTATTATACCAAATATAATTTATTAGCAGAGCATTTGTCAATTCAGTAAATTGCACATATAAATAATTACTTTTAAAGACATCTGTTAAGTCAGTTTGCTTGCCGAGCGCACACAAGTACAAATTGATCTGACATCTGCTTCCAGATCAGACAACGTTCAAGTGCATGGTAGTACAAAACATGCAGGCAACAAAACACCCACACTGGTCAATCGCATCTCATGATCCCTGCTAATTTTTAGAACAATCAAGAAAGAATACAAAGCTATAAGCCACAGACAAAACGTATCCAAATGAGCTGTACCTTTAGGACCTTTAAGCCACTCCATGCATGGGTCTGGGGTCATCACCAGGACCTTCCGGCTGACTTGTAAACTATTTCAGCTCTTCTGCACCCGTTTTAAAGCAGGTCAACCTGGCAGCCCTGTTATGGGTGCCTTTGCAGCATGCAAGAATGCTCCACGCATCAGGCCTCCAGACCAGCAAAGACTCTTTCCATTTTAAGAGTGCGCTGATAAAGACATCAAGGTTGAACAGCTAAGACACAAGAGTCAAATCTGAGAATCTCGGACAAAAATTCCTAGTTATTCCCCAGGAGCAATAACCAAAAAACTGCACCTGAATAACACCAAGACGAAAGGTGCAAGACATAGGGACAGTTACTTGTGCAAATGAAAAGAACAATTTTAAAAGAAAATCGGTAGGGATGGGGAATGGCTAGTCACTCAATGTGGACAAACAGGTTTAATTTGGAAAAAATTGCCAATTACACTCCTTTGCATAAATACTGTTTTTTTGCACGGCACTCCTTTTTTCGAACACATTTTTTTTTTTTACACGCAATGAGATTAACACCTTAGCCTCCTTCATGATCCGACATGGGGTTTGTCTTGAATCCCCCAACAGCAACCGCTAGTGAACGGCATCACAAAGAATGCCATAATTGTACATCACACCAAATCCATCCCACTGCCACAAACCTTTAAGACAGGAGTGCCCTCCTCCGGCCTAGTGACATGAGGTTCTTGAAGAATGGAGAACTACATCCCACCCGGGCCCTGTTCAGAATGCGTCACACTTCAATAAAGTTCTCATCTGTATGGTGTGGCTTTGGTGTCAATGCCCAACCCCTTTACTGGGCTGGTTCAGTCCTTTAAGGTCTTCGTGCTCTTGAATGTCAGGATGTGCAGATATGGCAAGCGGGAGCGCCGAAAGGGTAGGCCCTAATGCAGGAACAGCACTGCTACTTAACAGCTTTATAAAAATAATACATTGGGGATGGTCACAGGAATCAGGGTGTGCAGAAGATGCATTAGTTTGATTTTTGGCTCTTGCAGAACATTTCACAGCCTTGTTTTAACGGTTGCCTATTTAGATTAGTTTTCTATTTTAAAAGAATACAAACACCTCGTAATGACACAAATTTAGTGCAGTTAAATACTTATAGCCAACACCTGATAACCTTGAAAATAGAGAAAAATATACTCCGAAACAAAGTGAAACGTTATAAACTGCAAAACTCGCTCCTTCGAGATACTTTAAGCAATTTTACTACTTGGCTCTAAACCCCCAAGTTCTGTGAATACACCCTTAAGTCCAACCCCTTCCCAAAGCCAAAATGCTCACTTATTTCCTGCATGCACGAACATCTCTTGCAGACCATGGTTCTCTGTAATAAATCAGATAATGCACCAAATTGACTAGAATTTGGAGATCGTAATTCTGCCACCACAGCAGTAGTATAACCCACTACGCGGCTCAGATACTGGGAGCCAAATTACCAGGAGGCATTGCAGCATTGAGAGAAGGAGCACTTGTCTAAGATTGCAAAGTGCATTGGGCTTACAAAGATCAAAGATCTCGGCACCTGCCCCCACCCCACAAATATCTACAACCTTCAATCTTGGCAAGTTGGAAAAGATGGACAGACACTATGCCTGAATCCCAGCCAGACTACAGCAAGCAGTGCATTCCTACCCACTATCAATCCCCACCAGCCCAGCCTCCGCGTATGAGCCTGAACACACTTTCAACCCTCCAGATCTGCTCCTCTCCAGTTTCTATCATTCTTACCCACACCCTGTGCCAGAGTATCACAAGCATACCATTACTTGGCAGGACGAGCAAACTCTAAGAAACATTGGAAATCACATTCATGGATTTTGGACACCACTGAAGAGTACACTCACCGTAAGAATATCTACTGCCCACAGTGGCCAGATGTTAAACTGCACTGGTTCTCCGTTTAAATAGAGGGTTTCCTCTTCATAAGGGCTGTTCTTGAAGGAAGATTCATCAGTGGGCAAAAATCACACATTCCCTACCCCCACAAACACCTAGAACACGGTCATAATTCTTCATTTTGGTTAAATAATATTACACAAAAGGATGGCTCACATTTTAGGAGAGTGTATATGTTGTTCAAGCTCCAAACATCTCGACTTGGCCAAGCTAGCAACTGGGAGGATAAGCAAATAAACACCTAAAACAGTAATTGGGCCAAAAAAGGACCAGGCATCATGAACAAATAGCAACAGTCTGCCATTGGGACTCATTGACCTAAACTACACCTCACGGTCCTCTTGTTCCAGACCTAAACGCATGCTGTCCCCAGCACTGGAACATCCACCGTGCATGCCCCCAATTTCCGAAGCTTCTGTGTGATGTGGCAAGGACTTCCACAACTCCAGTATTAGGATTTCTCATTCCCCATAACCTAAGTCATCAGGTCCCAATGGGGTAGAACCTCTAGACTGCAGTGTGCTTAGCCCACAAATTCCATCCTCTGAACTTCCTTTCCTGAGTCACAAAACACCCACCCTTTTCTCCTTTGTCCCAGAACTCCCATTACTTTGTTCATGTGCTTCAGGGCATCAGCTGTTTGTTAGTGACCTCAGATCCCTCCTTAATTAATTTTTTAGAGCAGCACAGTAAGTGATATTATCTGTGTTATTGAAACAAAAAGTTGGGTAATGCAATTCACCACCAAACCTTAGTTATGAGAACATGGACTAAGACTCAGCAATTGCCTAGAAATCGTGTAAGCCAAGCCAAATTACACCCCAGCTCAAATTCAAAGAAAGCAGACATTTCCAGAAAGTTGCTAGGAAGATCTTAGGGTTGTTGAGGTTTGCACTGCGCATTTGAGTGACTGAGAAGACAAGGAGGATACCCAAAAGTGCATCTTGAAGTGAGACTAGCAAACACTGCATTGGCAGCACCACCACTAATTCAGGGCCCTTAACCTCTTTGAAGGCTAGAACAGAATTCATAAAAGTTCCAGACCTGGAAATCGCTATATTCAGTAATTGCACTTAGTGACCGCCTCTGTCCACCTGCACAGTTTGCGGCTTTGAGAGACCAGCTGGCACATAGAGAAACCAGGCAGACAGACAAGTCCAAGTTTTGAAAAGGCTGAGGCACACGCAGACAGTCACAGCTTGGGTCCATTTAGCGACATTCTTCTGATTTTCCCTTACACCACTTGCAGCTTCCCTGCGAGGTGGAGGGGAAATCATCTGTACAGATAGTATGTTTCGGTAGCAGCTCTGAGCAAAGTCTCCATTGGAAAATAATGAGAATGGTTAGCCACAAAGAGTCCATGAGTCCATAAGTCCACGTGTGAACAAAGTGGTGCGAATAGAATTTGGGAGGGCGGTTAGTCCCCAACATCTGTGTCTCGGTCCCCAATAAGCCAGAGGACGTGGAAGCTCAAGGCAAGCAGCCCTGTCCCAAGAAGGTCACCCAGTGCCGTCAAGTACGGGATGGCAAAGTTGTCAGGATCCATGCCACGGCCCCACATCCAGTGGACCATCCAATCCGCAATATACAGCAGTGTCAGCACCTGCGATGAAAGAGACAAGGTTAGAAATAATGGAGAAAGAGCACTTGCCCAGGATGACAGTGCATGCCTATTAAGAATCAGGACCGATGGCCTTTACCATCTGCTGCAATTACAGAAATCACAATGTTCTGGGATAGGATTACCAACCTCTGGCAGGTTAGGTTATAGGGTTTAACAAATGTGCAGTTCATGTAGGCTCAGGAGGCAATCTAAGGGCACTCCAAGGGTTTCACCCATGGCTTCTAGATTACGTTCCTATTGTTTATAGCAGTAACAGATTATGCGTGATATTTTTAACGCTTACTACAGGAGCGAATACTAAAACACTGAGAATGGAGTTGCAACTACCAATCTGCTTTTCTTGTTAAGAATGAAAAGCATGCAAAATACCCATTAATAGATTTACTTCACGCAAGTGAAGAAGAAAAACATGAGTTCATGAGTCGTAGTTCCCATGTCAAGAAGTACACAATTTTGACCATCTAATTTATTATTAGATGCATGAATGGATAGTGTTTTTTGGGGCAGTACAAAATAGCACACTTCGCTTTAGAAGAATGCATACAATGGAGGTAAGGGGCCAGTTAGCAAAGCAAGGCATCTGCCCAGCACAGGGGGCTAGATGGTGTGGTTTCCCCGTGATCACATCTGCTCAAGGAGGAACACTAGAATGCCAGTCCTTTGGTCCTACAGCCTACCAATGGGCTTGATCACCTCTCCCGTGAAGCCATAAGAAAGTAAAGAAACCCCAATACATATATTTTAGGTCCGTCTACAGTACACCCTTTTGAATTTGGGCAACTGCCTCGCCTACCTCCAGCTCACTAAACCGTACTCTGCACTTTCCTCTGTAGGTCCGATCTAATCCACCCTCACCCTTCTCACCACGAGCCCAGTTATCCCAGCAATCTCCTTCCCAGCCTCGGACTGGTGCAGATAGAGGTGTTTAGTTTTCCATGGTATTTTTTCGTTATGGAGCAGATTTTCACATATTGAGCCTCCTTCTGTAATGAAACGCTCTGGATGACTACAATGTCAAGGAACCCAGCGTTGACGCTACAGCTCAACTGTCTTTCACTCAAGAAGACTAGACGTTTTAACTATAATTAATGGTACTCGTTTTTTCGAGCTGTGTTGACTTTTGGAATTCCAACTTCCTTTTACACTATTTCGAGGCTACACAAATCACTGTAGCAGCTCTTTCGTTTGAAGGCGAGGTATGGTCAATGTGGAGTGGTCATAAACCATCTCCACCGGACTGAAAGCTCTGCGACATGCGAGTCTCTGCACGGTTGCGCCCTCCTCCTAGATGGAATTCCAGTAAGCTCAAAACGTAAAGAACAAGGGTCATCCTCGAATACGAACACTATCTGAATATGATTCGGTAGGAGGTTTGAGGGAATCAACTGTTCTGGAAAACTACAGTGGCAATTAACTGTGAGCTACGATGCTTACTTTCTGACCCAATGGACACCGAGCAAAGTGTTAAAAGCCACAAAGGGAGGTGGAGGAGTACAGACTTGGGAGTGCTAACCTAGATGTAGGGGCATGGGGCCAGAAAATGGCTAAAACTAGGCTTTAGGTAGCAAGGCCCAAAAGGTATGTGGGTCTCCAACAAATCAAAGCAGCTTGGGAGCCATATGTGGCATGGGAGAAAGAGTTGGAATAACTGGCGTGAGTGGCGTGGGTCTTCTCCATACCGTCTGCCCTGAAAAAAAGTGTCTGCTGCTGCACTAGCTTGGGAGGTAGGGGCTGTCAGTAAGCTAGGCCTCTGGAACATCCCCTACATTTTCTGTGCTGAAAGAACGGCTTGACACCATAACCACAGTGCCCCAAAATCAAATTCTCTCCATAGCTTGAATTGCTCTCACAGCGAATGAGCCTTTTTGCTGAACAGTCTAGATCCCAAAAAAACAAAAGGCATATCTTTAAGGGACACTTGAACATCCCCAGAAACATTGGTTGATTGCATCCAGGCGAACCTTCTGAGAACAACACTAGTGCCAATACCATGACATATGCAGTTGGACGTGTCCAGGCCTGGCAGTAATGCCAACTTTCCTGCATCGTTCCAGTTTTGGACTTTCTGGGGCAGTGAAGTCCCGAGGTCCTCCAGGACATCCAGCAAGATCTCGCTAACCAGATACCATAAAATAAGGAGAGGACATACCTTCCCAAAAGGAACACTGCATTTTTAGACTGTAAAGTTAGGCTAGCTGAGGAAAACATCTGTTTGCCAAAAGCATTGTAGATCTCAACTCACTATAGACAGGGGAGGTTTAAAGGAAAGCTTTAGGATTGACCTTACTTGTGCATCCCTGCTCCAAAAGTCTTTCCAGCAACAAGTGTTTTGTTAAGGTTAGAACTGGCACAGTCTGGTCTGTGCCGCCAGGACAAAGATTGGCTCACTGGAAGGGCTGAGCATGGCTTAGACCAAGAGGCCATGAAAATGCTCTTTAGAGACTTGGTAAATGGTAACAGTGAATCACATCAAGTTGTACCTGGTCAACAAATTTACTTCAATAATATACAGTTGCCAACCTAGCAATACTGCTCCTCTTCTCACTACTACAGAAAAAGAGGCACTTTCCGCTGTTGGGGGACCAAGTGGTATATCCAGCTCTGTCTACGGCGAGTTACCAAGCATACTGGCATTTTGTATGCCCAAGTACAGCCCTTCATCATTGTAATGAGGGGCATTAAGTACGCCCTGGATCACACTGGAGTTGAAATTGAATAGGGCTTCTAGCCTTTGACAGTACTGCCATCAAAGGAGAGGCTGAAGTTATGACTGATAAATCACTGGTAGTGCTTTATTATTTTGTAAAACAACTTAGGCCTGGAGCCGGTCAATGTCAGTTGAAGGTCGGAGACTGCTCAGAACAAAGTGCAGTATTAGCACCAGTAAAGTGTCTTTCAGCACCAGCCAAGAAGACACTGACATGTACTTGGGGCAATTGTGGACCTCTGGACTAGTGTGGTTAAGGGGCCAGGAATGGTTCAACCACTCCTTCCACTGGCTTATCCAACATGTGCAGGTATGTGGAGATACGGCTTGCCTGCACTGCCACCAAATTACCACCAACTCCTGCAACATAGAAAGAGAAGCGAATCTATAAAAAAACGTTGCATAAATATATTAAGGCATTCCACCAATGGTGGACTGCAACAGTAATAGCCAATCTTAAAATTCACTCACCCAAAACTATTCTGAGCTGTAGTGCAATATTTATATATTTAAAAAATAATAATTTATACGTTTTTGTAATATCCAAGCAGAGACCTCGGACAGCAATCCCTGCAATTCACTTGAATGACAAGAGGGACATTCGTTCTGCTAACTGTATGCAATTTACTTTAAAAACTTAAAATCACATGCCAGAAACTTCACCAACCCACTTTGCAGCTCACAACCGCTGCATGTAATCTTCAGTTGTGCAACTGGGGTTTGCCAACAGCAATCAACATCCAAACACACAGGCAGTTTTGTAAGTTAAACCCCACTGGTCCACCAAATGGGGCAAAAGATTATTAACCAATCTAAGCTTTGACAACCTCCCCTCCACCAACAGTCACCCACCCAGTTTTACTTTTCCTCTTGTCAGATCTGCTTGATCTACCCAGTTTACTGGAGGCCACTGGAACCTGAAATCCCTACAGTAATCTAACCGCACTAACAACCTGCAAATTCTCATGCAGACTCATTGAACATAGTCAAAGTTAACAGCAAATGAACACTTTTGAATGCCCCTTCATTTTTTTTCCTTACTTTTCCCAGTGGAGGTATTTACATAAAACTCATACCAGATGCAAGACAAACTAGTATAGTACAACAATATGAATCTGCATCAGAGTTATTAGCAAAGACACTTTTTTACCCCAGTCTCTTAACTTTGTAGGATCTGAAGAAACAGAAAAGCCAAAGTGTGACACTAGACTTGCCATGCTAACAGTATCTCAAATTTCACACAGATTAAACAGCACACATGTTGGCACAACAAAACGTTTATGCCCCTCCACCCCGCTGGGTCTCCACAAAACCTGCCACACCAACAGGAGATGAACACGGGAAACATCTACCAAGTATCATGTACAGTCCTCAAAAGAATGATAGGATCAGTAAACTAGTAAGCTTTTGAACACCCCTTTACCAAGTTCGGCCTTTATGGATCTACACAAATTTAAACAAACCGTGAACTAAACATGCTAAGTGTCTGGCAAACTTTGTGCACGTTCATCAAATGGCACTAAAGTTACATGCAAATGTTGAAACAGGTTTTCTGCTGTCAGTAGATCTTACTTTTAAGCTTAAAACCTGCGACAAATTATTGTAATGCTAATTTCTTAAAATCTTATTAACAGGTTTACACCAAACCAAGCAAAGGCATTTCCTCAAGTAGGTTTTATTTTCATGCCAAGCTTGCTGCAATCCCATTCAGCATGTTTTGTTATGTAGGAGACTGGAAAGATTTCTATGGAAATAAAAAATGGGTAATACTACTTTTTTTGCACCCCTACATTTATATCAGACAAAAGAAAGAAGCAAAGCGGCCAGGTGTCTTTCAGCACCAGCCAAGAAGGCACTGACATGTACTTGGGGCAAGTGTGGACCTCTGGACTGGTGTGGTTAAGGGGCCAGGAATGGTTCCCAGACGGGCAGTCTGAGTTGGAGGAGGGCCCTGCCAGGAAAAGTTGAACTGGATGCCCCAGAGGCTCCAGTGGGGCCTGAAGCCCAGCCAGAGGAAGCAGAGGGCATCTACAAAATTTGCAGCATGGCTTCCTAGAAGATCTCTACCTACTTAGAGATCTCCATTTGTTGTGGGGAAGATTACAGTCTAGGAAATGTGTGGTGCTTTGGGACCAATTGAAGGACTGGCTCAGAGTCAGAAGATGCAAAACCTTTAGAGGAACACACTTGCAGATTTACCAGATTTTGTGAGGCAGGAGGGGACAGAGTCCAGACTTGTTTTTCTTGTGAATCTTTGACTTACAAAAAAAAAAAAAACTTAGCGTAGCAAAGACTGAACTTATGACTGCGAACGACCAGGTAAACTGGAACCAGGGTCAGAGTGCAGTATCGAACCGGACCTCTTATGCTTGGCAATGTAGAGCTTCATCTTCTGCTCCATGCTCATCTTTAGATGAATGAGGGCGCACTTACCGCACAATTGAGTAGTGACCAGAGCCCAAGAACCACAGACATACTGTGTGGGACTGTGACATAACTGTAGTTATGGCACAGCTTGTTTTAATGGAAAACCATCTTCCCTTTCCCTTCCATTTTCTTATCTGGAATACAGTTGGAGTTGTTGGAAAAACATCAAAAGTTGGGAGCAGAACTAAGGATCCTCGTTGAGTACAGAAAGAAATACATTTGTGCACTGGAAAGGCACTTTATATGTGGCTTTGCTTAATCACTCTGGGGTATTTTTAAGTCACCAACACGCGTGTGCGTGGCTCTGGATTGGGAGATGTTTTTCAGCAGTCTGGCACCTTGGAATATTATAAAGGTTAGAATCTGTAGTTAGAAGTACCCACAAATGTTCTATATGATGCTTCGTCACTTGTGTAAAACCATTCACAGTTCTTTTGGGAACATACCTGTAGCAGAGCTGCCGTCATGTAGAAGACAACAAAGATGAGGGTGAGAGTGGTGTGACCAGCCTGCATGGAGCTGATTGTGTAGAGGAAAACTAGATGCCCTGGAACAACCAGGAGGAAAAGCACCCGAGCTGAGCAAGAGTTCACACCTATAGATTTAGGCAAAACATAGGTTAGTGACCAAAACAAGGAAAGTTGACAGCCAGATGACTTCACTCACGCTCCAAGAGATATAGCCGTTCATGTCTAACCTTAAGTTCAGTATTGGCTTAGCACATATTTCATCCCGCGTCTTCCCACATCACACTCCACAGGTTCTTCTCTTGGCCTATCATCCACTCACCCATTCCCACTAGACTACATACAGCCACTGCAGCCCTCTTACTAGAAGTGAAAAAGGTCCCACAAGGGGTTGGGCACTTGCGCGGCACCACAACCACTCCTTCCACTGGCTTATCCAACATGTGCAGGTATGTGGAGATACGGCTTGCCTGCACTGCCACCAAATTACCACCAACTCCTGCAACATAGAAAGAGAAGCGAACCTATAAAAAAACGTTGCATAAATATATTAAGGCATTCCACCAATGGTGGACTGCAACAGTAATAGCCAATCTTAAAATTCACTCACCCAAAACTATTCTGAGCTGTAGTGCAATATTTATATATTTAAAAAATAATCATTTATACGTTTTTGTAATATCCAAGCAGAGACCTCGGACAGCAATCCCTGCAATTCACTTGAATGACAAGAGGGACATTCGTTCTGCTAACTGTATGCAATTTACTTTAAAAACTTAAAATCACATGCCAGAAACTTCACCAACCCACTTTGCAGCTCACAACCGCTGCATGTAATCTTCAGTTGTGCAACTGGGGTTTGCCAACAGCAATCAACATCCAAACACACAGGCAGTTTTGTAAGTTAAACCCCACTGGTCCACCAAATGGGGCAAAAGATTATTAACCAATCTAAGCTTTGACAACCTCCCCTCCACCAACAGTCACCCACCCAGTTTTACTTTTCCTCTTGTCAGATCTGCTTGATCTACCCAGTTTACTGGAGGCCACTGGAACCTGAAATCCCTACAGTAATCTAACCGCACTAACAACCTGCAAATTCTCATGCAGACTCATTGAACATAGTCAAAGTTAACAGCAAATGAACACTTTTGAATGCCCCTTCATTTTTTTTCCTTACTTTTCCCAGTGGAGGTATTTACATAAAACTCATACCAGATGCAAGACAAACTAGTATAGTACAACAATATGAATCTGCATCAGAGTTATTAGCAAAGACACTTTTTTACCCCAGTCTCTTAACTTTGTAGGATCTGAAGAAACAGAAAAGCCAAAGTGTGACACTAGACTTGCCATGCTAACAGTATGCCAAATTTCACACAGATTAAACAGCACACATGTTGGCACAACAAAACGTTTATGCCCCTCCACCCCGCTGGGTCTCCAAAACCTGCCACACCAACAGGAGATGAACACGGGAAACATCTACCAAGTATCATGTAGTCCTCAAAAGAATGATAGGATCAGTAAACTAGTAAGCTTTTGAACACCCCTTTTTTACCAAGTTCGGCCTTTATGGATCTACACAAATTTAAACAAACCGTGAACTAAACATGCTAAGTGTCTGGCAAACTTTGTGCACGTTCATCAAATGGCACTAAAGTTACATGCAAATGTTGAAACAGGTTTTCTGCTGTCAATAGATCTTACTTTTAAGCTTAAAACCTGCGACAAATTATTGTAATGCTAATTTCTTAAAATATTATTAACAGGTTTACACCAAACCAAGCAAATGCATTTCCTCAAGTAGGTTTTATTTTCATGCCAAGCTTGCTGCAATCCCATTCAGCATGTTTTGTTATGTAGGAGACTGGAAAGATTTCTATGGAAATAAAAAATGGGTAATACTACTTTTTTTGCACCCCTACATTTATATCAGACAAAAGAAAGAAGCAAAGCGGCCAGGTTAGCTGACACAAATGCAGGCCAACATACGCAAAGGCACTTTGAAATGGTTGGAAAACTTGCTGACCTAACAGCACCAATTGCTTACCCTAAGAAGTGAAATGATCTAGGCCTAAGTGTGTAAATGGTGGTTTCCGATTTGGCTGGTACACAACCACCACTTTGGATGTCCGGTCTCAAGCAATTGATAAGGCCAATTAGCTTTCGGCACAGACACCCTGACCCATCCACTGCTAACCAGTGATTCATATGTAAAAGAATAAGTGCCGGGAATCTCATCAGGAGGCAGCTTGCACTAGCCCATTTCTCTTGGTAGCGCCGCCTAAAACAGAACCAACTACTCACCTTGAAAGTGGGGGAGAGGGTGTGGCATATTGGCATAAGCTCCCAACTACAGAGTCGGGGAACCAGAGTTCAAGTCTCGGCTCAACATCTGGGCAAAATCACTTAATCTCCCCATGCCTACTATAAATGAAAGTGTCCTTAACTGGTGCTCAAGAAAACTGCCGGTGTTGATGCTTAAGCGCCGGTGCTGAGCACCGGAAATAGTCGGCTCAAATTAAGCACTGCTGCTCACCTTCAAATTTATACCGGACAGATCGGCATTAGGGCTTAACTTCATGCATCTCCGTTACATCGCGTTCTGCACGATTGCAGTAAATCTTTCCAGCTCCCTGAATGCACGCATGCATGCTTAATCATGATGCTGTGGTGAACACTAATGGAGGAGGGCTGGGAGCAGTTGAGCTGAGCCTGTAATATATAAACAATTGTAGTGCTAGAACTGCCCTTCTATTAAAGCTACCATTTTATTCTGGAGTACACATTTAGAAAGAGTGAAACAAAATGTGTCAGAAAAATGAATTCATTCTTTTGTTTGATTGAATCAATATTTTAATAATCTAATTTATAGATCTTTAGAACCTTCCTGTTGCCCGAGGGGCTGAATATTTAGAAAAAATAATTAATAGAATATTTACAACATTTGTACATTCAATCCTGACATATCACAAACACATCTCATGCAATCACATCCATTCCTACTATCACACAGACTTAATTCACATTGAAGCACAATTTTAACAATCAAAGGACCACAGAGTTAGTTATAAGAGCGCCAAGTTTGACTGCTAACACTTCATAATTTTCGGTATTTTAGCCTCTTGTGGTCACAGTATAAGGTCTACGCGTTTCGAGACCCATAGCTCATCGGGTCTCTCTTCAGGACCTGTAAAGTAATAATAAACCTAAATCAGTTTGGGTACTTCCCCTTAGCCTCTCTCAGCAATCTTTTTAAGGGAGCTCAAAGCATTTACCTTGTGTCAGATGGAGACGGACGGGATTAGTCTAAACAAAGAAGAAATAGTGGAAGAGTGTAAGGACAACCATACCTTTTTTAGAAAAAGAAGTGCATTCAGAAAATGAGTAAATTCGGAATTGACTTACAGTTATGTGGGTTTGCTAAACCAACGTGAGAATACTTGTTTGTTAAACAGGAAGGCAGCAGGTTGGGCTGGACCTGGTTGAAAAATTGGGGAAGCAACAGACATGGCATCAGATGGAGCTTAATGCTTTGGAGGGAAACACCTGGGTACGTCGCGTGTGAAAGCCAGGGTTTACCTTAAGTGAAAGTCTCTTGTAGTTGTGATTGAGTTTGGGCGTTCGGTGCGGGGACGCCGCTTTTCATCAGAAATGGTGATGGTCAACTCTGTGAAAAATCGGTACAATATTAAGAAACGGAGAAGGGGAAATTAAACAAAGGACTGATCAGACCGTAGTCTCAATCTACCGGCGTTTCATACCTGTCGAAGTCAGAGGGTTTTCGCAAGGTGTCCGTTCGTTTCCGAGTTATTCTGCCGATTTTCGTCGCAATGATGTTCCCCTATTGATGACATTTTATGCGTCTGGTAGCCAATTGGTTGAGAGATTAGGCATAGAAAGAGGACTAATCGAGGCGGCTCATCTGAAATAGAGTGTTGTTTGCTATACGTATCTCCTTCATAGGATAGCGTTTCTTAAAGCGAAAAAAGTTGCAAAAAGCGGTGATTCAAATTTAATTAGTTGCGTTAATTGCGGTCTCCGCAGAAAGATGATAAAACTCACGTACTAAATTCCAAGGAATTAAATTAAGTGAAATCCAACTCAGTCCGTGAATTTGGTGGTCCTTAAGCAAACATTTCAGATGTCGTCTGATGTAGTACTAAAAAAAGGGAAGAAAACAAGATCAATGTTGTTTATCTCTTAGGATGATGTGATTGGAGGGAAAACGACCCGGTGAAGGTGGAGAAATGGTTCCTATGGTGTAAGTTGACGTGACCTCATGAGTAATGGTTCAAAGAAAGAGGGGGGACAGGATGAACTAGTTCAACTCGCATAACGTCATATGTCAGCCCGTGGATAATTGGTTATACTAATGTATGTTATTTCGTGCAGGTTGGTTGTCCTTTTGTGACACTCATTCTCTTTGGATGGTTGATTCGAAATGATGGTACTTTGGTTTAGAAAGTAATACTGTCCTGGTAGAGATGACTCATAGTGTTCTGACCATGTACTAAGTTAAGTTGTACAGTTCAGAAAGTTCATTCAGGCCTTTGGTGGCAGAGTTGAATTTGAGAATAAGCATAGCTTCTGTTCTTGAGAGTTTCTGCTCCAGGTCGCCACCTCTTGTGTCTCTATTTACTTTGGCGATTACTGTCCATTTTAGATCTTTGATTTGGTGGTTGTTGGTTCGCCAATGGTTGACCAAAGGGGCTGATATAACATTGTTGTTGATCCTAGACTTATGTTGTGACATTCGAATTCGAATTTCTTGGCTAGTTTTGCCTATATAGACTAAATCACACGGGCATCGTATGGCATATATCACTGATTTACTTCGACAGTTGGTAAATGATTCGTGTTTCCAGTAAATCTGATTGTGTTCAAAGAGATCGCCTTCGATAGTCGTGTCACAACATGCACATGAGCCACATTTGCGATGGCCCTGAATGGGTTGTAGTCCTACATAATCCCGCACTGTCGGTGTTTTACTTTGTGGCATAGCTGCTCGGATGATTTGATTGGCAATATTGCGATCTTTTTTGAATGCAAATAGAGGATTTTGTTTCAGTGATACGTCTAGATTTTTTATTAGGTGCCAGTTCTGTATAATACATTTTCTCATTAGATTGGAATTAGGACAAAATGTCGAAACACAGACAATCCTTTCTAGTGGATGGCTCTCTCTCTTTTTGAGTAGATCTTCTCGGGGTGACCACCAAGCTCTTTTCATTGATCGTTTTAGTAGTTTCGTGGGATATCCTCTCTTCTTTAGATTGTCACATAGTGTAGTGGCGTGGGCCATGTATTCATCCTTGAATTGACAGTTCCTTCGGATCCGTAGAAATTGTCCGAAAGGTAAGTTGTCTCGTAAATTTCTCGGATGATAACTTGAATAGTGCAAGGTTTTGTTCCTGTCTGTTTTCTTTTTGAACAAGGTAGTGGCCAAGCTGTTGTCAGAGGGATAGATTTCTACATCAAGAAACGCAATTTTGGTTTGAGAATGGTTAAGAGTAAATTGTATATCGGCAGTGCGATTATTCAGCCAATGATGGAAATTTTTAAGGTTTTCAAGGGGACCAGTCCAAGTCATGAAAACATCGTCAATGTAACGAGTCCATTTACCGATGTATTGTGAAAAAGGATTATCATTATAAATGAATTTCTCTTCGTATTTGGCCATGAAGAGTATCGCTAATTCCGGTGCAAATGGACATCCCATAGCCACTCCCTTGACTTGAAAATAGAATTCCCCATTGAAGTTAAAGTAGTTCTTTTTAAGTGCAAAGGTGGCAAGTTTCATGATAAATTCTGTTGGTACTTTGGGGTTCACTCTTGTTTCTAGGTATGATTGAATGACTGAAAGGCCGTCATCCTGAGGTATTTGTGTATACAAAGAGACTACGTCCAAAGTTACTAGATGAAATGAGTCGGGGATGTAATGTATAGATGATAGTTTGTTGAGAAAATCTGTAGTGTTAGCTAGAAAGGATGGTACTCCAGCTATGAATGGTTTAAGGAAGTAGTCGACAAATTTTGAGATTGGTTCCAACAGAGAGTCGCAGCCCGATATAATCGGCCTGCCGGGGGGTGACGTTTCATTTTTATGGATTTTTGGCAGGACATAAAATAAGGGTGTCCTTGGGTTCTTGTTTTGCAAAAATTCCAGTTCTTTTTTAGAGAGATAACCTTCCGTAGTCTCTTTGTATACACAAATACCTCAGGATGACGGCCTTTCAGTCATTCAATCATACCTAGAAACAAGAGTGAACCCCAAAGTACCAACAGAATTTATCATGAAACTTGCCACCTTTGCACTTAAAAAGAACTACTTTAACTTCAATGGGGAATTCTATTTTCAAGTCAAGGGAGTGGCTATGGGATGTCCATTTGCACCGGAATTAGCGATACTCTTCATGGCCAAATACGAAGAGAAATTCATTTATAATGATAATCCTTTTTCACAATACATCGGTAAATGGACTCGTTACATTGACGATGTTTTCATGACTTGGACTGGTCCCCTTGAAAACCTTAAAAATTTCCATCATTGGCTGAATAATCGCACTGCCGATATACAATTTACTCTTAACCATTCTCAAACCAAAATTGCGTTTCTTGATGTAGAAATCTATCCCTCTGACAACAGCTTGGCCACTACCTTGTTCAAAAAGAAAACAGACAGGAACAAAACCTTGCACTATTCAAGTTATCATCCGAGAAATTTACGAGACAACTTACCTTTCGGACAATTTCTACGGATCCGAAGGAACTGTCAATTCAAGGATGAATACATGGCCCACGCCACTACACTATGTGACAATCTAAAGAAGAGAGGATATCCCACGAAACTACTAAAACGATCAATGAAAAGAGCTTGGTGGTCACCCCGAGAAGATCTACTCAAAAAGAGAGAGAGCCATCCACTAGAAAGGATTGTCTGTGTTTCGACATTTTGTCCTAATTCCAATCTAATGAGAAAATGTATTATACAGAACTGGCACCTAATAAAAAATCTAGACGTATCACTGAAACAAAATCCTCTATTTGCATTCAAAAAAGATCGCAATATTGCCAATCAAATCATCCGAGCAGCTATGCCACAAAGTAAAACACCGACAGTGCGGGATTATGTAGGACTACAACCCATTCAGGGCCATCGCAAATGTGGCTCATGTGCATGTTGTGACACGACTATCGAAGGCGATCTCTTTGAACACAATCAGATTTACTGGAAACACGAATCATTTACCAACTGTCGAAGTAAATCAGTGATATATGCCATACGATGCCCGTGTGATTTAGTCTATATAGGCAAAACTAGCCAAGAAATTCGAATTCGAATGTCACAACATAAGTCTAGGATCAACAACAATGTTATATCAGCCCCTTTGGTCAACCATTGGCGAACCAACAACCACCAAATCAAAGATCTAAAATGGACAGTAATCGCCAAAGTAAATAGAGACACAAGAGGTGGCGACCTGGAGCAGAAACTCTCAAGAACAGAAGCTATGCTTATTCTCAAATTCAACTCTGCCACCAAAGGCCTGAATGAACTTTCTGAACTGTACAACTTAACTTAGTACATGGTCAGAACACTATGAGTCATCTCTACCAGGACAGTATTACTTTCTAAACCAAAGTACCATCATTTCGAATCAACCATCCAAAGAGAATGAGTGTCACAAAAGGACAACCAACCTGCACGAAATAACATACATTAGTATAACCAATTATCCACGGGCTGACATATGACGTTATGCGAGTTGAACTAGTTCATCCTGTCCCCCCTCTTTCTTTGAACCATTACTCATGAGGTCACGTCAACTTACACCATAGGAACCATTTCTCCACCTTCACCGGGTCGTTTTCCCTCCAATCACATCATCCTAAGAGATAAACAACATTGATCTTGTTTTCTTCCCTTTTTTTAGTACTACATCAGACGACATCTGAAATGTTTGCTTAAGGACCACCAAATTCACGGACTGAGTTGGATTTCACTTAATTTAATTCCTTGGAATTTAGTACGTGAGTTTTATCATCTTTCTGCGGAGACCGCAATTAACGCAACTAATTAAATTTGAATCACCGCTTTTTGCAACTTTTTTCGCTTTAAGAAACGCTATCCTATGAAGGAGATACGTATAGCAAACAACACTCTATTTCAGATGAGCCGCCTCGATTAGTCCTCTTTCTATGCCTAATCTCTCAACCAATTGGCTACCAGACGCATAAAACGTCATCAATAGGGGAACATCATTGCGACGAAAATCGGCAGAATAACTCGGAAACGAACGGACACCTTGCGAAAACCCTCTGACTTCGACAGGTATGAAACGCCGGTAGATTGAGACTACGGTCTGATCAGTCCTTTGTTTAATTTCCCCTTCTCCGTTTCTTAATATTGTACCGATTTTTCACAGAGTTGACCATCACCATTTCTGATGAAAAGCGGCGTCCCCGCACCGAACGCCCAAACTCAATCACAACTACAAGAGACTTTCACTTAAGGTAAACCCTGGCTTTCACACGCGACGTACCCAGGTGTTTCCCTCCAAAGCATTAAGCTCCATCTGATGCCATGTCTGTTGCTTCCCCAATTTTTCAACCAGGTCCAGCCCAACCTGCTGCCTTCCTGTTTAACAAACAAGTATTCTCACGTTGGTTTAGCAAACCCACATAACTGTAAGTCAATTCCGAATTTACTCATTTTCTGAATGCACTTCTTTTTCTAAAAAAGGTATGGTTGTCCTTACACTCTTCCACTATTTCTTCTTTGTTTAGACTAATCCCGTCCGTCTCCATCTGACACAAGGTAAATGCTTTGAGCTCCCTTAAAAAGATTGCTGAGAGAGGCTAAGGGGAAGTACCCAAACTGATTTAGGTTTATTATTACTTTACAGG
The DNA here is from genome assembly GCF_964204655.1 of Triturus cristatus. Taxonomy (NCBI): domain Eukaryota; kingdom Metazoa; phylum Chordata; class Amphibia; order Caudata; family Salamandridae; genus Triturus; species Triturus cristatus. The sequence continues at coordinate 223,927,174 of NC_140579.1, forward strand.
TCCTGAAGAGAGACCCGATGAGCTATGGGTCTCGAAACGCGTAGACCTTATACTGTGACCACAAGAGGCTAAAATACCGAAAATTATGAAGTGTTAGCAGTCAAACTTGGCGCTCTTATAACTAACTCTGTGGTCCTTTGATTGTTAAAATTGTGCTTCAATGTGAATTAAGTCTGTGTGATAGTAGGAATGGATGTGATTGCATGAGATGTGTTTGTGATATGTCAGGATTGAATGTACAAATGTTGTAAATATTCTATTAATTATTTTTTCTAAATATTCAGCCCCTCGGGCAACAGGAAGGTTCTAAAGATCTATAAATTAGATTATTAAAATATTGATTCAATCAAACAAAAGAATGAATTCATTTTTCTGACACATTTTGTTTCACTCTTTCTAAATGTGTACTCCAGAATAAAATGGTAGCTTTAATAGAAGGGCAGTTCTAGCACTACAATTGTTTATATAATCATGATGCTGGGCATTCCAGCCACTTTCACCATAACACTCAATATAGTTGGTGGAACGTGCATGTACGAGGTAACGTCCATGCAGACTGTGCACACGAGATACTACAGCCTCCTCACCATTAATAACCGGTGTGAAAACTGCCATTCCAGCAAAGTTCGGATTCGAAACAGTTCTGTCCAAGATGAGACCACCGATGCTGCAAAAACAGAGGAGAATTTAAGACCGTCAGACATATATTGAAAGTAGAATTTACCTCAAGCACCTAGAAAAGAGTCATGGCCAAAAGAGTGCATGCAGCTCCTGAATCATTGCCACTCACCTACTGATTGCCATTGCGATGATCACAGGTTCCCATCCGGAGTATAGCACTTCACGGGTGGCCGGGTTACGCTTGGCAATGATGATCCAAAGTGGCAGCAGTGCTACAAAGAAGGCACACACCAAGGGGTTCACGTACACGTTGACCTCTGAGAAGAAGGCAAACCAGAGTTAATATATGATGCAAGGAGGGAACCCAGAAGAATAAAAAAGATCTAAAGAGCTATATAGTCCGGGATTTAATTTGTCTACAACTCGTTGTGCCAACTAAAAAATGGCCCACAAAAATGGAGCCATCCGTGCAAAAAAATTTGGAGCGGTTTGCAACTTTAAGAAACTGTATAAAACAGACTGCAGTGGCCAGGCTAGTACATACACACTCTATGCCTAAACAAAATCATCAACTCACTCAGTTCCTTGTAGAGCCCCCAGCTTATGCCAGATAACAGGGCGAGGGTGATTAGGTCTCCAAGACTGGCAGCGATGGGCGTGGCCACATTATCTGGATTTATCCCAATCTTCCTGGATCCAATTATGACCCCAACCATGATCATGCCTAGGAGAAAACAGTAGATAAGTAGAAACGTAGGCAACAGGCTAAGTGGGATGGGTATGCCCAGACGTGGGTCCTGTGCTCACTACGCCACTGGAGTCAAGCTATCCTGGCTGATGACAGCTGATAGCCAGAAACCGGTCCTAGGATGCTTGATTCCGGTCCAGGGAAGACCTGGCTTGGCAGTTCGGGCTGGACTGTTCCCATGAGGCACAGGGTCAAGATTGATTTGCATATGGCCATGTCTGAACTGGGGTGGCAGAGTGGGCTAAAGAACGGTGATGGATCAAACCCAGATCTGTTGACTGGGGGAGAATGTCTGCATTGTCAGCATTCCGTCCATCATTTGTTTGTTAAAAAAAACACACCAGAAAAAGTATCTTCAAGTATAGCCATAGTTATACAGAACAGTTTCATTTCAGAATGGATTCGCTGCAGTTAAGTTTCTTACAAGGTTGGAATTTTGTTGTTGTTGTAACTTTTATATTGTTCCATTCATCACTGAAATTTCGTTGGTTCATCAATAGTATTTACTGTATCTTGATATGAATCTAGAAACAACCCCAACAGTAATGTAGTTTTGATTGGGAGAACAGCACATCTTGTAGTTTGCCCTGCATCAAATCATAGTTCAGTCTAATGTCTGGGATCCTCCAACTGTACTTATGTGTCTAGTTTGTTTTCTACAACCTTCACTATCATTTCTGTTCATCAGACCGTAGGACTAGTTCAGCTGCCCTGTTTTTGTTCTTGGTTGCCTATTTGTGTTCTCCCTCTCCTGTGTTGGGCTGTCATGTCCTCCTTAGGGCAAATACTGTCTGAGGGCAGCCCACACATCCTGCAGTTTGCCTGGAGGGTGAAGGGGTGAATAATGGTCTGCTGCATGGCCGCAGAATCAGCTCTAGTCCAGAGTTTGATTTAGGGCTGGGCCCTCTGACCCTGTATATTGCTACTCTGCAAGCATCTGGCCAGGGTATCGCTGCACTTTCATTAGGAGCTCTAATGTAGCCAAGTGTGGTCTCTACGACAAAGGGACCAATTCAACGTCAATCGTTTATTTCAATATACACTTTCCACCAGAACTCTGCAGTTAAAGCGTGTACATTATTAATGTAAGCCAGCAAGTCAATCCTAACACTTTCCTTCAAACCTCCAAGTCTATGGGGTTGAGCCCCTATTGCACAAGTTACTTACTTGCGTAACGATACATCTGTAAGAGACATTAGTTAGGGATAGATCCTTACCTTAGAATATCCCCAGGCGTCAGACTGGATCGGAAAGTTTTTCGTCAGCAGTACCCCTGCGCGTCGGTAGGAGTCGTTGTACGGCTCCGCGTACGTCGCTGGAGTCGTAGTCGCCGAGATGGCGTCGCTGGAGCTACTAAGACACGCCAACGCGCGCGGATGTCAGTTCTGTACACAACTTTCCGCACCAGGAACGCAGAGCCATGCAAGATACTAACCACTGGTGCATTGAAACTAGGGCCCTGAAAGGGATGACCTTAACCCTAGAAATCAGTTCGCAGAACGGGGAGGATTAGTGGGGCAGTAAGGAATCTACCACTAACTAATGTCTCTTACAAATATATCGTTACCAAAGGTAAGTCACTTGTGCATCTGAAAGAGACACGTTGGTGATAGATTCCTTACCTTAGAATAGATACCCCAGCAATACCATCCCCGGTGGTGGGTCTGCGAACCAAGATCACACCAGAAAGTCAGAACAGAACGGCCAAAGAAGCCGTCTCTCCGGACTTGACTGTCAAGGCAATAATGCTTAGTAAAAGGTGTGCAACGAGGCCCACGTGGCTGCCTGACAGATGTTTTGCAGGGGGACACCACGTCCCAATGCAGTAGTAGCTGTTGTCGCCCTGGTAGAACGGGCACGCAACCCCACCGGAGGTTCCTTTTTAGCCAGAGAATAACGGGTTTGGATACACAAGACGACCCAGCGGGAGATGGTCCTCTTGGGTACAGCCCGGCCTTTCTTGGCGCCTGTTGGACTTGGCCCTTTTCCCTGAATTTTTTCGCTTTTATGGGAAGCAACCTGTTATGTGAAATGCTGTGCAATGGTGTACGCACCTGTATCTCCCCCATGGTAGAGAAAGGTATAGGCCATGTGTGGTGTGAGATGCCATAAGACGTGCTGTGCAATGGCGTGCGCAGACTGACTTTCACAATTCACTTTTAAAATGGATGCCATGGCTTTGTGGTTGTGCCGCCTGACTGAGCTGGGTTGCCAGTCTAGTAGTTATTTCCCAGCAACCCCAGCTTTTGGAGGAAAGCCTGGCACCCAGGGTGCTCTACACCTCCCCTGAACCAATTCGAACCAGTTTCCCCAGATGCTTCTAGAAGCTTCTGGCACTGTCTGGTAGGCGGAGCTGGGCTACCATGTGCTCAGTTAGAGCGTGGACCTGAATGTGAGGGGACCTACTGCCAGGAGGTACCGCCACCTGGGCCTATGTGCTGGCCCCTGTGCCCAACTGTAACCCCTCTGCTGTCCACAGGGCTAGTGAGAGCCCCGCTGCTGGAGTGGAGGCTGCTGTATCAGGAGGAGTGCCACGTTGCAGAGGATGATGGTTCCTAGGACCTACAGCCCTGTTCTGATGAGTACCCACTGACTGCTGATCTTACCCAGTAGTGCCTGCTGCTCAGCTACCTAGCGCCTGGATGAGAAGAGCGCTATACTGGACTGGCCTGTGCTCCCTGCCTGTACCCTAGCATGCCCTGCGTAAGGTGAGCGCTATATGGGACTGGACTGCACTCCCAGGAGGTGAGGTGTGTGGGCGCTACGTGCTGGGGTGGGTCCCCGGCTGCCTGCCTGCACCCTAGCGCCTCGTGAGCGCTATATTCGAGGCACCAGAAGAAGAGAGCGCTATTTCTGGTCCCAGGAGCTGTGGGGCTTCTTAGTGCTATATTTCACTGCCCCAGAAGGAGGGATGGGCGAGTGACACCTGCGGCGCTATGAGGACTGGGAGAGCTGTTTATTTAAAAAGAGCGGGAGCCCACCCCGTGTTTCTGCCACCTGGGTACTTTATTTTTACAGCGGGTGCCCACCCCGCGGAATGGCGGCGCTTTACTCACTGTCGCGGGAGCCCACCCCGCGTTCCAGCCTAATTAGAAACCCAGCGGGTGCCCACCCCGCGGGTGTATTGCCAATACAAGCGGGAGCCTACCCCGCGCTTTAAGACTGCCCAGTATCAACGCCGCCGCCCGGGGTGCGGACGAGAAGCGGGCCGCCGATCTGCCTGCGGCAACCCAGAAGGGGAAGAAGTGATCCGGAAGCCAGGCGGAAGCCTACCCCGCGCTGGCCCAGCCCCAAGACTCGGCAGAGACTTCGCTCCGTGGTGGGGGGCTCCCTGGAGGCGGAGGGAGAGCCCCGCGAGCCCTGGCTAGAAGTCCCAGGTCCCAGGAGGGGGCCCAGGTGAAGTCCAGCGAGGTGCTGACGTTGGCGGGGATCCCCGTGAGCAGAGGTGAATCCCGCGTGAAGCCGGCGCCGCCCGGAGCCCGCAGGCTCCAGATCGAAGTCCCGGGTCCCAGGAGGGGACCCGGGTGAATTCCGGCGAGGTGCGGATGTTGGCGGGGCTCCCCGGGAGCAGAGGAGAGCCCCGCGTGAAGCCTGCTCCGCCCGGAGCCCGCTGGCTCCAGATCGCAGTCCCGGGTCCCAGGAGGGGGCCTGGGTGAAGTCCGGAGACGTGCCCCGAGGAGGGCGGGGCTCCCGTGTGGGAGGGGAGAGACCCGCAGCACCAGCCCAGCCCGGGAAGAGTCCCGGTGAGAGCAGCCGCCTCCTGCCAGCGAGAGGGACAGAGCTGCCTGGGGACGCCAGAGAGAGCTCGGTTAGTGGGGCCTGCAGTTTAAGGATCGTGGTGACCCAGAGTGTCTGCTTTCCCCAGCGGCGCCATACCTGCAGGCCGCTGCAACGCTTTGGGGGGGATTTTCCTTTTCGGACCTCCCGAGTGGGGCTCCCCATTGCTCCGTTGGTGCCCGTGGTCTTTTGGGGGCATTATTGAATGCTATAATCCCGGAGGTGGACTCCCACGGGCCAGTACTCTTGGGGGCAACATTACTTCTGCTTAATTTCGGTAGTCCCAGAAGAGGGGCGCCCACGTCCCTGGTACTGGACTGACTGGGACTGCTAACTTGTTGGGGAGTGCCTGTATTTACAGGAATGTGTTGCTCATGGTTTAGACCCCCTTCCAATGTACTTATGCCCCAGGGTATGCTGTGATCCTGCCCAATGCTTCTCCCCTAATGCTTACATTGCAGGCGAATGTGCCCTATGCTAATACGATTAGGCCCAAGGGACTACATAATGTGATTTATACACGGGATAATGCCTTATGCCAAATGCATGTGTTTATAAGGCGAATGGGTTCTTTTCCCTAAGGCTACAGCGTTGGTGTTCTGCCTCAGGAGCTCTGCCTAATTTTTATGCCCACAGGTTCAGGCTCGAGAGTAATGCCTTATGCATCTGCTAATGCGATGTTGCCTAGCGTTTTACCCTAATGAGAATGCTTCATGCCTACTATGTTTACGCCCACAGGTGGATGCCTAATGTTTTCCCCTTACAGCGTTCCTGCCTCAGGGGTCATTCATATTGTTTATGCATATGGTGATGCCATGATGTTTTATTGTAGGTGTTCCGGCCTAATGCCTAATGTTATGCCCTGATGTGTTTTATTGCAGGAATTGAGGCTGATGGACTTACCTTTATTCTTTGTACTTTGCAATGGTTCTGGCAGGGGCCCGATTGACCCTGCCATGTATATACTCTCCCCTGTAAAAATTGACCTGGCGCCGATTGGCGCAGTATAGAGATTACTGAAATTACCTTGTTTCTACAATACAAAAGTTATTCTTACACAATCTTGGTGTAGTGTCTCTTTTTGGAGTGTGCCTTGTGTGTCGCCTGTGTGTACTGCGTGGATGCTTTGCACATTTCCTCAGTCCCACCCGCTCTGCACCACGCTACCCGTTTCCAACAGCGCCTACGCAGCCAACAAAGAGCTGGTCATCCACCCGGAACTGTTGTGCGAGATTCAAATAAAATAAAAGCGCACGTTTTGGGTCCAGATGGTGGAGCCTCTCTTCCTCTCTGGAAGGGTGCGTAGGCGGAAAGAAAGTGGGTAAGGTGATAGTTTGCCCAGTGTGGAAGGCAGTGACAACCTTTGGCAAGAAGGAAGGACGAGTACGAAGCACAACCTTGTCCGGATGAACCGACAGAAAAGGAGGCTTACAGGAATGAGCCTGGAGCTCACTGATGTGCCTAGCGGAGGTGATGGCAACCAGGAAAGCAGTCTCCTAAGTTAATAAACGAAGAGGACAGTTGTGAAGCAGCTCAAAAGGAGCGCACATCAAAAAGGTAAGTACCAGATTTAAGTCCCACTGCGGCATCACAAATGGAATAGGAGGGAAAAGGTGAGTAATGCCTTTGAGAAATCTATTAACAGGGGACTTGAAAAGACAGGGCTGATCAGAAAGACTGAGAAAGGCAGAGATTGCAGAAAAGTAGCCCTTGATAGTGCCCAGAGCAGAGCCCTGCCGGGCTAAAGAAATAAGGAACAAAAGGACGTCTGAAAGAGGAACAGAAAGGGGATCCACAGCCTTTGCTGTGCACCATGCCACAAATTTGTTCCACCTGCAGGCGTATACCGATTTAGTGGAGGGACGCCTGGCTGCCAGAATGGCATCACACAGACTTCAGGAGGTAAGTCAAACGGAATCAACTGTCACCGCTCAATCTCCACACATGGAGGTGGAGGCTGGACAGGTTCGGGTGGAGGACCGTCCCCTGCTGCTGCGACAGAAGGTCCTCCCGAAGAGGCAGTCGGATCAGGGGATCCATGCTCATACTGAGTAGCTCAGGATACCAAACTCGTCGAGCCCAGTCCGGAGCCACAAGAATGACTTGGGCCCGGTCACGCCAGATCTTCTTCAGCACTCTGGGTAGAAGTGGTATAGGCGGAAAAGCGTACAACAGACAGCAACTCCACTCGCGACGAAAAGCGTCGCCGAGCGAGTACCGCCTTGGAAATTCCAACGCGCAGAAGTGATGACATTGCGCGTTCTATTCGGTGGCGAATAGATCTAACCAAGGCTCTCTCCACTGTTGAAAGAGACCTTGCGCCACTTTCGAGTGAAGACGCCATTTGTGATCCATCATGCACCTGCGGCTGAGTTCATCCGCCTTGGCTTTCAAAGAACCAGCCAGGTGTTGACCCATCAAGAAAATGCTTTGACGTTCCAGCCATGTCCAGAGGTGCAGAGCCTCTTGACACAGGGTCCACGACCCCACCCCACCCTGTTTGTTGCAGTACCACATGGCGGTGGTGTTGTCTGTGAACACCTGCACCACCTTCCCCATGACAGATCATTCTTGCCTTCAGTGCAAGAATGATCGCCCGAAGCTCCAGAAGGTTGATATAGAGTCGGGACTCCACTGGAGACAAGAGGCCTCTGATCTCCACCTCTCCCATGTGGCCGCCCCATCCCAGGAGGGATGCATCCGTCACCACTGTGTGCTCTGATTGGGGAAGTGAGAGGGATCTGCCGCTGACCCAATGCGGATTTGTGAGCCACCACTGCAATTGTCGTGCAGTGCCCTCCGAGATCTGGACGTAGTTGGACATGTTCCCCCTGATGCTGCGCTCACTGGAACTTCAGGTCCCCACTGTAGAACCCGAGAATGCCATCTGGCATGGTTGGGGAGCAGGATGCAGGAGGCCATGAGGCCCAGCAGCCTCAAGGTCGTCCTGACCGAAACCCGGGACAAGGGCTGAAAGATGAGAATCATAGCACGAATGTCCCGGACTCGTTGTTCGGGAGGATAGACCCGAAATGGTGCCGTGTCCAGAACCGCGCCTATGAAGAGGAGCTTCTGAGAGGGAATCCGGTGCGACTTCGGCCCATTGATGGAGAACCCCAGCAAATGCAGGAGGTCGGCCGAAGTCTGGAGGTGGGAGACGACTGTTTGGGGAGAGCCCGCCTTCAACAACCAGTCGTCGAGATAAGGGAAGACTGATACCCCTGATCTGCGCAGATGAGCCACGACCACCGCCATCACTTTGGTGAACACCAGAGGGGCGATTGTAAGGCCAAAGGGGAGCACTGTAAACTGAAAATGCTCCTGCCCTACCATGAATCGCAGGTGGCGCCGGTGGGCCGGCAGGACGGCGATATGAAAATAAGCATCCTGCAGATCTAACTCTACCAACCAGTCTTGCGGGTCGAGGGCAGACAAGACCTGAGCAAGTGTGAGCATCTTGAGCTTCTCCTTCCGGAGGAAGCAATTGACATTCTGAAGGTCCAAGATAGGACGCAGGCCTTTGTCCCTCTTTGGAACCAAGAAGTAGTGGGAGTAACAACCACGAGCTACTTCTGGCATCAGAACGCGCTCTATGGCCCCCTTGGCCAAGAGGGCCGTAACTTCCTTCTGAAGAAGTGCTAAGTGATCCCCGACATGCGGTGGTACTGAGGTGGCATGGCTGGAGGGGTGGTCTCGAAGGGGAGGGAGTAGCCCCTACGGACAAACTGCAGAACCCACCTGTCCGACGTGATTGTGCGCCAGTGGTGGAGGTGATGGCGAATCCTGCCACCCACTGGCGTCTGGTGAGCCTGAAACACCGGACTAGGAAGGTTTGGAGGCAGGGGTAGGAGGGGGGGTGGTGGACTGGCCTGTACGCTGGCCCCGTGACCCGCCTCTACGGGTCCCACATCCGCGGCTGCTCTGAGACTGTTGCTGCGCAGGCCTGTGGCTTTGAAACGAACGTGCTTGGGCGCCCCTTCCTTGGCCACGAAAGGAGCGAAAAGCAGAAGCGGAAGGAGTGCGTGTAACCGAAAGGCCTAAGGACTTGGCCGTAACCCGTGAGTCCTTAAAACGTTCCAACGCGCAATCTGCTTTATCGCCGAAGAGGCGAGAACCATCAAAAGGCATGTCCATAAACGTGTTCTGGACATCCCCAGAAAAGCCAGTCGTCCTCAGCAAGGTGTGACGGCGTAGAGCCACTGTCATTGAAATCACCCTGCCCAGCAAGTCAGCAGCTTGAAGACCACAACGGATAGTGAACTTGGCTTCGTCTCTCCCCTCAGCAATAGCTTGGGAGGGTATCAACCGAGCCTCCACCGTACACCGAGGCAGCACTTGCGCAACCGTATCCCACACAGAACGGGCCAGGAGACACGCAGTGTTCAGACCGCAGGCCTGAACTGGCGGAAGAAAAAAATGTTCTTCCCAAACTGCTCCAGTTTCTTGCATTCCGGGTCCAGAGGTGCGGAAGGGAACACGCTCGGGGATGCAGAGGCTTGGACAACCAAGCTATCAGGGTGGGGTGTTGAGAAAGGAAAAGGGGGTCGCCCGGGGCCGGGCGATGGCATCGGGCCACGTTCTTGTCCACAGGAGCCCCTGTGTTGGGCCTGGACCAGGTGCCCAAAAAGAACGTCTGAGAGTGCATCGTTAAAGACACCAGCGGCTCCATAGAAGCAGAAGCTGGCCGAAGCACCTCTGTCAGGAGGTTAGTCCCGACGGCCACAGTAGGGAGCTCGAGGTGGAGCGCATCGGCTGCCCTACGCAACATACAATATCAACCACCCTCCAACTACAGCTGCCAAATACATAAAACCCCCTCTTAGAGTCTAACAAGGATTATCGTTCTTGTAAATTTTCTTTTCCTAGGGTTGGTTAGAGTGGGTCACCAACATCAAAACCCTTGCCTAGTACAGAAATCTGCAAGATTCTCTAACAACATACCAGACCACAGGCTTTAGCACAGTGTAATAACAATCTACACTTTAAAGCCCATCGCCTTTAACACATGCTTTTAACAATAAGTAAGTCAGGCCTAGTTGCTTGGATACAACTTAAAAACAGATCACATTTAAGAAATTGGACAAAACTTCAGTGATTCGATGAGGCTTATAGCCTTTATCAATGTCTTGACACTAACATAAGCCTACTGAAGTGTTCATAAGCCGGTAACCATCAGGCATTCTGTTCTAAAATTACAAGTTTGTAAAAGCAAAATCAGCAAAAACCATTTACAACATCCCTGAGCCTAACAAAAATCACAGTCTGAGGTTTTTATCAGAATGGGTTACCAACAACAAAACACTTGCCTTCTCTGGTAATCTGAAAGATTACATATAATAAAATACCTGTCTACAGCCTGCAACAGAGTGATAACAATACACTGTTGGAGGTCTATTAGTTTTAACAAATGCTGTACACCATAAATAGGCCAGGCCTATCGCCTTCGTTATAGCTTTCTAAAATAAACAGACCACAAATATGGCATTTAGCACAACTTTTCGCCGTGCACCAATCAGGCATTCTGCAGTACTGAGTGTACGATTTCCCACTAGACAACAGTCATCAGGCATACATTGTAGTATTTTGCTTTGCAATCTTTAGTTTTGTATGCGTTTGTAATTTTATATTTTCAAAGGCAGCCTAATAAGGATTCTCACAGTGCAAACAGGTTTGTCAGCTGGAGTAACCAACACTAAGGCAATCTGTGAGATTTCATGTAACAAAACACCTATCTGTAGGCGTAAACATGGTGCAAAAAACAATCCACCCTTAAATGCTTATTGACATTAACATATGGTTTTCAAACTAAATAGGTCAGGCCTAGTGCTTTTATTGCAACATTTCATAGCAATGAGGCCTATAACTTTTATCAATAGCTTGTCACCATAACAAACTCATGTCTATTATGCTGGCCATGTGTTTTCCCACCAAAGCAACCATCCAGTTTACCATTATATCATCACAAATATATACAAAATTACAGTTGTATAAACAATATAAAATGCTTCCTATGCAAGTCTGGCCTCCTCAGAACATTCAGTAAAAAAGAGATTATATCAATGGAAAGTATCTTAACTTTTCCCATGTAATCACTAACTCCTACAGTCTTTACCATTGGCTTGACACAGACAGGCCTATTTAAATGCACAAACTCGCACCCATGAGGGTGCGGGGATTGAAAACAGAAATCCCTCATGACTGACTTCCTCCCATCTGTGATGATGCACGCGCACACACACTGATGCACGCGCACACACACTGATGCGCGCGCGCACACACACTGATGCGCGCACACGCACGCACACAATTTAAGACACTCGACCGGCATTAAAGTTCCCTGTGCATGCCCCAGAAAGGAGATAGCTGCAGTCTATTTAAGGTGGATACTTTATTGGTGCGAGGGGCGTTTCTCTAGGAAGCCATACTGCTCCCGACTCAGGCAGCGCGACAAAATATTCACAGCTGCGTGGAAGCACACAACGTCTTTCCAATGAAAATGTACTTGTGTCTACCAACAAGTGGGCAGACCCAAAGCCCCTCTGTAGTGGACCACATAAGGTGCTTCAAACAGCTGCGCAGTCAAGCCAAACCAAAACAACAGGTACCAAGCAAAAGACTTCTTTGCAAAACAGAAATGCAATTAGGTCCATGACTCCTCTGGCTTTACCTTTTTATCTAACTGAACAGATTTTTCTTTTTCAATTTGAATTTCCGTCCAATTGGGACAGGATCAATTTCACTAGGTGGTGGACAGGTTTGGTTTTCATTGGTCTCCCACAGTTTCTTATAGGCCCACTTTACCCAATTTATTGCACATGGACTCCAAATAATTAACGTCATAGGTATCAATGCAATCAATATTTTAAAAATATTCTGGGCCCTCATTTCTCTCATCCATTCTGCTGCACCATCCGATGCAAGCAACAAAGCATCTACTCTGAGTACCTGGGATATGGAGGAAAAGGTCTAATTTACAAAACTCTAATTTTCCATATGCAGCTTTTTAATTTCCATCTTCCATCAAAAAGGCTACGTACGCCCTTCATCCAAACACAACCTATACAAAATCTGAGCCTTCAACTTGATGATCAAAAAGCACCTCCAAGTGACAGTTTCAATTTTACACTGGTCTCCGATGTACTGTGGTGATAGGGACCAAATTCGTGTAAGGGGGAAAACTGAACACAGTTGGTAAAGCTTTCATTTGAATGCTGTCAAAATCCCTTTCAGAGGGCCACGAGTCATTGGCCCAAACTAAGGAAGTTAAGGTCTTTTGCTACGGACGTCCCGAGCCTGACCTACATTGGGTCCAGAGTAAATGGGTCAAGTGCTACAGTTTCCCGCACTCGACGCTCAGTGGTAGAGAGAGTCGAGAAGAGTAGAACAAGTTACTTACCTTCGGTAATGATGTATCTGTAAGAAACATTAGTTAATTAGATTCCTCACCTTAGAATATCCCCAGGCGTCAGACTGGATCCGGAAGATTTTTGTAGCAATACCCCCTGCGCGTCGCTAGGCGTCGTCTGCGGCTCCGCGTCCGTCGTTGTGCGCCGGAATGACGTCGGAGTACTTAGACGCCGCCCTCGCGCGCTGACGTCAGTTCTTGTACATAGCTTTCCACGCCAGGAACGCAGAGCCATGCAAGAGACAGACACTGGTGCCAAAAAACTCTAGGGCCCTGAAAGGGATAGCCTTAACCCTTAGCAGAACGGGGAGGATGGGTGGGTCGGTGAGGAATCTAACTAACTGATGTTTCTTACAGATACATCGTTACCGAAGGTAAGTAACTTGTTCATCTGAAAGAAACAAGTTAGTTAGATTCCTCACCTTAGAATAGATACCCAAGCAATACCAACCCCGGTGGTGGGTCTGCGAACCAAGATCACACCAGAAAGTCCTGGAGGACAGAACGGCCAAAGAAGCCATCCCTCCGGACTTGGCTGTCTAGGCAATAATGCCTGGCAAACGTGTGCAGCGAAGCCCACGTCGCCGCCTGACAGATGTCCTGCAAAGGGACTCCCCGTCCCAAAGCAGTAGTAGCCGCTGTGGCCCGAGTAGAATGGGCTCGCAGCCCAACAGGAGGGTCCTTTTTTGCCAAGGAATAACAGGTTTTTATACACAAAACGACCTACCGGGAGATGGTCCGTTTGTGCACAGCTTTTCCCTTCTTAGCACCCACGTAGCCAACGAAAAGCTGGTCGTCCACCCGGAACGGTTTTGTGCGGTCCAAATAAAAGGAGAGCGCACGTTTTGGGTCCAGACGGTGGAGCCGCTCTTCCTCTTTGGAAGGGTGTAGAGGTGGAAAGAAGGTGGGCAAGGTGACAGATTGCCCAAGATGAAAGGGGGTGACCACTTTTGGTAGAAAGGAAGGACGAGGCCGAAGGACAACCTTGTCCGGATGAACAGATAGAAAAGGAGGCTTGGACGATAGAGCCTGGAGCTCACTCACCCGTCTAGCCGAGGTGATGGCTACCAGGAAAGCAGTCTTAAGAGTGAGAAGACGAAGAGGACAATTGTGAAGAGGCTCAAAGGGAGCGCACATCAGGAATGTTAAAACAAGATTTAAGTCCCACTGAGGCATTACGAAAGGGACAGGAGGGAACGTGTGAGTAATGCCTTTAAGAAAGCGTGACACTACAGGGGACTTGAAAAGAGAGGGCTGATCAGGAAGCCGTAAGAAGGCAGAGATGGCAGCAAGATAACCTTTCAAGGTGCCCAGGGCAGAGCCCTGCTGGGCCAAAGAAAGAAGAAAGAGGAGAACCTCAGAAAGAGGGGCGGAAAGGGGATCCACAGCCTTTGCTGTGCACCATGCCACAAATTTGTTCCACCGGCAGGCGTATACCGTCTTTGTGGAGGGACGCCTGGCTGCCAGAATGATATCACAGACTTCAGGAGGCAAGTCAAATGGCATCAACTGCCGCCGCTCAATCTCCACGCATGGAGGTGGAGGCTGGACAGGTTCGAGTGGAGGACCGTCCCCTGCTGCTGCGACAGAAGATCCTCCCGAAGGGGCAGATGTATCGGAGGATCGGTCAACATACTGAGTAGCTCGGGATACCAGTACCTTCGTGCCCAATCCGGAGCCACCAAGATGACTTGGGCCCGGTCGCACCTGATCTTCTTCAGCACTCTGGGCAGAAGTGGTATAGGCAGAAAGGCGTACAACAGACCGCAACTCCACTCGCGACGAAAAGCGTCACCGAGCGAGTGCCGCCTTGGAAATTCCAACGCGCAGAACTGCTGACATTGCGCGTTCTCGTCGGTGGCGAATAGATCTAACCAAGGCCCTCCCCACTTCTGAAAGAGACCTTGCGCCACCTCGGAGTTCAGACGCCATTCGTGATCCATCATGCACCGGCGGCTGAGTTCGTCTGCTCTGGCATTCAGAGAGCCCGCCAGATGTTTAACCACCAGGGTGATGCCCTGGTGTTCCAGCCATGTCCAGAGGCGCAGAGCCTCCTGACAAAGGGTCCATGACCCCACCCCGCCTTGTTTGTTGCAATACCATATGGCGGTGGTGTTGTCCGTGAACACCTGCACTACACTTCCCCGGACAGAGGGAAGGAAGGCTTACAGTGCAAGTCGGATCGCTCTCAGCTCCAACAAGTTGATGTGGAGGCGAGACTCCGCCGGTGACCAGAGGCCTCTGATCTCCGCCTCTCCCATATGGCCACCCCATCCCAGGAGGGACGCATCCGTCACTACGACATGCTCCGGTAGGGGTAGGGAGAGGCTCTTGCCCGTGACCCAATCGCGGTCCGTGAGCCACCACTGCAAGTGCTGTGCAGTGCCCTCCGAGATCAAGACATGGTCGGACAGGTTGCCGTGATGCTGGGCCCACTGAAACTTCAGGTCCCACTGCAGAGCCCGCATGCGCCGCCTGGCGTGATGCACTAGTAGGATGCAGGAGGCCATCAGCCCCAGAAGCCGCAACACTAGCCTGACCGAAACCCAGGATAGAGGCCGAAAGATGGGAATCAGGGCCTGTATATCCCGGACCCGCTGTTCCGGTGGATGAACCCGGAACTGCGCCGAATCGAGAACCGCTCCGATGAAGAGGAGCTTCTGAGAGGGGCTCAGGTGTGACTTCGGCACGTTGATGGAAAACCCCAGCAAATGCAGGAGATCCGCCGTAGTCTGGAGGTGGGAGACGACTGTCTGGGGCGAGCCCGCCTTCAACAACCAGTCGTCGAGATAGGGGAAGACTGGAACCCCTGATCTGCGCAGATGAGCTGCGACCACCGCCATCACTTTCGTGAACACCCGAGGGGCACTGGTAAGGCCGAAGGGGAGCACGGTGAACTGAAAGTGCTCCGGACCCACCATGAACCGCAGGTAACGCCGGTGGGCCGGCAGGACGGGGATGTGGAAATATGCGTCCTTCAAGTCCAATGCTACCATCCAGTCTCCAGGTTCTAGGGCAGCTAGAACCTGAGCCAAAGTTAACATTTTGAACCGTTCCTTCCGGAGGAAGGCATTGGTGTTCCGGAGGTCCAAGATAGGGCGCAGGCCCCCCTTGCCCTTCTTGGGAACCAGAAAGTAGTGGGAATAACAACCACGACCTACTTCTGAGCTCGGAAAGCGCTCTACGGCCTCTTTGGCCAAGAGGGCCGAAACTTCCTCTCGCAGAAGATTCAAATGATCCTCCGAGATACGGTGGTGCTGCGGTGGCATGGCTGGAGGGGTCGTCTCGAAGGGGAGGGAGTAGCTTGGAACCACCCTGACCCTCGGCTGAGTCGCGCGACCGGCGAGGGGAGTCTGAAGAGCGGTGTCGCCTCTTGGACTTCTTGGAGTGCTTCAACTTACCCGAAGACTTCGAGCCAGACAAGCGACGATGCAGAGTGCGGCTCCGCGACCGATCCTTGGACCTCCTCCTAGACCGGGATCGAGAGTGGCACGGAGCAGAGTGGCGAAGCTCGAGAAGCTTACGGGACCGTCGAGCTTTCGAGGTCAGGGCCATACAATCGGAGCACGACTCCGCGCCGTGGTCGAGGCCTAAACAGTTCAGGCACCGGCGGTGATGATCGGTCACCGACATCAGTCGGTGACAGTCGTCGCAGGCCTTAAAACCAGGCATCCTACCGGCACCAGAGTCGAGAAAGTGACCAAAAAGAGTCAAAAAAGTTAGTCAAAAAATGACTAAAGGGGTAGCTCTCCCGGATCGGCGCTTACAGGCGCGGAAAAAAGAAGAACTGACGTCAGCGCGCGAGGGCGGCGTCTAAGTACACCGACGACGTCATTCCGGCGCAAAACGCCAACGACGGACGCGGAGCCACAGACGACGCCTAGCGACGCGCAAGGGGTATTGCTACAAAAATCTTCCGGATCCAGTCTGACGCCTGGGGATATTCTAAGGTGAGGAATCTAACTAACGTGTTTCTTTCAGATAGGCTCTTTAAAAGGAGGAAGGTGTGAGGCATACACAGGCACAAGACTCAACATACACACTTACTGCAAAGAGGCGATTGTCCAGTCAAATACTTGCTTTTATGGGAAAAAAGCAGTATTTTTATGAAAGCACACAAAGAATAGAGAAAACACACTAAATATTATCCACAGTCTCTTAAAGTCGGTACGCTGGCATCATCCTTGGCGGAATCCCAGGGTAACCTAGTCTTTCAACTGAGGCAGTTTATGTCCCATTTTATAGGGAGGCGATAAGTCTGATGCGGCCAATGATAGTCACCTGCGACAAAGTGCGAGTTTGGCCTGAACAGACAAACCTCAGAAGCGCTATGTGCCAAGTTCAAGCAAATCCTCAACATGCCTCCTGGCCTCGTACAGTCTTACCAGACCAGACGACAGTCCGAAAGTGTGGGAAGACCACGACATGTCTTTGCCGGCTCTTGTCTACCGGTGCTGGGGGTCCGTGACCTCTGGAGGTCTTTCCCAGATGGCGTGTCTGGCTGCCTATGTATGTATGTATGTATGTATGTATGTATGTATGTAAGGGATTTGTAAAGCGCTGGAATCACCCCCGTAGGGGTATCTCCACGCTTTCATAGAGGGGGTACCGGAGATGCAGAGATCAGACTCTGAATAAAACAGTCTTCAGGAGTTTCCTAAAACGCTGAGAACTGGGGCATTTGTGCAAATCCTCCGTCAAGGTGTTCCAGTATTTCAGGGCAAGGTAGGAGACCGTTTTGCCACCTGTTCATATTTTCCTGAAACGGGGGGGGGGACCATGAGCAACCCTTTACCTTCAGATTTAAGTAGACGGTTCGGGCAGTAGACTTTAAACTTGTCCGCCAGGTAGCCAGTGCTCGTACCATAAAGTGCTTTATGGGCGAGACAGCAGAGCTTAAATTTAATTGTCTGGCAGATAGGGAGCAAGTGAAGTAGTCCAACAACGGCCCCAGGGAAGGCAAGGCAGCTTTTTGAGAGTTAAGCGTGAGGCAACATTCTGTAACATACTCAGAAGGGATTCATTAGCAGATGCAAGTAGAGCATTACAGTAGTCCAGGCGTCCAATGATCAAAGCCTGAGTCAAAGTTCTGCGAACAGACAGAGGCAGCCACTGGAACACACTGCGCAATAACCTCAGAGTATGGTATTAAGTCCCAGCTCTGTGTCCTTATCAAAGGACAGAAGTAGTTGTGTATCATCCGCGTAGGAAAAAGGAGTAAAACCGTACTCCCTTATGATCTTGGCAAGGGAAGCCACAGATATTAAACAAAGAAGGGCTCAAACAAGAGCCCTGGGACACCCCCTTGACCTTCTTCAAGGTTTGGGAACGGTAGGGACCCAGACTGATAGTCTGGATACGCTGGTCTAAAATAGCTGATGAGCCATTTAAGAACCTGTCCCTGTAGACCTGCCTCAGTTGGAAAATCAATTTCTGATGAGACTGTATTGAAGGCTGCCGTCAGAACCAATAAGACCAGCAGCACTGCTTTATTATTATTCAGATTCATTTTAATATGGTTCGAAACCCAATAAGGGTCGTCTCTGTAGAATAATTGGGTCTAAACCCAGACTGGGAGGGGTCAAGGATGCCTTGTGATTTCTCTATTTATCTATTTACGTTTCCACTGCATTAAAGATAAACACCTCGCATATGCCTATATCAACACCGGACATGCAAATTATTAAGCTGGAGAGCACACCAAAATGCGTGGCAAGAACAATGGTCTTAATCAACATATACGCCCACCCGAAAAAACAGCAAAAAAAAGAACTATTCCAAAGAGTTGTTAACGTTGTAACTACCATCCGTCTTGACCATCCAAGCTGGGAGATAATTGCTACGGGTGACTTTAATTCCAACCTTCTACATCAACCGGAGGAAGAGGATAACATCCTTGTGGCAAATGAAATGTGGAACGTTGAACCCCAGGAGGTCACACCAGCCTTGAAGAGAGACAAACTGGGCATGCAATTGGTGTGGGACCTGGAACGACTCGGTCTACGGGTAATCAATGGAAGATGTACGCATGATAAACCCCCCGCAGCCACATATCTAGGTCACAACACAATTTCCATCCTGGACTACACATTAGTAACTTTGCCTCTGCTGAGTCTAGTCAAAAAATTCCAAATAATCAGCTCCCTGGACAGCGATCACTCAATGCAACACATTGAGATGAAACTAAATGCCCCCAGGTACGCAAATGCTCCAGCCATACCAGGCCAACTCTCAACAATCAATTTGAAGCGGTTAAAGTGGACAAGCAACACATTACCCCAAATAGCGTTGGACGCTAAGAACCTAATACAAACAGCAACGGCAAAGAAGGATCTATGTTCAAAAACTTGGGCCGATTTCCTGGAAACATTACCAAGATCAAACAGTAAGGCTAAGAGACAGAGCTGTCCTACAACCAAAACCAAACTCTCAATAACAACGTTAGCTATGAAGAAACATCTTCAACAGCTCATAAGACAGATTCAAGGTTCAAGGACAAACCAAAGCGTCTGGCAAGAAGTTCGGTCGACAAGGAAACAATATAAAAAGCTAGTATGGATGGAAAAAAGGAATAACATCGATGACTTCTGGGCCAAATTGGTGTATAATACAAAAAAAGCAGACTCCAGGGCGTTTTGGGTACAAGTCAATTCCATCAATAGACCAGTACAACCCATAAGTATGACATGTATCCCCGAAAATGTTTGGGCCCAGCACATAGTCGATACATTTTCGGTAAAGCCAGTGGAGCACCAGGTCTTGATGGCCACAACGGCATTCGAAACTCAAAGAAAAACGGTACAGGAAAACAAGCCTGTTCTCAGACTTAATGATATACCCAACCGCCAGGAGAGCCAAGATCAATCAATGTGGTCAGCTGACGAGCAACGAATATTATCTATAATTAAGAAAGGCAAGCAAGAGAGTGCACCAGGGCCAAATGGCATTCCACAGGCAATCTATAAAGAAGACCCCAAGTTCTGGGCATGCAAACTCAACCTCCTGTTCAGGACAATCAGTAACTCAGGACGGGTCCCGGAAAGTTGGAGAGGTGCCATCATTAATCCTATCTATAAAGGTGGAGATCGCAAAAATCCAACAAATTACCGCTTAATAGCCCTGATCGATGCAGAGGCAAAATACTATGCATCCCTGGTGCTAGCTGATTTAGCACAATGGTCGGACATGAACAACAAGATCCCGCTAAATCAGACAGGGTTTCGTCGCGGAACAGGTACTATGGCTAATGCAATGGCACTGTGTTTGATTGGCGAAAACAGTTTGGATAATCATCGGGAACTATATACCTGTTTCGTCGATTTTAAGGCGGCCTTTGACCGTGTTAATAGGAATTTACTATGGGCCAAACTGAAGCAGCAGGGCTTACCGGATTCAATCCTAATGCCGATCATCGACCTGTATAGTAACACCTGGATGCAGGTAAAAATCAACAATGGGCAAAGGCTAACTAGGAAGATCCATACCTTTGACGGACTAAAACAAGGCTGTGTGTTGGCTCCCCATCTTTTCAACTTGTTCATGGCCGACCTAACAGCAAGCTTGGACCAGCTCAACGCACATCCTCCCCGGCTGGGTACACTTCGTATAACACACCTATCCTATGCAGACGATGTGGTCCTGCTAAGCCAGACAAGAGTAGGCTTGCAACGCCTTCTACAGGAGCTGACCCGCTACACAAAACAGAACATGCTAGAAATAAATAGCACGAAAACAAAAACAATGGTCATAACGCGACGTCATAAGCCATTACCAACCTTTTTAATAGATAATGTTAAACTTGAAGCGGTTGGAAGTTACAAGTATCTTGGGATACTGTTGGACAAGCGCCTTAATTTCCACGTACAATTTACTAGCATGGAAAAGAAGGGCATGGCCCTAATGCACGCCTTTATGAGTCTAGCAACTGAACTCAAAGGTCCTTTGGTTTCGCCTCTGCTAACAATAATGAAAGCTAAACTAATCCCAACTATAGCTTACGGGAGTGTACTGCATCATGGCAAGAGTGCACAACTTTTGGACAAACTGCAAATGAAAATCTACAAACGCGTCTTTGCGCTACCAACCAACGCATCACCGGCCCAAGTAAGATTGGAATTCGGCCTAAAATCCCAAGTGCTGCTGAGAAAGTATGAGACCATAAAATTCTGGTACCATGTCTGGATGAATCAAGAGATCATGCTCTATCGAGCTATGTGGGAAACTATCTCCAAAAATCCAAACTTAAATCATGCTAAGTACTTTAAAACGTCAATAGAGTCAACAAATCTGGCCGGCCTCTGGGAATCTAAGCTCCCAGTACCCACATTCAAACAGTTGGTCAGGAAGGCAGCCATGAGACACTCATTGCTGGACGACAAAACAGCTTTTAGCCGCCGGTCACATGCCTGGATGATAATCCATTCCTACAAAAAACTAATCCCGGCGCTCTTCTTGGACCTTGCATTTTCGCCTTTTATCAAACGCAAATACCTTAATATAAGGCTGGGCAATCTGCCAACTAACACTGAGCAACCAAAGTGGAAGCCCCAAGAAAGTGAAGGGTGCGGGTTATGTGGCGCAGCAAGGCAAGATTTCATCCACATGATCTGTATATGCCCGGCGCTTATACAGGAACGTCGGAATTGGTTGAAAAATAAATTCAAGGAGTATGGAACACGTACATGTCGGTCCGCTGTCATACAAACCCTATGTACAGTAGACCCACAATTCATCTGCAGAACAATCAAATTCATTGAACAGTTTGAGAAAAAGCAAAAAACATTAGCAAATTGCTGAACTTGGAATATGTTACTTTTACAGTAGAAAAACATCTGTTTTATCTTCATTTTTTTAGTTTTTATCATATGAACAGTAGTGTAAATTTTCTGTGTTTTAACATATCGCCATATTTACATTTTGTAATGGTTTTTATTAACTATACAATAAAGCATTTACCACTCTTACCACTCTTGTGATTCAAGGAAACCCATAAGCTGAGTATTAACGTAACTCTCCGCCATTTTACTCATAAGAAGCAGAAGTGAGATGGGGCGATAATTAGATAGCACTTCAGCAGGTAACTGAGCTTTCTTCTTTAGTCTCCGTAAGACCCACGCAGAGGTTAGACATCCTCCTCAGTAGCTCCTCACTATTGGTAAGTGTTCCTCACAGAACTCCAGGAATGAAGATCCAGGACAATGTCCCTGCCTCCACAGTTGGCCCCCTCTAGGTACACACGGGTGTCAAAGTCTGGCTCTGTAGAAGGGCGACGGTCCTTACTTCACAGTAGTCCCCACATGGCACACTGGGATGGGTCACAGTGTTTCTGCACAAGAGTGTCAGCCCTTACTTCATGATAGCTCCTTCTGGCACAAGGTGGGGGACGTGGAAGTGGGGAACTAACTTCACACGGCAGGAGTGACTCCAATTCTGAGTGACCCACCGCACAGGCCAGGAGAGTAACCAGGATCACACATGGCTGTCAGCCTCCACTGAACTATGCCTCAGAGGCACAAGCATTCCTCAGTGTTGAGACTTCTTAGTCCACAGGGCCCCCCGCATCAGTTCCACCATCTCCAGGACAATGAGCCCAGGCCCCATTGACCAGTAAATCGTTCTGGAATCAGGAACCTTTGTTGTGCACAGAGGATGGTCTGCTCCTCTTCCTTCAGTTTCCACCCCAGCCCTCAGGGATGTCAGCAATACATAACGTCTGTCAGCAGTTGTGGCCGGCATGACTGGCTGGGATGCCAACCGCACAGGCACCTATGGGGAGTCTGCTTTCTCCATGCAGCCTACATGGAGAAAATGGCAGACTGACCAAACTGTTCATATGGAGCAAACTTCCAGAGAACCCCATGAGTATGAGAGTCTGGAAGGACGGGGCATCCGGCACCCTTTCACATTCTAGAACTACTTCCTTGACCCTGGTCATACTCGTCAAAAAAAAAAAAAAAAAAAAGTACATTTCATTAGATAAAGGAAAGCCAAAACTTTATATTTAGGGTCTCCCTTTAAAATATTTGGCCTACCTACAGTTGTTCATGTTGCTTATATCTGTTGGGCAAGAGAAAAAAAGCGTCCTTAGAGCAATTAGTCTCTACGTTAGCACATGTCATTTGTAGTAATAAAGCAACCAAGTGTTTAACAGTTCCTCAACTGAAGGGGAGACAATGAAGAATAATTTTAAGACCAGTGAGGATGCAATGTACAGTAAATTGGCTGCTGCTCTACCACTTGCATCATTGTAACGAAGATAGATGTTGATGTACCCTGCCCAAGTGCACATAGAGTCACATTCATCACTCCAAGTCTTCCCTCCAATTCTCCAGCCTTCGAGAACTAGGAAATGTAGAAGACCACTAAACTTACCCAGGATAAGTGATGCAATGAAGGCAGTGGCCACACTGCTGGCACACAGTAGAACTGCATGGCCAACATCGAAGTGGCCATCAGGGATCCATCCAAAAATCACTGCAGCAAGGGACGCCAGGAACCCCACCACAGTTGCCTGGACCTGAAACATTAAGAGAAGGGAATGAGGACAGAATCAGCATGAGGTGTTGGCTAGGCAATGACAAGCCAGTTAATCAGAGCACACATACTCCAATCCACCTTTTTCCAAGGGCAAGACCACAGAGAATGAGCTTCAGATAAAGAGAATATGCAGTATGAAAGGCTAAAACATAACATCCAGGCACCACAGATTTTAATGCATCCCCCAAGCTGCAATCGTTAACAAAATGGTAGGAATTTCCCATGAGCAGTCAGATAATGAACTCACTTTAAAATGGGAGTATGTGTAACTTCTATCCAGATCGGAGTACAACAGTTACAGTCCATTAGATACAGCCCAATGTGCACACTGATTAGTCGGTAACTTATGTACGCCTCCAAGTAAACAGATAAGCACTTGGAATACAGATATGTGTCAAACATAACTCGACACATGGAGAGTAGGTCACCCTCCTAATACACAGAATGGTTCCCCTCAACCCTGGATCCTCGTGTCCCTCACCTGTATCAGTGCCATGTTCCCAGTGATCATGGCCAATTGTTCCTTGGCAGTATCCATCTGACCAATGTGAGCCTAAAGGGAGAAATTAAAGAGCCGTTCATTAAGTGGCAAAAAATCCAAAATGCAGCCCCACATTCCTACAGAGGACTTCTACAATGGTATAGGGCAAGGTACATGTGCAAGATCCTCGAGCCAAGAGAAAGAGACAGACTCTTTTTGCATCAGTCCTTAAATGGTAGGGGTGTGGAAAACAATCGAACACTTACAAAATAGCCTAGGTTGAGGTAGTATTTGTACCATGCACTAAGACATTTAACACACTGGCTCACGTCATACTAGTTTCACAAACACCGCTCTTTGGCCTTCGATGTGTTCAAGAAGGCAAGCAAGTCTTGCAGGAATATGTGGTGATAAAGACCACTCTGCAGGCCGCCAGTCGCCCTTGTGACAATCTCACGCTCTGGTCATCTACATGCTGAACACTTTGAACACTTCCAAAGTTCAAATTCAAGCCAGATGGATTGGCTATGCCAAGGCTTGTAGCGTTCCGATGTAAACATTTAAAAAGCCTGCTGCCTAGTAAATCATTGCTTTCTACATAAAAAGTTTCTATGACCTAAATCATTTCACACGTGACGCTTCAGTGTACTTTGCATTCGGTAAAATTCATAAGAGGCAGAATGATAAACTAAGCAGCCAATAGCATGTGGCGAGAGAATTACTCCGCTAGGCGCCAATAAAGCATGCCATGTATACTTAAAAGAATTAGTACAAACCGTATGCCCAGTAAGCACAGTGAAGCTAGAGCCTAAAAATCTCTATCGTGGCAAAATGATACTTTTTGGGGGAATTCAGGAAAGCAAAAAATAGCCACAAAATCCATAGTCCATTACTAAGGATAAAGCAATATTCAGACAGGCATATTCGCCGATCGTGAAATGCAGTGACCTGCTGCAGTACCAAGTCTATACACCATTTGATGCTGGAGATTCGCAGACATGCCAACTCTCCCTTTTAACAGGAGAACAGAGACGGAGAAAGAAGGGTTACATTACAAAAGTAGACAGTATGCTGACATGGAGAAGCAAAGATTAGAACTTAGTTGTCAGGCCCCCTCTTTGCATGCAAAATAGAGTTGCATAATATCACCTGGGACAGTTGCGCCCCATACATCGAGGATGTGACACTAGGACCTATCAGCCCAAACACTGACATTTAACCAACCATCTAGAGTAGGTCTGTAAGACACGGTACAAGAAGACATACTACAAGCATCGTAGCTAGTCATTACACGTTTGAGAAGCACATCAGTCACACAGGTAAGTGCTGAAACATCACCTGGGGTAACTAAGTGTACTTGGGAGGTCACCACTGGCACCTGTTTGACTAACAATGGGGGTAGGCCGACTGGCAGTGCCGCTGGTCAGAGCAGTGATGCCAAAGGTTGGCACAATGTGGACTGTCTCTAGGAATTGGAATGCCAGGCTGGGAGGGATGGGGCGAGTACGGGGTGGAGCAGTTTTGGAAAAGCAAAAGGGCTGGAGCAGAGCGAGACAGACTCGTAAAAGACTGTCAAAAGACCCCAAACAAGAGCCTAGGTTTCACGCTATGTGGGCAAGCCAATGGACGCTCAAACCAACCATTTGGCTCTGCCCTTGATTCTAGTGGACTGCAGAGCCTAATTAGAGCCGAGCTGGCATCCCAAAACTTTCCCCATCTTTCCTCTCCCTCGTGTTAATATATGAACAGAGAAAAGGAGGCCAGTGTAAGCCATCTTTGTGGTGTCTGTGGTCTCATTTTAAATGTATTTAATTTTTTTCACTATGGTGCTCAGCATTTTTTTGCATATGAAATACTTCCTTGCACTTAACATGGTAGTACAGGGACCCCAATGCATGCCATTTTAAGGGATCTGTTAAACTGACCAACATGCATGTTCCAAAAATGGATTTTCTTATATTCTCATTTCTGCTTTTGAGATAGTCCACTGTATGAATTTCAGACTCCAAATCCAACTACCCATCATAAAAGAATTGGGGATCTCTGACAAATCACTTCACCTCTTGCTTTCTTGCAACTTCAAGCACGGATATTCAATACTGCCCATTACACGCTGACTAGTTTGTTCCCAGTCCGGGGAGGAGTTTTGCATACACTTTTGCATGCTTAGGTTTGGAGGTTATTCATTTTAAAGAAAGTCAATCGAGTAATACAATCTAATGCAATATATTCAAAACACAACTGTTGAAAAGCGAACCAATTTGAATGATTTATAATCTTTAATTGTCCATATTTGCAAGGCTTACTTTGTAGAGTTTTTTTCAATAGGTTAGCTGTTTGAGTTTTGGCTCTTAGGGCCAAACCACACCGTGGCATAGGTTCTGGCTCTGCTCTCCCTATAAATGTTACTTGTTTAAATATCTAGATTTGGCCAGCCGGTTGGAAAGGTTAATGGCTGAAACGATAGCCTCCTAGCGACAGAGGTAAAAGCTAGTCTGTTTACAGATTGCCTTCTTTATATAACTCCAACAGCTATTAAAACATTTTTGCAGCAATCAAGGACACTGGAAATATGACTGACACAAAAATGGACAAATAGAAAAAGTGGCAGGAAAATACAGCACCAAAAAACCCCAAAATATATCTATATATCTGTATCTATATATATATATATCTATCTATCTATATCTATCTATCTATATCTATCTATTTCTATCTATCTATATCTATATATATATATATTCTACAAAGCGACCCACTCCAGAAATCATTGGGCGCTCTGAGGCGGTGCGTTCAGAGACGGCAGGGTCAAGCCGTAATCAAATTGTCCTTCGTTTCCCCGCAGGGCTGGTTTCTCGCGCACTCACGGAAGGAACAGGGCGTCACCAATTCTTTTCATCAAATTTCTTTATTTACAGCATGCCAGTTTAAAAACTCTACGCGTTTCAGTCCCAGCAGGGACCTTGTTCACGAGACTGGTCTGTACTGAAACTTTTTTTTGCTTTAAATCCACATCTACTATAAAAACGTGACATCACTTCCTTTTGGGAGCAGCTAGGCATTCTGGTAATAGAAGTCCTTACTTTTTGAGCTTAATGGCTTGTACAATAGCGTATGTGATGTTTTTGGACAAATTAAACTAAACAAACTCGACTGGGGTATTCTGTCGATTTAAACCCTCTGCCGACGTACAATGTGAGGATTACAATGTGCGCTTTCCACGGCATTCGATTAATTCTTGACTGTACCCTGGTGTATCTGTGTGACATTCCATATTACATTGTACTGTCTACGGCCCTCTAGTGGGCCCTTGGTTTTCAAAATTTCATTCACTATTGATTGATTCAAACAATGAGTCCCAACCTTAAGGCATGCTGTAAATAAAGAAATTTGATGAAACAAATTGTGCGCGAGAAACCAGCCCTGCGGGGAAACGAAGGACAATATATATTATATATATATATATATATATATATATATATTCACTTAAAAAACCATAGGATTCACACATGTTATAGTTAGCTGGACATTTCACTCGTAAAAAACCAATGAAATTCCCCAGTTGTAGTTAGTGCAGGCAACTATAACTCACGCGACCGCAATCCTCTGCTGATGACGTCAGATATTACATCACTGTATTTAGACACTTATTTACCCATGTCTTCTTCCATTAATCTTTAGCTATACATATATTACAAATATTTATTTTTCAGAAAGACACATCTGTCATCAGTGATGTAATATCTGACGTCATCAGCAGAGGATTCACTCACTACAGCACACGCATGAGATGGCAGACTCAGAGTACTTTAGATACGCACAAGTCAGACACTCCCTTCAGGCCAACATCCCAACTGGGTCGTCACTGCCAGAGTCCTCCCCTCTTGAGGATAGACTGCTTGACGGACACCTGCCTGACAGAAGCATATCCCTTACATATAAAAAAAACTTATAAATAATACTCCTAACCCTTTGCTAGCGTTGAGGGAGAAATGGGGAGGGACAGTCTAGAAATAGACTAGGAATGGCAGGAAATACGAAATAGGTCGCACACTGCTCGTCATGCCAGCAAATAGCCCCATAGAACTCTGGATAATGTAGTGGCAGCGGTGAGTACGCCTAGGCCACGAGTATGTCACTATTATGCTATATGTATTTAAAGCTCATTCGAGCGACTTTGGGCTGACGAGCCTGGGTTCCGCACCTGCGCGCCGTGAGAGGTACTATACCTTTAATATTTTGGCAGTCTACTTGGCACCCCACATACTTACCTGCTCCCTGCTGACGAGAGGCAATTACCTCGAAACACGTGTCCAGGGATGGCATTATATTTTACACTCGTGGCATAGGCGTACTCACCGCTGCCACTACATTATCCAGAGTTCTATGGGGCTATTTGCTAGTATGACGAGCAGTGTGAGACCTACTCCGTATTTGTATTTAAAGCTCATTCGAGCGACTTTGGGCTGACGAGCCTGGGTTCCGCACCTGCGCGCCGTGAGAGGTACTATACCTTTAATATTTTGGCAGTCTACTTGGCACCCCACATACTTACCTGCTCCCTGCTGACGAGAGGCAATTACCTCGAAACACGTGTCCAGGGATGGCATTATATTTTACACTCGTGGCATAGGCGTACTCACCGCTGCCACTACATTATCCAGAGTTCTATGGGGCTATTTGCTAGTATGACGAGCAGTGTGCGACCTACTCCGTATTTGTAGGAATGGCAGGAAGCACTCTCTTCCCCTAAGGAAGTCGCCATTTCAGCGAAACTAAGACTGATCCAATTGAAAATCCTACACCGGGTTTACCTCTCTGGACGGCAACTAGTACTAATGGGTAGGAGTGAAGATGGGATGTGCAGGAGGCAATGTGGACTAGAAGGGACCTTCCTGCACATACTCTGGGAGTGTCCGCTAGTTCAAAATTACTGGAAAAAAGTACATGTGTGGTTTGGGGGGGGTTACACTACGACTCGAGGTAAAAAGAGGTCTCCTGAATATCTGGGAGCCCACAGACTTGAATGCAAAGGGTAGGCTCTGGGTGAAGCTTGGACAGATGGTCGCCAAGCTAAATATAGCTAGACTCTGGGGAGCAACAGTGCCACCGACGATCAATGCCTGGAAAGAGGACATGGACTGGTGTATGGCACGGGAGAAAACAGTCTATGTGGCCCGTGGTTGTCCTCGAAAATGGATACTGCTCTGGACTAAATGGAATGTGTATCGTGGAAATGTGTGTGAGCCCCCATTTGTCCCCTCCCTTGACGACCAATTAATGCTCTGAAACCAAAGAAATGTGACAACGTAGTAAAGCAAGTCAAAATGAGACACAATGCTACAGCCTGTAATAGACACCGTACCCAGGTATGTGGAAATGATAACATGACCTTTCTTTCTTTGATGTTCAATAAAAAGAATTAGTAAAAAAAAAAAAAAGAAAGGTTATTCATTGGCATTTTGAGAATGTATTCATGTGTGCGCTTTGGTAATCAGTTTGCACTAAAGGACTGCAAATTACTCCTTAGACAAGTTCAACTTAGCTCTGAAGTCAAGAGCGCGCAACTAGTGCATCATATTCATGCATAGCGCATAAATAGGAGCAGTGCTACAGTAGTGGCCCTATACCTTGGAGGAACTGCTTAGATCTTTCAGCAAGAGCCTGCAGAGATAAGGGCTTGACAGGATCTATGAACAATTGGGACCAAGGCAGTTTACCTTCCATGGATACAAAATGCTCAAACAGACCTGGAGGAAGGCATTTTAAGGATAATTACGAGAGGGTTAAAAAAGATTCAGTCTTACACAACACTTTCTGCGATGGCGGTTGTCCTCAGATAGATGTTTGCAAGCGCAGAAAACAAAAATTTCCAGATTCTACCAATCAAGGTTGAAGGAGAATACTCTGTGGATCGACTGACCCGGCAAACTTGTGTGGTATTAGAGGTGAGAGGTCTTGGGGATTTGCGGAAGGTGGGGGCGGAGGGGTTAAAAATCAGTGGAGAATAGAGATCAAATAAACTTACCTGACAGCCAGAATGGTTCCAACAGTGGTCCCTACAATGGTGGTTTGCAGACCTTCACCTGTCTGAGCAGCCACACTGGAGGTTGCTGTGCAGGCTGAATCTCCTCCACAAGTTTTGTCAGCCTAGCTCCTGAACTCTTACAAAAAGGGTATTTAAACCTACCATTCAAGTACCCGGACATTTTGAAAATGAGGCAAATGGGCAGGCACAAGAGCTTCATACTCTTGTGAATGGAAGAGATTTTACATCTGGTGTACACAACATAAAACTTTAATCTAGCTACCTTTCAGGCAGCGCTGTTGCCATGCCATCTTTATTTGGCCTGATCGGGCTAGCTATTGTCTTCGGTTTAAGTCTATTTGTTTGGTATTGCTGCCTCCAAAAAAAAATAAAAGTCACTCAAACCCTCTCACTCACCCAAGCTCCCAGTGGTTAAGGAAGTCCTTGAGGACATTAAAAAAAAAAAAGTCTCCTCCCTCCTCCTACGATAAGAAAATACTCTGTAGGAATTGAATATTGCTCTCTCTCAGCACAAGTACCCAGTTCAATCCAATTCTCGTAGCCTCCTTTCAGGATACATTTCATAGAAAGTCGCTTCCCTTGTAGCTGAAACACCAGTACTCAGGATTAGCTAAATTCAGGCATGTGCTCTACCCCTACACAGTGTTCCATAAGAACAAAGTGGTCACATTCAAAGTTATTTCATAAGGTTATTTTGGATCTCCATCTAAACCAAACTATTAATTTGTTGAATCTTACAGAATCCTACGTGCCCAGAGAAGAGATCTCTCCAAATAAATACACACTAGAAGAGTGCTTACATTGTATCCAGACAAAACAGGAGAAGGAAAACTAAATTTTTGAACTATGGCTCCTTACAAACAGAACTTGACACTTTCAATAGTTTCTCTCCAGGTGGATAGTTTCTTGCATCCTGTTATGCTACAAAAAAAGCAAAGAAACACTATCTGGTAAACCAAAAGCTCACTTGAGGTAAAGCCGCTTCTGCCGCTTTACTGAGAAATGTTCATGTTGTGGAGAATTGTAAAGCAGCCATGTGAAGACAAATCCTTTACAAGGTACTACTGTCTTAATTTAGAGCAGATGCCCAAGTAGGGCAGACCTCCAAAAGATACCTCATTGCATGCTTCAATAAACAAAGATGAATGAGACCAAGGAGTATATTACCCAAAACAAGATTCAGAAACCAAATAAAAAGACTTGAAGAAATTTTCAATGGAGAAGATGAATCCGTACTCAAGAGAAGACTACGTCACCCCAGACTACCGAGAAGATGAGGACTCTTTGGGGGAGAGCTCCAACAATAACTCAGACTGGAGCAGTGATGAGGGTACCACCCCAAGAAGAGGGAGAGATCAATATAGACGCAACCAACGCCGAAGAGGGAACAACTGGCAGATGCCGAGATACTAGGACTACCCACAATCAAATTTCCAACAATTCATGCCCAACTTCCCAGGTTGGATGAACCCATACTTCCAAGGTCCACCAACGATGGGCCCCTTGATGAACACACAACAACCACCTCCTTTTTTAGGGAGAGGCCCCGGCCATCAGAGGGGCAGAAGAAAAGGGGTCACCTGGAACGAACAAGAGAGACAGATGCACACCCGGAGCATGACCAAGGAACAACCAGGGACCAGCTCGATGAGTCACTGGTAGTCAACCTTACCGATATTACTCTTACGGCTGACCAAGAGAAAGTCCTAAACAAAGGCCTTGGCTTCGTCCCTACTCGCCCATTAGACATCTTCAAGCTGAGGTGTGAAATGGCAGAGTTCTGTAGAAAGATAAAGCTCAAAGCCTTCTTTAACAACAAGGACAAGCACGCAACAGAGAGCGATACTAACCCGAGACCAAAATAGACTTTCTGCCCACCTACTCATCTGGTGCCGGTAGCAATACAAGCTTTTGAACAAGCTATCATGCAGGAAGTGGAAAACCTGGGGACCACAGCTAAAAACCCCTACATCAACATGACCAGGCAAGAACAAAGGGCAATGGAGGAACTACGCAAGAATGACACTCATTATCAAACCAGCAGACAAAGGAGGAGCGATTGTCCTGACAAAACAAGGATACAACCAACAATGCATTGAACTCCTGTCGGACCAGAAATTCTACAGAAAACTGACCTCTAACCCCACTAAGAGACTACAGAGGACCATTGAGTTAATGGTAGAGGAGGCAGAAATCAACCAGTGGATCTCAAAGCATGAATCTGATTTCCTGAAGACAAAATCGCCGAGAGTACCATATTTCTACTCACTACCCAAGACCCATAAGAACAAAAGTCCACCACCGGGACGCCCAATAGTGTCAGGAATAGGATCTGTCCTAGAACCATTGTCTCAATTTGCAGACCAATTCCTGCGACCTTTGGTGCAGAAAACACCTACATACCTAAAGGACACACATGACCTTCTGAACCTACTAGATGGGCAACCTTATGACGAAAATACCATGCTCCTAGTAGGTCTTGATGTAGAAAGCCTCTACACGAGTCTCCCCAACAGAAGACCCTTGACACCTTGGAGGACATCCTATTCACCGAAGTTTGGAACCATAGGACACCCAGACACTTCATGCTGGAGTGCTGCAGACTAGCTCGCACGGAGAACTATTTTGAATATGAGGGCACCCTCTTTGGACAATGCCATGGTACTTCAATGGGCAGTACTTTCGCCCCAAGTGTGGCCGGGTTGCCCGTGAGCATTTTTGAACAGTAACATATACAGACTCCAACCAACCCGTTTCATAGAGGTATCAAACTCTGGCGACGTTACATAGATGACGTGATTATGATTTGGGAGGGCACCCTGGAAGCATTTAAGGAGTTCCTAACCTGGATAAACACAAGGGACGAATGTCTTAAATTCACATACACAGCGGACAAGAAACAACTGGACTTTCTGGACGTTACAATCTTCACGGGAAGAGGCACGCTACAATCAAAAACTTACTACAAACCAACAGCGAGGAATAGTATACTCTTTTACAGTAGCTTTCACCCTCGCCCCCTGAGAGATAATCTACCCTACAGCCAGTTCTTGCGTTTGAAACAAAACTGCAGCAACTTGGAAGATTATGAGAAACAGGCAAAGGATTTGGAAAACAAACTTGTGAAAAGAGATTACCCGGCAGCCAAACAGTATGGCTGCAGATTAGGGGAGCTCCGAGGAAGGCGCAAGTTCCCCATATGATCCGGCACACTATCCGCTCATTAATCCTGCCCCAAATACGCACAGAAATCGGAGGGTGTGAGGCATCTTCCGACCCCACTTCTGGCCGACATCTACACTCCGCACTAATCTGGGACAGAGTTGAAAGTAGCGGCCTGGTTTCGCAGCCGAAGCCGTGACCTAAATTAGTGAAGGAGGACCGAGTGAGACATGCGCAGCCCGGCGAGCTGAAGGCAGTGCGGTGGGCGACACAGACAGCGAACGGAGCCAGGGAGAAAAGCGGTCGCTCTGCCCGTGCGACCCTACCATTGGTGAAGGGGGATTCATGGTGGGGGCCAGAAACGCTGATGCACTGCACGTGACGTGCGGAGTTGCGCGGCGCTCGGGAAGGCACCGGGCGGGCTTTCGCGCTTATGATCTGAGGACAGGTAGGAGGAAACGATACCCCTGCCCCAACGGCTCACTAATTAACACCCGCAACAGAAGTGCTTCCCAAGGTCACACGCTGCATAACAAGGAGACCCAGTAATTGCGGGCTTCGGGACCCCAAGAGGACCCCCGGGGAAGGAGTGAGCAAGACCAGCATCAGTGTTGCCTTGCAGTGGGCCAGCCACAGACGGGCGCTGCCCACCACCGTTCGGCCTTACCACAAATTAGTGGCGTGGCAAGAAAACCGGCAGGCCGCGCGTGGCTTGCGGTCACGTGGCAGGCGGCGGCGAGTACCGGCCAGTGCCTCAATAACTAACCATAGATGGGGGGCAGAGGCCCACGCATGACCGCCCAGGTAAAGCTGGATAAATATACCTACTCAAAAGACTTTCCAGCCCTGCCTGAACGACAGGCCCCATCGGACAAGGCCCCTGTGCCGGAAGGAGCGGCCAAGGTCACACTGGAGGATATTATGTCCGCACTCACCAATGTGCAAACAACGGTGGGAATCGATCTCCTCTGATGTCTCCTTCCTGAGGGCGGACTTCCAAAAAATGGCCACCAGGGTCAGAGGTTGAACAGGTGACGAAGACCCTTGCTAAAGACACTACCACCCTGCTCAAGAAGGTCAGTCAGTTAGAAGTCGAAAATAAACTAATGGCGGCAACCCAGCCGGGGCTCCGGGGACCGCAGGCGCAAGGGAAGCCTCCCCTGGCCCTCCGGACCGCGCCCCGGGCACCCTGCCACGCGGCAGGACCCAGGACGGAGGCCGCCCTCCCCGGGGCCCCCAGGGGCCCGGCCGGAGCTCCTGAACCCAATCCAGCGACGGGAGGCACTCCAGCGACGGGAGGCACCCCGGCCACAACAGAACCCCGTCCCGGGCCTTTGGCAGTGCCGCAGGCCGGGGGACGGCGCCTGGGGCCGGAGACCCCGACCCGGGGCCCGGCCGGGCCCATGGACCCAGCCGGGGCTCCGGGGACCGCAGGCGCAGGGGAAGCCTCCCCGGGCCCTCCGGACCGCGCCCCGGGCACCCTGCCATGTGGCAGGACCCAGGACGGAGCCCGGGGCAGGGAGGCCGCCCTCCCCGGGGCCCCCAGGGGCCCGGCCGGAGCTCCTGAACCCAATCCAGCGACGGGAGGCACCCCTGCCTCAACGGAACCCCGTCCCGGGCCTTTGGCAGTGCCGCAGGCCGGGGGACGGCGCCCGGGCCCAGAGACCCTGACCCGGGGCCCGACTGGGCCCCAGGACCCAGCCGCGGCTCCCAGGCCCACAGGCGCAGGGGAAGGCCCTCCGGGCACCCTGCCATACGGCAGAACCCAGTTGCCGGCTGAGGACCGAGAGGGGTCCCAGAGTACCCTGTCCCTAGTAATCCGGAGGAAGGCTACCCCCCGTTCTTGAAACCCACGCACTCCGAGTGACGGAGGGGGACCCTAGGGGCAAAC